>NC_084484.1:91960401-93231651 GCF_030035675.1 Rhineura floridana | reverse complement strand
AATACTATAGATATTCTATTTATTTATTTATTTATTTTTATTTATACTCCACCCTTCCTCCCAGCAGGAGCCCATTAAAAGGGTATTAAAGGAGTCACTGACCTGCATGCCTTTACAACCTCTGCAGAACTGGGATATATAGATACCGACATTGATGGTATGATCTGGGTATTAGTCTTGTGACCAATAAGAGGAGGGTTGGTTTTTATGGGGCTCTGGGAGTCCTCCAATGCCTCTCCATTAACTGCATGTCCACTATGAGGGCTGTTAAGGCTGGTAACACTGTTTGTGGTAATCTGTTCAGTAGATTTTGGAGAAGGTGTTGCTGTGGAAATGGCTGAAGATGGTGAGGAAGCAACAGAATTCTCAGTCTTTGAATGAACAGTTGGATGAATGTTATTGACTTTGTCACAGGTTCCAGTACCCACATTGTTATTGGCTTTTCCCATCAACAAGGCAGAGAGCTGAGGATTGTCTGAACTAAGTAAACCTGGTGACTTAGAATCTCCATGGCTAGGGCTAGAAACAGCATCTGCCGTCACCTGATGGACATGATTAGGAAGTCCTTCTACACTGGCAGTGCTGTTAGGTGTCTCTCCAGAATGCCTGTTTGCGTCAGGCACTGCTGATGTGTTTCCTGAAGGCTTGCTCTCTTTGGTTAAGGTAATGCCTTGTTGTCCACCTGAGGTAGCAGTGTGAGAGGGGAGGTGATTGAGAGCAGCCCCCTGTGTTACTGAATTGCTAGGCATGGTAGGATGTCCATTCTGATTTTGAATACCAGTGCCCACTGCCTGGAGATGCTGGGAAGGCCCAGTGGAAGAGAGAGGTCGTTCACTATTAGGACCTGCCAAATGTGAACTCTGACCTTTGTGAAGCCCCTAAAGAAAAGAAAAATAGTTTAGCATTCAAGTTATATACATGCACAGACATACTAATTTTTCAAATAAATGGGAAAAGGCTGTGTATTCACCAAAGCAGTCTTGAAATTTAAATGTCAGTGGGAAGCTGCCCTCACCTCCCTGCAAAGGAAGCTGAAACAGCAACACAGAACTGTAGCAAATGAAGTTCATTTGAGAAGGGATATGGACAAACAGTTCAGTGCGCAGATCCCAGAACACAATATGGCACTAACTGATGTATTAATTATCTGAACAGACAAAAGAAACTCACCTGTTTGCCTTGAGGGCAATTCTTATGTGCCACAGGCCATTGGGAAAGTGGTTATTTGCAAAAGACATTAAATTATTAGCAATATATAACAAAGCAAATACCTTTAGATCCCAGCGATAAAACCAGCAGATTGCAAATATCTCCCTCTTAGTTAGAATACCCCAAGAGCTTAAAATCTATGGATGTTATAGCCATCAGGGCTTAGCAACACATTTTCAGCCCCTTAGACTCAAGAGTTGGCAGAATTTCACAGCTTTATTTAATTAAACATGAATCATTGAGAGAACACCCCAGGTGCCCTAAAAGCTCTATATGGCCTAAGAAACACCCCAGGACATAATATTTTCCATCCACCTATGGAACTGAAGCAAGCCTGCAATTTTTAGAAATTTGAGGCAGGTAAGCCCACATGCTTGCGACCTAGCAATCAGGACAATACGTGGATCCACTCCAGTCACTATGAACTGGGGTTAGATGCACATGTAAACAGCTTTTCTTTCAAGAATTCAACACTGAGGCAATAATACATCCAATTAAGGATTCCCAAAATTTAGAGATGCACTTGTGATGAGGACCCAAGACAGGGTGAAAAGGAATCTGTTTTATGACCTTGAAGCAGCTTTGTTCAACCTGGCACCATCCAGATATTTTTGTCCGTAACTCTCATCAGTTCCAGCCAGCATGGCCAGTGGCTTAATAAACATTCTAGCTTTTCTGATTTGCAAAGTACCATTTTATCAGGACCTTTACAGACTTTTGAAGGACAAGAAGCTTTTACATTCAACCCTTACATCATCCTCTTTTCATACTTCCTCCCGATTTGTTTTCCCTTCTCCTCTCATGTTCTTTCTATCTATTGACATTTCCTCCAAGTGGTATATTTTTCTTTCCTCTTCCTACTGCTTCTTGGAAGGGAGTTGCTACCCTCCTCACTGTTCTATATTTGAGAGCCATGGGAGCAGGGAATGGATAACCTTTTTGGCCTTGAGATCTGCATGCAGGGCAGGCACTGGGTTGATGGCTGCATGCATACAATCTCTCTTCTCTCTCACACACACACAGTATCTTCCATCAATTCACTGGTGTACATGAACATGTGTACATACACCCCTTTCCCCCATATCAGCATGAGGAGATTGAATGGGGGATGAGAAGACTTTCCCCCATGGGGCCTTGAAATCCTGTTGAACCCTTCCCTTCCCTGCTGTGAAGCTGACTGGCACTGCAAACAAGTGAGCATGCAGATCAGCACACTCCTCAGCTCTTTCTACAGTCAATGAATTAGGAAGTGGGACAATAAGATCTCACCAACACCATCATGTGCCTCCTCCACTCACCAGCTGATTGGCACTAGCAATTGTGCTTCCCTCAGCTTGTTCAATTGTCAAATTGAGCAATTGCCACTGTACTCTATGCTCTGGTAACCTCTAGATTACACTACTGAAATTCACTGTACATGGGGTTCACCATAAAGAGTCCAGAAGCAGAAACTAGCGTAGAATGCAGCAGCCCAGATGTTGCCTGGAAGATCTTGTCAGGATGAGCATAAGACCTATCCTTTTATGTTTAAAAGGCTTAGGTCCAAACACATGCAAGAAAGCCTCTTCCCCTATGTGCCAGTCAGGATGGTCCCTGAAGAGACACCTCTACTCTTTGGCCTTTGATAGTTGAACTGTTGTTGTTAGTGTCCCCCGTATCATCTTAGTTGATATGCATTGTATGATATTTTGGAGTCGGGTTGTTTTTATTGTATTATTATTTCTAGGTGTAACCTTCCCTGGAACCATAGGAGAAAAGCGGGTAACAAATACAATAAATTCATAACTAGATTTTAGTGAAAACAGTACTAGATTAATTTAGTACAGATTCAAACAAATCTCATGCATAAAAATATATTGCTGCAATATTTGGGAGGCAAAATGCTGGCACTGATACTCTCTCAACAAACAAATTTCATTAAGGATGGTAAAAATGTCATTTCTGATGTCAGTGTTGACAATTCAAAGAATCTGAAGCTATTGATTACCTTTTCTTTCTTAGCATCAGTCTGCTGCAATGCACTGGAAGCTGCCTTTTAAACTGAGGGAAAGCTTCAAGGAAGGGGCGGGCAACCTTTGTTTTGTTGAGTGCTGCATTCCATTGGGGTAATTTGCTGGGAGTGATATATCGGCAGTGGACAGAGCTGGAGTATTCTGAATTGACTAATAGGAGTAGACCACCCTGCTTTAATGTTCACCATGGCCACCCCAGACTAAAATCCCCAAGCCTATGAAGAACTACTTGGCCAACTGGGTTTGATGGGGTTACTCTCAGAAATGGCAATTAAGAAAGTGGCTGAGAATCTGGAAATAACTATGTTTCAGAGAATAATGAATGAGATTGAGATAACGAAAATTGAATTGAGTAAAATGAAGCAGGAGATTAAAGATATAAGGGTCCCTGTGAGAGAGGTGACCCTGGAAGGGGTCCCTGTGAGAGAGGAGACCCCGGAGATTGGAATAGGGGTACCTGTGAGAGAGGAGACCCTGGAGACTGGAATAGGGGTCCCTGTGAGAGAGGAGATCCCGGAGATTGGAACAAACGTGGAACAGGAACAAGATTTGGAGTCCATGGACTTTAGAAATAAAATCTATTGTTTGGAACTCAATGTTATCTCTGAAGAAATTAATGAAGATTCTAGAGATAAAGTTATCAATGGCATGGATTATCTTCTGGACTGGAATGATGTGATGGAGCCCAATATAGAGAAAATCTATGGAATTAACTGCAGCCATGTGACAATGGAAAAACTTTTAAGAGATGACCCAGTGTATTTTGAAAAAAAGAACAGAGATATGATTTTACAGCAGTATTTCAGCAACTTATTCAGAATGGATGGCAAGAAAATATTTGGGATAGAGGTAATTCCCATCAGACTCTTATTATATGACTATGGCTTTGACAGCAAGATTATTATGGAATACTGATAATGGAAGATTGGATATTGAAATTACTGGACTTAACAAGACTACTGAAGATGGAAGATGGAAAATGGAACTAATAGAGATAATAGAACAATGGCTACTGAAATTACTGAACCTAACAGATTCTGATGTGATGGATTAATTGAAATGTTTATTTTGACTATGGTTATGACAATAAGATTATCATAATTAGTAATGAGATGGATTAATCGATATGCTTATCTGGAAAAAAAAATTGATAGATATATTTCTTAAAGAATTGAAACCTCTCTTTGACTTTTTGTGGAAAGAATAAAGTAATGTTTATGAGATTTGATGATTAAGTAAGATAACTACTGGAGGAAAGTGATTTTATAATATGACTTAAGAGACAGGATTGCTATATATTATAGACTTATAACTGATTTGATCTTTGACAAAAGGGAAGTCAATATTTTACTCTTTATTTTTTATTTTTGTTTGTTTTTTTTTTTTCTTCTTTTCTTTTTTTCTTTTTGTTTAACTATTTTTGATTTTGTTTTTTGTCTTTGAATGTTTTATGATTTTGTCTTGTATGTTTTATGAAAATCTGAATAAAAATTATTGAAAAAAAAAAAAAAAAAAAAAGTGTACAAAGGGAAATCCTCAGGTACAGGATACACTGGCCATAGAGCCAATCTTTCTTGTTTCTGGGTGTCCAATACAGTATTTGTTGGGAGGCTCATTCTCAACCTTCTACAGTTCTGCCAATACCTAGAGTATGGCTTCTGAGCTAGAAGGAAAGCTCCCTTTTTTTCAAATGTGTTGTAACCAGACCTCACAACCATGTGATTTTCACAATAGAGGTGACTAACAAAAGGTTGCCCACAGAAGATTCAGGCTACCCCTCTCATGCTATGCAGAACAGAATGCCCCAAATCACCAACATCACTGAAGTGCTTGGACTACAAAATACACCACACTGCTCAAATGATCAAAATATGCATATCCCTGGTAAGTAATACACTTGCCACTGTAGTATGACTGTGAAATGGGAAAAGCCATCATAGAACCATCCATTCCTCCTATGCAAGCTTTGTAACAGAAAAATAAAACCTGTCTCCATTGTCCTCTGCTCTTGTGCAACCCCAATCATTCCCATATGCCACTATCCCTTAAATTAGTGCAGTATCAGTGGTAAAAAGTGGTTACCTTGCTACAGTTCTGAATTACCAGCAACCCACCCACATAATTCACCACAGAGTTCTTTCATTTCACACATGTGATGACCCTGTGGACCCTAACACAACAGAAGAGTACACTGTTCCTGAGAGGCCAGCGCAAACGTCACCAGAAATGGAAGGCAAGGAAGTAGAGGTGGTTTGGGCAAAAGCTAGTAAGAAACATAAAAAAACTGAAACATGCTGCTTACGTAAGTATTCAACCCTATGCTGTGGAAACTCCCAGTTTACACAGATGATAGAAATTGCCCTGTCCAGGACACAATTACCTTACCATTGGCTTCCACCTGTGAACCATTAAAGTTGCTGTCACATTGTCAGGATAAAAACCCCACTGTTGAAGGATCATTAGTCAGGCTGCAGATATGAAGGAAAATGAAGACCAAAGAGCATTCTGCAGAAGTGAGAGGTAATGCAATACAAATGCATAGATTAAGAAAAGGGTTCCAACTAATATCCAAGTGTCTGGATATCCCAGTGAGCACAGTTGGATCAATAATCATGAAGTGGAACCTGCATCACACCACCCAGGCACTGCCAAGAAAAGGGTGACCCTCAAAACTCAGCACTTGAACAAGAAGGAGACTTGTGAGAGAAGCCAGAGAGAGGCCAACAATTACTTTGAAGGAGCTACAGAGTACAGTGGCTGGGAGTGGAGTAATGGTGCACCAGTCAACCATATCAAGAACTATGCATAACACTGGCCTGTATGAGAGAGTGACAAGAAAGAAGCCGTGATTCAAAAAGTACCATCTGAAAGCACGTCTGAAGTTTGCCAGAAACCATGAGTGCCCCACCTGCAATGTGGGAAAAGGTTTTGTGGTCAGATGAGACCAAGATAGAGCTTTGTGGCCAAAATTCAAAGTGCTATGTGTGGCACAAACCTAACACTGCCCATGCCTCAAGACACACTATCCCTACAATGAAGTATGGTGGTGGCAGCATCATGCTGTGGGGATGCTTCTCATCAGCAGGGACTGGGCATCTTGTTAAAATCGAAGGAAGAATAGATGGAGCAAAATACAGGGAAATACTGCAAGAGAACCTGCTTCAGTCCACTAAAAAACTGAAGCTTGGGAGGAAATTCACTTTTTAGCAGGACAATGTTCCCAAGCACAAGGCCAAAGAAACATTGGAGTGGCTCAAGAACAAAAAGATGAATGTCCTACGGTGGCCCAGTCAAAATCCTGATCTTAGTCCCATTGAGAATATGTGGCGCGTTTTGAAAATTGCGGTCCACAAGCGACGTCCAAACAACCTGAAGCGAATCTGCCAAGAATGGGCCAAAATCCCTCTGACACTGTGTGCAAAGCTGGTACATACCTACCCTAAAAGACTTAAAACTGTTACTGCAGTGAAAGGTGGCTCTACCAAATATTAATATGTGGGGGTTGAATACTTATGCAAGCAACATGTTTAGGTTTTTTATGTTTCTTACTAACATTTCCCAACATAAAACCTATGTCACCTTATAATAATTGATTTTGAGTTTCAGTGTTTCAAAATAAAATATCATACAGAATGAAATTACAATGTACCACTTGTAATTCAGTAATATGAGAGCATTAGTCAGGGGTCTGACTACTTTTGCAAGGCACTGTATATAAACAGTAGCTTTCACTTACAATGTGCTGGTTCAGATGTTTTATGATCTTTCTGATCACAGAATTTGAAAAATACCCTGCTAAAAAGTTATGTTCCTGCATCAACATTCCCCTATACAACATCAAAAAATATATTGTATACCTGAGTGGAGTTAGATAGTTGTTTTTTCCACGGCTCCTCTGCGCTGCTGGTCAGGTTTGTGCGGTTATGAGGTAGAGAGAGTGCGTTTCGCTGCAGGTAAGGCACATTTCCATTACTTCCATTTCCTGTTATGTGATTATTGCCTATCAAAATAGTGTCTGTACTACCCAGCGTTCTTGCTGTGCTGCAGGGAACTGAGCCTGCTGGAAAGGGTCCATTTGCCATAGGCTGCCCAGGGCAGGTTGGACGGATTCCATGCTGCGTGATGTTAGGCACTCTGGTTAGAGCAACCTGAGGCTGCTGACCAGAGACAGAGTTTGTAGGCAGTGATGAGTCAGTTGTTGGCCCATTAGCAATTCTAGTAGATCGTACCTGTGCAACTCCTGTCTGCCTCATCTAATAAAAAATACAAAGAAAGTTAGCAAAATTACTTACAGATTCATGCTTTACTCAAGCTTTTTTTGTTAAATAAATGACACCCACAAACTATGGATAAACAAGTAAATGCTCTTAGCAGAGGGAAGATCTGCATGCAGATGATCTCAGGTTCAATCTGTGGCATCTCCTGGTAGGACTGAAAGAGGATCCTGCCTGAAATCTTGGAGAGCTGCTGCCAATCAATGTAGACAATATTGAACTACATGGACCAATGGTCTGACTTGGTATATAAGGCAGCTTTCTGTTTTCTTCTGCGGATCTATCACAAATGGCAGTTCATACACTACAAGCACACAGCATGGCTTATCAATAATGTTATTATTTCTCCTTTTTTGCTGGAAAAAACACAAGCATGAATAGTAAAAAGGTCAGTAACTCACTTGTATGTATTTTGTAGGCAAAAGCTGCAATTTATTTACTTACATGAGCACAATTTGTAAGTCACACTGTGCACATGTAACACACAAAACATGGAAACCATGCATATGTTATGTTATATTCATGTATTTTGTACTCAGGTGCAAAAGGACCCTTACATTCATAAGTATCTGTACACCCAAAACATTTTGGGAACATGTTTTTCCCCAAGGAATTGGAAAACAAATAAGCCATCCCCCTTCCTCTCAAGAAGTATAGAGAAATACTTATCATGCAAGTGATTGGCTTTAACGTTTAAACTAGGAAACAAGAAATATATAATAAAAATAAATTCATACAGCTATAAAACAATAAAAATGGTCAACGATTATTGTTTATTTCTGCTGGGAAGGGATTTTTATTAATAGTGCCATCAACCAGCACAAAACTCAAATAAAGTAAAATCAGTTTTGCCCTTTCTGAATAAATAACAGTATCGGGGCCTAGCAGACACCTTTGGAGAGGGCATTCCACAAAACTGGCAGCCTCACCAAGAATGCCCTGCTCCTAGCAACCAAAACCAAACTTTGGTCTGTTCAGCAGCAACCAAACATTGTTCAGCAGTGGCACCTGCAGCAATGTCCAACAGAGTACATACTGGAACACACATGAAATAAGGTGGCCTTTAAAGATATCAGGTCTCAAGCACTTAGCACTTTAAAGATCAAAAACAGTGCCTTAAACTGAGCCCAGAAACATACAGGCATTGCACACAGTAATAAGCTTCAACTGGCAAATTCCAGCCAATAATCTGGTAGGAGCACATTGCCACCTTCAAAATTTCTGAACGCAGACCACATAGGGCATGTTATAGTAGTCCTAGGGATACCTTTGGGAGCCTGGTGGTTTCATGTGTTGCTCCCCTGCCTACAGAGCACTATCCAGGGCACTTAAATCAGACAACAAGACTTCTATCTGGTTTCTCTTCTCCAGCCCCCTATGTTCCTGTAAAATCTGATCCGTAACGTCTAGAGCAGATTTTGGGGGCATGTGGGGAGAAAAGGAGAAGATTCATTGTGCACACACTCACTCACACTCCATTGGATCTCACCCATACTCTACAAGTGGGGTGTGGGAAGAGACAGCATATAGTAAAGCAGCATAATATTGTATACTACCTTACTGGTCCTTTCCTTTCCAAAGTCAGGAAAAGTCTGAGGCAGTACATACATGTAATAAATATGACAAAATGATGGTTCCAGTCTGTAGGTAACAGCTGCAAATGAGACAATTCTTCCCTCTGAGCATTCATACTTAAGTACACACCCACTTGTGCCTTGTGGGAGAAAAAAAGTCCCTAACCCTCAATATAAGAACATTTCAAGTTTTTCTTTATTTTTATAAAATTCTCTATCATTTGTAATGGCTATGTTCACTCATTATGATAGTCACATGAGTTAAAATGTCACTGGATGAATATATACCAATATATCAACCAAATTTGTGGTGAGTCATTGCAGAACATTACCTTACTGAAGGAAGCAGGAAGTCTTAACACTGGTTGGCCACCTTCTATCACACAGTGGCTAGCATATCTTATAAATTCTACATGAGATGCATATGCTACTTTAAAAAAACACTATTGTCCACACTGATATAATTGACTAAAGCTCTCCAAAATAGCTTGAGTATTAATTAGCATTCATGCATTTATAGTTAAATATAAATTTCAAACCAAACTTTACATTGCATGAGTTGGTATTAGTAAAACAAATGTCAAGAGCTCTCATGTGAATTTGCAAAGCTCTTGAGGAATGACTATGTGTTGTATCTAACACTGTCCAAGTGCAAGAGGTCCATGCACACACTTCTGCTTGTGTGACAAGACCACCTTTTTCTCCTCTCCCCTGCAGCCCCCAACAGGCCCTCAAACTCTGCTTCAGAGTGTTGAGGGATTCTCTACAGCAGATCCGGGTGTGAGCAGAGGGCTGCAGGGGAGAAGGGAAAGTCCTGTTGTGCAAGCAGGAGTCCTCTCATGCAATGCTGGATTCTTTGGATTGTTGGTCATTGTTTGGAAAAGAAAAAGACTAACTAGGACATGTAAAGAACAGAAATAAATGTTTTTGTTGGCACCTGCTGGTGTTGCTGCATCATGACATACTGACTCTCCAGCTGTTCCAGCAGGAGTTTCTGTGCTGGATTTAAATTATTTCTATTTGCACGCAGATGTTCCAAGTGCTAGAAAAGAAATTTTTAAAAAATCCTTAGGCTCCAAGCGTAAGTTTAAATGTATTTATAACAATCACATGACCAAATATATCTTCTGATATTATCTGTTCATCTGTTCATATACACACTATCATCATCATCATCATCATCTAAATTTATATCCCACCCTTCCTCCCAGAAGGAGTCCAGGGCGCTAAGCAAAACCACTAAAAACATCTTAAAAACAAATCTTTTAAGACCATGAAGTCCCTTCCATTAAGACGTTATGCTAAAAATTAATGGCCTACTCAAATTAAGACTTAAATCAGAGATAGGAAACATGATGTTGATGGACTACATTTCCCATAGTTTCTGACCAATGTAGTGAATTTTGATCATACATGTGGGTAGTGAAGCCTAGCAAAATTCATGTTATTTTGTAGGCAGCAACACACTAGTATTACAAACACAGTGACAACTGTTGAAGACAGCTACATATTCCCTGTAAGGTTCCTTCAAGAATTCTCTCTAACATTTCCCTTTTTTCAGGAGGCAGGCACTTGTCTTGCTGGGAGAAGGGAAGCTGCAGAAGCAATCTAGCCCTCAGAGACAGAGGCTGTCTTAGACTCTGATTCACAATAAGAGAAGTGCATAAAGTTGTGAATATTTCAGATCTTTATTACACATAACTGTATAGTGTTTTCAAAGCCAAAATACAGTATATGTCTATTGTCCTGCTACAATTTCAACTGTTTTACCATGATAAAATGCTCAAATAAAAGTATGCTTTAAAGAAGATCCATTAAAGGTTTAGTATTTATATCATGGTTAGCCAACATGGTGCCCTCTAAATGTTGTTAGACTCCTGACCACTGGCCATACTGGCAGGGGCTGATGGGAGTTGTCCAATATCTAAAGCAGAGACTGACACCCTGGCATATATGGAGAGAGAGTTCCTGTCTGTCTGTTTCGTGTGTGGCAAGTGCATGAAGGTGGTGTGTTTGCAAGTGAGAGTGAGTGTAGTATGACCATGATTTATATTCTTCCTGCTACTGGGGAATGCTCCCTGTTTGTGTGTGTGTGCATAAAGACACACACACACACACACACACACACACACACACACACACACACACACACACACACACACACATGTATGTATGTATATTGTGTGATTTCCACAATCAGGACAGTGTGTGTGTGTGTGTGAGAGTGAGTGAGTGAGTGAGTGAGAGAGAGAGAGAGACAGAGAGAGAGAGAAGCAATAAAACTACACTATCTCTTATTTTGTGTTATGTCACATACCCATGCCAGCCATTTTGTTACTGGTGCCATCAACACTATCCCAAAATTCGAATTGTGCCTGCAGGTCCAACAGGTTGGCAAACCCTGATCTAGAGGACACCATGCTGGATACTCTTGATTTATATAGTGCTTCAGAGTGCTCAGTGAAAGGGGAAGGGACAAATAGGAAAACCATTTATATAAAGCTGCAAATATTTTAGATAAAAATTACAAATTAAAAGGATATATATTTTAAGAAAACTTTACAAAAGGCTTTCTATAGATTTACCTGTAATTTCTGTGGTGTCAAGCACCAAGAGTGTACTTGTTGCTGAACTGGAGGATGTGACATTGTATGGCCACTGCTCCATGCATCTACAGTGTTCTAAGGAAAACATTCAAATTAAAAATGTGAATATAATGGAGCAAGAACTGATTAAAAGCTGTCCACTACTAGTCAAGAATATTTCCTTTAAAAAAAAATAAAAATGTTGCTATATATATAGCTCAACATTTAATATAATAATCATGGGATAAAAAGTAAAAGATAATCAACTGTGATGAAGAATTAAATGAAACCGAATGGTGGACTCAGGTTTATCAAAATTCATTTTAGTTCTTACAATATTATTAATGTGATGATTAAGCATTCTAAATATAAGCAAAGGTGGGAGACAAAATGGCATGATTGTTTTGCCTAACTTCTAGTATGCTACTGTTATAGCTACTGCAATGTTTAACTATTACTAAAGCAATGTCATCATGGTGGAGATTGCAATTCTGTTTGTCAATTTAAAGAATTGTTATCCACATAATGGACTAATACTCCAGGATGCCAGATTCCTGGAACTAAGTGGGACTTTTTATGACAATATATACCTTTGTTGGACTAGATGTTCTTTTCCTCTTGGCTGGACTGGACAGGTCATCTACATGGCTAGAAGGAATCATGTGTAGTGGCAATTGCTGTGAAATAGGTGTTTGACTGAGGCCTAGTACAGGTTCAGTATTTTGATGAGTTTTACAAGCCTAGGAATCAAAGGAGGAAGAAAAAATATGGTTCTATACATTTTAAAATGTTCCTTAAGCTACATATATTTTACCAGCTGCATATTTTAAAAAGGGCTGTGTGACTATTCTGATCTCATTTCTTGAAAACCAATTTCCATAGCATCAAAGGAGCAGTGTGTACCTTTCATGGGGTTGTTTTTAAAACAAAAGATTGCTGCAAATTCTATGTGGGATGAAATCTTTCTGATAATCATGAAAATCCACAAAGGTTCTAAATTGGTTCCCCCATATTTCCTACAAATCACAAGGAGTCTATTGTTAACCTCACTTTGCTAATTAGTCTCGTTACCAGTGAAAACTAGCCCTGTGCTACAGCAAAATACGCTTTACTACAGATTGATTGAAAAGAACCCTTAAAAAGCTGGGCACCTGCAGAACATAACCCAACTTCTCACCTGCTGTGCTGTGTTCATGGCACCCTGCCTGGAGGTAAGCTCTGCGGGGATTGGTAGGCTCCATGCCTCCTCAATACTAGGAAGTAATTTAGTTTTATTCTGTAGACTACCTTGTGGAAGGTTACACAACTGAGCCTAGGAAAAAGTTATGTAAAAAGTAAATTTAACACACGCCTAATTTAGTAAGATCAAGTCCATGACATCTTCCTAAATTCTGTATTCTATTGTGTCTTAGAAAGAATATATTTTAGATCTGGGGTTTCATAGAAGTGCTAAGGATAAAGAGGGTAACCAGAATATAAACCTTTGTGAGAATCAGAACAAAGTTGAGCTCTGATTTCAGAGGTCTCATTAGTGCTTTGGTTCTGAAATTGCAAACAAGAGCAAAGGATAGTGTGTGTATTCTCACTAAATGCTATGATAAAATTAAAATGTAGACAACACAAAATATGCATAATTTAGATCAAGATAGAAAAAATACTTGAAAGACCCACTTAAAATGAGAAATAAAATGAAACTGCAAGCTATGATAATGTTTAGAATGTATATGGGAACAGATCACACAATTCACAAAACAATCATATATTATATAATTTTTGTGTCCTTATTTTCTTCCTTCTCCCTACCCACGCTAGTTAAATGTACCCCTACTCTTAGACCCAGGTTTTTACCTGTAAATACTTTATCCGTGCTGCAAGTGCAGAGGTATTACTACAATTTTTGCTTCTGGTTGCATTTAAGTAGCATTTAATGGCATCCTGAGACTGGTTGCAGGACTCATAGAGGGTGCCAAGATCCATCCAGGCTGCAGCATGGCCATGGTCCAGCTGTACAGCACAGATATAGGCCTGTAATGCATCCATAGGCTGATTCTGCTGTTGGTACAGCACACTAAAGAAGATGAGTAACATTATCAGTGCCAAAATATAGATGACATAAATCATACTCAGCCCCTCAGTATGCCCCAATACAATAATCAAGCTCTTCTAGACTATAAAACATAAGACAAATGCAGATTTCACAATGTAGCTTTGTAAATTTTATTCCAGAACACCACAACTGAAAAAAGTCAGTTTGCTATAATGGAATGAGTAGAAGCCCTCAAACACATTTTTAGACTGGGGATTATACAACTGTAATCCTTAGTCAATTATAACTAATAATAAATGTTTAATGCTAGCTAGTAAGCATGTACGTGTTATTCATTATGTTGGATCTGGAAAATATCTAGCAACAATGAAAAACAGGTAGAGATTAACAATTTTATATTACAGTTAAAAATCATTGAGAATAAAAGTTGTCTTGTTCATTACTGTATTATGCCTTGCTATATTACTTTATTATAAAAAGAAATAATGTAATATCTTACCCTATAGAACACCATGTGTCTGCACTTGCTTCTGATTTATCAATAGACTGCCTATAAGATATAAAGGCATCCTGAACTTTCCCAATACTTGAATAGCACCTGGGAAAAGAGAAAGGAGATTGATAAAAACAAAGTAGTTGAGAATAAGACGACAAATGTTTGCTTTAAATATCAGTGGATAAGCCTACATATTGCAAAAATCTGCTGTCTGAATATATACACTGGATTTTACATGTTAAAAAGGAACTCCAATGGAATGTTCAATCTACTAAAAATATATTGTTAAAATATAAGTGGCTAACTATCACTTGCAGTACAACCAAAATTAGATTGCTTCATTAAATACAGAAAGATTAACTAATTTATTTGTTCCCTAGACTATATGTTTATAGTTTCATTTGAGATATGATGCAGGCTAGAAACTCACATGGATGGATTCATGGGTCCCTGCCTTCAAATAAACAGTAATCTTTAATATTAAATAAAAGGAAATGGCCTGAGTATGTCAAAGGTTACTTGGTAAGTTATAGAATAATATTTACTAAGGTAGAATGAACTTTGAAATAATAGATTATTTTTATCCAACTGTGTTTTTCCCCAGTAAAAACTCAAGCATCTCGTTTTTTTATACAATGGTACCTATACACAATTAGCCACATTATATTTTTTTTTAGTTACTGGGGTAGGTAGCATTTTTGCACTGTGCATCAACCTCAAATATTATGTTCATAGGCATCATACAACATAGGAAGAAGGAAGAGTTGATAAATATAGAACAGGACTGAACAACTTGTGATGTATCAGACAGAACACAGCCCACTAACCACAGACTGTGGGCTGCCATATGCTTTGACAACCCAAGCAGGGAGCAAAAACAGGCTCACCAAGTGTCATCTGGCATGGATATTGGGCTATGCTTGCCTTGGTACTTCACAGCTGTATAGGCCTGGGTAGAACAAAAGGAGGATAATAGCAACATCCCTTTGGATAGATTATGAAAAACACATACTCCCTCTCGCTAAATAATTATCTAAACAATGCTTTACTGAAGTTTACTACACTTTTAATTGACAATGCCATAAATGCTACAACAGCTAAAGTATCTTAGCAACACAACACATTTTCCCACAAAGTAAGTAACTTGGGATGAAGTATTGGCTGTATAGTTTTCACATTAAGATTAAATCAGACATTTGTTCCATTAGTATATGTTTTTGCTGAAATCACTTTCAAAATGTACTTTATTACTTTAATGTAATACACATCACTCATTTTTACCTTCCAAGGAAATACCAGGACTGCCCAGAGTTGGGATCTGCCTCTAGAGACTTCTGGAGACACTGAATAGCATAGTTTTCCTTGGTGGCTTTATCTCCTAACTGATCCACTATATGATGCATCCAGCCTAAAAAAGAAAAAGAAAAAATAATACACGTACATGTTTGTATTTTAGTAGGGATAGGATTGTTTCTCATTGGCCTGATTCACACATGGATAACATAACAAGTTGTGGTTAAGCAAAAATGGAAGCAAAAGCTTCCAAACTATTCCTGGCAGCTGTGCCAGAGGAGAAGAGGAGGGGGGAACGTACAAGCCTAAGGCTCATTGTGGCTCACTCCAGTCATGTTATACTATAGTTTAACACAAGAATGAGGAAGCTGCAACTCTCCAGATGGTGTTGGACTCCACCTCCCCTGAGTCCCAGCCAGAACAGCCAATAGTTGGGAATGACGGAAGTTGTAGTCTACCAACATCTGAAAGGCTACAGGTCCCCATGTCTGGTTTAGCATGACTTCCAAATACAGCCAGTGATTGGCTATTATGCAATTTTTAGAATTTGTAACTCGTACAAAATAAGTTTCATAATAGGAATGATTATTTGTCTATAAGCAAAGCAAACAAAAAAACCCCCATGTACATACAAGACAAATTGTTGAAGTTAAGGCACTATAAGCACAAGTATACATCTCTAATCAGGAGAGAAAAACAGGTACTTGCTCAGAGCCCAATATCATAACAGAATGTCCTTGGAAGAGCCAATATTGAATCAATCGGACCAAAAGTCCATCCAGCCCAGTATCCTACCATGGTTAAGAATTTAAGATCTGAATATTAAGAACACTACGTGTTGCTAACTACACCTCACTTTCTGCAGTTTAACCCATCTAGGATGCCAGAACCATGAATACAAAAGCTTTCAGTAATCTACTAGCTGTTGATATTAACCAAGGGCAAGGGAAAACACTGGATCTCTCAATATTTCTATCTTCTTCGGATAAGATTCATGTAGGGCCACTCTTATAATGCCTATTTTTTTTTCTCTAACAGGATTCCAAGTATTTTCTACCTGTTTTTAAAGTGCATGGACCGATATTTTTAGTAACTATTCACTTGACTCCTATATCTCAGTTTTCAATCTGCTAATTCAGTATCTAATATATTTAGGGGAAGTATTTACCTTCTCTTATACTTTCCTTACTGTTAAGACTTCTCAACACCTGGATTCTTTTACATAAGGAGAAGACGATTTGCTACAAGTTTTCAGGTTGTTCATACTTCACATCAACATCTAAGCACATGCGGTTAGCATTCAAAAGAAGTATCACCATAAATCTCAAGTAAGCAATGATATACTCCCAAACAGAACTGGCCATTGTCCAGGTCTGCCTCCCACTTGTTGAAGCCTTTGAAGTCAACATATAACTTTTGCTGAGTATGGCGGCTTTTCAAATAATGGTCAAGTACAACATCCCCATGAAGGAGAGATAACAAATTGGGTGAACTGAAGCACTTTAGGCCTTCTTTAGAGAGAGGGGGAGGGAGGGAGGGGAGGGGGGGAGGAGGGGGGAGGGGGAGAGAGGGAGAGAGAGAGAGAGAGAGAGAGAGAGAGAGTGAAATCTGACATATGGCCCTGATTATGACCCATACCCCACCAGAGATATATGTCAACATTTTCTTGCAGCTCCCACTGTTTTAATCTATTAGCATCTGAACCAAAAATGTATATTTAGTTGCTATATTTAATTCTAGGCAACTTGCAAGCTTCTCTTTAAATAGCTGCTATAGGTACTAGAGATAAGCAATACTTAATGAGGGAAAGTATTTCAAATATAGCATGTGAACAAACAGCAACTACCACAGTGTCAATATGTATCCAACCTGCTATAAAAGCAGTAAAAGTCATATATGCAAAAGATCTGAACTCATTACATCAATTCATTTCTGACAAAGAAGTTGATTTTAATTTTTAGTCTAAAACAGCACTAATTCTTATAGAAGAAAATCTATTTATTATGCAATGGATTAAACTAGCATATGAGACAAAGTTTTGAACATAAATGTTTAGATCACTTTAGGGAACGAAAAGCTTCATCCCTCCACTAGCTGCTGCAACTGGAGCAATATTAATACTGCATCTCTGCTCCTTAAGGACTTGGCAACACCTCGAAGGAGGAGCCCATGCCATCCTTCAGCTACCAAACACAGTTGTAGAAAAACATGTAAAATAATCTCTCTCTCTCTCTCTCTCTCTCTCTCTCTCTCTCTCTCTCTCTCTCTCTCTCTCTCTCTCTCTCTCTCTCTCTCACACACACACACACACACACACACACACACACACACACACACACACACACACACACACTGTTTTTACATACCTAACTGCTGCAACACAATTGCTTTCACTTGTGCAGGAAGATTTTCAGTCTGCAAAAGTTGTTCATATTCTTTATTTGCCGAGTGATATTTTCTCTAAATAGCAGCAAAATATGTTTAGATGTGTTAGAACTTTTTACTGATAAACTGGATTGATATTATAGTTAAAACAGGAACATAAGTAAATTTTAACACTGAAGTAAATACTGTTTTAACTAATAAATAATGAATATCAATACAATTAAGAAGGAAATAGCCGATTCAGATTTTACATAATAAATGATGAACATATTAATCTTATAGGTGGTTGATAAATGTGACCTTTTATTCCAATTCTGCTGTATTAAGAATGTTCTACTCTGTTAGTGATGGTGGTGTCAGATAAGTTTAAGTTGTCTATACATGACTCCAAAATGAGGATAAGCTATTCATCTGGGTTGCTGAAGAATCAAAACAAACTGACAGGATCAACTCAATGCAGCCTGTTAAATAGGATACCATAGCTAATGAGATTCAGTTGTAGTATCCTATTTATTAAGTGATCTTCAGCTACTACTTATTAAGTGATCTTCGAAACCTTGTCTCTTGCTATATCTCTGTTTATACACACTAAATAATGATTAACTCTTCAACCGGGCATGAAGAAATCAATGAAGAAAAATATGACAAGAATGAGGAGAACCTTTAAAGATAGAATTTAGAGAGCCCTTATAAAAGTAACTACCCTCAAGCAATTCAAAATATCTGACTTAAGATCAAACATTATACATTTCACACAACAGATCATGTCATATATTTATCATCATGGGTTTGATATTGGGAGCCAGGGACTAGCAAATTATCACAGGCATTTGGATTCAGCCACAACCCTGAATTTCAACAGCATAGCCAATGAACTAGAAGAAGCAGACAAAATGGATGATGCCATTTATTGTTTTCAGTTATCTTTTAAATTGTGTACATGTGTGTACATGTGTAAACATGTGTAAACATGGTAGCATAATCATGGTAGCATAATTAGCACACAGTGAGTTTCTTGAAATCAGGAAATGTACATTGAGTTAATACTGTATGTTTTTCAGACTGATGGATGCACATTGCTTCTACAATGACTTGTAGTCCCTCTTTTAAAACTGAAGCATTAATAATTTCAGAAAACTGACATTTAATGCATCTAGATTTCACTTCACAATAAGCACTAGTATGAAGATTTTGATAAACTTTCTGAAAGGCAGAAGTTCTCAAAGATTGGCACAGTTAGTCAAAGAATAAATAATCTGAACTTTCCCATGAAAATAGAACACCATGTCATAAATTGGTAGTTCTCACTCTTATCTTACATGGATCAATCAAAAAGAAAGGGGGCAATACCATGGCATATGTTAAAGTTTGGATGCGATTCAGGAATTTTTTTTAAATGAGGAGTTAATTCATGGGCCCCCAACCTGTGAGGCATACAGCTGATAGTAGCATGAATTGCAGGGGGGGGGATGCCCACATTGTGCATTCTAGTTCCAACCTGCAACCAAAAATATGAGGGAAAGAGGGCAACATTTCTTACATCCTTTTCACAGTTGCTTACTATGTGAGGTGTGCCAAGTGTTCTCTTATTTTGATTTTTAGGTTGATAATATTGTTTGGTGATGATGGGAGGGAGATATTTCATCACACACAAAGCATCCCTCCTCCAACTGAGAGAATGTCCACTTTTTAAGTTTTCTGCCATTGTTTCTTATATCTGCTACTTCTTTGAGACTATTTCCCCCCTAGTTAAAGTTCTTTTCTCCTTCTCAAAGTGAGACCAGCAAATCAGAGACCACAGAGAGAATGTGATTGGTAGATAGTGCTGGGGACAAGTCAGTAGTCATAGTGCACCTTAGTACTAGTGTCATGGGGAAATGCAGTTGTGAGTTACTAGAAGCAAGATTTAGGTTGCTAAGTAGGATGATGAAAGCCAGGACCTTCAAGGTGGCTTTCTCTGAAATGCTACCTATTCCATATGCAGGGCCAGCTCGAAAGGCATCGCTTTGTAGTTTCAATGCATGGATGAGACAGTGGTGTTGGGAGGAGGGGTTTGGCTTAGTGAGGCACTGTGGAATGTTTTGGGACAAGCCAGGCCTATACAAAAGGATGGGCTCTACTTGAACCAAAATGGAACCAGACTGCTGTCATTTAAAATCAAAAAGGTGGCAAAGCAGTTTTTAAACTGATGAAGCTGGGAAAGCCCAATTTGGAACAGATCTCCCCCCTGGGATAAAGAATATCTATGAAAAAAATGTATGAAAACTGAAATGGGGTAGGCCTAGAACTAGGTATTATGAATACAGGGGCATAGCTGAGCAATCCACAGCAGCAAACCTATCACAGGCCAAACCCAAAGTGCCAAGACACTTGAAGATCGACTCTGTAAGCAGGTGTTTATACATTAATGCTAGAAGCATCCAAGCCAAGATGGGAGAATTGGACTGTTTTGTCATAAAGGACAACATTGATATAGTGAGCATAATAGAAACCTGGTGGAACAGAGAAAACCAGTGAGACACAGTTATCCCTGACTATTAACTATTATCAGAACGACAGGGAAGGACATATTAGAAGTGGTGTCACTCTATACATGAAAGAGAACATTGAATCTAGTATGCTAGAAACTCTAAAAGAGGCAGACTCCTCCACAGAATAACTGTGTGCTGTGATAAAGGGCCCCAAAAGTAATTTAGTAGTGGGGATGTTCTATCGTTCCCCTGACCAAAATGCTCAAGGAGATCTTGAGATGAAAAATGAAACTGAGGAAGTATCCATAATACTAGGACATGTTCTAGTAATGGGTGACTTCAACTACCCTGACATAGACTAC
This sequence comes from Rhineura floridana, assembly GCF_030035675.1. Taxonomy (NCBI): domain Eukaryota; kingdom Metazoa; phylum Chordata; class Lepidosauria; order Squamata; family Rhineuridae; genus Rhineura; species Rhineura floridana. The sequence continues at coordinate 93,210,943 of NC_084484.1, read as the reverse complement.
ATATGTATTCCAGTCATGACAAAAGACGTAAAATTTCTAGATACCCTGAATGACTGTGCCCTAGAACAGTTGGTCATGGAACTGACCAGAGGGGTGGCGACTCTGGACTTAATCTTAAATGGCACACAGCACTTGGTGTGAGATGTGTCAGACTGCTATTAAATTAAACATACATGTAAATGGTCAATTGTCAAGAAAATTGAACATAGTCACATTTGACTTCAAAAGAGGAAACTTTGCAAAAATAAGGGAAGTTGAAAGACAGAATCAAGAGGGTCAAATCACTCCAAAATGCTTGAGAGTTGTTTAAAAACACAATATTAGAAGCTCAACTTGAGTTTATGCTGCAGATAAAGAAAGGTATCATCATGGCCAAGAGGATGCCAGCATTGTTAACAAGCAGAGTCAAAGAAGCTATTTATTTATTTTATTTATTATTTGATTTATATCACGCCCTTCCTCCCAGCAGGAGTCCAGGCTTCCTTTCAAGAAGGCTTCCTTCAAAAATGCAAGTGTTGTCTGAATGAGGAAAACAAAAAGGAATACAAAATCTGGCAAAAGAAACAAAAAAAAACTATAAGGGATGGGGGGGGGGAATTGAGGAGCACATTGGTAAAAACATAAAAGCCAACAGTAAAGAATTCTTTAAATACATTCAAAGCATGGAGGAGGATGAACCCTTGGATGAAAAGGGAGCCAAAGGTGTGCTAAAGCAGGATAAGGAGATTGCAGAAAAGCTAAATGAATTCTTTGCTTCTGTCTTCAGAGTGGGAAGATATAGGGCAGATTCCTGTGCCTGAACTAACTTTTGTAGAAAGGGAATCTTGAGGAACTGAGGCAGATAGTGGTGATGAGAGATGGAGTCCTAGGCTTAAATAAAATAAAATAAAAACAGACAAATCGCTGGGTCCAGGTAGCATCAACCTGAGAGTTCTCAAAGAACTCAGATATGAGATAGGTGATCTCCTACCGAAAATATGTAACTTGTCTCAGATTAGCCTTCAGGCCTGAAGAATGGAAAGTGGCCAATATAATGCCAGTCTTTAAAAAGGGATCCAGGGAGGGAGAATCTTGGAAATTGCAAGCCAGTTAGCTTAACATCTGTCCTGGGAAAACTGGTAGATAGTATTGTTAAATATAAAATAACCAAGCATATAGAAGAACAAGTCATGCTGAAGTGCTGCAAGGTTAAGTCTTCTTTCACTAACCTATTGGAGTTCTTTGAGAGTGTCAACAAGCATATGATCCAGTTGATATAGTGTACTTGGACTTTCAAAAAACTACCTTATCAAAGACTCCTGAGTAAGCTTAGTGTTCATGGAATTAGAGGACAGGTTCTCTTGGGAATCAGGAACCGGATAGGAAACAGGAAGCAGACAATATGGATAAATGGGCAGTTCTCCCAATGGAGGGATGTAGAAAGTAGACACCTCTAAGGGTTGGTATTGGGACCTGTGATTTTTAATTTGTTCATAAATTATCTAGAGTTAGGGGTGAGCAGCGAGGTGGCCACATTTGCTGATGATACTAAATTGTTCAGGGTCATTAAAACAAAAACAGATTGTGACAAGCTCCAAAAGGACCTCTCCAAATTGAGTAAATGGGCGACATAATGGCAATGCAATTCAGTGTAAGCAAGTTTGCATGTTGGGACAAAAAATCTTAATTTCACATATATGCTCATGGGGTCTGACTGATCAGGAATGAGACCTTAGGGTCGTATTGGATAGCTCAATGAAGTTGTCGACCCACTTTGTGGAAGTTGTGAAAACGGCAAATCCCATGTTAGGGGTCATTAGGAAAGCTATTGAAAATAAAACTACTGATGATATAATGCCATTATACAAATCTGTGATGCAACCACATTTGGAATACTACGTACAGCTGGTCACCTCAAAAAGGATATTGTAGAGTTGGAAAAGGTTCAAAAAAGGGCAACCAAGATGATCAACGGGATGGAGCGACTCCCCTATGAGTAAAGGTTGCAGAATTTGAGGTTTTTCAGAGAAAAGGTGAGTAAGAGGTGACATGATAGAGGTTTATAAAATTATGCATGGTATGGAGAGAGTGGATAGAGAGAAGTTTTTCTCCCTCGCTCATAATACTAGAACTTGTTGACATCCAATGAAGCTGAATGTTGGAAGATTCAGGACAGACAAAAGGAAGTACTTCTTCATGCACCACATAGTTAAGTTATGGAACTTGCTCCCAGAGGAAGCAGTGATGGCTACCAACTGGAACAGGTTTAAAAGAGGATTAAACAAATTCATGGAACATGACAGTATCAAAGGCTGCTAGCCACAATGGCTATGCTCTGCCTCCACAGTAGAAAGTAATATGCTTCTGAATACCAGCTGCTGGAAACCACAGAGGGGTAGAGTGCTATTGTGCTCATGTCCTGCTTGTGGGCTTCGCATGTCCATCTGTCTGGCCACTATGAGAACACAATGCTGGACTAGATGGGCCACTGCCCTGATCCAGCGGGCTCTTCTTATGTTCTTATGTTACACTACATAGATATTTAAGGCAAACAAGATCCACTTAGCGTAAGGTCAATGCTTCCTGAGCGGATGAAACTTTCCATCCCATTTCAATAATCATTGCATTTCTCAATTCTGACAAATATGTTTGCATAAATCACACTTCTTCAATTTGCTACATATCATAATTTTACCTTAATTACATTTAATACCAAAAAAGGATTATATACTTACCTGGGTTTCATATAAATGGGCAATGTGAAACCGAACTGTAAAAGTAGGGAAGTAAAGTCATTAGAAATAGAAATTCAAGACAGTTAAGTACTATGTACATGCATGCACATAAGTCTGTAAGTTTTGAGGGTGGGTGCTTGGTGATAAATCGGGGTAGAAGAAAGTCTATAAAGATGGCACAGACACTATCTATACCCTACACAAAAAAGATGTATGTCAAAATGAACCACAACATCGCCTCCAAAAGCCACAGTGGACTGAGGCTGCACATGCATATCACTGGAGAATATTCCCAGTAGAGAATGTGATGTAGTTGCAGCTTTGGGACCATTAGGACACAGAACTTTGTTGGTTGGGGCAAAGTAAGTGGCAAGCCCTCAGGTTAGCATGAGCCCACCAGTGATTAATTTGGCTGATCCACAAAGAACTCCTACTGGGAGGAAGGGTAGGATATAATAACAACAACAACAACAACAACAACAACAACAACAACAACAGTCTTGTGGTTCCTTTCTGGGCCCATTTCCTATCATGACCATTTCAGGAACAGGTCAGAATGACAGCAGTAAAATAAAATGACTTGTGGTTTCAAATATCTTGTTCTAGAACATATGCTAGATAAGCAAGGGATTGAGGATAGTTTTGGAAAGGCAATGAATCTCTCTGTATTCCATTCTCCCCCTTTTCCAAAGTGCTCACTCACAATTCTCGATACTAGGCTCTTCCCCATAGCTCAATGGTGAGCACTGAATCCTATGAGAAAGGTTCATGAAGATTCAGTTGGGAACTTAGCCTAACTTGACCTTTACCCTAAAAAGGTGTGACTACTCAAATGACTGGGTCTGTGTGTACACCCTCCTCTAGCAATAAAGAAACAAGAAAGAGGCCATATTTTGCATCATTCGAAGGCCTGAATTTCAGTAACATGATCACCAAGGTAAAGAGAATTGCCATTTATGCTCATTGCATAAATATTCAAGAACTAAAATTTATTTTAATACACACAAATAAGGGCCAAACTAGACTTGCTGCTATATGTATCACTGACAACCATCTCAATTGGGGGAAATAGTAAGCATAGGAAATTGGATATGGGAAGATTTAACCCTTACCTCCTACACATAGCCCCAACAAAATTACCCTCCCCACACCTGCTATTAGCCCCAGAAAGCATGTTTCCATTGGCCCTTTTCTCTCACAGTTAGTTGTATGTGCCAGGGTGTGTGTCACAGTGAGTAGGAAAGGGTTAAGGGATCCCCCCTCCCTGTGCACCATGATCCTCACAAGTGCCCCCCATTAACTTTTCTTTTTCAACTAATGTGGCTGTCAATTATGCTTTTATCATCACATCCAGTTTGGCCCTAAAAGACTTGTGCATTTGATGACTCTCTCTTTTAAAAAGACAGCCTTTTCCCAAAACATCAGGATACAATGAAATCAGATAAACTGTTCAAGCTGTTTTTAAACAAAACAAAGCAAAACCCAAGGAGAGCTACTATTATTATTATTATTATCTTTATTTATACCCCGCCCTTTTTCCAAACTGGAACTCAAGGCGGCTTCCAGATAAAAACAAGTACATATCATTAAGAACCTATAAAAATATAAAACATATAAACATATAAAATCAGCATTAAAACAGGATTAAACTATTAAGATGTTAAAACCAATTACTCTTAAAATACTGCAACCCAGTTTAGGAGCATACAGGCAAAACAATAACATACAGCATCCTCTTCAGTCACTACCCTTCCACTACTAGTAGAAATATTTATGTTTGGACTTAATCTCTCCGTCCCAATATATAACTTGGCCAACAAATGCAAATATGCACTTTCCTGGTTGTCAGATATATCTGAATATTTATGTAATAAATATGTATAAATCACAACACCTTTATAGCACAATGGACAGCACTTCCTAAGAAAACTCCAGCACACTAACAAAAAGAACCATTCTATCTCTGAAACCACCAATTTGCCTTTCTGCAGAATATTCTAGGGGAAAAGATTATCTAGGCAAAGATGAAACAGTAACTAGTTTCATGTTTATTTGGAGAATCCATTTATCATCTGTGAGATATTAGCCTTCAAAAGAAATGCCTGGAACTCTCCAGCATGTTACAAGGAAACAGTTGTGCATTTAAAAATAAAATTCCTTATACTATTTAATATTTTAAAAAATGATTTGAGTTATTTGCTGATAGTTATGTTTAATGTTTTTCTTTTTAAAACAATAATAAAAATGTAGAATAGGGTGATTTAGGGCATAAATCTAAAAAGTAGTTAAGACAACTACAGACACAGCAAATACTTACTTTCAGCATTGGACAAAGTGCAAGGATTGCAGTCAACCAAAGCTAACTGAAAATGCTGTAAAAGTGAACAGAGAAATAAATGTTTTCGCCCTATAAAAAACTAAAGCATTATTTGGCACATGAAGTTATAATCATGTTAAATATATTCACTTTCTATAGGTTCAATAGAAGAAAATAGTTTGATGGCAAGAATCAAATTACTGAATTTTTATTGGTAGATGATTATGATACAAGCAATTTAGAAGTTTAGAAAACGTGTTTAGCAAAAAGTAATAGCATATCTCAAACGACTGAATATTTTTAATTCTAGACTACTATAATGTATGTACAAAGTATGCAGAAAAACATGTACATGATGTATGTACACTGCATGTTGAGTATGTAGAGAAACATAAAAGCAATTAAATGTTTAGGTAGAAAAAGTAAAATCTGAGATGAAAAGAGTTGTAAGTTATCAATTATATCTTGCTGTAACCATTAGATAAAAACAAAATAGCAATACATGCAAAATATATGAAAGCTCATAAAAATACGCAACTATTGTGTAGAAATTGCTACATTTTATTCTTGTTTCCAGAATTTCCCCCCATTATTTTTAATATCCCACCCTTCTTCCAATCAGGAGCAACAAGGACAGCTAACATAAACTAGGCAAAACAAGACAAAATAATGAAACCATCATTAAAACCATAAAATCACAATCAGTAGCAACAAGTAACTGCAGTACTTATTACCCCAATAAAAATCAATATCCATTAAGATCCCAAAGACTAGACAAATAAAAATGTATTAACCTTTGCCTAAATATTTCTATTGTGAGCACCAACTGGATTTCACGTAACAGGAAGTTCCATAAGCAGGCTACTATCACCAAGAAAACCGTGTAACATGCCACAATCCTGCCAAATATTCCAAACGATGGGGCAAGGAGCAAGACATTCCCTGCTGATTGTAATGCACAGGTTGGATGGTAATGGAAAAGGCACTCTGAAATACTCGAGTCCCAAGCCATTTAGGACTTTATATGCTAACAACAAAACCTTGAATCGGATCCAGTACCTCACCAGCAACCAGTACAGTGCTTTGAGGATCAGGGTGATATGATCCTTCCTTGTTGATCCCAACAACAGCCTGGCTGTTTTCCTAAACTATACTCCATCAGAAACAGAAAACTTTGACCTCTGAAGTTTTAATCATCCCTGATAGGATACCATATTTCTGAAGAAAAATGTTTGCCTCCTGGAGTTCTCCTATACATTCACTGATCCAACACTAACACTGAATTCCACATATTTAGTTAACTGATCTCTACAAATATGTAAAAACTCTGGGCACATATGAAATACTTCCCTTCATGAAAGACAGCAGGAGATCACTCACTGTATACAACATTGCAGATCACATTTGTGGGCAATTCTTTTATAAACGCATGAGCATATGAAAAATACATGAAATTATTCAAAAGCTCATATTAATTCAGAAGGTGTTGTGTATTTTATATTCATTGAAAGATTGAAGGATTTCAGAAATAAATTTGAGAATGCTTACATTTTACACTATCAATAAAACTACACAGTGAACCCAAATTTTGTTAGCACATTATTTGAGTATAGCTAACTGTATGCTGTCATCTTGAACACCAATCACAAGAAAAATAGGGGTAATTAATTATGCAAACAATTCAAGGTGCAGGGTAAGTAAATGATACTCATCCACTTTATCAGAGTGTCATAACAAAATGATTCTTCATACTGCAAACATGCCTTTACCCCCATCATATTAATGAAATATCACTACATCAGGGTGGCTTTTTTCAAAGCATACATTTTTCATTCAAAAATCTTTATGAACATGCTCATCAATCAAGTTAATCAACTCAAAATGCAAACCAAGAACTCCAACTACATTACAATGTAAGATGAATTATAAAATTAGTGCTGTAGCAACCAATACATATATTTACAGTCTTAGAAAAATAATACTATTAATTATGTTCATGCACAGTTTCATTTCTTAGTAAGCTCAGTTTCTCCTCTATAAAATACATTATCTAATCTGACTGCTTGGAATAATTTTTTTAGCACAATACGTATTTCAAACTTGCAAAGTATAAAACTGACTTTGTGCATAAACTGCCCTTTTCTAAGGCTGAAGAACTATAAGGGCTGCAATATACTTTATACCCGGAAAAAAATCTTGAAGGATGTTGATACAGCTATAATTTTTGAAACCCATAGTAAACAAAACATACTTGAAAAGACCATAATGCAGTTTTTCATACTCAGAAATATACAAGTCTGCATCTAGAGGTCATATAAAATGAATATATAGCTTTATAGTATTCACATGTACCTAAGCTCACCAATACCTCATATAAAAAAAGAAGAACACACACCTAAACAGGCACTGCAGATTTGTCAATATCAAATAAAGCTGTTTAAAAGCTGCATATAAATAAGCAATGTTCACTGTTGAATTAGAGATGGCAATGAGAGATAATAATGAAATGCAAACAAAACCACAATTTCTACATTTCAGCTTCAAAATATTTAACAACATTTAAACAAGAATATATTTAAATAGTTCAGTCTTACCACAGTACCACTTTGTTTTGCACAATTTCACAATATCAGAATAACAGAAATTCCAAAATGTAACATTTGCCAGGACCATTCAGCATAGCACATGGTAAAGCTATGGTGACAACCCATAAAATGCAGATAGGTAATGCAAAAATAATAAAGCATCTATCATAAAGGTACATATAATTATTAAAGCACATACATGAACAACCTACTCATCTAGAACAATCCTGTATATCTACTCTACAAATTAAACACAGAAATTCCTTCTGAGGTATTCAATTAAAACAATGGCCATGTAAAACAAAGCTTTTTTGTCAAAAGATTTAACAATGTACTATCTCCGGCACCATGTACAAACACATCACATAAAATATCCAGCTCCAAATCTCTGCAGTGAACTGAACATCTGCACCTCATACAAATATTGCAGTACTGAAGCTGGCAGGTGCTGTGTGAAATAGTTATTATGCAGGAGAGGCCACTGCAGTTCAGAGATGACATACAATACCTCAAGGCAGACATCAGTCTACAGAAAGTCAAATCATGAGTGAGAGGATTTACCTACAAGGCACTAATCTCAATGTTTAAAATTGGGGATATCTTTCTAAGCATAGCAGCAAGTCACTGAGAGAGTTTGATTGTATGGAATTATGGTTGCACAATTAATCAGGAGTCTTCTCCTTCAGAGCCCTTGACTGCTGGTGTGATTGTGGCAAGAGTCACTGATGAGACCTTTACAAAGAATTAAAAGTTCAGTGTTTGTGTATGGTGCAGTAAGTAGCTTTGTAGGTACACAGACAATCTCCAGAAGCATTATACATGTTTGATCTACTCAGGGCTAGACATTCTGTTACTCTAGCACTTTTAACTATTTTATAACAAGAGGCTTCAAAATGACACAGTAGAGAAGCAATACAAATATTTGAAAAGTTACTGGAAATATTTCAATTTTTAGAGACACCTCAACTATAATGATGTTCTGGAATAGTAATTTTAATATATTTTTCATTTCTAAACTGATGATGCTACATTTCATAACAGGTAGTTTAAAAATCTGTTACATAAGTCATGCCATCATTAGAAACCTAACAATTCTGACATGAACTAACCACAGGACAGCATTATCCCAGCTGAGTACAACTCTTAGATCTGTCTTTTCTAACCGTATGACCCAGGTGTGATGCTTGATCCTGAGAACTATCTTTTGTTGAGAAAACTGGGACAGAGAAAGCCTTGCATAATCAGAGTGCTGGCAAACAGCCAAGGCTTCATCTGACAAGCATGTTGAGAGTGAGGGTGGATGTGCAGCATGTGCTGCTAAATCAACTCATTAGTTTGCTCTCTTGAGTCCTTCAAAATTGGAATTAATTCATCTTTTTAAAAGAAAGGAGGCTTGTAAGGAGTATGCACTCTCTTTCACCCTACACTGCACAATCAAAACAGAAGAATTGACTACATAAGCAAGACAAAAGAAGATGGACAAAGTACTTTATTTGCATAAAATGAATAAAACAGGTCTGGTCCAAATGACCACATGCCAGACCTTATATATTCCCATAGTTGCAAAATTACATGCAAATAATTATATTGTAGTAAAACACTTGGATAATAGTTTTGGTGAACACTGCTAGCTATTAATTTCCAGCAAAAGACCAATAAAATTTTACCAGAGGTGAGGGTTTGAGAGAAAGAAAGTTTTCTAACTCTATGCTCTAGCTTAGGAGTTGCCAACACGGCACCCTTGGGTGCCACTATGCCTGCTAGTTCCTCCTATGGTGCCTGAAAAAGGTCTCAGTAAATATCCCCTCAAAACTCCACAATGCATGAGAGACTGTTTGGTCTTTCTGCTCAGTTCTTGTTTGCACTGGCTCACCCTCTCCTACACTGAACAAGCACACATTTCACTGGATGCTGGGCTGGACATCTAACTCCCTTCCATTCAGAACAGAGCAGAGGTGCAAAGAGCTTCTCTCTATCAGTGGACCGAGTGGTAGCTGATGTAGATGCCTTTCCCCTCAATATTTTTATTTTCAGGGGAGCACAGGGCAAGAATATCTTGTGGCGCTATCTCTTCTGCTCTTTTAGAGGCATCAGCCATTTTATTTTGCGCCACACCCCATGGCAGCCATTTTGTGATTGGTACCCACAGCACTTTCTCAAGATTCCAAATCTGGCCCCTGGCAACTCCTGCTCTAGCTCTTAATCCTGTATCTTTCTTTATTTCCAGGTGTTTTATCCTCACATTGCCCCCACCCCACCCCAACATCCAGGATCTTACACACTTACTCTCATACACTAGTCCTAAAAAGCAGCCAAAAGCAGTAGAGATGAATTGGGATTTTTAATTTTATCCCTCAACTTATTATGGACATTGCCAAGTCCCCATAGACCTGGCCTTTCCCAAAGAGCCACTTTAAAATGTGTAGTGCAATTACTTCTAGTTAGGTGGGCAACCTATCAGAAAACTGAACACTTGCCAGTGTTGGGCCTCTCTTCCAAACAGGTTACAAAGAAATGTAACTGTTCAACTGGAAAACCTTGCCCCCACTGTGAGAGCAGTTCTTAAAAATACATCTTAAGCCATAGCCGATTGAAGCATGAAGAAGGTACAACTTCCACCCAGTTTAAAGGGCTTTATGTCCTTGAGGAATGGCAGACTTCCTCAAAATTTAACGTGAACCACACAAGCTATATGAGAGAGAATAATTGTCAGGGAAAAAAAGAAAGAAAAACAAAACAAAACATAAATGCTTCTGATGGATGGAAAAAATAGTGAGATGCTGAGATGCTCACTCTGGTAACTAAACAAATGGATGAGAGACCCTCCCCCAACAACCCAACATGACAGAAAGGAAGGAAAATTTATCTGCACTGCACAAGGGGATGAATGCATCATATTCCTCAAAGAAGAAGCCCTGTGCATGCCCAATTTCCCATGTAAGAATGCAAAGATGTCACAAAGAAACATGCTTTCAACCAGAAACTAGTACAGTTTGATTTTAATGATTAGGACAACAACTTTTTATAGCTTTTATGCTCAATATTCTTTAAAATAATTGCTGTACTTTAATAATTCTTAGTTATACAATGTGATATATAAATGCAACACCATCTTTTGGAAAATCAGCCACACTCACCTCCAAGCTAGCAACCAAAACTTACCTTTAAAATGCACCTCATACATCCCAACAGTTCATGAATATCTTCTCAACATGAAGAAACTTGCACAAGGTTTCCACAAGTCAAAATACTTTAACATAATTTATTTAGGCCATTGCAGTCATTACGTGACCCCTACAATTCTACACAGGAAGGGATATGGAATAGACCTTGGACACACCCATCCATAGTCCCTTGTGTATAGGGAGGTTAAAAGCTGAACTCACAAGATCTCACATTTAATTTAAAGCAGGATCTCCATGAACGTGCAATAAAGATCCTAGCCCACACCCAGCTTCTGATTTTATCCTGAAGTAGAATCCCAGAGGCCAAGTAACAAACGGACAGGTGCAATGAAACTGATGTAAACCTATACACTCTGTTGTAGTGCAATGCAAAGCAAGTGCAATATGAAGCAAATGTTAGCTATCATTAAAAATATAAATGTTTACCTTAAAACTAGACTCAAAATCTGTGTTCACTTTGAACATAAGCCCAAGTCGTAAATGAATTTCCTTGGCGCGGCAAAAGCTGGGATCAACATAAAGCACCTCCCGAAATGCTTTAATTGCCCTGGGGGAAAAAGACATTTTGAAATGTTTAAGCTAGAATATTCTTGAAGAGCAACTCATGGTTTCTTAAAGAAAATTCTTCAGGAGGGAGGCACAATTCACACAGTGATGCTCAGATATTAAATGTAAACATGCATCTCTTTCTCTTTAAGTTGATTTAAGGGAGATAATAAAATAGAGAATACCTGCAATTTTGGTTCATATACTTACAAATAGAACATTTACATTAGTTCACTGAGTTCTGAAACCATTTTAGACTCTTTAATATTTATATTTTAGAACAATACTAGTAGTGAATGACTACTAAGGCCTTTTAAAGTATCCACATCTCCAAGAAGAGAAAGTTGTAAATCAAACTTCCAATTTATAATTCATGTATTCTGAACAAAATGTACAATTAATTGGCTGCCATAGCAGTTAAAACATTCATTTAAAATTAATAGGGAGATTTTATAATATTAGGAACATAATTTAACAACTTCAGTCAAACTGCCCGTGTGCTTTTTCCACTACAATTCACCTTGTTAGAGAAATGAAGACAGTAGAGAATCAACAGATTTCTGTTTGGCTCCCTCTGTAACATGCAAGGACACTAAACAAAATCACTTACATGATATACCTTTTAAGAGGAAGGACTCATTGTTATTGGGCAGAATATGTTTCCATGTTAAGTAAAGTTCCTTGCTGCTTTGTAACCATAGATATTTAAAATTTGACGACTGAACTAATGGAAAAGTTCAGGCAAAGGACAACAATGGAGTAAAAGACAGTGTAGAGGTATTTAATAGGTGGATGTTGTGAGATACAGACCATCTCCTAGACCTAAAACATAGTGGTGGGGAACCTGTGGTCCTTCAGATGTTGCTGGACTACAACTCCCATCACTGACCACTGGCCATGCTGGCTAGGGCTGATGGGAATATGAGTCCAACAACATCTGCGGGACCACTGCATAGGAAGACTGCAATGTGGTTTTAACCTATAAAGCCTTACATGGCTTAGGACCACAATACCTGATGGAACGCCTCTCCCGACATAAACCCACCCATACACTATGCTCAGCATCAAAGGTCCTCCTCCGGTGCCTACTCCAAGGGAAGCTGGGAGGATGGCAACAAGGGAGAGGGCTTTCTCAGTGGTGGCCCCCAAATTATGGAACAATCTCCTTTATGAGGTGAGCCTGGCGCCAACACTGTTATCTTTTTGGAGCCAGGTCAAGACTTTCCTCTTCTCCCAGGCATTTTAGCATGTGTTTTTAAATTGTTTTTATTTATTTTTTAAATTGTGTTTTTAAATTGTTTTTTTGTGTTTTAAAATTTGTATATTTGTTTTTATTGTTTTTAATTGCTGTAAACCGCCCAGAGAGCTTCGGCTATGGGGTGGTATATAAATGTAATAAATAAATTAAATAAATACAGGCAATATAACACTGGGTGCCAATCATATTTTCCTCCTATTGTTTGTTTTTAGATGATAGAAAAGCTACCTATAACAAAATAGATCAATGCAGATGATCCTCTAAATATTGGTTGGGAAGACTGAGTCACTGGACTGTGCACTCCTCTCTTCCGCTTCCTTATGGCTTCTTTTTCAGCTTCCTACATAGTGCTTACCATAATTCGAACCACGGTTTGTAATTTTAGTTTGGAGTTCAAGAGATAATCATAGCCCAATTCATGTGCTCATCTGAACATATCAGTGGAAAGTGGGGAGAATGTGCATGTGCATGCCCCTATGCTAACATCCCAGTGTATGCTTTCACTGCTGTTGAAGAAAGAATTCTCAGAAATTGTAGAAACGCAGTATTCTCAGTTGTGGGGGTGGTTTCTAAGCTCATCAGCTGATATGGTTAGACTTTTCCACTTGACTCATGGAAGCAGAGTCAGCACTCAAAGGAAAATTGGGAGTGTAACTTGCATGCACCCCCACACACACACTTTGAGCACATATGTGTTCATCCGAATATATGAATAGGGGTTATATAGTTTGCTTATATAGCACAATAAACTATGGTTAGGACTAAAACAGAAACACAGAAGAGAAGCTATGAGGTAAGGTGGGGGCTCATGAGCCAACAGCTCATTCACAATCTTTTAAAACAGCTTTCTCGAACCTTCAGTTTGATGGTCTACAAACATCATCATCCCAGCCTCTGCATGGGCAATGGTCAAAGATTATGGAAGCTGTAGGCCAACAATATATGGTGAGTCATGGTTGGAGAAGGCTGCTCTAAGACATGGCTTGCAGCAAGGGTGGGAAAACTGTGGCTCTCCAGAATTTGCTGGACTACAATTCCCATCATCCCTGAACATGTTAGCTGGGGCTGATGGATACTGTGAGTCCAACAACTTCTGTGGGGTTACAGGTTCATTACCAGGGCCGGCACCAGGCATGCTGGGGTCCTTGGGCACCAGCCTACACCGGGCCCCAGCACCGACCTGCATCCTCCACTTATCTTTCTCTTGAAGTGAATGCTGGCCACGCTGTGTGCGCATGCCTACCATCAACCAAGATGGCGGTCGAGACTTTCCTAAGGGGCTGATGCCTCTGCTGCCATCTTGGTTGATGACACGCATGCACGCTACGTATGTGCATAATCAAGATGGTGACATTAGCCCCTTAGGGAAGCCTCGGGCGCCATCATGGTTGATGGTAGGCATGCACCCGCAGTGCAGCATGGTTGTAGGGGGGAATGCCTGGGAGATCCCTCTCTGTGATCTGCGGCAGGGTCAGGAGCCGAAGCTGCCATGGATTGCAGAAAGGAGCACTACCCACCCAGTCTAAGGAGGGGCCCTTCAGGGGCCCTCAGCTAGGAGCTGACCTAGCCGCCCTCTGGCACCAACCCTGTTCATAACGCCTGGTATGGAAGATCATTTCAATTGAACCAATGTGTTACATAAGGCTCGTGGATTCAGTTGTTTAAAATTATCATAGGCTTAAATGTTTGTTTTGCTTTATACCCAGATTTCATTTTAAGCCATAGAATCATAGAATAGTAGTGTTGGAAGGGGTCTAAAAGACCACTGAGTCCAACCCCCTGTTCAGTGCAGGAATCCATCTTAAAGCATACCCGACAGGTAGCTGACCAGCTGCCTCTTGAGTGCCTCCAGTGCTGGAGAGGCCATCACCTCCATAGATAATAGGTTCCATTGTCATACAACTCCAACAATTAAGAAGTTTTTCCTGATGTTCAGCCGAAATCTGGCTTCCTGTAACTTGAGCCCATTATTCTGTGTGCTGCACTATGGGATGATCGAGAAGAGATCCTGGCCCTCCTGTGTGTGACAACCTTTCAAGTACTTGAAGAGTGCTATCTTATCTCCCCTCAGTGTTTTCTTCTCAAGACCAAACACGTCCAGTTCTTTCAGTCATAGGGCTTTGTTTCCAGTCCTCTGATCATCCTTGTTTCCCTCCTCTGAACCTGTTCCAGATTGTCTGCATCCTTCTTAAAGTATGGTATCCAGAACTGGACACAGCACTCAAGGTAAGGCCTAACCAGTGCCGAACAGAAAAGGAACTAATACTTCAAGCGATTTGGAAACAATACTACATTAACTTCTGTTAATATAGCCTAATATAGCATTTACCTTTTTTTGCAGCCACATTGCACTGTTGGCTCATATTCAGCTTATGATCAACAACAATTCCAAGATCCTTCTCGCATGTAGATTTGCTAAACTAAATATCCCCCATTTATAACTGTGCATTTGGTTTCTTTTTCCTAGGTGTAGAACTTTGCATGTATCACTGTTAAATTTCATTCTTTTGTTTTCAGCCCAATGCTCCAGCATATCAAGATCCCTTTGAATTTTATTTCTGTTTTCAAAGTTATTAGCTATCCCTCCCAATGTTGTGTTATCTGCTGATCTGATAAGCATTCCCTGCACCTCCTCATTCAAGTCATTAATAAAAATGTTGAAGAGCACTGGGCCCGCACTGAGAGTGTGTGTGTATGTGTAGATATATATACCTTAAACTTATGGTTTTTTTAAAAATAAAATCATCTAACATTATCCATATGAATATAAGAGCCTGCTGAATATCAGGCTAATGGTTCCACTAGTCCAACATTCTGTTATCACAGTTGCCAACCAGATGCCTATGGGAAGCCCACAAGAAGGACATGAGCGCAAGAGCACTCTCCCCTCCTGCAGTTTCTAGAAACTGGTATTCAGAAGCATACTGACAAACTGGTAACCACTGATAGCCTTATTCTCCATGAATTTGCCTTTTGTAAAGCCTTCAAAGTTGGTGGCCATCACTGCCTCCTGTGGGAGTGAATTCCATAGTTTAACTATGTGCTGTGTGAAGATGTATTTTCTTTTGTCTATCCTGAATTCTTCAACATTCAGCTTCAGTAGATGTCCATGAGTTGTGATGCTGAGAGAGAAAAGCTTTTCTCTATACAAATTCTCCAAATCATACATAATTATATACGATTCTATCATGTCACGTCTTACTTGCCTTTTCTCTAAACTAAAAAATCCCAAATGCTGCAACATTTCCTTGTAGGGAAGTTTTCCATCTCCTTGATCATTTTGGTTGCCCTTTTCTGAATGTTTTCCAACTCTATAATATCCTTTTTGAGGAGAGGCAAGGCGAGGCGAGCAGGACTGTACAAAGTATTCCAAATGCGGTTGCACCATAGATTTGTATAACAGCAATGGACATTAGCAATTTTATTTTCAATTCCTCTCCTAATGGTCCCTAGCATGGGATTTGCCTTTTTCACGGCTGCAGCACACTGGGTTGACATCTTCACTGAGCTATCCATTACGACCCTAAAGTCTTGTTCCCAATCAGTCACCGCCAGTTCAGACTCCAGGGCTATATACATGAACTTAAGTTTTTTTGCTCTGACATGAAACACTTTATACTCGTTTACACTGAACTGCATTTGCCAGTATACCACCCATTCACTCAGTTTTGAGAAGTCCTTTTGCAGCTCTTAACTATTCTTTTTTGTTTTAAAAACCCTGAACAATTTAGTATCAGCAAACTTGATCACCTCACTGCTCACCCAACTCTAGATCATTTATGAAACGAGTTAAAGGTCCCAATACCAATCTTTGGGGGACCCCACCTTTCGCATCTTTCCATGGGAATAACTATCCATTTACTCCTACTCTGCTTCCTGCTACTTAACCAGTTCCTGATCCACAAGAGGATCTTGCCTCTTATACCATAACTGCTAAGCTTATTCAGGAGTCTTTAGTGACTGACAGAAAACATGTTTCAGTGCAAGACAATACTCCGAATTTAACAGAATGCTACAGATTTAGCAGAGTGCTGCAAATATTCTCATTAGGACCTGCCACTGCAAATAGAAATTCTGGTAAGACAGATCAGCAATACTCTTATTAAATTTAAATATGCTAAATTATACCTCCATGCAATAGCAATTTCATCTTACCAGTAGATGTTTAGTTGTTCAGCAACTCCCCTGCTACTTGGTAATCTTTAAATTATCTTTCAGAACAGTGGCTTGCATCCTTAAGATAAGTTAACTTAAGGAAGTTCATGGAAGAAAAGTTTCCAATCTGTTCCATTCTACTGCACTTCCTTGTGCTCTCTGAAAAGCCTTTCTGGAAGATTGCCCCCCCCCCATATGGGATGGAGTGGGCACTCTAAGAAGAGGAAAGAATTACTCAAAATTGGGTAGGCCTCACACAATGCCCTCCTTTCTAGCAGCCCTCACACTATTCCACATCACTCACCCAAAAATGCTAATTAACTTTTCTAAAATACGAGCCCAAGTTAAACAAAACTATATAATGGCATGAGAACATAAGAAGTGTCTGCTGGATCAGGCCAATGGCCATCTAGTCCACTATCCTGTTCTCACCATGGCCACACAGTTGCCCATGGGAATCCCACAAAGAGCACTCTTCCCTCCTCAAGTTTCCAGCAACTGGTATTTGGAAGCATACTGCCTCTGCCTTTGGAAGCAGAGCATAGCCATTATAGCTAGTAGCCACTGATAGTCTTTTCTTGCATGAATTTGTCTAATCCTCTTTTAAATTCATCCACGCTGGTGGTTATCACTGCCTTTTGCCATACGACTACAAATCTGTCATATTGTTGCGATCCATGCTACTGTCTGGTCATGATTTGCAATCTCGCCCTATGTCCGAATGTTGGCGAAGATTGTGAAGCAGGATGTCCACTCTCGTAGGCCCTGCCGCAGGGGCCCTCAGCCAGTGCCCGACCTAGCTGCCCACTGGCACCAGGCCTGCCAGTCACTACTCAAACATTTGTTTCCCACTTCAACTAAATCTCTAAAATATAACTTGCTTTCCTTCTCTCCCTGCTTGCTCACAAAGCAGCCAAAGCTATGTTCTTGTGTTCCTCAGAACCTTGTACACATCAGTGTTAACAGAATAAAAAGTTGGAAAACCAATACTCAAGAGGGTGAGAGAGTAATTTTGTTTTTAAAAATCTAATGATGCTTAGCAGCCTGGTTTGGATATAATGCTAAACCATAGCTTAGTGCTACATGAATGAGCCTTGGGCTCACATGCTCTCCCTATCTCCCACAGCATTGCTGTGGGGATGACTAGAAGTATTCACTTCCTATTTTTTACTAACCACAGTTTATCATTATGCCTGAGAAGAGTAAACTGCAAGTAGTTAAATTATGGGTTATATTGCAGCAAGCCAGATTCAAACTATGGTTTACGATTCTGGCTTCTTTCAACAAAACATAGTTTAAGCCAGAAGAGGCTAACCTGTGATTCTCAAGATGTTGAACTACAAGTCTCATAATACTTCACCCCTGACCATGTTGGGTTGATGGGAGCCAGAGTCCTAACAACAACTGGAGGGCTGCAGGTCAGCCAGACCTGTTATAGAAGAACACATATGGTACACCAAGCCCATTCATATTGGCTAGCAAGCCACATTGAAAGCAGTTCATAGTGTTAAAAATTACATTAGGTTCTTTCCCTTTCACTCCCAAGATCCATATGGCCAGAGTGAAACCACAGTAATTTATTACTAAAACTACAACACATGTTGCACCAAATGATAGTTTAAAGTATTTTCTTCCACTTACCACTGAAATGCATTATAATGGAAGTAGACCAAGCCAAGGCCATACAAAAAGGCAGCATTCTGTAAAAGCAAATAAACACTTTTTAGGAAATAACACTCAGAAATACATGCCTGCATTTTTCTAGCACAGTATCAGAAAATGTTGATGGTGTTTTAGGCACTGCTGAGCACAAAAAAATTAGGTCTAAAACAAAAGAGAAAATTAAAGTCTTGAAGTAGAATGCTGATGAAATTAAAACATTACCCATATCAGCAAATAATATTTTTGGAAGCTACCATGCAGTCACTCATGGGGGCAGGACAACAGGCAAGTGAGGCAAAGGAATGAGGAAAGCAAGGATGGTAGGCGGAGAGGCAATTTCAGGTGGGCAAACAGGCAGCTGTGCGGGCGGGCAAGTAGGTGGCAGAGACAATGAGGCAGGGTGTTGGCACCAGCAGCCTGGACAAGCATGAGGCCAGTAAGATGCCTAAACTGGGTGATAGCAAGTGCTGGGGGGGGTAGGAGTTGCCTGGGTGTGTGTATGTTTGAGAATCTCTGTCTCTCTCGTGTGTGTGTGTGTGTGTGTGTGTGTGTGTGTGTGTGTGTGTGTGTGTGTGTGTGTGTGTGTGTGTGTGTGTGTGTGTGTGTGTGTGTGTGTGTGTGTGTGTGTGTGTGTGAGAGAGAGAGAGAGAGAGAGAGAGAGAGAGAGAGAGAGAGAGAGAGAGAGAGAGAGAGAGAGAGAGAGAGAGAGAGAGAGAGAGAATCCCTGAGGGGATTGGGAGTCCCTGGCAGAGTAGTGGGGGGTTAGCGGGCAGAATGAGCAGAAGGGCAGAGCACCCCTAGTTAGCAAATATTTTACTATTGTTACATCACTGAAATAAAGAGGCGTATGAGAGGATAGATCAAAAGCATTTCTAATTTATTTAAATGAAACTATAAATGTCAATGAAAAAATTGCAGTCACAATCCAGCTTGCAATCTAAATGCCTGCTTTCCCCACATAGAGTACTGTATAGGTTTTCAAACTGTGAGGTGACGAAACTCCTGAAAGAGATATGACAGATTTGTAGTCAAATGGCTGTTTTATTATCTTAGGTATTCTTGTCTCACCAGACATGCTTTCACAAGTAGGTGGTTACTCTGGAATAGTTATACTTTGCTCACTCACATTTTATGGGCTATCTACATAGCATCATCAAATTATTCTTCTGATGTGATTTTCTTCTCTTTTCAGCCTGCAGAAAACCCAATCTGCTAGATTGTCCTAGCAGAACTAGCACAATCACCACAGGTGAAGACTACCTTAGTAGCTACTCTTTCATCGTTTTTAAGAGGTATGGTTATGATATCTGCAGTGACATATCAGGTAAGTGAACAAACTGCCACGCAATACTGCTACACACTTTCAATATTTTGTTTTGCATTAGTGCCATTTTAATCAGTGTTTAAAATGTATCTTTTAATTTGCACTAACATCTTCTGTCTGTATTTTTTAAAATGAAATGTTTAATGAAAACATTTTGTGGCACGTCCCACTAGTTGGAAACAAAGGATTTTGTGTGTATTTCAAACATGATTTCACAAACATCCTGCCTTTCCAGTCAACACCATTATATCATCATGTATTTAACCTGTTTTATTACCTTTTAATTAATGCTACACTTTTGATGATAATGATGGACTGCCTTCAAGTCGATTCCGACTTATAGCGACCCTATGAATAGGGTTTTCATGGTAAGTGGTATTCAGAGGGGGTTTACCATTGCCTTCCTCTGAGGCTGAGAGGCAGTGACTGGCCCAAGGTCACCCAGTGAGCTGCATGGCTGTGTGGGGATTCGAACCCTGGTCTCCCAGGTCATAGTCCAACACCTACACCACACTTTTAGCCTGCCTTTAAACAAACTTACTAAATTGCCCAATAGCACCTAAACAAAAAGTGCCTTCATGCAAATTAAAGAACTTATCTTAAAAATCAACTGAAAATCAAACAGGAGCCATGTGTATTTGGGATGCCTTCTCCTTTGTGTACAGAATTGTCTGTTCACCATACACATAAACAAAAGGTTTTTCTCCTTCCCGTCTCCGTCTCCAGTAAATCAGCACTGGAGCCAGACAGGGATGGAGAACCCAGGCTCTGATCTTTTGTACTGGAATATGAATGTTGCAAGTAATGACCTTATCTTCATATGTAAAATGCTGGATGGCATAGTTTAGTAATCCAGACAGATGCAGCAGCACTGAGTTCTACTTTGAACATTGTTTCACTTATCATTCTGGGGGAAAAAAGATTTTTCCAATTTCACTCCAAATTTTCAGTTTTTTCCTAATTCCCCTTCTCCCCATTTTTCCTGGACCTTTATACCATTAAGCCCAATCTATGAATTTCAGGACTGAGAATGGAATGCTCTTCTTGGAGGAAATGGCTCACTGAAATCCTGAACATGAGCACTCTGTTAAGGAGGGAGGATACACTGCAACATTTTGTAGCATGTCCCACTAGTTGGAAACAACTGGTTTTGCACATTTGAGGAGGACTTCAGTTCTGCAAGACCAAGCATCTGGGAACTGACTGATACTAAGAAGAAATCTTTCAGCAACAGGAGGGAAGGCAAAATTGTATATGTACCAAAACACCTCAGTAGGGGAGAGAAAAAAAGGGGGGGTAGGTTATGAGTTCTGTGCAATAGATTAGATGTGGCTCCACCTTTGAAGATAGTCTGGAAATCTGTTAGTTCAGAATATTGTTGCAAGAGTACTAACTAGACTAAGTTATGCCAATACTTTATTACCTTCATTGCTGTCCCATAGGTACCTATCTGAACCCTGAGATCATCAATGAAGCCCCTTCTCTGAGTGCCCAAATAAACTGCAATATGGCAGCAGGACACTAGAGAAAGGATATTTCATCAGATATGGAATGCCCTCCCAAGAAAGGATCACCTGGTACCCACTTTAATGTATTAAAGACATTTTTATTTTTATAAGCCTTTAAACTCTGTGTTTTTAATCTCTGGTATTACACTGTATACCATCTTCTTTCTGTTCTGTGTTTATGCTAGGCTGAGAAGAGTTGGATGAGGCAAATCTCTGGCTGAGCTGCCTATGCAGGCGTTAAGTCCCCCAGCTGGGCTCAGCTGGGACCTAATAATAATAATAATAAATCTTTATTTTTACCCCGCCCTTTTTCCAAAACTGGAACTCAGGGCGGCTTACAAATAAAAACTACACATAGGTAAAAAAAACACAAAAATATACAATTAAAATAGAATTAAACTATTCGTAACATTAAAACCATGAAACATACACTTAAGATACTAAGACAATTTAAAACATTAAGAATAGGACCACAGAACAATACAACAGACCTTATGAGGCCCTATCTTAAACATCTTCTAGTCCAAAAGCCTGTCGGAATAAAAAAGTCTTTGCCTGCCGAAGGAAGGATAGCAAGGAAGGGGCCATTCGTGCTTCCCTAGGAAGAGAGTTCCAGAACCTGGGGGCAGCCACCAAGAAGGCCCTATCTCGCGTCCCCACCAATCGCGCTTGCGAAAGTGTTGGAACTGAGAGAAGGGCCTCTCCTGAGGATCTCAACGCCAGGGCAGGCTCATATGGGGAGATACGGTCTGACAAATAGCCTGGACCTGGGCCGCATAGAGCTTTATAGGTCAAAACCAGCACTTTGAATTGTGACCGGAAACAGACTGGTAGCCAGTGGAGCTGTCATAACAAGGGGGTTGTATGGTCCCTGTAACCAGCCCCAGTTAGCACTCTGGCTGCAGCTCTTTGTACCAGTTTAAGTTTCCAAACGGTCTGCAAAGGCAGCCCCATGTATAGCGCGTTACAGTATTCTAAACGGGATGTAACTAAGGCATGCATCACTGTAGTCAAATCAGGCGTCTCCAGGAAAGGGCGCAGCTGGCGCACCAGTCTTAGCTGGGCAAAAGCACTCCTGGCCACTGCAGAGACCTGGGCCTCCAAGTTCAAAGATGAGTCCAGGAGCACACCCGAACTGCAAACCTGTGTCTTCAGGGGGAGTGTAACCCCATCCAGCACAGGCTGAATCCCTATTCCCTGATTTGCCTTTTGACTAACCAGGAGCACCTCTGTCTTGTCTGGATTTAATTTCAATTTGTTCGCCCTCATCCAGTCCATCACTGATGCCAGGCACCGGTTCAGGACCAGGACAGCTTCCTTGGCTTTAGGTGGAAAGGACAAATAGAGTTGAGTGTCATCCGCATACTGATGACACCAAACCCCAAACCCCCGGACAACCTCACCCAGCAGTTTCATGTAGATGTTAAATAACATGAGGGACAAAACTGAGCCCTGAGGGACCCCATATGTCAATGGCCAAGGAGTCGAACAGGAATCCCCCAGCACCACCTTCTGGGTTCATCCCTCCAGGAAGGAGCCAAGCCACCGCAACACAGTGTCCCCCAAGTCCCATCCTGGCAAGGCAGCCCAGAAGGATACCATGGTCGATGGTATCGAAAGCCGCTGAGAGGTCCAGTAGAACCAACAGGGACACACTCCCCCGGTCCAGCTCTCTGCGTAGGTCATCCACCAAGGCGACCAAAGCTGTCTCTGTCCCATAGCCGGGCCTGAAACCAGACTGAAATGGGTCAAGATAATCCATTTCATCCAAGAATCTCTGGAGCTGGGCAGCCACCACACGCTCTATTACCTTACCCAGAAATGGAATGTTGGAGACTGGCCGATAATTACCCATTATAGAGGGATCCAGGAAGGGCTTTTTCAACAAAGGTCTTACAACTGCCTCTTTTAGGCACATTGGAATTCTGCCTTGTTGTAAAGAGGCATTTACCACTCCCCTCACCCAGTCGGCCAGTCCCCCTCTGGGACTCTTAATGAGCCAGGAAGGGCAAGGGTCTAGCAAACATGTGGTGGCTCTCGCCTCTCCAAGGATCTTGTCGGCTCAGCCGAGACCGTTACAACAGGAGCCAGCAGAAGATGGCAGATGGGCCAAAAAAAAGAGGCATTCCGGGGACATGGCAGGGGAGGAGTCGAGATGAGGAGGTGTATGCCGCATCTAACTACCTTTCGGAGCAGCTTCCAAGGGAAAAGTTACACTGGGGAAAAGACTGGTCGAAGGAAATATTTACAATGGAAAACAATGTGGAGGGCCCAATCCCCTCCAATCAGGCCCAGACACATTGGCCAGCCCCACCCTTACCTGTCTGAAACAACCTGCTGGATATGGTGGAGTTTGTGGCTAATCAAGCAGCAGCAGCAAAAGGATTTCAACCAAGCATAACCCAGCGCCTCCTCACTCCATGCACCCATCTGGCATTGTATGCTGCCTGTTGGCCTCCTGATAGGGGGACTCTGCACTCGGAAGAGGGGCTCAGGGCACTCGGGGAAAAAGCACTTTGCTCTGGGAAGATGCCTTCCATGAACACTGAGCACTCTTCCCACAATGCCCACACCTCCTCCAAAAGGGGAAGCAAACATGCCCTGTATGTTAAAACCTCTCTCTCTAGTTTTCCTCAACAGGTATCCAGCTCCAGACAGCCAGCATCACCACCACACATGGACAAGGGGAAATTGAAAGGGAGCCTGCAAACAAGGTCAGTCTGGGAAGGCACTCTCCCACAAAGAGCCCCACCACCCCCATCCCCACTGGCCCCAGACACCTCTCCCCCTTCACAGGCCACTCCAGCTCTCCCAGTTGTGGACACATTGATCCCAGTCTCCACCAACATCAGGGAGGAACAGCAGTGCCCGCAGCCCCACACAACACTGGCCCAGACAACCTGTACACAGGGGAGGCGGCCCTATGGCCACAGCTGTAAGGCAGTCAGGGGAGCCTGCCAGGTGGAGACCTCCAACCACCAGACTACACTACCGTCATGCTGTACAATTCCCTTGCATGCACACCATTGCCGTGGAAACAGCAGTGGCACTCGAGGCCACACGAGAGGTGCCTGCACAGGTGTGGGCCACACCTGCATGCAAGCAAGCAACACCTCCGGACAGCCTCTCCCTGGACCCCTCACTGTGCATGCTCTTTGTTTTGCAGGTCTTGTCCCAGTCATTCTGGCCAAGCAACCTCCAGGGACCAGCACACCAACACAAGCAACAGCGTTCATGGAAAGTTACAAGCATCCCCAGGAAGCCCTACTACAAGGAAGGGGGAGAGGCCGGCTGGTGCTGTAGACAAGCAAAGGGAACTGGCAATCCAAAGCCCCAAAAGGTCTCCCCTCTACCTGCCCCCCCTCCTCACTGATGTTATCACACCCCCTCCTTTCTCCACAAGCAGACACCCACCCAGAACAGCACCCACCATGGAGGCTTCCTGTCCCAGCGGAGTGGTGGCCCAGCAGTCACAGAATAGTAGAGTTGGAAGGGGCCTATAAGGCCATCAAGTCCAACCCCCTGCTCAGTGCAGGAATCCAAATCAAAGCATTCCCAACAGATGGCTGTCCAGCTGCCTCTTGAATGTATCCAGTGTTGGAGAGTCCACTACCTCTCTAGGTAATTGGTTCCATTGTTGTATGGCTCTAACAGTTAGGAAGTTTTTCCTGATGTCCAGTCGAAATCTGGCTTCCTGCAACTTGAGCCCATTATTCCGTGTCCTGCACTCTGGGACGATCGAGAAGAGATCCCGGCCCTCCTCTATGTGACAACCTTTCATGTACTTGAAGAGTGTTATCATATCTCCCCTCAGTCTTCTCTTCTCCAGGCTAAACATGCCCAGTTCTTTCAGTCTCTCCTCATAGGGCTTTGTTTCCAGTCCCCTGATCATCTTTGTTGCCCTCCTCTGACCCTGTTCCAGTTTGTCTGCATCCTTCTTGAACTGTGGAGACCAGAACTGGATGCAGTATTCAAGATAAGGCCTACCCAGTGCTGAATAGAGGGGAACTAATATTTCACGCGATTTGGAAATTATACTTCTGTTAATGCAGCCTAATATAGCATTTGCCTTTTTTGCAGCCACATCACACTGTTGACTCATATTCAGCTTGTGGTCAATGACAATTCCAAGATCCTTCTCACATGTTGTATGGCTGAGCCAAGTATCCCCCATCTTATAACTGTGCATTTGGTTTCTTTTTCCTAAGTGTAGAACTTTGCATTTATCCCTGTTAAATTTCATTCTGTTGTTTAAGCCCAATGCTCCAGCCTATCAAGGTCCCTTTGAATTTTGATTCTGTCTTCCACGGTATTAGCTATGCCCCCCAATTTTGTATCATCTGCAAATTTGATAAGCATGCCGTGTACTTCCTCATCTAAGTTGTTAATAAAAATGTTGAAGAGCACTGGGCCCAGGACCAAGCCCTGTGGTACCCCACTCGTTACTTCCACCCAGTTTGAGAAGGAACCGTTGATAAGCACTCTGAGTACGATTCTGGAGCCAGCTGTGGATCCACCTGATAGTTGTTCCATACAGCCCACATATAGCTAGCTTGCTAATCAGAATATCATGGGGCACTTTGTCAAAAGCTTTGCTGAAGTCGAGATATATTATGTCCACAGCATTCCCACAGTCTACAAGGGAGATTATCCGATCAAAAAATGGGATTAGTTTGGCAGGATTTGTTCTTCATAAATCCATGCTGGCTCCTAGTAATCACTGCATTGTTTTCAAGGTGCTTACAGACTGAGTGTTTTACAATCTGCTCCAGAGTTTTTCCAGGGATTGATGTTAGGCTGACTGGTCTGCAGTTTCCCGGTTCCTCCTTCTTGCCCTTTTTGAAGATAGGGACAACATCAGCTCTCCTCCAGTCATCCGGCACTTCACCAGTTCTCCACAATTTCACAAAGACAGCGGTTCTGAGAGTTCTTCAGTCATGGAAAGCCACCCCCTCTTATAGGGAAATAATGTTGCACAAGGATCTCTGACTCTTCCACTACTAATGATGCTCAGATATCAGTAATCCAGCATGAGAAAGAAAATTTACAGAATTCCAGGTTTTTTGAACTTAACTTAAAATATGTGGTTTATATAAATTCTCCATTATGTGGTTTATAGAAATTCTTCATTACCTGCACAGCAGAGGAGAGGGAGCGGGCTGGGTCAAAAGATTCACCCCCCCCAAGGCAGGGTGGGTGGGTGGGTGGGAGAGGAGATGAAGAGTTGCAGCGAAAGTGTCAGCTCCCCACTGGAGAAGTGGGGGGCATACTGAAGGGGGACCAGTGGATGGGGGAATGAGCTGCTAGGCCCCAAGGCTGATGTGGCAGCAGTGATAGGGCAGCCAGGAACGAGCTGTAGAGAATAGGCAGGTGCATGGTGTCAAGAGCCAAAGAATTGCCTAGCAATATAGTCACATGCAGCCGCTCCAACCCGTATGCAGACATACTCAAACTCCAACCCCTCCCCAGGTCGCAGGGGCACCTGCATGTCAAGCTCTATGCCAAGGGGTAGCTACAACAATATAGCAATGTTGTGCAGCATCACACAGCCCAGCACCATCTCGGAGACCTTCAGTGGGGTCTGTATCACCCAGCCCCATCAGGTACAGGCAGTGGAAGTACACCTTGAGCGTTCCAAATACATGCTCAATTACCATCATCACTGAGCAGTGAGCCTGGCTGTATTGTGTTATGCAGCCAGGGAGGTCTGCAGGATAGGGTGTCATCAGGAAAGGCTGCAGGGGACAGGTGCGATCAGCTGTGGAGAGTGGTCAGAGGCTAGAGAGCTCCTGAGCCCCCTCCCAGTGGATGCCAGTACTCTGCCTACTGAGTAGCCACCCCCAGTCAGAGGGCCATGCCTCCAGGGTGTTCAGCAGTGTAGATCCCTGAAGGACCTGGGCATCATGCATTCTCCTGGGCATCGTGGCTTTCACATAGGTGAAGATATAGTGGACACCGCAGGCTGCCATCATGTTAATGGCTTATGGTGGTGGTGATTCCTGTAAATGTGAGGGTTCTGGGCAGGTGCCAGTAATGGGATGAAAGTATAATTGAGGGCTCCCAGGACAGCAGGGAAGCCTGCCAGGGTGAAGAACTCCTTAAGTTGTGCAGACTCCTCTGCCTGAGGAAAGTGTATGAACTTCTGCACATGAACAACCATGCCTTCTAGGAAGGCTAACAGGCACCTACTGCTGAAGGTCTGGGAAACAGGATGGAGGCTTCACATGCAGGGCCTGGGAGCTTACGGAGGGGGGATTGTGGGACTACTGGTAGCAGGTATTCTACTATGGGTCACTATTGCCTGGTAACAGCCACACTGAATCCGGACTGCTATGGCTGATGCTGAGGAAGGGCCATCTGACTGCAGCACCCACTCGGAGGAGTTCAGGTGTTAAATTGTTTTTAAATTGCGTTTTAAAAATGTGTTTTTAAATTTGTGTATTTGTTTTTAATGTTTTAATTGTTGTAGAATCATAGAATAGTAGAGCTGAAAGGGCCCTACAAGGCCATCGAGTACGACTTCACCAGTCCTCCATGATTTTGCAAAGATAATAGAGAGCGGTTCTGAGAGGTGTTCAGCCAGTTCCTTCAATACTCTATGATCCAGTTTATCGGGCCCTGCCTGTTTGAACTCATTCAAAATGATTAGGTATTCCTTGACCATTTGTCTATCAATCTCAAGGTCCAATCCTGACCCTTCTACTTCATGTTTCCCGGGAGGGTCATAGGCCCTTTTTTGGGGGGAGAAGACTGAGCCAAAGTAGGAATTGAGCACTTCTGCCTTTTCTTTGTCATCTGTTTTCATTTTGCCATCCTCTTTGAGCAGCTGTGCCACCATTTCTTTTCTCTGTCTTTTACTATGGACATACCTGAAGAAAGCTTTTTTGCTTTTAGCATCCCTCACTAACCTCAGCTCATTCTCAGCTTTAGCCTTCCTGACACCATCCCGGCAATTCCGTGATACCTGCCTGTACTCTTCCTTTGTGGCCTGGCCTTCTTTCCACTTCCTGTATGTGTCCTTTTTTGTTTTCAGGTCATCTCTAAGCTTTTTGTGAAGCCACATTGGCTTCTTCTGCTGTTTCCCCCCTTTTTTCCTTGTTGGAATTGCTTGCCATTATGCTTTTAGAATTTCCTTTTTTAGAAACTCCCACCCATCTTGGACTCCTTTGCTCATTAGGGTCGCTTGCCATGGAACTGAGTTTATTAAAATCAGCTTTCCTGAAGTCCAGGGTGCGCGTATGGCTACTCTCAGCTTTCGCTTCTGTTAAAATCAAGAATTCAAGTATGGTGTGGTCACTTTCCCCCAGAGTTCCCGTAACTGCCACTTCATCCACCAAATCATCTCTATTGGTTAGAATCAAGTCCAGGATAGCTGATCCTCTGCTTGCTTCCTCCACTTTCTGTAGGAGGAAGTTATCTGCAACACAAGTCAGAAATTTCTTGGAGGGGCCGTGTTTGGCAGAATTTGTCTCCCAACAGATATCAGCATAATTGAAACCCCCCATTACTACTACATCATGCCTCCTCGAAATATTGGCAATTGGGTTTTCAAAAGTTACATTCTCATCTTCTCCTTGATTGGTTGGTCGGTAGTAGACTCCAAGCACCACATTCCTTTTGTTACTTGCCCCATTAATTTTAATCCACATACTCTCAATGGAGCCACCAAACTCATCTTCCTGTATTTCTGTGCAGGGATATATATATTTTAACATATAGCGCAACTCCACCTCCCTTTTTATTTCTTCTGTTCTTCTTGAACAAGTTGTATCCTTCAATTGCTGTATTCCAGTCATGGGAGTCATCCCACCAAGTTTCAGTTATACCTATCAAGTCGTAATTGCCCTCCTGTATTAAGAGTTGAAGTTCGTCCTGCTTGTTTCCTATGCTCTGCGCATTAGTATACAGACATCGAAGACCATGTGATTTATTGCTTGGGTTCCTTATTACATTTTTCTGAGGGCTGTTACTGGGCCTTATTAGAGCCAATCTCTTTGGTCCCGCTACTGTGCATCAGCCAAGTGCAGCTGTCTGAGCTGACCCCTCCTACAAAGAGCAAGGGAACTCCTGGTGATTCACAGAAGACCATTCCAGGCAGAAAATGTGCCAAGCAGTGCCAGATTGTTTCTGGGGAACAGCTGGACCACACACCGTGTTCATGGACGTGTCAGGTCCTGTACACATCAGGACGTGTCAGCAAAGCCCTGGTAACCTTCCCAATGGCAGTACCCATCCAAGCCACAGAAGCCGTACCTGAGGTGCCTGCTGCCTAAGAGCCTGCTGAGGATCTGCCTACAAGTATTGCTGTTGGACCGCCCCTCAAGCAGGGACTGTCCCCAGGCCATGAGTTGCATGTTGCTACTAGCACCCAGGGAGGTCCTCCCTGGCCACTCATACCATCCTGAGGCAGGCACTCGGTCAATTGTCTGAGACCTAGTGTTACCTCTGTAGTGGTGGCTCTCTCTCCTTCCCCCTGCAGGCTCCCTAGTGCTCCATGGCTCCCCAGAGGTGTTGATGCTGATGTGGCAGCTGCCACAGGAACTGCTGCTGCAGACTCTCCATGTTGCTACCATGCCAGCTCCCACTGCCCCCAATCAGCAGAAGGCACCTGGGCCATCCATGACTCCCTTGGCAGCACTTCCCAAACCCTATGCACTGCCCTCCTATCTGTTGGCTTCTCCCCCAGCAAGTCCTTCTGGCTGGGATTGACCTGCCCAGTTCATGGAGAAGCTGCTGAAGCTGGTGCTGCTTCCTGGGACAGTTCCTGTCCTAGCCGCACCCCCTCCCTCCCCCCAGCCTCAGTCGGGCAGCCCGCCTGCCCCATCCGAGCTGCTACCTGGCCCCTCCCTCCATCTGATGGGTGGGAGTGCCACCGATGCTCCTGCCCTTTGTGCAGCCACCTAAGGGGGTGGGGTGTCAGCCTTGGTCTCTCCAACAGCAAGAACAGCAAGGGCAAGGACACCGATCCTGACGAAAGGGATGCTCAGCTCAGCCTGAGCAACAGGGAAGCGGAGCCTCTCTGCAACCTCCCTGCCCAAGAGCCAAGGGATGTTGGGATGGGAGAGGACATGAGGGTGGAGTAAGAGGACGAGGGGGTTCCTCATGAGCAGGATGATAGCAAGCCAAAAAGGGGAAGGGGTGCCTGTGGAGAAAGCTGGCCTGGATGAAGAGGAAAGGTTGTGCCCCCATGCTGGGGCCCTCTGCGCAGCTGCTTTCTTACATGGTGGCTGTGTTAAGGGCTCATGCGAAGGATGGCCATCGTGAGGCTGGGCGCCTCTGGAAAGACACTGCCATTATGCCAGCAGTTGCAGTGTGCACCATCTGTAAGGGCACTGGGGAGGTGACAATGCAGCAGGAGGCAGTGACGGCATCTGTGCAGGGCTTGGTGGATGGGGGTGTAGCAGCTGCTCAGAGTCAGTCAGAAACCCTCTACCAGAGCATACAGCAGATGCAAAACGACATAGCAGTGGCGGCGGCAGAGGTATTCACTATGATCCCTCCACATGCCTTGCTGGAGGCTGTGTAGGGCAATGTGGCTGGCCATGTCCATGGAGCGGGGTGTGTGAAGGGTGGCTTTGGGCGGCAAGGGGCACTCTGCTGTTGCCGAGGAGAATGACGGGGCGAGGGAGGAGGCAGTGGTGGTGCAGGGTACCTGTCCACAGTGCCGTCCCAGCCTGAGACACCAGTGAGAATGTGCCGTGGTGTCTCTGGGGCAGGCCTGATGGAGGGTTTGCTCCCTAGCTGCTTTCTCTGCCAGGACTGTGATGTGTCTGTGCTTGGTGCCTTTCAAAGAATGTCCTTTCTGTATCTTCCTGTGTGTGGTGCATGCTCTTTGGGGTGGCAGGTAGCTAAGTATGTTGTGGAGGTGCTAAGGGAGTGCATGCTGTGGGTGCAATCAGGATGTGTGCGTGGTGGCGGCCTCTACGTGTGTTTGTTTACCCAGTCACACCGTGTCACAGTGCCTGTGCATGTGTGATTGTTGGAGAGGACGGTGTGCCTTTGTTTACCTGGTGTCATAAGCCCAGCTCTGCAAAAAGAGGGGGCAGCAGTGAGAATGAGGAGGAGGAGGAAGACTGTGAATGGGATGGGATGGCAGTTCCAGTGATGGGCCTACAAGTGCACTGGATTCTGAAAGCTCTCATGCCATGGATAGTGACAGCTGCACCCTTATAGTTCCGGTTAACCACAAGGAGGCTCAACCAAGTCAGGCAGTTGCCTCTCTGCCCAGCGTTCATCCCCTTCCAATGCCCACTTGGTCGCTGCCACCACAACATAGACCCTCTCCATGTGATGGGGAGAATCTTGCTGAGGCTGAGCAGCCACCCTCACCTCATACAAACTCCTGCTGGGAGGAAGGGCGGGATATAAATCAAATAATAAAGTAAATAAGAATAAAATAAAATACATGGAGACTGTTGTGCCGGCAAATTCAATGTGCCCCCACAGCCCCTCTGAGCTTGTGTGGATGAGCATTCTCAATAGTGACACTCAGTCCACACAAGTAGGATGCCCACTCATCCTTACTTAAGTACAGTGAGGGGGCATGACTAGTTGCTGAGATGTCTTAGTGCAGTATAGTCATGTCTAGATACTCCTAGTAAAGATGCTGAATTCTGTTTAACCTGTAAGCTTGAAGCGCTCGGAACTGAATTTTTTTATTAAATCTACTAAAGAAAAGCACACCTCTGTGTTCGTGTCTGACTTCAGTGGCTTCAGGCAGGATACCTGGTCATGCTGTATCGCTCTGCATGTGTGTGTGCAACTGGTGCAGGTGATAGGTGTGTGTGGTGTGTGTGTGGGGGGTTGCTGTTGTGCTCTGCTGCCAGGGTGGCTGCTGCTGTGGTTGCTGCGCTGTCACCCTGACTCCATGGTGTGTGTGTGTGTGTGTGTGAATTCCACTGCTGCCAATCCCTGGATGCTTCCCTGGGTCTTGGGGGAGGGGTTCTGGCTGTTTGTGGTGGGCATTGGCAGGATGGCTGGGGTTTATCCCCAGTGCTTTCCAGGGGGTGGCTACTACTACTGCCACAGCAATGGGCACTTTTGTGGGAGCCTGTTGTTTTCCTGCCATTCTGACTGCAAACTCCTGTGTCTGTGTGCTGAGGACAAGTAGACTTGCATTTTGTGGTTCTTACTCCCCAGTAGGGGTATTAGGGAGCACAGGCTTGCTCTCTCTGGTCCCTGCAAACAGCTCTGCTGGCTGAGCTGGAATTCAGCCAGCCCAGAGGCTCCCAAACAGCAACTGGATGCAGCAGACCTTTCTGCCAGCTGCACTCCCACTGGTTTCCTCTGAGTTAGATTGCTCTGCCCATGGAGTAAATAATTCTGTGATCCTCAGACTTTGTATCGCTCCGTGTCATTATTTTTTGACCTGACTGATTTTAAATATGTGCTATACAGAATTTTATTTATGTGGATTTTGTTGTTTTAAACGGTTATTTATCATGCTTGTATGTTGCCCAGAGAACAATGGTTATTAGATGACTGAAACAGAATTAATCAGTAAACAAATAAATAAAAGTGCCCAGTTCTTCTAGCAAGTATTTTTTTGGGGGGGGTGATCAACAACCCCCCTCCAGGGTGTAAAGGTCTCCAGTGGCTTGAGTCATGGAAAATAATGTTCTTTAACACCTGGGAATAGATCTCAAAGATTTTTTGCAACTCAAATACAATCCTGTCGAAAGAGTTTGAAATGTTACAGATTTTTCTATTTCTCCTAAAATGCAGATGTAGTACATCATTAACTATCCTCCTGTGTATTTATTTTCTATTTAAATACATATTGTCATGTTCCTGAAAATATGACATTTTACTTTCCTTCTGCAACTAATTGACGATTAGAAAAAACAGCTGTACCTTTAAAAAATTCTTCATTTGTATTCTGTTTAATTGGAATTTATTATTACATAAACTTTTCATTATCACACAAAGAACATACAAAACACCATTCCTTGAATTGACAGGTAGTATATATCCAATTTCACAATCCAAATATGCTGAATCATTTGTATGGAAAGAGCAACAGGAGAGCAAATTATTAAAATGCTGTTTTGTTATTCTAGTAAAAAAATCACTTCAAATTTTATGAATACTGAAGAAAAACAGAAACCAAATAACTTCTTAAAGGAGTGTTTTCTATAACATTTTGAATTCTGTCTCCCTTTCCTCCCCAAATTTATTTCACCTTTCAAGCCCCACAACCCACTGGCAGTTAATCTTATCACCAGAAAAGTGAATAGGATCCTCACAACCAGCTGCACATATTACCTCACTCTTGCGTATACAACAGCTATGTACTGGGGCACTCATCCAATACTAGATTAGGACTAGAATAAGGCCTCTCTGACTCCCTCCTAAATACACTTATCTAGGGAAGGTAGGGCAGGAGCTGGAGTGACTAGAAGATTCCATATGTTCCCAACCTCTGCAGCTTCTATGGACAGCACAGCAACTTTGGCCAGTTGCAATATTAAATTTCTGTAGCTAGAAAAAAATGTCTTTTTGGCTGTGGCTCCTGCATCACCATCTCCCTCCAAATAACTTGTGCTCTTACTCGCCCAAGGCGTGCCATACAATATGATAATCAATGTTCTCTGAACCTCCAATGTAACTTGCAAATTAATACTGAGTCAATGCAACTAAATTAAATTGCTTAGTACACAATTCCCTTTTAAAAGCAACAACTCATCTCTCCAGTCTCCTATCACCTTATCTAAGAACTAGAAGGTACAGAGAGACCAGCATGGGGATCTGTCGTTTACAGATGTCTTTCTACTACTCACTACTAACAGTAGCTGTCATAAGAAAATCAGAAGAGCCCTGCTGGATCACACTAAAGGCCCACCTAGTCTAGTATCTTGTTCTCGAAGTGGCCAACCAGATGCCTATAGGAAGCCCGCAAGCAGGACCTGAGTGCAACAGCACTCTCTCCAATTTTGATTCCCAACAACTGGTATTCAGAGACATATTTTCTCCAGCAGTGGAGGTTGGACAAAGACTTCATGGCAGCAAGACTTCATGAATTTGCCTAACCCTCTTATGAAGCCATCCAAAGCAGTGGCCATCACTATCCTTTGTGGGGGACAGACAAACCTAAGCAAAGGGGAGGCACAACTGAAAAGGCCCTGACACAGGTCAATGCCAACCGGGCCACTGTCAGTGGCATCAACAAGGCCTCACCTGCTAACTGTAGAGTCTGAGAAGTTTGATACATATTAATGTCCATTCACTTAATTTTGAGAGATCCTTTTAGAACTTCTAGCAATCCCTTGTTTTAACTATTCTGAACATTCAGGTATCATTAGCAAACTTTGCTGTCTCACTGCTCATACTTAATTCCAGATCATTTATGAACAAGTTAAAAAGCACAGATCCCGAACCTTGGGGGACTCTATATCCCTCCACTGGAAGAACTGCCAATTTATTCCTGCTCTCTGCTTCCTATTCCTCAACCAGTTACTGATCTATTAAACTCCTGGTACTAAGGCCAGGAGAGAAAAAAACATTTGAAGAGACATGAAGGAGTAGGTCAGGGCTGAGGAGTAGTACAGGGCAGATTGGAAAAGTAGAACACCTGCAACACTGTTTTTCCAATTTTGGTAACTTCAACAAAATAATATTCTACTTGACCCAACAGCTGCCAATATAATTCAATATTATTTAAGAATGGGGTGTCAAATTATTAGGCCCCCACTTTCTCATATAACTAATGTCAGCTCTATCCAGCAGACTGATTATGAAGTTAAGAGCTCAATGCAACAGTGCATTATTATTTAAATAAATTTATGACCCACCCTTCAGTAAGACAGCCCTTAAAGACATACAATTTCAAAAGCAACGGCAAAAAAGAAATCCAAGAAGAAAATCTCAGTAGCGACAGGATGACCAAGGTGGCCTTGTCTCTGGTCACCAGCCATCTAACTTCATACAGCAGGTGGTGTTGGCGGTGAAGATGAAGAAAGAGGGCCTCAGATCAAGAACCAACTGTTTGGGTAGACTTCACACTGCTCAATTCTAAATCAGAGCACTCTGAATTATGCTTCGGAACAGACCAGCAAACAATACAGCTGTTTTAAGCACTTGTGAAATGTGTTCCCTGCAGCCAGTCACACTTAATAACCCAACAGCTGTATTTTGTGCAAACAGAAGTCTTCAAAAGTAGGCCATATTCAACACACTGCAGTAACTTATAACCCTTTTGTGACTTATAAAAATGTATACTCTGCCTTGCCATATACATGCAACTAATTGAGATAAAGATAATATTACAATGCTTGGTGATCTAGCTTTGCACTTATCAAATTTCTTTCTAGAATAGAATAAAACAGAATCACTGCATTCTTTTGCTGCTGAAAAAGAGTCATGTTCCAAATTTATCAGCCCTTACTTTTCTACAGCATGAAAATATGCTAGACACTATAAAGAAGTACAATTGAGAGTCCCTGCCAATATGTAATGAATATTAAATGGTTAGCCTTATAACTTATTTAATTTGGAGTCATGGTTGTGAAATTTAAATCAGGGTAGGTATTTTTTAAGAAATGCGCTATTCTCTCTTCTCATTCTAAATCCTGTGGATCAGTAACAAGGCATCCAATTAAAATCAGTTTTAAGCATCTATAAAGTCCGAATGAGGTTGAGCCCTGTCTCACCAAGAGTCTCAACACCAATTCAGGACACATTCATACCACCATTCATTCATGGTTTGAATAACTTGCTCACGTATGCTTCTTTGTAACCATATTTCAACAAAGGAAGTCAAGACTGAATATGAGCATATGATAAGCACAGCCATTCCCTGTGACACACAACTTATATACAGTGCAAGGTTTACAAGCAACACATTTTCTGCCAATATGAAGAAGGGGAAAAAACACTGCTAATTATGCAAGGACTCCCCCAAACCCAGACCATTAGGACAGGATAAAGTCTTGATGGAGAAAAAAAATCAGGAAGCATCCAACAGAGAAAGTGTTTTAATAATAAATTACTTCAGTTGCTCTCAAATTGACTCCATTTCAGGTCACAGTGATAAACAGTCTTGAACCCTAATCAATCTAGACCAGTCACCTGTTTGCCACTGGCAACCTGGAATTCCAGATATTCCTCCAGACAAGTGTGCGGGATAGCAAAGGAGAGGCAGAGAGATCTGTTCTTCCTTCACCAACTCACTCAGCTTCCATGCCGACTGTGGAAGAAGGGAAACCCTTCCTCTCTGGCCAGTATAGAAATGTGGCTGGCATGCAAAGGAAGGGCAGATTGACAGAGGAAGGACAGTGCTACTTGGCTTCCATCCTGCCTGCTGAAGAAAGGAGAATCCTTCCTCTTTTGCCAGTATGGAAACACAGCAGACTGGTAATGGAGGAACTGAGCAATCTGCTGCATCATCAGGTGCGCGCCTACTGCCCTTTTATGCTGGACATGCAGGAAACAAAGCCTCTTCCTGGATGTAAGCACAGAAATCAGATGGAGCAGCTGGAGGTAGGCAGCTCTCTCTACTCCTCTTCCACCAGCTGCTGTGTTCCTAGATTAGTCTGAAAAAAAATTACTAGCCTGCTTCTCACTCATGAGATGGGTCCACTCTAATGAGTAAAAGCAGATGCAGAAAAAAAACAGATTAGTAACTTGGGTGGGGGGACTTACTAACAAGGCCCTAAATGACTTTGCCTTAAAAAAGTTTGACCATGTTTAGTTTTTTATATTTCTTACAAACATTTCCCAACATAAAACCAATGTCACTTTACAATAATTGATTTGGAGTTTCAGTGTTTCAAAATAAAATATCATACAGAACAAAATAACAATGTACCATTTATAATTCAGTAATATGGAAGCTTTGGTCAGGGGCCTGATTACTTTTGCAAGGCACTGTATATGAGGTTTCTGCATACAACTAACAGCTTGATTTGGTCTAGGGGGTAATTGCCCATGACCAGAACCTAGTGAGGGGGCTGGTGCATGAGTCAGAGCAGGGAGCTGAGCCAAGGAAATCTGGACCTGATTAAATGACCTGAACACTAAAAAGTTCAATAGGAAGCTGTTAACTCAACAAGGACCCAGAGAAGATTAAGAGGGTTAAATTCTCACTTCTAACACCTCCTCTTTGTGGTCATCCACTTGGTAATTATTATTTCATTTATGTATCACTTCCTATGAATCATCACATTGTTCAAAATTGTCTTCTTCCTCCTCCTGAGAAGCCCCTTACACCCAAGGAGATTCTTAGTGATAGAACCTTCCGGTAGCCAAACAGGCACCCCTATGCTATTTCTGGGCTTCCCACTGTGTCCACAAGACATCCACAAGTCAAAGCACTTGGGAGTTTTGTAGGTTCTACCAGATCCTCAGTTGTTTTAGGTTTCTCCACAGTGTCCCATATCTCTTTCTCAGAGAAAGTCTCTGGTCTGGGCCAGCCAGGATCCTGACAACAATTTAAGTAGATTGACCTATGCGGCAACCTGAGAGGTATGGAGGATTTTTTACTGGGAATCCAAGTCAGCCTATCTCTGACCTAAATGTAAATGTACTGCCTTCAAGTTGATTCCAACTTATGGTGACCCTATGAATAGGGTTTTCATGGTAAGTGGTATTCAGAGGGGGTTTACCATTGCCTTCCTCTGAGGATGAGAGGCAGTGACTGGCTCAGGGTCACCCAGTGAGCTTCATGGCTATGTGGGGACTCGAACCCTGGTCTCCCAGGTCATAGTCCAACACCTTAACCACTACACCACACTGGCTCTCAACCTCTGACTTACAATATTAATAATGAAGTACACTGCAGGGGTTATGTACAATACTTTCTCTTGGCACAGCTCTCCAACTTCAAAATAGATGCACAATAATGGATGCTTGGCTGTTCTATACTACTCTCTCATCACAATCTGCAATGTGGAGGTAAAAGCATGGATAACACTGCAGAGGTTTTTTTCTAAGATACTCTCAGATTCAACCCAACCGTCAGTCTGCAATGGGGATCTAATAATACCTCTACACTACCTGTTTCTTATATTGTTCTAGGATACTCCATTTTACTTTCCCTCCCATCTGATTTTCTAATCAGTATTCCTT
Source organism: Rhineura floridana (assembly GCF_030035675.1). NCBI lineage: Eukaryota > Metazoa > Chordata > Lepidosauria > Squamata > Rhineuridae > Rhineura > Rhineura floridana. The sequence goes on along the minus strand of NC_084484.1, from coordinate 93,172,625 downwards.
GGACACTGAGCATTCTCGGCCCTCATTTGGCCATGTTTTTCCCCCCTAAAGCCTTTCTGTACCACCTTTGATTCCCCCCCCTAAAGCTTTTCTGCACTTCTTCAGACCTTGGAGATCCTGAGTCTGTCAGTAGCTCCCTCTTGTGCATGGCTGTTGCCATTTTGGCTAGATACATGATGACACCTGGAGAATTGAAGTGGAATTAAAAACAGGAGGATGATTAGATGGAAACTGCAGGTTCAAAGGCAGAGTATCAGATGCTGTAGAGCAACATCAAGGAAGGGTCAATGCTTTCTATTGGCATACTGAAAATATATAGCTGGCCAATGTGGAAAAACAGAATACTGGACAATGGACTTTTAGCCTGAACTATGAAGTTCCTACCTCAGGCAGGAAATTGAAGGAACCTGTTCCACCTGCACTGCCACCTCTTCTAGCCTAGGAAGATTCTCCAAATAGATGCCAAGTTCAAGAGAGCACAAGGACATAGGAAGCTGACTTAAACCTCAAACTGCTTGCCCATTTAATCCAATACTCTCTACTCTGACTGGTAGCAGCTCTCTAGAATCTGAGGCAGAGAATAAACGGAAATTCTTATCGTGAATTTCTCTTCCCAGGTGGTCCTGGAGGGCATTCTGCAGATTGGGAGGTGCCTCCCCCTGGTGCACGCTAGGCATGGTCCTATCTTCAGATTATCTCACCCAGAGGGAGAGGCCATCCTGCTCTCTCCCAGACCCACTGGAAGAGCATGGACGACCCCTCAACCCCTTGAACTGGTCCCTCGATGGAGCTGTTCATTCATTCATTTGTTGGCAATCATTCGTGGACGAGTAAGATTGTCTTCCAAGATAAGGTCTTTAACAGTGGGTCCGTAAGTGACTGTGGAGGACAATTCAGGATCCACACAGCCTCCCACAGTGAGGACATAGGTTTCCAGATGGAAGATTGTTGTGATGAGGCTTTGTTTATTGTGCCTTCTGCTTAACTCATTTGTCCCGTTCGCCCTGTATTTGTGATTCTTCAAAGTCCACAGCACCTTTGATAATAGCCAACCTCCATTTGGGACGTTCATGCGCCAAGACTTCCCAGTTATTGATGTTCATGTTACATTTTTTTAGGTTCACTTTAAGAACATCTTTAAACCTCTTTTGCTGTCCACCGATGTTCCGTTTTCCATCCTTAAGTTGGGAGTAAAGTAGCTGCTTTGGAAGACGGTGATCAGGCATTCGAACAACATGGCCGGTCCAGCGAAGTTGATGTTGGAGGATCATTGTTTCAACACTGGTGGTCTTTGCTTCTTCCAAAATGCTAACATTAGTCCACCTGTCTTCCCAAGCAATTTGCAGAATTTTCCGGAGGCGGCGTTGCTGCAATCTTTCAAGAAGTTGGGAGTGGCATTTATAAATGGTCCATGTTTCACAGGCATATAGTATGGTCGGTAGTACAATGGCTTTGTAAATAAGTATTTTGGTCTCCCTGTGAATATCCTGATCCTCGAACACTCTACACTTCATTCGGGAGAATGCGGCACTCACAGAGCTCAGACAATGTTGAATTTCAGTGTCGATGTCAGCTTTTACAGAGAGATGACTGCCAAGATAGGTGAAGTGATCAACGTTCTCCAATGTCACACCATTAAGCTGGATTGATGGTGCTACGGAGGGACTAGTTCACACCTGTTGATGAAGCACTTTGGTTTTTTTAATATTAAGTGAGAGCCCAAGCTTTCCATATGCTTTTGCAAAGACATTTAGGATAGTTTGAAGATCTTTCTCTGAATGTGCAGAGCCTACAGTTCTACAACAGAGGTTGTAATTGCCTTACTTTTTGCTTTCAGCCTACTGAGATTAAAAAGCTTTCCATCTGTTCAATATATAATTTTCACACCAGTAGGAAGCTTCCCCTCCATAAGGTCTAGAATCATAGCAATGAAGATAGCAAAACGGTAGGAGCAATGACACAGCCCTGTTTTACGCCTGATCCGACTCTGAATGGATCGCTCTGAAATCCATTGTTGTCCAAACTTGTCGCTGTCATGTTGTCATGAAGGAGTCACAAAATATTCACAAATTTATCAGGGCATCCAGTTTTCAGAAGGATGGTCCAGAGAGCGATTCGATTCACAGTGTTAAAGGCCTTATATAAAGATTGATTTTACTCCTGGCATTTTTCTTGAAGCTGTCGGGCAGTGAAGATCATGTCCACTGTACCCCTGGAAGGGCGGAAACCATTTTGAGATTCAAGGAGGACATCCTTTGAGATCGGCAAGAGGCGATTGTGAAGATCCTTGCAAGGATTTTACCTGCTGTAGCAAGAAGAGAGATACCTTGATAGTTCCCGCAATCTGTTCTATCACCCTTCTTTAAAAGGGTGGTAATTATGGCATCCCTAAAGTCTTCCAGGATCTCCTCCCTCATCCAGATTTTTTCGATGAGCTTATGAAGTTGTTGTGTAAGTTCAGGCCCACCTTCTTTAAAGACTTCAGCAGGAATCCCATCAGGTCCACTAGCTTTGTTGTTCTTCATTTGATTGATGGCTTTACTGACTTCATCCAAATTAGGGGATACTGCAAGCTGCTCTCTAGTTTGTTGTTGTGGAATTTGTGAGAAGACCTCATCAGCCACAACAGAGTTACGATTAAGGAGATCGTGGTAACACTGTTTCAAATGCAGTGCAATAGACTCTTTATCCTTTAGAAGTTTGGTACCATCCATTGAACGTAAGGGATTTGTTGGTCCATAGATGGCCTTTGTGGCATTAAAAAAGCCCCGTGCATCGTGAGCATCTGCAAAATGCTGGATTTCGTGAGCTTTCTTTATCCACCAGGCGTTCTTAAGTTCTCTAGTTCTTTTTTGGACCTCAGCTTTTGCAATGGCATAGATGTTTTTCTTAGTAACACAGTTAATGTTTTTCTGCCATATCTTGAAGGCTTTCCTTTTCTTCTCGATGATATGTTCAATCTCACTATTATTCTCATCAAACCAATCCTGATGTTGCTTAGTTTGGTATCCAATAGTTTGTTCACATGCTGCAATAATGGATGTCTTCAGTTTAATCCAGTGTTCCTCGACATTTTCAGGGAGTTCCGTAGGTAGATGTTTCTTGAGAGTTATTTCAAAGCAGGCTCGCTTAATACGATCTTGAAGAGCATGGATGTTCATTTTATGCCTTGGTTTTCTTCCTTGGAGCCTACGTTGAGGAACAATATTAATGGCCATAGTGGTTCGAATTAATCAGTGATCTGTCCAGCAGTCATCGGCACTCGTCATGGCCCTGGTGAGGAGTACATCACGACGATCTCTGGCACGAACAATTACATAATCCAGAAGATGCCAGTGCTTCGACCGAGGGTGCTTCCATGATGTTTTAAATTTATGTTTCTGACGAAAGAGTGTGTTTATAGTAACAAGATTATGCTCTGCACATTTAGTCAGAAGTAGAATGCCATTCAGGTTGCTATTGCCAACTCCTTCTTTCCCAATGGTTTCTGGCCCAAAATTGAAATCACGCCCAACTCTTGTATTGAAATCACCCAAGAGGATAATTTTATCCTCCTTAGGTATCTCTTATAACATGGTGTCCAGCTGGGTATAAAAAATTTCCTTGATGGCTTCATCAGCATCTAATGTTGGTGCATAAGCACTTACAATAGTTGCCTGCTGGTTTTTGGCGAGTTTTAACTGGAGAGTTGAGAGTCATTCATTAATGCCAATTGGAACTTCTGACAAGAGCTTCACAAGATCATTTTTAATAGCAAAGCCTACTCCATGTATTTGTCGTTCTTGTTCAGGCAGTCCTTTCCACAGAAGAAGGTATAATCTCCTTTTTCTTTCTTCAGTTGTCCTTCTCCTGCGCTCTTCGAGTTTCTTGGAGTGCCGCTATGTCAATATTAAAACATCTCAGCTCCCTCTCAATGATGGCAGTCCTGTGTTCAGGACGTTCACTATTTGTATTGTCCAGCAATGTCCGTATATTCCATGTTCCAAAATTGAATTGTCTTTTGTGACCGCTAAGTGGTGACCCCACTGGATGCAGTAATCCAGTCAGGGAGAGTGATGAGGCAGACTGATGAGGTAGACTATGTTTAAGGCACCTTTTCTAGCCCCTTCCCCATATGGGGTGAGCAGAGTGGATCCTGAATAGGACTGCTCAGTTGTGGATATAGCTGCTGAACTACTCAACTGCCTCGGTCCTTGAGCCAGGATGACTGAGTCTGTATCAACCACCAATGTGCCAGTCCATGACTAGGGGCTTCCGGATTTCACAGTCCTGCCCCCGTCGCCATTCGCCGATCGCCATGGGACTTTTAGTTTGGTTGCTTGGAAGACGCCTGTGTGTGAATTTGTTTTATGTGGGGAAATCGGTGCACGACGATCAACACACAATCTTGACAGAAAAAGGCTTTGATCCAATGGCATGGATACCACGATGATTGGAAGTCTTTTATCTGCTGCAGCCTTCATTCGCCTTCACAGCCGTTGTAACATACACATTGTTATCCTCCGCCTGTTCTGCCATTGCGAACTTTCTTGGATCGTTCTTGGTCTGGTTCCTCTCCCTTGACCTTATCTCCATGGGTGACACTGCAGGGAGTACATGACTCGTGACGGCATCGCTCACAGGGTTCATTGGAACATGCAAGCCCACTCACCACTGCAAGGTGACGATCCAGTGAGGGGCGATGGAGCTGTAATCCTGGCCTGACATCTCCATGAGAAGCCACTGCAACTTATGGAGACTAGCATGGTAAGAAAAATGACTTCTGAAAGGAAAAAACCTGGTAAATAAAATATAGAAACTACCAGAGCAACAGACAGAAGAAAAAAGGTAACCCATGAAATCCCCGGGAGTCCCTGACTACCTCCCCCTCATGTACGGCACTGGCAAAAGTCACTGGAAACCGGCATGACTCAAACCCTCAGCACCAGAATGAAGAGGTGGAGGAATGCCCTCCAGGAATCCCTGGGAAGAGAAATTCACAATAAGAATTTCCGTTTATTCCCCAGTGGTTCCTGGAGAGCATTCTGCAGCTTGGGATATAACAGAACAATAATAACCTCCTGGATGGGATTCTGGTTGAGGGAAGGTCATGCCTGGACCACCCCTTGCAAAACCCTTCTCGCAAATGCGGCATCCGCTGAGACACAGGAGTCAATTTTGTAATGCTTGGCAAAGGTATGCAGTGATGCCCACATGGCCGCCCTATAGATTTCTATGACTGGGAAGCCTCCTGTCAGCTTCAGGGCTGGAAGCTGGGCAGTAACGAAGCAGCTGGCAGTTAGCTGGCAATAAATCAGTCAAGTCCAGGCAGATAACGGAGGCCGGCTGGCAGAAAAAAGGCTTGACAAACTAACCAGTAGCAGTGTCCAAGAGCATCGTCCAGGTAGGGAAGCAGAGTTCAGAAAGCCAGGGATCCAGTCCGAAGGTCTAGAGGCTAATAACGGCAATACACACGAGGGGTCACAACCAACGTTGTAGTCAGCAGTCTGCTGCAGCCATGAACTGCCTTTTATAACAGACTCCCTAAGCCAGGTGCCCGTGATTAGTCTCCCAGCTGCTCAGAGCTGCTTGTTCTTAAACGACCCGGCCTCTTCCTTCATTGCTGTGCTACTCGCTGGCGTCTCCTTTCTGCAGGGGGAAGGGGAGCCTCCTGTTCATACCCAGAATTCGATTGAGGGGCTTCAGCCAGGTCCTGGACATTCTCCAGCTGGGGAAGAGCCAGAGTTGTGTCCTCAGGGGTTCCACCAGTTCCCTCTCCTCGGTCTGCCAACTCTGCCTCTGCCTCCTCCTCTGAGTCCTCTGAAGGGGCCATGACACTTCCCTTAGCAGCCGCCAAGGTAGATGACCCCAGAAAGAGGTGGGTCGTGAGCTCTCGTGGTGGAGGTTTGCCCGAAGCCTGACAGGCCTAGATAATGGCCTCCTTAAGCCACTATGAGATGGATGAGGGGGAACTTTCCTGCCCATCGTTACCCCACCAAAGGAAATGAATAGCGCCTCTGACTTCCTAAAGCTAGCAGTCCTTTAAAGGTAAAACTTGAGCACCCTAAGAACATCCAGAGTGTGCCAAGCCCATTCCTTACAGGAGGAAAGATTGGGGCAAAATAAGGAAAGGATCACCTCCTGAGATCTGTAAAAAAACTGAATTCATTTTAGGAATAAATGATGGGTCTGGCCCTAGGACCACCTTGTTCTGATGAAATATGCAAAGTTGTGGGTCCGAGGACAGGGATCCTAACTCCGATACCCTTTGAGCTGATGTAATAGCTACCAGAAAGGCTGCTTTAAGAATCAAGAGCTTTATCTCGCATGTGGCCAGGGGTTCAAAAGGTGGACCAATAAGGGCTGATAGTACCCAGTTTAAGTTCCATGTGGGGAACTGATGGATAACTTGGGGATTCTGTAATCCCATCCCCCTAAGGAACCGCTGACATAAGGGATGGCAAAGAGGGATCACCCCTACAGCTCAGAATGCTACCATTAGCCGATGCCTGGTGCTTAAGGGTATTTGTACTAAGCCCCTTATCCACCCCAGCCTACAGGAAGCCCAGAACATCCGCAATCTGTCTAGAAGCTGGATCTCGCCCCTGGGCTCGGCACCAGTCTATGTATACCTTCCAGGTAGAGGCATACATTTTATGGGTTGACGCCTTTCGTGATGCCAGTAGGGTATTCAGAACTGAGCCAGAAAACCCCAATTCCGCTAACCATTGCTGCTCAGCCTCCACACTGTTAGTCTGAAGATCTCTGGGCAAGGGTGGAAGACCGGGCCCTGGCTCAAGAAGTCTGGTCGGAATGGAATATGCCATGGGTCCTGTACTGAGGGGTGAAGTAACTCCGAAAACCATGCCCTCCTCGACCAGCATGGAGCTAGCAGAATCACCTCGGCTTTCAAATGCTTGATGCGTCTGACTGTCTGTAGAATGAGAGGAAAGGCGTAAAGGAGATCCACTGGCCAGTCCGTCACCAGTGCATCCAGTCCCTGGGCTTCCGAGTGGTGGAAATGGGAGAAAAACCTGTGGAGCTGAGCATTCTAATACATTGCAAAAAGATCCACCTGTGGGACTCCAAAGATCTTGATGATTTGTTGGAAGACCTAAGGATGAAGATGCCACTCAGTATCTGAAAGGGAAGTCCTGCTCAGCCAATCTGCAGTTACGTTCTGGATTCCCGCCACGTGTTCTGTCCTCAGGGACAGGAGATGAGTTTCCGCCCAACTCAGCAACATCCTGGCCTCCCCTGCCAGAGCAGCCAATCTTATTCCTCCTTGATGATTGATATATGCCTTGGTAACGGTGTTGTCGGTTCTCACCAAAATATGAATCTCTGACACCTGTGATGTGAACTCCTGGAGTGCCAGACACATGGCCTGTAGCTCCAACCAGTTGATACTGCATCGCCTTTCACTGTCCTTCCATGCTGCCTGTGTCACATGAGTATCCAGATGTGCATACATAGAGACTGACATCCATGGTTAGACTCTTCCTCACTGGTGATTCTAGGCTTATCCCCATCAGCAGCCTCTGAGGGACCAACCACCATCCCAACTCCACACGCAGACTTGGACTGATGAGAATCCTCAACCTGCATGACTCTGCTATCTGATGCTGGAAAGGCTATAGCACCTGCATCAGGGACGAGAATGAAACCAAGCCCAGTTCACCAAGTCTTGGCAGGATACTAACATTTCCTGCAACTTAGCTAGATCCATTAGATCTACTGACTCTGAAGCAATCACTTTTGCCGTGAGGTCCCAAATCTTGTCTACCCGCTCCTAAGTGAGCTTCATGTTGAAAAGGGCTGAGTTGATCTGAATCCCTAGATGAGTGATGGTCTGAATGGGTTCCAGAGTACTCTTCTTGTAGTTGACCACAAAACCATGGTTGGTGAGACAATCCAATGTTGTCTGTACGTCCCTGGAACACTGACGCCTGGAGGGAACCCTGACCAAGATGTCATCGAGGTAGGAGTGAAGCCTCATCCCCAAGGTCCTCAGATGAGCCACAAGAGCAACCAGTACCTTGGTGAATATACTTGGAGCCGAGTTCAGACCAAAGGGTAGTGCCCTGTACTGATAATGCCGATTGGCGTAACAGAAGCAAAGATATTTCCTGTGTCGCTGGCAAATTGGGATATGGACATAGGCCTCGGAAAGGTCTATTGATGCTATCCAGTCCTCTCAATCTATGGCCTCTGATATAGACTTCAAGGTCTCCATTTTGAACTTTTTGTAAGACATCCTCCGATTCAGCCACTTGAGATCGCGTATAGCCTGGACGCTCCGATTTTTCTTGAAAACAAGGAAGGACATTGACTATACGCCCCGAGTCTGCTCTCAAGCAGGTACTGGTTCCACTGCATGTATGTTCAGCAGGTGACCTATGGCCTTGAGAAAAGCCTGATGTTAGACTTCCGGGAAGTGGTGCTGGCTGGTGGTTGTCTCTGAGGGAGCTCTGCCTCAGAGGAAGCTTTTTTCAGGTTAAAAGTCAGCCAAGAGGAATCTTGGACTGGCTTAAATGTTCTCCAAGGTACAGGAGAACCGATCAGATCTTCCACAAGACTTCGTTGAGCTGTCGGCGGCTGGAATTGATCAGGAAATTCCTGAGATAAGAAGGCAAGCCGATCGGCTGAAGACGGAGTCAGGATTTTCACGCAAGCTGGACTGGAATGAAGCGAAGCGTTTTTTCTTTTCTTAAAAAAAAAACGTTCTTAACCAGCGAGCCCACTTCTGCCTAAACCTTATCATTTGGCTTAAATTACTGCAATAAAAGGGATTTGTTTATGAATCAGCAATTGAGAAACCTGGGTGAGTCATACTTTTTCTCTTTTAAATATAATTAAGGAAGAAAGAAAATATAAACAACTTATTTACTTTTCTACGACAAAAAGCTGGCTTGAATTTGGACTTTTAAAGTTTAAAAACGGATGAGAGGTAATTATTATATTTTGGACTATTTTTCTCTTTGGACTATTTCTTGTTGGATGAATCCGCTGCTCGTATATGCTACTAATTGTTTAGTCTTGGCAACCAGAATTGTTTTGCATTCTTGGATGCAGATAAGGACTGTGTTGTGCTGGCTGGATTCCAATTACAGGCCTGGAATATTAACTCTTCTTTTTGGTGGAGGGAAAAAAAGAAGAAATAGACTGCCCTTAGGTTCTGAAACAGTGATTAATTTTAGAAATTAAAGGCCTCTTTTTGAAAATGACAACTAAAAAAACAACTAAGGCCCAGGGGCGAAGAGGTTCTATTGATACACAGGAAGAGGATATACCCCCAGAAATGTTTCAAAAAATAATGGAAGGGATTAATGCTATAAAACAGGAAATTAAACAGGAAATGAAAATTGAATTGACAGATATAAAAGACTATATTAAAACACAAGTGGATGAGATTAAAGGGACAATTGGGCAAATAAAGGAGGATGCAAAAAATACTAAAGAAAAGGTACAAACCTTGGAGAATAGAACAGATATACTAAATCTGGAACTAGAAAAAAATTTGGACTATTTAGCTATGACTGAAATGAGAAATAAAGAGCATTGTTTGAGATTCCGTGCAATCCCTGAGGAAACAGGTGAAGACATTAGAGACAAAATTGTTAATGCTTTAGTAAAATTTCTGGACTTGAATGAAGATAGGATGGAATTTGAAATAGACAAAGTTTATAGAATTAACTCCAGATATGCAACAATGAAAAAAATTCCAAGAGATGTGCTTGTTCACTTCGTAAAGAAAACGACCAGAGATATGGTTTTACAGCAACACTTTAAATATACCTTTAAAATTGATGGTAAGGAAATACTGGTGATGAAGGAAATTCCTATTAGACTTTTACGTAAGAGAAAAGAATATGCTTTCCTTACAGAAAAACTTAAGCAATGCAAAATTCAATTTAGGTGGGACGTTCCAGAAGGAGTGATTTTTACATTCAGACAACAGAAATATAGATTGAATACTGTTCAAAAAGCAAGGGACTTCTTGAGAAAAGCTTCAAAAGATATGGAAGAAGATAAACTCAAAGATATGGATACAGTTCCTGGGAAACAAAGTCAACAAGGATACGCAGAGGAGGGGAAGGAAGATGATGGATCAAAAGGAGCTTCAGGCAAATTTTAAAATACACGCTTAACGATGGATTACAAATACCTAACTTGGAATATAAATGGAGCCAACACGGCGCAGAAGAGAAAGAAAGTGTTTCATTATTTGAAAAAATTAAAATTGGATATAATTTGTCTACAAGAAACTCATATTCAGAAGAAAGATTCTAAATATTTGATTTGTAAAAATTTGGGTGAAGAATTTATTTCAGCTGGACCAAAAAAAAAAAATGGAGTTGTTCTCTATATTAACCCACAATTGCTTCCTAAATTGGTATTATTGGACGATAGTGGTAGATTTGTGGGGGTTGAAATTACTTTACAAGGTACAAACATTTTGATAGTGGGTATTTATGCCCCCAATGAAGATAAAACAAGGTTTTATACAGGACTTATGGAAAAATTGTCAGAGTTTTCATATGAGCATTGGTGTGTCATGGGTGACTGGAATGGGGTAATCTCACCAAAAATTGATAGGCTTTCTGAAAAAAATATCAAAGAGACACAAGGTAAATTACCGAAGATTTGTTTTGAACTCATGGAACATCTAGAATTGGTGGATACCTGGAGATATATAAATGATAATGCAAAGGAATTTACTTATTTTTCAGAAAGACATAAAACATTTTCGAGGATTGATATGATTTGGATGTCAAAAATTTTAGCGAAGGATATTTTTAAAATGGATATATTACCAAAAACTTTTTCGGACCATAATCCTGTGATATTAACTTTAAAAAAAAAAAATCTTGGATTTAGATGGAGACTAAATGAATCTTTATTACAGAATGATAAAGTAGTACAAGAATGTAAGAAGAAATTAAAGGAGTTCTTTGAATATAATTTACATAAAGGAACAAGTGAAAATATTGTTTGGGATACAAGTAAGGCATTTATGAGGGGATACTTTATTAAATGTAATTCTGAATTAAAAAAAAAGAAACAACAGAAAATGCAATTAATTTTGGAAGAAATAAAACAAAAAGAGGAAGAATTGAAAAAGAATCCAGCTAAAGTTTCTATTGTAAATCAAATTAAAATGTTACAGAAGCAAGTATCAATGTTGACAGTTAGAGAAATTGAAAGGAAATTAAATTTTGCTAAACAAAGGACTTTTGAATTTGCAAATAAACCTGGGAAATGGTTAGCATATAAATTAAGAAAAGAACGTCAAAAAAATATTATTTTAAAGATACAAGAAGGAGATGAGACGCTGACAGACAATGTAAAAATTAAAAAGATTTTTCATCAATATTACTCAACATTGTATAAGTGTCAAGAAATTCCATCTGAAAAAATAGAAGAGTATTTATTTAAACAGAATTTGCCTAAAATTACAGATTTACAGAGACAAGTTATTAATGGCCCTATTACGTCAAGAGAGATATCTGAAGCTATAAATAAAATTAAATTAGGAAAGGCACCAGGACCAGATGGGCTATCTGCAATGTATTATAAATGTTTGGAGGAAGAACTCCTGCTACCTTTACAGTCTACAATGAATTCTATTTTGCAAGAGGGAAAGATACCGGATAGTTGGAAAAATGCTAATATAACATTAATACCTAAAGAGGACCAAGATTTAACTAAAACAAAAAATTATCGGCCAATATCTCTACTGAACAATGACTATAAAATTTTTACAATGATTTTGGCTGAAAGATTGAAAATAATATTACAACAATTTATTCAGGAAGATCAATCAGGGTTTTTACCTAAAAGACAATTACGTGACAACGTCAGGAATGTTTTGAATGTGTTGGAATATTTAGAACAACGAAATGATAAACAAGCAGCTCTGATTTTTTTAGATGCTGAAAAAGCATTTGATAATTTGAATTGGAAATTTATGTTCCAGGTTTTGGAGCAAATGGACTTTGGAGACAACTTTATAAAATGGATTAGATCGATTTATACATCACAGAAGGCCCAGATAATTGTTAATGGAGACTTAACGGACTCATGTGAAATACAAAAGGGTACAAGACAGGGATGTCCATTATCTCCCCTTTTATTTATTTTGGTTTTAGAAGTGTTGCTTAGAGATATAAGGCAAGATAAAAGGATTTCGGGATTAAAAATAAAAAAAGAAGAATATAAATTGAGAGCATTTGCTGATGATTTGATAATTGTACTAGAAAACCCTTTGGAAGGAATTCATATACTGATGGACAAATTAAAAGAATTTGGACCTTTAGCAGGATTTAAGATCAACAATCAAAAAACAAAGATGTTGGTGAAAAATTTAACTTTAAGGGAACAGAAAGAGTTAATGGACAAGACAGATTTTACAATAGAAAAAAAGTTGAAATATCTAGGCATCATCATGACAAATAAAAACTCAAAGTTGTTTCACAATAATTACGAAAAATTATGGACAGAGATTAAGAAAGACTTGCTAAGATGGGATAAACTACAACTGTCATTAATGGGTAGAATATCTGTGATAAAAATGAATGTATTACCGAGAATGATGTTTTTGTTTCAAACAATACCTGTAATATCCTCTGATTTACCTTTTAAACAATGGCAAAAAGATATTTCTAAATTTGTATGGCAAGGAAAAAAACCAAGAGTTAAATTTAAATTACTTCAAGACGCTAAAGAAAGAGGAGGACTGGGATTACCAAATTTGAGACTTTATTTTGCTGCCTGCTGTTTAGTCTGGATAAAGGAATGGATCTTATTGAGGAATAAAAGACTATTGGATTTGGAGGGCCACAATCTGAAGTGGGGATGGCATGGATATCTATGGTATGACAAAGTAAAAGTAAATGTAGACTTTAATAATCATTTTATAAGACGTCCTCTGTTGAAAATATGGAATAGATACAAACCAAGGTTTTATTCGAAAATACCATTATGTGTCTCAAGTCAAGAAGCTTTTTATAGAAGAGAAATGTCTGGAAAAGAGAAATGGTTAACTTATCAAGAACTATTAGAAAATGTACATGGAGAATACATAATGAAAGAGAGAGAACAATTGATAAAGGAAGGATATAGTTTTCATTGGTTTGCCTATTTACAATTGTTAGAAAGATATAAAATGGACAAGAAAATGTATGGGTTTGAAATAAATAAATCTGATTTTGAAATAGGTTTGTGTACAAATGATGAAAACATAATTGCAAAAATGTATAAACTTTTATTGAAAATGGATATGGAGGAAGAACAAGTAAAAGAGTGCATGGTAAAGTGGGCAAAAAATTTTGGTCATAACATACAAATGGATCAATGGGAAAATATGTGGAAAAAAGGCTTGAAATTTACATTATGTTATAATCTTAAAGAAAATTTTTATAAAATGATGTACCGTTGGTACATGACTCCAGAAAAGCTGTCAAAAATGTATAGTAATGTCTCTAATGTTTGTTGGAAATGTAAACAACAAGAAGGATCTTTTTATCATATGTGGTGGTCATGTAAAAAGGCGAAATTATTTTGGGCACAGATAGGTAGGAAGATGCAAAAAATTCTAAAGATAAATATTCGGTCAAAACCAGAATTTTTCTTATTGGGTTTTATGGATAAACAAATAGAAAAGAAATATGGAAGAATAATATTATATATGATTACGGCAGCAAGATTATTATATGCACAAAAGTGGAAAATGGAATCAACACCAACAATGGAAGAATGGTTATTGAAATTAATGGACTTAGTAGAAATGGATAAATTGACATGTTTACTTAGAGAAAAATCGACAGATACATTTCTTAAGGAATGGAAACCTCTCTTAGACTTTTTGTTGAAAGATCAAAATAAAATGATGATACTGGGATTTGACGATTAATTAAGACAGCCTATGGAGAAAAGGGACTCTGTATGTATACATTAAGGGACAGGTTTGATGTATATTATATACTTATAGCTGATCTGCGACAAATCGGAAGTCAACTATTTTATTTTCATTTTTTTGTTGATGTATTGTTATGTCTTTTTGACTTTGTTTTGTTTGTTTTTGGAAAAATTTGAATAAAAATTATTAAAAAAAAAAAAAAGAAAAGCCTGATGTTTTCCTGGTCTCCTGGACTTTGGGGTTGCGATGAACTTTTCCCTTGGAAGACTGGAAAATTCCAAGGAGTAACCAGATGACACTGTGGAAAGAACCCAGCAGTCTGATGTGCTCATTGTCCATGCCCGTGTGAAGTGTAGCAAACGATCCCCTATGGCTCCATGCAGAGCTTCTGGCCTGGTGTGAGGAAGCTTGCCCCATCTTTGACCTTTTCTGAAACTTTGAAGTGGGAATAGCGGCCGAAGAAGAGAGAGCAACCACTGCTGAGTCCACTGCCGGGGTTTTTAGCTGTCCCATGATCAGGGGCGCAAAGGAATATTGTTTATTACCAGCTTATGCGCTGGTTTGGGTTTGGCTGGGTTGGCCCATTCTGCATTTCACAGAGCCTGGAATGAGTCTGGGAAAGGCAGAATATCCATCTTCAACTGGCCCTCTGGGAAGGCTGCTCCTTTTCCTTGGGCTGTTCCTTGGGAAGTTCCAAAACCTGTCTAGCCTTTGCTAGCAGAGCAGAAAAGAACTCTGCCTGAAAAAGTCTCCCCTTAGGAGGAGGTGCTTTCACTTTTTCCTCCAAGAGCTCTCCCTCCTCTCTGCCTTCTGAAGAGGAAGAGCAGTCAGAGTCTGACAGGAGTCCAAAGGCTGTAGCTGCCCGTATACTCACCACCCTCTTATCCCCTTGCTTACTTCTAGGGTGGTGAGAGGAGTGTGTCTTTAGTGTAGTCTTCCCATGATTGCTTTGACGAACTGGCGAAGGGGAGGAGGAGGAGGAGCCCGGGGATGGGGGAAGAGAGGGGGAGGTGCTGCTTGGGGGAGACAAGACGTACCTTCTTTTCTTGTGTCCCAGTGTGGACCCGCACTTCCTCTTATGGTGCTTAGATCTTAAATTGGGCTTTGTCCCCACCTGTACCCCCGAGTTCCTGACTTCCTTAGCAACAATGACCCTAACCCATGACAGGAATTTGGGGACATCCTCCTGTCCTAGGAAAGGGGGGAAGGGAATCTGCCGAATGGCCTCTACTCACTCCCTCCACATGGTACTCAGGTGTCTCTCCCGACCGCTGGGAGCGTGGCAAAATCTGCTGCTGCATTTGATCGCTCTGCTCCCCTTCTAAGAATGTGGTCATGTCTGTTTGTAATTGCAGGCGGGAGGAAATTCAGAGCCCAGCCAACCTTAAGGTGGGGGTGGGGAGGGCCGTGATAGCCGCTGCAGGCTGAGTGCCTTTTTGCGCCTTTTTTGCTCTACATGCAGGCGAACGGAGGCCGCACCTCGTTCCTGCCACCGGTGCCACCTCCTTTCTCCCTTGCCAATCAGATGGGCGCTGAAGCGGCAAGGAAAGGAACTGAGGCTGGTCGCGCTTCTTCAATCGAGTGGACACGAAACGCTATCTGACACTCCACTCCCTCATCGTGGGCCAGATGGCTCTCTAAGTGTCGCCCCGCCCCGCCCTGAGCTAGGTAGCCAGGGAACAGTGGGGAGGGAGGGGAAGAAACAGGAATAAAGTGTCAGCGAGAGACAGACAAGAGAGAGTAGAAAAGGTGGAGAGAAAGGTGAGGTTTTCGGGTGAATGAACGAATGAATGAATGTTTTTACCCCGCCCTTTTTCCAAAACTGGAACTCAGGGCGGCTTACAAATAAAAACTACACATAGGTAAAAAAACATACAAAAATATACAATTAAAATAGAATTAAATTATTTGACATTAAAACCATGAAACAGACACTTAAGATACTAAGACAATTTAAAACATTAAGAATAGGACCATAGAACAATACAACAGACCTTATGAGGCCCTATCTTAAACATCTTCTATTCCAAAAGGGTGAATGAAAAAACTAGAAGCTGGCTGGCTCTTAGGGAGCCCAGCCAGACCCTGACCGTCCATGACAGTAGGCAGGACAGATCTGGGAGAGAGTGGGATGGCCCCTCCCCTGGGTGAGATAATCTGAAGATTGGACCCTGCCTATCGCGCACCAGGGGATGCGCCTCCCATGCTGCAGAATGCCTTCCAAGAACCACTGGGGAAAGGTCTCTCGCATCACCTATTATCTGATCTAAGATGCCTGGGGTTGAACCTGGCTATCAGTGGCTACTAGCCATAATGGCTATGCTCTGCCTTCACAGTCGGAGGCAGCATGCTTCTAAATATTAGTTGCTGAAAACCAAAGGTGGGGATAGTGTTCTTGTGCTCAGGTCCTGCTTGCGGACTTCCAATAGGAATCTAATTGGCCATTGTGAGAACAGGATGCTAGACTAGATGGGCCATTGGCCTGATCCAGCAGGCTCTTCTAATGTTCTTTATGAAAATCTGCACACAACTAGTAACTTTCTGTAGGACAGAGCTATCCTGAACAAATAAAAATGTATTACCAGGAACTGCAAAGAGACACAACTTGCAACAGTATAAATTATTATAGAGGGAAAGGGCATTTAATGTTTCTTAGTCTGTTTCTTGTGTTTCCCTTTTACCCTTCAAGTATTTCTGAACCAGATCAATTTTGATCAACTGCTATAGTCATTTTTATGTGTTCACAGAATGATATAATTAGTGACTGGATAATATAGCAATGAAGTTCCAACTATATCTAGGGACTAGGTTCTTAATTATTTCTCTAGGCACTCAAATGAGACTGCTACCTGGAAGATTTGTATTGCATAAGAAGTTCCATCCAGACTTATGTATAAACAGTTACTCTAAGGGGAAAGTGTAAGATTCACCTAGATAAACAGCACCACTCTCACTTGTGCTATGCAAA
Organism: Rhineura floridana; assembly: GCF_030035675.1. Taxonomy (NCBI): domain Eukaryota; kingdom Metazoa; phylum Chordata; class Lepidosauria; order Squamata; family Rhineuridae; genus Rhineura; species Rhineura floridana. Next base: position 93,155,757 of record NC_084484.1, on the reverse strand, counting down.
CTTGATTGTACAAATGTCCTCTTTCCATATGGTACTTCACTAAAACGACTAAGTACTGTGCATTTGGAACTCTAAATATGAGGAGGGGAAAAAACTCCTCAACTACCACTATATTGTTACAGAATGTGTCTGAGACATAACCACATATACATGGAATAAATTGGAATAGACTCTCCTTCCAGAAGATGACAGCACTTGAAGGAAGCATAATAATGTGACTGTATTTCAACAACTGCTGCCTGAAGGAATATCCATGAGAACGGAAATGCCTTCCCATTATCTTTACTCCACAGTAAGCTCCAATTTATCAGAGATGTAGGAGGTGGGATGCCACTGATAGATCAGTACACCTGATCTGGACAATAATGCTAAAACAAACGACTTATGAAATACATACCCAACTTAGTTTTTAGTATCATCAGCATATTTTAATAAAGCTCTTAAATTAAATGTGTGGAAAAAAATTATGTTTTCAAGTACAATATGTCTCCAGAAATTCCAGTAAGTACAAAATACCTAGAAACACTTGCTAGCTTTTACAGAGCTGTAAAGATGTGTATTCTAAAAAGAGTCTTTAAATCACAGCTAGATTCACAATTTACAAACTCAGACAGATTAATGGGCAGCATATACTATTTCTGTGAGCTCTGCATGAATAGTTAATTTTACAAACTTTGCCGAGACTCACCTACCTGTCTTCAGCATTTTTAACCAGTAAGTTCCGATGTACTAAATATAGAGAAAAGATCTGATAAATTCATAGTAATTTCAGAATGTATCTCCACTTTTCTTATGTCCTTATTACAATTGCAATTTAGTAGTACAAAGCGGTTACTTAGGGTATCCCTGTAAGTTTAGATAGTCCTCCAAAATAAATATTTCAATATAAGATTAATACTACAGGTAACATCCAGCTAAGTCATACTCTGAGTAAACACACTGAAATAAATGGACTTAAAGTACTTAAGTCCATAGATTCCAACAGGTCTACTCCAAGTATGACTAACAGTGGATATCTCTCTGTGGAACACATTCTGAATTTTAGCAGCATCCCTTACTTATGCCAACATCAGCTCCATTGCCAATTCTTGCAAACCTTGATAATTATTCTTTTAAAAAAGTGTTGAAACTGTCAATTATAAAAAAGGCAAGCAAGGAATAAAAACACCCTCTCTTACTCGATAAGAAAAAATTACTATAGAACATGCATAGCAGGGGCTGGAGAACCTGTGGCTCTCCAGATGTTCCTGGATTCCATCACCCCTAATGGCCATGCTGGCTGGGGTTGATGAGAGCTGCAGTCCATGCAGTCTTGCAGTTTATATTTCAAACTCTCATTATTTCACTAACTACCATGATGAAAACCTAAATTTTACTGTGCTAGGCACAGCATCTCCCATTGCAAAATATGCCATGTAGTACACTGCACAACACTGTAACTAAATGAACAGGGATACTAGAGACTTATCTCCAAGTACTGAAAAATTCCTAAATTTGGGAGGAACAAATGTCATGCTGTCTTATACTGCTACTTCACAGCACAGCAGAGGAAATCAAAGCCGAGCTCTGAAGCTTTAAATAGGTATTAAGGTAACCTAGAACTCAACAATAAGGATTATTTACATTTGTAACAACCAAAAGAAATCAGAATACTTTCCCAAGAGTTTTCAGTTTCTCTGGTGCCAATCTGAAAATGGCATGGTTCACATACTAAGCCAAACCATGGTGAAATATGAACAGTGCAAATATGTGGATACTCAGAGTAAAAAAATCATTTCACTCCTCCCTCAGTCCTGCTGCCGCCATGCTACTCAGAGTGAAGATATATTTTGGGTTAAAGTTATGTCTGAACTGAGGCTCGTCTCACTCAAGCAAACCGTGAGATGTAGCCCAAGGTTTGTTCTTGGCTTACCACTCATGATTTGCTTGGGTGAGACAAACCAGGAGCCCAGGTTCAAACATAACACTAAGTTCTGGATAACATCAGCAAGACTGGGGGAAGAGTGAAGTGAATGTGATTTTTACTGTGTACGATTCCGACTTATGACAATAGGGTTTTCATGAGGCTGAGAGGCAGTGACTAGCCCAAGGTCACTCAGTGAGCTTCATGGCTATGTAGGGATTCGAACCCTGGTCTCCCAGGTCGTAGTCCGACACCTTAACCACTACACCACACTGTTTAACGATGGTTTGGCTTAGTGTTATGTCCAAACTGGACCAATGTACTGACTACTACTTCTATGGAAATAGTTAACAGAGTAATAGGTAGTAACTGTTTAAAAGTTTACTTCATTATAATTTTAACTATAGTGGTGAGAAAAAAGTTTGTGAACTCTAATAATAATTACAGAAACTCCACAGTTTTACCATGATAGCTTTTGTGAATTAAAATCAGTCCTTTTTTAAATATCCAATAGGGTTTATCTTAACCAATTCCGTGTCTTGTGAAATAAAACAATGTGTAAATTAGGCAAACAATGAGTACATAAGAATCAGGGTAGGTGGAAAAGTAAACCCCTGGTTGCATCAGCTCAATTAAAGGGAATAATTAGAATCAGGTGCTTAGGTAAATAGGTAGGTCTGCAGGGTTGAGTTTCGGATAAAAGGATCAGAAACTTTATGAGTTTGGTCTTCACCATACGGTTGTGTGGAAACACATCATGCCACGATGAAAAGACATCTCTGTGGATCTCAGAAAAGCATTGCATCAGTCTAGAAAGGGTTACAAAACTATTTCTAAGGATTTGGGGCTCCACCAATCCACTGTCAGACAGGTAGTCTACAAATAGAGAAGATTCAAGATCACAGTCACTACAAGATCACTGTGTCACTACATAACCGGAAACTACAAGTAGCTGCCTCTCCATATTGTTATAAGTAATATGTTGTAAACTTTTTAAACAGCTGCTATTTGGCTCCCAATTCTTTTCTCCTCTGTAACTGTCCCTCTCCTGGTTTCATAGGTCACCACACAGGAATTTCCAGAGCTCTAATTTGTTGAATCTCCAGGAATGGGTTCCAGCTAAATTCAATCATAAATGAACGAATGGCCTTTTGAGCCTCATAGTTGTGATCACACAGGCCAAAAAGCAAATACAGAATCACAATTATTTTCATAAAAAATTTAGACGGGATCCCAAACAAGCTTCATGAACTTCACAGAAGAAAAAATTGCTTGCCCTTCTCCCACTTTCTCCAAGAAATAATCTCTGGTATAAAATAATATCTCTCTCACCGCTGCTATTTTATTTGTAACTGAATTCTGTATTTTATTTTAACTCTGCTTTAATCTTACTGTTTAATTTTTTACTTGGACTGTGTGTATTTCTGACCTGGGATCTTCAAGTGAAGGGCAGATTATAAATGTTTTTAATAAAAATTAATAAACCTGAGGCAGAGTATTCTGACTATACATCACCATCTTGGAACAGAAATATCTATTTTACTGGATACATATGCAGTTAATAACCTTTGCAATTAACTCTGACAACTAGTTTTCCTGCAGAACTCAATGGCTTGACAGGACAGTCACTACTGAGGGTGCAAGAGGATGACTGAATTCTCTTTACTAAGAGACACTCCTCAATCTCAATTAACTCGGCTGTGAGTCATTATACATTACTCTTAAGATTTCAACTGAACTGGGGTTCCTTAGCAGTTGGGAAATCAGTAGTCAGGCTATCACCATGATGAGAGTTTGTATCACCCAATTATGGAATACTGCCCACTAAGGTTCATATCCTACTTTTAAGTAACAGGTGGGGAACCTTCCACCTCCAACCCAATCACAGTTCTCCAGGGATTCCAATCTGACCCACGATGCCATTTTCCCCAAACCATGCCCACCAGCTAGCTATCTCAAAGAGGTTTTTGCAAAGGCTTTAAGACAGGTCCTGTGTTCCCATTTGCTCAAACAGGAGAGCGAGGCCAGTTTTAAAGCCTTTTCCAAGTCTCCCCACACTTCCCTTTTAATTCTCCACATCAGGGGACTTAAAAACAGAGGGGGAGACTTGGAAGAGGCCTTTCCGAGTCTCCCCCTTTAAATCCCCAATCACAGAGAATGAAAAGGGAAGTGCAGGGAGAAAAGTTCTACTTAAAAAATTTAAGTTAGTTCAAAACAAAGGGTGTAAATCAATGAACAGAAAAACTACTTTGCCTTGTATATTGTTTTAGACATCATTAAAGTTGGTGCTTAATGATATTCTTGTTTAACAAAAAATGAAGTTCTGTTTTATAGTAAAAGCACCTAAAATGCCAAATTAACTTTCAGACTTAACACCAAAATGTGTGAAGTTAAAAAAAAAGTCAAAGATTACAAACAGAACAATCTTCTATGTAATAAAATTATACATGGCAAAGGCATGGGACTTTAGACATACAGATTTATTTTTATTCGCTAGATGAATTTCAGCAAATGGAGCTCAGGGTAAGGTGAACTGTTTTGTTCAAAGCTTCATTAAACATATGAGTTCAAAAAAGCAGTATTGTACAGAATGAGGCAACTGGTCCATCTATCTTAGTGCTATTGTAGTCTAATTTGTAGCAACTCTCCAAGGCAAATAAGTATTTCCAAAATGCTTCCAGAGATGCCATTTCCTGGTATTTCCAGTTTAAAAAGTGAGATTTTGTGCATGCAAAGTATATGCTCTGCCTACAACTGAGCTGTACCCTCTACCCCATGGTTAAAAATCCAGTCTATCTAGTATGAAAGTTGTGTACCTCATTATGAAACTGGAAGGACTAACCAGTAGTAATGGTCTCATTTCTGTAGAACTGACAAAGAATGTTTCAAATATCTGGCCTATAGATGGAGAATGAGATGGAACCAAACAGATTCTATAAGGTCAAAAGGGCAGGCCTGAGCAATCAAGAAGCATAATCTAATGGGTGAAATTAATACGGGGAAAATACAAATCAAGGTCAGGCCTGGTTATGGAACTGATGCAGCTTTGATTGCCTTAGTGGATAATTTTCATGGGAAACCTGACAAGATGAATGGATAAGAGTAGCTTGGCTGGATAAAACCAAAGGCCCATCTAGTCCAGCAACTGTTCCCATAGTGGCCAACCAGTTAACCATGGGAAACCTGCAAGTAGAACCTGAGCACAGCACTCTCTCCACCTGTAATTCCCAGCAACTGGTATTCAGAGACAAACTGCCTCCAACACTGGAGGTAGAACACAACCATCATGGTTAGTAGCTATTGATAGCTTTCTCCTCCATGAGGAGGCAGCAAGAGGTGACTGAGATAAGGAGAGTGGGGAGCAGTACAGAGCTTAACATCAGCCCCCTTGCAGAAGTAGCTGCCTGCAAGAGACAGTTGCTTTGGAGAGATAGTTAACATCAGGATTAGGCCCTGCTGAGACTTATTGCATCTGTCTGAGTGGCAAGGGATTTCCAAGCCAGCAGATCTGGGGAAGGGAAGGATATAAACCAAGCCTGCCGGGGACGGGGTGGTGGTACTATACCAAAGGGAGTTGTCTCTTCGCATTGTGTTTTCTGGGTGCGACAACGATGAGGGCTCACCCCCTTTTTATAGGGCAGGTTTTACATGTGGGGTTGATTTTTTTCCCCTCTGAAGTGACTGTTGTGTTTTTCTCTAGACCACTTCCAGAGTGAAAGGCTAGTGGTGGTCTGGAATTGTATGTTGGTGGAAAGTGGTTTCGTGCCTCTGGAGTGAAAGTCCAATCCAGTGTGAACTGTATGTGCCCTTCCTAGGTGGGAGCCGGAGGGGGGGAGCACTGAGTTTTTATCCCAGGTGAGAGCTGGGATGTATGTCTTATCTGATCGTTTTCTTTGTTTGACTATCTATGATGTTAACTTCTGCTATATTCCTTTGTTTTCTAGAAGTAGGTCAGGAAGTATGTGCCTTGGCCAGGGGCTGGGGGGGGCGGGGAGGACGGGACTGGGATTGCCATCCCTGTGTTGCTAAGTAGGGGGGAATATGGTGGTGGGCAAAAGGATACACGACAGAGGAGGAGGACTAGCTACATCAAAACCCTTGTCCCCTGGGCTGTGTTTCAGAATTTGGGGGTGCCAGTTACGCAACACCCTGGCCTTGTAATGGTGATGTTAAATGTCAAAATAAAACATTTGCCCAAAATAAAATATCTATCATGCATGATTTGATCGCGGATTAGGGGGAAGACTTGGCATGTATAACTAGAGACCTGGGCAGATGAGCTCAGTGGCCCAATGCTAACCTAGCTATGTCCACCTCAGTACTCAGGTGCAGCACCATTCCAGGTCAGAGGAACAGTAAGGGGGTGTTGCTATCATCCATAAAAATTCCATCTCCCTCATCAGGCGATCAATCTGCACCGTGTCTGGGTTTGAGGAACTATTTGTGGTTTTGGGCCTCAGAAACATAACAGGGAAGTTGTTAGCGTACAGTCCACCCCACTGTACTACCACCTCCCTGAGCCGACAGATGTAATCTCAGATGTGGTGTTGGAGAACCCTTTCATACTAGTGTTGGAGAACTTCCATATTGATGCTGAGGCTGCCAGCTCAGGATTTCATGGCCTCCAGGACAACTATAGGGCTGTCTCAATACATCAATGGCTCAACACATGTGGCTGGGTACACCCTTAACTTGCTCTTTGCCACAAAGTGGATTGGTAATACTCGATTGATTGGGGGACTTGCTGTGAGTCTGTTGTCATGGACAGACCATTCTCTGGTAAGATTTGGGTTGAATGTAGCTATTCCACTCTGCAAGGGTGGGGGACTCACTGAGATGGTCAATCCTTGGAGAGAGATAGAATCTGATGGATTCTTGAATGCTCTAGGGAATTTTCCGGCTGACATGGCTGGTGCTCCTGACAAGGCATTTGTCTCACTGTGAAGGGTGCAATTCATAGACACTGACACAATTGCTCCTGAATGCTCTCACTGTCGCTGTGAAGCATGTAGATAAAATTGGTACTACAGTGACCTGCATGCAATGAAAAAGAAGGGTCAGCAACTAGAAGGCAGGTGGCATAAATCTCGGTCCATATCTGACCGAACATGGATAAGGTTGCACCATTGTGCCTACCACGTGGCAGTGGTGGTGGAGAAGAAAGCTTATTTCTCTGCCACCATTGCATCTGCAAGTAGCCGTCTGACAAGGCTTTGCTGAGTAGTGAATAGGCTTTTGTCATTGAACCAAGAGAGTGTTGCTCTGACACCCTCAGAGGTCTACTGTAACAACTTTGCAAGGCACTTTAGGAACAAAATTGCTTAGATTCAGACAGAGTTAGATGCCACAGTTACAGCAAGTCCAATGGAGGCGTCCAGAGCACTGTCTGTTCCATGTGTACTAGATAATTCTCATTTATTGCACCCTGAGGATGTGGACAAGCTGCTTGAAGAAGTGTGGCTGACCACCTGCCCCCTTGATCCTTGTCCGTCTATGCTTCTTGGAGCTAGCCATAGGGGGTTTACTGGGTGGGTCTAGGGAGTGATTAATGCTTCACTGGAGGAGAGGGAGATACCATGTGCATTGAAGGCGCGTCCCCCCCCTTAAAACAACCTCCCTGGATCCAGAAGGGTTAAACAACTATCACCCAGTGGCAAATATCCTCTTTTGGGGCAAGGTGATCAAGAAGGTGGCAGCAGTCCACCTTCAAGCATGCTCAGAGAAAACTGATTACTTGTGTCCACTCTAGACTGGGGTCAGGCCTGGCCATGGCACTGAAACTGCCTTTGTCACCCTGGTTGATGACATTTGTCAGGAGAGAGACAATGGGACTACAACCATGCGTGTTCTCCTTGACCACTCAGCGGCTTTTGATATTGTTGACCATGGTAGCCTTTTGGAGCATCTCAGGGAGGTGGAGCTTGGGAACACTTCGCTTCTTCAGAGGTTCTGTTCATACCTCCAGAGCCGTTTCCAAAAAGTAGTAATGGGAGGCTACTGTTCGACACCATGGGAGCTGTCCTGTGGTGTTGTGCAGGTTTTCATCTTGTCCCCAATTCTATTTAACATCTATATGAAGCTGCTGGAAGCTGTCATCAGGAGATTTGGAGTGAAGTTTCATCTGTATTCAGATGACACCCAACTCTATCTCTCTGTTCCATCTGAATCGAGAGAGAAAGCTGAGATGCTGGACCAGTGCTTGGACACAGTGATGGACTGGACATGGGCAAATAAATTGATGCTGCATCGTGAAAAGACAGAGGTGTCATGCGTCCAGAGTTATCCTGTCCAGGAGGTTGGGAGACAGCTGCACCCCCCTGGAAGGAGCAGGTCTGCAGCTTAGGAGTACTACTGGATCCAACTTTATATAGCCACAAGAGTGGCTGTATACTAAATTCAGCATGGATTTTTCACATTCTGCAATGTTAAATTGAAAATGCCCCCCATGCCATTCTGATGCTTCCCATAAGCCCAATTCAATTCAAAACAAAACCTTACAAAACTTACATAGTCCTGAACTCAGAAATGCTTGCTTAACAGCCCTCTAAATTTTCATGGAAATACACAAAACAGTAGAGAGAATACAGAGTTCAAAGTGTAAAATGAGAGAGAGAGAAAATGAAACCCTTTTGGACTTTTTTCTGTCAGAGTTCTCATAATTTGTTGAAATTAATTCAAAATCGGCCATGTTCACAGAGTACCTGTAATCCTATTACTGACCTTGCCCCATACCCTGACCTCCTCCTCCTGCGATTTAACAGTTTAAAAAATGCTTGGCTGATTTTTCATTAATTTAAGAAATTTCCCATTGAACTCAATTATAAGGCCGGGCATGCTGAGTAACAGCCAACTGTCCGTGTTCTAAAAGCCAGACTCACAGCTGCTTGGCTTGCCTAATCAGGAGGCCACACCCACACCAGATCTTTATTTCACTTGAGACAGTCATGACTTCCCCAAAGAATCCTGGGAAGTGTAGTTTGTGAAGGGTACTGAGAGGAGACTCCTATTCCCGACAGAGCTCCAGTGGCCAGACTGGTTTAACAGTCAGCCACTCTGATTGAAGCTCCGTGAGGGGAACAGGGCATCTCCTAGCAACTCTCAGCACCCATCACTAACTACACTTCCCAGGATTCTTTGGGAGAAGCCATGACTGTCTAAAGTAGAATACAGGTCTGGTGTGGATGTGGCCAGGGACAGCTTTGGTTTAAATTTGGGTGGCAGGCTAAATATGCCTGCTGTAGAATAAAAAGTTGGGGGAACCCCTGAAAAAGTATAATACTGTTCACAATGTTCTCCTTTTGGAAAGCAAAGGGGCTTCCCCTCTGCCCAATGCCAACCCACCCAATCTCCTCCCCTCCCCTTTCCCACCCTTCTCTCCTCCCTGCTCCTCCCCCAGGTCAGTTTAATCTATCCTAAAAGCATGATTGCACAGGAGTAAAACCCAATGAACTCAAAAAGCATGCAAATGATCAAACCTGCCCTGCTCTCTTCCTCCCTCTTATCTCCTCCCTCTTGTCTCTTCCCTCCCCCATCCCCTTCCAATCCCCTCCTTCCCTCTCCTCTCCCTTCTTCCTCCCCTCCCTCTTCTCCCCCCATGGTCAGTTTCACCTATCCTAAGCATCTATCCTAAGCATGATTGCACAGGAGTAAATCCCACTGAACTCAATAAGCATGCAAATGATCAAACCTACCTTTCCACTCCTCCCCCTTATTCCTCCCCTCCCCTCTTCTTTCCTCCTCCTCCTCCCCTGCCCACTACAGCCCTCCCTCCCTTTCTCCTCCCCCCATGGTCAGTTTCACCTATCCCCTTCCTCCACTCTGACCTTCCTCGCCTCCCTACCCTTGCCCTTCCTTCTCTTCCCCATTCCATCCCCTGTGGTCAGTTTCACCTATCCTAAGCATGATTGCAGGGGAATAAATCCCACTGAACTCAATAAGCATGCAAATGATCAATCCATTCTCAGCAAACTTGCGCAGGACCCCATTTCTTATCTCCCGGATTAAAAAGCAGGGAAATTCACTAATATGCAAAAAAACCTTGCGGTTTAAGAATGTACCTATAGCCCACAGATATTTCTACCAAACTTTAAAAAGCAGGGAAATTGGGCAGCTATAGTGAATGCACCAGGGGAGCAGGAGACCTGAACTCCTCTCTGAGATATTGGACTGCCCTACACATTTTTTAAAATGCAAACACAGTTTGGGTTGGTCTTTCACAGTCCAATCCACTCCCTGTGTACCTTGGAAGAATTTGGTAACATGTGCCTCTGAGCATATGGTGAGTGATGGCAACACCTGCAATCAGCCCAAATAACAGAGACAAGATATATGTGTTGGGCTGATCTTATTTTAGCACGGAGGAAGCAACAATATTAAGATAGTTGATAGAGTTCAGATGGTCGCTTTAAATATGTGTGATTTACTTTGCAATTTTAGTGAAGTTTCCTATAGGAAATCATTCCCCCTCTTATTCCTCCGCTCCCCTCTTCCTTCCTTTTCACTATTTGCCTCAGTTCCTCAGATTCCCTTCCTATGAAAGTTGGTTCAGGCATAAGTATCTATGAAGCCAGATGCAAATAATTCATTCAGCTTCTCTCCTTATTCTCCTTTAGCACATCTTTGATGCCCTCATCATCCAAAAGACCAACCACCTCCCTAGCTGGTCTCCTGCTACTAATGTATTCAAATATTTTATTGTTGTTTGTTACTTTGGCTTTAGTAGTATGCTCCTCAAATAATTCTTTAGCATCCCTTTTTGTCCTGTTACATTTGTTTTGCCAATGTCTATTCCTTTCCTTTTTGTTCCCCTCATTTGAACAAGACTTCCATTTTCTAAATGAAGCCATCTTGCCTATATTATTATTCTTGTTGTTGTTTGATTTATATCCCGCCCTTCCTCCCAGCAGGAGCCCAAAACAAAAGCACTAAAACATCATAAAAACAAACTTTAAAACACATTAAAACAAAACATCTTCAAAAACGTTACTTTAAAAAGCTAACAAAACATCTTCTAAGATTAAAAATATTTTTAAAAAGGAAGTTTAAGAACATATTAAAAAGCAATTCCAACACAGATGTAGACTAATAGCTTCTTTTAGTCTGCTTGTGAACCACACAGGCATTATCTTTGCCAGGTGGACTACTCTGAAGAATTTGATATTACTGACCACAGTATGCTTCTGGACTGCCTGGGAAATGTGCAACTTGGGGGCACCAAGTTTCTTGAAGAGTGTGCCCAGAAGATGGAGCGGCAGCGCTTCTACTTAACACTTTGGCCATTGGTCTAAAGTGCCCCATATGGTTATATCCTGTAGTCCATGCTATTCAACATCTACATGAAACTGTAAAAACCTCTCCACATGTGGACTTCTACGCCATTAATATGTGGATAATACTCAACTATGTATCTCCTTCTCATCCAAATCCTGGAAAGTTCTGAATCTGTAAGACAAGGATGGGAAAACTGTGGCTCTGCAGATGTTGTTGGACTGGAGTCCCATCAGCCCTAGTCAGCATGGCAAATGGTCAGGGGCAATTTGAGTTGTGGTCCAACAACATATAATGAGCTACAGGTACCCCATCTCTGCTGTATGACAAATATTGTATTTTTTATTTATTAAATTTATATCCCCCCTTCCTCCCAGAAGGAGTCCATACAGAATTGATGAGGTCCAACCAACAGACTGAAGCATAATCTAGACAAGACAATTTTTTCTGATCAGCAGGATGACAGACTTGGGAATAATGTTTAACCTCTCCTGGAACAAGGTTGTGTGCCCTTTGAAGACCAATTCTGCAGTTTAGGTCTGCTTCTGGATCCAATCCTGAGCCTGGATATTTATGAAGTGGAGTGGTCAGAAATATGTTTGAACTGCTGAGACTTGTGTGCCAACTGTTCCTATTCCTTGAGGTCTCAGATCTATCCACGATGACACATGCCTCAGTTTCATCTCATTTGGACTTCTACAATTCTCTCTGTCTGGGGCTGTCGCTGAAAAGAGTTTGAAAACTTCAGGTGGTTCAAAATTCTGCAGCCACACTATTGGCTAAACCCAGTTACCAGAAACATATTGTTAAAACAGCTTCACTTTGCAGGTTCATTTCTAGGAATAGTTCAAAGTGCAGGTTATGAACTATAAAGTCCTAAACAGCTTAGGATTAGGGTACATCAAGGATCCTTCTCCAATACGAACTTGCTCAGCTATGGGAGTTTCCAGGGTGCTCTTCTGCCTGACCAGCACGTGAGACTTATCTAGCAGAGACTCAAAAACAGTCTTTTTCAGTGGCTGCACCCTGGTTCTGAAATTCCCTCCCTTGTGCAGCCCTAGTAGCCCCTCCATTCACTCCTCCTCCTTTGTCCTGTGAGATGAAAAATTTTACTCTATTTCCCTTGGGGGTGGGGGGTTGTTAATTGGTCTTAGTGGGCTGCTGCTCTTTTGGATTGGTTTTCTGTTCTTCAATTTATGTACTGTTATTAAATTGCTGTATTGCTTGAAACTACTTTGGACACCAATGCAAAAAGGTAGGATACATGTGTATAAAATAAATAAATAATAAAAATAAATTAAACTTCCCAATTCTAAAAAAAACAAGTGGCAACCAATCTTAGACTTTTTTAGGCTCAAATGCTGTTCCTATGTTCTTTCTACATTAAATCTTCTTGAAAGGCAGAATAAGAATGACACTTCCTCCACCTTGACTTGCTTAAGCATTTTAGGAATGCAGGAAAAACATAATCAGAAATACTAGCAAATCGATATCACATATTGTTGTCTACATTTTATTGTATTATATTATCAACTTAATTGGCATATATCCAAAGATCTGTAAGTCAAGTTGCATTCATACACCTAGGTTATCCCACATCAGCCCTTCCTGCTGCAGCCCCTGGCACTTGCTGAAAAGCAACTCCTGAGAGTCAAAAGAACCCCTGGAATTTTGTGCAGTGAGGTGGAGGGTGGGATGATAAAGTGGTAGAAACTGAATGCAACTATTATGCAAGTGAAAGGACCTTCTGCTTGTGCTAGGGGCTCTTTGGATCCACTAAACTGGGTATATTTAATTGCACATCTACTAAGAACAGAGAACTTACTGCAGCCTTACCAGTAAGTCCACAAAAGTTTATTGCCCACAATGTTTTTACTAGCTTGCTTGCAGTAATCTGCATTAACTGTATGTGACCCAATTTTTGTAAAGCTTTGTTGCCCAAATGCCCAGAAAAGATTTACTGACCAGAGGCAGGCAGTAAAGTGACTACAAGCCTGACCCACAGATTTCTTTTTACATTGCGAAATAAAATTAAGGCTGTATACATTCTTATTCACAGCTTTAGTTAATTCTGAAATTAAATGCAAAATACTAATGTAATCAATTAAGTATTCTAGGTATGAATAGTGCATTCACAAAATAAAACCAGTAATAGGGAAGGAGAGCAACAAAAAAGAAAGAGATGTTTACTTCGGGCAACCACCATGCCCTTTTCATAGTGTCTAAGAACAAACATCTACAGTAAGTTGTATGTTCTTAGACACTATGATTATTATAGAGTCCAAAAAATCTGGACACAAATTTTCCTGGAAGGAGGGAGGAGTAGCACAGGCCATGTCATTTCTATATAGGTAAAATGTTTGTCCATTCGTATACTTATAAAGCAGATCAGTGAATCTGATCCCAACCTAACATTTATTACACCAATGAAAGTTTTTGTCAAAAAGTCAGAGAGAATGTGTGTGTGTGCATGCACATTCAAAAATGCTCATCAGAACTGTAGACTCTGATGTTATGATCATCTCAGTTCCTGGTTTCTGAGAGGTGAAAAAATTCAGGAACTGCGGATTGAATACAGCAGTGGTACATTTTGGCAATCCATTTTCATTCCTGAGATCTGCTCTGAACTGTCAGCAGAAATGCACAGATCTTTGTTGGCTTTCCACTTCTGGTTGTGACATAGTTTTTGCCTTCTGTGGAAAAGGAAAGCATACAGATGTGGAAACAGTGATTGGTGGCCCAATGCCCCCCTCTTCCATTGTGGAGCAGAGGGTGGGAAAAATTAGAGAAGGCTACCAAACAACATGGATGACACTGCAAGACATGGTATCCCACTGAAAGGAGCTGCTGCACACGCTGCAAACATGTTTCCTGCAAATGCATAAAAAATGGATTGCAGCATCCGCTCCTTTGTGCTTATGAAGAACAGTTTTCAAAGCATAGTAGAAATAACTGTGTGCCTTTTATTATTCTTTATAATTATTTCAATTTTTACTACCGCTATTATTAGGTATTATGATTTTCAAATACACAGTTTACACACATACTTTCATATATACTGTATGTGTAATTAAGTGCATGTAGAAAATATTTACATAAGTTTTGCACCCCGAATTACACTCTTCTATTAATAAACAAAGCTAGAATGGGTAAATGATGGTACTAGATAGACAGCATGTCCAAATCTACATATTCCACATGCCATGACTGCTTTATAACTTACTAGCTGGTTTGCCTGTGGTTTCATGAGGAAAGCCCCACACATACACTCCAAACGCACCACATACACTCTGAATTTTTGGACAAAATTTTTCTTGCTGTACAATATAATGTACATTGGGAAGATTTGTGAACCAAAGTAGATTCCACCATAATAGGTTTGAGCTGTTCCAGCTCACAACTTTGAAGTTTCAGAACCTGGTTTAAGGGAAAATCTGGTTAATTTTATTTAAGTCTGTGCAAACTGCTTATCTGTGAGTGGGAAAAGGGGAACAAGATAAACTGCTACATATAAGGGAAGACTATGGGGGAGGTTGACTATATATTTGCCAACCACGGGAGGGAGCAACTATGAACATCAGTGTGGACTATGTGGAGAAGAAACTCTCCCCTAACAAAATTGGGGGGGGGGGAGAGAATATCTTCAGTTTAAGGTCTGGCAATCTCAGTTGTTCCCCTCACCATGGCAGGGGGGAAGTCAGGCTCTGGTAAGTGAGATGGGTCCAAAGCTTGCTCCCAAATGGAGCTGCAGAAGGGGAGGAATGATACCTGCACCCCTCACCCAGTCCCAAACTTGGACAAAAATTTGTCTCTGCACTTGATGGTTGAAGTGCCAGTCACTAGAAAAACAGAGAAACCCAGTACCCATACCCATCTGCTGCCCTTTGTCAGCTCCAACCTGGAGAAGGGCAACAGAGGTGATCTATCACAGAACTTGTGCTGTGTTCTAAAGATGCTGTACGAAATCAGGAACAGTATCACCGAGCCCCCCACCCAATCAAATTGTTGACCCTTCTCTAGGGCGGAAAAAAAATATCAAGTTAACTTGGTAAAAAATAATGTATGAGAGTACAAATACAATGAAAGGAGAAACAGGATGGTGTAAGAAAATCTCTCCCAATAAATTTTGGAGGGAGTCAGGATATCTACCGTTCATCACTTCAGCCCTGAAAAAAGCAACAGTAACTCAAAGCACATGCAGCCAGCTACATAAGACCACCATGCAAGTATGAGCCATGGCAAGCAACAGTGTAGATAAAGTTACAGCAAAACACTGTGGCATTTATACATATAAGCTCCTAGGCATTAATTTTAAAACATAAAATCTATACAGACCTTCCAGTAGTCAGATTGTAAACTGTAGTACCTCTGGTATGCAGATAATGCTGTAATAGAAAAGAAACATTTTTTTGTTTAAGAAAAACTCAATGTTTTAAGTAGTTATAACTAGTTATTTGCTGGGTGCAAATACAATGTTAACTCCATCATAAACATGGTTAGCAGGGCAAGACCTCAGGGGAAGTACTCTTCCTCTTGCCACCCCTCTTCTCTGGAGCACAACTTCCCCTCTCCTGATTCACTGTGTTCTAAGAACACAAATGTTTTTATTTAATCAAGATCCAGAACCGATAGTTTAATGCCAGGTTTCAGTTCTGGTTTAAAAGAGGACTCTGGTTAATATCAAGATCAGTACCAATGAACTGGTTAACAACACTTAAAGGGGAGAAGATTCATTCCCAAAATGTTCCACTGGGTTCAGGGGATCTAAGTGTGTTTAGAATTGAAGCTCTAAACTCTTAATCTTGGTTAAGAGACAATATTATATCTGCAGAAGTCCAATGTGCACAGGAACCTCACACAGACATGATCCTGCATTTTAATAGAAATTTGCAGCGATAATGCCACAAAACATCAGCCTAAAATTCCTAAACTCATCATTATTTTTAATTAGGAATAATAGAAACCATAAATGAAGAGAAGCAATTTCTACAAAGGATTTCTACAGTTCAACCCCAAGCAAAATAACTGCCTTATATAAATGATGCTGACGGTTCTTTTACTTAACCTTCTAGTAATTTTTTTTCTATTACTGACCATTCCCTTCACTTTTATCTTGAGTGTACTTTAAGACATGTTATGTCTTCAAGCTCAAGTAGTATAATAAAATTAACGACTGCTAGCTGAAAGGCACAATAATAAAGTCCATTTGCTTAAGCTAGCCTTTCCCAACCTTTAGGGTCCCTTATGTTGCTGGACTACAATTCCCATAATTCCTGACCATTGGCCATGCTGACTGAGGCTGATGAGACTTGTAGTCCAGCAACATCTGGGGACCGAAAGGTTGGAAAAGGCTGAAGCTTTGCAGCAATTAGAATGTTTATTAAAATTGTATATTTTAAATAATTGTTTCAACAGGTTATGTTCATTATGTCATAGCATCCTAGGATATATAAATCCCCCCCAATATAATAAAATAATTGGAAACCCCACTACTAAAAAAGCAAAACTAGAACAGACTCTTATGGGTGATATCTAACCAAGTCATTCTCAGAGCAGGCTCATGGAAATAGATAAACATAAGTTACTTGTCCATTGGTTTCAATGGGTCTGTTCTGAGTATGACTAATACTGGGTATCATCCTATATGTCTAGGATTGGGCTTGGGCTTGTGGGAGTTGTAGTTCAAAAAAGTAACTTTTCCAAGCTCTGGATTCACATGGTGGTGATGAAATGCCTTGTGCTACCATTTTACTACAGTAAATTTGTTAGTACTAGTTAATATACAATTGCCATTTATGAAGGAGTCGGAGTCAGAGTCCGGTACATTTCTACCGACTCCGACTCCACCCAAAATTGCTTCCGACTCCGACTCCACAGCCCTGGCTGTAATTTATGTAAGTACTTCACACTGCATCTCGTATTTCTTATATAATTTACAAAAGTCAGTGTATTAAGGGCATATCTATACTACAGACAAACTAACTGAATAGTAATTCACTATACCAAGGAGACCCATGGAAATGATGTACTCTGAGTAGGACAAAGAATTTTAACCCCCTTATCAAACCACAACTTCCAGAATTGTTTGAGGGAAGCCATGACAGTTGATTAGGAATACAACTAATGTAAATTTTTCATGTACAGAAGTCCTCAGAAGCCACTGAATCCTGTATTTCATAATCTTCTAAGGGGAACCAAATACTTACCGAGTTTAAGCAGACACGAAAAGGAAATTATAAATATGAAATTTAAAATTATGAATAGTCTGTGGACTGTTCTTGGTATATTCATGTTGCAATAATCCACATACAAAGAAACATCAGTTCCCAAGTTTTCAGCATGCCCAAGAAACAGAATCCAGGGTTCAACTATACATATAGGCATGAGTGAATAAGCAGGTTTAGTCCCTTCTACTGTCCCTCGGATATTTTGTAAATATCATTCCCCTTATTAGTAAAATACATATACCACATACGAGCACTTTCAAAGCCAAAAAGGCTTAAGGAGAAGAACAGAGTGAACCCCTGTTGTCCTGGGGCAAGAGAACCTAGAGGTTTGACAATCTTAGTCTTTCAGTGGGAGGTTGAAATCAAGGGGAAAAGTTGGGATCCACATGCTCAGTTAGATGTTCTGAGGATGATCAGTTGCAGGTTATGGCTGCAAGCATGTGCAAGGAAAGAGAACATGGCTGATGGGGGAGGAAAACATTCTGCTCAGCCTCAATACACATTGGGCAAAGGGGCAGAAATTTGCATGAAAATTAGGTTCAGTGAGCATTCTATTTATCCAACCCCTTTAATCATAGTCTGTGCCAGGCTCTCATTTGATATGTAACATGAAAAATTTGTGCATTTTTTTTAAAAAAGAAAATAATACTTTATGTGGAATACTGCAAGTCTGCATTTCTGAACATGCAGGGAGTGTTACATGTAGTTAACAGTGTTGGGAACAGAAAAATATGAGGGCAAATGTAGCAGAAAAATTATTGCAGGGAATTCGGGCAAGTGACAGTTGATTTGATAGGCATATATAATTTGAAAAACTGTATCTAAGCATTCTTTGGGAAAGGCTGCTTCATAGACTGTAGCAGAAACCTAAATTTCTGAGGGAGGAAAACTGACTATATAGGAAAAAGAAAACCATGCAATCAGAGAAAAATAGAGGGTATAAAGCTCTAAAAAGACAATAAGTAGAAAATGATGATGTTCTAAAAATCCTTCAACAGTTAAAAATTAACTATATAAGAAAGTACAAATGCATTTTAAATTTTATAAGTTAAAATAAGTTTTACACAGAATTATCAATGTAAAGCAATGTTTAAAAAAACAATGTTGTTTAATTTATAGTAAACAAGGTGGGAGGGCAGCAAAAAAGGTAGAATAATACATGAACAGCAAAAAAAAAAATTCACTGGCCTCCACTTGTTTATTTAACTTCAAGTTTAAGAAGACCAACATTACGTTGCATTCTATCACACACTAGTGTGACCAAGAAACAGAATCCAGGATAGGGGAATGCATGTAAAGGCTGACCACAGAGAACGAAAACTTCAGTTGCATGCATTGAAGTCTACTGATAGAACCAATTGGTGCAACCCTTTTCTCCCACCATGCATATAGTCTACACATGGATGATGAGAGCAGGACTAAATGGTGCTAGTGTACAGCCTTCATTTCAATGAGGTTTGTGAAGAAGTACTCATGTTTTTTTCCCAAGTAGCACCTCCTTGAATAATGAATGAGAGTCCCATGGAATATGTACAATAAGAACCAAGAATGTTCCAAGGAAGTAAACACTTCTAGGTATAGTACTAAATCCCAACCATATGAAATCACCTGACCTTGCAAAGATTCTTAGATGTATAAGGCAGGGCTGTGGAGTCGGAGTCGTGAGCAATTTTGGGTGGAGTCGGAGTCGGTATAAATGTACCGACTCTGACTCTGATTCCGACTCCTTCATAATTGGCAAATGTATTATACAGCCACAAGAGTGGCTGTATACTATAGCCAGCATGGATTTTTCACATTCCACAATGTTAAATGGAAAATACCTCCGCATGCCATTCTGATGCTTCCCATAAGCTCATTTCAAAACAAAACCTTACAAAACTTATAGTTATGAGCTCAGAAACGCTTGCTTAACAACCATGTCAATTTTCATGGTGATACACAAAGCAGTCAGAGAAAATCGAGAGTTCAAAGTCTAAAAAGAGAGAGAGAAACCTCAGAGACCTTTTGGACTTTTTTCTGCCAGAGTTCTCATAATCTGTTGAAATTCATTAAAAATCAGCCATGTTCACAGAGTAACTGTAAACCTAATACTGACCTTGCCCCAGAGCTTGGAAAAAACTCGTAAGAAATGAGTTACTTGTAATTCACTACATTTTTGCGTAACGAGAGGATAATTTTGTTACATTTGCCTGTAAAAGAACGAGTGATAATTTAATTACTTTCCAGCCGTAACTGTAATGTTTCCAACGTTCCATTTACCGTTACTTGGGGGGGGGGAAGTCTGCTCCTGTGATCGGTGGACAAAAGAATGTGCGTCACACGTGGAGAGCCAGACCACAGAAGCAGAATGGAGGTGAAGAACTGAGGTGAGTGGCGATGGTGAGTGGCGATGGTGCGTGTGCATGCGTGCGCCTCCACCGCTTGTCCTGCCGCCCCTTTCTGCCTGCCTCCTCCTCTCCTCTGGTGCCTATCGCTGGCTGCCTCTCCCCTCACTGCTTGTCGCAAAACGCCCTATTCATCAAAGGCTCTGTATTTGTGAATTTCCTGAAGTGGAGGACATCACGCACTATTTACTACGATGTGCGCTGTATACCGAGCCTAGAAGGAAATTCCTTGCCACCATTTTATACTCCTGGAGATACAGACCACCTTTGGAGCAAACGTATGCTCTTCTTGCTCCCTCCGATCCATGGGTAATACTTCAAGTGGCAAAATTTGCCTTGGCGGCGGGGAAATTGAGAGCTGGTCATTTAGCAACTGTGGGTATGCGTCCGGAGCCCGCCCCTGACTAGTCTATTTTAACTATAAGCCCCATGGCTTGTTTTTCTTTTAATGCATTTTAGGTATTGTGTGTGATCTCTTGTAATAGGTGTCTTTTACATTTTATATGGTTTTATTCGCCTTTTCCTATTTGATTGGTTGTACTATATTGTGATGGCCACTGGCTACAAACAATAAAATTTCCTCTTCCATTGACAAAGCCAATAGTACAAGAGTAAGTCATTGTATTGGTAGAAATTATGATAGTACATAAGAAACAGAAAGTACACAAATATATATATGAAATAGAGCAATATTAATAAAATATATGCAAAAAAGACTCAGGGAACTTCCAGAAGATTTTTTTTATTGAACATTCAACGTGATTTGTTTGCAGGGAGATTTGATGACATTGCATCAAAACAAGCCTTGTCCCTTTTCCAGTGCATTTTCCTGTTACTTTTCTCATTGCAAAAAAATCTGATCTTCAGTAGAAGGTTGGTGGCGCAAGACCCCCTCATCAACTACAATTGTATAACCTGAGTTTGCTGGTATGTGACTGAGTCCCACCCAAAACTAGTGGCGGTCTGAAAGTGCCTTCATGTAGTAGCCAAAAAATATATTGGAAATGCAAATATTCTTTTCAAGCTGAAGCTAAGAAGAATGTATTACAGAGTTGTTGGATGGGATCTCCAGATTACATTCTGTTCCTTTGCTTCATCAAAACCAATTCAGAAATGAGTGTGTAAATGTAACTCACATATAATAAATGAGTTCTTCTACATATCTTAGAGCACTATCACTTCTGCAAATATATCTCGATGTCTACTATGCAGGAAGTGAGGGGAAGGCAGAAGTGAAGAAGCCTAGGCCAGGAAGCTTGTGCCATCAGCTCCTGGGGTTGACCTGGAAAATATTCTGTATTTGTTGCTTATTCAAAATATTTTAAATGCTTCTTCTCCCCCCCCGTCTGTATATTGATTTTTAAATAGTAGCAAAAGACAATTGGGTTGCATGATGAGGATCAAAAGTTCACAACACTCTTCACCCCTCCATAACCCCAAGAAATTGGTCCTAAATTTAAACTATAAAAAAGAACAAATGTGACACATTGGCTGTACGTATGCATGCATGCATGTCCAAACAAACAGATTTAATTTTCATTTAGACTGCCTATCTAATGCAGAAACATCATACATTTTGACTGTTATGTCCTTGAATATAAGAATCAAAACTGGTTATAGAAACAGCTAGCAGCCCTTGTTTGTGATCAGGGTGGTGGTGGGGAAACGTCAGTGCAGTTATGAAGCCAAAATTCCACAGCGCAGTCCATAAAGGTGGCAACAATAGTTGGGTCTAGACATCAAGCAACTTTCTTCTGATGACAAGTACAGATAGGCAGAAACAAGAGCCGTCCAAGAATTATGATCTGCACTGGCTGAGCTACATTCCAGTATTACCATGTACAACTGAAAGTTTACTCTTGTTGCTAACCATTGTTGCTATGTGCCTTCAAGTTGATTACGACTTATGGCGACCCTATGAATCAGAGCCCTCCAATAGCATCTTTCATGAACCACCCAGTTCAGATCTTGTAAGTTCAGGTCTGTGGCTTCCTTTGGAATCAATCCATCTCTTGTTTGGCCTTCCTCTTTTTCTACTCCCTTCTGTTTTTCCCAGCATTATTGTCTTTTCTAGTGAATCATGTCTTCTCTGTTGCGCTGTGTGTGTGTGCTTAATTTAGTTTAAAACAACACAGCAGCAGCAGCAGAGTAACAGCAGATGTTGAAATGCCAGTGTGCCAGCGTGTGTGTGTTTTACCTAAGAAAGCAGGCTTTTACCCTGCATCAGCATCATTGAGACTTAGTAAAATAAGAAAAGCTAGTTTATTCACAGAAATACATAGTAGATTGAAAGGCATACTGAGTTCTAACTAACTAGCTAAGTTGGAGGTGTAACACCCAGGTGTGGGAGTTAGCCCCATGCTAGGAGAGAGAGCAGAGACAGAGAAGGAAGGAAGTGGAAAGGGCAGAAGGAGGAGGGGCACGTAAGCTTCCCTAAGGACTTAACAGTCTAGCGACAGAAGGAAGTCAGTCAGCGCATTGCAGGTAAAGGTAAACAAGCCTATCCATTTGGAGGACCCTAGCTCTATCTCCCTTCTGGAACACAAACAAAAGAACAAAACAGGAGTTGCTCTTGCCCCACTTCCAACATTCTCATGATGTGTCCAAAGTATGATAACCTCAGTTTCATCATTTTAGCTTCTAGTGACAGTTCTGGTTTAATTTGTTCTGACACCCAATTATTTGTCTTTTTCACAGTCCATGGTATGCACAAAGTTATCCTCCAACACCACATTTCAAATGAGTTGACTTTTCTCTTATCTACTTTTTTCACTGTCCAACTTTTACATCCATACATAGAGATTGGGAATATCATGGTCTGAATGATCCTGACTTTAGTGTTCAGTGATACATCTTTGCATTTGAGGACCTTTTCTAGTTCTCTCATAGCTGCGCTCCCCAGTCCTAGCCTTCTTCTAATTTCTTGACTATTGTCTCCATTTTGGTTAATGGCTGTGCCGAGGTATTGATAATCCTTGACAAGTTCAAAGTCCTCATTGTCAACTTTAAAGTTACATAAATCTTTTGTTGTCATTATTTTAGTCTTCTTGACGTTCAGCTGTCATCCTGCTTTTGTGCTTTCCTCTTTAACTTTCATTATTGTCATGATCTGTGGGTGGGTAGGAGGCGACAAGGGAGGAGGTGGAGAGTGAGACAGGGTGGAGTGGAGAAAACAATTTTTAAAAATGGAGTGGAGGGGAAAAGGAGCCAGAGGGCAAGAACATGGATAAAGGAGAAGGAGGCAGCAGCAGAATGGAGAACTGTGGAGGTGAAAGATGACAACGTGTCTGTGTGTGCGTTTGCACTTGGCACATAAAGTGGCCTCCACCACCCTCTCTGGCTACTGTGCTGCATTTGCAGTATTTTAACTTTTTTGCATCTCAGGGGAAAATGTTTGCTTGGGTGACTGTCCCTTAGTTGGTGGAAGGGCAGGGTCTGGGAGGTGGTTAAGTGAGAGAGATTATGCTTCTTGGCTGAGTGGGGAAAGGGGTTGCACTTGGTTTGACGTGCAAAGATCTGAGTAGTGGCCTCTGCCTCCCTCCCCACCACCCTTACCAGCGGAGAGACCACCACTGCTATCTTATGGATAAAAAGAATATTCTACTACCTCTGTATGTGTGTGTTTATTTTTAATGTTGTTTTAGGCTACTTAGATGTGCAGCAGCCAAGGCCAGCACATTGTAGATGTTTTTTTAAAAAAGTAACTGAAATGTAACTGCAGTGGTTACTTTTGAGAAAAAGTAATCAGTTACTTTCAGTGTCATTGTAATTGTAACTGTAATTACTACTTTTTGTGCCATGTAACTGTAACTGTAATTTATTACTTTTTAAAAGTAATCTTCCAAGCTCTGCCTTGCCTCATACTCTGACCTTCATCTACTGCAGTTTAAAAGTTAAAAAAACGCCTGGCTGATTTTTAATTAATTTAAGAAATTTTGGCTGGAAGCCTATTATAACGCGGGGCATGCTCAGTAAGGACCAACTGTCAGTGTTCTAAAAGCCTCACAGCTGCTGGGCTTGGCTAATAAGAGGGCCACACCCACACCAGACTTGATTTCACTTGAGACAGTCATGGCTTCCCTCAAAGAATCCTGGGAAGTGTAGTTTGTGAAGGCTGCTGAGAGGAGACTCCTATTCTCCTGAGAGAATGGTTAACAGTCAGCCACTCTGATTGAAGGTCTGTGAGAGGAACAGGGCATCTCCTAGCAACTCTCAGCACCCTTCACTAACTACACTTCCCAGGATTCTTTGAGAGAAGCCATAATAAATTCTTTTAAATTGTTTTTAAAAGGGACTTCCTGGAAGATTGCTCCACCTGTGGCTGCCTCTGAGATGAGCTCTGTCTCAGAGGAAGCTTTTTTCAGTTTAAAATCAGTCAAAAGAGAACTTTGACTGGTGTAAATGTTCTCCCAGGCAAAGGTGAACCGAATAGATTATCCACAGAAACTTTGTTGGGCTGTCGGTGGCTGGAATTGATCAGGAATTCCCTGGGAAAGGAAGGCATACCTAGCAGCCGAGGACGGAGTTAGGACTTCCAGCAAGCTGGGCTGAAAAAAAGCGAGACGTTTTTTCTTTTAAACGATCCACAATGGGAGAGCTTTCTTCTGTCTAATCTTATCATTTGGCTTAAATTACTACAGTAAAAGAGATTTGTTTAAGAATCAGCAATTAAGATACCTGGGTGAATTACACTTCTCTCTTTTACACAAGAAATTAAGGAGGAGGAGAAAGAAAATTTAAAAAGCTTATCTTATTTTTTATGGCAAAAAGCAGGCCTGAATTTGGAAACTATAAAGATTAAAACGGATGAGGGGCAATTTACCCGAAGAGAAAATCTGATTTAGATGATAATTTGATTGATATATGTCTGGGACTACTTTTTCTTGGACTACTTTCTTTAGATGAATCTGCTGTTCGTGTATGTTACTAATTGTTCGGCGCTGTGAACCAAATTTGTTTTGCATTCTTGGACGTGTGGGAGATAAGAACTGTGCTGGCCAGATGTCAACAGGCCTGGAATATTAACTCCCTTATTGCTGGAAAAAGAAGCAAATTACTCTTTGCTTGGGAATTGTGGCTATATTGGAAATTTGAAGGGTTTTTTTTTTTTCGGCTTTAAGAATGACAATCAAAGAAGTGGCAGAGACCCTGGATGTACCCCTGGAAGGGTTTTCCTCTCTGGATATGTTTCAGAAGATAATGGATGAGATTAAGATAACGAAACAAGAACTGGGACAGAGTAGACAAGAGATGGCAACTGAATTTGGTAAAGTGAAACAGGAAAGAAATAAAAGATTATATGAGAAAAGAAGCAGATGGACAAGCAATAGAATATGAAAAAGAAATTAAAGGGAAGGAGCAAATTCTGGAGATTGGATCAGATATATCAAATGTGGAATTGGAAAAAGATTTGGACTTTATGGCAAAAATTGAAGGGAGGATGCAAGTCCTGGAGATTGGAACAGATATATCAAGTGTGGAACTGGAAAAATATTTGGAGTTTGTGGATCTTGGAGATAAAGATTACTGTTTGGAATTCGGCGTTGTCCCTGGAGAAATTGATGAAGATATCAGAGATAAAGCTATCAATGTTTCGATGGAATTTCTGGACTGGAATGATTTGATGGAACTTGAAATAGAGAAAATTTATAGAATTAATTCCAGATATGTGACAATGGAAAAACTCTCAAGAGATGTGCTAGTGCATTTCGTAAAAAAGAGGAACAGAGATATGACTTTACAACAATATTTCAGCAACACATTCAGAATTGATGGCAAGGAAATATTTGTGAGGAAGGAAATTCCCATCAGACTCTTACTATATGACTATGACAGCAAGATTATTACGGGTGCAAGGATGGAAGTTGGAAGATGGAATTAATACTGATAATGGAAAAATGGCTATTGAAATTACTGGTCCTAGTAGACTTGATGAGATGGATTAACTGACATGTTTATTTGAAGAAAAATCGAGGGATATATTTCTCAAGGAGTGGAAACCTCTCTTTGACTTTTTGCAGAAAGAATAAAGTGATGTTAATGAGATTTGATGATTAATTAAGATAACTACTGGAGGAAAGTGATTTTGTAATATATTAAGAGACAGGTTTGTCATATATCATAGACCTATAACTGATCTGTGACAAATCGGAAGTCAACATTTTATTTTATTGTTTAATTTGTTTCTTTTTTGTTTGAAAATTTGAATAAAATTAATGATAAAAAAAATTGTTTTTAAAAGATGTGTTTTTAAATTTGTATATTTGTTTTTAATGTTTTTAGTTATTGTAAACCGCCCAGAGAGCTTCAGCTATGCGGCGGTATATAAATACACTAAATAAATAGATAAATAAATAATGATTGTCCAAAGTATAATAGAGGCCTGGTGTGGATGTGGCCAGGGACAGCTTTGTTTTAAATTTGGGCGGGAGGTAGGGTTGCCAGGTTCAGGTCCTGAGACTGATCCTGTATCTTTCGGAGAAGAGAAAGTCAGCCAAGTGCAGGTGTTCTTGCAACATTGTAATGGGAAAAACCACAAGGTAGAATTCTGCCTTCCCCCTGCCCAACTTTGAAAGATACAGAAGACGTCTTGGTTGCCAGGCCCAGCCTGGTCAGTTTTACCTATCCTAATCATGATTGCATAGGAGTAAATTCAATTCAACTCAATAATCATACAAATGATCAGACCTGCCTTTTCCCTCCTTCCCCTCTCCTCTCCCTGCCTCCTCCCCTCCCCTCTTCCTTCTTCCGCCTCCCCTGCCCACTCCAGCCCTCAGTCCCTCCCCCCCCAGTCAGTTTTACCTATCCTAAGCATGACTGCATGGGAGTAAATTCCACTGAACTCAATAAACATGCAAATGACCACATCTGTCCTCCTTCTCCCCTCCTGCCTGCTCCCCTCCCCCTTCTCCCCTCTGCCTTTCCCCCCCTCCCTCCTCCCCCCCTCCCTTCCCCATCCCCTGTGGTCAGTTTCACCTATCCTAAGCATGATTGCCGTGTGTGTGTGGTGTGTGTAAATCCCACTGAACTCAATAAGCATGGAAATGATCAATCCATTCTCAGCAAACTTGGACAGGATCCCATTTCTTACCTCCCGGATTAAAAAGCAGGGAAATTCACTAATACACAAAAAACCTTAAGAATGTACCTATAGCTCACAGATATTTCTATCAAACTTTAAAAAGCAGGGAAATTGGGCAGCTATAGTGAATGCACCAGGGAAGCAGGAGACCTGAACTCCTCTCTGAGATATTGTACTGCCCTACAAAGTTGTCAAAATGCAAACACAATTTGGGTTGGTCTTTCACAGTCCAATCCACTTGCTGTGTAGCTTGGAAGAATTGGGTAACATGTGCCTCTGAGCATATGGTGAGTGGTGGCAACACTTGGTGCAAAGCTGAATGACTTTATCCTTTAAGTGCCTTGCAAATTTTTCACAAATGTAGTCAGATGGCAGAGTTGAAAGAAAGACAAAGAATGACTTAAATCCCCTCTCTGCCAGAAAGAATAGGGGACTGGGGCATTAAGAGTTTTATAAATAGGGAGGCTTTTTTACATTAGTTCTTGGTGCGAGAGTGTGTTCCATTGCCACATAATACATGCAACAAACACCATAGCAAAAAGTTCACAAAATCACTGGGGGAATTACCCCTTTTCAAGACCCTTAAACTTTAAAGACATGTAGCGCACACAAAAAAGCTGCACCTATTTCTAAAATGTAGTAGGTTTCAAACACGCACAAGGGGGTACTGTCAAGGTCACTGGGTCCCAAATACCTGAGAGCCAGCTCTTGTAAGGCATACAGCAGTTGCCAGCTTACCAGGGCTAAAGTCCACCCTGCAGAGTAGAATGCTGCCATAATTTCTTCTGTCCACCGGTTTGGGGCAGGAGACTCCCAAACCTTAAATGAAATGGACATCCCTGGGATTCCAAAGAAGCAGGAGCTAAACGTCAGAGTTTCTGCTTCCTAGAGCCCCAGGCAAATCAGTGACACAGTAGTAAGTAGCCAAGTTTGACCAAGAAACTGGATTTGGTACCAAGACTTGCCTGAAAACACACACACACCAGTAATTTGAGGTAGCTTTCATAAAAATTAGCTAATTAAAAATACTGCATAGAAAGACTCGAGAACACCCATAAAAGTTACAAACATAAAACTTTTTAGTATTACAGATAGGCTTGAGAATTACAAAACAAGGTAAAACAAAAATGTCTACCTCAGCCTAGTGCTATACATACCAGCATAGCTTAGAAATATTGACCGCACCAGAAACAGAATAACACATCATCCAAGATGTCAATGTCAGAGAAGATACGGGTCATTAGAACAAAGAAATATCCAACTTTTTATAGAAAAAAAGCATAGCTACTACAGGGAAGCCTGAAGGCCAATCAAGAGGATTCCTTGATGGAACTTTACAGTGCCATGGCATACATGGCATACTAGGCGGGCCTCCCAATTAGCAGACTGCACTCACTAGGTAACACAGGTGCTGCGGCATGAGATCATGTCTCTGCTGATGAGAGCAGGCTTCTTCCCAGCAACAAGAACTTACCCACAATTCTATTATCATTATCATTCCATTCACTCTAAGGCTTCAAATCAATTGAATGTTATTACTGCAACTGGGGCTTCCAGTCAACAATGAGCTTTGGTTATGAACATACACTAGCATATTTCAAGACTATGAACTGTATTTAACTAAGTCCCGGAGCAGACCCAATGAAATTAATGAACCTTAGTTAGACATGTCATTTCACTTTAATGGGTCTACTTTGAGTAGGACTAGCATGGAATACACTCTATATCTTCAATTTCATAATAAATATTATTTCTAGGCAACATTTGAGATTGGTCATTATTTAAGAAATATAGTACAACATGTATAGAAGAAAACTTCTGGATTTATGTTTTAATTTTTGCTATCAAATATCAGTTGTCCTAGGACTGCAGAACCAATGGAAGCACACCCTGTCACATGCCATGGTACCAAGGAGCACTGTGAGGCTCCACCCTCAACATTCCAGGAGGATCATCATGAGAAGGCAAAAAACAATGTGGCTCTACCCATCACCCAGAGAAGCAGGAACTACAGGGATCTTGCTTCCCCAGTCCCTGCCTGATGCCTCCAACTGCCAGTTACCTGAGCCTGCAGAGCTGAAGGAAGGTGCAAACTGCCATCAGCCAGATGACCTAGGGCCAGTGGAGACTAGTCCATTAGGGCTACTGGGGCACAGCTCTCTCATGGAGAATATTAAGCATTTTTTTTAATCCCCCCTCGAAAAAATCTCAAAGCTCCTGTCCCACCCACATTTTATACTTTATTTGAACTCAGAGAAGCACTGCAAACATTTCTTCAATCTATTCTCTGGTCAACTGAGTATCTGTACCACTCAGCCAAACCTAATTCAGATGTATAACTATGGCAAAGAGGTCCTTCATATGTGTCTCCGGGAAGAAAAAACATGTGACTGACATTTCAATATTAGGACTGCCTGCTTTTTAGCCCCTGTGGTGAAGGTTTGGCCTCCTTCCTGTTGCTATGAGACCAGCTCGAGCCTCTGTATAGGATGAAGTACTACATCTTGAAGAGCAGTCCGACAATGCTAAAAACTGTTTCCTTGATGACCACACCTCCAAACAGCTCAAAGCATCTGTTGTAGCTAGCCAGGAGGAGGATGGGATTGCTAACTTGAGCAACATATTTTTTATTAATATTTGGAGGGGGAGAGGGAGAGGGAGGGGGAGAGGGAGAGAGAGAGAGAGAGAGGGAGATGGTGGGTACAGTTCGTCTTTTCCTATACTATTTTTTACTTAATCATTTGCATTTATTTTGTGAATCTGGGAAGAGGATTGGGAGGAGAAATTGTAGGTAGCTTCTGTGTATATTGCAACTTTCAACACTTGTGCATTATTGGGACTGTAGGAGTTTTTTCTTTAGATATCATAAATGTGTGTGTGACTTCAGTTTGAGAGAGCATGGATGTTCTGCCTTTTTTTTCTTTAGGTTTAAAAAATGCTCTGTGTGTGTATGTTTGGTAGCCTACTTTGAGAACAGGATGCTGGACTAGATGCACCTTTGGCCTGATCAGCAGGCTTTTCTACTGTGGTGATAATAAGATGTACTATTATACAAAGGATATCTGTTGGGAAATCACCTTCTGAAATACAAACAGAGGTTCCTCACTGGTGAGGCAGGTACACTGTGTATGCTAAGATGTGCTAGAGGCTGATTGGCTACATGAATAGGTACACTCTGTGCATGCTAATGCCTGTTATTTATGAGGCTTATAGTTCTTAATCATGTCTCCCCTGCTCAAGAGAGTGTTCTTGCACTCAGGTCCTGCTTGCAGGCTTCCTCCAGGCACCTGGTTGGACACTGTGAGAACAGGATGCTGGACTAGATGGGCCACTGGCCTGATCCAGCAGGCTCTTCTTATGTTCTTAAGTCTGTGAGAGGAGCCTGCGATTTGTGAGGAGGAGTGCTAACAGTCAAACCGCTTAGGCTGTAACACACTTTGATTGAGCAGAATGTTGCCTGCATATTTTATTTTCCTTCTGAGTAAACCGATTGGCAAGAGCCTCCTTGTCTTTACACCTTTAAAAAACAAACCCACCAGATGAGGTGAAGACCTAACTGGGCTCCTTCAGGAGGAAGGGTAGGATATAAATTTAAAATAAATAACTTGAAAATGCTTATCACTGGCTCATTGTGCCCCACTGGGTATACTACTCTGGTATCTTTTCAATCAAAGGGGTAGCCAACAAGCCATGGCTTACAGCAGAAAGAAACAATAGTGAAACAGTGCTTTAGACGGTAGCAAATGTATTATTTCATAAACTTTCCTGGATTACCAAGAATGATACTGTTGTGTTTCCCCTGCACACACTCTGCCTTTAGCAAGTAGAGACATATTTTTACTATTCACATCACAGATTAGCAATGCTGTATATAGGGACTTTGACCTAGTCCTCCAGGTCCTTGCTATCAATGCCCAGGCAACAGGAAAGTCTGAACATTTAAAGAACACAGCTAGGAACTGATCTCCTGTAACCTGTAGGGTTTCTCACTACTGGGTTTCCACTGTCACCAAAAATTCATGTATTTAATCCTTTCACTGCTTGGTACCTTTTTTATAGCTTAGCTAAGAACCAGGCATCTCTGCAAATAAACAGAATTCAAAGAACAGCTGTCATTAAAATAACACATAACAAGTTCATTCAGTGTGTTGTTTTTTCAAAAGCTTATGGTTTCAGTGCAGTTTTTAAATACTTCTTAAATGTTAAACCGTTTCTTCTCAAAGAACTATACTTCAAACCTGCCTACTCTACTAACCCACTCACTCTCAAATCTATCTCATCCCTTCTCCAATCTATCTATCCCAGAACCATATCAACTTCTGTCCCTACTCTATCTAAAACAGTTCAACTGTCAAAAACGCTTAGATTCTCCCACAGACATACCATTCATGTAGCCAATCAGCCTCTAGAATCATTCTACTCACTCACTCCCCCCTCACTCTACTTACCCTATTACCTCTTATAGTCTCAGCACATACACATTACCTTGTTTACATCATATAATACTTAACAGGTGAAACATCACAGATGCATCTGATAAAGTGCACTTTAACCCCAAAATGCTTATGCCATTATAAATTTGTTCATCTTTAAGGTATTAGTACTTTTCTTTTTGTTGCTTTGCTAAAATTGCACTATGATCTACTTTACAGGGTAGTTGCGAGGATAAAAAGGCTATAAACACACTCTGGCAAACTTAAAATGCTATTACAAAAAGTAGGATGGTGCAGAGGATGGTGCAGAGGAGAATTCTGCATTTAGAACCTAGATGTAGTATGGGAACATGGATTACACATTGCCTGCACACGTCCCACCCAGGCCAGCTTGTCCCAGCAGACGGCCACACACTGGATATGCTGAGGATCTACATGTAAATTCCAATTTTTGTAGGCCTGAATATCGTGGTTGAGTCCCTGACTGTTTTTTCTTTGATTTTTTTATTAGGCTTTTTTCGTTATTTCAAACCTGGCCCTCTTTCCCCAATTCAAAATTGTGGGCAGGCAGGCTGGAGAGAGACTTTTTATTTTGATTATTCCTTATTTATCATTTATATACATTCCACCTTTCCTCCAAGGAGCTCAAGGTGGCATTTATGGGTCTCCTTTTTCCCATGCTATCCTCACAGCAACTCTTAGACTGAAAGACAGTCACAGGCCCACAATGAGTTTCATGGCTGATTTTAACGGTGGTCCCCCAGGTCCTAGTCCACTTAATATCCCTCCACCATATTCCACATTCTGGAAAAAGGCATTAGAAGTGAATAAGCTGGGGGAAGGGAAATAACATTTTCCCATTGGTCTGGAAATCTAGGGATCCCTTGTTAACAGTCTTGCGTGGCCCTACCCGATTCAGGTTGCAATCCTGCACATACATATTTGGGAGCAATCTACTTGGAATTCAGTGGGGCTTACTTCTCAGTAATGTACAATTATTGAGCATGAACCCACATTAGAAGTTATGACAGTAGGGACCCCTTCTGAACTATGGCAAGACTCTTAGGTCTAAGTATTAATAAAAGTGAAACGTTTAAGTGTCCATTGTTTCTTTGCAACGGAGGAGGATAGGGAGAGGAGCAGAATAGGTGGGGGCCACACAATTTTTCTCCCAACAGAGAAGCAACTGTGACAGCAGGGCCCCCTTCTGAACCAAAGCAAGACACTTTTAATTATTTTGATTGATTGAATTTGAATCTGCCCTTCTTTCCAAAAGGTGCCTGGTAGCAAGCAACAAGTGATAAAACAATAAAAACATCTTAAAAACAAGATTGTATTGGCTACCCCTTTAAAGAAAGGATACCAGAGTAATAAACAGACACTCTTCAGTTTAGTTAGGTGCTGTTGGTAAAACTGCAATGCTTAAATGTCCGCAGATCTTTGCAAGTGAAGATGACGGGAATAAAATTAGAACTTGGCCATGCCCCTGTGACTGCTCATCGGCCACATCCTCATGGCATCCTAACAGCCCCACTAGGTCAACTGGGCACTAGCCACCACTGCCAAGGGCTACTGGGAAGCTGCCCCCCAGAAAAAAAATTATGGCAAAACAGAGACAAATTTCACCCCATCAATAAGCCAGTAGTGAAGGGGCAGCTACTCCACTACTTGATTTTCACTTTCTCCCACCCATCCCATTCCATTTCCATTTTGTTTGTTCATATTTTGTCTATTAGACTGTAAGGTTGTGGGCAAGGACTGTTTTATCTGTATATATATGTATAGCATTTAGAAAATTATAAGCATTTTATATGTGTTAAATAATAATTCATAAATAAATAAGTCAACAACACATGGGATCCTGAGCAAAGACTGCAAAAAGAAATGATACTGGACTTACCTTTTGGATAATCCTCCAATAAAAGGTTGAAGTGACCTAACTGGCAAAAGAAGTCAGATTCAACTTTTCCTTCTGCTTTCAATATTAGTGATTCATAGCAGCCAACAGCCTGGGAGAAAAAGAGGACAAACTTTATAAACATAATATATAAAATATATTTTACAATCAGTTTATATATATTTATAAGTCATCACTTAAGGCTGAAGTTACCAATGCACTAAACCCAAAAAAGAAAGACCGGGGGGGGGAATTTCACAACAAGGTGTACTATTTAACTTTTCTCTTGGAAAAATGAACGTATCTCAAATGTATCATAGCAACGTTCATACAATGGCTCTTAATTTTCATTTTAAAATTAGCAGCTTTTCTGCTCTGTTTGCACACTGCTCAGAAGTTCCCATGATGCTCCTCTTGTGTCACAGACAACACAAGCCAGAATCTGGCTTGTTGTGTTATTTGAACCCAGGCAACCAAGGGTTTGGAGGGAAACAAACCATGAGGCTAGGTTCGGATGACACAAGCCAGACTGGCTTGTTTTGTCCACAGGCAGACAACAGCAGGAGAGGGGCGCCACAGGAACTTTTGAGCAGTGTGCACTGTGATGTTCCTATATTAATGTATATATGGTAAGTGTTGGTTGTTTAGAAGATACATGGTAAGTGGAGTGAAAGAGGAGGGGGAGTGAATGGGCAGTAGAATGCTAGATGATTGGCTGAGTGTTTAAAATGGCTGAACGTATAAAAGGAAGAGTGAGAGTGGAATCTGGGGGGAGAAGAGAAAGAGTGGGTTGCTTGGTGGGGTTTGAGAGAGTTGTTTGCCAGGAGAGAGTGGAGAAGGAGGGGGGTGGAGTTCGGAATAGTATTGAGTAAAACCATATGCTTATGTGCCTTAAGAAGAAATCTTGTTAATCTTGTTAGCTTTGTTATCTTTAATAAATACTTAATTTGGTTTACCAAAGGCCTGATCCTTGGCTGGGGTTTCACAGACCAGAAGGGAGGGTAAGGTAATGACCAAGGCTGAAGGGGAACTGTAACAAATGGTGGCAGCGGTGAAGAGAATAACAATACCAGTATTCAGAGTCTCTGGGAATACTAGTATTAGGACGTGACTGGTGGTTGCCTAGCAGGGGGATCTGTTGAGATCTGTGCTAGAGCGGAGAGAGAAAAAATAAAATAAAGGACAGTCCGGACTGGTGGAGTCCCTGGTGGTGCCTAGTGACAGGCAGTAGCCACGCACAGGTAGGAACCTGACAGGGAGAGCCAGGGAAGGGCGTCACAGGTGGTGGCAGTAGCGGTGGGATACGAACAACAGAGAATCCAGATACGAATACTGGAGAATCCCTAACAGTGGTGTGACAAACAGAAATAATACAACAAGATTACTTGTGAGAGTGACTGGCAAAGAGTGTGTGGCAAAGACTGAGTGAACTCAAACACCATGGCTGAATATATAAAAATGAAAAGAGAGGAGCTGGTGGAGAAGTGCATAACATTCAATTTACCTCACGAGGGTAAAGGGGTAGATGAATTGAGGGTAGCACTTATAGGATTTGCTACTGCCCAGCAAAAACAACCTGTCAGGGAAGAGACCCCAGAAGGATATTTAAGCAATCCCGCTTATATAGAGTGTTTGAGAGAGAAGTTAAGGATAGAAGCTGATGGGAAAGATAAACAGCGAGAGTTAGAAATTGAGAAGTTGAAGATGGAAACTGAGAGATTGAGGATGGAAGGTGCAGAGAAGGAAAAACAGAGGGAGTTGGAAATTGAGAGAATGAGATTGGGGTTTGAGGAGAGGGAGAAGCAACGAGCATTGGATGCCGAATTACAAGTAGAAAAGTTAAAATTTGAAAGAGAGAAGTTTCATTCTGATGAAACAAGAAAGGACAGAGATGGAGCAAAAATAAAAATTACTGCAAAGGACTTTGCTGTCTATGAGCCTGGTCAAGATCCTCAAATTTACCTCAGCACCTTTGAAAAAGCAGCTCAGCTGTGGGGGCTACCTGAAGATAAATACATGCAGTATTTATCAAACCTGATTAAAGGGGAATTGGCTGAGGTATACCAATATTTCCCCTCAGACAGGCCCGTCACCTATGCTGAATTCAAAGAAGCAGTGTTTAAAAGATTCAGACTGGGGCCTGATTATTTTAGAAAGCTTTTCAGAAACTGCCAGATACAGACAGGGAGGTCTTTCGTGGAGCTGGGGGCAAAACTGATGGACATATTTGGGAAATGGCTGACAAGTGCAAAAGCTCAGTCTGTGGAGGAGGTGAAAAACCTCATGATATTGGATCAATTATACCATCAGTTACCACCAGAAATAAGGCTCCTGGTCAAAGACCGTTCCCCTACATCGGTGCAGGAGGCCGCAGAGATGGCGGATCACTTCGCCTCCAACAGAACTGGCTGGGTGGGGAAAACATCAAGAGATTTTAAACCCAGACCATATAATGCTGGCAGAAGGGATGTGGTACCACAGCGAGTGAGTCCTCCAGTAAAATCTGAAGGGCACAGGACACCCCAGAGTGGATCTGTGTACCCTAAAAGTGAGGAGAAATTATGCTACAAATGTGGTAGACCGGGGCACCTACGTTTTCAATGTGAGGTTGCCAACCCCATTAGTAATCCTGCTCAGACAAGGGCAGTGAAAACAGAGCCCAAGGCTTTAGAAACAGCAAAAAAGGTTCAGTTCTGCCAGATAAACTGGACAGAAGTAACAGACCTTGATTCAAGTCTGAGAGAGGAAATGAGTGTACAAGGGGCAAATTATTGGGCATTGCTTGATACTGGTGCCGCTCAGACATTACTGAGGCCAGATTTAATAAAATCTGAGGTAATATTACCTCAGGAAACTGTGACTATCCAAGGAGTGAGGGGTCAACCAGAAAGTTTGCCTGTGGCCCTGGTGGATATGACTTGGAGAGGCCGAGAGGGCCGATATAAAGTAGGCATTAATGCCCAGCAACAAGAACCAGTAATACTGGGAAGAGATGTAATGGGAGCCCAAGGAAAGATATATGTAGTGACCAGACAGCAAATTGGCAGAGAAAAAGAAGCCATATTAAGGGGGGCTGAAACAAACAGGGTGGAATCTGTTAACCAGCCTCAGGTCACCATAGCAACCACTAGCAGGCCTGCTGAAGGAGACAAACTGTATCAAGTGGTCGCTGATAAGAAAGAAGCAGAGCAATTCAGGGAAGAGCTGCATAAAGATATAAGTTTGAAGCAGATAAAGGAACAAGCTCTGACCCAACAGATTCCTTTCACTGACAAACTGAGGAATCAAGTTGTGTGTGAGAATGGGATTTTATATAGACTGTGGATGCCCGCTGAGAGAAAGGATGAATGTGAACCAGTGAAGCAATTGATAGTACCTAGCAAATACAGAACCAGATTGCTAGAGGTAGCCCACGATGTCCCATGGGCAGGACATCTGGGAATAAAAAAGACCAAGAGGAGATTGGCAGCACACTATTATTGGCCAAACATCTCCAAAGATGTAAAACAACATTGTCTATCTTGTGGAATATGCCAAAAGGTGGGGAAAAGTGGAGTAAAGACCAAGGCACCCTTAAAGCCCCTTCCTATAATTGGACAACCCTTTTATAGAGTGGGAATAGATTTGGTGGGCCCTTTTTCCAAACCCACAAGGCATGGCAAGAAATATCTAGTGGTGGTGGTGGATTTTGCCACCAGATACCCAGACGCAGAAGCACTAAGATCTGTAGAAGCCCCTGTAGTGGCAGAGGCTTTATTAAAAATCTTTATGAGGCTGGGTTTCCCTCATGAAGTGCTGACGGATCAAGGCAGTGTATTCATGGGAGAAGTGATGCAATATATGTGGAAATGTTGTGGTCTAAAACATCTAAAGACCACTACTTACCATCCCGCCACTAATGGGTTAACAGAGAGATTCAATGGCATTTTGAAGGGCATGATCAGAAGCTATGTTCAAGATCACCCACAAGACTGGGATGAACGTTTGGGATGCTTCTTATTTGCATATAGAGAAGTCCCTCAAGAGTCAACAGGCTTCTCACCCTTTGAACTCATGTTCACTAGAAAAGTGAGGGGACCTTTGGAACTATTAAAAAATTCATGGGAAGGAACCCTGGGAGAGTACAAAACATCTGTAGTAGATTTTGTATTGGAATTCCACAATAAATTAACATCAATGATGGAGGTGGGGAAAAAGAATTTGAGTCAAGCACAGCAGAAGCAAAGTTACTGGTATGACAGAACAGCCAGGGAACGTGTGTATGATGTGGGAGATATGGTTATGGCATTCATACCCAGGAAACAGGACAAATTACAGGCTAACTGGGAAGGACCATATACCATCAGAGAAAGGCTTGACACAGTGACGTATGTAATCACCACAGACCAATTAAACAAAAGCAAAGTGGTTCATGTAAATATGTTGAAGCCTTACCATACCAGGGATGTACAGGTGTTGCAAGTTACCTTATTCCCTGAGGGAAGTGGGCCTGAACTTCCAGATTTGGTACAGGAAAGCAAAGACAAAGGAGGGGTAGATCAAGTGGAATGGTCAGAGGAGGTGAAGGAGGAAGTAAAAGAAGAGATTCTGAGAGTTTTGAAAACCTATAGGAATCTCTTTAGCAACAAACCTGGCCGAACCAGAATAGTTATACATTCCATTGATACTGGAGATCATGCCCCAATCAGATCTGTTCCGTACCGTGTGAATGGGAAAGTTTTGAATGAGATCAAAAAGGAGGTAGAAGATATGCTGGAATTAGGAGTGATCAGGGAATCCATCAGTCCCTGGGCCTCAAGTATTGTCCTGGTTCCGAAAAAAGATGGAACAACAAGGTTTTGCATTGATTATCGGCTAATCAATAAAATTACTGTCCCAGATGCGTATCCTATGCCTAGGGTAGACGCAATGTTAGAGTTATTGGGGGCAGCAACCATTATCTCTACACTAGATCTCTGTAAAGGATTTTGGCAAATGGAACTAGACGAGCAATCCAGAGCCAAAACTGCCTTCAGTACACCAGATGGGTTATATGAGTTTGTGACCTTACCCATGGGACTAAGGAACTCACCAAGTTCATTTCAGAGGCTAATCAATACTGTGTTGCGAGGCATGTCAGATTTTGCAGTGGCCTATATCGATGACGTGGCCATTTTTAGCAAGTCGGTGCCTGAGCATGTCCAACACCTGACAACAGTATTGGAGGCCTTAAGAAAAGCAGGCCTCACAATAAAAGCTAAGAAATGCCAGTTTGGACTAAAGGAAGTAATCTAGGACATAAGGTGGGGAGTGGGAAAATCACCCCCTTATGGAGCAAGGTGGAGGCAATACAAGCGTGGCCGATCCCCTTAACCAAAAAACAAGTAAGGGCATTTCTGGGTGTGGCTGGAT
Source organism: Rhineura floridana (assembly GCF_030035675.1). Classification (NCBI taxonomy): domain Eukaryota; kingdom Metazoa; phylum Chordata; class Lepidosauria; order Squamata; family Rhineuridae; genus Rhineura; species Rhineura floridana. The sequence goes on along the minus strand of NC_084484.1, from coordinate 93,117,171 downwards.
TTTATAGGAAGTTTGTGAGAAATTTTGGGGAAATAGCAACCCCCTTGCATGAATTAACAAAGAAGAAATGTTCTGAGCGGGTGGTATGGATGGATGAATGTCAGAAGGCTTTTGATCTACTGAAGCAAGCCTTGTGCCAAGGACCCATATTAATAGCACCAGACTATGAGAAACCATTCATCGTGGCTACACATGCGTCGGACCTGGCGCTGGGAGTCGTCTTGCTGCAGGAGAGAGAAGGCACCAGACATCCAGTGGCGTACCTGAGTCACAAGCTGACGCCAAGGGAGAAAAACTATTTGACGGTCCAGAAGGAGTGCCTAGCGGTCGTGTGGGGACTGAAAAAGTTGCGCCCATACGTGTGGGGACGAAGATTCACAGTGACTACGGCTCATCGGGCCTTGTTATGGTTGCAGACTATGAAAAACCATAACACTATGCTGCAGAGGTGGTCCTGGGCCCTACAAGACTATCAAGTGGACTTCCAGTTCATCAAAGGCAAGGACAATGTACTGGCCGATGGACTTTCCAGGCAAGTGGCTGGGACTGCAGTGACGTGACAGACGGAGGAACAAAGAAAGACATTTTCCCCATAGAGACTTTTATTGGTTAACGCGACGTATAAATCCTGGAACAGGAATAATACTCTGCCGTTGTTTTAAGGGGGGGGGAATGTGATGTTCCTATATTAATGTATATATGGTAAGTGTTGGTTGTTTAGAAGATACATGGTAAGTGGAGTGAAAGAGGAGGGGGAGTGAATGGGCAGTAGAATGCTAGATGATTGGCTGAGTGTTTAAAATGGCTGAACGTATAAAAGGAAGAGTGAGAGTGGAATCTGGGGGGAGAAGAGAAAGAGTGGGTTGCTTGGTGGGGTTTGAGAGAGTTGTTTGCCAGGAGAGAGTGGAGAAGGAGGGGGGTGGAGTTCGGAATAGTATTGAGTAAAACCATATGCTTCTGTGCCTTAAGAAGAAATCTTGTTAATCTTGTTAGCTTTGTTATCTTTAATAAATACTTAATTTGGTTTACCAAAGGCCTGATCCTTGGCTGGGGTTTCACAGACCAGAAGGGAGGGTAAGGTAATGACCAAGGCTGAAGGGGAACTGTAACAAATGGTGGCAGCGGTGAAGAGAATAACAATACCAGTATTCAGAGTCTCTGGGAATACTAGTATTAGGACGTGACTGGTGGTTGCCTAGCAGGGGGATCTGTTGAGATCTGTGCTAGAGCGGGGAGAGAAAAAATAAAATAAAGGACAGTCCGGACTGGTGGAGTCCCTGGTGGTGCCTAGTGACAGGCAGTAGCCACGCGCAGGTAGGAACCTGACAGGGAGAGCCAGGGAAGGGCGTCACATGCACCAGCAACTCATTCATATTATATCAGTTTGCATGGTTTTCATGCAACATGTGAACTGGGCAAATGAAATAATGCAACTAGACACTGCAACAATTGTTAAAATATCGAGATAATGCAGTCAAACTAAAGGATGGAATTACAATCAAAACATTAAATTCATACTCTAGCACAATATACAGTATTCTGATGGTATAACATGAATTATAAAGCCAGAAAACTTAAATTATGAATTAACTTGATTTAAATTCATCAGTTTGAAGTGTGTCTTCCTCCAAACCTGCTCAGCCTGTGACAGCAGTGGCTTGGTGATGCTGTCGAAAAAGCAGGAACAGGGGGACCGATGTGCCACTTACAGCAAAATGGTCTGGCACCATTACCAAACTCCTAAAGTTCCAGGTGAAATAACTGAAGTACAAAGGAGAACCCAGGCTGAATCGCCCGCTAGCCTGGTTAGCATGAAACACTAAGCCATTGTTTATAAACTATGGTTTAGTTAAGCACAGTTAAAAATGACAGTCCAAACAAAGCCTATAGTTTACTAACTATGGTTATAAGGTGCTTATTAAGCAAAATTTGCAGCTGGTTCATAATTCTTGGTTTACATTAACTATAGCTTAGTATGAAATCTGAGCCCAGACAGCTTATTGACTATAGTTAAGGGATTGGAGCCACCAGAAAGCAGAGTAGCCAGTATAGAGCAAGTGAAAAAAGAAACTATGCTCTAGGCCCTCCTATTCTGCCTGGGAATAGCCTGGGAACATTAGCTCTCCTCCAAAGGTGCATAATTCAATATGCACCTTTCTGTTTCTGCATTGCAAGGGAAATTTAAAGGGAGCACTGTAGTCACCTATCAGCTATCAAACACTGCGTTCTTTTTCTCAACAACATTTAATAAGGATGATTAAAATGGGGCAAGGAATACCTTCCAATAATGTTTAAGCATCCAACTTACAAATAGGAAAAGTTGATATTCCTAGCAAAACATCAATGGTTCCTTCCCAAAGTGCGGGGAGGTAATGAGCAGGGTACTGCAGGGCTCAGTCATGGGCCCAGTGCTCTTCAGCATTTTTATTAATGACTTGGATGAGGAGGTGCAAAAAATGCTTATCAAAACTGCAGATGATAAAAAATTGGGAGGGATAGCTAATATCCTGGAAGACAGAAACAAAATTAAGTATTCTTGATAGGCTAGGGCATTGGGCTGAAAACAACATAATGAAATTTAATGGGGATAAGTTCAACGCTCTACACCTAGGAAAAAGAAACCAAGTACACAGTTATAAGATGGGGAATACTTGGCTCAGCAATACTACACACAAGCAGAAAACTCAAATTGTTTATCACAAGCTAAATATGAGTCAACAGTAAGATATGGCTGCAAAAAAAGGCAAATGCCATATAGAAGTATAGTTTCCAAATCCCGTGAAGTCTAGTTCCCCTCTATCCGGCACTGGTTGGGCCTCATCTTGAATACTGCGCCCAGTTCTGGATGCAGTTTAAGAAGGATGCAGTCAACTGGAACACATTCTGAGGAGGGCAACAAGGATGATTAGGGGACTGGAACAAATCCCTAAGAGGAGAGACTGAAAGACTGTGCATGTTTAGCCTTGAGACGAGAAGACTGGGGGAAGTATGATAGCGCTCTTCCCGTACTTGAAAGGTTGTCACACAGAGGGACAGGATCTCTTCTCGATCATCCCAGAGTGCAGGACACAGAATAATGGGCTCAACTTATAGGAAGCCAGATTTTCAGCTGAACATCAGGAAAAACCTTGTAACTGTTAGAGCAGTATGACAATGGACCCAATTATCTAGGGAGGTGGTGGACTCTCCAACACTGGAGGCATTCATGAGACAGCTGGACAGCCACCTGTCAGGTATGCTTTAGTTTGGATTCCTGCATTCAGCAGGGGGTAGGACTTAATGGCCTTATATTTCCCTTCCAACTCTACTATTCTAATCATATTTTCTTGTCATGATGTGCCAGAATCACCACCACTAAACAGGCTTTTAAATTGTACTAATATGATTGTTTATTCTTCTGGTTAGTTTTCTTCTTCAACGAAGATGAACAAAACATACACATGGATTTTTAAATATTTAACTATTTCAGTTTTTAGATAAATGTAAAGTTCTATAAAAAATAAAAAATTAGACAATTTCAACCCGAAATTGAAACTTAAAATATTGGGTAGTACAGTTAACTCAGTCTTCTTCACTTTTGTTTTCCTTTTTCATTGGGTGGAAAAGAAATACAAGCTCTCCTGCTTTATCAGTTCCCAATTCATTTCTCAATTTAGAATGAATTATTCCAAAGGAAGAAAACATTCTCTCTACAGCTGCAGAAGAGGCTACTGCTAAGAGCTAGATTACCATTTCAGTGGTCTCCTCCTTGTTCAGATCTACTCCATCTCCCCAAATTCTGTATTCATTGATCTTTTCTATCTTTGCAATTAGAGAGAAGCAAGGTGTGTGCACTTCCTGTACGCCACCTGCAGAACAGGACTGATCAGGTTATCTCCTATCTCCATAAACTGCTGTTAACATATTCATAGAATATAACTAGAAGATGTATAATTAATATTCATGATCATATCTTTGACAGGCTCTTTTTTTACTAATTATTTTAAGAAAATTTTGAAATCTAATTTAAATTTTAAAAATCCAATTTAAATTTTAAAAACTCATTTTTTAAAAATAAAATAAAAAAGTATTGATTTTTATCAACCCTGGACTCGAGTAGGGAGTTTTCAGAATGAATCATTTTTTGTTCATGACCCTGTGACTTTGGCATGTGTGACTGTGGCCATTTTGTGGAGATTGAAAAGCGGTGAGGGATGCAAACCTGACCCAGCAGTAGCTGCCCACTACCAATACTGAAGGACTGCTGAATCATGGATAGCCAGATCTTATCACCAATGCCCAAGGACATGCAGGGAACCAGTGCATCCATCAACCACATAGTTACAGGTTCCCAAAGGTTTAGGAAACTATGTACAGGAAAAGATAGGACCACCAGTGCAAAAAGTTAGTTTTCAATTAGCTCTTCAAAGAGATGTTACAACACGGCTATCGACGGAAATCAACCCAGTACTGGGAGAAAATGAATGCTTTCAAGAAAAAAAATCAAGGAAATGACTATGCACAACAAGCAGTCAGGAATGGAGCTAAGAGCCATGCCATTCTATGATAAGCTTGCTACAATCCTCCTGGGCCAGATGGACGTCACTCCAGAATACACTGTGGACAACAGCATGAAGGTGCTGACCAATGGCAGTAAGCACAACAAAAAGTAGACGGGAAGTCAGTAGGTAGAGTTGCTTTACCCACATTGCTGGTGCCAGGGACAATGGCCCAGATAAAGTGACCACCTTTGCTGATTCCTGGACCATCAAGTACAATGAGGTGGCAACCTCCACCACCCCTGTTCTCTCATAGACGTCCTGCCCGACTTTCCACAGCACCCCTTTCTGTGCTAGCCAGCAGTAATGGTGAGGCACTTCTTGGGCTTCCCCAGGGCACATTGTACACTCTCAAAACAGAAGAATCTTGGTGTGAGCACTCATGCAACAGGAAACTGTGTTAAGACCAGAAAATAGTTATCCACCATGACAGATGTATCCCAGGTGCAACAACCACCCCCCGAAGTTGCATGGGGGGGGGGATGGAGACAGGGTCTCAGAGTCCATGTTCAAAGAGAAAAGACAGCAACAGATGGTGCATTCTGGCTTCTACTGCTTGACCATACACAAACCATTTGGGACATCATGAAGCAGCCAGACCCATAGCCAATACAAAATCTGGCCACCAGTGAAGTGGACCTTGAGAGATGTCTGACAATACCAAAATGGGGATGAGGAGAAGAAACATATTCTCATCCCAGCTGCACTTCAGGAACCCCACACGGAGTCCAGATTTTACAATGTTGAGGCACGAAGTGCACCAGAGTTAGAGAGAAAGAACCCCAAAGGTAGCAATCAAGGTAAGACCACCAAGTCCATAAACTCAGTAGCTGCCTATCTCCCTTTATAACTACCTAACTACATCCTTAACTAACAGATAAACTATCCTAACACTTCCCGAACTACAGTATTTCAAAGTGTGTGCCTGAACTTTTAGGCATACCCTGGGAAATAATTCCATCACCGTGCTCCTAACATTGTCCCTCAAAAATAAAGTAAAAGCAGCCGTGAACCCCATCACCAGTACTAACTGCGATGATTTCATTCTAACTAGCTTTACTCTCTTTCCATCCTACAGTACAAGAAATAGAAATCAAACACCAACATAATTGCCACCTTTAGCTTTGCTAGCAAAAGAACTTGGACATGCAACCACCACTGCTCTTGTCCCCCATCAAGAATAGGGGCTAGAAGAGGACAACCTTGTCCTGGTGGAGGCAGACCAAGCAGGGGACATGATCCTGACAAATGCACAACATGTCACCTGGGTGAGGAACAACAGAAAGAATGACAGGGTTCAGGTGGCAAAGGTCTTAGTTAAGGCAACCCAAAACACTGGAAACAGGGCTGTGGAGTCCTTCCACGAGTTAAATGGGAGAGAGGCATAGAATGGATATTGGACTGTACTGCTTTAAGGTGGTCTTGCAAAACACATTTTGGAAGGAAAACAAACTGTAGCAGATGCTATCACAACACCAATGAGGAATTCTGATGCCTCATTCAAGCAGCATATGGCCCTTAGGACACAGCTAATAGAGACAGACATCTGTACGAGAGAATTGCTGATAGATTGAAAGGCAGACACAAACAGGTACCACCACCATGCCCTCCCCCCAAATGTACTAGCTTACCCAAGTGCTCCTCAGTACATGGGTGAACCATTCCATGGTTTTCAACAGCAAGCTGCACCGTATCCCACCCAGCACACCCCACCCAAAATGAATCAGCACTTACAAGGTCAGCATACTCCTCTCTCCCAAACTAGTGTCTGCAAACACCCCCAAGGAGTATACCGGGAAAAAGCAGGATGAGTTTAATTTTATTTAAATTAATTTTATTTAAATTTATATCCCGCCCTTCCTCCCAGAAGGAGCCCAGGGTGGCAAACACACACTCAAAAACATCTTAAAAACAAGCTTTAAAATATAGTACAACAAAACATCTTTTAAAAAAATATTTAAAACCAGCTTTAAAACCATCTTTAAAAACAATTCCAACACAAGCGCACACTGGGATAAGGTCTCTACTTAAAAGGCTTGTTGAAAGAGGAAGGTCTTCAGTAGGCCAAAAAGATAACAGAGATGGTGTCTGTCTAATATTTAAGGGGAAGGAATTCCAAAGGGTAGATGCCACTACACTAAAGGTCCACTTCCTATGTTGTGCAGAACAGACCTCCTGATAAGATGGTATCTGCAGAAGGCCCCCACCTGCACAGCACAGTGATCAACTGGGTATATAAAGGGTAAAACAATCTTTCAGGTATCCTGGTCCCAAAACCAGAACCTTGAACTTGGCCCAGTAGCTAACGGGCAGCCAAAACAATTCCTTCAGCAGCGAGGTGACATGTTGGCGATACCTTACCTCAGTGAGCAGTTGTGCTGCCCATTTGCACAAGCTGCTGCTTCCAGACCAACCTCAAGGGCAGCCCTACATAGACTGCATTACAGTAATCCAGCCTGGAGGTTACAAGTGCTTGGACAACAGTGGTCAGTTGCATACTGTCTCCCTTTAGGACAGCAGTTGTATAAGTCCTCATTAAAATTCAAAACATTTTTGCACTCCATCTCACTCCATTTTGCACTTCAACAATTTATTTCTTGCATCTTTCTCAGATTCTGTGAGAATTGTGAGGAGCATGGGTGCTTATGGGTGGACATCAAAGCACTTACTTGGCACTTATGCTAGCCCTTGTTATGTTTTCATTTTGCCAATCAGAGTGAACTGATATGCATTTTTACAAATAAAAGTTTGAATCAACCATTTGCACCACTTCCCCCTCAATACTGATGAAGAACTGTCCACAGCATTTACCTAGTTAACGATGCAAAAATGAAATGTTTGTAAGGACACTATGCAAGCTATCATTCCCCTAGGTTCCAAAAGCCTTTTCTAACCAGTCCAAGGAGCATGTAATGCATGCCAGGGAAACTGTGTCTTTGTAGGAGAAGCCTACCCCAGAGAGAATAATCTCTCACTGAGCAGTAGAAAGTTGAGAGCAAAAGATTGTTTGCCCCCACACACTTGTACTGGTAAATGTCTACCCCTTCCCCATTATTTTTCCCCAACCCTCACACCCCTATTTCATAAGGGAAAAGCAAATGAATGGTACTTCTGGCAGGAAAAACCTCTGAAAAGTTGTGTAACTTACAAGAATCCTCTTCTTTCCCCCCTTTCTCCCAACTCCCACTTTTCCTTCACCTGTTCAAAATAACTCCTGCCCTGAACTGACTTTTAGTAAGTGGGTCAGAACAGGAAAAGGGGGTATTCCTTTCTTAAGAGGAACTACACCAAACTGTTCAAAGATCTTTAAAATGTGGGTGAAGCGGTCTGCCCAGTAACACACTGGAGAATAGGTCAACCTGGAATGTTGCCATCTTAATAAGATAGCTCAACACAATCTCAGGGTTTGGGCAGCAGCCAGAGGAAGGGGAGAGTTCCTTGGGGGCCTGCGATGATAGACAGGACAACAAGCTAGTAGATGAAGACAAGGAAGAGATTGGGAGGTGGGGTGATCATGGCAGAACACAACTGTTCAGCACCAGGCAAAACTTTATTCACTCTGTGCTGTAATTTTCCTAGTCTGGCAATACACCCCCTGCAGATGGTAGAGCGTAAGTACTTCTGCTTAGACGTAAATCATGTCCTCTTCAACACTCCATCCTCAACACACACTTGCCCATTGCTGTGATGTCAGAGCAGGTGGAGAAAAACCTCAATGCTGCAAAACTATTGGTTCAGTACATCAGCCCATCTTCTGTGCATGCCCACTTTCCTGCCCCTCTAAGCATCCCTGCCTTCTCCTCTCCCCAAACACACAGCAGGATACAACGAGTAGATGCCATCATAGAAAACGTTTAAGGAAGAGGAGGGAATGCACTGAATTAAAAAGAGAACAGTGTCTTTTAAGTCTTTGCAGGAACAAAGATGGAACATCCTGAAGTGTTGAAACTGGATTTTACTGCTGTGCTACACAGCATCCTTGCTGCTGCCAACAAAATAGAGAAGGCAGTAGAAGAGCATCTAAAATTGAGGAACTCCATGGTTAAGTCTCTAAAAGGAGCCTTCAAATACCATCTGGTAGTAAGGGAAAAAATCCCACCACCTGGAAGAAGAACTCGAAGCACACCACTCTAGTCTGCATGGCTTCAGATGGAGCTATGTTATGGCAGTGGAGCTATATATTGCAATGTCCAAATCATCAATGGGTGACCACCTGAACATGGAACTTCATGGCACAGCATAGACAGACCCTGCCATGAACGGAGGTTGTCTGGCTATCTGAGCTGCATGTAGATATTTGGAATGACACTTATTTCTATGTCAAGTTTCAAATCTCCAGGACAACTTTCAACCTTCTAACACAAGAGAAGACACCTGTGCTCTATAATCAGGATACTGGAATGGGGAGAGCAGTGCCTGTGAGAAAGCAGTTGACTAACACTCTAAAAGCTAGTCTTCAATGTGGGCTACTGTTGGAAATGCGAAGTGCCTGTTAAGGCAATGCGTGTGCCAGTGTTGCCCAGGATAAACCAGCTCGAATAGAATAGAGACAACACACTTGGAGTCTTGTAAGATGAATCATTTTACTGATTCAAAAGCACAAAAGCAGTTACACAAGTTCCTCTCTCCTTCTCTTTCGACAATGCACCCCCCCACACCCAGAGACATTTCCAAGGAAATATATAGCCTTGGCAGCAGGCCTGCCAGCTGCAGTCTCCGCTTTGCTCCGCGGCCTTGGACTCTAGAGTGTGCTTTTAACTCTTTCCATGTCTTTTGGAACAAGTGCACATCACAGCACCCAACACTCCCCCACCTTCCAAACAGACATGGCCTTTATACATTTGTTCTGTTTCCCATGTACATTTACATTTTACATTCTTACAGTTTTACAGTTTACATTTCTCTTTTCATTTGTCTTCTTACATTGCCACAGTTTTATCATTTCACATTACACATTCCCATTCTTGCATGTATGTCTTTATTCCATCAGTCAACACATCAGTCAGCATTTATTTTTGGTTTGAAACACGTAAGATATAACGTTTCCTCCTTTGTCATGCTTTCTGGTACCTCTGTATACCCTGTATACCCATGCATGTCATTATGTGTTTGTATGCAACTGACTTGAAACCTGTCTGGCGGTTTCCCTAGATTAGATCTCTCAGACCTTCTCAACACAATTTCTGGTTTGGGGCTGCTGTGTGTTTCTGGCCTAACAAGAGCATGTTCCTCTTCTTCTTGTTTCACTGTTTGCTCTTCTTGTTCAGTGCTATTGTGTGTGTGCTTCAGCTCAACCGACACAGATTTATCCCAGTCCTCCTCCTGAGCTTTGACACTTCGGCTGAATACTACCCTTTTCTCCTGTGGAAGCCAAATGCGGTAATAGACATTCTGAAAACCCATTATGATTCCCTTCTGGGCCCTGGGTGCTAATTTCCCCCTACGCTTTCCCTTGGGGACGTGAACCCAGCATTTTGCACCAAACTTTAGAATGTGCTGGAGCTTAGGTTTCTTTCCATACATCTTCTCATAGGGCGTCATGTTTATAGCACTGTGGAACAATCTGTTTTGGATGTGTGTTGCATATAATATGCATTCTCCCCAGAATGCATTTGTCAGATTAGCATCTCTAATCATTGCCCTTGTGGCGTCCTGCAAGGACCTGTTTTTTCTCTCCGCCAGACCGTTCTGATACGGGAAAAATGGCGCAGTTAAAGCATGTTTAATCCCATTTCTCTCCAAATATTGCGCCAAGGACTTACTGGTAAACTCTCCCCCTTGGTCTGATCTGATTTGTTGTATGCACATGCCATATTGTACCTTCACTTTCTGTATGAACTTTTTCAGCTTCCCTTCTGCTTCGTTCTTTGAATGCAATAGGTAAACTGTACTATATCTCGTGTATTCATCAACAATGACCAAGAAATATCTGGCTCCACCCTGTGACCCCTGAAATGGTCCTGCCAGGTCTATATGAATTGTTTGGTATGGTTTACTTGTGTGACTCTCAGCTTCCTTCTGTTTGGGAGCCACTGTTGCCTTTGTCTGTTTACAGATCTCGCAATCAACATATTTCTCACATGTCCTTAACATAACATCATTGCTCAAGGTAGGCAACTTCTTAATTGCTTCATAATTGGCATGCCCTAGCCTCCTATGCCAGGAGTGTATGTAACTATCATGTGGCTTCTGGTTTGAAAACATCATTACATTTTCCTTGTCAGTAGGGTTTAGTTTTACATAAAACAGGGAATCAATCCCTGAGAAACCCTCTCAAGCATACTTTCTCCCCTGCTCGCAGCTCACACATTTTGTTTCTGAATATAACAGTAAACCCCATGGCATTTAGTTTAGACACAGACAGAATATTACATTTGATGTCTGGCACGTACAAAACATCTGTCATTATAGTATCTAAAGCACATATTTTCACTGTCCCCTTGGCTTGTACCTGTTTGCGCGTTCCGTCAGCCAACGTAACGTCCGATGTTGCTGGAACCATTGTTCTGAACAGAGTCTTATCTTTGATTAGGGTGTGTGAAGCCCCCGAATCAATTAGCCAATTACTTTCGTGTTCACAGTCTCTGTCTTTATTTTCTCCTCCGTCAGCTTTCACTAGCTGCACTTGCGATGGCTTTCCTCTTTGCCTTTTCTGCCGCAACTCACAGTCCCTTTGAAGATGAGTTAATGACCCACCTCGATAGCATGCCTTTGTTCCAAACGACCTGCCATTTAACTCAGTCCTGTCACTTCTTCTTTCTGGCTTTTCTTTTCTCTCCTGTTCTTTAGCCTCCTGACGCCTCTCCCATTGCTGCATCAATTTGCCTGTCACATAAGGGAGCGATAAATCCATTTCAGGCAGCGCTTCAAGAAAGCTTATCAGATTGTCCCATGAAGAATTTAACGTTGCTAAGATTATATATATTTTCTGTATTTCCGTATACATCACTTCTCTTTCCTGCAACTCAGTGAATAGCTTTGAAATGCAAAACAAATGTTCAGACATTGTGACATCATCTGTAAGCCTTATTTGGTACAACTTTCTGGGCAGGCTTATTCTACTACTCGCTGTTTTATGAACATGAGCTTCGTTCAAAGCTTTCCAAGCCAATTTAACTGTTTGTTTATCCTGCACGAGTAGCAGTTGAGAATCATTTACAGCCAGGATGACATACGATGGAGCACGCTCATCCATCCTTACCCACTGTGCCGGTGGGGGATCCGATGGGGGGTCCTCCGTTACGACTCTCCACAAATCTTCCTTTGTGAGAAACGCCTGCATTCTCAGCCTCCAGTTTAGGTAATTTGTTTCGTTCAGGCGCTCCAGTGGCATTCCTTGCGAAAGTGAAACTGCCATTTTCACAGACACTGCTTCACTGTGTCTCACCGAAAACTCCGTCAGCAGCTTTTCCGCAGCCGATTTCTCCGAACTCCAGTCCACTTCCACTGGACATCCTGCACTGGTTTACACTGGTTTAACTGGGCAATCTGGGCAAACTGGGCAAACTGGGCCCATAGCCCTTTGTTGGAATTGTGAAGTGCCTGTTAAGGCAATGCGTGTGCCAGTGTTGCCCAGGATAAACCAGCTCGAATAGAATAGAGACAACACACTTGGAGTCTTGTAAGATGAATCATTTTACTGATTCAAAAGCACAAAAGCAGTTACACAAGTTCCTCTCTCCTTCACTTTCGACAATGCACCCCCCACACCCAGAGACGTTTCCAAGGAAATATATAGCCTTGGCAGCAGGCCTGCCAGCTGCAGTCTCCGCTTTGCTCCGCGGCCTTGGACTCTAGAGTGTGCTTTTAACTCTTTCCATGTCTTTTGGAACAAGTGCACATCACAGCACCCAACAGCTACTTGTCCACAAGCATCACCTTTGGGGTGGAAACACCAACAACTTACTAGATCTTCAGAGAGACTGTGTACTAAACAAATTAAGAACATAAGAAGAGACTGCTGGATGAGGCCAGTAGCCCATCTAGTTCAGCATCCTCTTCTCACAGTGGCCAACCAGATGCCCATGGGAAGCCCACAAGCAAGCCCCGAGTGCAAGAGCACTCTGCCCTTCTGCAGCTTCCAGCAAGTGGTTTTCAGAAGCATACTGCATCTGACTATAGTGGCAGAGCACAGCCATCATGGCTAATAGCCATCGATAGCCTTATCCTCCATGAATTTGTCTAATCTTCTTTTAAAGCCATCCAAGTTGGTGGCCATCACTGCCTCCAGTGAAGCGAATTCCACAGTTTAACTATGCGCCGAGTGAAGTACTTTCTTTTTTCTCTCCTGAATCTTCCAACATTCAGCTTCACTGAACGTCCACAAGTTTCAGTGTTGAGAGAGGAAGAAAAATTCTCTATTCACTTTTTCCATGCCAAACGTAATTTTATACACTACTATCATATAGCCTCTGACACGCCTTTCCTCTACAAAATAAAAAGCCCCAAATGCTGCAACCTTTCCTCGTAAGGGAGTTGCTCCATCCCCTTGATCATTCTGGTTGCCCTTCCTGGAACCTTTTATAACTCTTCATCTTTTTTGAAGCGAGATGACCAGAACTGTACATAGTATTCGAAATGCAACTGCAATGTAGATTTATACAACAGCATTATGGTATCACAGCAGTTTTATTTTAAATACCTTTCCTAATAATCCCTACAATGAAATCTGCCTTTTTCACAGCTGCTGCACACTGGATCAACACTTCCACTGAGCTATTCACTGCAACTCGAAGGTCTCGTTCCTGGTCAGTCTCTGCCAATTCAAACCCCATGAGCGTATATGTGATTTTTTTTTTACTCCAATATGCATAACTTTACACTTGTTTATATTGAATTTCATTTGCCATTTTAGCACCTCTGAATACTGCTTACCATGAAAACCCTATTCATAGGGTCGCCATAAGTCGGAAACGACTTGAAGGCATTCCGTCTGTCACTCATTTTGGAGAGGTCTTTTTTGAGCTCTTCGCATTCTCTTTTTATTTTAACAATTTGGTAGCATCAGCAAACTTGGCCATCTCACTGCTCACCCCTAACTCTAGATTTTAAATGAACACGTTTAAACACACCAATCCCAATACCGAACCTTGTGGGACTCTACTTTCTACAGCCTCCACTGGGGAACTGTCCATTTATTCCTACTCCCTGCTTCCTGCTACTGAACCAATCCCTGAGTACACCATGTCCACTGGATCACCTCTACCTATATGCTTGATACTCTCAAAGATTTCTAATAGGTTAGTGAAAAAGGACTTTCCCTTGCAGAAGCCATGGAAATTTAAACCAAGAGTAGGAATGTTGAATAATCAACTGAGGAACACACTGACTGGCCGAGATGCAATAAAAGGAAGATGGAAGCAATACAATGAAGAACTCTATAAAATAGATGCCAGGATGACAGATTCATTAACAGAGGAACCGTATGATGAAGAACCAGAAATTTTAGAATGGGAGGTGAAAGCTGTTCTTCAAATACTTGGAAGAAATAAATCACCAGGAATAGATGGCATACCAATAGAGTTGCTACAACCTACCAAGACCGAATCTGTCCAAATTTTGACAAAAATCTGTCAAGAAATATGGAAAACTAAACAATGGCCCACAGACTGGAAGCGTTCCATATACATCCCAATTCCAAAGAAAAGGGATCCCAGGGAATGCAGTAATTATCAAACTATTGCCTTAATATCCCATACAAGTAAAGTAATGCTCAAGATTCTACAACAAAGTCTCTTACCATATATGGAGCAAGAAATGCCAGATGTCCAAGCTGGATTTAGAAAGGGAAGAGGCACCAGAGATCATATTGCAAACATACGTTGGATAATGGAACGGACCAAGGAATTTCAGAAGAAAATCACCCTGTGCTTTATAGATTACAGCAAAGCCTTTGACTGTGTAGATCATGAAAACCGATGGAATGCTTTAAAAGAAATGGGGGTGCCACAGCATCTGATTGTCCTGATGCGCAACCTGTACTCTGTACAAGAGGCTACTGTAAGGACAGAATATGGAGAAACCAATTGGTTCCCCATCGGAAAGGGTGTGAGACGGGTGTATTTTATCACCCTATTTATTTAATCTATACGCAGAACATATCATACAGAAAGCAGGATTGGACCAAGATGAAGGTGTGAAAACTGGAGGGAGAAATACCAGTAATTTAAGATATGCAACGATACCATACTCTTAGCAGAAACCAGTAATGATTTCAAACGAATGCTGATGAAAGTTAAAGAGGAAAGCACAAAAGCAGGACTACAGCTGAACGTCAAAAAGACTAAAGTAATGACAACAGAAAACTTATGCAACTTTACAGTTGACAATGAGGACATTGAACTTGTCAAGGATTATCAATACTTTCGCACAGTCATTAACCAAAATGGAGACAATAGTCAAGAAATCAGAAGGTTAGGACAGGGGAGGGCAGCTGACTAGAAAAGGTCCTCAAATGTAAAGATGTATCATTGAACACTAAAGTCAGGATCATTCAGACCATGGTATTCCCGATCTCCATGTATGGATGTGAAAGTTGGACAGTGAAAAAAGCGGATAAGAGAAAAATCAACTCATTTGAAATGTGGTGTTGGAGAAGAGCTTTGCGGTTACCATGGACTGCGAAAAAAACAAAGAATTGGGTGTTAGAACATATTAAACCAAAACTATCACTAGAAGCTAAAATGATAAAACTGAGGTTATCATACTTTGGACACATCATGAGAAGACATGATTCATTAGAAAAGATAATAATGCTGGGAAAAACAAAAGGGAGTAGAAAAAGAGGAAGGCCAAACAAGAGATGGATTGATTCCATAAAGGAAGCCACAGACCTCAACTTACAAGATCTGCACAGGATGGTTCATAACAGATGCTCTTGGAGGTCACTGATTCATAGGGTCGCCATAAGTCGTAGTCGACTATGAGGCACATAACAACAACAATAATTATACAGCCACAAGAGTGGTTGTATTCTACAGCCAACATGGATGTTTTCCATTTCGCAATGTTAAATTGTAAATAACCCCCATGCCATTCTGATGCATTCCATAAGCTCATTTCAAAACAAAACCTTACAAAACATATAGTCCTCAACTCAGAAACACTTGCTTAACAGCCCTCTAAATTTTCATGGCAATACACAAAACAGTCACAGAGAACCAAGAGTTCAAACTGTAAAAAGCAAGAGAAAAAAAAACAGACCGCTGTCAGACTTTTTTCTGTCAGTGTTCCCATAATCAGTAAGTTGAAATTAATTCAAAATCAGCTATGTTCACAGAGTACCTGCAATCCTATTACCGGCATTGCCCCATACTCTGACGTTCATCTTCTACAGTTTAAAAGTTAAAAAAATGCCTGGCCAGTTTTTAATTAATTTAAGAAATTTACCATTGGAGTCAACGATAAGCTCAGGCATGCTCAGTAAGAATCAGTGTTCCAGAAGCCAGACTCACAGCTGCTTGGCTTGCCTAATCAGGAGGCCACACCCACACCAGATCTTTATTTCACTTGAGACAGTCATGGCTTCCCCAAAGAATCCTGGGAAGTGTAGTTTGTGAAGGGTGCTGAGAGAAGACTCCTATTCCACTGACAGAGCTCCAGTGGCCAGACTGGTTTAATAGTCAGCCACTCTGATTGAAGCTCTGTGAGGGGAACAGAGACATTTCCTAGCAACTCCCAGCACCCATCATTAACTACACTTCCCAGGATTCTTTGACAGAAGCCATGACAGTCCAAAGTGAAATAAAGGCCTGGTGTAAATGTGGACAGGGACAGCTTTGGTTTAAATTTGGGTGGCAGGCTAAATATGCCTGCTGTAGAGTAAAAAGGTGGGGGAACCCCTGAAAAAGTATAATACTATTCACAATGTTCTCCTTTTAGAAAGCAAAGGGGCTTCCCCTCTGCCCAATGCCAACCCACCCAATCTCCTCCCCTCCCCTTTCCCACCCTTCTCTCCTCCCTGCTCCTCCCCCAGGTCAGTTTAATCTATCCTAAAAGCATGATTGCACAGCAGTAAAACCCAATGAACTCAAAAAGCATGCAAATGATCAAACCTGCCCTGCTCTCTTCCTCCCTCTTATCTCCTCCCTCGTCTCTTCCCTCCCCCATCCCCTTCCAATCCCCTCCTTCCCTCTCCTCTCCCTTCTTCCTCCCCTCCCTCTTCTCCTCCTTCTCCCCCCCCCCCATGGTCAGTTTCACCTATCCTAAGCATGATTGCACAGGAGTAAATCCCACTGAACTCAATAAGCATGGAAATGATCAAACCTACCTTTCTGCTCCTCCTCCCCCTCTCTCCTCCCCCACTCCTCCCCCTCTTATTCCTCCCCTCCCCTCTTCCTTCTTCCTCCTCCTCCCCTGCCCACTACAGCCCTCCCTCCCCTTCTCCTCCCCCCATGGTCTGTTTCACCTATCCCCTTCCTCCACTCTGACCTTCCTCGCCTCCCTACCCTTGCCCTTCCTTCTCTTCCCCATTCCATCCCCTGTGGTCAGTTTCACCTATCCTAAGCATGATTGCAGGGGAATAAATCCCACTGAACTCAATAAGCATGCAAATGATCAATCCATTCTCAGCAAACTTGCGCAGGATCCCATTTCTTATCTCCCGGATTAAAAAGCAGGGAAATTCACTAATATGCAAAAAAAACCTTGCGGTTTAAGAATGTACCTATAGCCCACAGATATTTCTACCAAACTTTAAAAAGCAGGGAAATTGGGCAGCTATAGTGAATGCACCAGGGGAGCAGGAGACCTGAACTCCTCTCTGAGATATTGGACTGCCCTACACATTTTTTAAAATGCAAACACAATTTGGGTTGGTCTTTCACAGTCCAATCCACTCCCTGTGTACCTTGGAAGAATTTGGTAACATGTGCCTCTGAGCATATGGTGAGTGATGGCAAAACCTGCAATCAGCCCAAATAACAGAGACAAGATATATGTGTTGGGCTGTGCCTGGCCTGAGAGAGCAGACATCCAAGGCCAGTAGTTGTCATGGTAACGGGAGATAACAGCTTGGGAAAAGGTCTAACTGTTGATGTTATAGTGTCTGTCTTACTTTTGCTTTTGAAGAGGGAAGAAGGGGGAAACTATGCCTTAAGCCTTAATGTCTCAGTAAAGACTCTTAAAACTTTCTCAAGCCTCTGTGAAGTTTCTTGCTCAACTTACCTCCAAAGTAACGTTCGCTGTCACGCAACAACGCTCACACATCAACAGGGTTATGGGCCCAGATCCACAGCGCGTTACACAGGAGTAAGTGGCTGGTCTGAACGGCAGACGGAGATCCAGAGGGCAGCTTGATCGATTGTACCAGACAAAGGTGAGCAGAGATGGCTGCTGTAAACATGTCTGGTGCAGGCTTGCCAATGGAGAGACTTACAGAAAAGAATGGCAGTTGGAGGCCAAGAATGCGTGCTTTGCTGATAAAAGAGGATTTATGGGAAGCTATTGAAGGAACACCCCCAGCACCCCTTTCAGCAGCCTGGATATGGAATGATGTGAGGGCACAGGCGTTTATTACACTGGCTCTATCCGACTCTCAACTGCTACACGTGAGAGATGTTACTAACGCCAAACAGATGTGGGACCGGTTGGAGGGCATCCATGTGCAACAGACCGCGGGATCTAAATTGTGTTTGGCAAGGAAGCTGTATCAGATGCGCTTCACAGGTGAGTGCGACATGAGTGAGCATCTCACGGAATTCAGGCGCTTGTTTGCTGAGTTACAGGATTGTGGAGTTGAGCACTCTGTCCTACAGAAGACCTATTTGATCCTGGCTTCACTCGATGGGAGTTGGAATAATTTTGTTATGGGAATTGAAGCCATGCCTGACGGTGGCCTGAACGTTGAATTTATTGAGGAAAAATTGACCCAGGAATGGCAGCGGAGGCAGGAGAAGAAAAGTGCCGAGCCGAAGGAGGCTGTCGGAAGCAAGCAGGATTACAAGCAGGAGCAGCAGCGGCTAAAGGCTTGTTATGTCTGCGGGGCTCGTGGGCATCTCCAGAGAGACTGTGCAGTCAAGTGAAACTCCAGAGAAGGTAGCTGGAAACAGGGAAGTGTGAACTTTGTTTGTAAACAGAAGCCTCAAGATTTGGGACAAATTGACTGGATTCTTGACAGTGGTGCGTCCCATGTATTAATTACAGACAGGAGTTTGTTTTACACTTCAGAAGACGTGCAGGACTTTGTTCAACTAGCGGATGGATCGCGGAAAAATGTGGAGGCTCGAGGACTGGTGAGATTTGATAAGCTTGGAATACTGTCAGATTGTTTGTTTGTACCAGAACTGTCTCATAACATGTTGTCTGTGAGAAAACTGACCAGTTGTGGGTTTTCAGTGTTGTTTGACAGAGACAAATGTTATGTAATGAGAGGAGATGAAGTGTGCATGCAGGGAAGCCTTAATGATTCACAGTTTGTAATAAAGAGCAGTCAAGCAGGGTGTGCTGTGTTAAATGCTGAGGCACAGACACATCAGGGCTGCGTCCATGATTGGCATCAGAGGCTGGGGCATGCAAACTTTGACACGATTAAGAAAACCCCTATGCATAGTGAAAACATGTGGTTAAAAGACTGTGGGCAGCTAATGGATTGTGATGCTTGCCATAAAGCAAAAATGACAATTGCACCCATAAACCGAGAGACTGAAAGGACCACAACAGCTCCCTACCAGCTAGTTCATGTTGATTTATCAGGGCCAATAAAAAGTTCACGTGGAGGTGCGAGATTCTTTATGGTGCTTGATGATTTTACGAGATTTTGTCATGTTTTTCTGCTCAAGCAGAAAAGTGAAGCTGAGCAGAAGCTGAAACTGTTCATTAAGAGAATCGAAACTCAACATGGCACCATGGTGGGGGCTATACGCTCAGACCAGGGAGGGGAATTCACAAGCAAAGCATTGAGTGACTTCCTCGAGAGTAAGGGAATACGCCAAAGTTTCACAGCTCCTTATTCTCCGTTTTCTAACGGGACCGCAGAGAGAAAAAACAGGGTGCTTCAGGAAGCAATGAGAGCCATGCTAATGGATTCCAGTTTAGGGAACTCCTTCTGGGCAGAGGCAATTCTGTATGCGAATTACATTCACAACCGGGCGTTACATAGTGCTATTAAAATGTCACCCTACGAGAAGCTCACTGGGAGAAAGCCGAAAGTGCAACACATTCAGAAATTCGGGGCACGTTGTTGGGTACACATACCGCAAAACAGGAGAAGTGGCAAACTTGCACCCAGAGCACAACAGGGTTTTGTTCTGGGGTTTCAGAATGCATATTTCAGAGTTTGGATACCAGAAACACAGCAATTAGTTCTGAGCAGAAGCATTAAAGTCTCAGAAAAGCCTTGGGATCAAAGGCAAACAGTCATTCTTACAGGGTCAGCTGACACACAACCACAAACACAAGCACAAACATTTAAACCAAATCTAGATGTAAAGGTGGAGGGGACACAAATTCCTCTCAGGGATGCATTAAATGAACTCATTTGTGGGAAACGTAGAAATAAGAAACGCAAGGCTGAAGAAATGGAATTTCCTGAGCAAGCTGTGCCAAGCACCAGCTCAAACAGGGGGGCTGGGAGAGCAGAAGCTCTAGTGCCTTTGAGACGTTCTGAGAGATCCAACATTGGCAAACCGCCTGGAAGATTTACTGTGGGTTTAATAACCAGTCCTGGAATGCATAAAGAGGTTGAGATGGATCCTGAGACACTGTATCTGACTTGTGTTCAGCCGAAGTTTGATTGAATAAAGTTTTAGCTAGATGTCCTGAAATGTACTGAACTGTAAACTGAATCTGTATGATGCAATGTATTGAAATGTATTGCAAGATGTATTGTAGAAATGTATTATGGTTATTGTTGTAATGAATTGCAGACGTGATGGGAAAAAAGGGGGGAATGTTGACCATTGTACTGTACTGTCACTGAGTGTTTTTCCATCAAGTCTGAAAGTCTGGAAAGTTACAAGAAGTGTCTGGAGAAGCAGCCTTATCTGCTGTGCCTGGCCTGAGAGAGCAGACATCCAAGGCCAGTAGTTGTCATGGTAACGGGAGATAACAGCTTGGGAAAAGGTCTAACTGTTGATGTTATAGTGTCTGTCTTACTTTTGCTTTTGAAGAGGGAAGAAGGGGGGGAACTATGCCTTAAGCCTTAATGTCTCAGTAAAGACTCTTAAAACTTTCTCAAGCCTCTGTGAAGTTTCTTGCTCAACTTAACTCCAAAGTAACGTTCGCTATCACACAACAACGCTCACACATCAACAATTTTAGCACGGAGGAAGCAACAATATTAAGACAGTTGATAGAGTTCAGATGGTCGCTTTAAATATGTGTGATTTACTTTGCAATTTTAGTAAAGTTTCCTATAGTACATCATTTTTTTTGCTTCTGTTTCTGTGAATATGTGAAGTACAGCAACACTTTGCAACATTAAAAAAACTCCAAAAACAATTGTGGAATAATGGCACTGACTATTCTGCAGAATAGATTCCAGTGGACATGAGGAGTGTCTCAGTTTGCACAAGTGGGAGGTGAAATACATTCTAGCAAAATTCTATGTGTGCTCTATGTTTTTAATTGACCATGCCCACCTTTGCTTAAGTGGAGTGGTTTAAGCATAGCAAGCTGAAAACATGCAACTTGAGCAGGACAAGTTTGTTTTCCCCAACAGCTAGAGTCATTGCTTAAGTAGCAACATCTTGTAATCAGTCTGATTTTACATCAAACTGCAGTTTCAGATTCAACTGTTAATGCACCCAAAATAGAAATAGAGCACGACCTCCAGTTTGAAACACAAAAGGCTGTCTTCACTATCATATGACATTGACCAATACAAAGGCTTTGAAATTAATAAAAATAAATTTGACACAGATTTCTAGGATGAATAATGAGAAAAATATAATTTTCTAGGTTAGATTCTCTGTAGAAACAGGAGTAACATACGAAAGAAGCAAAGTAAGAAGAACACCAACAAACATACAAAAATGTCATTCACCATCTTTGGAGATGGCAGGTATTACTACCACTCACTATATCCTCAGAGGCACATGTTACAAATTCTTCCAAGCTACACAGGAAGTGGATTGGACTGTGAAAGACCAACCCAAATTCTGTCTGCATTTTGACAAATGTGTAGAGCAATACAATATCTCAGAGGTCAGGTCTCCTGCTCCCTTGGTGCGTTCACTATAACTGCCCAATTTCCCTGCTTTTTAGATAGAAATATCTGTGGGCTATAGGTACTTTCTTAAACCGCAAGGTTTTTTGCCTGTTAGTGAATACTTTCTAACAGTTTTCCCAGGACAGACATTAAGGTAACAGGCCTGTAATTTCCAGGATCCCCCCTGGATCCCTTTTTAAAAATTGGTGTTACATTGGCCACTTTGGACTTTGTCTTTCATCTTACCAATCCCCTCATTTTGGGGAAGTTTCCTCTTTCAAAGTCAAATATGACTGTGTTGGATTTTTTTGGCAATTGGCCATTTACATGTATGTTTAATTTAATAGCACTATGGTCATGGTTCCCAATCGATTCAACAACACTTACATCTCGCACCAGGTCCTGGGTGCCACTTAAGATTAAGTCCCAGGTCGCCTCACTTCATAACTAACTCTTCTAGGGCACAGTCATTTCGGGTATCTAGAAATTTTGCTTCTTTGTTGTGATTGGAACACGTATTTAGCCAGTCTATGTCAGGGTAGTTAAAGTCACTTATTGCTACAACATTTTCCATTTTGGATTTTTCCTCGATTTCATTTCTCATCTCATGATCTACCTCAGCATTTTGATCAAGGGAATGATAAAACATCCCCAGTACTAGGTTACTCTTGAGGTGCCGTATCACCACCCACAATAATTCTGGGGAGCAGTCTGCCTCTTTTATTTATTTATTATTTATTTATTACATTTATATACCTCCCCATAGCCCACGCCCTCTGGGCAGTTTACAGCAATCAAAAACATTAAAAACAAATATACAAATTTTAAAACACAAAAAACAATTTAAAAACACTATTTTAAGAAAATTAAAAAGCAATTTAAAAACACATGCTAAAATGGGGTTTCCAGCATACTGGATTCAGTGCCCTCTTTCACGCATAGAGAGGACCACCTCCAATGTATCCTTCCCTGTCCTCCGAAATAGTTTACATCCAGGGATAAACATGTCCCCACTGGTTTTCTCTGTTCCACGAGGTTTCTGTTATGCTCACTGAATCAATGCTGTCCTCTAAGACCAACCACTCCAGTTCTCCCATTTTGGTTTGGAGGCTTCTAGCATCAACATATAGACTCTTAACAAAAGAAACAATGTAAATACAACTAAAAATCAGTATCAATATTTAATGTGGTCATGCTGCAGACCACCTGAATGACGCGCATGGTGGGAACCTCTGTTATAAAGGTCAGGAGCAAAAGAAAAGTTCTCAAAGGCTTCTATGAGCTAGGTTACCTGTGGTAATGGTGCATTGGATTCATCCCACATCCAAATTTTGTTTGCAGACTACCGCAGTCCAGAGTTCTACAGCCACAAGTACTTCTACAGCATGGTTCTGCAAGTGGATGCCAAGGGCAGCTTCATGCAAGTGTCTGCTAGCATTTCAGAGAGGAACCACAATACAGCTGTTTTCTGAACAATAAGCTGCCAATAAGCTGAAGGCTGGCACCTACTTCCCTAGGTCAGGAGTGCTTGTCAGCGATGTTCCCATGCACTCCCTCATCCTCACCTACTAGGTGCTCACCTTGCAACCATGTCTAATGGCTTCTTACAAGTCTACATAGGTTAGTGTGGAACATAACTTCAACTACTACCTTAGCAGAGCCCAGCTACCCATGGAGACAGACTTTGGACATTTAAAGTGAAGATGGAGATTCATTACACCTTGTTGGATGCTGAAGACCACCTTGTGGCAGACATCATCGTGACCTGCTACTGTCCGGCACAACATCTGCAAGACAAGGAGAGATGTCCTCAAAGAGAACTCAACCTGCCCGGCCCTGGAGAGAAGATGGATGCAGTTCCTGGGAGTGGACACCTCAACACCAACACCTTTCCATTCATTCAGTGGCAAGGACAGGCAGGCTGCTTTTATGTATAGGCAAATCCACAGTGCTGTCTCCCAATTCATCTGGGACCACTACCTACACTTCCCCCTGCCAAGATATAGGAGACTACTAACTGTGTTCCATACATGTAATCAAGTGTATTTTAATGGATTTATCAGCAGGGTGGGATGGATTTTTCCCAGGGAATCTATCCTGCAGAGGGTCTTAAAGTAAAAATCCTCAGCTGTTTAGGTGACCATGGTGGGGAAAGTGAAGATATATTTCACAGATACTTCTCCAATGGTTCTTCTCGCCTGATTATTTTACCCTGCACAGGCTACAGTTTTGTGGGGCAAAAGGGGAAGAAATGTGTGTGTGTGTGGGGGGGAGAGATATGCATTTTCTTTTAAAGCAGCAAAGAGAAAGGAGGAAGGGGAGAATTTATGACTTTCGCATGTGTGGTTAAACTTACTGCAGCCAAAGCTTAAGGGATGCAGTGAGAGAGTTAATTCTGTTCGTGATTGAGAAAAGGAACAAAGAAGAGTGATGGAAGAAATCACAACTATCACATGAGAAGCAAAGACCTGCCAGCTTTGTGTGTCTGTCCAGCCAGCCAATAGCAAGTGGGCTGGTGATGCTGCCAAGTGCCATGAGATTTCCCAAGAAAATGCCATGAAGTTTCCCCGCCCAGCACATCCGCCCAGCCAGCCAATAGCAAGCAGGCTGGTGATACCACTGACACACTGAGTACTGCCCAGAAAAGGGTGCCACAAAGGCCACTGGGATAATAAGCAAAAGCCATGGAGAAGTTGACACAGAGATTAATTCAGATAAGTTCAGCTGTAAAGTAACTCCTCTTTAACAAAGGTTTATAGACTACAGTTTACATTAATTATGGCTTAGAGTGTTGTCCAAATAAGGCCTCTCACGCACACTATAGATATTGATATAAATTTAAATTATGCACACACACTTTACTAGGTACACATCCTGAAAATTCTCTTCCATTTCCCAAACACATTTTGATTGGAAGAAGAAAAACATTTTTAAAGTACAGAAAAACTAAGGAGTGGAGGCCTGCTCAGGTCAGGGAATGTCACTTTTGTATACTCTAGACAGGTATACATTTTGTATACTCTAGACCAGCCTTTCCCAACTTTTGGGTCCCCAGATGTTCCTGGACTACAACTCCCATCACCCCAAGCCACCATGGCCAATGTTCAGGAATGATGGAAATTGTAGTCCAGCAACATCTGGGGACCCAAAGGTTGGGAAAGGCTGCTCTAGACAGGTTCTGTGGCTCCCCCTTGCTATCATCCCTTATCCTTCTAACAGAAATGCTGAAATACTCTTGTTCGTTTCCTGCACTCCTTGTCCTTTTCTCCATTATCTCCCCTGCCCCTCGGAAAATAAAGTATGCTTTTGAAGATGTTGCTGTCAAATTGTCAGGATAAAAACGCCACTGTTGAAGGATCATTGGTCAGGCTGTGGATATGAAGGAAAATGAACACGAAAGAGCATTCTATAGAAGTGAGAGATAATGTAATACAAATGCATAGATTAGGAAAAGGGTACAAAACAACATTCAAGTGTTTGGATATCCCAGTGAGCACAGCTGGATCAATAATCATGAAGTGGAAGCTACATCACACCATCCAGGCACTGCCAAGAAAAGGCCGTCCCTCAAAACTCAGTGCTAGAACAAAAAGGAGACTTGTGAGAGAAGCCAGAGAGAGGCCAACAATTACTTTGAAGGAACTACAGAGTTCAGAAGCTGGGAGTGGAGTAATGGTGCACCAGTCAACCATATCAAGAGCTCTGCATAACACTGACCTGTATGGGAGGGTGGCAAGAAAGAAGCCGTGACTCAAAATATGCCATCTGAAAGCACATCTGGAGTTTGTCAGAAACCATGAGACAGCCCCACCTGCAATGCGGGAAAAGGTTTTGTGGTCAGATGAGACCAAAATAGAGCTTTGTGGCCAAAACTCAAAGCACTATGTGTGGCGCAAACCTAACACTGCCCATGCCTCAAGACACACCATCCCTACAATGAAGTATGGTGGTGGCATCATCATGCTGTGGGGATGCTTCTCATCAGCACAGACTGGGCATCTTGTTAAAATTGAAGGAAGAATGGATGGAGCAAAATACAGGGAAATACTTCAAGAGAACCTGCTTCAGTCCACTAAAAAACTGAAGTTTGGAGGAAATTCACTTTTTAGCAGGACAATGATCCCAAGCATAAGGCCAAAGCAACATTGGAGTGGCTCAGGAACAAAAAGGTGAATGTCCGACAGTGTCCCAGTCAAAGTCCTGATCTCAATCCCACTGAGAATCTGTGGTGCTCTTTGAAAATTGTGGTCCATAAGCGACGTCCAACCAACCTGAACAACCTGGAGCGAATCTGTCAAGAAGAATGGGCCAAACTCCCTCTGACACTCTGTGCAAAGCTGGTACATACCTACCCTAAAAGACTTAAAGCTGCTATTGCAGAAAAAGGTGGCTCTACCACGTATTAATGTGTGTGGGTTGAATACTTATGCAAGCAACATATTTCAATTTTGTATGTTTCTTACAAATATTTCCCAACATAAAACCAATGTCACCTTACAATAATTGATTTT
The DNA here is from genome assembly GCF_030035675.1 of Rhineura floridana. Lineage (NCBI taxonomy): Eukaryota > Metazoa > Chordata > Lepidosauria > Squamata > Rhineuridae > Rhineura > Rhineura floridana. Next base: position 93,090,976 of record NC_084484.1, on the reverse strand, counting down.
GAGTTTCAGTGTTTCCAAATAAAATACCATACAGAACGAAATTACAATGTACCATTTGTAATTCAGCAATACGAGAGCACTGGTCAGGGGTCTGATTACTTTTCCAAGGCACTATGAATATACTAGCAGGATAAGTTTATTCTAAGCACTGGATATGGATTGTGTTAGCACAGATAATGCTACTAGTACTGGAAAAGCAAAGCGCTAGCACAGCCTTTCCCAACCTTTGAGTCCCCAGATGTTGCTGGACTCCAGTTCCCATAATTCCTGGCCATTTGCCATGCTGACTGGGGCTGATGGGAGTTGTAGTCCAGCAACATCTGGGGACCCAAAGGTTGGGAAAGGCTGCACTAGCATTTTTCTTATTTGGAAGACCAAGTGTAAAGTCTTGAATTCTTTTCTGTTACTTGGTGCCTGCATGTTGCTTGCCTTTTACCGAGTATTCCATTAAAATTAGCCTTTATGACTATAGCATTCACCATTGAAATAAAAAGAATCTGGTAATAAAAGGGAAGAGTGGTACAGAAGACATTTCACTTCCTTCCCTTTGTTTAAAGAGAGGGAAGCAATATTTGAAGAATTTAAGTTGGTGAAACGACCAGCAACAGCAGCCTTGTTGTGGGTATGCGGGCATGATATGAGAGCAGAGGAAGGAAGCAAACAAAAATGACTGGAGAGAATGCATTTCAGTTTAAAGTATATTGAATCATTTACGTTATTCTGCCACCTGCTTGCTTCTCATAGGCACCAAACTAAACACTAGTTCCCTTGTGATAGAACTTGCATTACAATAATTCTGCTGCTTTAACATCCAAACTTGTGTAAATGCAAAGATGTGTTTGACAAGAAAATACACCAATAGAATAAACAAAGGTGAGAACTCTTAACAGCCTCATTTGTAACTGCACCTAGAAACAGCCCATCATTGTGTTGCACATTCCTCAATCTTTGTGCAACTGAGGACAATGGTAGAAAAGCTCATATTTAATTCAGTGATTTCTTTACTAGAATAATGTACCTGGATATAAGAGTCATAAAGAGAAGAGTCAGAAACAGCAGAAATTAATTGGTCAATAATAGTTACATTTTTAAAATCTTGAAAAACACACTTTTATTAAAGTATGTTTCTAATCTTCACAAATGCAGGGTCAGGAGAACCCTAATAAGCAGCAGTTCCTGTTACAGACGTAGAACACAGATGTTGTAATGAGGATCCAAGTGAATAGGGGATTGGGTTTCACACCAGTCCCTGGACTCACCTCATCCTCCCAAAAAATCATATAATAGGAAATTTCCAGTTACATAGAAAACTAGTATCCAGCATAACCCTTTACATTCAAATTGTTATGAAGGATATTCTTTACTCTTATGTGCTCAGGATTCATCCTAAATTAGAGAGAGAATAGAAAAGACAACTTTCAGTCAAATTCCAACTATATGATTTTCTGTTGCTGTTCCTTCTATTAATGACTGGCTCAATTCACCTGATTTTAAACTCTCCCTAGCCTCTGAACAAAAATGAGCTGAACATCATTTCTCTGTTCTTTCCCTTCAGCAGCAGCTTTTTATAAGCCAGGATTGATGGATTCAAGTCATTCCCTCTCCCCACCCTAATTAAATGCTTATTTTATTCATTAAATAGGAGAATTAAGTTTTAAAATAAGGCAGCGCTCTCTGAACAACAGATATCTGCTCCACAGTCCTATACTGCATCAAGTCCACTGTGCTTCTCTCAATCCCAGCAGCAATGCTTAAGGGAGACTCTGACTGGGCAGGCAAAATAGGGCCTTGAGTTAATCAAGGAGTGAACAGAATCATTTATTCAATTTATATCCCGCTCTGCCTCCCAAAGGAGCCCAGGGGGTAAATACATAAAAGAAAAAACACTATTTACAACATTGTAAAAACAGTATTTCAGCCAACAATCTCGGGGTTGCCAGGAACAGTGTCCTTTTTCAGCCATCAAATGTCTGAGTTAACAGGAATGCTTTCACATTCCTCTTGGAAGTCAGTAAGGGAGACAGATGGACCTCACCAGGGAGGGCATTCCTCAAATGGGGAACTGCCACTAAAAAAGCCCTGTCACTGGTCAAAGCCAACCGGGCAGCCCCCCAATGGCAGCAACACCAACAATTCCTCACCTGCCAATCATAGGGTCTGAGATAGTTGATACTGGGGAAGGCACTATTTTGGGTATCTGGGGTCCCAAGACATTTAGGGCTTTATATACATTACTCACATCTTGAATTTGGCCTCGTATCTTACTGGCAGCCAGTACAGCGCTTTCAGGAACAATGACATACTGTCCCAATGGGCTGTTCCACTTACCAGCCTGGCAGCCACATTCTACATTAGCTGCAGCCTCCAGACTATCTTCAAGGGCAGTTCCACATATAGTGTTTTACAGTAGTCCAGACAGGAGATCACTAGAGCATGGAGAATTGTGACCAGGCTATCCCAGTCTAGGAATGGCTGTAGCTGGCAAATCAGCCTAGGCTGGGCATAAACACTCTTAGCCAAAGAAGCCACTTGAGATTCAAGTGACAAGTTGGAATCCAGAAGTGCTAGTTGGAGTCACTGCCATTTCACATGAGGAGCATCAGACTGCTACTAAAGCAAGTTACTCAGAGAAGTAGGAGCTCTTCAAAATGGAACTGCAAAGTCAGAGCAATTGAAAGGTTGTACACATAGCAGCCCAAGCCTACTCACTCTCCACAGGCAATATTAAGAAAGGGACAAATCCTCTCTTACATCATTCTTTTTACGGCTTATGCCCATGGATTTCCATACTTTGTGGAGCTTCCATAATTGGGGTATATCTGAAGGTGAGGAATTTATTAAATATAGGCACTAGTTGGGTCTTATTAATTTGTTATGTATATGTGAATGGCATAACAACCAAGAATGTCTAATTGCCTTCACATGTCATCAACACTGTTATAACCTTAAGTATAAGATAGATATTTACAAGCAATACCTAAATATAATATAGATATTTATCATTTCAGGCTGTGGTCAATGGAACTTTATGATAATGAAAGCTGCTGAGGGGGTCCAGGAAAATTGGAACAGTCCGCTGCCCATCCTTCTCAAAGTATGGGTCACCCATCAGGGCAACCAAAGCAGTCTGTTCCAAAACAAAGACAGAATCCAGACGGAAATGGATATAGAAAATCTTCTTTATCCAAGAGTGACTGATGTTGCATGGGCACCACCTTTTCAAGAACTGTGCCCAAAAAGGCCATATCTGCAACCAACTGGTAGATGAGGAAATCATCAGAGGCATTTTCCAGGAGAGGCCCCAACGCTATCACCTTTAAGACAACAAAGACCACCCCACCTCTTCATTAGGAGATATTTATAGCCTACTTAAGAGGACCCAGCCAGTCAACTCACACTTGTTCAATGAAATGCGGCAGGGGGGCAAGAATGGAGCACACTGCTACAAGCACCTTTGGGTCTCAACAAATTCATCCAGCAAAATTTCACTCAACAGTGCTCCGAATACAGTTATGGGCACTGTAATTCAGAAAGCAAGTAAGTGTAGTCCAAGACAAACCAAAAGGAGGATAAGAGAAAGATGGAGAATAGATTGCCACTTAAAATTTACAAGGGAAAGACAATCTTATTTCATTGTAACTGTTTTTCTTCGGCAACCATCTAGATTCATATTATTAATTTAGCCAAAAAGACTTCCCTCAATGTCATCAGCTCTTCAGTGTCACAATTTAAGAGTGCAATCACAAATAATTTTGCTTATTTATTTAGACTATTTCTATACAACTTAATATATAAAAATATCTCTAAGTAATATACAAAAAACTTAAACAGACATTTAAACACAAATGTTAAAAAACCATGCAATGTTACATGTATAAATGAAACATTAATACAAGGGAGCTGTCTCAGCGTCCAAAGATATACAAGTGAGCCAACTGCGAGATCAAGCGAACAGGGTGAGCTAACGGGAGTTGGTAGCAGAGTTCAGCAAGGGAGGTCAACAGGGAGATCCCCCCAAACAAATTCTTGTAGCATGCACCACATACCAGTGGGGCTCTCCGTAACCTTCAAGGAGGACATGAAAAGGCACAGGCCATTCCAATGCAAGTAGAAAAAAAGAAACAAGAGGTAATAGTGATTATGGATGGAAAGGACACTTCAGCAGTGGTGATCTGAAAGATGCATGCAATGTTTGTTTTCTTGCCAGAGAAGAACATGGCATACATGTGCAACCAGTGTAAGCTCGTGGAGTTGTTGGAAGAAAAAGTGAGAAGCTTGGAGCAGCGGGTGGCCACACCCAGGAGTGTAAGAGAAGATGAAGAATTCTTAGAAAGCTGGAACAGCAGCAGCAAAGAGAAGTACAGGAGGTGGGAGAACACCACCATGTTCAAGCAGAAGAGGAGAGGAACAGCAAAGTAGAGGAAACTCTATGGAAAAGGGTGACAGTTAAGAGCAGAAGAGCTAGAAGACACCCTGCACCAATTAAACTATGCAACCACTTTCAGGCACTTGAGGATGAGACTGGAGGACAGTCTCCCGAGGAAGAATTACAGGAGACCGCACATGACAGCAAGCTGTTAGGAAACAAATTCTACCAAACACGGCCCCTCCAAAAAATTCCTGACTTGTGTTGGAGATAACTTTCTCCTACAGAAAATGGAGGGAGCAACTAGAACAGCCTTTCCCAACCAGTGTGCCTCCAGATGTTGTTGGACCACAATTCCTGTCAGCCTCAGCCAGCATTGCCAATGGTCAGGAAGATGGGAGTTGTGGTCCAACAACATCTGGAGGCACACTGGTTGGGAAAGGCTGAACTAGAGGATCCGCTATCCTTGCCTTGATTCTAGCTAACAGAGATGACTTGGTGGATGAAGTGGCAGTTATGGGAACTCTGGGGGAAAGTGACCACGCTATGCTTGAGTTCTTGATCTGAAAGGAAGCAAAAGCTGAGAGTAGCCATACACATACCATGGACTTCAGGAAAGCCGATTTTAATAAACTCTGAATAATGATAAGTAAGGCTGCATGGCAAGCAACCCTAATGGGAAAAGGAATCCAAGATGGGTGGGAGTTTATAAAAAAGTAAATTCTAAAGGCACAACTGCACACAATTCCAAAACAGACAAAAGGAGGAAGACAGCAGAAGCCAAAGTGGCTTCACAAAAAGCCTCGAGATGACCTGGAAAAAAATAAGGACAAATACAGGAAGAGGAAGGAAGGAAGGCCACAAAGTAAGAATACAGACAGGTAACACAGAACTGCAGGGACGGCTTCAGGAAGGCTAAAGCTGAGAATGAGCTGAAGGTAGCGAGAGATGCTAAAAGCAACAAAAAGTGTTCTTCAGGAACATCCATCACAAAAGACAGAGAAAAGAAACGGTGGTTCAGCTACTCAATGAGAATGGCATAATGATAACGGAAGACAAAGACAGATGTGCTCAATTCCCACTTTGTGTCTCAGTCTTCTCCCAAAAGAGGGTCTATGGCTCTCCTGGCAAACATGAAGTACAAGTTGAAGGGGCAAGATTGCAGCTTGAGATTGACAAATGGTCAAGGAATACCTAATTAAGAACATAAGAACATAAGAAGAGCCTGCTGGATCAGGCCAGTGGCCCATCTAGTCCAGCATCCTGTTCTCACAGTGGCCTACCAGGTGCCTGGGGGAAGCCCGCAAGCAGGACCCGAGTGCAAGAACACTCTCCCCTCCTGAGGCTTCCGGCAACTGGTTTTCAGAAGCATGCTGCCTCTGACTAGGGTGGCAGAGCACAGCCATCATGGCTAGTAGCCATTGATAGCCCTGTCCTCCATGAATTTGTCTAATCTTCTTTTAAAGCCATCCAAGCTGGTGGCCATTACTGCATCTTGTGGGAGCAAATTCCATAGTTTAACTATGCGCTGAGTAAAGAAGTACTTCCTTTTGTCTGTCCTGAATCTTCCAACATTCAGCTTCTTTGAATGTCCACGAGTTCTAGTATTATGAGAGAGGGAGAAGAACTTTTCTCTATCCACTTTCTCAATGCCATGCATAATTTTATACACTTCTATCATGTCTCCTCTGACCCGCCTTTTCTCTAAACTAAAAAGCCCCAAATGCTGCAACCTTTCCTCGTAAGGGAGTCGCTCCATCCCCTTGATCATTCTGGTTGCCCTCTTCTGAACCTTTTCCAACTCTAGAATATCCTTTCTGAGATGAGGCGACCAGAACTGTACACAGTATTCCAAATGCGGCCGCACCATATATTTATACAACGGCATTATGATATCGGCTGTTTTATTTTCAATACCTTTCCTAATTATTGCTAGCATGGAATTTGCCTTTTTCACAGCTGCCGCACACTGGGTCGACATTTTCATCGTGCTGTCCACCACAACCCCGAGGTCTCTCTCCTGGTCGGTCACCGCCAGTTCAGACCCCATGAGTGTATATGTGAAATTCAGATTTTTTGCTCCAATATGCATAATTTTACACTTGTTTATATTGAATTGCATTTGCCATTTTTCCACCCATTCACTCAGTTTGGAGAGGTCTTTTTGGAGCTCTTCGCAATCCCTTTTTGTTTTAACAACCCTGAACAATTTAGTGTCGTCAGCAAACTTGGCCACTTCACTGCTCACTCCTAATTCTAGGTCATTAATGAACAAGTTGAAAAGTACAGGTCCCAATACCGATCCTTGAGGGACTCCACTTTCTACAGCCCTCCATTGGGAGAACTGTCCGTTTATTCCTACTCTCTGCTTTCTGCTTCTTAACCAATTCCTTATCCACAAGAGGACCTCTCCTCTTATTCCATGACTGCTAAGCTTCCTCAGAAGCCTTTGGTGAGGTACCTTGTCAAACGCTTTTTGAAAGTCTAAGTACACTATGTCCACTGGATCACCTCTATCTATATGCTTGTTGACACTCTCAAAGAATTCTAATAGGTTACTGAGACAGGACTTTCCCTTGCAGAAGCCATGCTGGCTCTGCTTCAGCAAGGCTTGTTCTTCTATGTGCTTAGTTAATCTAGCTTTAATCATACTTTCTACCAGTTTTCCAGGGACAGAAGTTAAGCTAACTGGCCTGTAATTTCCGGGATCCCCTCTGGATCCCTTTTTGAAGACTGGCGTTACATTTGCCACTTTCCAGTCCTCAGGCACGGAGGAGGACCCAAGGGACAAGTTACATATTTTAGTTAGCAGATCAGCAATTTCACCTTTGAGTTCTTTGAGAACTCTCGGGTGGATGCCATCCGGGCCCGGTGATTTGTCAGTTTTTATATTGTCCATTAAGCTTAGAACTTCCTCTCTCGTTACCACTATTTGTCTCAGTTCCTCAGAATCCCTTCCTGCAAATGTTAGTTCAGGTTCAGAGATCTGCCCTATATCTTCCACTGTGAAGACAGATGCAAAGAATTCATTTAGCTTCTCTGCAATCTCCTTATCGTTCTTTAGTACACCTTTGACTCCCTTATCATCCAAGGGTCCAATTGTCTCCCTAGATGGTCTCCTGCTTTGAATGTATTTATAGAATTTTTTGTTGTTGGTTTTTATGTTCTTAGCAATGTGCTCCACAAATTCTTTTTTAGCATCCCTTATTGTCTTCTTGCATTTCTTTTGCCAGAGTTTGTGTTCTTTTTTATTTTCTTCATTTGGACAAGACTTCCATTTTCTGAAGGAAGACTTTTTGCCTCTAAGAGCTTCCTTGACTTTGCTCGTTAACCATGCTGGCATCTTCTTGGCCCTGGCGGTACCTTTTCTGATCTGCGGTATGCACTCCAGTTGAGCTTCTAAGATAGTGTTTTTAAACAACTTCCAAGCATTTTCGAGTGATGTGACCCTCTGGACTTTGTTTTTCAGCTTTCTTTTTACCAATCCCCTCATTTTTGTGAAGTTTCCTCTTTTGAAGTCAAATGTGACCGTGTTGGATTTTCTTGGCAATTGGCCAGTTACATGTATGTTTAATTTAATAGCACGGTGGTCACTGCTCCCAATCGGTTCAACAACACTTACATCTCACACCAGGTCCCGGTCCCCACTGAGGATTAAGTCCAGGGTTGCCGTCCCTCTGGTCGGTTCCATGACCAACTGATCTAGGGAATAGTCATTTAGAATATCTGGAAACTTTGCTTCTTTGTCATGACTGGAACACATATGCAGCCAGTCTATGTCTGGGTAGTTGAAGTCACCCATTACTACCACATTTCCTAGTTTGGATGCTTCCTCAATTTCATATCTCATCTCAAGGTCTCCCTGAGCATTTTGATCAGGGGGACGATAGATCGTTCCCAGTATTAAGTCCCTCCTGGGGCACGGTATCACCACCCACAACGATTCTGTGGAGGAGTCTGCCTCTTTTGGGGTTTCGAGCTTGCTGGATTCAATGCCTTCTTTCACGTATAGAGCGACTCCGCCACCAATACGTCCTTCCCTGTCCTTCCGATATAGTTTATATCCAGGGATAACCGTATCCCACTGGTTTTCTCCATTCCACCAGGTCTCCGTTATGCTCACTATATCAATGCTCTTCTCTAAGACCAAGCACTCCAGTTCTCCCATCTTGGTTCGGAGGCTACTAGCATTAGCGTACAGGCACTTGTAAGCAGTGTCTCTCTTCAAGTGTCTTTGGCACTTGTGGTTAGGCCTGTGGCAATTTTGCTCTTCTGAATTGATATCCTGTGCCCCTGCTCTCACAATGCCTACTTCTAGGCCTACCCCTTTTAAAATTTCATCATTTCTTTGGTTTTTATCCCAGGGGGGAGGTTTATTCCGAACCGGACCTTTCTCAGCTCCTGTCGGGTTTCCCCCCTCAGTCAGTTTAAAAGCTGCTCTGCTACCTTTTTAATTTTAAGTGCCAGCAGTCTGGTTCCATTCTGGTTCAAGTGGAGCCCGTCCCTTTTGTACAGGCCCGGCTTGTCCCAAAATGTTCCCCAGTGCCTAACAAATCCGAACCCTTCCACCCGACACCATCGTCTCATCCACGCATTGAGACTGCGAAGCTGGGCCTGTCTGGCTGGTCCTGCGTGTGGAACCGGTAGCATTTCAGAGAAAGCCACCTTGGAGGTCCTGGCTTTCAGCATCCTACCTAGCAACCTAAATTTTGCTTCCAGGACCTCACGGCTGCATTTCCCCATGTCGTTGGTGCCAACGTGCACCACGACCACTGACTCCTTCCCAGCACTGTCTACCAAACTATCTAAACGACGGGCGATATCCGCAACCTTTGCACCAGGCAGGCAAAACACCTTGCGGTCTACACGCCCATCACACACCCCACTGTCTATGTTCCTAATGATCGAATCACCCACTACAAGGATCCCTCCACCCCCTGGAGATATATCCTCGGCACGAGAGGATAGCTGCTCATCCCCCAAGAAATGGGTCCCTTCTAAGGGATCGTTTCCCTCTTCCTCAGCTGGATGCTCTCCTTCCCCGAGACCATCGTTCTCCATGATAGCAGGAGAGCTATCATCGTTGGAGTGGGACACAGCTATAACGTCCCTGAAGGCCTCCTCCACACACCTCTCTGCCTCTCTCAGCTTTTCCAGGTCCGCCACCTTGGCCTCAAGGAAATGAAGTCGTTCCCGGAGAGCCAGGAGCTCATTGCACAGAGAGCACACCCACGACTTCTGTCCAACAGGCAGATAGTCGTACATGCTGCAGGCGGTGCAAAACACTGGAAAGCCCCCACACCCCTGCTGGCTTCTTACCTGCATAGTTTTGTTTAAGGTTTATTACGTCAATGGGTTGGAGACTGCGGTTTAGTTGAGGTCAGGGAACAGACGGGCAGAGTGGGGGGCCCTGGCCTCCTCGCCCTGCTGCCGAACTCGCCTTGACGCTTTGTCAGCTGGGGCCTTGACGCTTCGTCAGCTGGGGCTCCCTCTAGCTCGTGGAGCCAAATTACTTTGAATGAGTTCAAATTTCCAGAGTCTGATGAACTGCATCCTAGAGTAATAAAGGAACTGGCTGAAGAACTCTCGGAACCACTGTCTATTATCTTTGTGAAATCATGGAGGATGGGTGAAGTGCCGGATGACTGAAGGAGAGCTAATGCTGTCCCTATCTTTAAAAAGGCCAAAAAGGAGGAACCTGGGAACTATAAACCAGTCAGCCTGACATCAATCCCTGGGAAATTTTTGGAGCAGATTATAAAACAGTCAATCTGTAAGCACCTTGAAATCAATGCAGTGATTACTAGAAGCCAACATGGATTTGTCAAGAACAAATCCTGCCAAACTAATCTTATCTCATTTTTAGATCGGGTAACCTCCCTGGTGGACTGTGGAAATGCTGCAGACATAATGTATCTCAACTTCAGCAAAGCTTTTGACAAAGTGCCCCATGATATTTTGATTAGCAAGCTGGCTACTTGTGGGATAGATGGAAGAACTATCAGGTGGATCCACAGTTGGCTACAAAATCATACTCAAAGAGTGCTTATCAATGGTTCCTTCTCAAACTGGAAGGAGTAATGAGCCGGGTACTGCAGGGCTCAGCTGTGGGCCCAGTGCTCTTCAACATTTTTATTAATGATTTGGATGAGGAGACACAGGGGAAGCTTATCAAATCTGCAGATGATACAAAATTGGGAGCAATAGCTAATACCCTGAAGGACAGAAACAAAATTCAAAGTGATCTTGATAGGCTGGAGCACTGGCTGAAAACAACAGAATGAAATTTAACAGGGATAAATGCAAAGTTCTACATGTAGGAAAGAGAAACCACGTGTGTAGTTATAAGATAGGGGATCCTTGGCTCAGCAATACTACATGCGAGAATGATCTTGGAATTGTTGTTGATCACAAGCGAAATAAGAGCCAACAATGAGATGTGGCTACAAAAAAGGCAAATGCTATTTTAGGCTGCATTAACAGAAGTATAGTTTCTAAATCTCATGCAATACTACTTTCCTATAGGCCACTTCCAACTCTACGATTCTATGAAATTACTAACAAATATAGACAAATATGAATTCCTTCTGCTCGTGACACACCTCCCTTCTCAGCCTCCTGGCTTACCCAGGACTCCATGCATCCACCCTGGCTCTTAACAAGGGCCCAGATAAACTCACACTCACCCCCAAAATCTCACAATAGAGAGGGTTTCTGGAAACATCTGACAATGCCCCATATCTCTTACTCTAGGCTTGCATTTATGGGTAGTCACCAAGATGGATGGAGCTTCCTCAGGCTGCCCACAACTGTTTCCCACTCAGTTGCACTGCACACACCCAGTTCCAGGCTACAGAGGGTTTGGTTTCAAACGTTTCCCAGGAGGTCCCAAGGATAGTAAATAGGACACCTCCTCCACTCACAGTTCTTTCTCTGGCCTCTACACACCTATACTCTTCCTCCACCTGGAAAGGATTCCTACTGGCTTGAAATGAATGGAACGGGGGAGCTTAAAAGGGAAAAAAGTATAAACTAGTAGTAAAAAGCACCAGAAAATCTCCACAAAGTATTTTAAATTATTTTAATTGTTTGTCTCAATTTTATCTTGTGCTGTGAATAACTCAGAGCTCTCTCATAGCAGACCTACTGGTGGATTATAATGTGTAAAGGTGTGTTTAGGAAACCATCAAAAGCATCACTTCTGGAGTCTCCCTTTCCACCTAGGTAGCACTCCTAATTCTATGGTCAATGGCCTCCAGAGAAGGAGGGCAGCCATTACCAGATGTTAAAATAAATCAAAGTTAGCACAAACTGTGGTTTGCAAAAGCAATTAAAGCCTTGGTTTCAGATTCTAGTTTACACCTGATCATAAACCAGTTAATAAATTCCAGCGTCTCACGAAATTGCAATTAATCTATCTTAACCATATTTGCCATGTCTGAACTGAGCTTCTGCTTTTTACATTCAGGTTTTTTGTTTGTTTTAAGGTTGGCTTTTGTTTTTGTGAACTAAAAGAAGAACTTTAGCTGGAGTTATTGTTAACTTAATAATGGTTCCAGGTTTCAACATTATTCACAATAATACAGTTCTTTCCTCACCCATCAAATTGTTAAGAAAATTAGATAAGATTTGCAGATATTAGAATTATTATTCTTGGGGGGGAGGTAGTATCTGGAATGTCAAAATAGCATGAATGTCAAATGTCACCAACCTGTTGTCCACAGGTGCCCTGACATGTAATGGCACCCCCAGCAGTAGCCCAGAATCGTGAGCTTTCATTAAAAAAAAAAACTCTCTAGCCCTCCTAGAAAGAAAGGTATGAAACTAAATGCGCAGGTACCCGTCCAACCAATTTATGTAAAATGAGCTAGCCTGGCTGCACTTGCCTGTCTGCGTTATTAGCCAATTAGTCAAAGCTGTGATTGATAAGTGAGTAGTTATGACCAACCAGACAATAGCAATCCCTGGGGTCCTAAAGAGATGCTGCTTTCACCTCAATTTTAGTGCACTTTTCCTGCTTTTGTCTTTTTCCCCCCCTAGTAATCTCTGTAGTTTACCCTTCTTTTTTCCCTAGCAACCAGGCTGCATCTTTCCTGTGCTGGGTTCACCTGAGATCAGGTAGTGCCTAGAAATTATTTACACAATACACGTGGGTGAATGTTAAAGAATCCCTCTCCCCCAAATGGCAAATGTGAAAACTTTGCAAAGAGCCTTAGGTATGTTTGCAGGAACTAAAGACCAGGGAGTCATCAAGAATTCACTGTGTAGTTAACTTACAGTACAATTTTTACTCAGAGGTAAGTCTTTGTGTTTAATGTTCCATGTAAGTGGATACAGGATGACAGCGTAGACTTTCATTTAGGGTTGACACTGGGGAAAAACAGGGTTCTTGTCCCTTTACCACCTGTATAGCAGGCAGAAATTCAACAGTTCAAGCCTTTTCCAGCATGGAAATACAGTTATGGGAAGCTTCACCATGACTATTCTCTAATTTTGTGATATGCCATGTCCCCCACGGCAGCCATTTTGTGACTGGTACCCCAGCACTGACAAAATTTGAAATGGGTCTTCTAATCCAAACAGGTTGGTGACACCTGTATTAGACTAAGTAACTTTAAGATCTTTTACTGGCTAAAAATCCAGGCTAACCTTTCCAATATTTTATGTAATAAATATTTTGCAAATCAGACCCTGCGACTGTTCTTGGACATGGCAGCCTGACCACAGTGGCCCATGCATCAGTAACCTCAAGACTCGATTACCGCAATGTGCTTTATGTGAGGCTGCCCTTGTATCTGGTCTGGAAGCTATAACTTGTGCAGAATAAAGCAGCCAGAGTGCACAGAGAAGCAGATTACTGGCAACATGTTACCCAGCTGCTGAAAGAGCTACACTGGTTGCCAATTTGCTACCAGGCCAGGTTCAAGGTACTCGTGCTAATTCACAAAGCCCTAAACAACTTGGGCCAAAAGTACCTTAAAGACTACCTGACTCCCTATGTTCCACCTCTATCACTAAGATCTATTGATGGGGCACTTTTGGTGGTTCCCCACACCCGAGGTTTGGTAGGCCTCCACCAGGGACCAAGCCTTTAGCATGATAGCCCTCCCTGTGGAAATCCCTACCAATAAAAGCTCAGCAGGAACTGTCCCTCCTTTCTTTCAGGCGTCTTCTAAAAACCAAACTTTTTAAACAGGCTTTTTAACATGATTTCCCCTCCCTTAACCAACAGAATATTACTGATGCTTTTATTATTGTTTTAATGAGATTTTATTGGTTTTACATTTTTATGCCACTTTGATGTACTCTATGAAAAGTGTGGCTTATACATATTTTAATAAATAAATATTGACAATCAGTCTACAAAATAAATTGAAGGCAATGAAGTTAAAGAGAAACTGATCTCATCCCATACTAATTGGAACATCTAGATATCAACAAACAACCAATAAACGTCTCAGCTTTCAATTCATAGAAGAACTCACAGTTGAGTTCCTAGACTTCACCAAAAAAACACTGTAGATGTCTTTGCTAAGAAATCAAAAAATGATCTAAATATATGCCACATAAGACTTCTCCACAATATGGGGGGGGGAATAAATGAAATTAAATAAATGTTCTACCCAAGATCCTCTTTATATTATAAACTCCCTAGTTATACAGTATTCATTTATAAAACAGATTATAATGAGTGCTACCATCTTTATTAGAGGGGCATACAGAGCTTTTATTTTTTGTGAACTGCTGCTTGTCTTCTTCTGACCTTTGATCTAGTTTGGAGATACTAGAAGCAAATACCCTACATCTGCTGTCCCTTTAGTATGGCACCTCCCTTGTAGTCAACCTTTTCACCTTTCTTCTCAAAGGTCTGTGACACAGACACCATGCTACAAAACCAACTGTGCAACCCTGTTCATGTGTACTCAGTAAGATTCAGTGCAATTTACTCACAGGTAAGTGGGTATAGGACTGCAGTTTAAAACATTTACACTTTTAAGGCTGCAATATTTTGTGTGATTAATAAGCTCCACTAAACAAGACTGCTCTGTAGATTTCAGAATTGTGCCAAATATACAATGTGATTATCTCTCCTCTCCTTTACTGGAAAGCAAAACATTCACCTTTATATTTCTGTGTGGCTGAAGCACTGAGAAAAGATAACCACAATTGTTACAGGAGAAAAGTAAGTGTGGGAGGATGGAGGGAGAGATGAAGCTTAGGGGCAGAGGAAAGAGATCATATTCATATTGAAGAATACAGTCAAATGTATTTATTTAGAATATAATTTATTTGGCATACAACCAAAGTAGATATAACTGGGGTGGGCCAGAAATTTGTGAACTTCATACAACATACTAAAGGGGAAATAGTTGATAAAGATGTGTCCCAAAACATTTTTCAGAGCACCATTTCCCCCTATAACAACTATTTTTAGAACAAGCCGAATTAAGAAAGTGGGAGAACATATGTACACATTCTAACAGGAGGCCACATTATAGGACCATAAGAAGCAGCATTTTATAGAGTCAGTATTTTCTACACTGACTGGCAGCAGCTCTCCATTATTTCAGGCAGAGGACATTCCCAGCCTTACCTGGAGACGCCAGGGATTGAACCTGGGTCCTTCTACATACAAATCAGATGTTCTACCGCTGAGCTACAGTCATTATCATGGGCTAAAGGGCACTGCCATCCTAGCAAAAAGAAAATGCAATAAAGAATACCATGGCACTGCAGTAAAAATCATTCTGGTCTCCCTACCTCTGTGCCTCTCAATCAAGCAGCTCAGATTTAAGTAGGAAAAAAAGAGAATGGAAGAGTAAGGGAGGCTGTACAGATATAACCTTTTCCAACACAGGCACCTCCACTGTTCAAGTAAATGTCTGGCCTGTTCTCTCAGTCACAACGCTCCCAGAAGCTTTCCTGAATCACTTTTTAATCTGAACGTTAACACTAAAAGGAAACAACCCCAACTAATCACTGCACAGCCAAGTTACGAGGACTAGCTTCTCTTCAGTGAAGAGTGTAATATTTCAAAGAGCAAGTAAGTTGGGTTTGTTCCTGGCTGTGGTAAAACATGAACTGGGGATGTTCTACCTTGAAATTTTAGGCAGAATAGTACACTAACGTTTGACATATACATTAGAACACAAGAAGAGTCTGCTGGATCAGGCCAATAGCCCATCTAGTCCAGCATCCTGTTCTCATGGTTGACAACCAGATGCTCATGGGAAGCCCACAAGCAGGACCTGAGCACAAGAGCATTTTCACCTCCTGTGGCTTCTGGCAACTGGTTTTCAGACACATAGGGCATCTGACTATGGTGACAGAACACAGCCATCATGACTAGTAGCCACTGACAGCCTTATCCTTCATGAATTTGTCTAATCTTCTTTAAAGCCATCCAAACTGGTGGCCATCATTGCTTCTTGTGGGAGCAAATTCCATAGTTTAATTATATGCTCTGTGAAGAAGTACTTTCATTGGCTGTGCGGAATCTTCCAGCATTCAGCTTCATTGAATGACCATGAGTTCCAGCGTTATGTGAGGAGTAAAACTTTTCTCTATTGATTTCTTCCATGCCATGCATAATTTTATACGCTTCTATCTTGTTGCCTCTGACTTGCCTTTTCTCTAAACTAAAAACCCTCAAATGCTGCAACCTTTCCTCATAGGGGAGTTGCTCCATCTCTTTAATCATTCTGGTTGCCCTTTTCTGAACCTTTTCCAATTCCTCAATATCCTTCTTGAGGTGAGGCAACCAGAACCGTACACAGTATTCCAAATGCAGCCACACCATAGATTTATACATTATAATTTATACATTATGCATACATTTATGCATTATAATATTGGCATTTTCATTTTCAGTTATGTATCCCAGTCCAGAAACTGCTGCAGCTGTCTTACTAGCCGAAGCTGGTAAAAGGCACTCCTAGCCAATGAGGTCACCTGGGCCTCTAGCGACAAAGATGGATCCAGGAGGACTCCCAAACTACAAACCTGCTATTTCAGAGGGAGTACAACTCCATCCAAAGCAGGTAACTGACCAATTAACTGAACTTGGGGATCACCTACCCACAGCACCTCTGTATTGCTAGGATTCAGACTCAAGTTTATTGGCCCTCATCCAGCCCACCACCAAGTCTAGGAAGCAGTCCAGGGCTTGCACGGCCTCTCCTGATTCAGATGTTACAGAGAAATAGAGCTGGGTATTGTCAGTGTACTGCTGACACCTCGCCCCAAAGCTCCTGATGACTGCTCCCAATGGCTTCATATAGATGTTAAACAGCATGGGGGACAAGATGGTACCCTGCGGCACCCCACAGCACAACTGCCAGGGGGGCAAAATACAATCACCCAACGCTATTCTCTGAGAACGACCTTGGAGATAGGATTGGAACCACTGTAAATCAGTGACTTCAATATCCATCTCACCAAGTCGGCCCAGAAGGATGCCATGGTCAATGGTATCAAAAGCCACTGAGAGATCAAGTAAGAGTAACAGGGTCACACTCCCCCTGTCCTCCTTCCGATAAAGGTCATCTATCAGGGCAACCAAGGCCAATTCAGTCCCATAACCAGGCGTGAACCCAGACTGGAACGGGTCAAGATAATGTTTCATCCAAGAACACTTGCAATTGCTGTGCCACAACCCTCTCAATCAACTTCCCTAAGAAGGGGGCATTTGCGACCGGTCAGTAATTGTCGCAGACCAATGGATTCAGGGTGGGCTTTTTCAGGAGCGGTCACATCACCACCTCTTTCAGGGCAGCAGGAACCACTCCCTCCACATTGATGTGTTGACCACACCCTGGATGACCACACCCCAAATGAATTGAGCTCCAAAATTCAATTTTATTTAAGCACTGAGCATGCAATGTATGTTGAATGGAACACTACAAAATTAAATACAGAGCTATCTAAAACAACTGAGATTAAACCAAAAAGCAAATCTTGCACAGTTGCACATCCTGCACAATAACAAATGCTTATATTCCACTGGAATCAATGGGGCGTTAAATGTGCATAACTATAAGCAAGACTGCACTCGAAGTAAGAAAAACACATTAAGTTCCTAACTGATATACAGTCTTGTATTGTTTGATGGATAAAACAAACCTTCAGAAAAAAATTAGGTCTGGGTTATTAAAGTACGGTGACATCTGGGTGTTTTTGGACTTGAAGGGTCAGCATTAAACTGACATTTGATTAATTACATGTACACAAGAATACAACATTCAGTCAAGGGTATAGGACATTCTGATAGCTATCAGAATAAATCTCATTAAGATTAAATACATGGAGAACTTGTATACCAGTCACAATTAACTATGACAGCCAGTATGGCATTATCCATGACAGGTTCTCTCGGACAACCAGATGCAGGGATTTAACAGCAGAAGATGGATCTGAACATCAGATTCTGTCCTTTGGAGCATCTAGCTAGCCCATAACAGAACAGAATGCTGAGCAAGATGGATCTGATCGATCCTATATTAATCACACTTTCTGGATTTCTGGGGCATGTCCAGCCCTGACCACAAGCTGGAGCCCACTGAATAGGACAGATACCAGATGGCTGCTTAGTCAGGCAGGTACAGGTAAGAGCAGTCTGTAAGTAACAGTGCCTTGCATAACGCCAAGCAGTCAGCTTGCTCTGACCATCTGGAGTTCAACTGATGGAACTAGTTCCTGTGGATCAGAGCCCTTGTCATGACATGATGTACTAACCAGAAACACACAAATCTACTATATATTATGAAAAGTTCTGTATGTCAGTTCTCTATGCCAGTGGTTCCCAAACTTTTTCCCCGCACTGACCACTTGAAAATTGCATAGAATTCAAATAGTAATAGAACAAAATACAAGTAATAAAAGAAGCACTTCCAAAGAAAGGGGATCCCAGAGAATGCAGTAATTACCGAACTATTGCCTTAATATCCCATGCAAGTAAAGTAATGCTCAAGATTCTACAACAAAGGCTCTTACCATATATGGAGCAAGAAATGCCAGACATCCAACCTGGATTTAGAAAGGGAAGAGGCACCAGAGATCATATCACCAACATACGTTGGATAATGGAACGGACCAGGGATTTCAGAAGAAAATCACCCTGTGCTTTATAGACTACTGCAAAGCCTTTGACTGAGGAGATCATTTAAAACTATGGAATACTTTAAAAGTAATGGGGGTGCCACAGCATCTGATTGTCCAGATGTGCAACCTATACTCTGCACAAGAGGCTACTGTAAGGATAGAATATGGAGAAACCGACTGGTTCCCCATCGGAAAGCGTGTGATACAGGGGTGTATTTTATCACCCTATTTGTTTAATCTATACGCAGAACATATCATACGGAAAGCGGGATTGGACCAAGATGAAGGAGGTGTGAAAATTGGAGGGAGAAATATCAATAATTTAAGATATGCAGACGATACCATACTCTTAGCAGAAACCAGTAATGATTTGAAAAGAATGCTGATGAAAGTTAAAGAGGAAAGCACAAAAGCAGGACTACAGCTGAACGTCAAAAAGGCTAAAGTAATGACAACAGAAGATTTATGTAACTTTAAAGTTGACAATGAGGACATTGAACTTGTCAAGGATTATCAATACCTTGGCACAGTCATTCACCAAAATGGAGACAATAGTCAAGAAATCAGAAGAAGGCTAGGACTGGGTAGGGTAGCTGTGAGAGAACTAGAAAAGGTCCTCAAATGTAAAGATGTATCACTGAACACCAACGTCAGGATCATTCAGACCATGGTGTTCCCGATCTCTATGTATGGATGTGAAAGTTGGACAGTGAAAAAGGTGGATAAGAGAAAAATCAACTCCTTTGAAATGTGGTGTTGGAGGAGAGCTTTGCGCATACCATGGACTGCGAAAAAGACAAGTAATTGGATGTTAGAACAAATTAAACCAGAACTGTCACTAGAAGCTAAAATGATGAAACTGAGGTTATCATACTTTGGACATATCATGAGAAGACATGATTCACTAGAAAAGACAATAATGCTGGGAAAAACAGCAGGGAGTAGAAAAAGAAGAAGGCCAAACAAGAGATGGATTGATTCCATAAAGGACGTCACAGACTTACAAGATCTGAACAGGATGGTTCATGACAGATGCTCTTGGAGGTCGCTGATTCATAGGGTCGCCATAAGTCATAATCAACTTGAAGGCACATAACAACAACAAAAGAAGCAATAAAAATACAATGAAGAAACAATATATTTAATGCAATGGATGTGCTGTCTTCAATCACAAATCCACAGATACACTGTGGACTACCCGAATGAAGTTCATGAATCACTGGTGGTCCATGAAGCACAGTTTGGGAACCCTTGCTCTGTGCATTTGGACACCTCTTAAGATATTGTAACCAGCGTTCCATTATGGTTCCTGAGATCAAGAAGTAGATCTTCAAGGCACGCAGAAACAAAAGAATTTACAGTATTATTAAATTAGCTTTGGATTAAAATCCTTACTAGGGCAACCTTGGTAGTATTTTAGGAAATATGCAAGGTTTTTGTTCCAGAAGGCCACTAATTCCACCCACTGGTGTGCAGTATTTGCTATTTTGATTTCTGGCTTGTATTAATTGCATTGTTTTAAAATTTGTAACTTTTAATTGTAAGGTTATTGCTTTATTGTTTTGCACTCCACTTGGAATATTAGGTAGAAAGTAGTATGTGAAATGTTTTGTAGCTCAGGAAGCAAATTCACCACAAGTTCTTCTCCAATCTCTAACAATCAGAAAGCATATGCAGGGCTTTCAGGGAAGGCATATATTATTAACTGAATGTTAACTGACCTAATATTGCCACTTTAAGAGAAACAGCAGAGTACAAAGGGTAATATCCAACTTAGTCGTATTCAGAGTAGATCCACTGAAACCAATGAACTTGATCACTGATTTCAATGGCTCTACTCTGAGTATAGTTAACATTGGATATCATCCATTGTCCTCAATAAATGAAGCCAGAGAGTCACTGAAAGCTTCCATTAATTTGAATAAAAATGTGTTTCAGGAAAAGAAGAGCCATTTACATTTGAGCATATCTTCTAACATCTGTACTACATTTCTGACTGCTCAAGTTTCTTTTGAAAGGATTTGCATACAACACCTCCAAAAGATGTGCTTGTTGGAGTTATAAACAATAATGTCTGGCTTCCTGAGTCATTACAACAAGCTATTGGATAACGAAATGCATTATAAATGCATTGCATAGAGTAAATATTGTGACTAACCAACAAATTAAATAATAGACTATTTCTACGAGCTGCTGCTCTAACAAATAAGTGCAAGGACTGGCAAAGCATATGAAAATAGTGATCTCCCAAGCATGCCTTGGATTAATTGAGAAATGATAATTTACTGAGGGAGGAAACTGAAAGAAATAACATTTTTCAAAGCCAATCTGAGAGCTTGGGGAAATTCCTACTGTCTCCATCAGCCTTTGCTGCCCCTGACAGTTCCCCCCATTTTTTGTGAGCCAGAGAAATGTTTGGGGACTCTCCTTTGAGACAGGTTTTTATTTGTTTCCTTAGTGGTTATCCAAGCCCAAACTTGGAGAAGTTACCAGCACCTCTAAGTATCATAACTCATGTAATACCATCAGTTAAGCGGTATTCAGAGGGGGTTTACCATTGCCTCCCTCTGCGGCTAGTCCTCCCCAGCTGGCTAGGGCCTGCTCAGCTTGCCACAGCTGCACAAGCCAGCCCCTTCCTGTCCTCAACTGCCAGCTGGGGAGCAACTGGGCTCCTTAGGACTACGCAGCTTGCCCACGGCTGCACAGGTGGCAGGGCACGTAACCCCTGAGCCACTCACTGTGGGGGTGATCTTCATCTGGCCCTTTACACCCAGGAGACGCAAGCGGGGATTTGAACTCACAGACTCTGGACTCCCAGCCAAGCTCTCTTCCCCACTGTGCTACACCAGCTGATGGATCTGTTATAGGCATGTGAAATTTTGAATACCAAAAATAAATGACATATGCACATTACATAAATTCATTCATTCCTGCATAATTTCATTTTTAAATAACAATCTGAACCTCATACTATAGACTTGACCTAACAAGTCTTGATATATATTTACAGATCTAAATATAGATCTGTATATTTCTGTATTTTAACAGTTTTTTTAAACTGTGCCTTCATCACAACATCAATTCCAGGGTAATGTAGGTAAGAATTTCAAATATCAATACAATATTAAAACAATAAATAATATCTGAGAAGTAATAAACCAAAACTATTCAACCAGCTAAAACAGTATATCAAAGTTTAAAGTATGGCCAAATAAAAACATCTTAAGGTGGCACCAAAAAGAGTACAATGTTGGTGGAAGTCTTACCTCCTTTGGGAGGGTATTCCAAAGCTAAAGCGCCACCTCTGAAACAGGCCTCTCCTCATGGATTCATAATGCACCTCTTCTATAGATGAAACTCAAAGAAGGGCCTCATCTGAAGATGTTAAGGCGTGGGCAGGTCAGTATGGGAGGAGATGCTCAAGATATTTGGACTCCAACGTGTTTAAGGCTTTAAAGGTAAGCAGTGACAGATAGATGGATTCCAAGCTGTTTAGGACTTTAAAGACGAGCACCATCTGGTATTTGGGTCATGAACTGTTTAGGACACCAGTGGTTTGAACTCAGCTCAGAAATGAATAGTCAACCAATTTCAGAATAGGTATCCTACGGTTCCACCTAAATAATGTAGTCAAAACTCCAACAGCAGAGTTATGCACTAGATCAGTGGTTCCCAACCTCGGGGCTGTGACCCCCAGAGGGCCACGAACAGTAAAGAAATGAATTATCAATTATTATTTTTTTTAAGTCTTCATTCCCTGGACACTGTCTGCTCCCTACTGCTGCTGCAGACACCACCTCCCCCTTTCTTGGCTCCTGATTCACTGCCATCTCCTTTAAAATATTATTCTTATTTGTGAGGCCGCTCAGATCTCACCTTCAGCCCAGACACAGCCAAGGAGCAGTGAGGAAGCTTGCTTCCCCCCATCTCTGAGGCTAAGTGTGTGTGCCAGTGTCCCCCCTTTCTTCCACCTATCCTCTGCCCCACCATCTCTCTCTCCAAGATACTGCAGCAGTGGAGGGTTCCCCCGCCCACATGCCCAAATGTATGCACACCTGCAGATGCTTGCAGGAGGGGCAGGTGTGTTTCTGTGTGCGCGTGCATGCACTGATCTGTCTTCTGCTCCACTCTCATTCCCCAAGTGCATGCTAACCAAGTCATCAGTTCCAATGATCATCCCAAGGCCAAAAAGCACTAACCCCCCTACTCAATCTATCCACCCTGTTGTCTTCACAACCTAGCATTCCTGCTACTACCACATTGCTGCTATTCTTATTATACTTATTTTAAAAAGCTCAGCAGGTTGGCTGATGCTGAGGTCCACAAACTGCAACTGAAATGTATTTATTTAATTATATTGCATTAATATCCCACCTTTCCTCCAAGTTACTCAAGGTGGTATACATGGTTCCCCCCCTTTCCATTTTATCCTTACACCAACCCTGTGAGATAGGTCAGGCTGAGAGACTGTGTCTGGCCCAGGGTCACCCAGTGGGCTTCATAGCTGGGTGGGGATTTGCACCTGGATCTTACTCCAACACTGTAATCCACTGGTGTTGGGAGACGAGACTGAACATCTTCGGACCATATGGGAGGGGGAGTGGAATACCAAGTTCATGAACTTTTGCATTAAGAAAAGAAAGCAACACCTCCCTGTCTGCAGGGAGCTGTTTATGGAAAGGGATATTTGGATATGTGGTTTTGCCATGCACCATTTTTTCAATTAACAGAGGCTAAAATTACAATTGGGGGGCGTCATGAAATTTTTTGAGCTTATGAAGGGTGTCCTGTACTCATAAAGATTGGGAACCACTACACTAGATGCAACTTCAAACTGTTGTTAAGGATAGTCTCAGATATAACATGTTGCAGTAATCCAACCTAGATATTACCAGAGCATGGATCACCATAGACAGACTATCTGTCTGAGAAAGGCTTCAGCCAAAGAACCTGCTGAAGCTGGCAAAAGGTGCTCCAAGTAATCAAGTCCACTTGGGTCTCTAGTGACAATGTTGGATCAAGAAGCAGCCCCAAAATGCATGCCTATTTCTTTACGGGGAGTGCAACACCATCCAACAAACCAAATTTCCAGACTTGGGAACCATGTATTTACAGTGCCTACATCTTGTTAGGTTTCAGCTTCAGTTTATAGGTCCTCATCCAGCCAGTTAACAAATCCAAGCAGCAGTTCATCACCTCCTTAGCCTCACCTGATTCAGATGACATGGGAGAAAAAGCACTATGTATCATCAAGTATGCTGATGACACCTCACTCCAAATCCCGAGCTGAACCTACCAAATGGCTTCCTATAGATGTTACACAGCACAGAAGGGTAAGACAGAATCTTGCAGGACTCCACAACTGAAAGGCCATGGAATCTAGCAGAAATTCACCAATGATACCTTCTGATACCACCCCTGCAGGTACATGTAGAACCACAGTATCATTGTGGTCTCAATCCTAAGAGTCTAACAAGCTACCATGGTCAATATGGTACATATGCATTCTACATATTAAAACAATGAATAAACCCACAAGCCCTCAAGTTTTCACTAACAAAATACACAAACAAAATCTGAAACTGAAAGAAGAAACTGTAATAAATTTACCAACCTTTGTCTCCTTTAACATATGCATTCTGATTACTGTTGTAGCCTTTCAATTAAACATGCCTGAAGTTAGTAAATTGCCTCCAAGCAACCAAGGAAAGTCCCACAGCCTAGAAAGAGCACTTAATGCAGCACAGTGCTATTTCCCCAACTAGGGGAATACAGCATTA
Organism: Rhineura floridana; assembly: GCF_030035675.1. Classification (NCBI taxonomy): domain Eukaryota; kingdom Metazoa; phylum Chordata; class Lepidosauria; order Squamata; family Rhineuridae; genus Rhineura; species Rhineura floridana. Next base: position 93,066,730 of record NC_084484.1, on the reverse strand, counting down.
CCATAGCTGCTGCTTGTCTTTTCCTCTTTATCTGACAGAAAGTGCAGTCAGACTGGAAACAATCATAATGGAGAATCACAGCAGGGTGCAATGGCCTCTGCCAATACAATCCCCACTTCGCTGCTGCCTCTATAACACATCTCTATTCTGAGCGGGAGGGGGTTCTGACCAGGATGAGGATGGTGCAAGCCATACCAGTTCCCTCCCAGGATTATAGTTTTTATTTCAAAAGGTAGGGAAGAATCTGCAAGAGCAGCCACTTTAGCACTGCTTCATTTCTGGAACATATCTACCCTTTCCATATCTTTCCAAAAATTCTTCATTTTGTCAATATTTTTCTTCTCTAAGATATATGCTTCCAACTACAAAATGTTCTGCCTAATCCCTCCACTGATTCCCTTCCTCCACAGACATCAAAAGAACAGATTTATTAATTTGCATTTCTAATCTGCCCCATACCAAAAACTCAAAGGACTAACTAGCTTTAATCAACATAGAAAGATGGCAGATACTGAGAAGAAGGTGCCTAGCTTCACTGAAGTATATTCTTCTCCCTGAGATTTTACAACACTTACATTTCAGCCTAGAGATATGTGGAAACCCCATCTCCAGTTACAAAATTTTAGTCTTATTAACTCCACACAGACACACTTTTGCAGATGCTTCTCCTGAGGCAGAATCCCCAAATTCGCATCAAAATTTTACATAAAAAATTATGACAACTCTAGTTCAGGCTAAGCAAAATACATCTCTACTTGCTGTCTAAACTTGACACATGGACAGCATAATTAAGAAGTAGCCTCTACTTTAAAGATTATGAAGAGTGTGCAGATAAAATCTTTTGGGCATGCCATTAATGGCAACAGAAATCAAAGCCACTGTTTTTCTGCAAGGAACACTCAGGAGATGCCAATGACTCAAAATGTTCAGCTCCCCGCCCCAGATGAAATCTCACTTGTGGGTATTAAACATGGAAAGAACTAGAGCAGGATTGGGGAACATCCAGCCCATGAGGCTAATTAGGCCTGCTACGCCTCCCCATTTGGCCCCTGAGACTTTTATGGTCAAGACATGCCAACATGCCCTACTGCTGATGTTATATAACAGTGGTTCCCAACCTTTATGAGTACAGGACCCCCTTTATAAACTCAAAAAATTTCATGACACCCCCCCCCCCCAGCTAACTGTAATTTTAGTCTGTGTTAATTGAAAAAATGGTGCTTGGCAAAATCGCATCTCCAAATATCCCTTTCTATAAAAAGCTCCCTGTGGACAGGGAGGTGTTGCTTTTTTTTCTTAATGCAAAGGTCCAATCAAATTGGGATCCCACTCTTCCCAACAGTCTGAAGATGTACAGTCCTGTCTCCCAACACTAGTGGGTTACAGTGTTGGAGTAAGATCCAAGTTCAAATCTCCAGCCGATCAAGAAGCCCACTGGGTGACCTTGGGCCAGACACAGTCGCCAGCCTGAGCTATCTCACAGGGTTGGCGTAAGGATAAAATGGAAAGGGGGGGGGACATTTGCAGCACTTTGAGCAACTTAAAGGAAAGGTAGACTATAAATGCAATACTTAGATACATTTCAGCTGCAGTATGTGGACCTCAGCCTCAGCCAACCTACTGAGCTTTTTAAAAATCATCATAATCAAGAAGCAGCAATGTGGTAGTGATGGGGATGCTAGACTGTGAAGACAAAAGGGTGGATAGACAGAGGAGGGGGGTTAGTGCTTTTAGGCCTTGGGATGATCATCATCACTGATGACTTGGTTAGTGTGCACTTCAGGAATGAAAGTGGAGCAGAAGACAGATCAGCGCGCGTGCACACACACAAAAACACACCTGCCCCTCCTACAAACATCTGCAGGTGTGCATACATTTGGGTATGTGGGAGGGGGGAACCCTCAACTGTTGCAGCATCTTGGAAAGAGATGGTGGGGCAGAGTGTAGGTGGAAGAAAGAGGACACTGGCACACACACTTAGCCTCAGAGATGGGGGGCAAGCAAGTCCTGAGCTTTCTCGCTGTTCCTTGGCTCCGTCTGGGCTGAAGTTGAGATCTGGGTGCCCTTGCAAATAGGAATAATGTTTAAAAGGAGGTGGCAGTGAAGCAGGAGTCAAGAAAGGCAGGCAGGCTGGCTGCCAGAAAGGAAGGGGGAAAGCAGCCTTTCCTTGAAGCCTTGCTTCTTTTCACGTCATGAAAAGCCCTCTCCTCTCATTCTGTGTAAGGGCATCGTCAGCAACAGCAGTTAGAAAAGATGGGAGTCAGCAATAGTAATCCCCTCTTCTTCCTGGTAGCACCTCCCTCAGCCCCCTTTGGCATCTGCCACGTGTTTTATAGGTAGATGCCTGCCCTCGGCGTGCCTTGAAAGACGCTCTGGTGCTTCAGCAAAGTCCTCTCCTCTCATTTGGAGCAATGAAGAGGTGTCATCTGCAGTGGCAATGGTGAGCAGACAGCATTCAGGGAGTGAAGACTTTTTTTAAAAAAATAATTCATTTCTTTACTGTTCGTGCCCCCCCCAGATTACTTTGCGGCCCCTCTGGGGGTCATGCCCCCCAGGCTGGGAACCACTGTTATATAAGATATCAGGCGTGGGGCAGGTAAAGGCAGGGCTTGGACAAATGGGGCTTTGCAGCCAGAAGTGTCTGCAAAACCCTTGCGCAGCACTTCCCAAGCATGATAATTGACTGATTGCTGACACCTGGGAAAGCTGTGCACATTTTTTTGCCCATGTGGTTTGATTTCTAGCCATGTGGGCAAGAACAGGTCACCTGACATTGTGACCCCAGGCAACTGAGAGTTGCGGAGCCCCATCCACCTATCAAACTTTGTCCACAGAGGTGTATGGAGATAAGGATCTGGCCTAGCAGCCAGATTCAGTTCCCCACCCCTGAACTAGAGGAAATATTGTGCAAAAATATACATGCAGCTGCATTTGTACTAAAATAAACTTTAGTGAGATACATTCCCATCCATCCTATCTAAAAACTTGATTTTTAGAAATGTTAAATCCAGAGGAAAAGAACCTAGTTTTTTTTCCAGAAGGAGGGAAGAAAATTACATAAATTTTGAGTGAAATTGATATATAGATACATAGGCACACACAATCACTATACTTATTTCCTTATCCAGTTTAAACTTATGTTATTGCTTCAATATAAAATGCATCTTTTACAGCTTGTCATATAAAACTGTACTATTAGGCACAGTTAAACAATTTACAGAGCAATTCTATGCACTTATTACTTAGAATACAGATACAATCAGGTTAGTGAAGCTTACTCCCAGGTAAACACACATAGGATAGCCACTTCAAATGTAACTGCTTAAGACTACAATCCTATATGTACTTACCTGGGAACAAGCACAAATGAAGTCAATCGGACTGACTGTTGAGTACAAACATGCAGGATTTTGCTATTGCTATTATACAAATGAAACTGTGAATATACCCAATGCTAAAGAGATATTTATTTATTTTTATTTTATTTTATTAAGCTTATATACCGCCCGACTAGCAACAGCTCTCTGGGCGGTGAACATTAAAAATACAATAAAAATAACACAATACAGTATATCACAATACAAAACTGTACAAAAAACTGTACAGTCTAAAATCAAAATATAATAATTTACAATTAACGGGAATTAAAATGCCTCAGAGAAGAGAAAAGTTTTAACCTGGCGCTGAAAAGATGATAGTGTCGGCGCCAGGCGCACCTCCTCGGGGAGACCATTCCATAGTTCGGGGGCCACCACTGAGAAGGCCCTAGATCTTGTCACCACTCTCCGGGCCTCCCTATGAGTCGGAACCCGGAGGAAGGCCTTTGTAGTAGACCGTAGTGTACGGGCCGGTTCATATCGGGAGAGGCGTTCCAACAGATATTGTGGTCCCGCGCCGTATAAGGCTTTATAGGTAAGTACCAACACTTTGAAGCTGGCCCGGAAGCATATTGGAAGCCAGTGCAAACGGGCTAGCACAGGTGTTATATGCTCAGACCGCTTAGTTCTTGTTAGCAGTCTGGCCGCCGCATTTTGCACTAGCTGTAGCTTCCGAATCGTCTTCAAAGGTAGCCCTACGTAAAGCGCATTGCAGTAGTCCAGACGCGAGGTTACCATAGCATGTACCACTGATGTGAGGTCCTCCTTACTCAGATAGGGACGTAGCTGGACTACCAACCGAAGTTGGTAGAACGCATTCCGGGCCACCAAGGCTACATGAGCCTCAAGTGTGAGGGAAGAGTCTAAGATGACTCCCAGACTACGCACCTGTTCCTTTAGGGGGAGTGTAACCCCATCCAGGACAGGGTGTATATCCACCATCCGATCAGAGAAACCATCCACCAACAGCATCTCAGTCTTGTCAGGATTGAGTCTCAGTTTGTTAGTTCTCATCCAGTCCATTGTCACAGCCAGGCAACGGTTCAGCACGTCGACTGCCTCACCTGAAGAAGATGTAAAGGAGAAGTAGAGCTGTGTGTCATCAGCATACTGATGACAACGCACTCCAAAACTCCTGATGACCGCCCCCAGCGGCTTCATATAAATGTTAAAAAGCATGGGAGACAGAACCGAACCCTGCGGGACCCCACATTGGAGAACCCACGGTGTCGAGCAATGTTCCCCAAGCACTATCTTCTGGAGACGACCCGCTAAGTAAGAGCGGAACCACTGCCAAGCAGTGCCTCCAACTCCCAACTCCGCAAGCCTCTCCAGAAGGATACCATGGTCGATGGTATCAAAAGCCGCTGAGAGGTCAAGGAGAATCAACAGAGTTACACTCCCTCTGTCTCTCTCCCGACATAGGTCATCAAACAGGGCGACCAAGGCAGTCTCAGTGCCAAAACCAGGCCTGAACCCCGATTGAAATGGATCTAGATAATCGGTTTCATCCAATAGCGCCTAGAGCTGGTCAGCAACCACACGTTCCAGGATCTTGCCCAGGAACGGAACATTGGCTACTGGTCTGTAGCTGCTGAAATCCTCTGGGTCCAAGGAAGGTTTTTTCAGGAGTGGTCTCACTGCCGCCTCTTTCAGACAGCCAGGGACCACTCCCTCTCGTAAAGAGGCATTAATCACTTCCTTGGCCCAGCCAACTGTTCCTTCCTTGCTAGTTTTAATTAGCCAAGAGGGGCAAGGATCCAGTACCGAAGTGGTCGCATGAACCTGTCCAAGCACCTTGTCCACGTCCTCGAACTGAACCAACTGAAACTCATCCAACAAAACATGACAAGACTGTGCTCCGGACACCTCAGTAGGATTAACTGCTATTAAATAGGAGTCTAAGTCCCGGCGAATGCATGAGATCTTATGCTGGAAGTGTTCAGCAAATTTATTACATCGAGCTACCGATGTATCTGCCGTATCTTGTAGGCCTGGATGGAGTAGGCCACGAACCACTTTAAAAAGCTCCCGTGGGCGTGAGAGAGATGACTGAATAGAGGCGGCGAAATGTTGTTTTTTTTGCCGCCCTCACCGCTCCTACATAGAGCTTAGTAGAAGCACGAACCAGCTCATAATTGCATTCGTCGGGAGTTCGTCTCCATCTCCGCTCAAGCCGCCTCCTGTCTTGTTTCATCGCTCTCAGCTCCGGAGTATACCAAGGAGCAGTATGAGCTCTACATAGGAGAGGGCGTGCAGGAGCGATCGTGTCAACAGCCCGGGTCATCTCTGTATTCCACAGATCGGCCAGGGCTTCGACAGGAGTGCCAGTCTTATCAGCCGGAAAAACCCCCAGAGCCTTTTGAAAACCTTCAGAATTCATTAGTCTCTGGGGGCGGACCAATGTAATAGGTCCCCCACCCTTGCAGAGGGAAAAGGCTACTGAAAGTCTAAACTTCAGCAAGCAATGATCTGTCCATGACAACGGGAGAGATGTAAAACTCCCCACATCCAGATCACTATCCCCATGTCTGGTAGCAAAGACCAGGTAGTGCTCCAAACTGCTACACCCATGCTACCTAAAGCACATGTCTTTAGTTCTTTCTATCTGAGATGTCGGAAAAAATAAGGGTTGAAAATAGATGCCACAAATTTTATAGTAAGCAGAAGGAATAATCATTTGGACAGAAACCGGCTCAAACAAGGAAGTGTATGTTCCTTTCATGCATTTTGGATTTGAGTGCTGTATAGGTCTACAGCAGAGGTGAGGAATTTGTGGTCCTCCAGATATTGCTGGACTCCAACTCCCATTAGCCCCAGACAGCATGGCCAATGAGCAGGGATAACGGGAGCTGTAGTCCAATAACATGTAGAGGAACACAGGTTCCCCATTCCTGGTCTGCAGCATACACAGGAATTATTTCTCTCTAAAGTTGTAGACTTCCTTACATAAAAATCTTCATATTGCACATTTTCAGTCAGTAAAACATATTAAAACAATTTTCACTTATTCCAAAATATAAAATATATCATAGGGTTTTTGTTTTGTGCAATAATTCCCCAAATACCCAATTTTTCCTTTGGAAAAAAAATGAGAAAACCCCTCACCCTCAAGGAAAAAAATGAGGAGAAATCTGTCCATTCCCTCCCACCGACATTTTTCAGTTTTTTCCCAGGCCTTCAACATCTCTAATCCTCTACTCACCATTAACAAAGATAAATGTCTGATGTCACTTTAGTCACTTAAGAGAAAGAGAGCTCCATTTCATATAATATTGCATCACCAGTTGTATTTATATCTTCACTGGGTTTTTTTAATTATTCAAATATTAATTGCATCCAAGCATTTGCCTGAATATATTATGTTGTAAACTGGAGACAGGGATGGCGCACAATCCTTGACTGTGACATCTGCAGACGCGCAGCTGCGCTTTAAATCTTCATGGGATTAATGTGAAAGTCTGTTGGGAGATTCTAAGCACGTTCAGTTGAACACACCTAGAAAGTACCCCCCTTGCATGCACGCACACACAATCAGGACCAATCACAAGGAAGTCTTTAAACACAATCAACCTAACATGCCTAAAACCTCTCTATAGACCTTTGCATCTAGGACACTGCAGGAGGGGCTTGCATGTGCACCTCTGGCCCCCACTTACAACATTGCATGTTCAGGCAAACACCTGAACACATCTATTCTTGTTCTATGTATGTCATATGTAGGAGTTATGAAGCCCCATCTTATGCACGTTGCTTGAAAGAAATTTCCACCCAGTTTAATGGGACTTAAGCCAAGTTAAGAGTTCACTAGATTGCAGTCTACAAAACCACTTCTGATTACAGTATGTAAAAATCTATTAATGTATACATAGTCTGGTGCTTGAATAGAGAGTAAATCAATACATTAGCGTTTTGTAGTAGTATAACCGGTCAATACAAAAAGTGATAGTTATACATAATCACCAGAAATCCTATTCTCTATGGGATGTGGCATCTCTAAGGTGCAGCTTCCATAAGAAGAATTCTGAGCTTATTCTTTGAATAGAGAGCTTGGGGGTGGGAGACAGAAACAGACCATTGCAGATTAGCAGGACTATGCTTCTGATCAGAATATGAAGAGATCAGAGCTATCAATCAAAATTTAGCTATTCTTATAGTGTTGGCCATAGTATTTTTACCACTTGAAGAAACATCAGGGCAATTACAGAGCCTCCCTATTTTTATGTAAACTTGAAAATATTTAGATCTATGCCAAAACAGCTTTGAATAAACTTCACATATCTAACCTAATTGAAACAAAAAGTGTTTCATTCTAAGAATGTTTTTAAAGCTCCTTTGAAGCATTTGCAAACCATCTGAATGCTTTCTGGGAAGAGCTATACCAGATTCTCCTAGAGCAGGGGTGGAAAACCTCAGGCATGCCAATCTTTTCCATTTGGCCCATCAAGTCATTTTGGACAAGCCATGCCTACCTGCCTCACACCTATCATCATTTACAACATCAGGTGTGGGGCAAGAAAGGATGCAGCTGAGCCAAAAGGGAGTTATCAGGTCTTACTAAGCCCCATACATAACGCTCCAAAACACCTGATAATCAGCTGATTTGTCAGACTTGCATCATCATGTCATAAGGTGACTGACAAGTGGACACCTATCAAACTCGCCCCACAGAGGATAGGGGAGATAACCTGGCCCAGGCAAATCCAATTCCGTAGCTTCATATGGAACAACATATGTAGTATGACAAAATGAACTGAGGGTATGTTTTAAACGTGTATTAATAATTTCTGTGGTGTTAATTGTTTGGGACTATAAACTGATATTATTTATTGGGTAACAATCTTGAAGCAAACTGGCTGTCATGACCCTGGCATTTAGCAGCAATCAAGATTCAAAGGTGGAAGATGCAGAGTCTCCAGCTAAGTACCTGGACAAAGAGCAAGATCAGGGGTGGTATTCAATGCTAGTCCTATTCAGGCCCATTTAATTAATAGACATGACTAACATAGGTTTCATTAATTTAAATGGGTCAACTCTGACTAGGACTTAATTAAATACAACCCCAGGTTCAGGGCTCTGAGCCTGCTGCTGAGATCAGGAGACTGCTGAGACGAAGAGACAAAAGCTCCCAGAGGAACCTCTCAGACCACTGGAGCAAGTAGAGCCACAGCCTGGATCCTCACAGTTTTCCCCTGGGCCTGAGGAAGCAAATGCCATCCATAATATCTAACCAGTCCAGGAGCACAGAGGAGGCTACAGAATGGAGAATTGCTTGTCTTCAGGACAGAGAGTTGGCTCTTTAAGAACCTGAAGTTCTCCACCAGGGGGGCAGAGCCTGGGAGAGGTAGTCTGGAGGCAGAGTCTTAAAAAGTCTGCTCTCAATCTCTATTTACTTGCTTGGAGCTATCCATTGTCCTGCAACACAAGATATGCCTTGCCCTGTGAGATCTGTCTGCATCAGTCCAGAACCCACCATTGACAAAAGATTGTCTTGCACTCAGTGATAGAAATCCCTAGAATTGTAGGGTAACATTTGAAGAGACTTATGAGACAGCCTAGGAGGAAAAAAGATGTAGTTCCAAATGTTCTATTTATCTATTTTCATTATTTATATTTTACCTTTTAGGATATAAATCCTAGCAAGGCGGCTTAACAAGTAGCATTCACTTACATACCATTACTGTGTTTTTAAAATATTAACATTAAAAACACATCACAATCCTTCCCACAGGCAGCTGATGCTTGAGTGCAGGACTGGGGGAGATGGGGCAGTTCAGCAACAGCAGGCTCTGAGGTGGTCTTTGCCTGCCTCCCTCCGTCCCCTTGAAGCCTTCCCACAGGGCAGTTGATGGTATTTTGTCTTGCCCGGAGGACACAGTCCAGCTGGAGGAGGCCCTAATGTGGCCTTTACCTGCCACATGCATATACACATTCATAAAGACAAATGGTCCCATGCAAGTGGCGTGAGCAGATTTTCAGCCAAGCTTTAATTTAAACAGAATACTGAAGGGGTGGAGATATCATATGAAAAACCTTATCATAATGAAAAGTAACATTTCAGTGTAAAAATTGCCTTCATGTACTATAAATGTGTAAAATAAAAACAAGTAAATTAATAGTTCTCAGTGTGCAATTTACACAATACACAGATTTAGAAAAAAAAGAAAGATCACATATGACATTAAAGGCTGCCTTGCTTCATGCCCCCGCTTACAAAAGCAAGATCGAATAGGAAGCATAGCAAGACTTATTCCAGTGTGGCTTCCACTCTAAAACTACCTGCCCAAGGAGAACAGTCAGGGAAACTGTCTACATAACATCTGCAGGAAGGTGAAAATTATCAAACTGATATCAATATGTTCAAAACTGATTTTTATCTAATCATTCTGCTATCTTGTTCCTTTCAGCATTACCTCTTAGAATACTCTTAACTATTTGTACTTCACTTTCAGTATCTACAATACAGAATATTTTTATTATTGATGTTGATGCTGTTGTGGTTCATAAAGAAACAAATTCATTCATGAGTAATTAACATTTAATCTCACAAGGCAAACACAGGAGATCATAAAGAATGCCAAATATAATTAGTTTCACAAAAATATTTTGGGAAATAAATTATAGTTTAGGATACGCCATGGAGTCCCTCGTTATTTGGCTAACTTTTCTTATACCACATAATCCCTTTTAATTATAAAAACATAAAAAGGACCACATTGTGGCTCAGTTCACAAGCAATATTAAATCATAGTTTGAAATATATTATTGGGGGTTTTAAATGTATTTTATTACTTTCTTTCACAAAATACAGAACAAAAACAAGGCAAAGACATTGCACAGACATATAATAATCCAACAAAAACACCAACTAGGCCTCACAGAATACAGAAATACAAGGAAAAGAGCATTGTGTAATAAGTAATAACACAAAGCTACAGGTAAGTTCTATAGAAAGTAGGTAAGTCAATGGAAAAAAACTCTCCAAAACTGTTTAAGGGCCACGGGATGATTTCTGCCTAACTCTAATTTGTTCATAAACGAAAGGGGGTGTTGGAAGTGGGGCAAGAGCAACTCCTGTTTTGTTCTTTTGTTTATGCTCCAGAAGGGAGATAGAGCTAGGATCCTCCAGATGGATAGGCATGTTTACCCTTACCTGTGATGCTCTGACTAATTTCCTTCTGGCACTAGACTGTGAAGACTTTAGGGAAGCTTACCTGCCCCTCCTCCTTCCGCCCTTTCCACTCCTTTGTCTTCTGACTGTCCAGGAGAGAGGAGACATCCATTTGTCTCTGCTCTCTGCAATCCATGAGGCTAACCCCTACACCTGGGCATTATGCCTCCAACTTAGTTAGTTAGTTAGAACTAGGTTTGCTTTTCTATCTACTATGTATTTCTATAAATAAAGTAGCTTTTCTTATTTTACTAAGTCTCAAGTCTCAGTGATGCTGATGCAAGGTAAAAGCCTGCTTTCTTAGGCAAATGCACGCACACGCTGGCACACTCGCATTTCAACATCTGCTGTTACTCTGCTGCTGTGGTGCTGCTTTAAAACGAAATTAAGCACACACAAATACACACAGCGCAACAAGGGGAACCATCTCTCTTCATAGGTACCTGGTTTGGGGTGATCTCTAGCCAGGCACACTGAGTCTGTCAATTTTTCCAGTAAAGCAAGAGACCAGATGCGCGCATACCAATTCTCATTTGTAAAGTCCAAGGATGTCTTCCACCCCACCTCCATAAATACCATATAGGCTGCTGCCGACATGATACTGTTTAATGTGCATAAGCACTTTGCTCCTCCTGTGCTCCTTACTGTGGCATGTGGAGAAAAAACAAGCTGGTGTCTGGCTTTTCATGACATGTGAACCTGGGCTCGTGGTTTGTTTCCTCCAAAAAACAAGACTTGTCTTGTGCCCTCAAACTTCTTTGGATAGAAATAAACCATGAGCCTTATTTCGCCAGTCACAACAAGCCAGACTATGACTTATTACCTCCCTATGCAGGGTGGGGGAGGAGCAAAGTATTATACAGCCACGAGAGCGGCTGTATCCTATAGCCAGCATGGAGTTTTCACATTCCGCAATGTTAAATTGAAAATACCCCCCATGCCATTTGGATGCTTCCCATAAGCTCATTTCAAAACAAAACCTTACAAAACGTATAGTACTGAACTCAGAAAAGCTTGCTTAACAACCCCCTCAATTTTCATGGCGATACACAAAACAGTCAGAGAGAATCGAGAGTTCAAACTCTAAAAAGAGAAAAAAACCTCAGAGCCCTTTTGGACTTTTTTCCTCTGAGAGTTCTCATAATCTGTTGAAATTCATTAAAAATCACCCATGTTCACAGAGTACCTGTAATCCTAATACTGACCTTGCCCCACACACTGACCTTCATCTTCTGCAGTTTAAAAATTAAAAAATGCCTGGCTGATTTTTAATTAATTCAAGAAATTTTGGCTGGAAGCCAATAACGCGGGGCATGCTCAGTAAGAACCAACTGTCAGTGTTCTAAAAGCCTCACAGCTCCTTGGCTTGCCTAATCAGGGGGCCACACCCACACCAGACTTTGATTTCACTTGAGACAGTCATGGCTTCCCTCAGAGAATCCTGGGAAGTGTAGTTTGTGAAGGGTGCTGAGAGGAGATTGCTATTCCACTGACAGAGCTTCAGCGACCAGACTGGTTTAACAGTCAGCCACTCTGATTGAAGGTCTGTGAGGGGAACAAGGCGTCTCCTAACAACTCTCAGCACCCTTCACTAACCACACTTCCCAGGATTCTTTGACAGAAGCCATGACTGTCCAAAGTGAAATAAAGGCCTGGTGTAAATGTGGCCAGGGACAGCTTTGGTTTAAATTTGGGTGGGAGGGTACATGTGCCTGCTGTAGAATAAAAAGGTGAGTGAAACCCTGAAAAGCAATGATACTGTTCACAATGTTTTCCTTTTGCTCTCTGCTATCTTTTTGGCGCCTTTTGAAGACTTTTCCTCTTTTAACAAGCCTTTTGAGACCTATCCCAGTCTGCGTCTGTGTTAGAATTCTTTTAATATGTTTTCTTTAATAATGTTTTTAACCCTTTTTTAAATAAAAAATAGATGTTTTTAAAGCTTTTTTAAAAATGTTTTTAACGTTGTTTTGTTTTAATGTACTTTAAGGTCTTTTTATGATGTTTTAAAGTGTTTTTATCGTTTCTGTTTGCTGCCCTGGGCTACTGCTGGGAGGAAGGGCAGGATATAAATCAAATAAGAAAGAAAGAAAGAAAGAAAGAAAGAAAGAAAGAAAGAAAGAAAGAAAGAAAGAAAGAAAGAAAGAAAGAAAGAAAGAAAGAAAGAAAGAAAGAAAGAAAGAAAGAAGGCTTCCCTTCTGCCCAGTACCCACCCACCCAATCTCCTCCCCCTCCCCTCCCCCAGGTCAGTGATGGACTAGGACCTGGGAGACCAGGGTTCGAATCCCCACACAGCCATGAAGCTCACTGTGCGACCTTGGGCCAGTCACTGCCTCTCAGCCTCAAAGGAAGGCAATGGTAAAACCACCTCTGAATACTGTTTACCATGAAAACCCTATTCATACGGTCAGCATAAGTCAGGATTGACTTGAAGGCAGTCCATTTCCATTTCCAAACATGATTGCACAGAAATAAATCCCATTGAACTCAAGAAGTATGCAAACAATCAAACCCACCCACCCTTCTCCTCCCTCCTATTCTCCCCTCTTGCCTCTTCCCTCCCCCTTCCTTTGCCCCTCCCTCCCCATCCCCAACCCCTTCCAATCCCCTCCTTCCCCTTCCCCATCCTCTTCCTCCTCCCCATGGTCAGTTTTACCTATCTTAAGTATGATTGCACGGAAGTAAATACCACTGAACTCTATAAGCCTACAAATGATCAAACCTGCCCTTCCTTTGCCCCCTCCAATACGGTCCTTGCCCCTCCCCCTCCCCCATGGTCAGTTTTCCTATCCTAACTATGATTGCATAGAAGTAAATCCCATTGAACTCAATAAGCATGCAAATGATCAGACCTGCTTTTTTCCCTCCTTCCCCTCTACCTTCCTCCTCCCCTCCCCTCTTCCTTCTTCCTCCTACCCTGCCCACTCCAGCCCTCCCTTCCTGGTCAGTTTTACCTATCCTAAGCATGACTGCCCGGGAGTAAATTCAACTGAACTGAATAAACATGCAAATTATCAAACCTGTCCTTCTCCCCTCTTCGTCCTGCCTGCTCCTATCCCAGTCCTCCCCTCTGTGTTTCCTCCCCTCATCCCTTATGGTCAGTTTCACCTATCCTAAGCATGATTGCAGGGCAGTAAATCCCACTGAACTCAGTAAGCATGCAAATGATCAATCCAGTCTCAGCAGACTTGGGCAGGATCCCATTTCTTACCTCCCAGATTAAAAAGCAGAAAAATTCACTAATAGGCAAAAAACCTTGTGGTTTAAGAACATACCTATATAGCCCACAGCTATTTCTATCAAACTTTAAAAAGCAGGGAAATTGGGCAGCTATAGGGAATGCACCAGGGGAGCAGGAGACCTGAACTCCTCTCTGAGATATTGGACTGCCCTACAAATTGGTCAAAATGCAAACACAATTTGGGTTGGTCTTTCACAGTCCAATCCACTCGCTGTGTTGCTTGCAAGAATTTGATAACGTGTGCCTCTGAGCATATGGTGAGTGGTGGCAACACCTGCAATCAGCCCAAAGAATAGAAAGAAGACATGTGCTGTGCTGATCTTGTTTTAGCAGGGAGGAAGCAACATTATTAAGACAGTTGAAATAGTTCAGATGGTCACTTTAAATATGTCTGATTTACTTTGCAATTTTAGTGAAGTTTCCTATAGGAAATCATTTTCTTTTGTTTCTATTTCTGTGAATATGCGAAGTACAGCAAAATTTGCACTAAAAAAATTCCAAACATAATTGTGGAATAATGGCACTGACTTCTGCAGAATAGTCTCCAGTGGACCTCAGGAGTGTTTCAATTTGCACAAGACAAAACAGTGGGAGGTGAAATATATTCTAGCAAAATTCTAGGTGTGCTCTATGTTTTTAATTGACCATGCCCACCTTGCCTTAAATGAAGTGGTTTAAACATAGCAGGCTGAAAACATACATCCTCTTTTTTCCAACAGCTAAGAGTTATTGCTGAAGTAGCAACATATTGTAATTAGTCTGATTTTACATCAAACTGCAGTTTCAAATTCAACTGTTAATGCACCCAAAATAGAAATAGAGCATAACCTCCAATTTGAAACACAAAAGGCTGTCTTCACCATCATATGACATGGACCAATAAAAAGGCTTTGAAATTAATAAAATAAATTTGACACAGATTTCTAGGATGAATAATGAGGGAAATAAAATTTTCTAGTTTAGATTCTCTGTAGAAACATTAGCAACACAGGAAAGAAGCAAAGTAAGAAGAACACCAACAAGCATCCAAAAATATAATTCTCCATCTTTGGCGATGGCAGGTGTTGCCACCACTCACCATATGCTCAGAGACACGTTACCAAATTCTTGCAAGCTACGTAGCAAGTGGATTGGACTGTGAAAGACCAACCCAAATTCTGTTTGCATTCTGACAAATTTGTAGGACAGTCCAGTATCTCAGAGAGGAGGTCAGGTCTCCTGCTCCCCAGTGCATTCACTATAGCTGCTCAATTTCCCTGCTTTTAAAAGTTTGATAGAAATATCTGTGGGCTATAGGTACGTTCTTAGACTGCAAGGTTTTTTGCCTATTAGTGAATTCATATACATATTGTGTGCAAACCAGGGAAGTATTTTAGTAATATTTTAGATGTAAATAGGAGAATTAAAGCATCAATCTGCTTAGAATTCAAAATGACCATGCGACACTGACTATGCAATTCACGTTATGAATAAAAACCTAATATACAGTATCTTATACCTTTGTACAAATTCCAGAACTACCAATAATATACAAGAAAAAGGGGCTCAAGAGGTCTCACTTCTGATACAGCATTGCAATCTATGGAATTGTATTTATTTGTTCATTACTAATTTTATGAAACGCACTTTTCAAAATGGAACATTTTCTGCTTAAAATGAGGTAGTGCAACATGTTCTGCAGATATCCTTATCTAAAGAACACTTCCAAAAATTACAATGTAAGAAAGTTCTGCAAACAATGTGACTTTTGTGTAAATGCTTTCAAAAACTGAACTACTAATAACATCTATGCGTATCTGAGTAGCCATATGTGGTGTAGTGGTTAGAATATTGGACTAGGACCTGGCAGACCAGGGTTCAAAACCCTACTCAGCTCGCTGGGTGCTTTGGGCCAGTTACTGCTTCTCAACCTACTTCACAGGGTTGTCATGGGAATTAGAAGTGGGACAACCATGTACACCACCTTGAGCTCCTTGGAGAAAAGGTGGGATATAAATGCAATAAATAAATAAATTAAATAAGTCAAAACAAGAATTCCAGCACAATCTTATACATTATCTACTCCAAAGTCATTTCAATGACCTTTTTTCCAAGATGAGTGGGTACAAGATTGCAACCTTGAGCAGAACTTACATAAATGCTTCCCTTGCTACAATTTTATTCATGAGCCACTTCTACACATCAAGGTTGCAAATGCTTCCAAAATAACTAAGGAAAAATTATCTAGAAATACAGCCAGAGTCCTATTAAGTATTCCATTCCGTAAGATCCTAAAGAACAAAACACTGGAAATACTGTATAATACAAGTGGAATCAGTAATAAAATGTAACAGTGTGCTCTTGGTTCAGGGTTCCAAACAATCAGCCTTCTCCTAAGGTATTCCATTGTATTTCCACTTGATTCTGTTTTTTCATTTCCCATTCCTCCACAGTCAGTCAGCATTCCATGCCCACTAGTCATGCTCAGTCCTCAATGGCCTGTTTGAGGTTCCTCCCACTTTAGTTTTTTTTTTTTGTTTTTACTAAAGAGATTGGCTGGATGGATGGATTTTTCTTCAAACCTTTATTTTTCCCCAAGCCTGCTGATACCTCCCCACTTATGTGTGGACAGTGCTGCTTTAGAGTTCACTATTACCATATACAATAATAAATCATGGTGCTTCTGGCAGGGTTAGGCCTACCTCTAGCATCTGTATAATTTAAGCTGCTGGCTTTAAAAGAAAAAAGTCACCATATTTGACATTAAATATATGCATTCTTTGAATAATATGACCCTAAAGTTTATTCAGTTTTAAGTTTTTAAAGTAATAAGCCAAAAGGTTTTCCAAGACATGTCTGGATAAGAAAGACAAAAGGTGAAAGAATGCTCATCCCCTCATGCTTTTTTCAACCTCCCCCATTTGAGAGAGACAAAGGGGTTGAGAGAGAAACAAAATGATCATCCTTGCATAAGCTTCTGTTTCTCCACACACACTTTTTTCCTGAAAGATTTTACCAGATTAAAGAGAACAAATACCCTGCATTGGGGGGGGTATGAAAGGCAGGCCTAAATTGCCTAAAGAAAGGAAGAATAGAAAGGAAGAGTGCAAAAAAGATAAATAATTGGGTGTCAGAACAAATTAAACCAGAACTATCGCTACAAGCTAAAATGATGAAACTGAGGTTATCATACTTTGGACACATCATGAGAAGACATGATTCACTAGTAAAAACAATAATGCTGGGACAAACTGAAGTGAGTAGAAAAAGAGAAAGAACAAACAAGAGATGGATTGATTCCATAAAGGAAGCCACAGACCTAATCTTATAAGATCTGAACAGGATGGTTCATGACAGATGCTCTTGGAGGTCACTGATTCATAGGATCACCATAAGTCGTAATCGACTTGAAGGCACATAATAACAACATTATCATCATCATATTGGCTATTATTTAAACACCCCAAAATTAGTTTGATGTACATTTTATCGATGTAGGTACATGAAGTAGATGCTGCAGGAGGATGGCCAGTGGCCATTTTGGACTTGTGCCAACCTGTATACATCTATCCAATTTTTTTCATTCTAATCTGTCTTCTATGTCATCCATGTGGAAAATGCCATCAATAATGGCTTTCCTACAAAGACCTCTTACAGTTACTGGACTATCACTGGTATCTCAGTGACTGCTCTGGTTTCTAGACTGCAGCATTTGTAGCATAGTTTCCACAGTTGTGGCTAAATTAGGCCTTAATCCAGAGGGCCACAGAATGAGCTCTGCACGTGAAGTCAAACTTCTGAGGTGGCAATCCTATACATCTCCAGGGAATTAAGCCCCTCTGAACACAGTAGAACATATTTCTAAGAATATATGCATGACTGCAAGCTTCTTCCAGAAATAGTCAATGTATAAATGCAATAAAATTCCTCCCCTGCCCCTAACAAAAAACTCACTGAAATTTCAGAAGCAACTTCTGTGTTACAGAAGGGAAAGAGAGAAATCAAACTTCTATAAGCCACTGTCTTGGTCATGTCACAGTGAAAACCTGGTTCTGGTCCACGGAGATTTCATATTTGTTGTTAAACCAGCAATTTAATTTACACAGAACTTGAAATGGCTTTTTTAAAAAAAAATGCAAATAAATCACAGGGTATCACTGTGTAGATACCTCAGATCACAACATTGACTAGCAAAATCCGTTTTTTAAAATCTTGGTTTTTAAACTATCCTAAACCAATCCCAAATAGACAGTTTTCCATGAAGACTGGCTACTAACATTTATTAAATTTATATCTTGCCCTTCCTCCTAGGAGGAGCCCAGAGAGACATAGAGCTCTGCTAAGTGATGGGAGGCATTAAGTGGTTGAACAGCAGGATAAAAATGCTTTAAATAAATTGCAAAAATCATACTGTTCTCAATCTTTTATGCACCTGAGACTGTGACAATTGAAAGATTATGTTTTACTGTTATTAGTCAACAGTAATGCATACCATTGCTTGATTTTTATAAACACTTAGAAGACTAGGAAGTGGTACAGCATCTACAAATGCTTGTGTTTTAACAGTCTTCAGTAGACTATACCACTCCAAGTTGTGCCACTAAACCTGCAATTTCATGCACACTTACACAGAAGCCCCATTGAAAAGGGTAGTGTTTATTTTCAGATTCACAAAAATATGATCAGGCTGCATGGCTGCAGTGTTTAGCTCATTTGAAATCAATCTGACTTATTTCCAAGTAAAAGCAGCTAGGACTGGAGCAATGCAAATAGAATTTATACTAGAACTTCCTATACTGAACTATGCATGGAATGTGTTGACCCAGCATAATGTTGTGCAAACCACTACTCTTAATCAAACATACCACTTAAGTCACAAGTGTGTTGAAGCAGTGCAAAAAAACCTCAAAGGATAAAGCTCAGTATGTCCGTTACATTCTTCAAAAAAATTGACAAGCTTATAAACTGAGGTTAAATTCACCAGACACTACATGAAAATACTAGCCAAGTACCTGTATACTAACTTCAGTCAATATAAGTTCTGTTATACATACCGAATGAACAAATGAGTTATTGCCTTAAAAAGAAAAATAACAAATTCAAAAACATGCAACCTTAGCAGAGACCTTCTAACAAAACACCCTTCACTCCATGTAACTACCTCTGAAAACAAAACTGTTCCATCAATGAATAAGAATTCCTATCAAAAAAACAGTATAATGCACCATAGATATTATAAATACTGGCAACAATGACCAACCACACACACATAAACATACCTCCTATGAAATAATAAAATATTACTGAAAAGCTGCTTTGGTGATACTGACATTTGTGACTGAATATAAAGCTCTGGGTATGTTTGGGGAAGATGCCCTCTGCCATAAAGAGAAAACATCGATCTATAGACATGGATTTGTATATGTATGTACAATTTTGTCCTAACATACACTGAGCACTATATTTAAATCTACTTTTTATAGAAATAAAGAGCAATGTATTCCATCACAGCGTTACTCGACATATTAAATTTAGTTGGCATACTAGTCAGTGATGTACATAAAACTGATATACTATAATTTCCTATACTGAACTGTATCATTGGGTGTGTTGACACAGCATAATGTTGTCACCACCACTTATTCTTTATGAGTTATCATTTAAGCCTGAAAGGTGCTAGCAAAAATTTCATTCAGAAAAGGGTATATAACAAAACAACTGCAGTAGTGCAAATAGAAACCTACACAGATGCACAGAAGAACTAGATCAAAAACAAAACTGCAATGCCAGAAGCTGCTTGTTATACTCACCCACCAATGCCTAAGTGTAAGGCAGGAAGTAACAGTCGTCATGCTACCCTGCTTCCGTATTAAGAACAGAAGCAGATGCTCTAGCCTTATCCAAAGCAGGATATCAGGAAAGTGTTTGCAACACTTTTTTCTTATCAACTCTATACTTCAAATGAAGTAGTATTTGTAAACATTAAATCACACCCCAAGGATGCATTTACACTAAAATTTTGCTTGGTACAAAAAGTACAGAAGACATGAATAAGCCTGTGTTGTTTTTTTCCCTCTGACAGAGCAGTAGCCTAAATGCATTCTGCGTGAGGAAATTAGAGCAGTAGCAGGCACATACTTGATAGTGTGAGTATCCCTCTGTCTTCACCTTAGATCAATCAGTATATAATTTTCATAACAAGAACCATGGTACTCTCACAGACCTAGAAAGGTGTTCCTGAAAGATTGCCACTGTTATCAGGATACCATACACTTAAAGAATATTTAGTTGTACCTTCTAAAACAATATTGAATAGCAAACTTGAAGCAACACTATGTTTACACAAAAAGACTGACACCGGGGGAGGGGGGGAATCAAATAGTCTCAGAATAATAACTACATTATGAACCAACTCCCATCTGACATCATAAGCTTACATCAGCCAGTATCTATGATAAGAACTTAAGGATGCCAAGCCATAGGAGACAGATCTCAGGATTATCATAGATCAAGTAAGTACCCAACAAGAAAGTCCTATATGTTCCCACATCTCACACTGCTACTTTGCTCAGCACCCACATCTTCAGAACCCAGTACCTTCTTACACAGAAGTCAGACACTCCCCATAAGTGGTTTTTTCCTGATCTTGTCCAGCACCTTGTAAGTCCTGCCTTGTTCCTTTGAAGAGACCCACAGCCCTCACCAGTACTACTGATGAACAATGTAAACAAACCCTGTCTGAAGCCTCAAAATGACTCTGAAGTGCTCAAGTGGCTGCTTAGATCTTGCCCTTTAAAAAAACATTGTAACTTTAAGGGGTTGAGCCTAAATGGTTTTCCCTGGCTGATTATTACATGAATACTGGCATTAGTATCTAAGAATGATGGGGTTTTTTGCTCTGAACAGTAAACTACCATTCATCATCACTTAAAGCATCAGTTGTTGCACCATCCACAGTCTGACACAAACTCTATTGCTGATCTAACTTAATTTTGGCTGTATTAGCCATGGGCAGTGTAGTGGTTAAGGTGTTGGACTACAACCTGGGAGACCAGGGTTTGAATCCCCACATAGCCATGAAGCTCATTGGGTGACCTTAGGCCAGTCATTGCCTCTCAGCCTCATGAAAACCCTATTCATAGGGTCGCCATAAGTCGGAATTGACTTGAAAGCAGTACATTTATTTTTTAAACACACACTTGCCCATCACCAACCTTCATCGTAGCTCCTATCTATCTCAACTGCAATCTTGTCTAGTGATAACCCATTCCAGAAATCCCCCAACTAAATATGGCCTGGGAAATCACTCTTTCAACAGAACCCAGTTGTTTTAAACCCATCTTCCCTGGATTGTAATTTCTGCATATTTTTCATTTAGGCTACAATCCTGTATCCCCACTTGCCTGGGAGTATGCCCTAATGAATTTAGTGAGACTCTCTTCAGGGTAGACATGTATAGGACTGCACTCTTAATATTTTATGTACTCTGAAACAGCATTCCACATTATAAAATAAGTATACGATCAAAACATACTATCTATTTCATCAATAACTATTCAAGCAAAGTTATTTGATTTTTTTGGTGTGTTATGTTAAATAGAAACAAAGAAAAATACTCTGTGTTAACCCTACAAATCCACAAGGCTTCAATACACATTTCATACCAAAGCCTCAAACTTCATTTCAATAATATCAAAGAAGCAAGCCTGACATTACACACAACAGATATAAATGCACTAAATACCTACAAGAAATATAAAAGCAAGCACACTAGAGTTATATTGTTTTTTTAAAAACCACAATACCGCAGGTATTGAGATTTGAAGCCTAACATTTTAAGCAGCATACTTACTCTATCCTATTTTCTATAGCACTTATGTCTCACCTTAAAATCAGTTGTTTCATTGTGATTACAAATTCCAATAATCCCCAACCTGCCCGAAGCTATCTATCTATCATACCCACACACTAGATTAATTATAAAATCTAGAACATAAGAGGTTCTAATTTTTGTAGAACCTGTCTATTTTAACATTACAACTAAAGCCAATGGAACAAAGCTTGGTTACATAAAACTAAATGCACATACAGGAAAAAAATGTTCAGAGTAGTAAGTTCACCAGTAACACCAAAAGGAAAACATGTAAGCAAGCAATAGGGTCTAAATTAAGTTAATAAATCCAATAAGCAATGCCACTTTTAAAAGAAAGAAATTATTTATGTCCAGTCCAAAACATAAGATATATCAAAATATAGACACATTAACTCTGAAAAGTGAGATCAAATCATGCAGCATTATACCCTTTCTTGATATATAATGGTTAAAATTCTCCAAAAAATTAAATGGCCATATCTAGATTCTAGATAACTGAATGTTCCACAGGTTGGTAAGGTCTACCCCAGTTCTTCAAGTACATTACTCTCCTTTAGAAAATCAAGGGTGGGTGGAAACTCTCTTGACACATTAGCAGAGTTTACAGCTACTGAAAGCCACACACTTCAGTCGATACATACATATTCATTCCTACTGTTTATTTCCCTGTTTACCTCCTCCCACCCTGTTCTTTCTCCTCCCTGTCCAGCCATCTTGGGCAGACAAGAGCAGCCATTAGTTAACTAAATGACAGAATCAAAACTTTTCTTAAATAGAAACAAGATTTCTCTTCATATACCCAGGTGAGCAACAACAACCTCTTCCTCATTCCCTGACAAAACAGCATGATGAAGTCAAAAGCCTGGGAGAGAGGAGTCACTTAAGGAAGATGCAGGTTTGGGGGAAGATGGATGTGGGGGGAGAAACAGAGAAATAAACAAACCTCTTGGTGACTGATTCCCTAAAGTGACACACTGTGGAAAGAAAAGGATCACGTTTCTTCAAAACCCCTTCTTCATACTTATATGAATTCAGTTTGGGCACTTCAGTCCTGCATTTTTCTCCTCCAGTAATATGTGTAATAGGACTAATAGCCAAGAGGCAAAGGAGGTCCAAGGGTGGCCAATGGCAAAGAAGTAACACCCCATACCCGATTATTCAAGAGGTTGCTCCCAGCCGGAGAGATTCAAGTCAGATGTGCAGGCACTTTCTGTCCTACTTTTGGGACAAAGCCCAGAAAGTGGGCAAGAAGAGCTTTCCATGCCAAGCACACCTCTGGGAGATGGTGGTGGTAGTAGCAGAGGGAGCCACCTCTGGGCATATAACGCGCGCTAGTGAAGGGAAGAGCCATTCTCGTCAAAAAGCCAGGGAAGAGGTGGTGGTCGTACAGCAGCTCGACCAAAGTATCCTGACGAGTCTCACGGCCGCGCTGTGAGGTTTAATTCCTTCAGCTCTCCTCCACACACGCACGCACACACATATACACGGGAGGGGAGGGTGGCTCCCTCGTTGGTTGCCTCCTCCCCCACCCCAGTCCCCTTACCTTTAACAGCAAGGCCTTCGTTCTGGCGCCATCTTCATGAAGCCTCAGAAATCCGAAGAGTCGGCTGCAGAAGGGGGGAGACGGGGGAGAGAGGCTGAGAAAAACAGCCACGTTCGTGTAGAGTGTGCCCCCCGCCCGCCCCAAAGAGACGGCTTCATTCGCTCCCTCACTCGCTGGCAGAGGCAGAGCCCGCACTCCAACCCAACAGCACCGCCACACTCACACTCGCTCTCTCGCTTTCTCTCCCGCACACATACACACACGCAAACCCCCGGCTGGGCGAGAGAGAGAACACCGGACAAGCCGGAACACAGAGAATGGCGTTTGGGTACCTGTCGAGGCCAGAGAGGACTTCTCTTTCCTCCGCTGTCAGGCTGGCGAAGTCCTCCTCGCTCTGGCCGCTCGCTTTCCCCGCCGCCATTTTCTTTTCCTCATCACCGAAAGAAGCAGTAGAGGCGGCGGCAGCAGCGGCGGCGGCGAGCGACACTCCACACGATTTCATGGAAACGCAACGTAATTAACTCACGATCGCAAGCCCCCCCTCCCCGCGCGCCCCGAACACCCCCCCAGTGCCGGGCGGGGCGGGGTGCCCGACACACACACACACCACCACAACTTTTATTACAACAACAACAGCCGGTAGGGAGGGAGAGGGAAAGGGAGAGGAAGGCGGGGGGAAGCCCCGCTGCTCGGAGGAGGGAGAGAGGGAGCCCCAGCGCTGGAGACCGGGGGGGGGGAGGTAGGAGGGGGAGGAGAATAAGGAGGAGGAGGCTGCTGTTGCTGCTGCTGTTGGCGGTGACGGCGGCGGAGCACTGTTTACATCGCTGCTGAGCCGCCAGCCCCGACGGCGAAGAGTGAGTGGAACCGGAGTGACAGGGGCCCGCGCGCGCCCGCGTGGGGTGTATTTGTTGCCTGTACAAACTTCCCCAGCAGCTGCACAAAGTTGTTGTAATTGTGTCACACAGCGAACCCCACGCCGCCACCGTGACCCCCCTCCCCACCCCGCTTGCCTGTGCCCACGCAGCCAATCGCCGCGCCCAGGCCTGCCCACGTGACCTTTGTTGACTTACGTCAGTCATAGCGCTCTTCCACCGCTACGCTCGAGCTTGGTAGCCGTGCTGCTTTTACGAAGGGGTTACAATGTAGAGTTTAAAGCTTTACTTCAGGTACCCCGATTACAATTGTGCGTAGAATCTTCCCTGTGTGGCCCGAGCATGAGCATTAAACGTCAGAAGCTTCCTATACTTCTAAAAAGCAGGAAAACGAAGTAAATTTCCTACACACACTGGCAGCACACATAGTCTATATTCTCGTGACAGACAGCAGTTGAACGGATAGAGATGCAGCGGTAGCAAAGGTTTCCCCGGAAACATTTCTTCATGTCATCCAGATTCTGTCAGTGCTTCCAAAGTTTTATGACCTCTAGCCGCAAAAAAGGAGAAGCCAAATTATATGGGATTTTAAAATGTTGGCCTTTAGTCTGATTAGGAAAAACAAGTACCGCTACAGACATAAATTCAATGGATGTGGCCTTTCCCTGTTCATGGCAAATGTGGAAAGCTACACTTGCTGAACTTTTACCTGCTTTGCTATCTTTAAAGGCGCCAGATTGTTTCCCCGGTCAAAGGCCAACAACGCAATGAGTGGTATTCAATGCTAGTCCTACTCAGAGTAGACATGACTAATTTAGGTTTGTTAATTTCAGTGGGTCTATTCTGAATAGGACTTAGTTGAATACAATCGAACGTCTATAATACTAGAACGTATTCCTAACAAGACTCCGTGGATTCATTCTTCTGCGAAAACCACTTCAGTTCTATCAGGGTCAAGGTATCAAACATGCAGTTTGTTTTCAGAAAGACCTATTCACCAGACCTCTTTTTATTTCCTGGTCAATATATGCTTTCCCTCCGCCCCATTTTTCTAAATTGCTCGCTTATTTTAATATATGTATATGACAACATTTATATATCGCTTAAAATATAAGGTTTACAGAACGGCTAAAAAAACTCGTTTCTGTCAATCTAACAAATCATACAGTCTGATTAAGAAGTGAAATGTGCTTTAAATTCTGCCAGTTGCATAGTGTTACGTGGGACTGAAAAGAGGCAAGGGCAATGAATTTCCAAAACTTTTTTGTGTTTCTTCGTAGTTTTAAAAAAACAATCCAGGGTTTTATTCCAACAGTAAATGAGGGGACAGGCTCATCTAACGAACAAAGCCGCTGCGGGGTAAAGGGCATGGTAATTTTAAAACATTCCCACGAAATGGAACCCCCCAGTCCGGTCCTATGTTATTTGAGGTTCATTTCCTCACCGTCTCTGGTTTCACCACATTTCCCCGCTTATAGAGGAGTCGAAGAACGTCAATCGAGACCGGAAAATTAACGCTCTTTTTTTCCTTATCTCTTTGGCCTCTACCCTCATCATTGGCCACACGCTATTGGTTGAGAGAAAGGGTTTTTTGTACAGTGTGGGTTGTAATTCAGCCGTTAGTGAGTCAATCAAGCGGCTTTGTCAGTTACTCACAGGCAGCATGTTCGTATGTGCCCTTTAAATTTGGTGCGTGGAGGCAACAGCTGCGGGGAGTAGTTATTCACTGGGAAAGGCTTGGACTGTGTGAGCATAAGTGGCTCCTGCGATAGAGAATTAAATGGGCGGCTGGTCAGGATATGTTGTTAGGGAATCAGTGTGTGTAGACACACGTAGCTATTGCTGTTCTCCTCATCTTCTTCTTCCTTATCCAGAGAAGGGTGGGGGCTCCTCTCTTCGCCGACGGCCGTGCCCCCTCCTCCTATTGCCTTCCCTTGGGCCGGGTCTGGGGCGTGGTTCTCCTGGCACTAACGAATAATAATGGCTTCCCTTGCGCGGTGTATGTGCGCGCGAGAAGTCGGTTGGGACTTCCGAGCCGAGCCCGCCGGGACGCTTCGAAGAAGGCGATAATCGAAGCGGCTGGTGTTCTCTGCCTGCGAGAGCCGCCTTGGACGCAGCGGCTCTGTTGCCCATAAGCAGAATTGGCATCAGCTCTTATCAGAGTATCTCACAGAAAACGAAACTCTGAAGCCCGTGCGGGGCGAACCGTTAAAGTGCCGCCTTCGCAGCAGCGACCGCCTCGAAGGACTTTTCTGCCTGCCTGCCTGAGAGCTTATCATGCTCGTACGAGGCAAGAGAGCGACTTCTAGGAGCAGCTTTGGCAAGACCAGTAACAGACCTTTTATCCCCTCTTTTTAAGAATTGGCGTCAGCGAGTAGCAAGAATACATAATGACCCTCCCCAAACAACTGTGGGTGTTGCTTCATTCGCTGCAAAAAGGAGCCTCGCCTTATGTAATGGGTAGCGCTGATGCCTCTGACTCGGTGAAACTTTGGAGAGTTTCCTCCATCTTTCTTGCTGTTTACCTTTCCCGAGAACAGACGCGTGGAGAAGGGCGCGCAGGGCTTGTAAAAAAAACGTTCAACGCAAATTCAAACGTTTCCGGCTCTGATATATATAAAAAAAAAACACTTCTAACTAACGTATGTTTACGGAGTTTTCAGCTGCCCTCGCTAAACCCGTAAGGAAAAGAATTCAAAAGGAAAACGCAAAATATTTTGCCTTACTTACCCACGGACAGCTCTGGTAGTCCCCTTGTATTCATAATTTTGTATTTATCTAAAACCGTCTGTCAAAAGTGTGTGTCATCTTTGTAAATAATGGGACCGTGGGCTCTTAACTGTTACAGAGTTTTCAAAATTGCCCACTTCTTTAAAATATTAAACTAAGGGCCACGGTCTTGTATTTACATCAGTTGGCTTTCAGTTTGGACAGATTCACTCTCAGTAGCTTGTAGCAACTCTATTGGTATGCCATCTTTTCCTGGTGATTTGTTTCTTCCAAGTATTTTAAGAATAACTTTCACCTCACATTCTAAAATTCCTGGTTCTTCATCATACGGTTCCTCCCGGAATGAATCTGTTCATCCTGGCATCTCTTTTATAGAGTTCTTCAGTATATTGCTCCCCTCTTCCTTTTATTTCATCTCGGTCAGTCAGTGTGTTCCCCTGTTGATTATTCAACATCCCTACTCTTGGTTTAAATTTCCCTTTAATTTCTCTGATCTTTAGGAATAGGGCTCTTGTTCTTCCCTTTTTGTTGTACTTTTCTGTTTGTATACAATATTGTAATAGTTCTCTTTGTCCCTACGTTCTAGTCGCTGTATTGTTGCATTTAGGGTTCTGACCGTGTTTCTCCTTTTGCTTTTGCTTTCCTTCTCTCTTTAACAATTTTAAGAGTTTCTTCAGTCATCCATTGATGTCTTTCTCTCTTTTTAACTAGAGGTATTCTCTTTTTACACTGTGATAGCTGTGTGTTAAATTCTTACACCGTTACACTATAGTAGCTGTGTGCTACATTCTTGCACTGTTACACTATGGTAGCTGTGTGCTACATTCTCATTCAATGGAAATAGACATTGTGAGAGTGAGTAGGAAAATCTGAAGTGGAATTTTGTCTCTATCTAAGCCTGTTTTCATACAGTTACTGGCGTACTTCTGTACTTTTTTGATGTTCAGGTAAAAGTCTCATCTTAAGAATCTTTATAAACTGCTGTAGAAGTTCTTGGAATTGATTTTGTTTGTTGAGAGTGAGCAAAAACAGACACTCTACCCTAATTCTTTATTTTACAACTACACATAACACTGCCCCACCTCATAATGGTGTTGGGAAAAGTAGACATAGTTTTTTGAAAAGCCGGTTATGTTGAAAAAGTAATATATATTTTTAATACTGTACATTGCTGGTCACATTGTCACAAGCACCCTGTCCACACCCCAGGCTGCATCAGCTGAAACTGATCCCAAGAAGTTGCAGCAGATGTTGCACTGGAAACCTCACTGAGGACTAGGATAGATGTAGATGGGGCATCAAGATTGCTATGGAGGTGAGCAACTTTATGCTCAAAGTGCCTTGCAAACAATTCACAGTGGGCCTCCAAAGGGTCTAAAAATCCATTTCCTGGAGTTGATGGCAACAGACCCTTGAGGTGTGTCAAGTTGTGGGTGGGGAGAGGTTTGGTGGGTCAGAAGAAGGCAGCAAGTAAGAGGTGACAGCAGCTGGAAGAATAAAGAGGAACAGCCACAAGGAAGGGAGGGTTGGAGTAAAGTGGCCTGTGTGTCCATTCTGGATGCTTCCTTTCTCAGAGTGACCTGTGGTGGCAGTGAGACCTCAGAACAAATGCACAATGTCTCACTCCTTTCCCTCCGTCCCCTTCCCTTACACCAAAGGGATAGTGTCCCGCAGGAGAGAAAAGAGGGAAGTAGATTGTGAGTGTGAGGGTGGAATCCTCAACTGCCTCCTTCTGAGGCAAAGGAGTGAGGAGTGACCTCCCCTTTTCTCTTCCTCCCCAGTCATCACCACCTTCAACTTAGCCTGGTAATGGCCTGTGTGGGTCTACAGGAAAATACATGGGAAGGGAGAGTGTGCTGCCGCGGCTGTGTACCTCTTTCTGTGTCATTTGCATTGCAGGAGTCTGGTGGGCTGTGGAAAAGGGTTGCAAGAAGACCAGAGGACCTTCCCTCCCCTACACACACCTCCCACTTAGTACATATTCACCACCATGTTTGCCCTCTCCTGCTATTGCTACTAACACAATACCTGATGGAGCACCTCTCCCGATATGAACCTACCCGTACACTACGTTCAACATCGAAGGCTCTCCTTCGGGGACCCACCCAGAGAGAAGCCCAGAAGGTGACAACAAGGAAACGGGCTTTCTCTGTGGTGGCCCCCGAATTATGGAATTCTCTCCCTGATGAGGTATGCCTGGCGCCAACATTGTTATCCTTTCGGCGCCAGGTAAAAACCTTCTTGTTCTCCCAGGCATTTTAACATTTTAATATCTACTTTTAACACCTACATCTATCACTCACAATCTTAATTTTAGTAATTTTAACATTAACATCTTAAACAGCTTAATATTTTAACTGATTTAATACGTTTTTATACTTAACATTTTAGGATTGTGTCTGTCGTTGTCCATGTGTTTAACTATGTTTAGTTATTTTGTTATATTGTTTCAATGTGTTTGATATATGTTTTTAATTGTATACTGGATGTTTTTATGCTGTAAACCGCCCAGAGAGCTTCGGCTATTGGGCGGTATAGAAATATAATAAATAAATAAATAAATAAATAATAACACCACCAGTCAACGCAGCATGCAAAGGCTGGGGTTGCCCTCCATAAGGGGTTAAGGAGCTGGGAGCTCAGGAAGAGCAATCAGCAGCTGGTCTCCTTGAGAAACAGAGTGAGGTGCTGGGAATGAAAGTTGCTCACACTTGCTCAGTTGGTTTTAGCTGTCCTGAAGACTTTTTTTTTTTAATTCCTCTCTTGGCTCTTTGCGGGCCCCTCAGGATGGCTTCCTGGCCCCTTTGGGGGTCACAGACCCCAGGTTGGTAACCACTGGTCTAGAGATCTGTGATAAAGTTCCATTAGTAGACACTCAACTCTGTTTCTCCTTTGCATAAGTTCTAGGGGCGACAGCAGATTGCATAAAATGTGTTCTGTGTTGGTAATCAACAGAATCTTAATTCAGATAAGATGATGGTGCTGTCTGTGGTGAGCTGGCAGACCACAGGGGTGGTAATGATAAGTTTACACCAGGGCTGGCGCCAGGCATAACTGGGTCATTGGGCACCAGCTTGCCCCGGGTCCTGCCTGTTTCACGTACCTCTCTTGTCTCCTGTTGCTGTATTCACCAAGATGGCAGCGGAGGCTTCTCTAAGGAGCTGGTGTCCCCGCCACCATCCTGGTTGATGGCACGCATGCACAGTACATTATGCACACATGCCTGCCATCAATCAAGATGGCGGTAGAAATATCAGCCCCTTAAAAAGCCTCCACCGCCATCTTAGTTGATGGCAACCCTGAGCGCACAGTGCACACAGCCTCAGAAGACAGGAGAGAGAGGCAAGTGGAGCGAGCAAACGGGTGGGCAGCCTGAAAGCTCCCTTCCTGCGATCCATACGTGGATCACGGAAGGGGAGCACTACTCCCCCACCCTAACGAGGGGCCCTGTGGGCCACAGGGCCCTCAGCCAGGACCCAACCTGGCTGCCCTTTGGCATCGGCCCTGGTTTACACCCTGCCATATGCAACAGGCTTGCGGATTTGTCTAGGTCTGACCAAATTAATGGACAACTGGGAGGCTTTTGTAGCATGAAATACTTTCCACCAACTTTGACTAGTCTATCCTCTTTACCTCTTCCTGGAAAGAGATGGCCTTGCCACAGTCACTCATGCTCTGACGGTGCCTAGGTTAGATTTTATGTGGGGCTTTCCTTAAAGACCATTTGCAAACTTCAGTTGGTTCAGAATACAGCAGCCATATTGTTAAATGGAACCATTGACAATCTGCCTGTCTTATTTATTTATTTATTTATTTATTTATTATTTCAATTTATATACCGCCCTTAGCAGAATAGCTCTCAGGGCGGTGAACAAACAAGATAAAATACAATATATCATAGTAAAAAATCACAAAAACATGTACAAACAAACAACAGAAAGCACAACAAAAACGAAATACAACACAAATTAAGAAGGATACATGTTAAAAGTAGAAAGATTAAGAAAATTAAAAGATTAAAATGCCTGATTGGAGCCAATCAGAGTGAAAGGTGAGTCAACCGCTGAGAAGACTCTTATCAGCAGTTAACACACTCTCCTTTCAGGCTGATTGGCTCCTAGGGATATCTGTTATTGTGGGAGAAGGTTTAAAAAGACTTTCATTCTTAACCCATCAGCAAAAAAAGGGGGGCATCGCTGTGACTAACATGAAGGGACCCTGCACTTCTGAATTTGCCACTACTCTACTGGCAATGAGCCAGTGTGGTGTAGTGGTTAGAGCAGCCTTTCCCAACCAGTCTGAACTGAAAGATTTGCATTGGCTGCCATTTTGTGTCTGACATATGAATATAAGACATATGAATATAACCTATTTCATGTTTTCTGCTTACAAGCCATTTTGTGGGCTCAATTTGGGTTGAATGGCAGGTTAGACATTTTAAAGTAAATAAGTTTTTGTTTTCTATCCTTCTTTGTATATCTAGTATATTAGGATAAAACTGCACAAAACTCACCTTTTTAATTTCTCCTTTAAAATGTCCAAAAAGCTGACAAAAATGCAAGCAATTTCAGGAAAGAAACTATATAAGTGATAGGTCAACAATTGTGGATTAGCACTAAAAATGTTTCTCTGGCTGCCTTTGCTGTAGGTATGACATGTAAATAGGTTAGCTAAGAGATGCTCTTTGTTATTTTAGCAGTCATGATAGGGAAGAAAGTAGTCAAGGTGTTATAGGTTAATTTCCATACCTTGTGTTATTTCTGGAATAGTCTGAGATCTGCAAATACAGATTCTTAACATAAGCACAAATTTAATGTTTTCCTTATGATTCATTCTGACCAACAGGTAAGTCACCCCATTCTGCACAATTTACCTAGCAGACTTAGAGGACAGCAATGATTTCTCAGAGCAGCTTAGTTTCCCATCATTACTTTAGTGTGGGAATCAAAATTCATATGGGTAGATATTGGGAACATCTACAGGTCAACATCTGATAAGAGGGAATCTTTCCAGCATACAAAAATAAGTAATGAGTAATATTTCACAAAGTGTACATTAATGGTGGAACTACACATTCTACCATGTTAAACCCCTCCTCCCGCCTCTCCACAATATATCAGAAGGGTGCAAAAAAAACCAATAGGAGGCAGGTACTTGAGGCTCACACGCACACACCACTTGTCCCCTGTAGTTCCCCTGCTACCACTTGTCCCAGCTAGGGTTTCATGTTTCATTTACTTTCCGTAAGTTAATTTAACCATGCCTGCCACATAAGTTGTTTCTCAGGTGCACTTAACAACAAAAAAGAAGAATTAATTTTAAATAAACAAGAAACTACTTGAAGATAAATATAGGTTATGTCAATATTATATCACCATATGCATATGTAATAGTGAAAAACATTTCAAAACTTTGTACATTTTTGTTTCATCCTGCAGCTATAGTATATTAATTTTATCTCTTTAGTTTCCCATATCTTATCTAGTCACTCCTAAGTTTGTTTGTTTGTTTGTTTGTTTATTTATTATTTAATTTGTATTCCACCCTTCCTCCCAGCAGGAGCCCAGGGTGGCAAACAAAACGCTAAAAACACTTTAAAACATCATAAAAACAGATCTTAAAATACATTAAAACAAAACAGCATTAAAAACATTTTTTTAAAAAACAACTTTAAAAAGGTTAAAAACATTATTAAAAAACATATTAAGCAATTCTAACACAGACGCAGACTGGGATAGGTCTCAACCTAAAAGGCTTGTTGAAAGAGGAAAGTCTTCAAAAAGCGCTGAAAAGATAGTAGAGATGGCGCCTGCCTAATATTCAAAGGTTAAAGAACCATTTTCACCATTTCAAAGCTAACATTTTTAATGCTGTTAAAAGATTCCACATTCAGATGCTGTGTTCTATATTAATTGAATTATCAACATATCCCAACAAAATGTTGAAGTTTAAATGGTATGTTGTAGTCTGTCATTATCTGAACACCATTAATATTTTTTACTCAAAATACTGAGTAAATTAACCACCATTCATAATGTCATATTACAACAGTACCAACAATTATCTTGGCCATATTTATTTAACTGTAAAATAGTAGATATTCTATGACCTCATTAAGATTTTCTTTTCTTTTTTTCAATTAATTTTTATTCAAGTTTCCAAAACCAAAACAATACAAAAAGACAAAACACAATTCAACAACTAATACAATAAAAAAAAGAAAAAAAACATAAAAAATATTGACTTCCGATTTGTCTTAGTTCAGCTATAGCTGACCTCATTAAGATTTTCTTGAGACTTAGATATTGCCGGACTTGGGAGGGGGGGGGAAATAGTTCTACATACCGGTGATTACCTTGCCAGTCATTTTTCTCAAATTGTTTCTTAACTTGCTTTTTAGGTCTATTAAGATGCCGTGTAATTTTGTTGCATTCATTTTATTGACTAATTCAGAATAGTTCATTCAAAATGTTATGCTAATCTTCAGGGACTTGTTACTTTTATTCATTAAGATGTCATCCTAGTCAGAAAGTATTGGAACCACAGGATATTATTTTTACCTAACCTACATCTAATTTTATTCCAGTTGACCTAAAATGTTTAACATTTCCTCCAAGACTTCATTATCAGAATTATTTTCTGTTTTATATATCTGATATTGTGAAAAATTCAATTTTTCCTGTTATTTGTGTACAAAGATAATTTTATGATGCCACTTCTATAAGATAACATTCTAGTTATCCGATTTCTTGAATGAGTTTCAGTTGGTACAGCTTGAGGACGTCGACAAGGTGCTTGGACAGGTTCATGCAACCACTTCTGTGCTGGATCCTTGCCCTTCTTGGCTAATAAAAGCTAGCAGGGATGGAACAGCCGGCTGGGCCAGGGAAGTGATTAATGCCTCTCTGTGAAAGGGGGTGGTCCCTGGCTGCCTGAAAGAGGCGGTAGTGAGACCACTCCTGAAGAGACCCTCCCTGGACCCAGAAAATCTTAATAACTATAGGCCAGTAGCAAATGTTCCATTCCTGGGCAAGGTCCTTGAATGAGTGGTGGCAGGCCAGCTCCAGACCCTCTTGGATGAGACCA
Organism: Rhineura floridana; assembly: GCF_030035675.1. Taxonomy (NCBI): domain Eukaryota; kingdom Metazoa; phylum Chordata; class Lepidosauria; order Squamata; family Rhineuridae; genus Rhineura; species Rhineura floridana. Next base: position 93,032,861 of record NC_084484.1, on the reverse strand, counting down.
ATTATCTGGATCCATTTCAGTCGGGTTTCAGGCCAAGTTTTGCCATAGAAACAGCCTTGGTCGCCCTGTGTGATGACCTCTGTCGGTTGAGAGACAGGGGGAGTGTGACTGTTGATTCTCCTTGATCTCTCAGTGGCTTTCAATACCATCGACCATGGTATCCTTCTGGGAAGACTGGCTGAGTTGGGAGTGGGAGGGACTGCATGGCGGTGGTTCTGCTCCTACTTGGAGGGTCGGCTCCAGAAGGTGGTGCTTGGGGAACATTGCTCGGCACCCTGGACTCTCCAGTATGGGGTTCTGCAGGGGTCAGTTCTGTCCCCCATGCTGTTCAACATCTACATGAAACCATTGGGTGCAGTCATCCGGAGCTTTGGAGTGCATTGCCATCAGTATGCTGATGACACACAACTCTATTTCTCCTTTTCATCTTCTTCAGGTGAGGCTGTCAATGTGCTGAACCGGTGCCTGGCTGCAACAGTGGACTGGATGAGGGCTAATAAACTGAGGCTCAATCCAGACAAGACTGAGATGCTGCTAGTGGGTGGTTCTTCTGACCAGATGGTGGATGTCCAACCTGTCCTGGATGGGGTTGCACTCCCCCTGAAGGAGCAGGTTCGTAGCTTGGGGGTTCTCCTAGGACCATCTGTCACTTGAGGCTCAGGTAGCCTCGGTGGCACTGAGTGCCTTCTACCAACTCTGGTTGGTGGCCCAGCTACGCCCCTATCTGGACAGGGATAACCTGGCTTCAGTGGTCCTTCTGGTATCCTCCAAGTTAGATTACTGCAACGTGCTCTACATGGGGCTGCTTTTGAAGACAGTTCAGAAACTGCAGCTTGTGCAGAATGCAGCAGCCAGATTGGTAACAGGGACCAGACGGTTCGAACATATAAAACTGATTCTGGCCTGCTTGCATTGGCTGCCTGTATGTTTCCGAGCTCAATTCAAGGTGCTTTACATAGCTTGGGACCACAATACCTGACAGAGCACCTCTCCTGACACAAACCCACCCGTTCACTACGCTCAACACCCAAGGCCCTCCTCCGGGTGCCTACTTGGAGGGAAGCTGGGAGTCTGGCAACAAGGGAGAGGGCCTTCGCAGTGGTGGCCCCCAAATTATGGAATGATTTTCTTGATGAGGAGTGCCTGGCGCCAACACTGTTATCTTTTCAGCGTCAGGTCAAGACTTTCCTCTTCTCCCAGGCATTTTAGCATGTGTTTTAAATTGCTTTTAAAAAATGTGTTTTTAAATTTGTATATTTGTTTTTAATGCTTTTAATTGTTGTAAACTGCCCAGAGAGTTTCGCCTATGGCGGTATACAAATGCAATGAATAATTAAATAAATAGTTCATTAAGGACAGCATATCTTACTGAAAATACTAAATTAAATTAATAGCTATTTTCTCCACTTGGAATACTACTTGGAATGCTGCAATCTTATATCCACATACCTAGGAAATAGTACCATTGAAGAATAAGTGAGACTTTTGAATAAACATGTATAACATTGCACTGTTACTCTTCTCTCCAGTGCCTTGATTTGAAATTACTAGGGAAGAGTCACATCACTGAAATCTTTGCATTATCTGACACAGACTGAATGTCTATTTCTGTGTTATCTTTTATAATTCATTTAGGGTCATCACGATCCTGTCCATAAATAATTTTTATGTGGTACTGTATAAAATGTAAAGTTGTTTGAATCTGTTGGAGGAACAATTAATTTTAAAACCATAATTAATTTTAAACTGTCCACTTGTTCTTGGAAACGTGTAGGTAAAAAGTTTCTGTCTTTCCCTTTGTTGATCTAATAAAAACCGTTAGATCACCATTTACTGGAATCTTGCCCCAGTTTTATTCCTTCACCATCTGACCAGCATAAAAATTCCTTTTGATACTTTTAGAATGTTGTAAATTCAATTGTAAATTAGATTTTATGCAGGTGTCTAATCCTTCTGATTTTTTTCCTGAGCACTTTCCTACAAAAGTTTGATTTAAATATAATCCTTTTAAAAAGCTTTCTTGATATGAGTTTCTTTTGTAAAGATGATACCCACTTTTTCCTTAAATGGACCCATGTTTCCATTGCAAGCAGATCTGGAACCTTGGCTGGAGGAAATCGATTAGGGGGAAGTTGCAAAGGAAAAGAAGTGAGTAGGGGAGGCATTAGGAACCCTGCTGCCCACCACTTCTCTCCTTAAATAACAAACCAATGTGCTTTACAGAGGAGAGGTGTCAAGAGAGAATCTCTTAACATGCAGTGCTATCAGATTGTGTAGCTATGCCCTGAATGGGTAGATTGGTTGAATATATGAAGCCTTATGCTGTCAGAACATTGATCCATGTAGTCAGTGATGTCTACTCAACTGTTAGTTTTCCAAGGCACTATGCGAGACCCCTTTAACTTGCAATGCCAGTGACTGAACTCACTGTCAGAGGTAGTATGTCTTTATATACCAATTGCTCGAAATTACAAGTGAGGGAGGGGGTTGTCGCACTCAGGTCCTCCTTGTGGGCTTTCCATGGGCATCTGGTTGACCATTGTGAGAACAGGGTGCTGCTCTAGAAGGACCTTCAATCTGATCCAGCAGGATTCTTCATATCTTATGACCTTCACACAAAGCATGTGCTTTGCCACTTTATACAAACTTTAATTGCATCATTACTTAGAATTGGTAAAACGTGGAAAGGAACAGTTAGGTACTGTTCACTGAAATTTCCAGGGTTTTATATGTGGCTTTCTATGTTTCTGGCATGCTGATATGTATGTCTTATTTGAAAATAATAATACAGATAAGCAAGTTTGAACCTTCTCTAGTCAAGAAGCAGAGCTAAAAAATATCAGAACAGTTGTCGGTTCTTCTTTTTGCATTTTTTCTAGTATTTTCTAGTTTCTGTAGTATCACAAACTGCAAACCAGAAAAACAAACAGAAAGCATTTCAGAGTAGATTAAGTAAGCGTTAGTGTCACAATGGTTGTTTAACACTGATTTCTATTCACTCTCATCAAATTAATTGATGGTTTGAAATGTAGTTTTGTCTTGGAAATCGACTACAAAAATTGACACTGCATTTTTCTCCTTCTCTATTAAGTCCTTCCCTGTGTTATATACTTTAATAATATTCAGAAGGTAAAGTAGGGGGAAACAGATATTCCCTACTCTGTTAAATACAATAGGGTATTAACAACGACGAAATCTTCCTCTAAAGCCCTTTTTGTGATGACCCCCCTGCCACTTTCTGGGAGTAAACTGCAATGCTAATCTCATATACCAAGAGAAAACCCTACTGAATTCAATAGGGCTTACTTTTGATTAGACATGGTTAGGATTGTACTGTAATTTGATGGGACTTTTGAGTGAACATAGCAAAGAATTGTGTTTGTGTTGTATATCTTTCTCACCCCCTCCAATCCTATTTTTAAAGCAGTTAGGCAGGGCTTACTTAGGTGTCACTGCTTTTATTATGTAGGAAACTAATACTGATTTTATTTTATTTTTAATATTCTACAATGATCAACTGGTTTTGACAATAAACTACTGTATGTTTTGGTGTACAAAGCCCTATACAGCTTGGGACCAGGATACCTGAAAGGCCGTCTTATCCCTTATATACCCAGTCAATCACTGCGCTCTGCAGGTGAGGGCCTCCTGCAGATACCATCTTATCAGGAGGTCCGTTCTGCACAACATAGGAAACAGACCTTTAGTGTGGCTGTACCTACCCTGTGGAATTCCCTACCCTTATATATTAGACAGGTGCCATCTTTGTTATCTTTTCGGCACCTATTGAAGACCTTCCTCTTTCAACAAGCCTTTTAAGTTGAGACCTTATCCCAGCCTGCATCTGTGTTGGAATTGCTTTTTAATATTTTTTTAAACCTTTTTTTAGAAAGCATACTGTTTTTAACCTTTTTTTAAAAAAGATGTCTTGAAAGCTTTTAAAAAATGTTTTTAAAGATGTTCTGTTTTAATGTATTTTAAAGTCTGTTTTTATGATGTTTTAAAGTGGTTTTAGTGCTTTTGTTTGCTGCCCTGGGCTCCTGCTGCGAGGAAGGGCAGGATATCAATCAATCAATCAATATGGGGTGTATGTATTTTTACATCTCCAGTGTGTGTGTGTGTGTGTGTATGGGAATCTCCAGTGTGTGTGTGTGTGTGTGTATGGGAATCTTTCCAATGACGCTGTGAGGCAGGGTTGCAGTCTGGAAACCAAGGCAGCTCATAATAAGAAATAAATCCCTTTAAAATCCTGTAACCATAAAAACAACTATAAACAGTTGCAAAACACCTTAAAGTGGCATGATTCTGAATTTTGAATTGCATAAATGAAGTTGCTTATCACTTGAGGTTGCTGCAATTCTGTCCCTGTTTGTGTAAGCCCCACTGAATACACTGGGACTTGTTTCTGATTAAATAAACATAGGATTGCACTATAAATATCTTAACAGGTTAAACATATTTGATAGTCATGCTTATATAACTATTTCATCACACTATGTCCTGATAAGTATCTGATTTCACACTATGGTTGTACAATACTTCCTGTACATTTTCAGTGTGGCCTTCTTCCTTGGGGTGTTCATGGTTCCCCTCAGTTGTTTTCATCCTTCATTGCGTTGTAGCTCTTAATTGCATTTGCTACATCAGCTCACTATTAAAGCAACCCTGTTTCTTCTTAATTTCTTATTTCCTGCATAAAATATTTTGTAGTTGCCTGATTCAAAATGTCCCATTCCCGTCCATTTTAATTCACTCATACTAAGTATTGTAACATTGTAACATTCCATTGCTACAATTTCTAACTTTCCCTGGTTCATGCTTCTCACATTCCATGTTCCTATTGTGTGTGTCATACAATTCCAGACTCTCCTTTTGCATCTGTGCACATCAGCCTCTGGGCTTTATTTCGGTTTTGACCCAGCTGCGTCATTAGTCACAGTGCTACTCGTACTTGTCATTTGTTCTTCCCCAGTAGCTCAGTGAGTGCCTTCTGACCTGGCGGTCTCATCTTCCAGTACTATCTCGTGTTGCATTTTGGATACTCTGTTCATATGGTTTTCATGGTAAGAGGTATTTAGAGGTAGTTTACCACTGCATTCCTCTGAATTTGGATGCATCTTAGTCTGGTGTCTCAGGTTTGACCATTCCACCTTGGGTGCCCCTGCTAGGAGTCTAGCCTCTTGGTCTAGACTCCTGACCACATTGCCCTCAGCTTCTTCGACACTCAAACCCCCTCATCACGTTAAGGTGCACATCCTAGAGGGGGAAATCCAGCTACCTATGGCTTTTCCAGAGAGCTGTGCTAGTTCTACTTTCAGTGAGCTTTTACATTACTTCATTGGTGTAGGAGCCAATGCATCACTATTCCTTCCTGTGTTACCAGGGTGAGTTGAGATTTCCTAAATGTCATGGGTCCTACACTCTCAGTCCTCCCATCTTCAGCATTCCCCCGGTTTCTGGAAGATTAATGTTGGAGTGCAGAGGACCAGCAGCATGGGATCCTCCCATGTGGTCCAGGCCTACTCCCATCCTGTTATCTCATCATGATACAGGAAGGTGCAGCACTGCAATAGTTTCCATACTACTGGTGTAAGAAGAACCCATTGGCCATCTCCCACATGATCCCCATATAACAGGAGAGATAGGTGCAAGTAGGGGGAAAGGAGAAGGGACACGGAAGTTCCTTCCTGTTTGTGGCTTAAACCATAGCATTGTTGACTTTCTCCCATATTCTTCAGAAAACTTGCATCATAACTTTGGTTTCAAAGACTGAACTTCTGGCTCTCAACTGAAGTCTAAAGTCCATTGAAGTCCAATGGCAAAACTACAAATGGCTTTAGAGCAGCTGGAGTTTCAATTTTTACTCCAGTACCCCCAAGCTTGTTAGCAGAGTGCTTTGTGAAAAACAACTCATGAACAAGATTTGGAAAGGACCAGGGTATGGGAAGTTTCTATTTTATTATTAGAAAACACTTCATTTTGTCTAGATTCTTTCATGATAACCCACAACCATCATACACATTTATTTACTTTATGTGCTGAACTTGCTTTCTTGGGTTTCCAAAACTCTTTCCAGCCAAGTGAGACATGGTACAGCCAGATACATATATCTTGTTTAATTGCTGTGCTGTTCTGTTATCTCTGGTTAAAGGATACAAAACAGACAAATTTTAGGATTCTTCTTTAGCTGGAGCATGTTTTAATAAATATCCTGTTTCCCCTTTTAAAAATAATCCTTGGGGCATTCACTTAGAATATATGTACTAAGAATAGCAAGTTTTCAAGGAAACATTTCAATAGTTTGTGTTTTTAATCTTGATAACTCAGTGGTGGGTTTTTTGTTGTTGCTGCTGACTTTTCATAGCAGGGACTGATTTATATTATAACCATTGCCTTTCTAGCTATCCATCTCCTAAATAACTGCTGTGTTCACAATTTTTTCAGGCAAATCATAAAAATAAATTTGGAATTATGTGATAGATTCTATGATGAGCTCAGAAAATTAGCAGCTGAATGGAAAAGTCAGATATAATATAATTGATTTCAGGATACAATTGTCAGTTTTCCAAAAATACATTTAAATATGTATATTTCAACTGCTAAACATAATCCCGCCAATATTGTCCCTGTAGAGTTATTTAAATGTTTTGACTAATGCAGTGTTTTCCCAGCCTGTTGATACCGGGGGGGGGGGTAGTTTCTCCCCCCCCCGGATTATAACTGGAGCCACCCTTCACTCATCCTCAAAAAGATGCACACATATTTTCTCAACGCAGCTCCTAGAACAGTGGGCAGATAGTCTCTTTGCAACTGGATAGCTTGATTAATATGTCTCCTGTCCTATTTACTCAGTAGAGAAAAACAATAAGACAGGAACATAAGAAGTTGCCTTGTACCCATTGGTCCATCTAGCTCAGGATTGTCTATATAGATTAGCAACAGCTCTCCAGGGTGTCAGGCATGGACATCTCTCAGCTTTATCTTGAGATGCCAGGGATTGAATCTGGGACCTACTGCATGCAAAGCTGATGCTCTTCTGTTGAGTTATGGGATGGTGCTTTTGAGTGCAATGGTGATGCTTCTGGGATTCCCACACACTTGTCAGCTGTACTTTGTAAGCCTGTGAATCTTTACTATACCCTTGGGATGATGTCACTGGCCATGTATTGCAGTAGCTATTCCACCACTGCACAGAGTGTCGGATGCATCCAACAAGGTGGATTAATTTTTCAAGGAAGCCCATCTCATCATGAATCATCAGACATAGTTTGGGAATCACTTGACCAATTGTAGCATTAGTGTAGATTACACTGTAGAAAGATAGGAGATAAAGAATTTGAGACTAGTCAAGTACTATTATTAGTACTAGTTTCACCCTATTAAAACATATAATAAATAGAGGGAACTGAAGCTTAATTACTTTGCAGATTGAATAAGACTGAAAGGTGACGTACAAGGAAAAATCATGAGTACACTGAAATCCCCGTTGATCTATTTCTATTTGATTTGGATTCCTGCATTGAGCAGGGGGTTGGACTTGATGGCTTTATAGGCCCCTTCCAACTCTACTATTCTATGATTCTATACAGGTAAATAATTTTCATGCCCAGAGCTATTTTCCATGGCACAGAATACATTTCTAATATTCATAATAGAAAATGTATTTAAAGCTTATAGACATAACGTATAGACATAGGTTGAAATATGGGCTGCGGCAATGGTAAAGGAGACCTTGGAATAACTAGAGACAACAGATGCTGTGGAGGAAACACATCTGTACTTGACCAACTTTTAGACATATAAAATGGATAGATGCTTAACAAGCTTGGCCAGAGCTATTATCTTAACAAAGATATTGGTTTGATCACTTCAGCAGTTCTTTCTACTATAGACTCCAATCGTACAGATCTAAACCCACCAGGTTGGAGGATATCCAAAGACATAATCCAGACCAACCGACTCCAATCCTATAGGGAGAAAGTGGAGGTGGGTAAGGGTGGTTGGGAGAGAGAGAAGTTCAGAAAGTGGTCTCCCTCACCTGAGGGAGCATTGAAGGAAATTAGAAAGTGAGATTAAAGGTTACCATTTTTAATCATCATCTCATGGGGATAGAAATAGATAAGGGAAGAAAGTTGTTACAGGAGGAAGTGAATGTAAAACAGCAGGGAGAGAGGGATTAAAAAAAAATCCTGCCGGTTGGGGAAGGAATACAGCATATGTGGAAGGAGAAGGTAGCTTCAGTACTTTGCAATACCAAGCATTCTTTTCTCTGAAAGTAGACATCAAATGTTTCTAGCAACCAATGTGACAGAACAATATGCTTCTTGACAACTTAATTGTTAACAGTGGACAGCCAAGCATAAATTCAAGTTGTCATCTAAAATATAGGCTATATATATAAAATGCTGCGCTAAATATTTTATATTTATAGGTGAGATTCCAATGTTATTAGCGATTGCTATTCTGGGAGTCCAGAGTCCAAACCAGGCAGGACAATGGAGATAGGATCACCTGTCTTTTTACACTTTAGCACATAGCCATGGCAGTGGAAATTTGGATTGGGACTGCACTGCAGCTGGAGGAAGTCCCTAGTGCCAATTCAAATAAATGCTGGGGGAGAAAAGGTTAATGACCATGCCTAACACTGCAGTCCTGATCTGAACCCGCACCCCACCCCTTCCGGCAGCTGCTATTTGTTCAAAAGTAGACATCTTTCTTAAGGAGCTATCATCCTTCCACCTATGGGAAAGAAAAGTGGGGATACTTTGAGCAGAGATGCACCTGGTATGGAACATCCCTGCCCACTCCTCTGTGCACCATCACAGCCTCCTGATGCTGCTTTTCATTTCATTTCAAAGACGTCTTGGCTTCATCATATCTGTCTGAGCCTCCTCCAGGTACCCCTGCCATCCAAAGCAAGGCAGTTAAGAACCAGAGAAAAAACCTCAGTGGAGATGCCCCATCTGTGGAATCCTCAAGGAGACTCACCTGGAACCAACACTGTTATCTTTTCATTGCCGGGCAAAGATAGTTTTATTCTCCCAGGCTGTTAAATATTGTCTTTAAACATACAGTTATTTATTGCATTTTATCTATGTATTTTATCTTGGTTCCTTCCCCCAACTGGCACGGAAATCCAGTCTGAATGTAATGTGAAGCTTTCTTTTATGGCACCTCCCAAGTCATAGCACAGAGCATTTAATTCTGGAATGCTATGATTTATTTCCAAAATTAAATAGTTGTTTAGATACATTAAAGAGTCTTTCTTCATTGTTCTTTAAGGAAACTCCACATACTGTACTAGTCAACTAGAACATAAGAACATAAGAAGAGCCTGCTGGATCAGGCCAGTGGCCCATCTAGTCCAGCATCCTGTTCTCACAGTGGCCAACCAGGTGCCTGGGGGCTCACAAGCAGGACCTGAGTGCAAGAACACTCTCCCCTCCTGAGGCTTCCCGCAACTGGTTCCACACCAGTAGTGCAGTGGCAAAATAAAAAGTGCAGGGTCCTTCATAATAGTCAGTGATGCCCCTCACAGCCATGCCCCATTCTAAAATTAGACAACCTTCTAAGATTATAGAATCATCTGGAATACTTGAATACTTCTTTAGAAGACTCTTCTCAGTGGTTAACACATTCCCCTTTCATGCTGATTGGTTCATAGGACACTGGAGATATAGGGACCCTGTTGGGACTTCACTCCCAATAAAGTAAGAAGTCTAAGAATGCCTGAGGTCCTGGACGACTACACACCAGTTCAACACATACCTTTCTTGAGTGCCTGGCTAAAACCTCTGAATGCATTTGTCTGAATGGATTAAATCATTCTGCAACTCTGTTCCTATTATTTTACCATTGCACTTTGCTGCCTACATGAATTTTTTTTCACTTACGGAGCAGAAATAATTTTCTCTTCTTTTAATTTTACCACTTTCAGAAGGATTTGTCATGTTTCCATTTTCTGGTTGGGTAATTCTGAATGTCAATCTGGCCAGAAGGATTTTCCTACTTTAGCTTGTTCTGAAGCAGGATTTTGGCTCTGACTTTAACCCAGCTCCAACAAGCACAGACAAAATGGCTGTGATCCTACATTCTTTCATAAGAAAAGCTTTCTAAGCAAAGTGAATAGTTTAAACATCAGTTGAAAAACCACTGTCTGTTCTAGTAAAGGTCTGCCCTAGTCTTTCTTGAGGACTATATTTTAGAGTTTTTAGTGGTACAGAATGGACAAAACCTGTCATGCAGTATGTATAAATGCTTAAAAATTATAGGTGCTAATGACATCAGAGCAGTGGAAAACAAGAAGAGCGAAACAGCAATGGCTCCTGTGGTGTGGCAGAGCTGCCCTCCCAACTCCAGCATCACTGCAGCCTACCTGGACAGGGCAGGGTGATGACAAGGGCAGGGCTGTGGAGGTGCATTGGCAGGAGTGCTGGATTACCCCCATCAGTGCATCTGTCACTTCTGACCTCACCACCTGCAGCAACACCAGTATTGGGAGAATGGTTCTGCTCTGTGCCCCACCAAACAGGCTGCTACTGGAGACAGAAGGAACTGGGGTATGAGTTCTGAAAGCTAACCTATGACAGCAGCAATATTGTCCTAAACATATTTCCTCAGAATCTCACAGATTTCAATGGAAAGTGCTTCTGCATTTGCATGGGATAAAACATTTCTTCTGGAAGGAGCCTCTCATGTCTCTTGGGGGTTGCTCTGAGCGGCTCCCAACCTGGAATGGGTGTCATGATTCTGATCTTGAACATCAACCAGGACTCTTACACAGAGGAGGAGGAACCAGCTGGATCAAGAAGGCTAGTGGCACAAGCCATGGTGGTCCTGAACCAACACTGAGCCTAAACCAGGATTTGTATGGTAGAAGACTCCAAAAGAGAGTCCACAATCCAGTCCAGAGACAGCAAACCCTGAGCCAGATTCTCCTGAGGAACTTGTCCTCTTTACCCTAGGGTACTCACACTCTCCAGGGCTTTCTCATCAGTGCAGGAATAATGCACCAGGCAGGACCTGACTGAGAGGCAATGGAGTGTCCAGGCCCTTTATGGCTCTTTACGCTTCAGGAAGGGGATGGCTCGTGGGATGAGTAGTCTAGCTCAAAAGAGATAGAAGGTCTCAGTTTATCTCCAGAACTCATGGGGCAAGTTCTCTGCTTGGAGTTATCCAAGATCCTAATCTCTAAACTGATCATGGTACCTAACTGGCTAACTAAGCCACCCACAGGGATCTGTTGTGTCCTATGGATGGTGATGGGTTTCTGTTTTTGGTGAGTGAAGATTGTCACTGGAAAGGGTAAGCTGTAAATCCCAATGCACATGCAGAACACCACCTGTGGTGCTGTAGATTCAAGATCATTGATTTTTATTGATATTTTATTAAATTTAGGGATTTAAATCCCTCATTTCAACAAGTTCCTAGGGTGGCTTGTCTATATATCTTCCATTTATGTCTTAAAAGATAAGACAGTTTTTATCTAACACAGTCTAATAAACTCACCATGTTATTTGGATCAGATTTATACAAAGCACAATACTGTTTAACTAAATGGCCTCGGAGACATCAGAAGTTTAGAGAAACAGCATTTTACTTAAACATTGTTACATGAAGGATCTTCACTGAATTCTAGCAACTAATTGTTTTTGAAGATTGAATAATGAGGGTAAAGGGTTACACCAGGAATAGGAAATTGGATCCAGCCAGCAAGCTGGATCCAGAACTGGCTCACCCCAACTACTTTTAACAGTAGGGGAGCACCCTCTTATTCATCACCTGACATCATGTGATGTCAGATGATTCCCCTTCAGAAGGAGACTTGGGAGCATTCTTTAAGTGCACTGCCAATTCTTCCTTTCTTCTTTTGCAGCCCCAGCTTGAATTAAAGCCAGGACAGCAAAGGAGGAACCTTTCCCTCTGTGCCTTGAATTAAAGCAGGGCTGCAAAGAAAGATGGTAACATTTATCAGGTAGTATCAAAGTCAGTGCAACAATAGTGATTTTGTAAGGCTCCAGGCGTCAATATCAATGTATTTTATATAAGAAAGGAACCATTTATGTTACCATTGCACTTTCCAAGCAGAATGCAGGACCCTATTTGTATATTACATGTGGTGAGGCAATCAGTTGGGGAAAAAGGAACTCACCTGGCCATCTCTCCATGTAAGAAGATTGTTAGGTGAAGTCTTATTTGAACCAGGAGTTTTGCAGCGTTTAGCTCAAGCTCATAACTACTATTATGCTACAAAACTGCATGAAATACCACTTTATAGGTGATGGCCACCGTCTGGATTTTTTTCTTTTGCTCTGTCAGGGGGGCCTGATGAATTCAGGGGAAATCAAGAGATGATGATATGCCTTTATTACATGTCAGAGCATTAAAATGTCTACTCAGCAGGACCATGTGCTCTTCTCCTCCCCATCTCCTCCTGTTATGCAATCTGTTATGCACTCTTAGCTGTTTGAGCTCTTTCATATTAAAGTAAGTATACATTAAATGCATGGTTTAAAATCTAACAGAAATCCCTTACATTCCTAATCTAGCAAGTTTGGAAAGAGATCCAAGAGAAGTACCATGCCTGTTCCTTAAAGTCCTATGCTGGTTTGGGATCTTGGCTTAGCTGGAACTTGTGCTGATAGGGAATTAAACTGTCTGTTTATGAGCCAATTCCCAATATAATGTGTATATCCACAGGCTGACTATTGGAAGGCTTCTCATAGAAGCAAATCACCCCCACACCCACACACAATATAATTGGAAGAAGTCATCCATGCAACTTGCTCAAAGACAATTGCATGAGTACAAGCTGGATAAAAATACCAGATCCAGTTTATGGGATAATATATGAAGATGTTGGCTGCATAACCAAATTGAATGATTTTTTAATCCATTGGAATCATTCCAAAAAGTTATTAATATAATTTGCAGTGGAAATAGTTGGGAATCATGTGTAATGCAGTCTAAGGGCTCCTCCAGATGAAGAACATTTATCCTGATTTGCTTGCACAAAGCTTACAGAGAAGTTAGATTATATCCAATCTTTATTGAGATTTGTTCTGATTTGTTTACAGGGTAGTGATATAACAATGAGCCTTCATCCTTCATTCTTTATATGTCTTCCTGTTAGTCATTCAATCATCCCACAATTTTCATTGCATTTTCCCTTAACTTTCCAAACACAAAAGGTCTGTCTCTCTCTCCCCCACCTCCACCCAATGTATTTGTTGTGCTAGGGTGACAGAGTGCCTTAACCGACTTCAACTGCATAAACATAAAGTTCCAGCATGCACTTGAATCCCTCCTGCAAAATAGTGACGGTCTGAAGACACCTTAAGGGACAGTGTGTATTTATAACTGACAAGGATGAGGTGAAAAATCCCTCCCTTTTCATTGAAGCATTACATACAGACAGTAACTCATATTACCTTTGACAGGTAGGGGTTTTTTTAGCATCCTTCACACTTTAACATTTTCTTAAATATCACAAAATATATTAAACCTGAGACTGTAAGAAAATATTAGTAATGTGTAACACCCCCAGGGTTTCATTTAGATTAAAAAAGGTAAAGGTATCCCCGCACTTGTAGTGCGAGTCGTTTCCGACTCTTAGGGTGAAGTCTTGCAATGTTTACTAGGCAGACCATATATATGGGGTGGGATTGCCAGTTCCATCCCCGGCATTTCTTTACCCCGCAGCATATGCCGGGTACTCATTTTACCGACCACGGATGAATGGAAGGCTGAGTGGACCTCAACCCCTTTTACCAGAGATTCGACTTCCTCCTTTTGTTGGAATCGAACTCCGGCCATGAGCAGAGCTTCGGCTGCGTTACCGCCGCTTACCACTCTGCGCCACGGAGGATCTTTCATTTAGATTAGGAGAGGCAAAATTATGAATGATCCTGGAGGATGCTCAGAAAAAAGTTATTTCTTCCCTGAGAGTTCTAAAATTTATAATCTGAACTTACATATAACAGTCACTACTGTCCCTATGTCCCACTTGCTCCTAAACCTCTTTACTTGTTGATACATACAAGCTGAGTTCTGGTGGCTGCTATGCTCTGGCAGCATCTACTGTGGGAAGATGCCCCCTCTCTTTCCACCTCTCTATGGCGCTGGAAGTTGAGGAATCTAATTTTCCAAGGAGATCTCTCCCACTTTCTCTGGTGTTCCTGAAAACTGAACTTCCCTGAAAGGGGGGGGGAGTAAAAGGGAGAGGCCTCTTCCTCTTTCTTACCATGGTGGCCACAATACCTTTGCTCCTAGATAGACTGGTGGCAGCTGAAGCCAGGAGTGCTTTTGCCAAGCTTCTGCTGATGCTTGCTATAGTTAGGCTGATCTTGTCACAGTTGCAAATGCCTAAGCTTGTTGCAAGCAGCTGAACAGGGGCAGTTGCCAAAGCAAGGCCCCCATTCAAAGGTTTGAGATGTACAGAGCCATGCTTGCCTACATCTTGTGAGCATCACTGCTGCCTTCTCCTTCACCACAAGGGCCCAGATATTTAACTGGGGTAGGGGTAGACAAAAGGCCAGGAGAAGAAGGTGGTAGGCAGGAAGTTAATGCTCAAACACATCTCCAACATTTGCAAACATTCAGTTTGAGGCTGCCCTTGAAAAAGTGTCCAGAAACTTTAATTTATGCAAACTATGACAACGAGGCTGCTGATATGAGCCTGGTTATTTGACCATATTACACAATATTATATCAGCAGCACTGCCTCCACATTTTTTGCAGATGTAATTCAAAGTCCTGCTTCTTGCTCTTAAAACCTTAAATGGTTTGGGATCTGCATAACTATACAGCCATTTCCTTACACATGAACTTACTTGTATGTATGCTCCCACTCATCAGGAGAACCCCTGTTAAGTGTCCCTCAGAGAATTGGAAGGGATCTTGGAAGTCATCTTGTTCCCTGATCAATGCCAGGTCTGCAATGCAGGATGCAACTACAGCATCCCTGGCAGATAACTGGTCAGCCTCTGCTTAATATCTCCACACACACCCAAAATAGTTCTCCAACTTGGATTGTAATCTGAGTGTGCACTATTCATTACAAGCATACTAAATTCTGCATTGGTTTCTTTGATTTTGCCCCTCTGAACCTTTTTACTCAATCAGGTTTTCCTAAGCTTGGATCTGCTATGATTTTGAAATAACATGTAGCTGACATGTACTGTAGCTATGTGTTACTTCAGAATCATGGCAGATTCCAAGAGCCTTTTCAAAGGTGAGTTTAGGGATTTTTAGTAGGCTTTTCTAGACTATGGTAACTCAGATACCAAGTATAATTTAGAGTCTTATAAGAACTATCAGCTCTCTATAATTGCAAACCTGAGTATAAAAGGATCAGTCATGAATTTGTCTATAGGTCTTCCCCATACTTTCTCTCTTATACATGAACACTATTCTTCTTGAAAGTTTGGTTTTTTTGCAATGCAGTACTCTAAAAAGTTTCACCAGTATATCCTAATTTTGTAGCCAGTTTCTGAGAGCTGCAGACTACTGCATATACAATTAGAGCTTCCAGCCTTGTGGTATTTAAAAAGGCTACCTTTTGTGAATATTTTTTTTCTCCACCGCTCAGTCAGTGTGCAAAGGCTGAAGTTTTGCTTATGTTGCTTCCAGTGTTTACCCAACTTTCTGAAAAGCTTTAGCTCTTCAGATATTCATGAGTGTTCCAGTTTTCCTTTATATTCAGATTTTTTTTGTGTGTCAACTCACTCTTAGTATTATATTTTCTCCTGCAATAAGTGATGCTAGCTATGGGAAGAGTCGACAAATGAAGGTTCATCAAAAGAGAGAGAAAAGGAACTAGTTGTACTAACCTACACCAGATTCCTGCCATACCCTAATATAACAAGTCTGGTTCCCTCCAAAATTCCAGGTAAATAGGTGAGTGCCATGTTACCGACTTTTTAAAAGTTCTATCACTACACATATAACTTTTATACATCTTGCTTTGTATCTGAAGAAACACAGGATCTTTAATTTTTTCCTTTATTTAAGGGGTGGAGAGCTGGATCCTGTCAGTGGGCCAGATCCTTATCTCCCCACCTGCCATGGGCCCACATTGACAAGAGGGTGGGGCTGCCGTTAAGCCAGTCACCTAACCCTGACCTGGTACCAGGCCATGAGTCCACAGAGGATGAACAAGAAACCCCACAGGCCAGGGACTTTAAGGAGCAGGCAGCACCCCAAATCCAATTCTGAGGATCCCCTTGAAGGGCTCTCTGGGTTGATACATGAGAAAAAACCTCTGGGCATGTCAGAGGAATAGGGGGAACCAGTCCCCAGTCTTCAAGAGTGCTGGCGCCAGAAGCTGCAGGTCCAGCCCAAAGAGCAATACCACAGTATGCATCTACAGACCAGAGTTGGTGGTGTACTTGTGACTAAAGGATCTACTCATGTGTAATCAATCCCTGATACTCCTTCACTGCCAGCAGCTGTGGTTAGGGTGTGGTTTTGGAGGGCAGAGTATATAAAGCCTTCTTCTGGAGCCTTCCAGTTGTGAAAAACAGTACAATTTTTTGGCTCCTTGTTCCAGTTATGCCTCCTTTCTGTGTTATACTTTGTGGAATATTCTGTGACTATGACCTTGTGTCTGGATGATGTTTTGACCTATGTAGATTTCCTGTTTGACCTTGGTTTGTTTGGACAGTGCTATACCAGAAACCCTATCTGTGCTGGGAAGAACTTTGGTGGGAAGCTGATATTTCTGGGACTGGGACTGGAACTGGGACCTTAGCCCCTGAGGAGACCCCTGGAGTGTGACATTACTTGATGTCACAATGACTTCAGGTGAAGATGCACATTGAAGGTGATAATCAGCTGATTGTTGGGACTTCAAAGTGCCCTGCAGAGTTCTTTGCAAGCCCCTTGTAAAGAGCCCTATGTGTTGTTTTGAAGCACCAATGATAAGTTGATTGTCAGTGCTTGAAGTCAGCGGTGCAATGCTTCTGAAGCCCTTTTTGGCCTGATGTCATTGGCAGGTGGGTGTGGCTTGATCAAAATGGCCTGGTGGGCCAATTTTATTTGGACAAATGTCTTTGCTGCTAACGTAAAGGGGAAAAATATCATGGTGGTAAACAGTATAAACCTATATTAATAAAACAAGTACAAAATATATCATAAATCAATAGATTCCACTCAGGGAAGCTGTATATGGAAGAGCAGGGAGCTTAGATAAAATATGCTTCTGATGACACACTGGGCCGTTTTGTTTTTCACCAGCTGATATTTTCAAAGAAATGAAGAGCAGCACTACTGAATTCTACCATCAACCAGTGGAAGGCTTGGCTCTTATCATGAAAATGTGTATGCACTGATGTAATGTTTCTCAAGCATTCTGTGATTGTGAGAATTTCCACACTTCATTTGCAAGGCTGAGAACAACTATCTGACATTTAGCTATTACCCCAATTAGGAATTGGGGTATGCAAATGTATGAAGAAAATGTAGTTTATGGGCTGGATACAGATGAGGACTAAAGTCTATCCATGGATGGAAGAAATGTATGGGGTTGGATCTAGACTGAGGCTGAAATCCTATATCAATTTACCTGGAAGTAAGCCCCATTGAACTTCTGAGTAGACTTTTAAGCTAGTTGCCTAACTTAGTTTCCACTGAAATTAATGGGGCAAGTTAGTTATCACATTTGCCACATTGATTCTATGGGAATTAAGTGAAATTGCCTTACAGCACAATCCTAATCATGCCTACTTATTAGTAAGTCATATTAAATTCAATGGGGCTTATGCCCAGGTATATGGATTTAGTCTAGATTCAACCCCTACCCCATATGTTTCTTCCATTCATGGACAGATTATTCCTGTCCTTCTGCACGTAGTTTTCTGCAGAAAGGGAATTTAACAATGTAATAAAGTTATCTGGGAGGAGGGGCAGAGTGATGGTAGTGTCTGAAATAAGTGGACATGTTTGAACAGATGTTTAACTTTACTAGTAGCAGTCTAGCTGCTGCTCTGCCTCTGAGATTAGCAGCTGACTCTTCTGGAGAACCCTTACTTGAACACTTAAAATAATAAAAATGTTCTCCCACAAAGGCCACACTAACATTTTTTTTCTTCTATAGTGACATCAAAGCAGGAAGACCACTCTTCTCAAATATGCCAGGAAACAGACCAGTAATCTACATTTGCAGATGAGCTAGTCGATTGATGAAAAAGGGGAAAGCTTCAAAGTTACACAGAACTCAGAAGGCTAATGTATACAATTAAAACTCTATGTTGCTGCAGGGTCTGGATGTGTTTGGTGACTATCAAACATAACCTGTTAAGAGCTTTAGAGTATAACCTATTATTAGAGAGAGGGGATTACAAAAGAACAGACAGGCATCATCAGAATGATTAATTGCCACCTGCTGCTTGAATAGCATCCCCAGTAAATCATAATGTTGAAATGTAAGCTCTGTTCTGGATCTGCCCTGGGCCTCAACTGCATGGTTCATTTAAAGCAATATTATACCACTTTAATAGTCATGGCTTCCCCCAAACAATTCTGGGAAGTGTAGTTTGTAAAGCGTGCTAGCAGTTGTTAGGAGACCCCTATTTGCCTCACTGAGCCCTAGTCATTGTAGCTGTGAGTTGAATAGGGGTCAACTCTCACACTGACTGGTGGCAGTTTTCCAGGATTTCAGACAGAAGTCATTCCCTGCCCTACCTGTGGATGCCGGGGATTGAACCGGGACCCTTCTGCATGCAAACCAGATGCTCTACCACTGAGCTACGGCCCTTTCCTAAAGGCCCATTTTGGAACTTATTCAAATCCAGTGCATAATCTAGCTACTAAAACCATACAAAATGTTCAAGTGATACCGTAACAAGTGTTAGATTCAACTGGTATATTAATGAACTTTGTAAAAAAAATACAGAAAATTAACAGATTTATTGTCCAATTCCCTAGAGATGCTACTGCGGATTAAATCTGTGCATTAGTTAATTTAGTGTTTAATGATATTTAATATTATGCAGGGGTATGATCATTAAAGCAATACTGCCCCATTGAAATTTGCTAAAAATACACCTTTGATTAACTGAGTATCTTACCCACTTGAAGCAGACCTTAATCTCTATAAGAAAACTGACATCTAAGAACAGATCAAATTCCACTAATCCAAGGAATGTATCAATATCATTGCCTTCTGGACAAAAAAAAATCATCTGAGATTTGCATATATGACAAGGAGAAAAAACTACAGACAGGAAATGGGGCTTTTGGCAACAGCAAAAAAAACCCTCCCACAGAAAAAACTTTTTAGGAGGATCCTCTCACAACACTTGAGCGAGCTGAAAGCAGGCACATTAATTTTTTGGAATCACAAGAGCAATGTTTTTCTTTGTCATGAACCAAAACCATTTTATTAGAAAGTTTGGTAGCTTTATTAGAATGTTTGGTAGCCGTCCTCTTCAAAGTTGCTTGGGATGAAGTTCTACCGATATCTAGAAGACCTGCTCCTAAAACAAAGTGTGTATAGATCACATATATTGCCTTTTGTAGACAACACTTTTAAAAAGTTGTGACTTCCAGCATCACATGGCAGGGTTCCACCACTGATGCAACAGCCATCAGAGCTTCCTTTGGGACCCTGTGGAAAATAACAGCCATATAAGCATTGGATCACAGGCAGCTCCTTGTATAACAATCTGAAGGCCCTCAGAGCAGCCTGAGAGCCCTGGTATCATCAGAACCCTCCCTAGAATTGATACAATCAGAAGGTTTTTCCAGATGTGGACTAGGGTTGCCAGGTTCAGGGCCTGATCCTGATCCTGTATCTTTAGAAGAAGAGAAAGTCAGCCGAGTGCAGGTGTTCTTGCAACCCTGTAATGGGAAAAACCACAAGGTGGAATTCTCCCTTCCCCCTGCACAACTTTTAAAGATACGGAAGAGCTCTTGGAGGCTGGGCCTGGCAACCAAGAGGTCTTCTGTATCTTTAAAAGTTGTGCAGGGGGAAGGGAGAATTCCACCTTGTGGTTTTTCCCATTACAGTGTTGCAAGAACACCTGCACTTGGCTGACTTTCTCTTCTTCCAATGGCAACGGCAGGCAGAATGTATCTGTGGAGAGAAGATAACACAGCCAACAGAGAAGACAAATACTGCTGTACCCACAACCCCCCTTTTACATGTATTTGGGTACCCTGCGTCACCACTGGATTCTTTGGGTATGGTTTGCCATATAAAAATTCAAATGGGCTAACTCCTAACCTAGCCCTTGGTGTCACCCTAGCTCTCAACAATGCTAAGGGCAATGCATCTGGCCACTTCAAATTCCCTTCCTGACAAATCTTTGCCAATTGCCTTTTCAAAGTTTGATTCATCTTTTCCACTTGCCTGCTGGATTGGGGTCTCCATGACGTGTGCAAATCCCATCTCAACCCCAAAGCTTTGGCTAGAGAGGTTGTAACTCCTGCTACAAAATGAGGTCCTCAGTCTGAGGTAAGTCCTTCTGGCACTCCAAATCTGGGAATTATTTCCTTCATCATCCATTTGACTACTTCTCTGGCTTGTTTAGTTCTACAGGGAAAAGCTTCTGGCCATCCGGTCAAGGTGTCCACGAATACCAATAAGTACTTGTACTGTTGAAATTTTGGTAGTTCTGAAAAATCTACTTGCCAGTATTCCCCAGCTGATGTTCCATGCCGTCCTGTCCCCGGTGGAGACTTAGGCTGTGTCTTTGGATTGTTCTGACAGCATATTGGACACCTACGAGAAGCTTGCTCTGCCAAAGTTCGCATTTTAGGTCCTACCAGGATCCTCTGTAAATTCTGAGTCATTGCATCAGCTCCCATGTGGGTGTCATTATGGTACTGATTAATCAAGTGGACTAGAATCATCTTTGGTACTAATATCTGTCCAGTAGGGACCCTCCACCATCCATCAACTTTCTCCTTAGCTCCTAATCTAGATGCCAGTGTTTCTTCCTTCTCGGTATATTTTGGAGTTTCTGATGGTACCTTCACTTGTGGGACAAGAGCCATCTGTTTTGCCGGCTCTCCCCGGGCTGCTTTCTTAGCTGTAGCATCTGCTGTCTGATTTCCTTTCACCACATCCTGATCTCCCTTCTGGTGGGCACGACAATGCATTACTGCCACTTCTATAGGGCCGTTTACTGACTGCAGGAGCTTAAAAATCTCCATTCCATACTTTAAAAACTTCTCAATAAGTGGCACCAATCCCCTTCTTGCCTCGAGTCTGATGTGATACTGTGGCACCCTTGGGGGTGTCACCCCTGCCTTAAGCTCCACCTTTACTGGGACTGCCCACTTCACTCGGCCAGGGCTCTCTTTGAACCACACCCATGGCATAACAGCATCCAACACTGCGGAAGGCACTTCTTCAGGGCTTCCTGGTTCCAATAATAAGCATAGAGGCATTTGCCACAACTCCTCCACAGGGATTTTCATAGTAATTCGGTCCTCAGTAAAAGTGATCTGAGCTCTCAGTTTACACAGCAGGTCTCTACCCATTAAGGGGATAGGGCATTCAGGCATATACAGAAATTGGTGAGAAACTTGTCTTTCCCCAATTTTGCATTCCATTGGCTGGATGAGAGGCCTCAAGGCTCTTCTGCCCATTGCCCCAACGACAGGAACTTTAAATTTACTCAATGGGCCTTTGCAACTTGTCACAACTGAATGAGTTGCTCCACTGTCTACCAGAAAGTCCATTGCCTCCCCTCTTATTGTCATTTTAACCAGGGGCTCTTCGGGGGAGATGGGAATATCCTCAACCCCCGGTCCCCGTCATTCTTGATCTGACTCCTCCAACATGATCAAGGATTCCTCCCCCTGTTTTCGTAAGCTTTCCAACTCTTTCCTTTGTGGGCATTCACGGCACCAATGGCCCTCTTTCTTACAGATTGCACACAGATTCGGGCCCAACCGGGCCCCCCCTTGGTCCCCGCCACGTCCCACACTCACACCTCCTCTTCCTCTTCCTCTCATTCGGACACGCCCTCATCCTCTTACCCCTCCCTGTTCTACCAAAGCCGCTGCCAGCAAGTAAGCCTTAGTCCTCATTTTCTCATTTTCCTCCTTTTTCTTCACCTGGTCTCTGTTTGTGTATACTTTGTAAGCAATCTCAATCAACTGACTGATCGACATAGCCCCAGCCCCTTCCACCTTTTGCAACTTTCGTCTAATATCAGGGGCAGCCTGCCCTATAAATAGGGTGTTAAACACTCTTTGATTGTCCTCCTCTTCTGGATTCAGATCAGTATACTGTTGTGCAATTTTGCACAACCTCCCATAAAATGAGGAAGGATCCTCCTCCGGTCCCTGGCGGAGTTCATACAACTTAGCCAAGTTTTTCTGCTTTGGAACTGCACTTTGAATTCCTTCTAAAATCAACTCCCTATATTCCTCCAGCCTCTCCCTCTCAACATTAACGTTAGGATTCCACGGTGGCTTCTTCTCTGGGCAATATTCCTCCAGCTCCTCCTGAGGATGCCGCCACCGTGCCTCCTCCACAGCTTTAGCTACAATCATTCGCTTCTCCTCTGGAGTTACAAAGGAATTCAGCAATGCCTGCATGTCTGACCAACTCGGCTTATGAGTAAGACAAATCGTAGACATGAGTCTGTGCAGTTCTTCTGGGTTCTCCCTGTAGGGGACCATCGATTGTTTCCAGTTTAAGAGGTCCGCAGTGGAGAAAGAGACATGAATGAGGGTGGGCCCCCCTTCTCCCAAAGCTTGTCTAAAAGGGGCTTGGAGTGCTGAACGGTTTAAGTCTTTGGAGCGAGTGTTGCTGGCTACTGGGCTGCTCAGCTCCTGGGCATATTCCGCTAATTCCCGTATTTTCCGAAGATTCTCTAGGAGCCTAGGGCCATCCTGAGGGGTGACTGCCAAGTCCTTTTCAGGGGTGCTAGCTAATGACTTCCCCCCCCTGAACCCGGTGATGACGCATGGCTCACATAGGATGGGGGTGCTGAGGGAGTCAAGTCAAAACTACCAATGCATTTCTGTGGGGCAATCATTAGCTATATTTCCTCCTCCTGCACCTCCGGATAAACTTTCTCAACCTCCTTTTTACCTGCCACAACCATCACACTTCCCACATTTATTCCACAAGATTTTTGCACATCCTTATTTCTATACAAACTTATAAAACATTCAACATACGGTATTTCCCCCCATTTTCCTTCACGCCAGCAAAACAACAACAACTGCAATATGGTGTTATATTGGAAGGATCCATCTTCAGGCCATGTTTCTCCATCCTCGAGGGTATATTGAGGCCACCATCGATTGCAGAACATAATCAATTTCTTTTTTGTCAGGGGATCCCCTCCAAACTTAGACCAATTAGCAAGAATGCATCCCAACAGAGAACAAGTAGGGGGCTTAGACTGACCTGTACCCATAGTGTCGACCTCTGCTTGGCTCCCGACCCATACGGGCTAAGGGGACTCACGGGACTCAAACCCGGTCTTGCCACCCACAGCATCTGCACAGTAGGATTTTTTACAGACTCTTGTTACTTTCCCCACTATACCTTCCTTTCACTTTTCCAAGGGAGAAACAATGTAAACATTACTTACCAGGCAGTCTTTTCCCCATCCCATTCCCCAAGTTGTTGGCCCTTCAAGCATTGCGCTGATGTGTCACCCACCGGCTACGTCTGTGGCCCAGAGGGAACTTGACCATCGGTGAACTCACCGTGGTGCCTCAGCTGTAGTCCAATCTGTGTCGCTTCCGAAGTTGGAGAGCTGAACCGGGCAAAGCTGTCTATTGTTTCAGCTGTGTCCCATCTGGGTCGCCAGAAACTGTTGTCCCCCAAATGGGTCTGCTGCCCGGTGCACAGTACAGCCAAATGGCCACACCCAGGTTGAAGGGTCCAACAAACATTATTTCGTTCTGGCCAGAAAGAGGTGCAAGGCGATAATTTGCAAAACAAGCACACACCCTTATGGGGTGCCACACTTTTATACGTTGCAAGCAAAAATTCATAGCACGTTCTAATTGGCCCCTTAATGCCAACCTGTCACCTTTCCATTGGTTGATCTAACTATGCCCACCATTTCTTATGCACACGGCACATTAATTTCTCCACCCCTATCTACATTCCAAGTTAGTCATTACAACAGCAGCTTCCAAGCACGTATTTTACTGATGAGCTTCAGCAAACATGTAACTTCTCTAGGCCTTATAAAATGCAGTTTCTTTTTTTTTTCTTAAAAAACGCTGGCCCTGAGTCATCAAGGTCATAGTCCACCACTTTAACCACTACACCACACTGACTTTGAAGACATCTTAAAAAAGAAAAAAAAGGTTAAAAACATATTGTTTTTTAAAAAAAATTACTTTATTTTACTTTACACAAATTTATTTACTACCAGCATGTAGGTCAGGGATGAGGAACCTGCCGCCCTCCAGATGTTGTTGGAATCCAACTTCCATTGGCCCCAGCCAGCATAGCCAACACACAGAGACAATGGGAGTTGAAGTCCAACAACATCTGGAAGGCCACAGGTTCCTCATGCCTATTCTAGGCCATACACCATACATGAGATGTCGGAATTTCTATTGAGTAGCATAGTGGAATGGAGAGTATTGAGCGAGCTTACGTGTGTGTGTTTGAATCTTTGCTAAGATTCTACCTTCCCTGCAAATTAGTCAGACAGAGACTTTAAGCTGTAAAATAAGAAACAACTATTTTATTCTGGAAGTACATGGTTGATAGGAAAGAGTCCTATATCAAGCTAACTAGCTATGTTGGAGCAGTCTGCACTGGTCCCAGTGCAGCTCTCATGCTGGTTGAGAGGGAGAGACAAAGGAAAGATGTCTGCTCCCCTCTCGAGAGAGAAGAAGGAACTTGGAAGGCGGGAAGGAACTGGGATCAACATCCTTTGCATATCAGTCTAGCAGGAGGGGGAGAGATGGCAAGGATCAAAGGACAGGTATAGCCTAGAAACAAAGAGGTCTCCTCCCTAGCTACCCTTTTTAACCCCATGCAGCCTCAACCCACCAAGTTGGAGTTGAACCTCATACATTCCAACATGAGATGGACTTCCGGGAAGGGTGACTTCGCTTGTGCCTGCTTTTTGAGACGAGCTCTCGTCTCAGAAGAAGCTTTTTCAGTTTTAAAATCAGTCAGAACGTTCTTTTTGACTGGTAAAGATTTTCTCCTGGGCAGGGAGAAACGTAGAGATTAACCACAAAAGCCTGTTTTTGTTGGGAGGACTGGATTTCATTAATTTATGAGAGAAGGTTCAGCCAGCAATGCCGGACAGACTTCCAACAAGCTCTAACTGATTAAGCGACACGTTTATCTTTTCTTCAAAGAAAAACGGACTTTAACAGGCAAGCATCCTCCTTTCTATTTTTTTTTCACTTGGTTTAAATTGTTGCAGCAAAAAGAGATTTGTCAATGAATCAGCTATAAAGAATTTCTGGGTGAGTTATAACTCTTCTCTTTTATTCACGAAATTAAGGAGGAAAGAAATTGAAAAAGCTTATCTTTGTTTTTATTGCAAAAAGCTGGCCTGGAAGTGCATTCTAAAGATACAAACGGAAGAGGGATTTCTATTCCGAGGAGGAAAATAAATAAATTTGATTTATGAACTTTGGAATATTATATGTCCGGGACTATTTTCTTTTTGGTCTATTTCATTTTGATGAATCTGCTTGTTCACGACGCCACTAACTGTTTTGATGCTGGGAACTAAATTTGTTTTGTATTCCTGAACATATAAGAGATAAGGCAGGCTGTACTGTCTACACTGTGATGTCATCAAGCCACTCCTCATTAGAATCCCCATAGCCACGCCCCTCCTAGGACTATACAGCAAACCTGATATTTTCGGCCAGTGTAGACATTACCAAGCCGACTTTTTTCTCACCACACTCCCCCACTTTGCTTAACATCCAGCCTAATGAAGAGTTCTGGTGGACTCCAAGCTTGTGGGCTGTTTTGAGATATTTTTGGTCATAATAAAGGGACTCTGGAATTTTTCAAAGTAAATGTGACAGTTTAACCCTTAGCTATTCATTCTAATGTAACTTACCTCTTCCTGTGCTTAGCTTATTTGCATCTCAGGAGAAGACATCATAATGATGAGGTACGCCTGGCGCTGACATTACTATCTTTTCGGCACCAGGTTAAAACTTTCCTCTTTTCCCAGGCATTTTAGTATGTGGAAAAATGTTTATGTTTTTAAATTTAAATTTTAAGCTTTTAAAAATTGTTTTAAATATGTGTTTCATTGTATTTTATTGTATTTTATGTTGATTGTTGTGAACCGCCCAGGGAGCTTTGGCTATGGGCGGTATATAAATTTAATAAAATGAAAAAATGAAAAAAATGAAATAAGAAGTGGGTTTTTTTTTGTGGTTTTAAGAATGGCAATCAAGAAAGTGGCTGAGATTCTGGAAGTAAGTATGTTTCAGAAAATAATGGATGAGATTGAGATAACAAAACAAACCCTGAGACAGGGTAGACAGGAGATGAAAATTGAATTTGGCAAAATGACGCAGGAGCTTAAAGAAATAGAGGATCTTATGAGAGAGGAGATTGATGAGATCAGAGATGAGAAAAGAAAAATTAAAGGGAAGATACAAGCCCTGGAGATTGGAACAAATGTGGAATTGGAAAAAGATCTGGAGTTTATGGATATTAGAAACAAAGTTTACTGTTTGGAATTCAACGTTGTCTCTGAAGAAATTAATGAAGATATTAGAGATAAAGTTATCAATGTCTTGGATAATTTTCGGGACTGGAATAATGTGATGGAGCTTGACATAGAAAAAAATCTATGGAATTAACTACAGATATGTGACAATGGAAAAACTCTCAAGAGATGAGCCAGTGCATTTTGTAAAAAAGAAGAACAGAGATATGACTTTACAACAATATTTCAGCAACATATTCAGAATTGATGGCAAGGAAATATTTGTGATAAAGGAAATTCCCATCAGACTCTTATTATATGACTATGGCTATGACAGCAAGATTATTACGGGATACTGATAATGGACTATGGCTATGACAGCAAGATTATTATGGGATACTGATAATGGAAGAATGGATACTGAAATTACTGGACTTAACAGGACTATTGAAGATGGAAGATGGAATTAATATTGATAATGGAAGAATGGCTATTGAAATTATTGGACCTAACAGATTTGATGAGATGGATTAATTGATATGTTTATTTGGACTATGGCTATGACAACAAGATTATTATGGGATACTGATAATGGAAGAATGGCTACTGAAATTACTGGACTTAACAGGATTATTGAAGATGGAAGATGGAATTAATATTGATAATGGAAGAATGGCTATTGAAATTATTGGACCTAACAGATTTGAACGAGATGGATTAATCGACATGCTTATTTGGAGAAAAATTGATAGATATATTTCTCAAAGAATTGAAACCTCTCTTTGACTTTTTGTGGAAAGAATAAAGTAATGTTTATGAGATTTCATGATTAATTAAGATAACTACAGGAGGAAAGTGATTTTATAATATAATTTAAGAGACAGGATTGTTATATATTGTAGACCTATAACTGATCTGCGACAAATCGGAAGTCAACATTTTATTTTATTGTTTAATTATTTGTGTTTTGTTTTGTTTTTTGTCTTTGAAAATTTGAATAAAAATTAATGATAAAAAAAATACATTCCAACATGAGATTTATGTTTCAAGCATTTGCTAATTTTCCACTGAAGTCTATAAAACATTTTTCCTGTTAGCAGACCAGGCCTCAGTAGTTCCCATGGCAAGTTTCAAGGAAGCAGTATTTAAAAGGAAATATCTCCACCACCACAAAAATTGTTCTGGGCACAGAGTTTTCTTTGGTGACCTCTGTCCATTGTGGTTATAGTTGGTTGCTCCTTTCCTTAAATCATCAGTGGTTCCACTCTTCAGTTGCTGGGACTCTGCCTTCCTCCTTCTTAAAAAGCACTTAGTTCAGTGTGAGTGAACCCACAATCTAAATAATAAATGGGAATAACGAAGCAGATACAAGCTGGACAAAGATAAAATAGTTTTTTTCTTAAAATTTAACAGAATGTTCAGTAGACTCAGAATACAGCATGATTCACAAAGCATTGCAAAATACATTATTAAAGCAGAGGGAAAATCACTCTGATGGGAAAATAACTTATTAACCAAAGACAAATCACAACTATTTCAGACCTATAGCTCTTCTAGAACCGAATATACTATCTCCCTATCTGCTTCGATATTGTGCAGAACTGAATGCCTTGTTCTTTTTTTGCATAGGAACCTTGAAGGCAGGTAATTTAGATTCAATTTAGCTCAACAATCCAACCTTTACTGAGTTTTGGATTGTCTACAATTAATCTTAATGAGTCACAACAACCAAGACACTTTCCAGCTGGAAAATGTAATAGCAGTTTCTCCATAGTTAAACAGTGCTGAAAATGTACATTCATGCACCAGTAGTGGTACTTCATTTAGGTAGCACGTATTTGGGGAATCCTCCCTCATTCCTTGTATGTTATGTTACATTTCTGCATATTCATTCTTTCCTTGGTGAGCTGAAGAAAGGGCTCCCTTTAGCAAGACCCTTCAAGATATAGTGATGTAGTCAAAGAAAAGAGATGGACTTCAACTGAAAAGAGTCAGATTTAAATCCATGCTCAGCCATAAAGCAACCTCAACCAGGCACTCTCAGTTTAACCTACCCTGCCCTGACCTCCTTGGAGAAAGGCAGTATCAAGCCAAATTTAAAATAATGCCTAAAAATCATTGGAGAGAAACAACAGTAGATTCTGTATAGGAGCATAGGTACCTCCTTGTATTGAGTTAGACCACTTGTCTATCAAGGTCAGTATTATCTATACTGACCATCAGTGTCCCTCTAGAGTTCTTGCTCAGCTGTACCTGGAGATGTGGCAATTGAACCTGGTATTGGAAGTTTCACTCCAATTAATGCATTGTCTCGCTGTGGGCTCTGAATCTATTGACAACTAGGGACAATAGATATAGTTAGTCAGTTGAAAGGGCCCCTGCTTGAATTCTCTTCTTGTTACTTTCCTCAAGCTTAAGCATGCCTCTGATTGCTTAGACTGATATTCTCAGGTCTATCATCACTTCCAGTTTCTCCTGCTTCCCACAATTCTCTCTCTCCCTGCCTTTTTGAATTCAGCTAGTGTAGATTAGGCTTTCCTATCCATATGCACTTTCTTAAGATAAACATCACTCTCTTTCATATTCTTTTATGTCTCTAATGAACTCTGCTGCATAAAGCAACTCTCTTCATAGGGTCATGGGCCCAGATATAATTGGAGATTTATAAAAGGGAAAAGAAAAACGACTCTGTAATACAGACAGATTAGGTAAGAAAGGATGACTACTCCTGAATCTGCTAGGAGATCTGATGCCATTGAGGTACTAAATGACTCAAACTACAGAAAATGGTCTTTTCGGATGAAAATGCTGTTGAATACTTTCTTTACTTGAAGAACCAAGGCCAGAGGTGTCTGGAAAGAAACAAGATGAATGGGATGCTACAAACAAGAAAGCCATGGGACACATATCTCTAGGTGTAAATGATAATTTAATTTACCATATTGAAGATAAGCAAACTGCAAGTGAAATGTAAGAAAGGCTGAGGCAAGTTTTTCAACAAAACACAATGAATACTCAGCTTTCCTTGAAGCTAAAACAAGAGGCTTAAAGATCCAAATAATCTATTAGAGCATATGAGCTCTTTCTCAGGAACAGTAAGAGAACTGGAACAACACGAGATAAATTTACCTGAGGCAGCTAAGATTGGCCTTTTGCTCAATACTTTGATTCCAGAATATGAAGGAATAATTAATTTACTTCAAGTTAAGGAAAATGTAACTTTGAGTTTTGTCCAGGAACGTTTGTAAGAATTTAATCTAAGAAAACAGATACTAAACGAGGAAACTAAAAGCCAAGCCTATAGACTGACTCAAGGCAAGCATTGTTTCTTTTGTGGAAATAATCAGCATTGGAAAAGCGCTTGTCCTCACCTGAGAAAACTCTTAGGGACAAATTCCAAGGGAATGAGTAAGCAAGACCAAAAGACAAAGGATTAAGGGAATAATTTTGGAAAAGGAAATAAAACATGTACTGCAAAAGACATAATTTGTAGAGGTGATTCAAACCAAGCCCACAACAAGATTTACATAGATAGTGGGGCAACTTCACATTTCTTCAACAATTTGGATGTTTTCTCAGATATAGATATGGATTGTAAAATTCCAATTTATCTTGTTGATGGGCAATGTATTTATACACAAGGAAAAGGGGTAGTTCATTTAAAATGTAAACTGGGTGAAAAGAGCTCCAGTGAGGTTTGCATTCCTGGAGCTTACTAAGTGCCATCTCTACAGAACAGTTTAATGAGTGTAAAAACAGCTACAAGGTGAGGATGAAGAGTTTTGTTTAGGAGAGATCATTTTGTGTTCAAAGGCAAAGAACTACTTATGTGAGGACTTCTAAGTAACGAAGACCTTTATGAAGTAGACTGTGTGAGACAGCATTCTTTAATATGACTAAAGAATATATTCATAAAGACTGCATGGGGTTGTAGCATCACAGATTTGGCCACAGAAATGTTGAAACCGTTTCAAAACTTGTGAAAGACAATTTAACAATGAATTTACACATAAAAATGTGCAAATCTGAGCTCAAGTGTGTTGATTGTGTTAAAGCAAATGTAACTAGAGGCCATCTGCAGAAGTGCAATCAGAAAAAAACATGGATTTAATCCACAGTGACATCTGTGGACCCTTACTTGTAATGACACCAGGAAGGAATGTTTGTTTCCTTACTTTTATAGACATTTTTTCAAGATATGTCTATGCTTACCTCCTTGAAGAGAAAAATGAACTGTTATAAAAGCATAGAGTATATGGCCAGAGTGAGCAATAAATCTGGGAGAAAGCCCAAGACTCTGTGCACTGACAATGGTGGTGAATACATAGGGAAAGATATTGAAGAATACCTGAAGAAACAAGGCATCAAACATGAAAAAAATCCTTATACCC
Source organism: Rhineura floridana (assembly GCF_030035675.1). Classification (NCBI taxonomy): domain Eukaryota; kingdom Metazoa; phylum Chordata; class Lepidosauria; order Squamata; family Rhineuridae; genus Rhineura; species Rhineura floridana. Next base: position 93,001,843 of record NC_084484.1, on the reverse strand, counting down.
CAGAACAAAATGGAGTGCCAGAAAGGAAAAACAGAACACTGTTACAAATGGGAAGTATACTTCATGATGGTTGTATGCGCTGGGGCGTCTATGTAACTGCTATAACCATTATGCAAGCCTGCCTTATTGCTTTTGATATGTATAAGTGCCTTTAGGAGGTTAAGATTTGATAGTTAAGCTTATAATGCTGTCTTCTGTAGCTTTGGACACCTGCCAGAGACTTAGCTTGTTAGAGATTAGGTCAGAGAACATCCAGCTGTGCCTTATCTAGCCGAAGCTAGTAGGCTGGGAGATGGTCCCTTTGATATAGCTATTAATGAACTGCACGTGCGGCATAGCCATGGCACATGTGCTGGGGGGACAGGATGCCAAGGAGAGGTCAAGGTAGCTTCACATAGCAGCATGAGGTCCATGCATGTGCAATAGCTAATTAATATGCCTTGGACACCTAGTACAGACCCTTTCTCACGTAGACTAGATAATCCATCAAATGTCTTGACAGCTCAGATAAGAGGGTGGTGATACTTCAAAGCAGTGAGAGAGCAGCTGTAGCCTATTAGGCATGGGGTAGCTTTGATGCTTAGGTTGATGTAGCATAATCAATCATGTACCTTGTCAAGATATGATGATGTGATGTAAGATAGCGGCTAATGATGCATTCCGTCACCACTGTGCCTTGCCAGGATTTTCCCTATAAAAGGTGCCGGTGCCATTAGCTCAGGGTTCAGACCTTAATGCCTCTCTATGAGAGACCTTGGGCCTGTTCCACTGGGTAGGCATGCTTGTCATGGCCCAGTTCAGTGCTCAGACTGCAAGTGTCCATTCAGGGACCTCGCAGCCTGTTCCATTTATTGGGTATGCCTGTGTGCTTGTTAAATTACTCAGTAAAGTCTCCCTGTAAGCAAACTCTTGGATCTGTCTCATTGACTCTTTGGAATTGAACTTAAAACTTAAGCAAGCCCACAGCTGGGGCTAAGACAATGCTGGAATGCAAAACAAATATTGGGAGGAAGCAATCATGACAACCACGTACTTGCAAAACAGGTTACCCACTACAGGCAGAGAAGCAATGCCATTTGAACTGTGGAATGGAACCAAACCAAGTTAAGGCATATTAGAGTGTTTGGATCAAAGGTATATGCTTACATTTCCAAAGAAAAGAGAGGCAAACTAGACTACAGAAGAAGAATATTTGTTGGCTATGAATTGGCTACAGAATACTTGATCCCACCACCACAGAAACACTCAAGGTGCATAGAACTGCATACTTTGATGAGAGACATAAACCAAATATTAGTCAGAAATCAAAGTAGACATCCCAACAGGAGAAGAAACAGTGCAGCAGTCGCAGCAAGAAGAGGCCATGACCTTTGAAACTTCAAGTGAACCCGAGCAAGAAGGGGGTGTAAGAGCTGATCCAAAGGTGAGACACTCACGCAGATGAAACAAAGGGGTGCCACCCAATAGGCTGTCTCTTCTAACCAGAGTGGAGGAGATACTAAAGCCCTCCAATTGGCGAGACATTGAAGGGATGCCAGATACTGAGACAGACAAATGGCTGCAAGCTGCTGGAGAAAAAATAGAATCTCTTCACAAAAACAAAACATGGACTCTTATAGAGCTACCAAAAGGGAGAAAGACCACAGGATGTAAATGGGTCTGTACAACCAAATGAGGTGCAGAAGGGAATAACGAATGCTACAAAGCTAGGCTAGTTGCTATGGGATACTCCCCCAAATACAGTGAAGATTATTATGAAACTTTTGCACCTGTGATCAAACACACTTCTATAAGGACACTCCTTATAGTATTGCCACCTCAAGGAAGGTGCAGGCTCAACACGTGGATGTAAAGACAGTCTTCCTATATGGAGACATTGAGGAAGATATATATATATGAAGCAACCACCAGGGTTTGAAGAACCCTGGGAAGGAAGGACTGGTATGAAAGCTTTAGAAAAGCATTTATGGCCTTAAGCAAGCTGTTATGGCCTGGAATGACAAACTAAACAAACTACTACTTAAGGAGGAGTTCATGCAAGGAAAGACTGACCCCTGCCTATACACAAGATTCAAGTATAATAGATGGACATTCATCTTGACCTATGTGGGTGATTTGGTCTTATGTGACCAAGACAAGGAAGTCAGTGATGAAATCATGAGGAATCTTAACAAGGAAACAGAAGTGAAAGAGCTGGGAGACATATCTTACTGTCTTGGAATCCAGATGGAAAGGGGAGAAAATGGAAGCTTCTTCATTAACCAGAAACAGAAGATAATGGACCTGATAGAGCACCTTAGGGTGACAGAAGCCAATGTAGCATACACACCAATGGAAATAGGCTTATTTAAAGACAATGAGACCAAGGACTCGTTGCAAGACAACAGTCAGTACAGGGCAACAATTGGAAAGCTCCTGCATATATCAACTGTAAAAAGACCAGACATTGCAACAGCAGTTAGGATACTGTGCAGAAAAGTTAATGCACCAACAAAGAAAGACTGGACTGCAGTCAAGAGGATAGGAAGATATCTAAAGGGAATTGCAGATCTGAAATTGATGCTACTTGCAAACAGTAATCCCAGACTGGTGGGCTGTATGGATGCAAACTGGCTGAAGACAGAGAAGACCGAAAGTCCACTAGTGGGAATCTGTTCTATTATGGAGTAGGAGTCATCAGTTGGACTAGTAACAAACAGTCAGTTGTAGCCTTCTCCTTTACAGAAGCAGAATACATATCTGCAGCACAAGCATGTCAAGAAGCAACATGGTTACACAAACTGTTCTTAGACTTTGGAATCAATGAACCAAAGCCAACTAGAATGCATGAAGACAACAAGAGCTGTACCTTGCTTTCCCAATCAGAAAGGGTGATACCACAAACAAAGCACATTGATACCAAGTACCACTGCGTGAAAGATTACCAACAGAAAGGCTCATTGAGCTGAAGTACTGCCTGACAGAAGAAATGGTTGCAGATGTTCTTACCAAGCCACTGCCCAGAGAGCGTTTTCGGATCTTTGTGAAGTGATAGGAGTTGTGAGTTGGAGTGAGAGACAATAAGGGGTGTTGGAAGTTTCAGTGCATTGTCTTGCTGAGGGCTCCGAATCTATTGACCATTAGAGGCAACAGATATAGTTAGTCAGTTGAAAGGGCCCCTGCTTGAATTCTCTTTCTTACTTTCCTCAAGTTTAAGCATGCCTCTGATTGGTTAGACCAGCATTTCCCAACTAGTGGTCCACCAGATGTTGTTGGACCACAATTCCCATCTTTCCTGACCATTGGCAATGCTGGCTGAGGCTGATGGGAGTTGTGGTCCAACAACATCTGGTGGCCCACTAGTTGGGAACGCCTTTATAAGTTGTTTAGAAGATACATGGTAAGTGGAGTGAAAGAGGGGGAGTGAATGGGCAGTAGAATGCGAGATGATTGGCTGAGTGTTTAAAATGGCTGAATGTATAAAAGGAAGAGTGAGAGTGGAATCTGGGGGGGGAGAAGAGAACTGAGTGGGTTGCTTGGTGGGGTTTAGAGAGTTGTTTGCCAGGAGGGAGGTGGAGTTCGGATTAGTATTGAGTAAAACCATATGCTTATGTGCCTTAAGAAGAAATCTTGTTAATCTTGTTAGCTTTGTTATCTGTAATAAATACTTAATTTGGTTTACCAAAGGCCTGATCCTTGGCTGGGGTTTCACAGACCAGAAGGGAGGGTAAGGTAATGACCAAGGCTGAAGGGGAACTGTAACAAATGGTGGCAGCGGTGAAGAGAATAACAATACCAGTATTCAGAGTCTCTGGGAATACTAGTATTGGGATGTTACTGGTGGTTGCCTAGCAGGGGGATCTGTTGAGATCTGTGCTAGAGCGGGGAGAGAAACCATAAGAGAGAGCGGTCCGGACTGGTGGAGTCCCTGGTGGTGCCTAGTGACAGGCAGTAACCACGAGCAGGTAGGAACCTGACAGGGAGAGCCAGGGAAGGACGCCTCACACAATACTCAAAAGGGACGTGTATCTGTTATTTATTGTGCAATCTCTTGGCTCTTTGGTAGGGGAGTGACTCATGATTTACTTATGTTTGGATTGGCACAGAAAAGGCTTTGGGAGCATTTGTATAGCATAGAATATGCTTCCAAGCAGAAGTAACTATATTAATTTTCCCATGGGAACTGCTTTCCTAAGGTTGTCTATATGTTGCATCTCACTGAAATACCATGCGAGGAATATTCTGTGTTAAAAGGCAATGTATTGTTAAATGTTTTAAATAAACACAAACTGTGTTACATAAACACATTATATTGGTGATGATTATCAGTGTACTCATTTCTGCTACAGCTATTATGTGGTTTTAAATAGATTATAATGTTTTATTATTTGTTCTGCTAGTTTTATAAGCAAAAGAGTGTATATTGCAATAAGAGAATCTGCACCTGAACTGCCAGTAAAAAAGGGAGGAGAATGGTGCAGGCACATGTTCTTAGATGTGGATATTGAACCCCAATTTGCAACATGAGACACACTTTCACATTTTAGCTTTTATGCAAATATATTATAATACGTACTTAGAAGAATTTATGTTATTAGCATCTTGCAAATTAAACCAACATCACACACCTCCACTACAGATTTGTTATTTTCAGGAACTTCCCCAAGACAAAATAAGTAGTCACAGAGCCTTAGCTAAGCACTGAGGACATGGAATAGCATCTTTTTTGGTTGGAAGTGTTGCTTATGTAATCATTACAATATTTATTTATTTAGTTCAATTTAGTTGGTTGGTTTATTAGTACTTTTATATTTCCCCTTGAAGCTCAAGGCTGCATACATGGTTTCCCCTTCATATTTATCCTTACAACAACCCTGTGTGGTAGGCTGACTATCTCAGGTTTATCCAGTGAGATTTATGGGATTTGATCTTGGGTCTCCCTGGTCCTTGTCCAATACTCTAACCACTACACCCCATTGACTATATATGCAGTGTCAGTACAAAATAAAAGCCAGTGAGCTTTTAAGAAGACGTACTGGGTCTTTTTCTTCATGACTTTATTCTAGTAAGGTATGAGTTTTTAAAAGCTAATATACAGGTTTGTTTCTTGCTCTAGTTTTCAGGGCCACCATTGCCAAGAGAGTTTGTAGATAAGTGGGTGCAAATGGCAATTAACAAACAACAGAATTTCTTATCAGAACTCCTTATTCACTGCAGTGGCGTCACTAGGGTTGGTGTCACCCAGTGCAGTAACTCATGGTGTCATCCCCATGGACCTCCTCCCATACCAGACCATACAGAATCCTTAGTAATGTTTTTTGTACTAATGTTACTTGTAAATCGTAATTCCTGTATATCACTGAATGTAATGGTAATAGTAGTGACATAAACAACTAGCAAAATTAAAATTACACCTTTAAATTACAATATCATACGCACAGCCTAAATGTATTTACATTTATACATAGTTTCATGTGGTTAAAGTGAAAATTCGGTAAGAAAACAATAGAATTCGAAGTAAAAACGTTTAAGAACTACATCAAAATTATGTTCATTTTAACATTAAACTTTACCGTTACATGAGGTACATTAATCGATTAGGTTTGCATAATCAATAATGGCCCAAATAATGTAGAAGTTGTAGACAAATGCATATGGAAATATACTCATAAATGAAATAATACCAAAAAAATAAACAAGAACAAATACATAAGCATTTCAGCACTTAGTGAACATCTCGACTAAATCAGAACTTTCCTTTCCTGGCCTTCAAAGCTGTGAACTTGTGAATCACTTCATCGAAATCAATGCCTTTCACCAACTCACTTTCAATTGATAATATCGCAAGATCGGAAAGCCTTGACTGTCCCATGGTAGATCGCAAATAGTTCTTTATAAGTTTCAGCTTTGAAAAGCTCCTCTCACATGAAGCCACAGACACACAAATCATCAGAAATAATTTTAGGCTTAGTGAAAGGGTTGGGAGAGATTCTACGAAGTTCCATTCAGCTATGAATGTCAAAACGTCTAATATTGCCCAATCTTTGGCTTCTTCCAGATCAATCTCTGCTGCTTTCAGGTGCCTTCTCACCCTTGGTATTTCTATTAAAAGCACACTCTCGGATACCTCATCATAGAAAGTGGTCATTTTTGGAATGGATACCTTTAACTCTTCTTCAGTGGCAGATAGGAGACTCTTCGCTTGAACAGCCTCAAACATGGCTGCTACTTCCTTGATGGCTCTTGATCTGATCCGGCGTTCAGAATGAAAGCAATCAATGCACTCAAGCATCACCCTCTTATTTTCTTCTTGCAGAGTGAGTCCAGCATCGCTTGCTTGCTCCCCTGCCATCCTCTTCTTGAACCTGGCTCTTCTCTCTACTGCAATTCCATATTCGTCTGATTTTAAAAGCGCCTGTTCAGTTGCATGCTCCACTAGGTGATTGCGCTCCTCGTGCAGAAAAAGTCTTAGCGCCTCTAGCTTTGTCACCACCTTGTCGAGAGTTAAGCCCTTAGTCTGCAGGTACTACTGTGTAAGATTAACTTCCTGAAGTACATCACACCAGAAGTACAGGTAGCACAGAAAAGTGAAATCACAGACAGCAGGCAAAAGACCTTGTGCTGCCCCTCTTGTGTCCAAATTTTCATGTGGATCACAAAGAGCTTCAATCGCTGCCACAAACTTATCGAACTTTTGTTTAACTGGTTTAACTGCAGCATGATGAGCACTCCAGCGTGTTGTTGATAGCCTTTTCACTGACACTCCAGTATGGTCAATTAACACATCCCATCGATGGGTGGAAGCAGCAAAGAAAGAAAACATTGTCTCAAGAGTTCCAAAAAATGTCACACATGATGCATTTTCAGCAAAAGAGTGCTGACCGCACAAGTTAAGCAAATGGTCCACATACCCATTAAAAAAAGCTTTCTTGTTCTTTCCCTTAAGAATGGCTTGTACACCTCCATGGATTCCAGACATAGTGGCAGCATTATTGTAACCTTGAGCACTGCACATCATTATGTCCAGTCCATCACTTTCCAGATTTTTAAGAATGTCAGAACTGAGGTCAGCAGCTTTTTTCCCCTTTAAAGGGAAAAATCCTAGAAATATTTCTTTCACTTCAACTTTCCTATTGTTGATTTTTACATATCTGATCACTTCGGACATCTGGTCAGTATGTGATATGTCAGCTGTGCTGTTGAACATGATCCCAAAGTACTTCGCAGACTTTATGTCCATGACAAGCATCTCCTTCACATGATTTGCCAGGGCACTTATAAACTCATTCTGAGTTTTTGGTGCAAGATAAGAGACTGATACTTTAAGTTTACATGTGCTCCGCTTTAATCTCATTAGGTGCTCTTTCAGCACTGAATCATATTTTGAAAGCATCTCAACCATCTCAAGAAAGTTCCCTTTATTCAATGAAGATTCATCTTCCTTGTGGCCACGGAATGCCAGATTCTGCTTGGCAAGAAACAATGTGATATCAAGCAATCTGTGCAAGATGTCCCTCCACTTTTTCTTCTCCATTTCCATCAAAGCAATAGTTTCGGCATCAATGGTTTTGTGCAGGCTAAGTCCTTCAAATTCTTCCATTTCCACTCCTTGTTCTTCTACTTCAAATTCTGCCATTTCCACTCCTTGCTCTTCTGCAGAATGCATGCTAGCATCAGAAGAATCAGCTTTTTCAATTGGAGACTGATGAGCAGTGTCTTTTGATGAACCCTGGCCATCATCCGGTCTTTTGACATATTGAAGCATGGATCCAGCTAGTGTTTTGAGTGATTTATTTCTTGCCTCTTTTGCTTTCCTTTGCTGGCATCCACTTGGCCTCATTGATTTATGCACTCCATGTGGCATGATAGAATATCCCTGCACAATAAAAAGGATTGTTGGAAAGACTCACAGGGTTGTTGGAAAGACTACACACACACACACACACACAATACACCCCACATAGTAGTTTATTGTCAAACCAGTTGGTCATTGCAGAACTGCCCAATTGTTTTAAAAATAGGATTGGAGAGGGAGGGAAAGATTTACAACACAAACACAATTCTTTGTTATGTTTACTCAGAAGTCCCATTAATTTACAGCACAATCCTAACCATGTCTACTCAAAAGTAAGTCCTAATGAATTCAATGGGGTTTACTCCAGGTACATGGGATCAGCATTCCTTTACTCCCAGAAAAGCAAGTATTGGATTAAAGCTTTCATATTGGAAAGGTTTTCAAAGCACTGCCCTCGCCAACAGCCCAGGGTCTGACTGCGTGCTACACACAAGAGAAAAAGAACTTTAACCCATATTCTTCCTTACTCAAACTGAAGACCTCAAAAACACCATTTTGACGTTGTAATGAAGCCTAAGTGCTGCCTGGGTCAACAAATCACAACCCTGGCTCCCCTTATTGGCTACAATCCTGAAAAGGCGGGATTAGAGGCCAGAGCTTGGAAAAATTATTTTTTTGAACTATAACTCCCATCAGCCCAATCCAGTGGCCATGCTGGCTGGGGCTGATGGGAGCTGTAGTTTAAAAAAGTAACTTTCCCAAGCTCTGGCTAAAAGCTGCTATACAGATTGGTTAAAAAACAGATTAAACAGTCGCGGGGGGGCCTGAAGTTTTGGTGTATATCTCGGGAACCAGACGACCTAGAAACTTTTTTTTTTAATTGAAGCTGAGAGTCCGGAGATTAAGGTAAGTTAGCTGGAGACCCAGAGGGGACCCCCCAAAACCGGAAACTCCAGCCAAAAATTGGACACCTGGTAACCCTACTCCATCTTTGTTGGCTCGATACGCTGAGTCATTCCCCGTGTTGGGAATGGGTTAATTGTTACACTGTAAATGTGTGAAGGACACACAGCTGCACCGGATCAAAGGGCTTGGCTATAAAACACAAGCTCAGAGAGCCAGACTGTGTGGGGGGATGAAAGTAGGAAAGACGTATATGTTGGTGACTGTTGTATATTTGCACTCTGATAACGTTTGTTTTGCTTGCACAAAGCCGAAGAGTGTTGGAGTGCTTTCTTATCGTTTTACTGACCAGACGCGCTGTTAACATGCACATCTCTGTGTTCTCTGAGCAACAAGCCGCGAGTAACCTGTTGGTTCGGGACATAGAGTCCAACAATCTTGCACCCACTGATTGACTGCATGTCCCCGACCCCCCCCCTTGGTATGCCACTTTCGCTGTCTCTGTAAACCCGCTGCATGCAGCGGGTTTACAGAGGCAGCGCTTGCCTGGGCTGGAGGTTTGAATCTCCCACAGCCGCTCTTTGGCTGCAGAGCGGTTTTTTCCCCATCCTGCCTGGGAAGCCACTCAGGCAGGCAGCCCAAGAGCAGGCAGGGGATTCAAACCTCCCACCTAAAATTCACAGCTGATGAGCAGGCAGGCCAGGCAGGATGGGAGAAAAACTGCTCTGCAGCCGAAGAGCGGGAGATTCCCCAAGAGGGAAGTGGCTAGTGAGATGGCCGCTGCAGGGCTCAAGATAGAGGAAAAAACCCACCGCAGCCCAGCTTCTCTATATCGTCAAGCGCGGGCCCCTCCAAACTCAAAGTGCAGGGCCCAGGGCAACTGCCCCACTTCCCGGTGCCTAGGGGCGGCTCTGGGTGTCACCCCCTCTGATGGTGTCACCTGGTGCGGTCCACACACCCAGCACCCCCCTAGTGACGCCGCTGATTCACTGAGCTGTAGATCTAATGGAAAGTCTGCTGTTAAGAGGGCAACTTGAAAAGGGTGTGATTTCAAGCTCTGTGCAACATAAGAGTTTTCTTTCAGGCTTATGCTAACATGACACCATGATGCAATCAAAAGACATGGGCATTCTTGGCTTCATGCACTTTTTGAGCTCAGTCAAATCACAGGAAGTCAACTGATAATATTTGACTTGCATCCCAGCAGTCCTTCTAATCCATTGTACCTTCTCTAATTCTCCTCCTCCCATAGTATACTAAAATGTTTATAGCCATGACCATTTCATTGTTTCTAACTTAAGTGTTAAAGAAAGGTAGCCACACTTCCATCCTTCCTGTTGTAGTTTTATATAACTCTCTTAATGAACTTCTCAAATGCAGTACATTCATTTTTAGTTGATTCGTGTGCATTTGCTAGTTCTGGTCCTTTAGCTGATATACTTCTTTCAGAAAATAAAATTCTATTAAGGATGACAAAAATTGCTGAAGTGTAGTCATGTTTGGAAGTAGCTTGATGATAATAATCCTGCTTCATTCTTTCTAAGAAATAGCACCAAAATCAGGCCCAAACTGACACCGGGAAGCGGGGCAGTTGCCTCCGGCCCCGCGCTTGGTGATCTGTGTATATAGAGAAGCTGGGCTGCGGCAGGCTTTTCTCTCTCTCTTCAGCCGTGCAGCGGTCATCTCGCCAGCTGATTCCCGGGCTGATTTTGGGCAGGAAATTTGAATTTCCCACTCTTGGGGAATCTCCCGCTCTTCGGCTGCGTGCTTGAGCGTTTTTTTCCCTATCCTGCCTGCCCGCTCATCAGCTGTGCAGCGGGTGTGCGGCGCTTAGTGAGCTAATTTTAGGCAGGAGGTTTGAATCCCCTGCTCTTTGGCTGCGTGCCTGAGTGGCTTCCCTGTGCTGCCGCCCACTCATCAACTGTGCAGCAGGTTTACAGCGCTTGCTGGCTTATTCTTAATTGCCCATCAACAAAGCAGCCAGACTACAGAAATGATTAAATTGTCATCCTCAATATTTAAAACAATGGTTCTGCACAAAGTGTTTTCAATTGTTTAGTTAGGAAGATAAAGATGGGAAAATATGCCTAGAAATAAGACTGCCATATCTAGCAGATACCGACAAAGGGAAGACAGATGTCGAGAGACCAGTGAAGAAATGGATATGTATGGAACAGGTTGACTAGAGGCCTATTCCCTGAAGTGAAGGTAATCATATTGGTATTTAATAGGTTGTTAACTTCATATGTAAATATTATAATTACATATATTCGTAAATAAAATCTCTCTCTCTCTCTCTCTCTCTCTCTCAATATATATAGAGAGAGAAAGAATGTGGGGGGCCCCCAACTATGCTTTTGCCCTGTGCCCAGCGTATGCTAAGGGCGGGCCTGCAAACTGACTTTTTTTCCCAACCAGAAAATGACAACACTCTATTTAAAATGTTGATTTATGGTGTGTGTGGGGTAGAGTTACCAGGTCTCCATTTTTCAGCCGGAGTCTCTGGTTTTTGGGGGCCCCCTCCAGCTCTCTGGCTAGCACCCCTTAATCTCTGGACTCTCAGCTTCAATTTTAAAAAAAAGTTTCTAGGTGGACTTGTTCCCAAGATATACACCAAAACGTCAGCCGCCCTCCCCACGACTGTTTAATCTATTTAACTGATACGACGCTGAAGTTGGTTCCCAGTTCCTTATTTGCTTGAAAGTTCAAAACACTAAAAAAGAAGAGTTGACAACTACAGCAACTTCAAACCAAACTTAACATGTCTCTGAACCCCAAAATATATGTTGGGGTACCCTGTATGATATATCACTGTGATCGGGGGACTCTCCCCGTCAAGAATAACAATTTATGCAATCAAAATCATCAGGCTTCTGATATTATCATAAATACATAATGATGTCATAAAATCATAAAAAATAAGTAACTGGGGGTGCCCACCCCAAACTCTGCTCTGGGCCAGGACAAGTCATATACCCCAGGAAAGGGGAGGGTGTCCTCTACGAGATGCCACTGCGTCCCACCTGGCCCAGAGCTTCTGCTGGGTGCAGGGCACGGAGGAGGGCATCTATGCAAAATCAAAGCAGACCAAAACATACAGGAAAAAATAAGTAACTGGGGGAGCCCACCCCGAAATCTGCTCTGGGACAGGACAAATCATATACCCCATGAAAGGGGAGGGTGTCCTCTATGAGATGCCACTCCGTACCACCTGGCCCAGAGCTTCTGCTGGGCACAGGGCATGGAGGAGGGCATCTATGCAAAATCAAAGCAGAAAAAGACATACAGGAAAAATAAGTTATTGGGGGTGCCCACCCCACAATCTGCTCTGGGCCAGGACAAATCATACACCCCATGAAAGGGGAGGGTGTCCTCTATGAGATGCCACTGCGTCCCGCCTGGCCCAGAGCTTCTGCTGGGCGCAGGGGAAGGATGAGGGCATCTATGCAGACAGAAAGGGTAGAGAATCTTCTTACTCTTACTCATTTCTCAGACCTCTTTCTGAAGTGAAGGGTCAGATCTATAAAGAAGTTTGGAGCAGTCACATTAAAAGATAAGGGCAGGGCATTCCAGGCAGGGGGTTGCCAACCCTGCTTGGATATGGATGTCTTTGCAGAGGATCCCTAGTCAAGCTTTACCAACAGCACAATCCAAACTATATCTACTCAGAAGTAAGTCCTGTTGAGTTCTACGGGGGCTTAGTCCCTTAGTATGTGTGTTTAGAATTGCAGCCTTCAGGGGCATCCATCTTTACTCCCGAATGCTCCCATCTAACATCTCCACAACACTAGGCTCCATTCTTCCTACAGTGGCCTTCTGGTGACTGGCCTGGCCTGGCCTGGCGGCACTTAAACCCTTCTTGCTAAAAGCAAGTAGGCTAGATTAAATGTTCCCTACCCAGGCTCCATCTTTTAGCTAAGATGTCTAGCTTAATTTCCAGTCAGATTTTTTTTAATTGTACGCTCCAAGCAACTGTGATTGATGCTTAATGTATCATGCTTAATGACATCACTTGGGCCCGCCCTGTGACATCACTTGGGCCCGCCCCTAAAATCTCAGGTTTTGCGATGCTTCTGACCTGGCAACCCTAGTGTGGGGGGAGGGGGAATTGCCTACCTAGCAGCCTATAAAGTAATAAAATGGGTCCTAGTGATCACGTGTTCCATGCCAAAAGCCTAATTCAAATCTAGTCCATCCTGCTGTCCACACTGATGCCCTGCATGTGGAATGCTCTTCCAGGGGAGACTTGTCTGGTGCCTACTCTGATGTCTTTTAGATGCCAGACAAAGACCTTTTTATCTGCCCAGACTTTTAAACTCAGTCGTATTGTGCTGTTTTATGGCACTTTTTTTCTGACTCTTGATGTTGCTGCTTTTGCTCTGTATTTTATGATTTATTTGTAAACCTGATTGAATGGTTACATAAATGTTACATAAATAAAATAGTCTGCTTCTGTCCAGTGTTAAAGCCAGATTATCACAACTGTAATCGGCCAGTTAATTGACCACACTGCTTTGTCTCCACGTTCCCCAAGGGAACACATCTGGCCAGGGTTAAAGTAACAAAAGAGTGAATATGGTAGTGACTCGACTTGCACTCAAGCAGGGTAGAAAGCTCTCTCACAAATGATCTGATGTAGTTGCGTACAGGTACTCTGTATCTGAGACTACGACCTGGGAGACCAGGGTTCGAATCCCCACACAGCCATGAAGCTCACTGGGTGACCTTGGGCCAATCACTGCCTCTCAGCCTCAGAGGAACGCAGTAGTAAACCACCTCTGAATACCGCTTACCATGAAAACCCTTAAGTCCCTTCCCTTAATGATAGGGGGTCCTCTTCCTAGGATATTCCTTTCGGTGGAAGGAGAAACCAAACTACAATCCCCATAATTCCCCGGAAGTAGCTTCTGCAGCGACGTCACATCATGACATCTGGAGGCAGGGGCCACAGCCTTTCCAAGAATCTCTTAAGAGCGCCTTCAGTTTTGTCTTTGTTTTGCGCATGCGCTACTCTCGGAGAATTTAGAATTCCGATTTGGGAGGGTGTTGCAGAACGGCTGATAGGCGGAGCAGCGTGGCAGCCCTCCCTTTCCCCCACCCCGCCTCCCCAGTCGCTAACATGGCGTCTCGGAGATCTCGCTCCGCCTCAGGTCAGTTGAGAGCCCTCTTTTCTCCAGGGCTGCCTGGTTCAGTTATCATGGTGCTCCAGAACAGAGATGGCCTGCTTTTCGCATACAGATGAGAACCGATGATGGAGGAACTGGTCAGTCGTCTTGACTTAGAAACCAAATTCGCCCTCCTCTTTCCTGGGTGCCTCTTCAGCCCTGTTCCCGTTAGGCTCTGCCTTTCACATCCCCCTGTCCGTGGGGTTTGGGAGACCTGGCTGGATGCGCGCGGCTCCAGGGGAGGCGGAGCTTGCGCAGGCCCCTTACTTCAGGCGCTTTGTGGGATGAGGCGCAGCTCTCCTGCGTGGCCAGGAAATGTGGAGGGGGAGGCTACATAGGGAGGGACTGAGTGGGCAAGGTGACACCCTACCCTTAGATACGCCGGGGGACTTAATGACTTCCGCCAGCAAGGATGTCTCGCAGTCCAAGCCTAATCATGTTTACTCAGAAGTAAGTCTCACAGTGTTCAGTGGGGCTCATTACCCTAGGGATTGAACATAAGAGCCCGCTGGGTCAGATCAAAAGCATACCTAGTTCAGTATCAATGGCCAGGTAGATCCTATAGGAACCTTGCAGGCAGAGCTTCAAGGCCATACCTCTTCCTGCTCTTTCCCAGCAACTGTTTGGAGGCATACTGCTACAGACACAGGAGGTTCCATGGCATGCAATAATGACTAGTACCTATTGATAGCTTCTTCCAACATGAATTTGTCTATTGCAAGAATTTTGTGGCACCTTAAAGACTCATCCATATATTCATTATGGCATGAGCTTTCATTGACTTTGTTAGGTGCATCGGTATGGGCTTGAGTCCACACATTTATTATGTCCCAATAAATACATTTGTTAGCCTTTAAGGTGCCACAAGACTCTTTCTTTGATTGTGCTGCATGAGAGTAACATGGCTACCTCTCTGAAAATTTTCAGAAGAAATGGAAGGCTATCTTAGTGCTCCAGGATACTCCTACAGTGCAGTCTGTTTGCTGAAGGAATTAAGAGGAAATGAGTTTAGTTTCTTTCAGGAAGCAAAAAGATAGTTGCTCTGTTCTCACTGTCTAACCACCCCCAGGTCCAGTCCAATTCTCATGTTACTATTTTTAGGTATACAACTGGGTGTTTTCCCCCCTTGTGTGTCCCCTAAAAATTTAAAATGTGGCAGTGACTGACAGGCATTTAAAAGCATAGGTATTATGCAGGTGCACATGCATGAGAGATGGGTGGCTGTTGAGTATATGTTGGGTGGCAAACTAGGATTTGTTGCTCTGCAATATGTGAAATAACTCTTAGGATAAGGTTATGCAGTGGCTAAGGTGTCAAATACAGACTGAAGGTGGTTACATGTGGAAGAATTATTGCTTGATATAAGAGGGTAGCTATTATA
Source organism: Rhineura floridana (assembly GCF_030035675.1). Lineage (NCBI taxonomy): Eukaryota > Metazoa > Chordata > Lepidosauria > Squamata > Rhineuridae > Rhineura > Rhineura floridana. The sequence goes on along the minus strand of NC_084484.1, from coordinate 92,986,620 downwards.
TTTGCAGTCAGAATAGTGAAAGATTGAAGAGGATGGGTTCCTCCCCTCTTTCCTTTTATTCTTGTGAACAAGTGTGGGTTTTCTCATTTGTGTTAGTAAATGGGATAGTTAATCCAGATTAAGTAACACTGCATACAAGCTGTTTTGAATATGTGTTAACTGTCCCTTTCATTTCATGTTTTATCTGTTCCATCCTCAGACTAGAGCACAACCAGGCACTAGCTCCCTGCACTCAGCTGTATATAACATTTACCTGGTCTTTTCTGTATGGTAGTGGAAGCTAACTGGGTATTCTCCAGATGTTGTTGGACTCCAACCCGCATCATCCCCAGCCAGCACAGCTAGTGGTCAGGAATAATGGAAGCTGTAGTCCAACGACATCTGGAAGACACAATGTTGGCTACTCCTGCTGTATGTGTGTTTCTATATGAGAAAGTAGATGCATTTTCTATGCTGGTCTTGCCCGTGTGGATGGGCAGGGAATCCACACTTGGTGTGTGTGTTAGGTAGTAGAGCAAGTCTGCTTTATGACTCAAAATAAGGAATGTGTGCTCAGCCATCCACCATGTGATGCCATTTCACTCCCTTTTCTTCAGAGGTTGAATGTTACTCTGGTTTACCACCTTGTAGCTATTTGGCTCTCTAGTGCTTTAATTTGTCAGAGTTGAGGTTAGTGCTATTTACATTTCGAATGATTTATTTATAATTTTAAATATTTTAGATAGGTGTCAAGGAAATGTTATTTGTGAAGAGTAGTACTGCAAGAGTAGTGTCAAGGAAATGTCAGCTGTGAAGAGTAGTAATTTAGGGCTCTCACCTAAACCCATGACATTACAAGTTGAGGGTTTTTTGAACTGAGACATGATGACATAGGTGTCATTCACTTAATGCCCCTTAGAATTATACAGTCATAGAATCATAGAGTTGGAAGGGGCCTATAAGGCCATTGAGTCCAATCAACTGCTCAATGCAGGAATCCAAATTAAAGCACACCTTACAGGTGGCTGTCCAGCTGCCTCTTGAAGGCCTCCAGTGTTGGAGAACCCACCACCTCCCTAGATAATTGGTTCTATTGTCATACTGCTCAAACAGTTAGGACATTTTTCCCCTTAGAAAATAAGTCCTTGGGGGTTATGTCTGACAGATTTACTGTACAGGAAGTGAGGGCTAGAGTTTTGTCGTGGCTCTTTTGTTTCCTTTGCTTTAAAATGTTTGCTTTAAACTACATTTTAAGTATTCTCCCATTATGTTGAAGTACAAAATACAGACATAATATTCCACAAATCTATGCCAGGATTGCCTGATCTTAAAAACTCTTGAGAGTCTCAGCTTTTATTTTCTTTTTCAAAATTGCATATGAAGGAGCAACTGAAAGTAGTGGGAAAATCTGGCTGCAGAAACTGCTATATATTTCTGTTGCAATAGGTGCCTATATGCCTCTGTGCCTTTGGCTTTCCCCTTCTGTCAGGTTCTGAGTATGTTTTTTACCAACTTTACATTTTGCTGATGCTATAGAGGTGTGTGGAGGTACCTGTTTGACTGGGTGTGCGCGCATGTGTTTAATGTTTAAAGAGGGTAACTGGAGGTAAACTTGCCAGTCAAGGTCTTAGAATGGCCATTAATAGTAGGACATGCCCAGTGATTGCATGTTACTGAAATGCGTATATCACACTGGAGAAAATGACAGATGCTATTTAATAATTTTATGTTCTTGTGTCTTTAGTCAATAGTCTTTTGCTCCAAGGATTCCTGAGAAAATGTTCTCAGTTTAGGGTCAGGTAGGCAAACATTTTGGATCCATTTATGTCTAAGCAGTAACTCTTTAAGTGATCTTGGTTACCGGTTATCTAACAGTCATAGTAATCTAGAATTTTGGTTGCCTTCCCATAATACTCTCAAAGCGTACATTAAAATATCTAGCCAGCATAGGGCAAGGAAGCATCTCCTCATGCAACGGGGCCTCTCCTTCCTCTCCTCCCTCTTCCATCCCAGATCTGCTCTGGAGGATTGGGGGACCCTGTGAAGCAGATTTTGGTGGCATGTGGGAGTCTGGAGGAGGGGAAGAAGAGAAACCAGAAGTCCAGTTTGGACTTGTGCAAGCAGACAAGCGGCATTGCAGCAGGGCTTTTATTGTGGCTGCCCCTGTTTTGTGGAGCAGCTTTCCTGCTGAGATATAACAGGTGCCTACTATCTGCCCTTTTGGAAGAAAGTGGAGGCATTTTTGCTTTGTCAAGCTCTCCCAGCTGGATGAGTGGGTCTCTGGCATAGGTATTCATTTTGTATTGTTTTGAAACTCATTTTCTGTTTTTGTTTGTATCTGTATTTTAGCTGTTTTTATTAAAAATTGTACATTGCCTTGGGATGTAGACGGATGGCAGTTAATAAATAACAACAATAATACTGTTTGTATGTATAGCTTGTTCTTCAGAACAGCTGAATTATACATTATGTTCAATTAAATCACTTTCATCTTGCATAAGTTTGTGAATTAACATTGCTGAGAGCTGCTACATACTGGATCTTTTTTTTAAAATGCAGAGGGAAACTAACTTTCCATTTTTCTTTTCAAGAGCGTGACAGTGATGATGATTCATATGAAGTACTGGATTTAACAGAATATGCAAGGCGCCATCATTGGTGGAACCGGGTGTTTGGCAGGAATTCTGGACCTATTGTAGAAAAGTATTCTGTAGCTACTCAGATTGTAATGGGAGGTGTAACGGGCTGGTGAGAACAAATTACTTTTAAATACTTAAATAAATGCACACATTATATAGATAGTGTCCATTCTATATTCTAAAGTATTCTATATTTCATACATCACACATAATTAGTAAAAAATATCTTCCAAAATGTTTTAAAAGTAATTGTCAAAATGTCTGGAAGAAGAAATACTGGAACTGTTACCAAATGTTTCAAGGTGGGGACAACACGTTTGCTTATAAGACTGGATTAGAATAATTTGCTTTATTAGCTGACAAAACTGTAAGGGTTTGTTTCCTTAATGTGGCCAAAGATAACGGGTGCTTTCCAATGTTAATCATACATGGAGTAGGCCCATTGAAAACAATGGGCTGAAGCTGTCCATTGATTTCAATGGGCCTACACTGACTATGACTAACATTAGCTATGTATATTTTTGAGAGAAAGGGTGCCTAATGTTTAAAATAAAATCTGTAGAATGTCCTATTTCTTAATTTTTTCCTAAAGGTAGAACGTTCTTTCTATATTTACATCTGTATATTTACACCTTTCTTTGTACAAATCCTTATAAAGGAGGTATTATTGTTTAGTATTTTTTAAATAAGCTAGTGAAACTTTCATTAAAAGACTTTGACATTTTAAAAAATGGCTCCCTATAGTTAAATCATCCCCCTGTGGCACTGTAATGTTGCTGTTCAGAATGCAAACTAAATTAGAGCTAGAGATTAAAGATTACTTGTTTCACAAGGTAGGGAAAAAATCTTCATGAGTTTTACAGCATTAAGAGACCTAAAAGAATGTGTTCAAAATAGCGGTGTAAATTAAATAATGACAGTACAGTTTATCTCTATCAGCATCTTTATTGCAATTGTTTTGATCAAAAGAGTCCACCTGTTGAAGTGAATGCAGAAGTAACTGTCTGAATACATGCAGTAATGTCATGTGGGCTTATTTATTCAGGAAAGTAGATTCTGGCCTCATACTTTACAGAAATCACTAAATCACATCTCTTGTTGTGAGGCATATTGTTAGTCTCATGTTGTTCTGTCTGTGTTGCCAACGAGAATAATGAGGATTCTTGCATATTTCCTATCCCATGAGATGCTAGAGCTTGCCAATGCATTGAGTTAGGGAGTTTTAAAATGTAAGATTTTGAGCCTTGGAATCCGAATTCTCAAGTATAGCAACCAATTATCAGATTATTTTCATTTCCCATTCTCCTATGCACATTTACTTGGAAGTATGTGTGCAGTGAGTTTTTCCCCAAGTATGTATGTACAGACTGCCAATTTAGGCTGTAATCAGGTAACCACTCTTCTAGAAATAAGACCTATTGAACTCACTGGGACTTAGTTCTGAATAGATATGTATAACATTGCTCTGTTAATTTCTCTTTTTTTTGTTTTTCTCTAAGGTGTGCAGGTTTTTTGTTCCAGAAGGTTGGAAAGCTTGCAGCAACTGCAGTAGGCGGCGGCTTTCTTTTGCTACAAGTATGCAGAGTTTAATTAGTTAGAAAATGCAATAAATTGAATGTAGGCAAATAAACTGCTCAGCAAATATAAAGGAAGGTAGAGGCCATAAAAACGACAGAAGGCTTTGTGCGCTCAGTTTTGCAAAAGCAGGAAAGTGATCCTTCAAAGATAATCTGTGGGTCCCCTCATTGATGCAGCCCTGCGAAAATCAGTGTGAGAAGATCCAAGAAGTGCCCATAACTAAATGTTACCATTGTGGTTGAAGAAATGTTAAAGTCTCTGTGAAAATCCCAGTATGTTCATTTTTGGAAATATGATTGCATTTCATGAACACAGTTACCTTGTAAAGATAACTTTTAGCATTAAAGAGTTTTCATATCTCATTTTTAAAGAATTTTACTTTAAAAAAGCTCTGCTGGCTTGCTCTGGCCAAGGTAGGATGTGGATGACATTTTTTTCCATTTTCTTCTCACTGATGCTTCCACATTTTCCTCCCATTGAAACCAGTGTCCGTGTGTGGTTTGACTATGCCAGTTTCAGGCCGGCATAGTTAAGGGGGCTGTCAAGAGAGTAAGGGGGGTTTAGATCCAAGGCCGCCCAATACACACCAGAATGCTCCAGATCGAGGCCTGCTGGTGGTGGTACAGCTGTGCCTGTTGAACTCTCTGGGCATACCAGGGGCCTCCAATGTAGGTGGGCCATCCAGTTGGCAGAGCGCCTCCCTGTTGGTGGAGCCATACTTCAGCCCCATCCTGCTCCCCTCCCCCAAGCTGGCCTTCAGCTGAAGTTAGGATTGCTCTGAGTAAATGTACCATAAAATACATTAACATTGCAAGCCAAACATAGATTCTGTATAAACATTGCTAGATGTTTAAGTGGCAAAAAATGAAACTCTGGTGTTCATGTTTAACTGAAAGACTGTAGCAGTTCCACCCATAAAGATGATTTTAGCCTTTACATTTTTCTTGCAGTCTCTTTGCTATCTTAGCTTAAAATTAAATGTAAAAGTTTTATATTTATATATATATATATGTATATATATATACATACATATATACATACATACAAACATATATACATACATATACACACACAGTTATATAGTTATCTAAGGGAGTATGTTGGTACAAAATGGGGAAGGTAATTCTTTGTCTGATAGTAGCTTCATAAATGAATTGGTTGTCCTAAATGCATTCAGATTTTTTAATGCTCTATGTCTTTTACTTTTCCTAGATTGCTAGTCATAGTGGCTATGTACAGGTTGACTGGAAAAGGGTTGAGAAAGATGTAAATAAAGCAAAAAGACAGCTCAAAAAGCGAGCAAACAAGGCAGCTCCTGAAATTAACACACTGATTGAAGAGGTAAATTATGTGTTATTTATTTCTGAGTATCGATTTTGCTTTGTGTTTGCTTTAGGCTTCCAGGCATTCAAGATCTTAATATTCTTGGTGAACTATGGTATGTTAGTGGGCAAGATGACCATTGCCTCCAGGAAAGGGGTTGGTGATAAAGCTTCAGGCTGCACACTTCAAGTGCCGTCCCCCCATGTTAAGGACCCTTCACTTGGGGCTGTTGCCTGCCTTGAATGTTTGACTATGCAGTGTCTGAAGGCCTTTTGGCCTGTCCCACAGCATATTTTATTTATTCAGTCAGTCTGACTCTCTCCATCATGCCATACTTTAATCCACTAGCCTTCAAGAGTCAAGTGTCTGTATCCAGGGATCAAATATCTTTCCTTCGAAATGGCTTTTTATCTGAAAAAAAGACTACCTTCAGAAAGACTAGCAAATGTATTTTGGCATAAACATTGGAGGGCCAAAGCCCCCTTCATCGTATGAAAGTTATGCCATAATATGTTTGTTCGTATTCCCCCCACAATTGGCATAGTTCTATCTAGATAAGGTGTGGCAAACGTTTAGCCCTCCAGATGTTGCTGAACTACAACTCCCATGAGCCCCAGCAAGCATGGCCAGTGGCCAGGGATGATGGCGGTTGTAGTTCAGCAACATCTGGAAGGTCAAAGGGTCTCCACACCTGAACTAGAGCTATATTCCATGGTACACTAACACTGATGATTATCTGAGTGCAAAACAGTTTTAGTTGATTTAAAAAAGATTTGTTTCTGCCATAGCTTTAATGACATTTGCAGTCTATAGTGAACTCTTTCCTTTTCAGTCAACAGAATTTCTTAAACAGAACATAGTAGTATCTGGTGGGTTTGTCGGAGGATTCTTGTTGGGCCTTGCATCTTAAGGACATGACTGTTCTCTTCCTGCTGGCTTAACCATGAAAATGAAGAATGATAGCAACACACAGCCTTCAAGCAAGGCAGTCTGAGCCACGCTCTAATCACTCCTGAGCAAGGTGGATGGATTTGCCAGGCAAATCAGAGTATTTTGCATTTTAGGCTTTTGCCTCCTTAAGCTTTCTGAAACAGGTGTGCTGAAAAATCTACAGTGTGTTCAGTAGCATTCCTGAAGAAAAAAAACTGGCTAACTTTTTTATTATTGTATATTCATTCAGAATTCAGCATATTTATCTTTTGGCTGTACACCTTTGTTTTTTTTTCAATTTTAGGAATATATTTTTATTTAAGGTAATCTCATGCTGTATTTAATAATGCCTGACTAAATGTGTAGGATATTGTGCTTCAAGCGCAGAACTAGCCATCTTCTGTAGAAATCAGTGCAATAAAAATAATCTGTACATCTGTAATATCTTTTTGCAGAGATGAAATAACAAGCAGTTATGAACCTATTAAAGAATGATCAGTCAATGTTGAATCTTTGATTTTGTGCATTTTCATACATTGTATCAATTCCTTGTGATTCTATCATTAATCAGGCAAACAGAATGTAAGCAATAGGCAGATGTAAATATCATAGAAGGCAAGCACGTGTTACAGCTATCAGACTTGCATCAGGGGATCATTTATAAGCAAATTGGATGAATAATTAATTCCCAGGAAACATTTTTGTGGTGGCAGCTTGTAGAATTGCATCAGGAGCTGCTCCAAAGTGCAAACAGGTGCCCAGTGCAGAAATGCTTATTGAAAAATCCATACGTGCAGCAGGGCTGTATAGTTTCATTTCTCTTACTGCTGTGCTGCAGTGGGAGTTGCTTTAGAAAGGTAGCTTGCGCAGGACAAGTGGTGTTGGAAGCTCCTTTTAAAATACCAGGGAGGCAGGGAGCTGGTGTTCAAAATTGAAAAGGGCAAATCCATATGTGTAATGGACTTGCAGGCAAAGGTACAGTAAATGGAGTGGTGGCCAAGGATACAGCTAGAATGGTGTGGTTTGTGTATGTGTCAGCTCTGCACTGAGTCAGCAGTCCCAGTGGGGGCTGGAAATTCCTGGGTCGTTGGCAGGGAAGGAAAGTCCTTAGCCAGCAGTCTGGTCCTAAATCTGCCAGGTCTATGAGGAGGGAACCTGATAAGGGCCAGGCCTGTCCAAAGCTTACTTGCCGAGTCAGAAGTCCAGAAGCGAGGTCAGTAGAGGTCCAGGGTCAAGTGCCAAGGGGTCAGTCCAAGAGACGTTGCAAGGAAACAAGGAATGCACGAAGCCACGCCTGACATTGCAGTCAGCAACAAGCTGAGGCCAATGTGTGCCTTATAAGGAGCAGGTTTGACAGCAGGTGTGAGCCCTCAGCGTTTGGGCCTTAAGGGGACAGGCCTGCCTCTCTTCTGCCTGACCTTCTGCTGTCTACGTTCTGCAGGTGAGGGGGGAGTATCCTGTTCACTGTCTGTGTCTGGCTGCAGGGCCTCTGCTGTCCCTGGGGTGCTCTGCAGCTGAGGGGCAGAAGGAGCTGGATTCTCAGGAGGCTCCTCCGTGTCTCCTTCTGGGTCTGCTGCTCCTGGGTCTGCTGCTGTTACTCCCGAGTCGTCCTCATCTGAGGAGTCCTCAGATATGTAAGGATTCGACTTCACTCCTGCATCTCTCTAGGCATCTAGTTTTAGTTTTAACAGAGGAATCTGCAAGTTCCAAATCAGACACTCCTTGCTCAAAGCCACTTAATGTTTCTTTGTAGCCCAATTTGAATAAGGAATAAGTAGCAGTTAACTATGGGAAGCAGTAGCTCCAGTTTGCAAGAGGACATTAAATGGTTCAGAGTCAGGTGCACAAACCTGGAGCAAACCAAGAATCTTCTGCCAAATTGTGTGGAGTAAGCTATAGGCCAAATTATTTTTTAAAAAATCTACCAACTCACTGTGGTACAAACGGCAACTTCCCCATTCTCTATTCTAATGCTACCATTGAGTAACAGAGTTACAGTTAAGACTAAAAGGAAAAATAAAAAAGATGCTTTTGAAAGTTTTCCAGCTTCATAGGCACTGTATTCTGATGCAGTTTACCACTCTCTGCTTCATGATTGTTTATAGAGTTTTAGCAGTACTATTTCTTGCATTCACTTCTATTTTGCAGTATATTATTCTAAAGTTTTTGCCAATGGCTCTTTGTCTTTCCAGTTCCGATCTCTATTACAGACTCTCAGGAGGACTCTGTTCTTGGCCACCTTTTCACTCTTTATCCTTTCTCTTGGCAATCTGATTTTCTTTTGGCTTGCAGTATCCTTGCTATGCTGATAATTCAGCTCTATCTTTTTCCTCCTCTCCCTCTGTTCATATTCATCTTTCAACTGACTTACAGCTATTTATGGTTAGATGTTGCATCATCGTTTAAAATACCCAAAAGTATTTGTCTCTCCCCACACCCCCAAACTAAGGCTGGGGAGTCTGTGGCCCTCTAGCTGTTATTGCACTCCATCTCAGCCCCAACCAACATGGCCAATGGCCAAGGATGATGGGAGGTGTAGTCCAGCACTCTATCCCACCCCTGCTGTAAACCTTTACTCTTGCTTTCCCTCTCAATTGGCAACCTCCAGTTTCTTTTTTTTTTTTTTTTTTTTTTTCAATAATTTTTATTCAGATTTTCATAAAACATACAAGACAAAATCATAAAACATTCAAAGACAAAAAACAAAATCAAAAATAGTTAAACAAAAAGAAAAAAAGAAAAAAAAAAACAAAAATAAAAAATAAAGAGTAAAATATTGACTTCCCATTTGTCAAAGATCAAATCAGTTATAAGTCTATAATATATAACAATCCTGTCTCTTAAGTCATATTATAAAATCACTTTCCTCCAGTAGTTATCTTACTTAATCATCAAATCTCATAAACATTACTTTATTCTTTCCACAAAAAGTCAAAGAGAGGTTTCAATTCTTTAAGAAATATATCTATCAATTTTTTTTTCCAGATAAGCATATCGATTAATCCATCTCATTACTAATTATGATAATCTTATTGTCATAACCATAGTCAAAATAAACATTTCAATTAATCCATCACATCAGAATCTGTTAGGTTCAATAATTTCAGTAGCCATTGTTCTATTATCTCTATTAGTTCCATTTTCCATCTTCCATCTTCAGTAGTCTTGTTAAGTCCAGTAATTTCAATATCCAATCTTCCATTATCAGTATTCCATAATAATCTTGCTGTCAAAGCCATAGTCATATAGTAAGAGTCTGATGGGGATTACCTCTATCCCAAATATTTTCTTGCCATCCATTCTGAATAAGTTGCTGAAATACTGCTGTAAAATCATATCTCTGTTCTTTTTTTCAAAATACACTGGGTCATCTCTTAAAAGTTTTTCCATTGTCACATGGCTGCAGTTAATTCCATAGATTTTCTCTATATTGGGCTCCATCACATCATTCCAGTCCAGAAGATTATCCATGCCATTGATAACTTTATCTCTAGAATCTTCATTCATTTCTTCAGAGATAACATTGAGTTCCAAACAATAGATTTTATTTCTAAAGTCCATAGACTCCAAATCTTGTTCCTGTTCCACGTTGGTTCCAATCTCCGGGATCTCCTCTCTCACAGGGACCCCTATTCCAGTCTCCAGGGTCACCTCTCTCACAGGGACCCCTGTTCCAATCTCCGGGGTCTCCTCTCTCACAGGGACCCCTTCCAGGGTCACCTCTCTCACAGGGACCCTTATATCTTTAATCTCCTGCTTCATTTTACTCAATTCAATTTTCATTATCTCAATCTCATCCATTATTTTCTGAAACATAGTTATTTCCAGATTTTCAGCCACTTTCTTAATTGCCATTTTAAAAGAAAAATATAGGAAAACCACTTCTTATTTCAGCAACAATTGGGTTAATACTCCAAACTTGGTGACATCACAGTATAAACAGAGCAGACAGCCTTATCTCTCCAATAGTTAAGTAAACAAAATGCAGTTCCCAGGATCGAAACAATTAATGGCAATCGTCAAGAAACAGATTCGTCAAAATAAAATAGACCAAAAAGAGAGTAGTCTCAAAACAGTATAATATTTTTCAAAATAAAAATCTGGAATAGAAATCCCTCTTCTGTGTATATCTTTAGAATGCAAATCCAGGACAGCTTTTTGCAACAAAAACAGAGATAAGCTATTAATTAGTGCGTAGCAGAGAGAAGTTATGGCTCCCCAGTGAGATGTCAAAAACTGATCAATCTGGCAAATCTCTTTTAAACAGCAACAATTTAAGTCAAGTAAAAGAAAAATATAGAAAGAAGGGTGCTTGCCTGTTAGTGCGTTCTCTCTTAGAAGATAAGATGAACGTTCGCTTTAACAGATAGAGCTTGCTGTTGAAAATCCGTCCCACCTTCGTCGGCTGGACCTCGTCCCATAAATTAATGAGATCTGGTCGTCCCAACAAAAATAGGCTTTGAGGTTAATCTCTTCGTTTCTCCCTACCCGGGAGAAGTTTAATCAGTCAAAAAAAAAAGAAAAAACTGACTGATATATCTGAATAAGCTTCTTTTGAGGCAGGAGCCCGTCTCAAAAGCAGGCACAGGCTAAGTCACCCTTCCCGGAAGTCCTGGCAACCTCCAGTTTCTCAAAAAAGAACTCGGTTATATTTTTCCTTCTCACATCACATTATATCTCAAGGACCGTCTCCCCACACACAAACCAACCTGGACCCTGTGTTCTTCATCTGAGGCCCTTCTCCTTGTGCCCCCTCTGAGGGAAGTGTGGAGGATGGCAACACAAGAGTGTTCCTTTTCATTGGTGGCTCCCCGTTCGTGGAATGCTCTTCCCATGGAGGTACACCTGGCACTGTCATTATCTATTTTTATGTACCTTTTTATCCAGGCTTCTGGCCCTTAATTTGAAGGCTTCATAGATCGGCGGCCTTTTTTAAAGTGACTGGTCTTGCAAGATACATGTACTGGTGTGTTTTTAGGTGATTGTGTTGTTTTTAATGGCTTTGTTTGTTACAATTGGTTTTAATGTTTATTGTAAGTCGCTTTGGGCTGCTTTGCAAGGAAAGTGATTAATAAATATAATAAACAAATAAATGAAGGCTATTCGCTTTCTCTGATATTGAAAGTTAATCCTTTCTTATCTACTGCTTATGCTAAAACGCTTCATTCAGGTTCAGTAATCATATTCAAAGTAGACTCATTAAAATCAATGGGTCTACTTTGAGGATGACTAACATTGGATACAGCCTGCTGTCATGTTATCCTGCACTGATATGAGCCACCTGTATGTGAGAGACTTCCTCACTGGTGTAAATTGCTTGGAGAGTGAAAGCTTTGCATGCTAATGTTAGAAGTCAAGTGGAGTAGAGGAACCCATTGTGCAAGTCTGGAAAAAGTGACGAATAAAAATGGGCTAACAAATTGGGGTGTAGAAACCTTTGGAATGTGGAAAAGGGAAAGGAGGAGTAACAGATGGTGGTGTGGAAAGGTCCAGGGTAGTGCTAAAATAAAAAGGGTTGCAGAGAGATCTGGGCTGGAGAATGTGATGCAGAGGTGCAGAGAAGCCTGTAGACATAGTTCATACTGAGTAGGTAAACCTGTGTGAGCTCTATCACTACTAGCATAATAATGTAATAATATAAAAGTGCCCAAGTGTAATGTGAGTTGTGTATCTTTGTCTTGTACTATCTGTGCCCCGTTTCAAGAAAGGCAGTTTGGGGGGCACGTGCATGTGTGAAGCCTAGCAGCAGCATAGGACAATCACTCCGGCACCTGCCATGCTCTCTTGAAAAATGCTGACACCCCGTGGTAATTTTCCTGACCTTTTTTACAGCCCTGAACTAACCATTGCAGCCCACTTTCATTCACAATCTGAGGCTTGGCAGGTCTATTTAGTGCCTTAAACTTGTGACTTTAGAAATAGCCCCTGATGCAGTCTCAAAATGGTGGCGGAAAGCGGGACAGGGAGAAATGGCACCTCACAACTTTGAAAATTTGCTAAAGACAATAAAGGATCATGTTTAAAAAATGCATACCCTACTAATTGCTGAATGGCAAAAAGCCTTTGATTCAACAAAAGAGACGCTGGATAAACGAACACAAAAAACTTTAGCTATCGAAACAACAGCAAACGAAGCCATGGAACTAGGCATTAAAAATGCTGACAAAGTCCAACTGCTCCTAAAAGCCAATAAAGAGCTGCATATAAAGGTGGATGAACAGGAAAATAGACCTAGACGTAGAAACGTACACTTTTGTGGGGTCCCCGAGGAAAAGGAACAGGGAGACATGATTACATTTCTTACAACATGGTGGTCTTAGCACTCCCTGAAGTCCCTATATCCTCATTGGACTTGGAACGTGCTCACCGTAGTTTAGCTCCTAAGCCCAAAGCTTCTGCAATGTCCTGTGATACCATAGTGGCTTTTGTTCATTTTCAACTTAAAGACAGATTTATGAAAGCCATTAGAGATAAGGGGGTCTGAAATATGACAACAAAGATATCATGGTCCTTCAGGATCTTAGTGTGGACACTGAGGAAAAGTCACAATTTCAGACCAGCAACAGAGAAACTACAAGCTGCAAATGTTAAATATCGTTGGGGATTCCCATTACGTCTGCGTTAAAATGGATGGCATGTTGCACACAGCTACTGCAAAAAAAGAAACTTGCCACATCCTCTGTTTATTAAACCTAGGAATTCCGTGGGATATGGAAGAACTAGACAAAGAGGAAGACTCCTTGAAGTTTGAAGACTCTTAAAAATGGAACATGGTCTCTTCTAGAAAAAGGCACCCTAGATTCTTTACTTTATTTATTTGCGGTCATGGACCCAACAATTATCAAAACATTGTACAGACAATTTAGTTAAAATAGAGTTAAAAATAATACAGTAAGTTTTTTTTAAAAAACAGCGACATTATTTTTACATGATCTGGGTCTACTAAATTTCCAAGCGTTGTAATTGAGCCGTATATACAAATTTAGCCATATTCAAAGTGATTTGTTTGTTTAGTCCGTATAATAAATAGCACAACCTATTCTCAGGAGACATTGAGGATGTATTATCTATACTACTTGATAAAAATTGAGCACGTATAGAATCGTATAAATGGCATTCAAATATCACATGATAAAGCGTTTCAATTTTTTCAGACTCACAAGGACATAGGCGATTTACGTATGGTATTCCTTGGTATCTCCCTATTAAAAGAGAAGAGTGTAATGAGTTGAATCTGGCTTTCGTAAAAGCCAGACGCAGTTTAGGGAGTATAAGAAAATCTAGATATGGGGCATAGTGGAACGTATCAAAGTTTAAATGAAAATATAATGGAGAGCAAGTTTTTGTGGCCATTGAGATATTTTGTTGGAAATCAATATCTTTAAGACGTGTACAAATTTGTTGTTTGGCCATATTAGGGGGTTGTGTAGATAAATAGGCAGTTGATAGCCCTATAGAAGAAAATTTCAACCCCATATTTTTGTTCCAACTTGCCGCGTAAGTGTCACTCCATATTTGATTTAAATATCCCGGAGGCTGCTCGTATGATAGTTTGACCCAGTAATTTGAAGCTAACAACCATGCCTGGGATTCAATAGACGAAATGCCAGCTTCCAATCTGAGGGCAGCCGCCGGTGCACATCTTGGCACTCCCAACAGGCGGCGAAGGAAGTTAGAGAGCACTGCTTCAATTGAAGCTTTAAACTCATGAATCCATATTGGGGTTCCGTATAGCAGCTGGGGGATGATTTTTAATTTAAAAACCCTGATAGCTGCTGGAACGTAATTTCCCCCTTTATGAAAGAAGTATCGTAGGAGTTGATTTATTGAAATCCGTGCCTTAGCAATCATGGCTTTTATATGCGCAGCCCAACGTAAGGACGAATGGAAGATTATGCCCAAGTACTTATACTGAGAAACTAAAGCTATTTGATGGCTGTTTACTGTCCAAGTACCTGTAGTTTTCCTTGGAGAGAAGACTAAGATATTTGTTTTAGAAAAATTGATTGTTAAATAATTACGTGTACAGTAGGTCATAAAAATTCTTAGAAGGCGTTTAAGACCAACCTTGGAAAGGGACAGTAAAACAGCGTCATCAGCATACAATAGAAGAGGGCAGGATAATTCCCCAATCTTGGGGGAATGATAATCACTTGCTGTGCATAACGCATTTAGGTCATTGAGATAGAGTGAAAACAGTGAAGGGGCTAAAATGCATCCCTGCCTTACGCCTTTGGCAATGGGAATTGGAGAAGTTAATCTACCCTCGGGGCCGCAGCGAACCTGCATAGAATTTTGACAATGTAAATTATAGATTAAAAAGAGTAGCCGTTTATCAATTTGGTATTTTTCAAGTTTGCTCCAAAGGTGTTCTCTTGAAATGGAGTCAAATGCTGCCTTTAAATCCATGAATGCCACGTAGAGACCATTTCCTCTAGATTTCCTATATTTTTCCGCAAGAAAACTTAACAACAAGCTATGATCCAAAACTGAACGCCCTATTCTAAACCCAGCCTGTTCATCACCAAAAATGTTTTTTTCTTCCAACCATTTATGTAATTTTGATTTTAAATGGGATGAATAGAGCTTTCCAATTGTAGAGAGTAGACTAATTGGACGGTAATTTGATGGATCCTCTTTTCCTCCTTTTTTATAGATCGGTACCACTATAGCTTTTCGCCATTTGTCTGGAATGTGGCCAGTGTTGTTAATTTTGGTAAAAACATTCGCTAACAACGGGACCCACCAATCTGAAAAATTTTTCAGAAGCTCTGGAGGTATATTATCAGGGCCAGGAGCCTTAGCAGGTTTTAAAGCTGCTATTAATTCTCTAATTTCACCGGGGGTAACTGGATCCCATTGGGGTAAATCAGAGAAATCGGGGTAAATTGGTGTTATAATACTTGGTACAGTCATTTGTGTAGAGTTCCAAGAAGAACTGTTCCCATTTTTGGGGAGGAATAGTGCATGGATTATAGATTGAGGATTTTAGCGAGTTAGATATAATTTGCCAAAAAGTTTTTGAATCTTGAGATCTAGCCGCCTCAATTAGAGTTTTCCAATCGTCTAGTATGGCGAGCCTTTTCTTTTTGGCCAAGGTCGACTTGTATTTGTTTTTTATAGCATAATATTCTGCCGGTAAAAATTTAGTGTTGCAGTGTCGATACTGTCGATAGATTTCACGTAGTTGGCGTTTTAATTCGAAACACTCATTATCAAACCAAATGGCTTTTGCTCTTACATTCAATTTTGGTTTAATTTTACTTATTTTGGGCAGTAAAATGGAGTTCATGTGTAATATTAATAGTTCATACTCTTTCAGAAGTGTGCATATATTCTCTTCCTTCATTATCTGGTCGCGAGTATTTAGAGCCCAGAAGGTATTAAAAAAATTTTGCATTTTTATATTTAAAATCGGAGACCATATTGTCTTTTTATGTATTAAGTAAGTGGAATTTAAAATAGGATTATACTCAGCTTTTAATCTATAATTCTCTGAACAATGATGGAAAAAAATAAGGGGTAAATGATCGCTATTATGCTTGTTTCCCACTTTAAAGGTATTAATTGATCTTAATAAATGTTTCGATACAATAACATAATCTATTACACTGCATCCATTTTTTGAAATGAAGGTGAATTCCTGGCTACCAGATATATAGGTAAGACCATTTAGTATCTGGAGATCGTGAATGGCCACTAACCGCGTTAAACATATTCCCCAAAATTTATTTTTATGTCTTTAGATGTCCTCTCGAGGGAGGGAGTATAGTATTCTATATCTTCTCCACCCCACAAATTGGAAGTGAGGAGAGCTTCGTTGTTGGGCCCAGTTCTTGCATTTAAATCACCCAGAAGAATTAAATTTGCATTTGGATATTTACATTCTAGTTCTGAGAGATATTTTTCAATGTCATTCCAAATCCAACTTGTATAATTCCTTTGATTCGTAGGGGGTATATAGAGATTTATTATCAAGATAGACTCTGTTTGAAAAGTCAAAAGAACTGACATGGCAAAGCTTCCCCTGGCTTGTAATTCTGTATGTTTTGCCATCAGTGCAGTAGAAACAAACACAGCCAGACCGCCTCTCGCTCTACCCTTCTTGTTATCTGGGGGGATGGCAGGGAGGTAATAGGATGAATAGCCATTTAAAAAAGGCGTAAGGTTTAACCAAGTCTCCTGTAATGCAACTATATCATATTTACTAATATAAGCTAACAGTTCCGGATCTTTTTCCTTTGCTTTCCAGCCCGAAATATTCCAGGATAGAAAGGAGATGGATTCATTGGTTTGAAAGAATGTCTTATTGTACACAGAGGATAAAGTTGATATGTCGTCATGATGAGGGACGTGTTTGTTTGTAGACAAAGAATGTCAGTTGGTTTTTTCAGAAAAGAAACTTTCATTACTTGATAGGGATTCCATGTTGTTATCTGTAAAGACATCACTCTGACAGGAAGGAGAACCTAATTCTGCCGGATATAAAAACTTGGCATTATTCCAGTCATCACCTACCATAATTAGTCTATGTTGGGTGTTGATTTTACTAGCTCTGGTTAAGTTGTTTGAAAAGCTCCTCAACTTTGGAGCTGAAGATGTCTTAAGTTCAGATGAGTCTCTTTGCTGCTTTGTCTCAGAGTCAAGTGACTTGAGTTGCTGTATCAGCTTATTCAGTTTGTTAATGAAGATCGTCCTCTCTTGATCAGGCAGTTGAGCATATAATTCTGTTAATTCTATCTCCTCCGGTTCCAATTCCTTCATGTAGTGTGACAGTTGATTTGTCTCAGTTAAGTGATCCAAAGCTAGTGATGACAATTCCGAAACTGTCTGTAAAGAAGTCTGTCTTTTCCTCCCTTCTATAGTTGTTAGTGGGTCGCAGGTATCAGGAGCATATAAGGCCACCAACGGTCCCGGTGGCGCGATGTTGACGAAATATCTATGTATCCTAATACCTTTATCTTTCATCAAAACCTCCCTTGCACGGAAGATTTGGTTGGCCATATATCGAGAGTGGAAGGTCGCTACCAATCTCCATTCGAGAGGGTTTACTGAGATATTCACCAATGATTTAATATAGTTCATACGTGGTCCTTTGTGAAACATTTTTCCCAAGCACTGGTCCAAAAAAAAGAAACTCGGGAAATTTAAGCTGTTACCTCTTATTGTTTTTTTATAAGATATTACCAGCTTATCAGGTTGTAATGCTAAATTCCAGAATAACGGAGATATATTAAGTTAAGCATATCCATCTTCCAAGCTGGAAGAGGCACGAGTTGTTCCCGAAGTAATTCTTATTTCCTTCGAATTAGCACTAAGGTCGATGTTTGATAAGCTATCCTCTTTGTCAGACATTAATTTAATCTTTCTTGATATATGTTTGGCAGAATTAACATGTCGATCAAGTTTAGTGGAGTTCACTTTAGATTGAAAGTCCATTATTTTAAACAAAGGCTTAAAATTAAAATTCTTGGATTTGGTGACTTTCAGATTTTTAAGATTTTTTGATTTTTTAGTTTCCTTGTTCTTCTTACGTGATTGAGTTTTTTTCTTTAACTGGGTCTTTTCTTTCTTATCAGGGACGCAAACGGGTTTGTTTGTATGTCCTGAGTTTATATTCTCATCAAATTTGTGCTCATCCTTGTTATTGCATCGCCTGGGGACCATTTCTTGCACCAAAGTGGTGAGATTATTTGTTTCTAGGATGTAATTTTTAAGGAGTTGTATTTGTTGTATTAGTGGATTCTGCCATTTTAAATATACTTCTTCCGGAATGAGATTTGTCAATTCTACTTCTGTATTTTTAAGGGGTGAATCTTGCTCAGAGTGCAGCTGATAAGAATTGATGGTCAAAATTTCTGAAGGAGGTCCCTCATAAAACAAGTTTAGGGAGGAATTAAAGCCTGCATCTTTTAATTCCTCAGCAAGACTTTTGGCTGTGTAGTTTTTCTTCGTATTGTTAACCATAGCAAGGTGTTCCAATGACCATTCATGGGTTAATTTCGGCGTTGAGGATGCAGTATGGTTTGGCTGTGGCTTAAAGGGCACACGTGGCAGATTTGATACTGTAGGAAAGAAGCTTGTGATCTTTAATTGTACACCAGATGAGATAGTGTCGTCATTTAAAAATATTCCTGCATCCTGGTTCATTTTGGCTTTATAAGCCATTTATAATATTAAGTGTATAATTCCACTGTAACATCCACCTTCTCTTTCGTGTAAAACAGAGATATATATCGTTTTAAAGTTACTGGTTGCTCTTATCTGCTGCTAGGGTGACAATTGCAGCAAATTATAACACGTTATATCCGTGCCTTGACCTTGGTACTTCTTAGAAGTTCACTTTTTATTTCCTTGCTTTGAGATTGACTGAAAATACAAAGTAAGGGATGAAACAGTCCCTATGATTTATAGTTTGCAGTTCAGCTTTTCCACAGCAATTACGTCAACTCCTCCAGGAAACAGCTGGCAGCCCAGTTTCGGTTTAGAAAAAAAGATGCTCTGTGTTAACTATATCTCAACTCAAGCACTTTATCGTTGTTTCCTTTGTTTACAAGGTTTTTAAACGTCTCTAAGTAACATAAATCGCAGGGCAGAAAAAAATGTGTCTTACCGGAAGCAGTCAGACAGGCAACCAACCAACATGTCACAAATTGTGTGCAAGCTTTAAGTTCTCCAGCTAGATTCAATAAACAATCAGAATCAATTAATACTCAATGTCCTCTGCTCTCCAACTTCTTTTCACAAAGAGGGAAGTGACATTAAAGGTTAAATCTAATTTTCTATTACCAAGAAAATATTGTTATTGTGGATATACTGTTTAAACAATTCTTAATATTTTCTAACCTGAGGTTGTTACAGCAATATAATGTATTTTCATAGGTTATACTTTATAATCTAATTTCATCGTTATTCAATACCTGTTATACAAGAATACAGTTTATAACCAAAAATATTGTTTTGCACATGTGTGATATATATATATATATATATATATATATATATATATATATATAGTGTGTGTGTGTGTGTATATAAAATAAAAAAGGGAGAAAGGGAGAAAGGAGAAGGAGGGGAAGGAAAAAGGAAACTAAATAAAGGGGGGAGGAATGTCTTCTATTGTAAGTGGCAGGACCAGGAATAAAGTAAAGGTGTCCCCGCACTTATAGTGTGAGTCGTTTCCGATTCTTAGGGTGACTTCTTGCGATGTTTACTAGGCAGACCATATATGTGGGGTGGGATTGCCAGTTCCTTCCCCGGCCTTTCTTTACCCCCCAGCATATGCCGGGTACTCATTTTACCAACCATGGATGGATGGAAGGCTGAGTGGACCTTGTGACGTTCCCACCTTTGGCTCCACCTGTCAGGTTCCCACCTGCTTGTGGCTACTGCCTTTCACTAGGCACCACCTCAGGACACCACCAGTCAGGATCGTTGTTTTTATTTTTTCTCACTCTGCTCTAGCACAGATCTCAAGATCCCACTGCTAGGCAGCACCACCAGCCACTCCCTGTAAACAATACTGCTAGAGACTTTGCCTCAGTCTCTCTGTAGCTTGTTACTTTGTGTCTGGGTGCCTTTGCTGTCCACAACCCCCCTGTATCTTTGTCTATAAAGCATACAATCCTGGGTTGCTGTGGATACTTGACTTTGTTACAATATCTCCCTTCACTGCTGCCACCATATGATACAGTTTCCCTTTAGCCTTGGTAATTACCCTGCCTTCCCTTCTGGTCTGTGTATTCTCAGCCAAGGATCAGGCTTTTGGTAAACCAATAAAAGTATTTATTTGATAACACCAGGAAATAACAAGATTACTTTAGGAATGTTTAACAAGCGTATGGTTTCATATAGTGTCACTCTTTATGTTTCTGGTCATATATATACTGTCTGAATATCAGCCAAATATAATCCAACCCTCCCTCAGAACTCTGCCAACCAACCCATCCAAATAACTCTCCACTAACGACTCTCCAACAACTCTCACCAACTGACCCCCTCTCAACTGTCATCCTCCCATTTATACCTTCAGCCATTCAAACACTCGGCCAATCATCATCCCGCATTCTCCAGCCTTCCAACCCATGCTCTCCCCCCTCTCATTCAATTCACTTACCATATATCCCTTAATAAACCCGCACTTACCATATTTACAGGTTTTAACATATAAGGACATCACAGACCTCGACCCCTTTTACTGGAGATTCGACTTCCTCCTTCCGTTGGAATCAAACTCCAGCTGTGAGCAGAGCTTTGGCTGCATTACCACCACTTACCACTCTGCACCACGGAGGGACTGGGAATAGTCATATCAATTTCCTGGTTTTATTCCCCAGATGTATTGCCTGCATAGGATAACACACTCTTGGAGTAGTGTTACAGGGCCTTACCATTGGGAGGAGATGCTGCCGGAAGTAGGTTTCATTAATTCTAAAGTTTACAGTTTTAATATGTTATTTCTCTTTGATACATGTCTGGCAATCCAGAACTACTGAGAACATGGAACACACGCTACACTGGCTATACTTTTGGGTTGGAGCCATTTTTATGTTATTCACCCTTTCATCATGGAAGGTAGTGTAAACATTTACACATTGAAAGTAATGTTTAAAAGACGAAGAGTTTCAAATTTTATTCTAAAGGATAAGCTCCATATTATTTTTATTCAAGAAACTCACTCTAGCAAAGAAGTCTCAAGACTTTTGCCTCATTATTATTATAGAGAACAATATTCATCTCATGGCTCCTCTAAAAGTAGAGGTGTGGCTCTGCTAATAGCAAGATCTTTGCCTTTTAAACATATTCAGACTTACAAAGACACAGAAGGTTGTTTGCTATTTGTTAAAGGCAGTTTGGGCACTCAAAAACTAACCCTTGCATCTTTATATGCTCCCAACAAAAAACAATTGCACTTTCTTCCTCCCTAACAAAATTACAGGGCTTTGCAGAAGGTGAGCTAATAATTGGAGGAGATCTTAATTGGGCTGCAGATCCTGGATGGGACAAATCTGTAGACAACGTGATATCTACAACTACCCAATCGAATAACAAATCCAATTTTTAAGACATCTTAACCAAATTTAATCTATTGGATGCTTGGAGAAAGCTACAAAAATCAGAGGGAGATTATACATATTATTCGTGCAGATATAGACACTATTATAGATTAGAATACCTTCTGATATCCAACACATTACAAACCACACTGCAAGAATCTCAAATTGGGTTATTTACGGTTTCTGATCATTCCCTTGTATGGGCAACATTATCTATAGGAGATAAAGAAAGAATTATTCCATCCTGGCGATTGGATAATTCTTTGCTCACCAACCAACTAGCCACAGAGTTGATTCAAATAGCTGTCAAGGATTATTTTATACACAATTTAGTTAAAAGAATCAAAGACAACACCATATGGGATGCAATGAAGGCTGTAATATGGGGATGCTGTATTGCAGAGAAAAATACGTTGCTAAAACAAATCAAAACAGATGCAAAAGGAGAGTCTGGAGTTGTTCGATGCACACAATAAGAACATGGAATGTGAGAATCATGAACCAGGGAAAGTTAGAAATTGTCAAGCAAGAAATGGAACGTATCAACATTACAATACTTGGCATGAGAGGATTAAAATGGACAGGAATGGGACATTTTCAATCAGGCAACTACAAAATATTTTATGTAGGAAATGAGAAATTAAGAAATGGGGTTGCTTTAATAGTGAGAAGTGATGTAGCAAAAGCAAATAAGGGATGCTAAAAAAGAATTTGAGGAGCACATTGCTAAGAACATAAAAACCAACAACAAAAAATTCTATAAATACATTCAAAGCAGGAGACCATCTAGGGAGACAATTGGACCCTTGGATGATAAGGGAGTCAAAGGTGTACTAAAGAACGATAAGGAGATTGCAGAGAAGCTAAATGAATTCTTTGCATCTGTCTTCACAGTGGAAGATATAGGGCAGATCCCTGAACCTGAACTAACATTTGCAGGAAGGGATTCTGAGGAACTGAGACAAATAGTGGTAACGAGAGAGGAAGTTCTAGGCTTAATGGACAATATAAAAACTGACAAATCACCGGGCCCGGATGGCATCCACCCGAGAGTTCTCAAAGAACTCAAAGGTGAAATTGCTGATCTGCTAACTAAAATATGTAACTTGTCCCTTGGGTCCTCCTCCGTGCCTGAGGACTGGAAAGTGGCAAATGTAACGCCAGTCTTCAAAAAGGGATCCAGAGGGGATCCCGGAAATTACAGGCCAGTTAGCTTAACTTCTGTCCCTGGAAAACTGGTAGAAAGTATGATTAAAGCTAGATTAACTAAGCACATAGAAGAACAAGCCTTGCTGAAGCAGAGCCAGCATGGCTTCTGCAAGGGAAAGTCCTGTCTCAGTAACCTATTAGAATTCTTTGAGAGTGTCAACAAGCATATAGATAGAGGTGATCCAGTGGACATAGTGTACTTAGACTTTCAAAAAGCGTTTGACAAGGTACCTCACCAAAGGCTTCTGAGGAAGCTTAGCAGTCATGGAATAAGAGGAGAGGTCCTCTTGTGGATAAGAAATTGGTTAAGAAGCAGAAAGCAGAGAGTAGGAATAAACGGACAGTTCTCCCAATGGAGGGCTGTAGAAAGTGGAGTCCCTCAAGGATCGGTATTGGGACCTGTACTTTTCAACTTGTTCATTAATGACCTAGAATTAGGAGTGAGCAGTGAAGTGGCCAAGTTTGCTGACGACACTAAATTGTTCAGGGTTGTTAAAACAAAAAGGGATTGCGAAGAGCTCCAAAAAGACCTCTCCAAACTGAGTGAATGGGTGGAAAAATGGCAAATGCAATTCAATATAAACAAGTGTAAAATTATGCATATTGGAGCAAAAAATCTGAATTTCACATATACGATCATGGGGTCTGAACTGGCGGTGACCAACCAGGAGAGAGACCTCGGGGTTGTAGTGGACAGCATGATGAAAATGTCGACCCAGTATGCGGCAGCTGTGAAAAAGGCAAATTCCATGCTAGCGATAATTAGGAAAGGTATTGAAAATAAAACAGCCGATATCATAATGCCGTTGTATAAATCTATGGTGCGGCCGCATTTGGAATACTGTGTACAGTTCTGGTCGCCTCATCCCAAAAAGGATATTCTAGAGTTGGAAAAGGTTCAGAAGAGGGCAACCAGAATGATCAAGGGGATGGAGCGACTCCCTTACGAGGAAAGGTTGCAGCATTTGGGGCTTTTTAGTTTAGAGAAAAGGCGGATCAGAGGAGACATGATAGAAGTGTATAAAATTTTGCATGGCATTGAGAAAGTGGATAGAGAAAAGTTTTTCTCCCTCTCTCATAATACTAGAACTCGTGGACATTCAAAGAAGCTGAATGTTGGAAGATTCAGGACAGACAAAAGGAAGTACTTCTTTACTCAGCGCATAGTTAAACTATGGAATTTGCTCCCACAAGATGCAGTAATGGCCACCAGCTTGGATGGCTTTAAAAGAAGATTAGACAAATTCATGGAGGACAGGGCTATCAATGGCTACTAGCCATGATGGCTGTGCTCTGCCACCCTAGTCAGAGGCAGCATGCTTCTGAAAATCAGTTGCCAGAAGCCTCAGGAGGGGAGAGTGTTCTTGCACTCGGGTCCTACTTGCGGGCTTCCCCCAGGCACCTGGTTGGCCACTGTGAGAACAGGATGCTGGACTAGATGGGCCACTGGCCTGATCCAGCAGGCTCTTCTTATGTTCTTATGTTATGTTCAATTAGGAGCTACAATGCAAGGTCGGAGCAAGTGATATCAGTGAGATTAAATGGGAAACCTATTAACATAACCATCATCGAAGTCTATGCTTCAATGGCAAACACAGAAGAATAGGACTTGCAGAGATTTTATGCATACGTACAGGAAGAAATCGACCACACACCAAAACAAGATGTGCTGATAATCATGGGGGACTGGAATGCAAAAGTAGGGAACAGAGAAGAACTAGGAATTGTGGGGAAATGGGGCTTAGGAGATAGAAATGAAGCAGGAGAAAGACTTATTGAATTCTGTGAAGCCAATAATTTGTTTAAAATGGTTTAAAACATCAATCATAGGTTACATGCTCATTTGCTTCCGAACAATATACTCATTAATTAAAGTTAATCACACACAGGCCAGTTTTGGCAAAAGCAGGAGTTCACAGTGAGGTGAATTTAACCATTGCCTGCTAACAAGGCCTTACTCACAGGCCTGATTTAATGCTAGGATTTTAGTTCTAGTAATTTTAAAACATATACCTTCTAATATCTATGTTTACATCTGTGGATATATAAAAATTCTCCATTAACAATACTTGGTGTGAGTGAATTAAAATGGAGGGGAATGGGACATTTTCAGTCAGGCAACTACAAAATATGTTAGGCAGGAAATTAGAAATTAAGAAGAAATGGGGTTGCTTTAATAGAGAGAAGTGATGTAGCAAAAACAATTAAGAGCTATAATGCAAGGTCTGAGTGAGTTATATCATTTAACAGGAAACCTATTAACATAACCATCATCCAACTCTACACACCAACGGAAAATGCAGAAGAAGAGGAATTGGAGAGATTTTATGCAGAAATACAGGAAGAAATTGATCACGCATCAAAAAAAGATGTGCTGATAATCATGTGGGACTGGAATGCAAAAGCAGGGAACAGAAAAGAACTAGGAATTGTGGGAAAATAGGAGATAGAAATGAAGCAGGAGAAAGACATCAAATTCTGTGAAGCCAATAATTTGTTTCTCACAAACATATTTTTGAGCAACCAAAAAGATGACTGTACATGTGGACATCATCAAATGGTCAATATAGGAATCAAATCAATTATATAATTGGTAGCAGATGATGGAGAAGTTCCATACTTTCTGTGAAAACAAGACCAGGGGCAGACTGCAGATCAGATCATGAACTGGTCGTATCAATAATCAGAATAAAGCTAAAGAAGACCAACAAAGCAATCATAATGCCAAAATACAATTTAAGTATTTAAGTAACAATTTAAGTATTTAAGTAACAATTTAAGTATTTAAGTAACAGAAAAATCAAATAAGGAACAGGTTTGAGGCTTTAAACTTAATTGACAGAGAACCAGAAGAACTATGGAGTGAAGTCAGACATTATCAGGGAAGAATGCAAAAAGACAATATCTCTAGTTAAAAAGAGAGAAAGACCTCAATGGATGACTGAAGAAACTCTTAAAATGGTTAAAGAAAGAAGGAAAGCAAAAGCAAAAGGAGATAGAAACATGGTCAGAACCCTAAATGCTAGTACGGAGGGACAAAGAACTATTACAATAATTGTATAGAAATAGAAGAGGACAACAAAAAGGGAAGATTAGAGAAATGAAAGGGAAATTTAAACCAAGAGTAGGAATGTTGAATAATCAACAGGGAAACACATTGACTGACAGAGATGAAGTAAAAGGAAGATGGAAGCAATACACTGAAGAACTCTATAAAAGAGATGCCAGGATGACAGATTCTTTCATGGAGGAACCGTATGATGAAGAACCAGAAATTTTAGAATGCGAGGTGAAAGCTGCTCTTAAAATACTTGGAAGAAACAAATCACCAGGAACAGATGGCATACCAATAGAGTTTCTACAAGCTACTGAGACTGAATCTGTCCAAATTTTGACAAATATTTGTCAACAAATATGGAAAACTAAACAAGGGCCCAATTCCAAAGAAAGGAGATCCCAGGGAATGCAATAATTATCGAACTATTGCCTTAATATCCCATGCAAGTAAAGTAATGCTCAAGATTCTACAACAAAGGCTTTTACCATATATAGAGTGAGAAATGCCAGATGTTCAAGCTGGATTTAGAAAGGGAAGAGGCACCAGAGATCATATTGCAAACATATGTTGGATAATGGAACAGACCAAGGAATTCCAGAAGAAAATCACCCTGTGCTTTATAGATTACAGCAAAGCCTTTGATTGTGTAGATCATGAAAAACTATGGAATGCTTTAAAAGAAATGGGGGTGGCATAGCATCTGATTGTCCTGATGCGCAACCTATACTCTGCACAAGAGGCTACTGGAAGGACAGAATATGGAGAAACTGATTCGTTCCCAATCAGAAAGGGTGTGAGACGGGTGTATTTTATCACCCTATTTGTTTAATCTATATGCAGAACATATCATACGGAAAGCAGTATTGGACCAAGTTGAAGGAGGTGTGAAAACTGGAGGGAGAAATATCAATAATTTAAGATATGTAGACGATACCATACTACTAACAGAAACCACTAACGATTTGAAACTAATGCTGATGAAAGTTAAAGAGGAAAGCACAAAAGCAGGACTACAGCTGAACGTCAAAAAGGCTAAAGTAATGACAACAGAAGATTTATGTAACTTTAAAGTTGAAAATGAGGACATTGAACTTGTCAAGGATTATCAGTACCTCAGCATAGTCATTAACCAAAATGGAGACAATATTCAAGAAATTAGAAGAAGGCTAGGACTGGGGAGGGCAGCTATGAGAGTACTAGTAAAGGTCCTCAAATACAAAGATCTATCACTGAACACTAAAGTCAGGATCATTCAGACCATGGTATTCCCGATCTCTGTAGGGATGTGAACGTTGGACAGTGAAAAAAGTGGATAAGAGAAAAATCGATTCATTTGAAATGTGGTGTTGGAGGAGAGCTTTGCAGACACCATGGACCGCGAAAAAGATAAATAATTGGGTGTCAGAACAAATTAAACCAGAACTATCGCTAGAAGCTAAAATGATGAAACTGAGGTTATCATACTTTGGACACATAATGAGAAGACATGATTCACTAGTAAAGACAATAATGCTGGGAAGAACAGAAGGGAGTAGAAAAAGAGGAAGACCAAACAAGAGATGGATTGATTCCATAAAGGAAGCCACAGACCTGAACTTACAAGATCTGAACAGGTTGGTTCATGACAGATGCTACTGGAGTCTGCTGATTCATAAGGTTGCCATAAGTCATAACAACAAAACAAATCTACCCTGAGTCTTTATGATGAATTACAAAAACTAGAACACAACACAAGCAATTAGGTTTACCTAAAATTAGGCTTAAATTGCATTCTGTAAGAAAGAAAATAGAAGCTCTAGAAATTTCAAAGATCTCAAAAAACATGATTCATCTTAAACAAAAGTATTATGAAAAGGGCAAACAAAATTGTAAATTCTTAGCTAATCTATTGCAACATAAACTTTACTCTCATAGAAGTTGGCACATTAAACAAGATAATGGACAATTCACTTAAAAAACCAAATAATTCACTCTCCATTTAAATCTTATTTCCAAAAATTATACCAAGCTCCAGAGCTTAAGGAGGTAAACATATCTTTCCTCAAGAATCTCAGCCTCACAAAATTGGATCATGACCAATGGTCTGCTTTAATTAACAGGTTTACTGAAAATGAAATTAAAAATGTTATTAAGGAACTTTAAAATAGTAAGGCCCCCTGACTGGATGGTTTTTCCACGGACTTTTATAACAAATTCAGCACATATTTCGTTCCTAACTTAATAAGGTTACTCAATGCAATTTAGAAAGGTAATGAAATCCCACCATCCTGGAAAACTTCACGCATAATTTTAATCCCCAAACCAGGAAAAGATCGCTCCGATATGAATAACTTTAGACCAATTAATTTGTTGAACCAAGATCAAAAGATATTTACTTCAGTCTTGGCCAGCAGACTTAGTGACATCATGCCCACTATTATAAACCCAGACCAAGCTGGTTTCATTAAACGTAGACAAATCTAGGACCCAATCAGGTGATTATTAAATATTGTTTGGCATAGCAGAAAACATCATAAACCGTTAGCAATCTTCCAGCTTTATGCTCTAAAAGCATTTGATTCTTTACATTGGGACTTTTTGTTTCATGTTTTGCAACACTATGGGTTTGCCTTCATTAAACTTATTCAAAATCTATATCAACAAGACTTGGCTAGCATCAGAGTTAATGCATTTGAGTCTGGCTTTATAAAGATTGGAAAGGGTACAAAACAAGGATGCCCTCTCTCACTGTTGTGTTTGCTCTTACCATGGAACCTTTGGCACAAGTGGTGAGAGAGAACCCCAATATTAAAGGGAATAACATAAATGGAATTACTCACAAAATTAGCTTATTTGCAGATGATGTAGCCCTTCTTCTATCTGATCCAATATAATCTTTAAATAGCCTGACAAACTTGTTCCAAACATAAAGAAATGTCTGGATTCACAATTAACTACACAAAATCTGAATCCTTATTTGTAAATTTGGGCCCTACCAGACAAAGACTAATCAAGATTGCCTTAGGTATATCTGTTTGTGCCAAGTCACTTAAATATCTTGGTGTTTTCTTATCTAAAAACATAAACAAACAGTTCTGTTTAAATTATAATCCAATGATCAGGAAGCTCAGAAATAGTTTAAAATCTTGGAAAAACTTATTCCTTTCAACGTTGGGCAGGATAGTTGCAACTAACCCAATCTTTAATATATGGAAAACCAATTTAGGGGGATGGGGAATACCAAATTTATCATATTATTATAATACCTTTCAAATCCGTCAAATGGTGTACCTAATTAGAAATATAGATGAGAAACACCGGTTTGAGATGAAAACTAAAATCATTTCAGATGTGTCTTTGAAGATCTTACCTTTTTATCTATCAAAGCCTTATCTATTCATAACATGATTAATCCTTTCACTAAATGTATGTTTATATCCTGGAAATTATGGCAACACAAGTTAATTCCCATAATCTTACCTTTAATACCCATTGCTTTTCACCCTAAATTCCACACTCCTAGAATCTCACTTAAAGGGTTGGAGTAATAAAGGTCTATATAAATTTTGTGATTGCTATGTAAATTCTATTCCGCTCTCAACTGAACAATTAAAACTTAAATTACAAGGTATAAAATTGAATTGGCTAATGCTTGCTCAAGTACACAGCTTCATTTTGCTAAATTATGTTTAACAAGCAACAAGACCCATTACACAGCTTGAGCAGTTACTTCAAGATATGCGGAATGCAGACAAATACTTAGTCTCTAAAATATATTCAATATTACTTAATACATCTTTAAAATCTACTCTTTCACTAAAAGATCAATGGGAACTAGATTTAGGCTCCAAAATACAACCCAGAGATTGGAACAGGTTGTGGGAGGCGCGTCTGTTTAAATCTGTTACTAGTTATGTAAAAGAACAATAATTAAAACTGGTACATCGTTGGTATGGCACACCTGTCCAAATTTCACACATGTTCTCAACAGTTCCCCCACTTTGTTGGAGGGGCTGTAGGAAGATTGGAACCTACTTTTATTTGTGGTGGGAATGTGAACGAATACAAGACTTTTGGTCATTGATTTATAACGAAATGTTAACAATATCTCATGAGCATTTTATATTTTCCCCAAAACTGTTGTTACTAAACATTTTTGATGATGCACACAAGAAATTGCTCTCTAAAGAACTCATTATTCACATGACCTTGGCAGTGAAGTTGACAATTGCATCGCAATGGAAAACAGCAAAAAGTCTGAACATTGAACATTGGTATAACTCCCTTTGAAATATCGCCATAATGGAAAAGCTTACACATGAACTGAAGTTAAGACTAGGAAAAGAAACACCGGACTCTTTTTATATAGCTTGGCATTCATTTATTGAACATACTTCTGAAGATTCATTTGTTCATTGCCCACCCACAGAAGCCAGGGCAGATCTGGAAACAGGTTTAATTGCAGTAGATATTATATGGAAAGTTATAGACCACTTTATTGTTAGCTAGACAATACAATGAATGTGTTTTGAATATGTATCATGAGAGACTTTGTTTCCTTGTTTATTTTTATTAAATGTTGTTCATATTGCATTGATATCTGATTTATTTAATGTAATTGTTCATTGTAATGAACAATGACATCTTGTTGTTATATGGAGAGCAGATGCCTGCAGAGAAAATAAAGTTTAAACTAAAGAAAAATAAAGGCAGTTTATATGTTCAGATTCCTATTACAAAATAGTAATAAAATATTTAACAGGTTATTCATAATGTACATAAGAAATCCAGTCACCGTGGATAATTGCATGTGCATCAGTTTTAATCTCACCTGATGTCAATTGACAATGTTAAAGGATTTTCAGGCCTTCAACTACTTTTTAATATAAATGATTGAAATTAATGTACTGTATACAAGGGAATAGGGTTAGTACTATAGTGTTTTATAAGCAACAACCCTGCATCAGCTGTAGAACCCAGGGCAATAAAGTGTTGACTGCTGCACACACTCTTTATTTTTCAACCTGTTTCTCCTTTAGAACATTATGGAATGCACATCTATAACAGATAGTGATGACTACCAGCTTAGATGGCTTTCAAAGAGGGTCAGACAATTTCATGTAGGAGGCGGCTGTCAATGGATGCTAGCCGTGATGGTTATGTTCCACCTCCACTGTCAGAGACAGTATGCCTCCAAATACCAGTTGCTGGAGTTTACAAGTGGGGAGAGCACTGTGGTGTTCATTTGTAGGCTTACCACAGGTATCTGGTTTACCATTGTGAGAACAGTGCTCAACTAGATGGGCTTCTGGTCTGTTCCACCAGGGCTCTTCTTACGTTCTTAAGCATTTGGAATGTTTGTCTTGCTCCCAACTATTAAAAATTAAAACAGGTAAAAGTAATATTCTTTAGTGGACCTACACCATGAGAAGGTTGTTGATTAACAGATGTCTGTCTTTCTACTTGTGGAAAACCTATGGAAGTGCATATATTTATTTCATATCTAAAATATTAATTGCAATGAAACAAAACATTTCAAAATACAAGATACAAAATCCCATGGGCATGAAGTTGCAGGAATAGGGATCTTCTAGCTAATGGTGCACAGCAGTTTAAGTGTTCAAAGTTGTTGGGTGTGTTTTTGTTTGTTTGTTTGCTTGCTTGCTTTTTTCCTTGCTTTATAATTGCAAAAGCAGCAATATCCCAAAAACTGTGATATGCTTTCTTGGGAAGGAAGTGGAATTTGGAAAGCCCTTATAATTGAATTAGAGTAAATAGGCAGTCAGAACTACTGCTAGGTAATGAAGCACTGAGACTAAGTTGATCAGTATCATCCCTTGGGCTACTAATTGAAAGAGTTCCATAAGCTTTTAATTACCATTCATTTCTTGTCCTTTCTCCAAGGAGCTCAGTTTAGCAGTGGTGAGTCCATAGCAGCAAACCACTTGGTAAACATTGTTGAGCAGGGATTTGAACGTTGGTTTCCCATGTCCAAACCCAATATTTTAACAACTACACCATCCAGGGTGCTTAGTGATGGAATCTTTCATCTTTCTTCTAGACTAGTATTTCCTTGACTTGTATGCACCAGTCACAAGACAGAGAAATGGGCTCCTCTACCACCCATCTGTACTAATGTTCCCAACTGAAATGTGTGAAAGGAGGCTATAGATACTGCATTTTAGCTGTAAACCATTCAGTAGATAGCTGTTCTGTTGGTTGTTGTGACAGCCATTGTTAAAGTGGAAAGATGCATCTGTTGTGCCATGTTGTAAGATTTTAGGGGTTGGAAGGGAAAAGAACTTTTATCTTCCTGTGACATTTTGCATCTTTTGGCAATCTGACTACATTTCTCAGAAGTTAAATGTTAATTGTACCAATTTAAAAGTTTAGCGTTAGCAAATAAGACAGATTTCAGTTTCCTGACAAGCTTGCCTAGATTTTTTGAAATGAGAAAAGGGGCTGACATTCTAAGTAGTTTCTCACTTTGAGCAATGAGCTTGAAGCTTTGAGAAAGAAGGCAAAACAGTCTTGTTTCTGAATCAGTCAAGCAGATCTGATTACTGGATATTGGCATCTTCTGGGTACAGTTTTGTTTGCTAATCTTGGGTTGTCTGGATTACCACATATTCATCCTGATTCACAATATATGAAAAAGGAAGTCCTTGGATTTAAGTTGATTTAGCTCAATTAAAGCCAATAGGATTAAATTGACAAAGTTCCAAGTCCTTTAGTTTAATTGGAATATGGACGGGGTAGAAATCATTCATTCATAAGAACATAAGAAGAGCCTGCTGGATCAGGCCAGTGGCCCATCTAGTCCAGCATCCTGTTCTCACAGTGGCCAACCAGGTGCCTGGGGGAAGCCCGCAAGCAGGACCCGAGTGCAAGAACACTCTCCCCTCCTGAGGCTTCTGGCAACTGGTTTTCAGAAGCATGCTGCCTCTGACTAGGGTGGCAGAGCACAGCCATCATGGCTAGTAGCCATTGATAGCCCTGTCCTCCATGAATTTGTCTAATCTTCTTTTAAAGCCATCCAAGCTGGTGGCCATTACTGCATCTTGTGGGAGCAAATTCCATAGTTTAACTATGTGCTGAGTAAAGAAGTACTTCCTTTTGTCTGTCCTGAATCTTCCAACATTCAGCTTCTTTGAATGTCCACGAGTTCTAGTATTATGAGAGAGGGAGAAGAACTTTCCTCTATCCACTTTCTCAATGCCATGCATAATTTTATACACTTCTATCATGTCTCCTCTGACCCGCCTTTTCTCTAAACTAAAAAGCCCCAAATGTTCAGACTGTTCAAAAATGTTCAATTCAGACTGTCCAGATAGAAAATCCATGGTATAGCCACAATTTACTTAAAGAACCTTTTCTTTGTTCATCAGCAAGACAGATATGCCCTTGCAAGTTCAATCAAGGATTTGTATTATGACAAAGTGCTCAGACCCTGGGTTCATTGGGTATGATTCATGGATTATTAAGTGACTGAAAAATGAAGTACAAAATTAACATCTCTGACATATGCTTGCTTGGGGAACCAAATATTGTGCTTCCAGGGGGATGATTCTGGTAATTAAATAAATCTTTTACAAGACCAATTTGTTGAACTTTTACAAGACCAATTTGTTGAGCTATAGTAGAGTTTACATTCATTTTGTAAGTCTTGCTTACAACCCCGGCAGAAGCAAAAAGAATGAAGGCTGTAAAGGAACAATGCTTGCTGTCCCTTATATTTGTGTCTTTTGCATGAAATAACTAAATCAAGGACCATGCAGAAAATGTTAAATGTACAAAGCTGCAGTCTTCCTGGATAAGCATCCATCTACTTACTGACTGACCAACCTTTCCACCCACATGATATTTGCTAAAGTTCTTTAAAATTTAGCAAATGTATTAATTTTCTCACTGGATACATAAGAAGATTGGAAGACTATTGCTGGATAATGCCAAGGGTGGAATTCAATGCTAGTCCTACTCAGAGTAGATGCACTGAAGTTAATAGACTTGACTAACTTGGGTTCATTAATTTCAATAGGTCTCTTCTGAATAGGACTTAGATGAATACAACCCCAAGGGTCCATCTAGACCAGCATCCTAAACATCAATTAAGTGCTTCTAGTAAGCCCACCAGCAGGGAACAAATTCTGGTATTATATGAGAGAAAGGGGAAAATATCTTCACATTATCTGAGTGTGGATAAAATAAAAGTTCAATTATATAGTAAACATCTCTTTAAAAAAAAAGCTTCTTGTTTTTAAAAAAAGAAAATCTGGATTCAGTACAAATATAGTAAGTGGATTTCCAGTTCTGGTTTGGAGCCATAGCTAGCTCAATTCACAGTCCTGTCCTATGCATGTCTATGAGAAGTAAATCCTAGTGAGTTCAGTAGAGCATACTCCCAGTCACTGCCTTAGATGTTGTATCAAATTATGCTTACTAGAAGCCAGGATGTGTGAGAGGAAATCAGTGCACAAAAGGAGAGGGGAAGTGTAAGGGTCTGAAGCATACCTCTGATGGCCAGATTGTGGCTTGAACTAGACCATAATGTTTTAAAACTAAATCAAGACCACACAGTTATAGTAAAGTCAACAATTAAAGCAATATTTTCTATACAAGAGAACCATGGGTAACCAGCACAATTGTGTGCATAACACAATGAATCATGCATTGCATTTATTACTATGGGTATCTTATTTGGTCCAGGGACTAGCAAATCATCATAGGTGTGAAGATCCATAAGATGCCACCCTGTATCATTCCTCCAACCCTCTGAGGTCTGCAATGTATTCAGTTTCAAATGTTTATGACTCTACCAAAAAGCATAGACATTTACTTTCCATTTCATGAGGAAACACTATTTTGACCAATTACCAGCTCTTGCTTAAGGAAAGATCTAAGTGCTTACATCCTGATCATAGATATGTTTACTCATATGTAAATTGCACTTTTCTTCAATGGCACTTGCTTCTAAATTAATGTGCACAGGTTTCTACGGTAGCCAAAAAATTAAGTGATCTTGATTAATATTCATGCAAGTCTTCAGAGAGACAGCTAAAGAGAATTCTGCTTCTTCCCCCCCTTTTTTTACAAGCATACATTTCATACTTTGAATTCCACATTACATTTTTGACAAGAAAAACAATAAGAACCCATTAATCCTCCCCCTCCCCCTAAAAAAATTTCAGGTAACTGTCCATATTTTGTTTTTGTTTGGGGTTTTTTTTTTTTTTAAGTATTAAAACATCGTTCTTTTTTCATTTCATAGGTCATCTTAGAAGGTCAATCTGTAACTGTTTATGTCAGGTTGCTGGATTCTTTGGGTGGTCCTGGTTGCTTGCATACTGAATAAAGTAATCCCAAGTATTAATAAATTTGTCTTTTTACTCTAAATACTTATGGTTCTGCAGTGCAAAAGGTCTGTGGAATGCACAGCTAAAGGTTTTGGATTCTGCTCCTAGATTACATTAAGGCATTAATAGAGCTATTGTGGTATAGTGGTTAGAGTGTTGGATCTGGGAGACCTGGGTTCAAATCCCCACACAGCCATGAAGCTTGCTGGGTGACCTTGGCCAGTGCCTCAGCTTAATCTGCCTCACAGGGTTGTTGTGAGGATAAAATAGAGAGGGATGAGAACCATGTATGCCATCTTGAGCTCCTTGAAGGAAATGTGGGATACAGTAGTAATAGCAGTAACAATAGTAGTAATAGTACTAATATTTAGTTGCAAACTATTGCAGAGCAATGCCATCAGGAGTCTAGACCAAGAGGCTAGACTCCCTAGCAGGGTCACCCAAGGTGGAATGGTCAAAGCTGAGACACCAGACTAAGGCAATGGTAAACTATCTCTGAATACCCCTTTCCATGAAAATCCTATGAACAGAGTATCCAAAATGCAACACGAGATAAATGCTGGAAGATGAGACCCTCAGGTCAGATGGCACTCAGTGAGCTACTGGGGAAGAACAATGCACAAATACGAGTAACGCCTTGACTAATGACACAGCTGGGTCAAAGCTGAAAGGAAGCCCAGAGGCTGATGCACACCGGTGCAAAAGGAGAGTCCAGAGTTGTATGATGTACACAATAGGAACATGGAATGTGAGAAGCATGAACCAGGGAAAGTTAGAAATTGTCAAGAAATGGAGCGTATCAACATTAGAATACTTGGCATGAGTGAATTAAAATGGATGGGAATGGGACATTTTGAATCAGGCAACTACAAAATATTTTATGCAGGAAATGAGAGATTAAGAAGAAACAGGGTTGCTTTAGTAGTGAGAACTGATGTAGCAAATGCAATTAAGAGCTACAAATTAAACCAGAACTATCGCTAGAAGCTAAAATGATGAAACTGAGGTTATCATACTTTGGACACATAATGAGAAGACATGATTCACTAGAAAAGACAATAATGCTGGGAAAAACAGAAGGGAGTAGAAAAAGAGAAAGAACAAACAAGAGATTGATTGATTCTATAAAGGAAGCCACAGACCTGAACTTACAAGATCTGAACAGGGTGGTTCATGACAGATGCTACAGGAGTTCGCTGATTCATAGGGTCGCCATAAGTCGTAATCAACTTGAAGGCACATAACAACATCATCATAGAACTAGGAAAGGTACAAAACTAA
This sequence comes from Rhineura floridana, assembly GCF_030035675.1. Classification (NCBI taxonomy): domain Eukaryota; kingdom Metazoa; phylum Chordata; class Lepidosauria; order Squamata; family Rhineuridae; genus Rhineura; species Rhineura floridana. The sequence continues at coordinate 92,950,235 of NC_084484.1, read as the reverse complement.
GTCCAGAGTTATCAACATGATGGAGCATCCTTTGAACGAAGAGAGGCAGGTTTTTTAGCTTGGTGCGGGAGAAATGTTTAGGGACATCAGAGGCTTACAAAATTATTAATGGTAAGGTTGGATTGATTTAAATCAAGGTGAAGTATACGTTTAAATAATTATAAATTAAATCAGGTCTTCCATTTTTTGTTATGTGCCTTCAAATCGATTATGACTTATGGCGACCCTATGAAGCAGCAACCTCCAATAGCATCTGCTATAAGCCATGCTGTTCAGATCTTGTAAGTTCAGGTCTGTGGCTTCCTTTAGGGAATCAATCCATCTCTTGTTTGGTCTTCCTTTTTTTCTACTCCCTTCTGTTTTTCCCAGCATTGTTGTCTTTTCTAGTGAATCATGTCTTCTCATGATGTGCCCAAAGTATGATAACTAAGTCCTTTTATTCTGTGTTTGCCATTGGCGCATAGACCTGGATGATGGTTATATTAATAGGTTTCCCGTTTAATCTCATTGCCATCACTCGCTCAGACCTTGCGTTGTAGCTCCTAATTGCTTTTGTTACATCACTTCTGACTATTAAAGCAACCCCATTTCTTCTTAATTTCTCATTTCCTGCAAAATATATTTTGTAGTTGCCTGATTGAAAATGTCCCATTCCCATCCATTTTAATTCACTCACGCCAAGTACTGTAATGTTGATATGTTCCATTTCTTGCTTGACAATTTTGAACTTTCCCTGGTTCATGCTTCTCACGTTCCATGTTCCTGTTGTGTGCGTCGTACTACTCTGGAGTCTCCTTTCGCATCTGTGTGCATCAGCCTCTGGGCTTCCTTTCGGCTTTGACCCAGCTGCATCATTAGTCACAGCGCTACTCATACTTGTCCTTTGTTCTTCCCCAGTAGCTCAGTGAGTGCTAACACTATCTCTTGTTGCATTTTGGATACTCTGTTCACAGGGTTTTCGTGTAAGAGGTATTCAGAGGTGGTTTACCATTGCCTTCCTCTGAGTTTGGATGCCTCTTAGTCTGGTGTCTCAGCTTTGACCATTCCGCATTGGGTGCCCCTGCTAGGAGCCTAGCCTCTTGGTCTAGACTCCTGACGGCATTGCTCTCAGCTTCTTCAATACTCTCAACCCCCCTCACCATGTTAAAGTGTGCATCCTAGAGGGGGAGTTCTATGATGAAGATGATGGATTTTTGTTTGTTTGAGATGGGATTATCAGCAATGGTGGCTGGTGCCCATTGGGATTAGTAGGGCAGAAAGAAGGAAGACCAACAGTGGGTGGAGTCAGAGCCTGTGACAGGTGCCCTTTCTGGTTGTAGGAAAGAAGGCAGGTAGGTGGAGGCTGGCTGAGGGGAAACTGAGGCTGGTGGGACTGTGTCCCATTTGTCGTAATGGAGCAGTCTCCATGATTATCAGAAGTGTACACGGTATTCGTCTGTAGGGTGAATAGTAGCTGGCAGGGAAAGCAGTCTTGATCAGGGAAAAATCACAGTGGGGGAAAGTGAGACCCCATTTCCCCAGTGAAGAACAAAACAAAAAATATTTAGAACAGGAAGAGAGAACCTGCGGCCTTCCAGATATTCCTGAACTACAACTTGCAACATCCCTGACCACGGGCCATGCTGGCTGGGGCTGAAAAGAGTTGGAGTCCATCAACTTCTGGAGGGCCACAGATTCCCCACCCCTGATTTAAAAGTTATTTCTACACTTCCAAGGAAATGGTGTGCTTGTCCAAAAGTCTTGCATCTCTTTAGGTGGTTTCCCAGGAATTGTTTTGAGTTCTGCCAAAAAAATGTTTTTATCAGTTCCACAAAGCAGTTGCCAAAAAATGCCCCTGTATACATCTGTGCTTTCCTTTTAGAAGAAGCTCCAGCTAACTAACTAATGAACCCTTCATGCTAGGCAAGAAATGGCAGAGCAGAAGAACCTTCGGATGGTGAGAGCCGCATGCCCAGTTTTCACTGCTGCAATCTACACTTGGTTGTGCTGAAAGCAGAACTGGGGAAACTGGGAAAGTTGAACTGGGAAAATAGTGTTCTTTAAACCGATGCAGTTTTCAACATGGCAACCTTTTACCAGTGTTGTCTCCCCCCCCTTAAGCTTCTGACATAACCATGCTTATTCTTAACCATAGAGATTAATTCAGAGCTTGGAAAAGTTACTTTTTTAAACTACAACTCCCATGAGCCCCAGCCAGCATGGCCACTGGATTGGGCTGATGGAAGTTGTAGTTCAAAAAAGTAACTTTTCCAAGCTCTGGATTTATCATATGGAACTGGGTCTTATAGTCTGGATGTAAGCTATGGCACTCCACTGCTTGCTCACTTGCCAGTAATTGTCATTTTCTCCATCTGTTGCTAAAATATTTAAGAATTATATTGGGCATTAGAACTCATGAATCATTGTCAGTGCCCAGCTTATACACTTTTTTTTTACAAGTGATGAGAAGGATTGTTAACCATACATTGGATGCAGATGTGTGGTGTATCTATGACTTTGATGACCTGCTTCTATTTTGCAGTCATAGAGCTCTGATTAACTACTGTGTTAATTAACATTACATGTTGCTTTCATGCACAATCTACTTTTCTAATTCTGACTGCCTCCCCCTGCTCTTTTAGTGAAGCAGGAGATAAAGAAATGTTTAATTAAAATTGCGATTGAAAAAGCTTCCAAACTTAGCCGAGGCAAATGCGCCTAGATTTCAGGGTGATGGTATCACATTAAAAACAAAACAGGTCATGCATGTCATAGCTAGACTCAAGCCACAGCTAGTCTTCTGTACAAACTGTTGTGAGTCGGTTTGTCCTGACAGTGAACAGTGTCATTTGTCAACTGAATCTCTTTCACTGATTTGATTTTCAATTGACAAGCAAAGAAGCCTCTGAATAAAATTATGTAATAGAAAGGGCCCCCCAAAACCCTAGTCATTAACACTTCAGTGATAATCTGCAAAAAAATAAATAGTTCAAACTGCAAATTTGAAAAATCCCTAGCGTTCTTTGTCAATGAATCTTGCCCCATTTCAGCAAAGAATTAATCTCAGGTTTCTGTTACACAGCTCGCAATCTGCACCCCCAAAAGTTTCTTCAGATCTTTAAGTAATGGCTGAATAATTTTCAAGGATATTTGTATTTGATGGATACATTAACTTGCTCACGTCAGTGGATATGACTGCTTAAAAGAAACCCAAACATAAAATGTATATACTGAATGGAAGGGGAAAGTACAGTTTAGCCATAAAAAGAAATCATTTTAATCAACCAAAAGGGTCTGCTTATGTGAGAATTCTGCATCTGTTGAACTATATACAGTTGTTTTTCATTTTGTTATGGTAGAAGCACAATCCTATACATACCTATTTAGAAGAAAGCCCCGTTGAATTTAATTGGGCTTACTCCCAGGTAAGTGAGTACAGGATCAAAGCCTTAGGGTCTTCGTATAGCCTAACACCTCAAATTTGCCTGTGAATGCTTTGTAGGTAACATGGTTAGAGGTTAACTTTTTATTGATTTTAAATTTGTGAACTGCCCAGAGGACATGGCTAATTGGGCTGTGTATAAATGACAAAAACAACTAAATACAATAACAAAATGAATCAGGAGGAGGCAGAGGGAGTGGTTCCCACATGCTGGACTAGCTCTCAGGAGGACACCATCTGACAGGCAGAAACAGCTGCAGATTACAGTATTGCATGCAAACAAATTATTCAGTTATAATTTGATAATGTCAGGGTGGGCCCATCTCTGGATTCTGGCAGATAACATAGTATGTATGGATATGATCTCCCCAAATAGACAAGGGTTTATGTTATCGCTATAACACACTATGATTTATAATACTGTAAACTTATTCTAAAAGGGTTTATAATATGATCTGTTGATGCATTACATATGGCACGCACTACTGACCAAAGTTCAGTGCTTAGCCCTCCTGTTTTAGTAATAAAATTGGCAGACAGGGGGCTGCTATCCCATTTTATCCTCAACAATCCTGTAAGGTTGGTTAGGCTGAGATACCATGAATTGCCCATTGTCATCCATGAATTTCAGGACTGTGTGAGAATGTGAACCTAAGAATCCTGGCCGTGGTCTGTCACTAGAACATAAGAGCCCTGCTGCATCCCGTCAAACAACCATCAGTATCCTGTTTTCACAGAGGCCTACTAGAAGCCTTTGGGCTGCTAGCAAGTAGATCCTGAGTGCAACAGCACTCTCCTCACTTGTGATTCCCAGCAACTGACATTCACTGGCCAACAACGGATATCACAGAATGCTCTGAATCATCAGATGGGTAATTATGTCATTCTGTGTGATGAATAGGTGAGGCATGAAGTGGTAATGTAAAGTTGTGTCTATCTTTATGAGAAAAAAATGATTACCTGTTTTATCTGCTGCGAGAAAAAGAAAATGTTTTAGTTCCAGCATCCACTGGAATCTTACAATTAAAAAAATACTTGTAGGTGGAATGGAGACCTTTAGACATTTTTTGGGGGGAAAATACCCTCTCAGGAATTTTGGTGGTACACTGGGGAGGACTTCAAGAGTGAAGATTCTCCCTCCCCTTCTTTCTGCTATCATTTTAAAAAAAAAATTAATTGAAGTGTTCTTACCGCTCTCTTAAGCCCAAACTGGCTTACAAAAACGACAGTCCCTGCCTTAAAGGTTGCAATCTAAAATAAATGCTGTACAAGGAAAAAGAGATGGGGAGGAATGGAGGGAAAGTTCAGACACTCTTTCTTACAAGTTACAGTTCTTATCATTAGCTGATCAGGTGGGATAGAAACAGTTCAAGTAGCCTGACAGAATGTCTGCCGCTAGGTGACAATTAAGGGAGGGCCAAAGGCAACTAGTCTTTCAACAGAGATAGTAGAATAACCCTATTTATTTATAATACTGAATTCTTCTATTCATCTTGTCCTTACAACTAGTAATACAGGACTAATTGGTTCATTCCCCACAAAAATCATTTTGGTATACAATATTGAAATAATTCACCCATTCTACCCCATTGCTAATCACTGCCTGAAGATTGTTTATTTTTATTTTTTTTAAAAAACAAAGGTGAGAGGGATCTTTCTGAATAATCTTGGTACATGTTTTGCTCACGCAAACTTTATAAAACTGTATCTTCTCCCAAATAGTTTTTCCCCCACACCACCAACCTTAAGGCAGAGGGGAAGTGACAAAAACATAAGATGAGCCCAGTTATATCAGCCCAAAGGTCTATCTAGTGTAGCATGCCATTCCCACAGTGGTCCAGCAGATGCTTATTAGGGACCCTACTGCTACTCCCCTAACTGATCCTGGCAAACTAGCAAGCTGTGGCCAGATCAGGTCCCCAGTTGGCTGAAGGTTGCATAGAGAGCAATTGCAACTGGCAGAGCGTTTAAAGGGGCCCTTCCCATACATCCTTTTTATTATGTATTATTCATGATTATTTGTACTCATGATGCTGTTGGGGTGGTCATACGCAATTTCACTTTCAATACTATTTGTGCCTACAGAAGTTCTGGTGCGGGCATACTGCTTCATTTCCAATCAGTGCATATCCTGTAACTTTCCATACCACCAATGTACTGTGGGATTTATTTGTCCTGCTTTTGTTGTGCCATAGCCCCTCCAGACAGCAATAATGTGTTAGCAAGCACTGGAAAAACATCGTAGTGCAACTAATAAAGTGGAATAAATCCACCACTAGTGTACTATTATTGTGTCAAGAACACGTTGCAGAATAAACCCATACGTCCCAAAGACGTATCTCTTGGGCAAGCGTTTGGAGCCAATTGAATCTGTCAGGCCCAGAGGTACTCCTACTGTTGTTGCTGATATGATTGTGGCTTTAAACTGAATTCTAAGGGAAAGTGAGATGTAAACTTGGAGGTAACAATTGATGAATGCTTAAGCACAGAACCGGAACTGAGAGAACAGCTGTAATGGGGCCCAATAACAGTCTTCATACAAATGTAGGAAAGAAGCCAGACCATAAATCTTTGATGTCTATAGATTAATGCCCAGAGTGTGGTAAACAAACAGGACAAATGTCAACTCTTAATATAGGAGGGTAAATTTGACTTGATAGGTATAGTTGAAACTTGGTGTTATGACTCCCATGACTGGACTACAGCAACTGAAGGATATAACTTGTTCAAAAGAAACAGAAAGAATAGAAAGGGAGGTGGAGTTAAAAATATTTGTTAAAAATATATATCCTTGCACAGAAATACAGAAGGATGAGCTTGGCAGCCCCATATACAGTATCTGGATTAAAATAAATGGGGCCAGGAATAAAACAAACATGGTGGTTGGAGTCTACTACCGACCACCCAGTCAAGGAGAAAATGAGGACAAAACTTTTGAAAAGCAAATTGTCAATGTTTCGAGGAGGTATGAGATAGTAGTAATGGGGGACTTCAATTACCCCGATATCTGTTGGGAGACAAATTCAGCCAAACATGTTCCCTCCAAGAAAATCCTGATTTGTGTTGCTAATAACTTTCTCTTACAGAAAGTGGAGGAAGGAACTTAAAGGATCATCTATCCTTGACTAATCAATAGAGATGACTTATTAGATGAAGTGGCAGTTATGGCAACTCTGGATGAAAGTGAGTATGTTATACTTGAGTTCTTGATTTTGAAGGAAGCAAAAGCTGAGTGTAGCTATACCTGTACTCTTGACTTCGGGAAAGCAGATTTTAATAAACTCAGAACAATTATATGTAGGGTCCCATGGCAAGTGACCCTAATGAGAAAAGGAGTCCAAGATTGGTGGGAGTTTCTAAAAAATGAAATTCTACAGGCACAATTACAACATAATTCCAACAAGGAAAAAAGGTGGAAGACGGTAGAAGAAGCCATTGTGGTTCACAAAAAGCTTAGAGATGACCTGAAAACAACAACAACAAAAGGACATATACAGGAAGTAAAAGTAAGGCCAGGCCACAAGGGAAGAGTACAGACAGGTAGCACAGAATGGCAGGGATGGCACCAAGAAGGCTAAAGATGAGAATAAGCTGAGGTTAGTGAGAGATGCCAAAAGCAACAAAAAAGCTTTCCTCAGGTATATGCATAGTAAAAGACAGAGTAAAGAAATGGTGGTTCAGCTACTCAAATGAGGATGGCAAAATGATAACAGATGACAAAGAAAAGGTGGAAGTGCTTAATTCCTACTTTGGCTCCGTCTTCTCCCAAAAGAGGGTTTAGGACCCTCCTGGCAAATGTGAAGTACACGTTGAAGGAGCAGGACTGCAGCTTGAGACTGATAGACAAATAGTCAAGGAATACCCAATTACTTTGAACAATTTGAAATCTCCAGGGCACGATGAACTGCATCCCAGAGTAATGAAGGAACTGGCTGAAGAACTCTCAGAACCACTATCTATTATGTTTGTAAAATCATATAGGATGGGTGAAGTGCCGGATGCCTGGAGGAGGGCTAATGTTGTTCCTATCTTCAAAAATGGCAAAAAGGAGGAACTTGGGAGCTATGATCAATCAATCTGACATCAATCCCTGGGAAAATCCTGGAGCAGATTGTAAAATGGTCAGTCTGTAAGCACCTTGAAAACAATGCAGTGATTACTATAAGTCAACATAGATTTGTTAAGAACAAATCTTGCCAGACTAATCTCATCTCATTTTTTGATCAGGTAACCTCCCAATAGACTGTGGGAATGCTGTGGACATAATATATCTCAACCAGCAAAGCTTTTGCCAAAGTGCCCCATGATATTCTGATTAGCAAGCTAGCTAAATATGGGCTGGATGGAACAACTATCAGATGCATCCACAACTGACTACACAATCGTACTCAAAAAGTGTTATCAATGTTTCCTTCTCAAAGTGGGGGGAGGTAACGAGCAGGGTACCACAGGGCTCAGTTGTGGGCCCAGTGCTCTTCAACATTTTTATTAATGACTTGGATGAGAAGGTGCAGGGAATACTTATCAGATTTGCAGATGATACATAATTGGGAGCAATAGCTAATACCTTGGAGGACAGAAACAAAATTCAAAGGCATTTTGATAGGCTGGAGCATTGGGCTGAAAACAACAGAATGAAATTTAACAGAGATAAGTGCAAAGTTCTACACCTAGGAAAAAGAAAACAAATGAACAATTATATAATGGGGGATACTTGGCTCAGCAATACTACACGCGAGAAGGATCTTGGAATTTTTTTATCACAAACTGAATATGAGCCAATAGAGCTATGTAGCTGCATAAGAGGCAAGTGTTATTTTAGGCTGTATTAATAGAAGTATAGTTTCCAAATCCTGTGAAGTACTAGTTCCCCTCTATTCAGCGCTGGTTAGGCCTCAACTTGAGTACTTTCCCCAGTTCTGGACACTACACTTTAAGAAGGATGCAGACAGACTGGAACAGGTTCAGAAGAGAGCAACAAGGATGATCAGGGGACTGGAAACAAAACCCTGTGAGGAGAGACTGAAAGAACAGAGCATGTTTAGCTTTGAGAAGAGAAGACAGAGGGAGGTATGATAGTATTCTTCAAGTACTCGAAAGGTGGTCACACAGAAGAGGGCCAGGATCTCTTCTTGATCGTCCCAGAGTGCAGGACACAGAATAATGGGCTCAATGTACAGGAAGCCAGATTTCAGCTGAACATCAGGAAAAACCTTCTAGCTATTAAAGCAGTACAACAATGGTACCAATTACCTAGGGAAGTGGTGGTTCTCCAATACTGGGGGCATTCAAGAGGCAGCTGGACAGCCACCTGTGGGATATGCTTTAAGCTGGAATCTTGCATTGAGTAGGGGGTTGGACTCGATCACCTTATAGGCCCCTTCCAGCTACTTTTCTGTGATTCTATGCATCATGGTCTACAACATCGGGAGGGTACTATGTTGGCTACCTCTGGGGGATATCATCTTCCATGTTCGCCTGTACACAAGATAATCTAACACCCTGTTAACAAATTACATTCCTGTAGCGCACTTGCATGTTAAAGTAGGAGTGGGATACTGCTAGCCCGGCTCCCAATATCCATACATTGAATGCAGCTGCTTAATTTTTGGAGGGGGTTCCTTTTCAGATGTCTACTCACAACTGACTTGGAGCTGAAAATGTAGATTCAGTCTTTCTTGTGCTTTTTCTGCAGTTGGCAGCAAATGAAGAGAAGGAAGGAAAACTACATGATAAGATATAGCTGAAAGAAATATTGTGTTGTAGTAATTGACATATGTGCTGGTGGACCCCTGGAATGGTGGGGCCATGCTTTGATCCAGCCTTGTGTGCAACAGTCAGGTTTCAAAAACTGGAAAGGATTTAAAATCACATCTGCAGAGAATGTGAGATAGTATTGAATGGATTATATCAACTATCTGGAAATCGGAACAGAATTTCAACTCAGGCACTAATGCCACTTGCATTCTTTTTAATTTTCTGTTCTCCTTAAACTACTTGCACCTTTAACACAACTTGACCTGCAACTTGAAATAATAACAAAACACATTATGTATTACATAACAAAATTATTATATCCAAGTTACATCAAGGTAGCTATATTCTAAATTGGTTTAGTCTTTAGCATGTCACTGACCTTGCTTTTCTTAGCCACCTAAAAATTATTCATCTGTAAAAAGCCCTTAAGCATCTGACATTTACAGCATCTATCTGTATGTCCTGTAGATTTTTCATAAATATGCTTAGGTAACAATGACTTGCAGTCCAGTTCTGTGCTTTTCTACTCAACAAAATCTCCTGCAGTGTTCAATGGGCTTTATCCTGTGAATACATGTATGTTGAGGTTTGGAGCCTTAGTAACTCAGAATCATTTTATGGCGTCCAAGTGCAATCCACATTTATCACATAATTTTATATAGCACATGCTAAAGCAATTAATTTTCCCCATGTAAATACCATGCCATTTAGCTCACAGTTACTAGCCAAATATCTGCAAAACCATTTGTTAACAATCTATGCACAATATGTAACATATTGACTCTGTTTTATTTAACAAGCACAGTTTAAAAGGAACAATGTCAAATCTCCTGAGGTTTAATGTATATCAGTTTGTTTCATTTTCCTGGAATTAGCCCTAAGGATTCTATGCAGTTTACATACTTTATGTCTGAGCTAGAGCAATTCACATAAAAATGTAAACCTCCTATCTTATGAGTGTGTAAATGAAATAGGCAAATGTTTTCACACTGATATGAAATGGGGCCTTGGCTCTAATGTAAACTGAACTGTGAGAAGAGAAGTAAACTGAACCTTGTCACACTTAAGGTTGTTGGGTTACCAGAGATGAGATGCAGACATGAGGTTTGCTTACAAAGAGTTAAAATTTATTGAGTTTACTTACAAAGCACACAGCAGGGTGTCCTCAATAAAAGTGGATCAGTGACACAGCCCTGCAGAAGCTGGTGTCGGACTGAACACTCATACTGGGCACAAGAGACACTTTTATAGCATACAGGTTGATGTGGTTACATAAATGATTGATTACTGCAAAGCATTAATTCATTGCATCTTCAACATGTTATTTCATTGATCTTTGATTTAACGAGACAACTTCAAATAGGCATCAATTGCTAGAAAAAGCTATATCATATTAAGACAGGTAACTAAAATGTCCTGGCATCTTCTCTTGGCAAGCTATGCGCTCACCTTGCACTTATCTCAAACTTTGCTAGCAAAACAAGTGATAAGACACCTGTGCTTCTCTTATTGACCGTACTTTAACCCATCCCTTGGCTAGGAACACTTGCCAGCTAAAATACCTAAGAGATGCTGGGGCCTTGAAGGGGATACAAACCTTCTGGCTAAAAGCAAATATGCTTCTACATAGGCCATTGGCTATACATTATATTTGCCTATAACAGGCCATACATTCCACCCCCTGATAGTCAAAGGACGTGTCAATGAGCTGCCCCTTACATTTTTCTTCTTACCCCGAAGGGCCTGTTCTTCTTTGCCCTGCCGTTTGACCACACGGGGTATTTTTACTTTTTAACCATTAAAGCTGCGCCAGCAAGATAAAAACATGCATATGAATAAAAAGCCACAGATGACAATGAATCCAATTGAAAAAAGCTGTTTCCACCACCCTCCTATTCCCTGAAACCAGGCTAAGATTGGATCCAGGAATGATTCTCCCTCCAAATGCTTTATTTTAACACTCTGTGCATACAATGCAGCTACACTGTGATTTATCATACTTTGTTTATCTGGGATGTAAACACAACATTCTTGCTGCAACATTGCGCAAGTTCTGCCTTGGGCCAAAGTGAGCATATCCAATGCGAGCCGGTTCTGTAAAACGGCTGCTCTCATGCTTGTTATTTCTATCCCAATTGCTTCTAGGGACAAAGCAGTGGCATTTAGGGCAACCTCCATAGCTCTTCCAAAGACATTGACTTTGTACATTATATTAGCGACTTCCGGTGAGGATCCTCCTCCGGGTAAGACACTTATCCAGCGGCTCGTGGAGTTAGCAGCAATTATATCTGAAATAATACCCAACATAACTTGGAATTTTGAGTCTCCTTGCCAAGCTGATTTGCGGAGGTGTTTTTTTTTTTTTTTTTACCTAAGACAGTTGTTAAAAGTAATAAAAGAGAGGCAGCAGAGCGAATAGAAGCTTCGCATACTCGGACTAATTGCCGCCATTAACCTGTCTAACTGCTGCAATTCATTGCTATAATCTATGCTGCAATCTATGTGAGAGTAATTAGAACGCCTTCTAATTTGAGTACAAAGTGGTGTGAGGCAAATATATTAACAGATAGATTGGAGTGAGGGGTGTAAGAACCCCAGTGCATTAACTGCAAGCAACTATTGTAAAAGGAAGACCTTTGCCAGTACAAATATAAGGAAGTGGGGAAGTGCTCTGTTATGGAGGACGGAACTGGATTAAAGAATCGACAAACAAAGATAACTAATTATTTCCCCCGTGCTCAAGAAACACCCTGTCCTTTTAGGACTACACAGATCTCTCAGATAAAATACCCTACACGGGCAATGTCTCACGAATGGCCATTGGGAAAATCCTTCTTAGTAAATAAATATACAGAGAATGCTGCTAGTATATCAGTTACAAATTTACCACCCTCGGAACCTGTCACCATTGACTCTTATCATGAGCCACTCAGTGGAAACTCCTCCATTTTCAACTCTCCTGGATCCCTTGAATTATGTTCGTCAGTATCTGCGGCACTTGATGTTTCTAAACCAACAGACCCTGACTGGCAACACATTATCTTTCAGGAATTGAGATTAATTAAATCCTTCATCACCGAAACTAACAACCTACTTACCACCTTGGTGAAATACAGGGGGTCTCTTACTGTATATGATAATGTGGAGCAGTCATTGCCGCCCGTGGTGGATCCTGGCTCTTCACAGCAGCAGCCATCTGTAAAAGAAACAGATAAAAATAAAAAAAAGAAGAAGAAGAACAAACATCAGCAGCCCAAGGTCATTTCTGGTGGGAGAGGAAAGTTAAGGCAAACAAAGAATACAAAGAAATCTAAAAACTATAAAAACTCAGAAACCCCAGCACCGAAAAAAATGAACTTCAAACCATTATTTAAATTGCTTGAACAACCAAGACCGGATCCCAAGCTAAGAGAGCATGTCTTGCCCTCTTTATCTAAACAAAATAATCGTCAGACTGCACCCATCACATACTTCATGGAAAACTCTTCAAGCGAAACTACAATAATATCGGGGAACGAGAGCCTTACCACAGAGCTCACTGAACTGGACAAAAAGACATGCTGTACCAAAACGTATTCCAGACCTTGGGAACTAGTTTTGCAACCTGATAAATTGGCAATAACGTACAACTTGAGGACTTCAAGAAGATGGCCCCCCTTTCCAAGTGTGCCCTTTCTGGACAATTATTTTGCTCGCTTTTTACATCCTGGGCAACCCACTAACTATGTCAGATCTTTGATTAATGAATCCTCTAAATCTGGAGTGTGGTGTCTGATTGTGACATTCCATTCCTCGATAATAGCTAATCAGATATATCGTGTAAGGGAGCAGCTACACTATAGCGACCTCTTAATACTACGTTATTACATCAACGCCTCTGCCCCAGTACCCTTATGGACTCATACAGGGAGATTAATGAGCTCTTCCTCCGCAGAATCTGAGATAGATATGAACTATGCTTATTCTCAAGACAAGGAATGATCTCCTGTTGCATCACCTGTTCCGGCCCTATCGTTTTCGACCTTGTTGGGTGAATTGGAACCAGAAGAGATTCAACTTACTGCATTATGTTCTCAACTATCAGATCTAGAAAGAGACATGGTTATTCAAAGACTATATGGCCTGATACAACGTCTCACAACTACGAACCAACAAGAGGGCTCCATTGGGGACAGGTCTACTTCTTGCAACTCTGGGAGGACCACTCCTTCATATATAGCACCTCGATCCCAGGTTGCAACTCGGAAAATGTGCCCATCTTCAGGGGCGGTATTTAATGACAACCTGGGCATTCTGAACCACATAGAAGAGTTACATTGACAGCCCCAGATTATGTCACCTTTGGTAGCTGGGGTTTCCAAGCCCATCCGTAAGTGTATTACCTCAATGATGACTGACACTCCATTACACCTACTGTCCTGGAATATAGCAGGATGGTCAGCCAAACAAAATATTCCAGATTTTATTAATTTTTTAAATCATCAAGATGTAATTTGTTTACAGGAAACTTGGTATATTAATGACCTAAACTTAGATGGTTTTAACTCTATAACTTTACCAGCTGTTCATCAAATAGACAAAACTAAGGGATGCCCTAAAGGAGGTCTGGCAATCCTCATCTCTACAGTGCTAAATGTACGTTGTAACAGAATCCCAGCATGCAAAAACTTAGCTATGGCAGTTCACTTGACGTTTGACAAACTAGCCTTTTTATTAGTAAACGTCTATATTCCCCCTGCCACTTCCAGAATAATTACGGACCAAATATGGGAAGAATTAGACTATTTTATCACGGAGTTGGAGTCCCGATTCCCCAGAGCCTTGGTAATCATCATGGGTGATTTTAATGCTAGGATCGGCCAGAATAATGAGAGTCTCCTGTCCTCCAGATTATGGAGTGGGAAAACTAACTCTCATTTAGTTACGGACCTAGAGAGAACTTCAAAAGATCATACTGTGAATTATCAGGAAATTTGTTTAACTCGCACTGTCGGTAGCCACAACCTTACCATTTTAAATGGATTAAAGCCCTTTGATGCCTGTGCGGAATATACATACATTTCAAATAGAGGAAGCAGCGTGATCGATTATACTATCACGTCCCCCCACCTTCTGAATTTAATTATGAAATTCTCGATTGGCAAGAGACTACACAGCGACCACCTACCCATTATCCTTTTATTACAACCAAAGGTGAACTGTAGGTTAGAGGCAGAGTATAACCCGGTTATCAATCAAATTTATTTCAAATACAAACGGCCCATGTGGACCTCATTAGTTGCCTCCAAAATTGAGAAATTCATAGATTCTCCCCTGGCCAAGAATATACAAGAATCTATTGGGAATTCTTCCAATCTTTCTCAATCTTTAACTATATTTGACTCCTCGGTTGAGACTCTCCAACCTTTGCTAATCCCGAATAAAGTGCCCAGCAGAACAAATATTTACAATGGCCCACATAAATGGTTTGACCAAGATTGCCTAAATTTAAAAAGACAACTGAGAAGCATATATCTATGCTATCGCCATCAAAATGCTAAAGTCTTGCCTGAGGCCTACTATAAAACCAAAAGGATCTATAAAGCCCTTATAGTTAATAAAAAGCGACAAGCATTACAGCTGGGATGGGAGTCCTTAAGACAGGCAGCTAAAGATAAAAACTCTAAAAAGTTTTGGTCACTAGTTAATGGCTCCATTAGACCCTTTAATCTTGCCACTTGTAACATTCTTCCAAGTGTTTGGGAACAATACTTCGTCGATTTCCAAATGGACTTTCATCATTTTTCCTTAAAGTCCCCTCCTGTAGCTGATCATGGATCCCTTCCCATCTGGCCGCCAGTCACACAGCCAGAAATACTCGATTTGATTAAAAACTTAAAATTGGCTAAAGCTCCAGGTGGTGATAATCTCCCCCCGAGCTTCTAAAATCACATCCAGATTGGTGGGCGCCTATTTTAGCAAATTTATTTACTTTGATTAATAACAAGGGTCACTTCCCACAGTCCTGGAAGGAAGCCATAATTGTGCCAATCTTTAAGAAAGGTTCCAGGACCGACCCTGCCAGTTATAGACCAATCAGCTTACTTTCTGTGATTGGAAAGCTATATGCTAATTATCTAAAGAACAAATTGGCCAACTGGATGGAGGAAGAAAATGTCCTGGGTGTGGAACAGGCAGGCTTTAGGAGTGGTAGATCGGTTATGGACCATTGCCTCCTTCTTAATCACCTTGCGGAAAAATATAGTAATCATGTAGGGAGTGGTTTATACGTCGCTTTTATTGACCTGAAGGCGGCGTTCGATTCTATTCCACGGGAGTTGCTGTGGGCAAAACTGGCTAAAACAACGATGGATAAGAGATTACTGTTTTTGATATATAAGTTACATCAGAACACTTCCCTCCGCGTTCGCTGCGGCCAAAATGGTGATCTCTCCAACTCAATCACCACATCAAAAGGGGTCAGACAAGGCTGTGTGTTGGCCCCGCTCCTTTTTAATCTTTTCCTTAATGATTTGGCCTCCAATTGTCTCTCTGCTGATCTTCACCCGCCTAAAATTAAAGGAAGTAGTTGTCCCATATTGCTTTATGCTGATGATGCAGCCTTGCTCTCCTTTTCTAAAGTTGGCCTAAAACGTTTGATTAGAATTTTTATGAAATATTGTTCAGAGAATGCATTAACAATCAATTTCTCAAAAACTAAAATTCTAGTCTTTGCAAAATCATCATTAACTCCCAAATGGAAAATCAATGGCCATGCTATTGAGCAAGTTAGAGCATATAAATATTTAGGTATTTTATTCCATTCCTCCCTTTCCTGGGTGCCTCACATCCGTGCGGCTGTAGCGACGGCCCGAACAGCGATGAAGAGCATTGTCCGCTATTATTATAATAATGGGGAGCAATACATCCCGGCAGCATTACAGGTGTTCAGAGCTAAAATATTACCCCAGCTTTTGTATGGTGTCCAGATTTGGATACATGCTTTCAACGCTAAAGTGGAGTCAGTGCTATCTATCTTCTTACGCCAAATTTTCGGAGTCCAAAATTGTGTTCCTAACACTGCCTTAAGAATGGAAGCGGGATCATACTCAGTCGAATGCTTAGCATGGTTACTTGCTTTTAATTTTTGGACCAAAATCACTTATGCATGCCCGCCAGGTTATCTTTCATTTCTTGGGGAAGAAGGGCACCTATCCACTTGGATGAAATGCTTTTTGGACAAACTACCCTATTTAGGCCTTTCAATAGAATTCCTTTCTTCTATAGAGTTTAGTAAGGCCAGACAGATCATTAAGGATAGGCTTAAGGATATTGACAGACAATCTACAACACAGGCGGCAGCTAAAGTATGTTCCCCCTCCCAGCATAATCTCAGTTTTCACTTTCCAAAGCACGCCCCATACCTAGATGTCCTAACGAATCCTAAATTTCGATTAGCCTTTACTAAGGCTCGTTTCAATTGCCTAGAGTCTGCGCTCTTGGAGGGCAGATTCAAGGGCATGCCCTTAGCCCAACGTTTCTGTATATGCAGAAAAGGGCACCTAGAAACACTTCACCATGTCCTGTTTGCCTGTCCACTTTATATCGAGGAAAGGGACTTATATATTGCACCCCTTATACAAAAACAATCCAACAGATCTTCAGAACAGTGGATAACATGGCTTCTATCTGGCAAAAATAGCCCCTATTTGATTCCAGTTGCTAAGTTTTTTTATACAGCACAACGCAAACGTATGTTATCTAATCCCACAGGTTAAAACATTACTTTTTTAACCTGAATGTAACTGTTTGCAGTTTTATTTTCTTGATGGGTCATTGACCGTAATAAACGAAACCTTAAAACATTATATTAGCTACACCTCCTCCAGGCACTAATGCTCAGGCATAATTAGCTGAACTAAAGACATCCCTTTGCCATCTGACTTTCCAGGCTCTGTATTTTCCCACTAAAGGGCTTTCTAAAGTGTTTATAAACCTATGCGGACCCCAAAACAATCCCAGAGAACATCTTCCAATCCATCCTGGGGGCAACCACGGCCAGGCTTTTTCTCCACAAATCCAATAGCTACCATTAGGGGCTCCCCAGTTGATGTCAGGGCACAGCTTCCAATTAGTACATATCCAGCCCTGCTCACTATCACTGGGGCATGAATACACTGTCTGGCACCCCCTATTGAAACCCACTCGCCTCTAGAATCTAGCCCCTGTTCTGTTATGCTTTACTTGTTCCCAACAGACTAAAGGTTGTGGCGGAGCATATACTCTCAGACAGAGCTTGGAAAAGTTACTTTTTTGAACTACAACTCCCATCAGCCCCAGTCAGCATGGCCACTGGAATGGGCTGATGGGAGTTGTAGTTCAAAAAAGTAACTTTTCCAAGCTCTGCTCTCAGGGGGGTAACCCATCCTAGCCCATCATATAGTTGCTCAAAACCTCCCCTAATCTGAACAGTTGCATTGGACTTCTGGGTACCCACTCTAAAGGCTCTAGCTTGAGTGGCTCTTACATCAAACCACTTTGATCCATGCATGATAGCTTTTGGGGTCAGCACTGACATTAAGGATATTTGCAATTTCTTAGTATCATTCAAAAAATCATAAAAAGCACATAGCAAGCTTTCATTAAAATCTAACACCATTAAAGGAAAACCAGCTGGATGATGAGGCATTACAGAACAAATCCAACATTCATATTGATTTTCCAGCTTGGCCAGATTGTAGCTGAGTTCCACATAGGCATTGCCCTCAGATGCAGTCCAAACCGATGAAATGCTGCATAGCATTTATTTATTTATTTATTTATTTATTAAATTTATATACCGCCCGACTAGCAATAGCTCTCTGGGCGGTGAACATAAAACAGCATAAAAATACAATAAATAACAAAACAATACTAAAATACAAGCAACAATCCAACACAATAAAGCATCCATAAGCATACACTGAAATCATAGGACCTTGCCATAACTGCAGGAGGAAAGCAAAGAAAATTAACAGCATGGGCAAATATACTGTGACAGAAGTCCTTCTATCTGTCTAAATTCATTTGCAACATAGTCCCACAACTCTACAACACGGGGGTCTGCCAAATTGATGTGCTCTTCCTCTCCTCCCCCTCCGTTGGATATCTGAAGTGAACATTACTGTTCCTCGAGAGCATTTGTACCATATCTGCTCTACTACCATATGGGGGCAATATCTTTGGCGGGCTTGCGCCCATTGCCTCCAACGTGTGAATATTTCCATATGAGCTACCCATGCCCACGTGGGGGCCTCTGAGGGAAGCTGTTGCCCTTCCATTTTTTAGGGGCAACTAAGGGGGAAACACTCAGGGCAGATTAGGTGAGCTATTTCACTATACAAGTTCCTGCCTCTCCAGAGGAATCCCCTCAGCACAGAACAGAACCTGTACTGAGCACTCAGGATCCATACACCATTTACCAGACTAGGCACTGCCCTTTGAATATGGAAAACTTCTCTCAGTGCCTCTTGCTCGTTAGTTAGGGTAGCAAGGCAACAGAGAAACTCAATCTGGGCATTGGGGAAAATATCTCTGGTGTAAGTAAAAGTCCAACGAGGACAAAATTCTCCTGTTACCTCTTGACGCTCTACATAGACATCAGGGCGCATATGCAGCGGTACCAGAAACATCAGCACTCCCCGCAACCCTGGGAAATAATCTCTCTCCTCATATTCCACTGGTGCCGCCATCTAGTGGTCCAAATACAAATAAAGAAGGGACAAGACAAACACTGCCAACATGCCTACGATGGCCAGGGCATCTTCTTTGTCTCGTTCTTCCCATGCCATTATCTACAATACAGACAGTTTGCAGGAAGCACATGTGGTGAGTCTTCCCCTTCCAAGAGAACGGCATAGGTGTTTCCAGGACCAGCATATAATACCTCTCCTTCTGTTGGACTTGCAACCCCTGGCAGCTGTACCCACACACGCCCTCCTGTTGACCCGAAGCCTCCGGCTCCTCTCTCTGTCTGGTCGGTAGGCTGGGCAATCTCTGTAACTTGCGGAACCAGGAGAGCCTTTTCCAGCACCAGTTGTGCTATCCTTTCTCCCTGTTCACAAAGGTGAGAACTATGAGACAAGTTATGCATGACCACCTTTAATTCCCCCTGGATATCTGGGTGAATGACTCCTCCCAGCACTGTTATGCCTTTGGCTGCCAGACTGGACCTGGCAGCTAGGCATCCATAAACCCCTGGGGGAGTTTGGAGCCCTATGCCCACAAGTATTGTGGCAGTCTCACCTTCCCCCAACCTGAGCTCCCTTGGAGTGCGTATATCCAGCCCTGCTGCCCTGGGAGTCCCCTGGACAGGGATGCAGGCTTCAGGCACCAACTTCCAAACTCTGAGCCCACCTGCCTGTGGCAGAGGAGGTGGACTGACCAGCCACTCCATGGGTGAACCTCCCCCTAGGAGTCCTCTCTGATTGAGCAATCAGACTGCCTCTACCAGATTTCTTCGCCACCGCTTAAGGTCTGATCTTCCAGTCAATAGCTTTACCTGCTGTTTAAGCAGTCCGTTAACCCTTTCAATTAGACCAGCTGCTCGTGGATGGTATGGAATGTGGTAAATCCAGACCACCCCTTTGTCTTCTGCCCACTTCATAATTTCCTTTCCTTTGAAATGGGTGCCATTATCACTCTGAATCTGCTGTGGAGTGCCGTACATTCTCTCTACGCTTTCCAGGCCTCTTATAGTGGTCTGCTGCGTTGCCTGCGCATAGGGAAAAGCTTGGGTCACCCCACTGAAAGTGTCCACACATACTAGGGCATAACGGGCCCCTTGGTCTTTTGGCAGGGGTCCGATATAGTCAATCTGCCATACTTGCCCTGGTTTGGCTCCACGGGCTATATGTCCCCAATTCTTCTGTCCTGGGATCTTGTGTTGCTTGACTTTGCTGCAGACAGGGCAGTTCTGGATGAAGTCTTCTATATCCTTCTTGGAGAGAGGCAAATTTCGCTGCTTAGCCCATTCCCATGTGGAGTCCACCCCCCGGTGCCCACACCGTGTGTGAGCCCAGTCTGCTAATGCTGCCTCCACTCCACGGACTCCGGCTAGACTATCTGCTTCCATGTTTCCAGGTGGGGTTGTGACAGCGTGAGAATCTACATGTCCCACATACACCCCATCCTGGCAAGCTATGGTGTATATCTCTTTTGAGTTCGGCAGATGAGTCGAACCGCCAGTTCTTCTGCTTTGCGCTCCCATGCCTCGTTGGTGGCAAGGCTGTCCTGCAAGGTTTCTCTGGTCAGGACTCTGATATCTCTTTCCTTTCCTAGCTCATCCTCGAGCCTTCCTGCCTTCTGCTTCCATTCCAGCTCCTTCTGCCCAACAGCTCGCACAGCTGTCAGCAGAAGCCAAGCTAGAGATCCTGCACGCTGTTTCTCTCTAGCTGACCATTTCTCCAGCTTTAGAGACTCAATTACTGTCACCACACCAGCTGGTGTACAGTCTTTCTCTACCTCTGGCCAAGCAATCGGTCTGGTTAGGACTGATCATTTCTTGGCCACTGGCCTCCATTTTTCATGTTGCGGCCAGCCCCGGGAGCTGATTCTGTACCTCGACCTCTGTCAACTCCTCTTTCCATCGAAATCTAAACATGCTCAGATCTGGCAATC
This sequence comes from Rhineura floridana, assembly GCF_030035675.1. Lineage (NCBI taxonomy): Eukaryota > Metazoa > Chordata > Lepidosauria > Squamata > Rhineuridae > Rhineura > Rhineura floridana. The sequence goes on along the minus strand of NC_084484.1, from coordinate 92,929,420 downwards.
CTGCTCACAGTGCCAATTTGTCACACTTCAGGTTGTTGGGTCACCAGAGATGAGATGCAGACACGAGGTTTGCTTACAAAGAGTTAAAATTTATTGAGTTTACTTACAAAGCACACAGCAGGGTGCCCTCAATAAAAGTGGATCAGTGACACAGCCCTGCAGAAGCTGGTGTCGGACTGAACACTCATACTGGGCACAAGAGACACTTTTATAGCATACAGGTTGATGTGGTTACATAAATGATTGATTACTGCAAAGCATTAAATCATTGCATCTTCAACATGTTATTTCATTGATCTTTGATTTAACAAGACAACTTCAAATAGGCATCAATTGCTAGAAAAAGCTATATCATATTAAGACAGGTAACTAAAATGTCCTGGCATCTTCTCTTGGCAAGCTATGCACTTACCTTGCACTTATCTCAAACTTTGCTAGCAAAACAAGTGATAAGACACCTGTGCTTCTCTTATTGACCGTACTTTAACCCATCCCTTGGCTAGGATCACTTGCCAGCTAAAATACCTAAGAGATGCTGGGACCTTGAAGGGGATACAAACCTTCTGGCTAAAAGCAAATATGCTTCTACATAGGCCATTGGCTATACATTATATTTGCCTATAATGGGCCATACAAACCTTGAGAAGATGGTATGACCTGTTGTGCCCCAGATGTACATATGTACTGCCTTCAAGTTGATTCTGACTTATGGCGACCCTATAAATAGGGTTTTCATGAGGCTGAGAGGCAGTGACTGGCCCAAGGTCACCCAGTGAGCTTCATGGCTATGTGGGGATTCAAACCCTGGTCTCCTAGGTCACAGTCCAACACCTTAACCACTACACCACTAAAGCCTCTGGGCAATAATTCAAAGCAGAGCCCTGGCCAATGAAACCCCAGTTCATCGTATTATTGTTATTATCAGAACAAATTGTCACTGGCAAATCATACCTGAAGGGCACAAAGTCATCTTGAGCAGGGTAGCTTTAACCTTTGTTGTTGTTGTTATGTGCCTTCAAGTCGATTACAATTTATGGTGACCCTATGAATCAGTGACCTCCAACAGCATCTGTCATGAACCACCCTGTTCAGAACTTTTAAGTTCCGGTCTGTGGCTTCCTTTATGGAATCAATCCATCTTTTCTTTGGCCTTTCTCTTTTTCTACTCCCTTGTTTTTCCCAGCATTATTGTCTTTTCTAGTGAATCATGTCTTCTCATGATGTGTCCAAAGTATGATAACCTCAGTTTCATCATTTTAGCTTCTAGTGACAGTTCTGGTTTAATTTGTTCTGACACCCAATTATTTGTATTTTTCTCAGTCCATGGTAACCGCAAAGCTCTTCTCCAACACCACATTTCAAATTAGCTGATTTTTCTCTTATCCACTTTTTTCACTGTCCAATTTTCACATCCATACATAGAGATTGGAAATACCATGGTCTGAATGATCCTGACTTTAGTGTTCAGTGATACATCTTTGCATTTGAGGACCTTTTCTAGTTCTCTCACAGCTGCCCTCCTCAGTCCTAGCTTTCTTCTGCTATCTTGACTATTGTCTCCATTTTGGTGAATGACTGTGCCAAGGTATTGATCATCCTTGACAAGTTCAATGTCCTCATTGTCAACTTTAAAGTTACATAAATCTTCTGTTGTCATTACTTTAGTCTTCTTGATGTTCAGCTATAGTCCTGCTTTTGTGCTTTTCTCTTGAACTTTCATCAGCATTAGTTTCAAATCGTTAGTGGTTTCTGCTAGTAGTATAGTATCATCTGCATATCTTAAATTATTGATATTTCTCCCTCCAGTTTTCACACCTCCTTCATCTTGGTCCAATCCCGCTTTCTGTATGATATGTTCTGCGTATAGATTAAACAAATAGGGTGAAAACATACACCCCTCACACCCTTTCCGATGGGGAACCAATTGGCTTCTCCATATTCTGTCCTTACAGTAGCCTCTTGTGCAGAGTATAGGTTACGCATCAGGACAATCAGATGCTGTGGCACCCCCATTTCTTTTAAAGCATTCCATAGTTTTTCATGATCTACACAGTCAAAGGCTTTGCTGTAATCTTTAAAGCTTAAACTTAACCCTTTCAGTTGCTCATGTTGCCCTCTAACTAGATCAAACAAATCTGTAAAGTAAATGGAAAATGGAAAAGTTGCTAGAACTGGTAAAATGGGCAGTCTCCCCACAGATACTGTAACTTTTAAAACACTCCTCAGATGCTTTAGATGAAGAAAGGGCGAATCCAACAAAACTAGTCTTCAAAATATGGGAGAAAAATGGACTTTTCCTGTATAAGACATTAACCTGGTGTGATGTACCCGGTTCTTGCACTCAGGCTTGAGTCTTCTGTGTTATCTTACAGTAGAATCTTATACATGTCTATTCAGATGTAAGTTTCATTGAGTTCATTTGGGCTTGCTCCCAGGTAAGTGGATGTAGGATTGGAACTCTTCCTCCCCCCTCTTTTTTAGTGTTGCTGTCAGTAGGTTCTCTCCAACTCTCTGCATTTCTGATTTTTATTTATTTCGTTGAAAATTAAAAATTGGGAATAAATAATTAAAAGTCATAATAGAGCTGGATTAACAAGACACCCTCATGCCAAACAACATTTAACTGGGACTAAGAGATCAGTGCTGAACCAGTATAGATCCCTAAGCAACGTGAATGAATATCTCGCAAAGGTAAAATGTGCAAATTTAAAGCAGATTTAAATCAAACAGTCTGAATTGAAGGTTGAAAATGGGAAAGCACAAAGCCCCTTTCTGTACCCCCCCAACATGACATGAGAGAGGCCTTCTCAATCTGTCTGTTCACCAACTGTTTAAAAGAGTGATGGGCACTTTTTACATTACAGCCACCAGATGGAGACTTTTAATTCATTCTCTCTGTCACCTGGCTTCAAAGGAATAATTCACAATTAGTTATGTTATTACAAATGGTTAAAGGCTGCATTTGCACTTTAATTTTGCATTTTCTTATGCTTTTCTTTTAAACTGTATGCTGAAAGGTTGTATATATGCTTATGTTGAATGTCAGGACATATCCTTTCGGGTGAGAAGCAGAAAAGTACGTTCATCCACTATCATCCCTGCTGTGGTGGCTGTTAGAATAAAGTAGTCTGGGGCAGCCTTTCCCAACCAGTGTGCCTCCAGATGTTGTTGGACCACAACTCCCATCTTTCCTGACCATTGGCAATGCTGGCTGAGGCTGATGGGAGTTGTGGTCCAACAACATCTGGAGGCACACTGGTTGGGAAAGGCTGGTCTGGGGGCTAAGGATGGAGCGGGAAAAGTTGCCCATTGAGAAAACAGTTGCAGGCGACCACCATGATAGTTACATTGTTTTCCTGGATGCTCACACTGAATCAATAAAAACAAGAATAAAAAAGCCCTGTTTGGCTCAAAATAAGTTTTCAAGTGTGTTACAGTTTCACATCATGAGCTTTTTGTTTACCATGCAGCTACAAACTGCCATAAGGAAAGGTCTGCAGAGGTATTGTGAAAGCCACTCCATCTTCTGCACAATGGGCTGCTGTGCATAGAAAGCTCCATTGGTAATAATAGGTATTACATGAAGCCCTATGAAGTGGCCTTTATTTGGTGGCTATAATGTATAAACCAAATCAAAAGTCATTCCAAAGGATACCTAAACAGCTGAATCAGAAGCAATGTGAAGCACAATGGGACTCCTGACAGATAGTATTGTCTTTAGCACCTTCTATCTGAGATCACCCAAAACTCACATAGGATACAACAAATAAGTATATTTACATACATATATACATGTATGTACGTTTGTATGTGTGTATGTGTATGCATAATGCATTTTATGTATTTTAATTGTATTTTATGCATTTTAATTTACTGTAATGTTTGTGCTTTTATTGGGTATTTTACTGTATATGTGTGCTATTTTATTGTAGCCGCCCTGAGTGCCCTATTGTAGGGTAGAAGGGTGGAATAGAAATATTTTAAATAAATAAATAAGTAAAATTAATGCAGAATATTTTATACTTCTGCTGTTTGGGCATGTATCTATACTACATACTTAAGGGCCGCTCTATTCCAATTCAACTGTCATGATTTCCCCCAAATAATCCTAGACATTTTGGCCAGCATGCCACAAATTTTCTCCTAGAGATTCCTCCCCCTTCCCTTGGACCAGGGTTGGCCCTAGACTAAATTGTGCCCCAGACAAGAAGAATAATCTTTAGTGAACCTCCTCTGTCTTTGGCTCTTGAATGCTATATTTTAACACTGCATTTGTAGCGCACACTTTACTGCTTTGATGCACAACCTTCTGAGTCTTGTGCCCTTGGAGGCTGCCTGCCCTTAAAACTGGCCCTGCCTGAGAGAATTGCATTTCCCGGGTCCCAGTAAAGGGGAATGACAGAAATCAAGTCTGTGGTCTTTTTATGTCTGAATGGAAGAGACAATGGGCATTATAGTTCTTCACAGATTTTAGAACTGCATCAACCTCCTTGCTGATCAGTTTGGTGCAGACCCAGCCCTAGCCCTGGTACAGAAGTAGCTGTATTTGTACTGTAGTCATGAATGCACTCACTCCAGGCATTGCAAGACTCACAGACATGGAAGGTGTTGCCCCCTTCATGGCACTGGATGCCCACCATAGCTGACAAATCCTCCGCTGTAAAGGGAAGGCAAGAACTTGTGCAGAAATTGACTGTCCAGATTCATGGCACTCCTTTATTTTTCTAGCACAGAATGCCATTTGCTTTCAGCACTGTGGCAGCTGATGTGGCAATGATGAATCACCCTGCCCAGCCATTAGTATCACTGTTGTGCATGTGTATTGGGAACCTAGGGCCTTACAAGTGTTCAGGGCTACAACTCCCACCATCCCTGACCACTAGCCATTCTGGCTGGGGCTGGTGGGAGCTGGAGTCCAGGAACATCTGGACGGCGAGGGGGGCCCCTACGGTAGGGAATGTAGGGAAATGTACTTAGCCCTTCATGTTGACGTGTGTGCGTTGTTGCGTGAAACAGCATACATTACGTTGGAGTTAAGTTGAGCAAGAAACTTCTTCAGAGCATTAGATCATGTTAAGAGTCTTTATTAAGACATTACGGCCAAAGGCTTAAGAGTAAATACATGTAGAGTTTCTTCAGTCACCCCCCCTCTGGTACATCTCTCTCCAAAGGTAAACACAGAAGAGAACCTCTCAGTTCAGATGCAATACACAGAAGACACAGCTTAACACAGATAGCTGCTAGAACCTTTTCCCAGTCTATCGCGATGGTTACCATAGCAACGGCCTTGGCAGTCCGTTCCCAGACTGGGCAAAGACATAACTCCCCCTAGTTACAGTTTTTCAGACTTGATGGAAAACAGACCCAGTGACAGTGCGGTTCAATGGTCAACAATCCCCCCCTTTTCCCATCATGTCTGTAACTCATTACAACAATAACAACAATACATTTCTCCAATACATCTTGCAATGCAGCTTACATTTCAGTACAGTTCAAAACATCTCTGTACATTTAGCTAGAACTTTATTCAATCAAACTTTGGCTCATTCCAAGCCTTGTCACCAGTTTGCCAAATTTCTCCTCACACAAAGGCTTGGTCATTATGTCAGCCACCATGTTTTGTTTCTTGCTGCTCCAGTCAATGCATGACCCGTGCCACATCACAACTATGCCAGAGGCTGACTTACGACTGCTCAGTTCCCCTGCATGATCTGCATCCACAAAACATTCAAGACCTCCTGTCTTTGCTCCTGACAAAAACAGACTCTTTGTCTTCGTGCCTTTCAGATTTATGTCAAGATCTGGTTTAAATGTTTGCACTTGTGTTTCTGGACACCAAACTCTGAAATATGCATTCTCTTGTGCTCTAGGTGCACGTTTGCCACGTCTCTTACCCTGTGGCTTGTAAACTCGGCTGCGATGCACTCTTTCAGGCATTAGCCTGACTGCATTACATGAATACTGTGGCTGTGTGCTTTTAACAGCTGTCTTCTTACAGCTCTGACCGTCTTTCTCTTTCCGCCCCATTAAACTCAAGGCATCAGCACACTTCACACCCACGGTCATTCTAAACTGCCCCTGTGTCATGAATTCCTGACAGACAACTTTGCCTCTTCTTTGCACAAAACATTTTCCTCTATCAAATGTTACACAATACCCAGAATTCACCAGTTTTTGAACTGATAAAATATTATGAGCCAATTCCGGAACAAACAAACATTCTGACATTATCCCAAGTTTATTAAATCTCACCAGTCCTTGGGCTTCCACCCTTTTCTGTGATCCATCCGCAAGTTGCACAAAATCCTGCACTTCTTCTGAAGCATAAAACAAACTTCTGTCTTTAATTAATATATGGCTCGCCCCGCTGTCGACAATCCAGTTAACAGGTCCTAAATCTTGAGACTTCTGTTTACAAACAAAGTTCACACTTCCCTGCTTCAAGCCTCCGTCCATGGAGTTGCGCTTGACTGCACAGTCTTTTCAGAGATGCCCACGAGCCCCACAGGCATAACAAGACTTCAGCCTTTGATGCTTGTAATCCTGTTTGCTTTCGGCTGCCTCCTCCAGTTCGGCACTTTTCTCCTCCTTGCTTCTGACAGCTTCCATCAGCTCAGCTCTCTGCGCCTTCTGCCTCCGCTGCCATTCCTGGGACAAATCCTGCAACGCGTCCCACATCTGTTTAGCCAATGGCTCATCTCTCACACACATCAGTTGAGAATCCGATAGAGCCAAGATTATAAACGCCTGCGCCCTCTGATCTTTGCGCTTCCAGGCCACGGTCAATACCGCCGGGGGTGGTCCATCTATAATGTCCCATAAATCCTCTGTTATCAGCAAAGCCCGCATCCTCGGCTTCCAGCTGGCAAAATTCTTTTCCGTCAATCTTTCCATTGGCAAGCCTCCCCCAGACAGGTTTACAGCCATGTTGCTCACCTCCGTCTGGTACAATCAATCAAGCTGCCCTCTGGAACTCCGTCTGCCGTTCAGACCAGCAACTTACTCCCGTGTAATGCGCTGTGGATCTGGGCCCATAACCCTTGTTGACGTGTGTGCATTGTTGCGTGAAACAGCATACATTACGTTGGAGTTAAGTTGAGCAAGAAACTTCTTCAGAGCATTAGATCATGTTAAGAGTCTTTATTAAGACATTACGGCCAAAGGCTTAAGAGTAAATACATGTAGAGTTTCTTCAGTCACCCCCCTTCTGGTACATTTCTCTCCAAAGGTAAACACAGAAGAGAACCTCTCAGTTCAGAGGCAATACACAGAAGACACAGCTTAACACAGATAGCTGCTAGAACTTTTCCCAGTCTATCGTGATGGTTACCATAGCAACGGCCTTGGCAGTCCGTTCCCAGACTGGGCAAAGACATAACTCCCCCTAGTTACAGTTTTTCAGACTTGATGGAAAACAAACTCAGTGACAGTGCGGTTCACTGTTGTGCATGTGTATTGGGAACCTAGGGCCTTACAAGTGTTCAGGGCTACAACTCCCACCATCCCTGACCACTAGCCATTCTGGCTGGGGCTGGTGGGAGCTGGAGTCCAGGAACATCTGGACGGCGAGGGGGGCCCCTATGGTAGGGAATGTATGGAAATGTACTTAGCCCTTCAAAGGATAGAGTATTCACCAAATTGCTTCTTGTTATCAGGAAAATTAGGCTGAAAATGAAGCAAACCTTCAGAAGGGAGGGAAAGAGAGGAAAGAGAAGAAATAATGAAGGATTATTCAACAAAGCTTTATGTTTTTCCCATCTAGTTCCAATGAGTTCAGGGATAAAAGAGCTTTTAGACTCTCTCTCTCTCCCCAACCCCCTACTTCAAAACACAAAGTATATCCTCTACATGCATACCTTATATTGAATTAGTATATTCTGTGGAAAATAAACCATCACATTCCAGGCATAAAAGATTATTTCTCAGAGCAGTTTTTATCAATAGATCCTCAAACAGGCCTGCAAGGGCAGCTGGGAGGCTTTTTAATTTAAAAAGAAGGATGTTTCTCTCCTATTTTTCTTAATATCTGGGGCAAAACAGTAGCCCAATCAAGGAATACCAGCACATCTTTAAAGGACCCTTGATCAATATTAGATTTTAAGACGGATTGGCAAGGGAAGACTTAATATGGGGATTTTTAAATGTGAGGAGCGTCTTCCCCATCCTCTGAGAAAGATGCAAAACAGGAGGAGAAAGGGAACAGATAATGTTTTGCATACAGCTTCAGAGGAATTTGGGAGTAATGCCTGGGGGATTTTCAAAGGCAGAAAGCAGCAGGTTAAGAGCTCTTTCAGAGCAGAAACAACAACTGGGCTTTCAGCTTTCTGTAATTCACTATACAAATAATTGTTATATGACTGTTGAAGGTAGCAGAAGATCATTCAGGATCAGATTCTAGGCAAGCTGACTGCTTTGTCTGGGCAACTCCTGTATGTGTTATGACAAATAACCTTCATGCATCCAACTGAAGGGTAGTCTGCTCACTTACATATTGTCAAAAAAGAGGAAATGCAACACACACAAAAGAGAACAAACGAAAACACAGGTATGCACAACATTTACATATGCTAACCCTTACGAGGAAAGGTTGCAGCATTTGGGGCTTTTTAGTTTAGAGAAAAGGCGGGTCAGAGGAGACATGATAGAAGTGTATAAAATTATGCATGGCATTGAGAAAGTGGATAGAGAAAAGTTCTTCTCCCTCTCTCATAATACTAGAACTCGTGGACATTCAAAGAAGCTGAATGTTGGAAGATTCAGGACAGACAAAAGGAAATATTTCTTTACTCAGTGCATAGTTAAACTATGGAATTTGCTCCCACAAGATGCAGTAATGGCCGCCAGCTTGGATGGCTTTAAAAGAAGATTAGACAAATTCATGGAGGACAGGGCTATCAATGGCTACTAGCCGTGATGGCTGTGCTCTGCCACCCTAGTCAGAGGCAGCATGCTTCTGAAAACCAGTTGCCGGAAGCCTCAGGAGGGGAGAGTGTTCTTGCACTCGGGTCCTGCTTGCGGGCTTCTCCCAGGCACCTGGTTGGCCACTGTGAGAACAGGATGCTGGACTAGATGGGCCACTGGCCTGATCCAGCAGGCTCTTCTTATGTTCTTATGTTCTTAACCTTTATATATAGACTCAAGGAAATAAGCACTATAATTTAAATATCAGACATACAATAAATCCTATCACAGTGGGGAAGACTGCAACTGGTGTGCTGTGCTGTCCAGGTGCTAATTGTCAGTGGGCAACTTCAAGGCCTCTGGTCCCCCTTCTTATGGTTCAAGTTCTTTATCTTTAGACTGGACTTGGACTGTACAGCCCTTGAAACAGAGGACTCTGTCAAATAGGGGATTGACAGCTCTTAAAACAGAGGATAGACCTCTGTAAGGCAGGGTCAGGGCTACTCAAACCATGTCTGCACAAAGAAGACATTTACAAGTCATCTGTAGCTGCTTGGCAGTACTATGCACACCACAAGACTACCATTCCTCAGAGCTCTTTATAGCACATGAAATGAGGCCCAGATTATTTTAGGTGTTTCTGTCTGGAAACCTTCCAGGAGAGAAATGCTCACACATCAGTACAATTGCTGATGAGAGATGTTCTGTAATTTCCACCTACTGAAGTGATACTGTTCTCACTCTTTACTACCTGACTTACAATGAGTGGTGAGGGGTAAGCATGTTAAATCAGTCAGCCAAGTTTCCTGCATTTGGGGAAATCGCAGGGGTCAGCATACCTGGAGTGCAATGGATAAGCCTGGGAAAACCACCTTCATGATCATGGTATCTCCCCTGCGAGACAAGTATAGTACGTTAAATAAAAGTGCTTCCAAATCTTCTTGTATTTTCCCCTTCCAAATGCTGAAACATACTGATTCTAAGCATTGGAGAAGGTATACTGCATACAATGTCATCATTCATAAAAATATTCACAAAAATTTCCAGAATATAATAAAAGAGCATTTTGATCTAAAAAAACAACCCATCATTGACTAACTTATCTTAAAAACAAATATTGTTACTGGGTTATATCCAACTAAGTCATACTCACAGTAGACCCATTGAAATCAATGAACAAGCTACTTGTCCATTGATTTCAGTGGGTCTACTATGAGCATGGCTAATATTGGATATTGCACATTAATGTTACAATTCATAGTTACAATATTGTTTATTCATTTATGAATCGCTTCCTGTGAGGCATCTTGAAGCAATTTACAATGTTATAAAACATATATATATATATATATATATAAACAACTTTTGCATATATAAAAAATTGAGAACAAAAACAATTACTTGTAAAACTATTAAGAATAATCAGCTACATATATAAAATCCATTTCAAATCCAAAAGACATACCAACTGGGATAATCATAGCTAGTTAGAAGGCATGTTGGAAGGGAACAGTCTTCAATAAGCATCTTCTCTCTGTCTGTGTGGACTTCAGACTGAGAGGTCAGGCTCCCCCTTATAGGATCAGACCAGGACCACAGGATGGTGATGGGAAAGACCAGCAGTGGCACCTCCTCCTCCTTGACCACCACCACTGGGAAGTTTCACTTGGCTGAGGCTGCACAGTAAGTACCATAGCATCTTCATCTGCTGGCAAGGAATCATAGAGAGAGACCATGTTTGTAGCTATTTGGTCAAACTTTAGCCTTTCTACCACTAAACAAATAGGCAACTTGACTTACTTATAACTTACATACTGTATACTTCAAGAAAGAAATGCAAGGGACAGAAATACACTTAAGAAGGGGTAGAGTACCCCAAAGAAGTAAACAACAGACAAGCCAATCACCTGTCTAGGAGACAACTGTATTGTTTATTTATTTATACAAATGCCTATACCCAAATATACCACCAGAGGCAGTGATAGCCACCAACTTGGATGGCTTTAAAAGGGGATTAAACAAATACATGGAGGATAAGGCTATCAGTGGTTACTCACCATGATGGCTATGCTCTGTCTCCATAGTTGTAGGCAGTATGGTTCTGAATGCCAGTTGCTGGAAACTGCAGGAGGGGAGAGTGCTCTTATGCTCATTTCCTGCTTATGGGTTTGCTGTAGGCAGCTGGTTGGTCACTGTGTGAGCAGGATGCTGGACTAGATGGACTGCTGGCCTCTTTTTATGTTCCTAATCATATGAAAAATATCAAAGTGCACGGCTGAAAAATAAAAATAAATACATAGAAACATCAGAATAAAATGTCACAAAAAATGAGTAATGAATAGTATAGTAGTTGGTTGGGTTGAAAATGATCAAATGGACAAGAACTTGCTGAGGAGATGAATGGCCACTCCATCTTTGCTTCATTCCTTCCTGTGTTTCCCAGTGGCACTAGGTTCCCGTGTTCTATGCAGTGTAGAAGAGGAGCTCCTCATAGTGGGCCAGGAACCAACTAATAAAAAACAAGCCAGTTATAGGTGGTCTGAGGTGCTCATTCATGCCATGAAATAATTTTTGAAAACTTATTTTAAAGTCTGCACATCCACTACCTAGGAGAAAATGGGAGGTTGAATCCAACAAGCACTAAGTAAGTGTCCCATCAGCACAAGGATTTCTGCTTGTGCAATGGGACTCCCTCCCCCACTCTCCACCCCTCCACGCCCACCTATATCTATTCTAGGGGTTTCCCCAACTCTCCGGAACAAATTTGAGGGGAGGGGGAAAAGTCCTATTGTACTTGCACTGATGGGATACAGGTGGGCTCCGCTTATACAGCAGGTTCCATTCCAGACTGCCGCCGTAAAGCGGAAATCACTGTAAAGTGGAACCCATTCAGTATAATGGGACGCGTTGCGCAAAAATGCTGCAAAATGCCGCAAAATGCCGCAAAAGCGTAAAAACGGCTTTAAAACGGGGACTTTCCCCAACTGAAAGCCACCGCATTAGTGGAACACTGGAATGCGAAGCGCGGGTAAGCAGGGCCCTACTGTACTTACTTAGCGCTGTGTTGGATACAACCATATATAATTTTCTTACATTGAAATATCACAAATAAGTACACTGTTTAGCATGTCATCCTAATGTAGTTCTCTTATACTAAGTTTTCCTGAATGTCATAGTTCATGGTACGCTAATGGTGGGTTTCAGTTTCAAAAGGGATAGTTGTGTTGTTGGTGAGTATTTATTGGGCAGTCCTCCTGATTTATTTGCACAAAGTTTGTGGGAGAGGTTATTTCCTGAGCGTTCATTCTCATCAGTTTGTGGGGAGGTTAGCCAACGTTGCCTCGAGCAATTGTTACCCCACACTTTCCATTGCATTTTTTTTAATTATAGAAAGTCCAATTTTTAGGGGAAGTGGGATGGTTGCAAAAGAGCTTCAAATCAATTACAACTGTGCAACCTAAATTTGTCGGTATGTATTGAATCCCATGCCAAAATAGTGACTGTCTAGAAGTGCTCTTAGTCTCTTGCAGCAAAACCAGCAAAGAGTCCTGTGGCACCTTAAAGACTAGCAAATGTGTTATGGTATAAACTTTTGTGGATTGTAGTCCATTTTTTCAAATACACGAGGTCTTACCTAATCCTGAGTTATAGGTAGATGTGGCAGTTGTGGGGTCAGAAGGAAATGAAATGGAGAAAAGTACAGAAGGTGACTATTACATTCTTAATAATAGTCATTCACAAAAAAACAGTTGTGCTGAGAACCCAGTCACATGTAGTATGATAAAAATCCATTGTGACAATTTAATTCACAAGTGATAGAATTGAGCTTCTTGATATATCATAATTCAACAGTTTCACAGTGCAGTCCTTCTTTGAAGTTCCTTGATTGAAATCTGGCCACCTTAAGGTCAGTTACAGTGACTGCATACACACCATGCCTTTAAAGCACAGTTAAAGCATGTGAATTCCCTCAAAGCATAATGGGAACTATAGTTTGTTAAGGTTGCTGGGAACTGTACCTCTGTGACGGCTGAGGGGTAAACTACAGTTTCTAGGATTCTTTGGGGGAAGTCATGTGTTTTAAAGGTGCTTTAAATGTATGGTGTGTATACAGCCAGAATGTCCTGGGATGATAAAATATCCCCTCCTCAGTTCTCAGTATTACTATTTCTGATGTCAGATTTGTGTCCATTCATTGTTTTGCTTTGAGACTGGCCTGTTTGTCTTATGAGGAATGCAGAAGGGCATTGCTGGCAGATGTTGGCATACATCACATTGGAAGATAAGCAGGTGAATGAATCCCTGATGTTCTGGTAACATCATTAGGTCCTGCAATACTTCTGCCAGGGTAGACATGGGGATAGACTTGGCATCTAGATCTGCCACAAGCTCTTGTCTGTGTGTCCATCTCTGATCTGTTGTTGCTGATGAGTAGCTCTTTTAGGATGGAGGGGTCTGTCTGTAAGCAAGAACAGGCCTATCACTCAAGGGCTTGAGAGGGAAGTGTCATTGTCCAGTATAAATTAAGATGCAATAAGATTAATTGTTCTTTGAACAGGGAGACACTCTTAGAAAGATGTGAGGATGATCTGGTTGCAACATGTCATCCCACTGATCGCCTGAGTTGATTCAGCTGATCTGGCCAGCTACGCAAGTGTTCCCTCCCTCCCTCACAGTTGATGTAATGCAGTTTATAACATTGTCAGATTCTTAGGCTTTAATCCACAATTAATTTAGTCTGGTGAAATACCAATGAAAATAAGAGCATTATTAATTGCAAAAGATTCAGTACCCACACATATATAATATGATGATTTAAAAATCAAGTGATGATGTGCCTGATTGAAACAGGTATCCCAGGTTAGATACACCAGGGGTCAATTTTTCATATTACCTGATTTCACCTCAAATAAAGGAGGGTTCAGATAACACCTGCCTCCTCTACATTAAACAGATGCATGAGGGGGTAGGTTGAAGCACCATGAGAATTAGTCTTTTTCACATGCCTGGTCGCTCTGCTATCTGCACATTAGACATATGTGAGAAGGGGGTTATGCACATACAATACGCTGATTCATGCATAGAGATGGTCCATGTGAAAGGGGGTAGTGACCAGACCAGAATCCTCCTGAATCTCTGCACACATACATTGGTATGCATATAAAGCCCCTTCTCATGTGTGCTGAGCACACAGATGGCTGGTGTGTGGCCACTGGATCTGTTGGGGGAAGGGCCAACTCATGTGGGTCTGTGACATCCCTCATGTGTTCCTTGAATGTGTTCAGGCATGGAGGGGGGAATCTGATACTGAGTGTTGCATTTTATGCATGTGTGTAAATCGTCTGCTAGTCTTTGGCTGCAGTCTTTGCCTTTATTGTAGAAAACTGGGGCCTGGATTTTTTTCTACAGGTTCTTCTTCACCAGGGTGAGGAACAAACATATCACTAATATTGCCAGAAGGCTTGGTAAATAACAATTATTGTTTTAAACTTTCCTCTGATGTGGTTCATGGATCATCACAAATTAGCAGGAGACATGCCTACAGTTCTTTGGGGGAAAGAGGCCATCTTGTTAGCTTCTGTTTACTACAAAGTGTTTTTAAAAAATCAACAAAAAATGGTAGCCAATAAAAATGGGCAACAGCCATGGTTAGCACTTTGTCAGGTGGTTGCAGATTTATTCCAGTATACAGAATTCGTTCTAGAAATAATGTGGAACATAACTGTTAAGACATGCTTCACATCACAGTGTCTTAGCATTATGTTTGTCATGACCTACTTTTCTAGTTAAAAACAAGTCTGCGGAGGCAGGGCCCGGGGGTTGGGAGATGGGGAGGGAGAAGTCCTTTGCACTGCCTAAGATCCTTTGGGATTCTACATTCCCTTTCTGTACATTGATACAGACGAAAAAGAAGCATATGGCCTTAACAAATAACATGTTTTTGCATAATGTTAATTGTTGCTATGGTGGCTTTTACAATCTCACTTGCAATTTACTTAATAAGATGTTGACAAAAGTATACATTCTTTATTTTTCCTGACAGATGAAAGCACACATTTTTGAGTTGTTGGGAGGAAACTGATTTTTGTACAATTAAAAACATTTTTTTTGTAATTTGACAATTTGCAAATGGATGTTATTGCAAAAACACAACGTCTAGGCAAATGTGAGCCATAGTCTAGGTTGCTTCAGAACTGAGGATACTTGAGAAAGATGTGAATTCACACAAAGGATTTTTTTTTTATGTTCAAGACTTGATAAAATAACCAATTGTCTAATTGTTAAGCTTACTCCTTTAACCACATTAAAGGCTTTTCAAGATCATTTTTGTTGCCCAAACAAGAAAGAGGCTTGTGGTGTTTTCTAGGGGAAGGAAACCTGTGGCCCTCCAGCTGATGTTGGACTGCAACTCCCATCATCCCTCACCACAGGTTGTATACACTAACACATTTTATTAAGGGATAAGGTTTCATGGATTAGAATCCACTTCCATCAGATGCATGAAGTGCTGTCCTCACTTGACACTGGCAGGTACACATGGGTATGGGGTGAGAAACAGTGAGGTCACATGGAAATGAAATGTAAAACACAGTCTATGACAATTGGGTTAAAGCTTAAATTACGTAAATTTTACATTGTAAAAGAAGCACAGCCACCACTTACAGCAGGCAGCAGCTGTAAAGCAAACACAATAGGATTCCTTTATTAATTACACCTGTAGTGAAATTAAAAAAACACAGCATCCTCAAACACCTGTTATCTTGATTCACTTCAGAGGTGATAGAATTTGTGGCACAGAAGACATGTCTCTTGTTCATAGTCATCAACTAGCAAAGGTAAAACCTTGTGGGCTCTGGAGTCACATAGAAACAGTTCAGGGTGTATCACAGGTTTGATGATGATGAGAGATCAGGTGAGACATAAGAACATAAGAAGAGCTCTGCTGGATCAGTCCAGTGGCCCATCATCCAGCATCCTGTTCTCACAGTGGCCAGTCAGATGCCCCAGTGGGAAGTCTGCAAGCAGGACTTAAGTGCAACAGCACTCTCTCCATTTGTGCTCCCCAGCCGCTGGTATTCAGAGACGTACTGCTGTCTCCAACAGTGGAGGTAGAAGATAGTCATTGGTAATTTTATCCTCCATGAATTTGTCTAATCCTCTTTTAAAAACGTCCAAATCACCCCCATCATTACCTCTTGTGGGAGTGGATTCCATAGTTGAATAATGATGCATAATGCCTGCAGCAAATCAGTGTGTATGTGTGAGCCATCTCATGTCTACAAAAGAAACTGTGGCATTTCGAATGAACTGGTTTATGTTATGTCTGCCTGAAAGCACACCCAACATACATTTTGCCACCCTGCGCTCCTGCTGGGAGGAAGGGTGGGATATAAATATAATAATAATAATAATAATAATAATAAACTACTACTACTACTAATAATAATACATTTAAAGTGGATGACTCCCCCCAAAGAATCCAGGAACTGGTTTTTCCCTCACAAAGCTACAAATTCCCCAGCACCCTTAACAAACTACAGTTCCCATGATTCTTTGGAGGAAGCCGTGTGCTTTAAATACGTGTTGCATGTGCTTTAAATGTATGGCTTGACCTGCAGAAGCCTTATGTTTAAATTGGAACATAGGAAGCCGCCTTGTAATCAGTCAGACTATTGGTCCATCTACCTCATTATTTTCTACATACCGGCTCTCCAGGGTTTCAGGCACTAGTTAAAATGAAAAGAAGGAGATACTATTTCAAAGTTGTGTTAAGCAGATGGAGCCTAAGCTTCAAAGTGAAAGATTTACTAGGAGCGTAAAAAGCATCGACAGCACCCACTTTAAGGCTGTGGATAATGCCAGTGCCCTGAAGACTCCAAGGGCGACGGTGAGATGACTGAAGGGCAAGTCACGCACCCAGCACTTGGGCCTACCAACGGGAAGAAAGGCTTCCTCGCCCTCGCTTGTAGCAAGCAGCGTGAGACTGCAGGGGGCAGCAAAGAGCAAGGGCGAAGCGAAAGCCTCATTCCCCGTCGTCCTCTGTGACGTTAAACTGGGGTCTCCAGGCAACCGGAGTCCAAACAGCGCGCTGGGGCTTCTTCTGGCCTTGGTAGCGCGGAGGGCGACCGGCCGGGTTCGGGCAGCAACACCAGCCCCGAGGCGGCGGGGGCGCGGCGGGCGGGACCGGCACAACCATGGCGCTACCGCTCCTGCCCGGGAACTCTTTCAACAGGAATGTAAGTGGCGTCGGTTTGTGGCTCCCCAAGTTCGCCCCCCTCCCGACTTTGAATAGCCCTCCTGACGGATGCCTCTGCACGTGTGAGTGTGTGAAACCTCCTTCTGAAACCCGTCTCCAGCTATGCCACCCCCCACACACCACATCAAACCCACAAACAACCCTCCCCTCTACATGGGAGAGCCCCCTTTCCTCATATTCATCTTCTCGCATCATGAAGCTGGACCTTAACTGGCCCAACAAAAGGACTCACAAAACTAAGTGTTGGGATCTGACATTCCACCAAACAAGGTGCAGCATGGCAAGCAGGAGGTGAAAAGGATTAAGACTGGGGAGAAAAGAGAAAGATGTATCATTTATTTATTTAATAAGATTTATATACCGCTTAATCATCAAAACCTCTAAGTGGCTACTTACTTCTCGCCTCCCTTCTTCCTTCACTGTTGAACCCCTCCCTGCGTTATATATGTGTGTGTGTGTACTGCCTTCAAGTCGATCCCGACTTATGGCGACCCTATGAATAGGGTTTTCATGGTAAGCGGTATTCAGAGGGGGTTTACCATTGCCGCCTTCTGAAGCTGAGAGGCAATGACTGGCTCAGGGTCACCCAGTGTGCTTCATGGCTAAGTGGGGATTCGAACCCTGGTCTCCCAGGTCATAGTCCAACTCCTTAACCACTACATATATATATAGGATGTTCTTTACATATGACCTCCTGTCTTATACAAGAAAATGGTCTATATCGAGATGGATCTCTAGTTCTTCTAGTGCTGTCTATACTTGTGGACTGGCACAGTGTCACAGGCACAGATCTTTGCTGACGTGCTCCTCCAGATTCTCTACATATTTGTTAGTCATTAACTTCTTCGGAATACCCACTCTTCAGTTTACCCCAAGTATAACTGTACACTCTCATCCTATATATTGAACACAAAGATAAGTACTGCAGTGTAACATTTCAGATATAAATGTAAGCATATTTGTTTCTTGGATACAACACCATTTGCATGGCTAGCAATTCTAAAAGTTCTTATTTTTCTTATGTGCTTTTATTTCAACAAAACTCTAAGCAGTTTACAATGTAGGATAAAACTAACTAAATAAAAGAAATACAAAAAGCCTCACAGAATTTCTACATTCTGTCAATCACAATTAACAACTAAATAGAGCCTCCCCTATTTATTTGGGAATCCGCTGTTGATTTCACTGGTCTCTGAAGTCATAGTCATAGATGTAGTTGGATGTATATCCCATCATAAAAGCAGAAAATATTTCTGAATGGATTTGTGCTATTATTGAAAGGAGTATAATTTTAAACCTGCAAAGACAGGTCCAAAATTAACCGGGTCAGGAGAGAATCTTGCAAAATAAGGGCTCAGCAGTAAGCAAATTATTTCCAGGGCTATCCAACTGATCCATGCAGTAAGGGCTGAATTGAAACCATGCTTCTGTTTTAAATATTCAGTTTTAGGAGGTGATTGTTCTATGTTTATTCTATCACTCTCTTCCTAAAGTTCATTTAAGGAAATTTTAAATGAAATGTTGTTTTTCCAGACTTCTAACAGTTTTTCTTGGTTATTATAATAGCTGATTTGCTTTGCAGAATGCAGCATGCATTATAAGGAAGTGTTAGGTTTACATGCGTTTCTACAAGCACCCTGGCGATGGATTGTTAGTAGCTAGGCAGCCACTTATCCCCATCCCCTGCTGGATAGAAACTTCTCACATGTTCTATTTAGGGCCAGGCTTTGTGCACTTTCAGATGTTACCTCTTTGTACAGAAGCAAGACACACCTCTGAATACCAGATGATGAAGCCAAACAACAGGAGAAGACTATTACCTTCATACTTTGTTTGTGAGTGCCCACAGAGAGAAACATCTGGCTAGCTTCTGTTGGAAGCAAAATAAGAGAACAAGCCTCAAAATGGTCACGGAAAATGACTCTTTATCAAATAACAACACTTCTTGGGAAACAATAAAATGCTCAATGCGTTTGGTGTGATGATCTCTTTCCTCAGGGGGGCACAAGATAAAGGCTGCAAAGTGTTTTGATTGGACACACCACAGAATGGCAACAAGTTGATCTACCAACCAGTTTTGATTTCTGTGTGAAGCTGATTTCTTGGAGAAATGCACTGGATCTGCATCTCCCCAGGTTTTGGAGTAAAAAGGGGCAGAGTTTGACTAGTGTTGTGTGTTTCTGGCTTCAGAAAACAAGGCTAAAGCCAGCACAACTGCAAGTATATCTCTACCAAAGATTCTTCTCTTAAGGCAACATCTCTCTCAAGATGTTGCCTTGCCAGGAGAACCTTAATCATATGACCCTGAGGAAGGTTCTCAGCTATCAAAAGGAGTATTATTGTTCAGTAAAGAATTATTTTCTAGGACCAGGTTGCAGCTTTGCCTCTTATTTCACCTTTTGTTTTTTGGTGCTGCCCCATGTCACCCCTTCTTTGGGTTCTGTTAGAAACACAATGGCCTTTGGTCAGAACCAGCAAGGTAATTCTTATGTTCTTATACTCAATCAAAGTTGCTAGTAGCCTGCTAAACCAAGAGCAGATTTTGGCCAGTTTTCTTGAGCATGAGAGCACTTACCCCTTAATGTTTTATTTCACTAGATAGTCACTGACCTTTTTGGCAGCTTAGTAGCCAGTAGCTATGCTGACTGGGGCTGATGGGAGATGGACTCCAACAACGTTTGGAAGAAAGACTTAACTCTCCCTAAGGAACAGTGGTACTGTCTGATAATGCCAGTTTTCTAATGAGAAGAACACTGATTTCATTTTTATGAGACACAAGTCTTCAGTGCTTCAGAAACAGCATTAGGGTGGTAGATGTTATTTTTAGATATCTACTTTCTGTAGCGAGTGGATTACTTTTGCATACTGGTATGATTGAGTGCTTGACTTGTGCCTCTGGATGTTAGCTGTGCTAGTCTTTGTGCTGATCATTGCTAATCCAAATGTACAATTAGGATCAGCACCATTTAAGAATTCTGTTTTATAGGCCAACAACCCATGACTTTGCAAGCATGATCTGCATGCTAAATTGTTTTGTTATTGGATGCTACAGCTGAGTTTATGATATGCATGCCCAAATGAAACAGCTTGTGCATGCTGAATCCAGGAAGATTCCACCAAGCACACCCACTATAAGGATGGGGGTGAGATGCTGCCTGACATTATGTCCTATTTCTCCTTCATCCTACTCACCTGCTGTCACTACTACCCATCTGTTAATACTCTCTAGACCTGGAGGCAGTACCTGCCCCTTACTTCCTGATATTATCAGTTTTTCTGCTTAGTTCTGGCCAATTTTTGTGGGGGAGGGGAAGGGGAGAGAAGCGATAAGAGGCTAAATTGGAGTTGGTGTTTAAATCCTCAGAGTCAAAGGCATACTTAAGGCCCATTGTTTAAATGATGCTTAAGTGTATGTTGAGTTAATGCTGTATTGCCTGTGTACATTACTAGTCTTCTCATGCAAAACCGTTGTGATGGATGTACCTTTCAAAAGTTGTGAAGCATATTGATTTTTTGGTTGACAGAAAAATATTTGTTAAAGTGATAGATAGATAGATAGATAGATAGATAGATAGATAGATAGATAGATAGATAGATAGATAGATACAGCGCCTTGCAAAAGTAATCAGACCCCTGACCAATGCTCTCATATTACTGAATTACAAATGGTACATTGTAATTTCATTCTGTATGATATTTTGTTTTGAAACACTGAAACTCCAAATCAATTATTGTAAGGTGACATTGGTTTTATGTTGGGAAATGTTTGTAAGAAACATAAAAAACTGAAACATGTTGCTTGCATAAGTATTCAACCCCTGTGCTGTGGAAGCTCCCAGTATACACAGATGAAAGAAATTGCTCTACTGAGGACATAATTACTTTATTATTGGCCTCCACCTGTGAACCATTAAAGTTGCTGTCACATTGTCAGGATAAAAACACTGTTGAAGGATCATTGGTCAGGCTGTGGATATGAAGGAAAATGCAGACCAAAGAGCATTCTACAGAAGTGAGAGATAATGTAATACAAATGCATAGATTAAGAAAAGGGTACAAAATAATATCCAAGTGTTTGGATATCCCAGTGCACACAGTTAGATTAGTCATGAGGAAGTGGAAGTTGTATCACACCACCCAGGCACCGCCAAGAAAAGGCTGACCCTCAAAACTCAGTGCTTGAACAAGAAGGAGACTTGTGAGAGAAGCCATAGAGAGGCCAACAATCACTTTGAAGGAGCTACAGAGTTCAGTGGCTGGGAGTGGCGTAATGTGCACCAGTCAACCATATTAAGAACTCTGCATAACACTGGCCTGTATGGGAGGGTGGCAAGAAAGAAGCCGTTACTCAAAATATGCCATCTGAAACCTCATCTGGAATTTGCCAGAAAGCATGAGAGTGCCCCAGCTGCAATGTGGGAAAAGGTTTTGTGGTCAGATGAGACCAAGATAGAGCTTTTTGGCCAAAACTCAAAGCACTATGTGTGTTGCAAACCTAACACTGCCCATGCCTCAAGACTCACCATCCCTACAGTGAAGTATGGCGGTGGCAGCATCATGCTGTGGGGATGCTTCTCATCAGCAGGGACTGGGCATCTTGTTAAAATTGAAGGAAGAATGGATGGAGCTAGATACAGGGAAATACTTCAAGAGAACCTGCTTCAGTCCACTCAAAAACTGAAACTTGGGAGGAAATTCACTTTTTAGCAGGACAGTGATCCCAAGCACAAGGCCAAAGCAACACTGGAGTGGCTCAAGAACAAAAAGGTGAATGTCCTATAGTGGCCCAGTCAAAGTCTTGATCTCCATCCCATTGAGAATCTGTAGCGCTCTTTGAAAATTGTGGTCCACAAGTGACGTCCAACCAACCTGAACGACCTGGAGCGAATCTGCCAAGAAGAATGGGCCAAAATCCCTCTGACACTGTGTGCAAAGCTGGTCCATACCTACCTCAAAAGACTTAAAGCTGTTATTGCAGCAAAAGGTTGCTCTACCAAATATTAATGTGTAGGGGTGAATACTTATGCAAGTTACATGTTTCAATTTTTTATGTTTCTTACAGAATGAAATTACAGTGTACCATTTGCAATTCAGTAATATGAGAGCATTGGTCAAAGTCCTGATTATTTTTGCAAGGCACTATAAGTTTTTATAATTTATAGTGGAGCTGGATGCTTGCATCACATCTGAGTCAAGAAAATGAGCAAAAAATTAACATAAGCATTTAAAATGAAATTAAAATTGATCTTATGATTAACATTTTTTGAATAATGCTAAAGGTTTTTATTCTTATTACTGCCATTTTAAAAATGCCCTTATTTTTTGTTTTCTGAAAATTATTATTTGTTTCATCTTGATTGCAGCTAGGGAAAGAAAAGTTCCATAAATCTCAACACTGGAGTTACTGCAATAAGGTTTCTATGTTGGTTGGAGAAGACAAACCTGGAATAGGAGGTGAACCTTTGCTTGGACAAAAGTTGAAACCAAAATATAGTGCTTATCCTAGAGGTGTTGGAAGTGATGCGCCTTCATGGGTAGCATTTGATAAACAGGTACATTGAGACTGACTTGTTTGTTCATATTATTTGTTTGTTTCCAGTGGCTTGCATGTTTCTTCATTCTGGCATCCCTAGGTGTAATCCGAAACCTGCATAACACTTGGAAGAACCTAGGGTTGTTTTCAAATGCTGCTGCTGTTCCTTTCCTGCAACAGACTTCCACTTGTGCAATCGACCTTTCCTCTCCTCTGCTCTTTCCTGCAGCCCCCTTCCACACCCTCAATTTCTTCTCCAGAGGGTTAGGGGATTTCGAGGGAGCCCCGGAAGAGAGGGAGAAATCACCAGAATCCCATTACCAAAACATACCCTGTCTCTGATAATGTGGTTCCTTTTCACAATTTGGGGGTTGCTTGTCATTTCATAATTGTTACCTTGAAACAGAAACACCTGTCTACACAGAAAAATAATTCCAGTGTGTATTTGCCATTACTTTGTGTCATTCTCTGGTCTGTCTCTTGTATAATTACAGGTAGCCCTACACCTCACTCTGTCTTGCAGTAGTTTATTCTGAGAAAAACAGAGAAGTGAATGGACCCCAATTTTATCAGAGGTTCTCTTCTCATTTAGTTCTCCTCAGCATAGATTTACCCCTTGCATTTGTAAACAAATCAGAGGCTGACAAGAATTAAGCATTTGCTATTTCAGATAAGCTGATTGTGTTTAACAAGCTCTAACATAAATTTGCTATAACGCCAACATAATGCTTTGTGAATCTGAAGTGCAGCAGCTGTTAGGACACCCATTTTATTGAGACACCTATAGTCTGGAGGTCTGGCTGTAAATCAGTAACTATACTGGTGGAGTGTAGTAGCCAAGAGTGTGAACTATGAATCTTACCGTAACATGAATGAATTTGGTGGATTTAGGCAAGCCACGATCTCTCAGTTTCAGCATAGCATATCTATAATGAGGGTAACAATAATGATCTACCCTACAGTGTTGTGGAGATTGCTTAAAACAATAGCTGCGTTCAGACATCATATATTGAAGGAGGATTGGGAATGAGCTCTATGCTCATCAGCTCCCTGAGGTTTGTACAAGCCCTCCAATCCAGAATTGCAAACCAGGATGAAACTGTAGTAGACAGTTTGCTGCTTTGGAATAAAAGCAAATTATGTTAAGCCATGCACAATGGAAGGAGGGAAGGGTGAGGGGAGGGAGGAGAGAGCAGAGTCCATGACCTCACGATTTATTTCTGATCCTCCAAATCATGGACTGGAGGATTGGGGATGTGATTCTGAATGCAGCCAATGTAGATGAGGTGCTTTCAACACAAAAAATGCTATATGAGTGGCGGTGGTGGTGATGATGATGATGATATATTTTCTTTTTAAAGTATGAAGTACTACAGGTGTTGTGCTGTTACTTCCATGACATCCAAGAACACTTTAACTTCTGGGCTTAGTATTTCAGCATTTTAAATTTGTGGCTTATAAAATGGTTACACTTTAAAAGAGTCTTTTCACTTTGTCCCTTTTTTGTAGATTTCCTGAAAATTTAAAATTAAGCTGAAAGGGAAGGGTGTATATATGTTTCCTTTTAATCATACATAAAATGGTGTGTTTAGCTTTTCCATTGTGTAATGCTTGCTACAAGAATATAAAGCTTGCAGCATGACCTACAAGCCAGTTCAGCCAAAGTGCTTTGGATTTAAATCATTTCCCAGCCTGTGAAAACCAGTGAGGTGCAATCAGCATAAATCCAAATACAGTACAATTACTTAACTGGACTGCAGATTAAGATGTTAAATAGTTAAGTCACATATGGGACAATTTAAGCTTGAAAATGTTCATTGTAAAATTGGTTCATCAAATTATACTGTCCAAGCAAGCCAAACGTAATGCAGTTTCCAGAGTGCCCCACAGGACTTGGCTAATCTCCATTCTCTTTCTTCCTCCCTCCCTCCATTTCTTTTTGATATACAACTTCTGTTAATTTTATTTAAAGAGAGGATAAACATTAACACACACTTGCCAAACACCAGGCAGCTGGTGATATTTTGCTACCAAAGTTATATGCTTACAAGAAATAGAAAAATTCCAAAAGTTCAGGAATCGGAATCAGTAAGTATAAAGCTGTAGTGTTCAGTTCTTTGCTAATTTGAAAAATGCTTCTTGCTGAGGCTTATGACTGTTCCCTTTTGATATTTGTAATGTTAGCTGTACAATCGGTGTTTAATTATCTATGCATAGCTGATCTAATTAGGAGATTAAATCTGCTCATTAAGGGCAAATTCAGATGACACTTTACTCTGTATTAATAGTGTCTCTCGCCCCCACAGCTGCTGTCACTTTGTCGTGGTAGCAGATCACACTTTGGTGTCCTTTCAGTAAGCCGTGCTAAAGATTTCTTTCTTCCTGCATGGGTATGTTTACTCAGAAGTAAACACCTTTATGTTTAAAGGGATTTATTCCCCAATAGGTGTGTATGCTTAAGTTCCCAATTTTAGGACCATATTAAGAGATTTTCCAATGCACATTTTAAACATCAGAAAATGTCATGATTAGAGCTATACATCTCTGCAACATCAGAGGGAATCAGACCTAACTGTGAAATTAACAACTCGAAAAGCTCCCAGGTCTCTGCCTTTAGTTCATATATCCCTATGTATCTCTGACTTCTAGAATGTTGCTTTCCTACATTGATTTTTCAAAACACAAGTATGAAGATTTAATGTTGATCATCATCCTTTGAGAGAACCTTCCACCCTCTGCTGTAACCCTGGTGCTCTCCTTCCTGCTCTGGATTCAAGAGTGTATAGGAGATGCCGGTGGGGACTGTGAGGTAGTGATGGGCACCGTTTCTACAGTAATCGGATTTGTTTATCCATTATTCCTGATTCTATCTTTGTGGAGAGGACTTGGAAGTTGCAACTCTCTGCACCTGTTTTCCGCTTTTTTCTGATTCTTTTTAAAATCTGCTTTGAAATCATCGATAGTGTGAGTGTTAATTATATTACATAGCCAATTTAAAATAAGCAAGCCTCATTTAATTGTGGGGGATAAGGGTTTTTCAATGAATATGAAACTGACAGGCAGAAAGCAGGAGGGGGATGACACTAACTTGATGATGGGCAATTATCTGCCTAATTTGCCCTTGAAAAGCAATGTAAACAAGCAATCATTACAGAGTTCAGAATAAATATGGATACCAGTGGAGGATACTCATGAATAAATAGCGATTATAATATTGATAATTTTCCCCAAAGTACAAAAAAAAGATATTGGAGTAGATTGGAAAAAGGATAAGATAGCAGAGGAAAAATGAATCAGATCGTTAACAACCAGGGGGCCACACTTAAAAATGAAACGTTTAAAAGGAGAGTATTCCATCCCTGCTGGGAGGGTGAGTTCTCATGTGACATGTGGTCTTTCTTGACAAATTGAAAAAGGAACTAGTTGAAGCGCTCTGTGTACCTCAGCTGTGACCTCACTGGGTGGACTTCAGCAAGTTGCTGACTCTTAGCCTCTTCTGTAATATTAGAATAGAACATTACCAGCCTGGTTCTTTAAAGGGTTCCTGAGAAAAATACTATATTAATATTGTTGTTTTCCATGAGACACTTTTCACAAAGTGCTGTTAGTCCTTTCTTCTTGGGCTGGCTTTTGGTGGTTGAGGTTCTGCTCATCAAGGGATTTTACTATGTGTTCATTTTCCTGGATTTTCCCTCTTGCCCCCCCCTCACTGTTCATCTCTCTTTTATGGCAGTGTCTTGACCTCCCTTGCCATCCTAGTGTCCTTCACTCATAGTAGCACAGACATTTGGCCAGGACCCTTGTCATCCACTTACCCCAATAACCATTAAGCACCTTGTTGTAGGTGCTTTGTAAATTATTATTTTAAGCATTAGTACTCCAAATATTTGGAATGGACTAAAAGTTCAGTAAGTAAAATTGACCTTTGATAAATCTTCAAATCAAATAAGTTTTAAAGATCACCACTGCTGAGCTTTAGGGGAAAAAAAGTAGTGTGGGGATGTTCTTGTGGGCTATTTTTGTTCATATGTGAACTCTGCATTGCCATTACCCCCTCCCCAATCTGATTACAAACTATCACAGGATTGTTGGTTTATATGAAAACAAAACAGCAACAACTGAAAAGTTTGGTTGCCTCTTTTAAGATACTTCAACACATTGTTGATTAATCAGTCAGCAGGTGGAACCTACATGGCATTCTTCTCTGTCACTACAACTTGTAACATTGTATAGTCCCTTATATGCTAGTATAGTACTATGTGTTAAGCAGTTTTAGAAATGTTGGTACTATTAGTGGTAGTGTTGTTATTGTTAAATATTATTTATTTATATATTATTAAATAATAATAAATACATTATTTTTCTTACATCCTTCCCTTCCTCTCAAGAGAGCCAAGGGCATCTTAGAATCATAATAAAACTGCACAACACAGCTGTCTTAAAATCACAGATCAGCAATAAATACAATAGCAGTTTGTATAGGAAGCATTAGTTATGCTTTGAAAGCTTGCAGGAGCAAGTATGCTTTTAGCCGACACCTAAACAGAACCTGTGTATGTGTGTGTGTGAGAGAGTGACATCAAAATAACGTCAAATAATATCAAACTGTTATTTTGAAGCTTTTCAGCATAACCTACACATACTTTTCTTTCTTTTCCACAGTGCATGTGTGTGTGTTAAACCTGCAGACTGCGTAATCATATATATTTTCACTCAGAAGTCAGCCCCATTGAGTTCAATGGGACTTCTTCCTAGGTCATGTAAGAATATGCTACTTAGACCCAGGATGAGGAATCTGTCTCTCCAGATGGTGCTGGCTCCCAACTCCCAGCAGCCCCAGCCGGCATGGCTGATGGTCAGGGGTGATGCTAGAAGTAGCCCAGAAACCTCTGGACAGCCACGGGTTTCCCATCCTTTGTTCAGACCATTTTTACAAGTGGTAGTCTCATGCTGTTTGTGCCATGGGTGAATGTTGTTATTGAGAGAATCTGGAATCCAAATTTACATTTCTACACAAATTTGGGGTATCTGTCCTGGAACTACCCCTTCCCCCACCCCACCCCACATCTCATATGCTTCATCAGTTTTCATGGTGAATTAATGGGTGGTTTTTGGCTCCACAAAAAAGAAAAGCATATTCACAATATAATTAGTGTACATTATGTTGATGTTACTGCTTCCAGCTGACATCACTGACTGTGGCAACAAATAATCTGTACTTGGCCACCTCTTTAGTTATGCAAAGACCCATTCTCCAACAAAAATGAATGTGCCAGGCTATCAACAGAAGAAACTGGTATGACCATTTTTTGCAATCCTCCTCGAGTAGTAAAGATAAGCACTGCTTGAACGTGATTTCTTACATAATGAAAGTATAATTAAGATGCTTAAATGTGAGATGAACAGTGCAAAAGCATTGTATAATTCACTGCATGGGGGGAAAATAAGGACTGGCAAGATCCTGCTTTTGCATGCAGCATGGGACAATGGGAAAAAAACTGGGACAGTAAGGTAGGGATTCACACATCCCTACATTCTAAATAGTGTAAGTTTTACAAATGCAATCTAAGTAGAAACCAAATTAAACTACATTTACAACAATTTTACTCATGCAATCCTATATACACTTATATGGGAGTAAGTCCAATTGAACGCAGTTGGGTTTACTTCTGACTCTGAGTAGACATCTATCGGATTACACTGCCAGAAGGAGAAAGCACAAATGTTGAATCCAAATGTCCTTGCCTACACTTGCTCTATATACTGTTTTGTTTAATTTACATCATTGATTAACAACCAGTGGGTGTTTATTTTTATCAGTTTGTCTTTTTTGTATAGGTATTGTCTTTTGATGCTTATTTTGATGAAGAAGTTCCTGACAAAAATCAAGAGCTGTACAGAATAAGACACTGTAAAATATATTTCTATCTGGAAGATGACACAATCCAGGTGGTTGAACCCCAGATGAAGAATAGTGGAATTCCGCAAGGTATTTCCATTTACAAACATTTTTCTCCTCTGAGATTCCCCCCCCCCCAACATGTAGTCTTTGCCTGCCTAATACAATGTGTTCTTTCCACTGTATTGTTATTGCTTACATATAATTGGCAGGAAACAATTAAATATTAAGTTCAAGTTCAGGTTCAGGTACACAAGTTCCAGTGATTCAGGTTGGGGCCAGCTGTGATTCAGTAACCAGTTTGATGTCTCCTAAATTGGTTTGGATAGCATAGGGCTTACGAAACTCACTTCATTTGCTCTTTGGGGAATCTCACCCAATCTGAATTTAGTATTTTGAGTGAAACTTTGTAAAAACTAATGAGAGAGATTAACTTGTGTGTGTCTTTCCCAGTGGACATCTTGTAATATAGTTTGGCACCAACTGTAGGTGAGAGGGCTATGCCAACTTCAGAACCTTTCTCTCTGCTGTCTTAGGAAATGTTGAGGCAAAAAGTAAAACCTGTAAGTATTAGAGGTAAAATAGTTTCAACAGCAAAATCAGTGTATGACAAAAATGTGAGCAAGCTTGATCAGGACTAAACCATGGGCCAGAATAAGAGCTTTATATAACAGTTCAAAATATAAATGAATCAAAAAAGGATGCATGATTATGGACTGAAGGTGACAATGATCACCTTGGAAGATATATTCAAATCTCTATTATCTTTTGAAAGTCAGGATGTATTAACATGGTGGTGATAAGAAACCTTTCATGTTCAGAGATAACCTTATGGGTTCCCCCCCCCCCCAATATAATCTCTTGTTAACTGAACTCTGGCTAACTGATATTTTCTGATATGGAAAGGTTGTGACTGTCACTTAGGGTTAATATTTGTTTCTGGTGTAGTCCAGATCCCACAATCCAGAACACAGCTAAGAATGGCTGGCCAAGTTCCCCAAGGTCAGCTAGTTGAACAAGAGAAAGACACTGTGTGCTGGCAGGCTTCCCCAAGGCCAGCTGGATGAAAAGGAAAGTGCAGTCGGCACATAAGCCTCAGTCGCATCCTCCAGCTTCAGTGGATCACTGATTGTCTCAAGGCATTGGATGTTCCCAAGTACTTTAGAAAATTGGCACTGTGTATACTCATGGTCTGGTTATCCTAGTTGGAAGAAGGTTATAGGGCATTTAAGCTTTTGGCTGAACAGGAAACATGTACTCAAAGTATTTTTTGTTACACTGTTTAGGAACTGCTTTTTCCTCAGTAAATTTAGGTAACAAATAGTCTCACTGACCTTGGGCTAGAAGTTCCCTGCAAAATTTTCTGAAGTTTATTGTTGGGATATATTTAAGGCTGCAGACTGAAAACCCTGCTGGGTTAAGTGTTTAGGGCTATAACTTTTTGCCTAATTTGGGACTGAGAGCATTCAAGATTGCTGGAAGAGATATAAATGTAATGGAATAATTAATGGAAGTATCACACAAAGATTCAGATTCAGTGTATATAACATGCATGGGGGTGGGGATGATTTTTCCCACCCTAATTTTGCTTATAGATAAAATTGTTTATGGAGCCCAGAGTTTTGTTCATCTGTTGCATATTATACACCAAACACTTTTCTATTTGGCCTGCTGCCAGGTTCTGCACAGTAATCAGCGATGCCTCTATTGAGATAATCTTTCTGAGTCAGAACGTCACCCTTTCTGAGTCAGAACGTCCATATTTGCTTATCAGCACCATACATTTTTTGCAGATAAGTATACCCAATTTAGCTCCATACAAAATAGGTAGAGAACAAGTGCATGAGTATTTACAATAATTTATGTTTTAAAAGTTTACCCTCCAAGATCCTCGATTAGTAATTGGTTCTTTTAAGGCTGTGATTTTGTATTTTAAATCTTGTACTTTCTTTATTGGTTGGCCGGTCATATTAAGCACTTGGCTCTGATTTAGTAACTGGTTCATCCTTTCTTGCAAATATAATAGAAGATAGCAGCTGTAGATTGCTTCCACAATTGTTATATATTGCTCCAAAATTGCAGTCATTCACTTATTCACTTACTGATTATGGAGAACTGAGGCAATGTTGCTACTAGGCTAGCTCATGGTATTCTATTATTTTCTGAATACTTTTCTCATTTAAGAGCTGATTTGTGGTGATCGTCTGACTTCTAGCATGATTGCAACCCTGGCCTGCATAGTGCAAAACACTATTGAGATGTCTGGGGGGAGGAGTGACCTGTTAATTCTGTGGCATTTTCTGTTTGCAGTGCTACTACATGTCCAATAATGTCTCCCCCTTGTTAATTTTTAATAGAGTTTTGCCAAGGGGCTGTTGAGAGAGTGTTGCAACCAGGGATTCTTCGGGTAGTTTGATGGGTTGTCCCTGTCTCCCATTTCTTCTGGTGTGCAGGAGCGTAAATTTAACAAATGAGTGAAGATGGTGAATTGATAGGGCAGCTTGCAGTGTTTACCCCATCTTCCTAGAACAAGCTTGTGAGTGACCTTCTCCTGGCTGTTGAACTTGCCATGAGTATAAACAGAAGGAATCCATGCATTCCTGCGCAGTCAGGGACTCTTTGGGCACCACTGAATACAGTAGGACTTGCTTATCAGTAAAATTGCATAGGAATGGGCTCTAACAGTTGCTGGAAAGAAAGTTAGGCTGACACAGCCATGGCACCAGCAAGGAGAGGTCCATCTAGTGCTCAGGTAAACATCCCACATAGTTGCTTGTTTATTAAGAGAATGGAGATACAAGGCATGGTAAGAAGACAGCATTCCTTAGAAGTCAGTTCTTGTATAATCCACAGAACTTAGTTCCAAGTGAATGTGGGGAAAACACAGTAAGAACAGCATGGATTTTAATTGGCATTTAGCTAATTTTAGAGAGAGAGCATATGCTTCAGAGATTTGTAGGTCATATATACTACCACACTGGTCAGTGCACCTCCTTCAAAAAAGGTTTGTCCAGAGGAAAATTATTGATTTTGCAGTATTGCTACAAGGAAATCACTAAACAATTGGGTCTGAGTTGAATCCTCTACTCTTCTCTGGAGCCAGGAGAGCCAGAGTGATCTCATACCTGTCTCTTGGCTTCCTTGTTGCTAAACAGTTCTTGAAAAATGTGATGCCATGTATAGAATACAATTGCACTCCTAAAAGTTACATTTTTTTAAAAAATGCTCAGAAAATGCTTTAAGGGACGATTATGGATGGAACCACAGTTTACACAATCATAAGACAAGAACTATGACATTAATATCAATTTAGTTAATTAGATAGTAATTCAGTTTGTCCATTTTAAGGATTTTAGAAAAGCTTTGAATTTCAGAGTCTGTCTAATCTCATATATGCACTTTCACAATATGGTTATAATATTGGCTATTCAGAACATAATTCTTTGGTCTTGGGCAATAGTTTTTGATTTACTCAAGATATCACAAAGTCTAGCATCTCCATATCTTTTTCCAAGTACACCTAAAATAAACAAAGATGTGTAATATTCACCAGGAAATACTACCAAACATCTTGTGTAGTGTCTGCCTCTTGAATGAATTTGTTGCATTAGGATATACCATATGGTCAAAGACATAGTTTGTGTGGAATGGGTGTGAGACCTATGTGTAGACAGAAGTGGGCTTAAAATGGCTGCAACTTATATTGGCTTTAGGCAGCTAACAGAGTGTGGTGTGGCATTGGGCAGCCTGACTTCTACCACCACCCAGCCCATATGTTGGAAGAACACTGGAGGGTGTGGCATGAATCTCAGGATCACAACAGTGCAAACCAGTACCATAGGTTGTACCTGACAATGTGCCGGTCCCCAAGATGGGGTCCCTTTCTACGGTCTAGGAGTTGACCAGAGGGAAAATGTTCTCTCTCACATCCACTCCTAAAATTGCCCAACACAGCTGATTGGCTCCTCAACAGGGCCTGGGTCATGGTGTGGCTGAATGGCAAACCAGTTCAGCATGATGCTGGCCATGGAAAGGGAAAGAGCCTCTCTCTCTGTCCACCCTTGTGATGGGCACAGTGAAGGGCCGTCAGTAAGTGGGGATCCAAGGCCTGGCCAAATTCAAGCTGATGTTTTGTATCAAAGCCTTCTTTTAGAACAGGGCTGGGGTACCTTTGGACCTCCCAGATGTTGCTGAACTACCACTCTCACAAGCCCCAACAAGCAAGGCCAATGGCCTGGGATGGTGGGAGTTGTAGTTCAGCAACTGGAGGGCCAAAGATTCCATACACCTATTTTAGAATAACAGGTCTCTGTGATGATAATGCATCAGTTACTGGAAGTTTTTGAACAGATCACACACTTGCATTGAAGACCAGTATGAGCTGTGAGGTGTGCATGTCTCATCATTGGTAACTTTTATGAAAATATACCAGTTTAATGAAAATATACCAGTTCAATTCTCAGTGCTGGTGCTGGCTACAAATCTGCATTTATAATTTATGGCTGTGAGACTTACAGTAACAAATTAAATAAATAAAATAGACGGCTGACTGGTGATAGATACAAATAGAAGGTGAGCTTTGGTGTATAATGTGCAACAGATAGACCGAAACTCTGGATTTTATAACAATTGTATCCATAAGCACAATCTGAAATAAAATATTTTCACACATATTCTGCACATTTTACTCCTAGACACTCTCTCTCTCTGGCATTATGCTTTTAATAGTTATTTAAGAACATAAGAGCCTGCTGCATCAGGCCAAAGGCCCATCTAGTCCAGCATCCTATTCTCATAGTGACCAACCAGATGCCTATAGGAAGCCTGCGAGCAGAACCTGAGCACAGCAGAACTCTCCCTACCGATGATTCTCAGCAACTGGTGTTCAGAGATATGGTGCCTCTGACGATGGAGAGGGAACCTAGCCTTCGACAGCCTTAGCCTCCATGAATTTGGCTAATCTTCTTTTAAAACCATCCCCTGATTACTCTTTTGAAGTAAAATGTGACTGTGTTGGATTTTTTTTGGCGATTGCCTGTTAATATATTTGTTGAATTTGACAGCACTATGGTCATCTTTCCCAATTAGTTCAGCAATACTTGCACCAGGTCCTGGGTACCTCTTAATATTAAGGCCTGGGTTGCTGCTCCTCTGGTTGGTTCCATGAGTAACTGTTGTAGGAAACAGACATTTAGTGTATCAAGAAAGTTTGCTTCTTTGTCTTGACTGGAACATGCATGTACCCAGCCTATGTGAGAGTGGTTGAACTCACTTAATAATACAGCATATCCTCTCTCAGAGAAAAATGTTACAAAAAAGTTACAAATAGTTCTCCCTGACAAGGGAGAGGGCCTTTTTGGCTGTAGCTTCCCCTAGTGAGGTCATCTGAGTGCCTTTGGTACATCTTTTCCGTGCCAGTTAAATACTTCCCTTTTCTCCTTAGGCTTTTGATGGACCTTGATAATATTTTTACTGTTAGTGTGCTACCAAAGCTTTCTGTGGCTGTTATGGAGGGTTGTTTTCTATATTTCTTTTATGGATTCCATGCATTTTTGTATGAATGTGTCAATATTATAATGTACTTATTTTTTTAAATATGTTGTTAGTTGCTTGGAGACCTCTGTGTATCAAATAGGGATGGAAGGATCTGTCATTTTCAGTTCTCTCAGTTTCTAATTTTTCCAGTCGTAAATTCACTTCTCCACATTTCTGCAGCAATTTGTGATTTTTTTAAAAAAATCCTCAAGAAAATTCTCCAGCATTTTCATGCGAATTTCTCCTAATAAATCAATTTTTGTATGCAGTTCCAACGTACACATTTTTGCAAACAATTTCTCTTAATATAATACATTTTGTATGTTATTTTTCACTAATCTTTTCACTTTTATGCACATTCTCTCGTAATATATGCATTTTTGTAAACGGTTGGTTGGAGAACAAAATCACAAAATTCAAATAAGTGTGACTTTAAAAGGATGGCTGTGTTTCAGTTCTCATTGTTTTGGAAAGTACAAATTTGATAGATTTGGCTTTAAATGTGAATTGAATCAAATTTCTTCTCCATCCCTAGTAACAAACAACTAATGAGTCTAATTAATAATCATTGATTTATTAATAAATCCTATATACTTTTAAAATTATTAAAATTTCAGATTTAATGAATGTGTTATTCCTCACATTGTTTTCCTTTCTCTTTCCCGAATGTCATCCCTGTTCACTGCAATGCTAGTATTTCATAAGTAGGGCTGATTTTTTTAGGGATTGCAGTTATTTAGACATCTTGACATCAAGCTGTAAAACCACTTCAAGTTGCATGTGGAAGGCTACATTTTACTTATGTGTTTATTTACAGGGTTTATATAACATCTTCCTACTCTTAAAAGGCAGCTTACGATATCACCTGAAAAATGATGTTTAAATATGGTTTAAAATCAAACCACCATTAGAAAGTAAACTGAAGACAAAGCAGAGCAACATAATAGGTCAGGCAGATTAGACAGGAGGTGGTTTGCCCAAACAAAAACTTACTGACTTGGCAATGGATCACCATAAGAAGTGGGGTAAGATGAGTTTCACCAAGGCAGGGAGTTCTAAATACTGGGTGCAGCTACAGAGAAGGCCATAAAATGCATGCTACAATGGTTTTCTACAAAAAGAAAGGCCCTGCAAACATAAAAACAGCAAGCTAAGGAGCCTAGGCTAAACCCTGTGACATGCTAATTTTGATGTCGAGAGAGGGGTTTTTTTTAAAAAAAAGAAACAAGATGGAGAAATATTAGACATGCTGTGACAGCTCCTTGAAAGTTTAGACTAAAACCCAGAGCAGATTCCACTGCTTCACTGACAGGCAGCCACCAGCTGCCATTGCGAGACATGTGTTTCCTTATCTGCAGTTTGAAGTGGTGCAGTCCAGGAAGAGCTTCAGTAATTGCTTCTATCAAATATATAAACTGGTCTTAACTGTGGTTCAGGGAGTGAAGGTTAAATTTCTTATTAGGCAGTGAATACCTTTAGCTGTTAGTTCCCTATTAGTTTCTTAGGAATATATATTGATAGACATATGGAAAAGTTGTTATGTGCCTTCAAGTCAATCACGACTTATGGTGACCCTATGAATCAGTGACCTCCAATAGCATCTGTTATAAACCACCCTGTTCAGATCCCTTCTGTTTTTCCAAGCATTATTGTCTTTTCTAGTGAATCATGTCTTCTCATGATGTGTCCAAAGTATGATAACCTCAGTTTCATCATTTTAGCTTCTAGTGATAGTTCTGGTTTAATTTGTTCTGACACCCCATTATTTCTCTTTTTTGCAGTCCGTGGTATGCGCAAAGCTCTCCTCCAACACTACATTTTAAATGAGTTGATTTTTCTCTTATCTCCTTTTTTCACTGTCCAACTTTCACATCCATACATAGAGATCATGAATACCATGGTGTGAATGATCCTGACTTTAGTGTTCAGTGATACATCTTTGCGTTTGAGGACCTTTTCTAGTTCTCTCATGGCTGCCCTCCCCAGTCCTAGCCTTCTGATTTCTTGACTATTGTCTCCATTTTGGTTAATGACTGTGCCGAGGTATTGATCATCCTTGACAAGTTCAATGTCCTCATTGTCAACTTTAAAGTTAGATAAATCTTCTGTTGTCATTACTTTAGTCTTCTTGACATTCAGCTGTAGTCCTGCTTTTGTGCTTTCCTCTTTAACGTTCATCAGCATTTGCTTCAAATCATTACTGGTTTCTGCTAAGATGTTTAAGTAGATGTTTATAATATGTTGGAATACAAACGATAAGATAATGTCCTTTCCCCCCTCTTTTCTTGTGTTTTGAAAAAAACAAATGATTTCTTTTTAAAAATTCTTATTTTTAAATATTTGTTTTATTTCCCCCCCCCCCCAAATAAAAATGAATAAGGATAACAGGGGTTTGGCCTCTTAAATGTTCCATATCAGTAATGGTGGTTTCCATATCAAGCAACATTGGTGTAAAGTTAGAGTTTGGAATAAATGAGATTAACTGCATTTCCTCCTCAACACAGGAACTCTTATTCGGCGTCATCGGATTCCACTTCCGCCTCCTAATGAAGATCAGTTCTATAATATAGATTATTTCAATCTCAACACAGATGTAATATTTTATGGTCGACATTATAACATTATAGATTGTGATCAATTCACCAAAAACTTTTTGAGGAAGATGGGAGTCAGATTAAATCCTTCAGTAAATCGGCCAGATGATCCCTACACCAAAGAACGCCAAAAGGTTAGTGGTAACAGTGCTGGCTGATGAAATGCTTGGGGGCAATACAAGAAATAATCAATGTTTGTTTATAGCATGTAAAAGATTAAGAAAAACCTCTTCTCATTTTGGAAATTTCAAATGCAGAGTTGTTAACTTCATGAGTATATTTTATTTTGGAAGAGAAATAAATTCAGAAGCTGCCTGTTCGGTAAAAGAGTTGCATCAAGAGAGTACATTATACAATAAATAACACAACCCTATGCATATTTATTCAGATGTTACATCCATTGTATTCAATGGAACTTACTCCTCCCAGGTAGTAGTGACCAGTGTGTTGGGGCAGAGCTGTAAAGACACCCTCCTGACACCAACATCACTGCTTCTTAATTGGAAAGTGCTGGGGGTGGGGTGTAGGGTGATGGTGAGGTTGAGTGGACACACTGGCAGAGGTGCTGGATTGGTTCCACTTTGCATCCATGCAGCCCTAACTTCCCCACTATATGACCCAGCCCAGCACCAATTAGGTTAGCGATAGTGATGCTGGTGTCAAGAGGACGGCCCTGTGGCTCTGCCCCATCACACTGCCTGCTACTTATCCCAGATAAGTGTGCATAGAATTGCAGCCTAAATTTATTTAGCATATTTCCCTAATACAATTCTTTTCTCTTCATAATGAAGGGCAGAAGAACACAGAAGCAAAATTGTGCACAATTTTTATGTGCATAGTGTTATGTTCACCACTGATGTAAAATCTATCTAGCGATTAATGAAATTGTAAAAAGCAATTCTGTTTATATACTTTGTGCAGTTTCTTTTAGTAGCCAGGAGACATTAGGTGGCTATTGTAAAATCTAGTGCATTTATATGGTAGACTACTGTCATACATAAATAAACATTAAATAGTGGACTAGTGAAAACCAGTGCTGAAAAAGTAGAAAAGGCTTATAATATCGTTTAAACATTGCAATCCTGTGTACCTGCCTAAGCTCTGTTGAACACAGTGGGGCTTCCTTCTGAGTTAAACAGCACAGTCCTGTGCATGTTATGTGAAATTGTTTTTCTTCAAATTTATTTATTTAAAATGTATATATCATATTCTCTGCCATGAACGTGGAACCCAAAGTGGTCGTTACCATACAGTAAATCTTCCTGAAAAAGCAGTATGATCTGTTACTGTTTTTATGGTTCTGGTCAGAGGCATGTATTAATATATATGTATATATGTATATTACTCTGCATCTCTTTGAGGCCTTTCAACTGATGATCAAAAAGGTCTTTGCAGTTTATCATTTAAGCTCCCCAAAGCCTTTACAGAACTAGTTATGCATACAGATTGGTGCTATTTGAGCTGAAAATCTTGATTAATTCAGTAATAAATGTGAGTAGTTCACAAATATGTATCCCATCTCATGTCCACATAAGTATCATTTACAGAAAAGAAGGGCTATAGCTAAACCCAGGGATGTGTGCTCTTTCAGAGGGAGGTGAATGAGTATTGATTGATACCTAATGCCTACTTGTCCATAGTCCCTTGATCATTAGCAGAGTCTTGCCCCATAAATCATCATTTAGATGATGATAACCAATATGGTTGAACTGATGGAGAGATGAAATGTACGCTCATGAAATGTGGATTCATAGGCTGTAGGGACTGGAGAAAGTATGTGCTGTTGGTAGGATGCTAGGACAGAGGCTGGAGCCCTAGGTAGGCAAGGAGGCTGAGGATTGGGGAAATTAGTGAGAAGGGGGCACAGCAGGTAGGGAGCTGAAAGACAGCCCAGAGGCAGAACGAATGGATGAGGATGTAGTAGGCCACCTTTGGCTTAGAAGTGAGGTGCGATTAGCTCTCTCCTTGCCGTCTTTCCGGCGACAAGTAAAGACTGTTTTATTTCAATGGGCATTTGGGATAGAGAACGACCAGGATTAAGTGTCATAGGATTGGTGACTATAGTATATGATTTTATTATTTTAAATTGTCCGCTGTTTTTAACGTATGTTTTATGGTTTTAATTTTTCTCATAGTTTAATTCTATTTTTAATTGTATATTTCTGTATGTTTTAATGGTGTTATTTTTTAGTTGTAAGCCGCTCTGAGTCCTATTGGAAAAAGGGCGGGGTAGAAATAAAGTTTGTTGTTGTTGTTGTTGTTATTATTATTATTGTTATTATTATTATTATTAGAAGCAGAAACCTAAGGGAAAGATGCGTGCCAGGAAGGGGAGTTGAGATAGCAGGGGCCACTAGGAAAATATGACTGTTGAAAGATCTCATACAGGTCCTAGGAATAGGAGTTGTTGTTTTCTGTTAACATGGTTTAGTTGATGAATAAAAAATCTATGGAAGTGAATGGGAAGAAAGTTGCAAGTCAGGTGGCTGAAGGAAGAATGAGCTGATAAGCACAATCTGAAGTAAGTATAGATGAGGAAGGATTCTATGTCATAGCTGAAAATCATTCATCTCACAAAGGTCCTGACTTAAGATGCAGCTACATGCAAGTAAGGGTCGTGGAGGTGAAGGAAAGGGTGCCTAAATGTCTTGCATTTGAAATAAAGAAGGGGATTGAGGGAAAGGCAATGGAAAATTAAGCAGTGGACTGAAGTGTTGGATTGGAGATGGAAGCAGGAAATAAAACAGAAATTAAGCAAGGAGAGGCCAAAGGAAAAAGAATGAGGACAAAAAAAGCTGAAGACAGGCACAGGGCAAAAGAAAATGGGTGTCGAGGGAAGCTTAGTTGGGGAGATAATTGAAGGAGGGATAGAGGAAATGGGAAGAGGAAAGTTTTAGAAATAATAGAGAGGAGAGACAGGGAGAGATGAAGAATAAGATTGGTTAGAGGATACAGAGCTGAAATATGGGTAGAGAGGCATTGTTGAGAAGAGGAAGAGGCTGACATCTGGACCAACATTGGTGGGAAAATTGAATAGCTCATAAAGTGGCACACACAGAAGCAGAGGGCTAAGGGAAGTGAGTGTCGGAGAAATGGGCTGCAGAGGCTGGGGCAAGAAGCAGCTGGAATTTTCCTATTGTTTCTACAACTCCCCTGTGCCCACAGGCTGAGCAGCTGTGATGTCAGAGAATGAGTGGGCAGGTTAAGTCATGGAATGTTGAAAATCAGAGCAGTATCAGCCAGGACAAGTAGAAAATCAGTAGGAGAAAGTATGCATAGCATCTAGGGATAGACTGTCTGAAGTTGGTATGAATTGGTACAGAAAGATGAGAGCTAGATTTCACATACTAATGCAAGATAACCTGCTGAGTGTATGTATTCAGGTCTCTAGATAAGCTATTACAACAAAGTTCTCATTCAAAGAACTTCTGCTGTCTCCTTCTATGTATCCCCTTTTAGTACAATTCCACTTAAATTGTTTTCCTGCTGATCCCATTGAATGTTTTGGCTGACATTTAGTTGAGCTGAATGAGGTTGTAATGTATTCATAGCAAGTTTGTTTTAAAGCCTGGGGGAATAAACAAGGTGATAAATAAATACTCCAGAGAGAGATTAGGTAGAATAAATCTCTTCCTTTGTCATTTCTTGGCCAAGCTTAACCTGCCTTTTACATTTTACTGGTGACCTTCAGTGTCATTCATCAGAAATCTAGCTGTAATCTAAAACATTAGGATAAATGTGCAGAATTATTATAGTTTTTGTAATATATCTTGGGATGAGTGCAATATAAGAACAACATTTTAAATACCAGGTTTAATTAGGATCCTGGTTTAAGCATAACAATACTAGTATCTTTCAGATACATTTAATGCCATTTTCTGTATTATTTGTCTTCTCTTACGCCAGCAGTACAATTCTTTTGCAAGATGACAAGAGACAAGATCTACATATGCACCTTACATTTAAAACACTGTTGAACTACTTTAATAGCCATGGCTGCTCGCAAAGATTCATCGGAACTGTAGTTTGTTAAGAGTGCTGAGACTCTGTTAGGAGACCCCTATTCCCCTCATAGAGCTACAGTTCCCAGAGTGGAATCAATCCCTCTTCCCAGGGAACTCGGGGAGTTACAGCTCTGTGTGGGGAATAGGAATCTCCTAACAAGTCTCAGCACTCATAACAAACTACAATTCCCAGGATGCTTTGGGGGAAGCCATAATTGTTTAAAGTGGTATAACACTACTTTAAATGTCTGCCACATATGTTTCCAGGGAAAACAGAACCTATAGGAAAAGAGTGAGCCTCCTTTGTCCTTTTCAAATCACAATTTTTATTAAATAAAAATCAAAATCTGTTGCAAAATTAGAGGCATACAGCTCACTGCAAAGTGATGATAACAAGCAACAGAACATAGTTTTATATTCCCTTAATTGAATTACAGTGCAATCCTCTATATGCCAATCGGGTTTCAGGACTGGTCACGGAACTGAAACAGCCTTGGTCGCTCTGGTAGATGATATAAGGAGGGCATTAGATAGGGGAGAATTCACCTTTCTTGTCCTCCTCGATCTCTCAGCGGCTTTTGATACTGTCGACCACAGTATCCTTTTACAGCGCCTGGAGGGATTGGGAATTGCAGGCACTGTATTACAGTGGTTCCGTTCCTTTCTCTCCGATAGGTACCAACAGGTAGCATTGGGGGAGGAGGTTTCAGACCCTTGGCCTCTCAATTTTGGTGTGCCACAGGGCTCTATACTCTCTCCCATGCTATTTAACATTTAAATGAAGCCGCTGGGGACAATCATTAGGAGATTTGGGCTGCAGTGTCACCAATATGCAGATGACACTCAGCTCTATCTCTCGTTTAAATCTTCACCAGAGTTGGCTGTGGAGACCTTGTCCAAGTGCCTGGAATCCGTGAGTGGATGGATGGGAAGGAACAAGCTGAAGTTGAACCCCGATAAGACCGAGGTGCTGCTCGTGGGGGACAAGAGAAGGTTGGGAGATGTTGACCTGAAGTTCAGTGGGGTGAGTCTACCCCTAAAGGACCAGGTCCGCAGCCTTGGGGTTGTGCTTGATTCCAGGCTGTCCATGGAGGCTCAGATTTCGGCAGTGAGCCGGGCAGCCTGGTATCAACTACACCTCATACGAAGGCTGCAACCCTACCTTCCTGTTCATCAGCTCCCACTGGTAGTACACGCCCTGGTCACCTCTCGATTGGATTACTGTAATGTGCTCTACGTGGGGTTACCCTTGAAAACGGTCCAGAAACTACAATTTATACAAAACGCGGCGGCTCGACTACTTACGAATAGTCGCTGCCGGGATCACATCACACCAGTGTTGTTCGATCTACACTGGCTTCCAGTTGTCTTCCGGGCCCAATTCAAGGTGTTGGTATTAACCTTTAAATCCCTATACGGTCTCGGCCCAGTTTATCTAAAGGAGTGCCTTCAACGCCACCAATTATGCCGCCCGACAAGATCAGCCACACAGGGCCTTCTCTCAATCCCGCCGACAAAAACAGCTAGATTGGCGGGAACTAGAGAGAGGGCATTCTCAGTGGCGGCCCCCACCCTTTGGAACTCCCTCCCACAAGATCTACGGCACGCCTCTTCCCTAAATGTATTTCGTAAAGCCTTAAAGACCTGGCTCTTTCAACAGGCCTTTGGGATTTCCGGGGAGGGTTAACTTTTATGACTGAAATGCCTCTTACCCTGCACTAATGTTGTTGTTGCTGCTGTATTGTTTATATATTGTATTAATGTATTTTATCACATTGTGTTTTAACTGTTTACATGTATGTCGCCTAGAGTGGCCATCGGCCAGATAGGCGACACATAAATTAAATTTTATTATTATTATTATTATTATGCCTATTTACATCTGAGTAAGACATGTAGGTACTTATTAGTAAATATGCATGGGAGTGCATCTTACTCCCTCCCCCTGCCCCCCCATCTTTAAAAGGAGAGAATTGGGATGGAACTGTTTTTAGTTGAACTGCATGTAACAACTGTTGGGGAAGCTACATTTCTATTTATATTAGCATTTATTTACCATACTTGGTGTTTTAGCTAGCATGTAAAATAACTGACTACTAATGTAAATCTGGCAAATCTAACTGATCTGTTCTCCAGGAGGACCTTTGTGCCAGTCCATAGCAGATTTACAGAATTGTTTGTCTCTGTGTTGTTACAATAACGCACTGTAGAATCTGACTCCTTTAACAGTGTATTTCATTGATAACTGAGTGGCATCTCTAGTTGAGAGGACAATTGGTCTTATTACCACTAATTTCTGTCTTCAAAATCTTTTAACTCTGCGTCTTTTTATGTAGGCATTTATACCCCGCGTTTCTTAAAAACTATAAACTCAAAGCAGTTATCAATAAAACAGGTGAGTTACAAAGAATCACCTTCTCCCCCCCAAAAAACTACAATATAAACAAAATGATAAAATCAGCAACAGAAAAAGACACCAGAAATATAGCAGTAGTCTACGCTAGTGTGGTGTTGTGCTTGGTGTTGGATTAGGACCTGGGAAGCTTGAATTCAAATCCCCACTCAACTATGATGTTTGCTGGGTGACTTGGGGATAGCCACTATCTCTCAGCCTAACCTACCTCCCAGAGTTGGTGTGAGGATAAAATGAGGAAAAAGAGAATCATGATGCCACCTTGGAAGAAAAGTAGGATATGGCCCAACTTCGCCCCTATCTGGATAGGGATGACCTCGCTTCAGTTGTACATGCTCTGGTAACCTCTAAACTAGATTACTGCAATGCGCTCTACGTGGGGCTGCCTTTAAAGACGGTTCGGAAACTGCAGCTCGTGCAAAATGCAGTGGCCAGATTGATAATGGGGACCAGGCGGTCTGAACATATAACACCGATTCTGGCCTGCTTGCATTGGCTGCCTATATGTTTCCGGGCCCAGTTCAAGGTGCTGGTTTTAACCTATAAAGCCTTATACGGCGCGGGACCATGATACCTGATGGAACGCCTCTCCCGATATGAACCTACCCGTATGCTACGCTCAGCATCGAAGGCCCTCCTCCGGGTGCCTACTCAGAGGGAGGCTCGGAGGGTGGCGACAAGAAAGAGGGCCTTCTCAGTGGCGGCCCCTGAATTATGGAATAGTCTTCCTGACGAGGTACTCCTGGCGCCGACATTACTATCTTTTCGGCGCCAGGTTAAAACTTTCCTCTTTTCCCAGGCATTTTAGTATGTGTAAAAATGTTTATGTTTTTAAATTTAAAATTTTAAGCTTTTAAAAAAACTGTTTTAAATATGTGTTTTATTGTATTTTATGCTAATTGTTGTGAACCGCCCAGGGAGCTTCGGCTATGGGCGGTATATAAACTTAATGAAATGAAATGAAATGAAATGAAATATGCCTGTAGTAATAAATAACAAAATAAATAAACACAAGCAATCAATACACGGACATAAACCCCATGTAATGGGAATCCTGCTCTGCGTCCCAAATGAAGTGAGGTGGGTGGCTGCCAAGGAGAGGGCCTTCTTAGTGATGGTAGTTCCCTAGAGAGACTCTTCTGGCACCTTCTTTATGATTTTGTTTTTGGCATCAGGTGAACACCTGCCATTCTGTTATTTGTTTGTCTTCATCTCTTTTATTTTGTGAAAAATACAACAGCAATTACAGCAATGTTAAATACTCCTTCCTTTTGGCCATCAAAGTAATTCAAGGTGTATTTTGCGTAATTGTCTAATGTGAATGATTATCTAAAGTGAATGATTACCTGTAAATTCATACCCCCTGCACTCACTATATTAATTCCCACTAACAACAGCACATATTGGCTCTCTTTCTGGTCCCCAGCCCCTGTGTTTTCCTCAGGGTTTTCCTCAGGGTACTGCCATCTCCTAGGTTGTTCTTTTTATCATGCTTGTATCCCATCTTTCCTTCAAGAAGCACAGGCTAGCGTACCTAGAGTTTGTCACGCTTTCTCTTCATAACAACTCTGTTATAGACTGGGCTGAGAGATGGTGACTTGTCCAAGGCCACCAAGTTTCATGGCTGATCAAAAAGACTGGAATTAAATCTTCCTGACCCCAGTACACCACTCTTTTTTTTTTTTTTTTGCTATACTACCCTGCTTTGGATATTAATCTGGTATATCCATAGCTCTCCTATGGCACATAGGTCCTCCCCAAATAAACCAAAGTTTCCCTTACCTCATAGCTGTTA
The DNA here is from genome assembly GCF_030035675.1 of Rhineura floridana. Lineage (NCBI taxonomy): Eukaryota > Metazoa > Chordata > Lepidosauria > Squamata > Rhineuridae > Rhineura > Rhineura floridana. The sequence continues at coordinate 92,884,489 of NC_084484.1, read as the reverse complement.
ACATAGGTTTTTAATGTTTTATGATGGGTACTTTCTGAGTTTGCAGCATCATGGCTGCTCAACCAGTGTTTGGGATCTGTGTGTTCATAGTGAGGCCAAAACATATTTTCAGCTACCTTCTCCCCATTGGCTCTTCTTCCCATTTTCTCCTCTTCCCTCATCCCCATGCCTTTCCCATCCCTTCTTGTCTTGATTCCCTGCTTCCTCCTTGATTCCTTTCTATCTCCCTTCCTGCTGTCTCCCCTTTCTTCATTCCGCATCCAGCTTCTGTGATGTCACAATCTAAGCATTCTGAAGAAACCACAAGGTAAAAGTTATCTTTGCTTTGTGCTTTCTTCATTCCTCCTTTCTCTCCCCCCTATTTCACCCAGGTTTAGTTTATTGTTATTTGAAGGTAAAAGTTCAGCCTTCTGAAGGCAAATAAACTTCTTCTGATATTACTTGGACAGTGACTAGGGCAGGACTACAACTCTAGTCATTCCTGAAATTGGCCATGCTGGCTGGGGCTGATGGACGTTGTAGTCCACAGCATGGGGAGGCCACCACATTGGCTATCCCTGGTCAAGGGTGTTCACGTATGCTTCTCCATAAGCTGCTTGTGTCTCATTGCTATGTTGTTCCAGTTCTAGTCATGCTTTCTTTTCCAGCCTGTCTCCCCACCACTCCTGACTCTTCTTTTTCCTTATCTCTTCCATTTCCTCAGGGCTATATCTTTCTTTGGATCATCTGCTTCTGTTTCCACAAACCACATATTGCCATACCTTTCTTATAGTTCTTTGACCTGGACCCTCTCCCGAGTCTTCTACCTATTCTGACTTTCTTCTTTCCGGCACCACTGGCTTTGCCTGATCTAGCAAGTTAAGCTAATAATTTTAAGAATACTGAGAGGTTCCCTTTCAGAAAAGAAACAATCCCCAGTGAATTAATAAGGACTACACAGTTTAGTTTGTAAGGCCAATTCAAGGAATCAAAGAAAGTATTATTTTATATAGGAAAAAATCAGGAAAGTAAAATACAACCTTTCTCTCTTCCACAGATAATTACATAAAAATAAAAAGTGACCTGATTGTCCAGTATTCATAAATATATTGCTATTTATTGAGGATTTTCAGATTTAGAAGTTCTCTATAAAAAGTGGATTTTAAAACCCTCACTTTATAGAAACAATTTTAAGGATCAAAGTGCTATTCAGATGCTTGCTTACATTGAACATGTGTTTTATTTGCTATAACCCGTTTGAAACATGTCCCAGTATACTGAAATCCCTGAGTGGCTCATCACAAGGGTCAGCATAGTGTGGATATTCCTGGTTCTAATACTTGTGACTCTTGAGACTATGTAAGAAATACATTTTTAAAAGCTGCTGAAATGTCAAGAAATGAAGCTTGTCATATATTTTCTGTACATATAAAAAGCTTCCTCCCCCTTGTCTCTTGATCTGCAGTTGATTGACAGTATGACACCTTTGCGTCCATATGAGCGCTTTGATACACTTCGACAGTTTCTGGAGCATGATGGACATGTTTTACGTTTTTATGGTATTTGGGATGACACTGAAACCATGTTTGGGGATGTCCGAGAAGTGGTGCTACATTATTTTTTGGCTGATGACACCACTGAAATAAAAGAAGTGACACCAGTGAATTCAGGTCGGGATGCTGTGCCTTTATTCCTCAATAGGCAGAAGCTACCAAAGGTAAATATACGTATATATGATGAATATGGGCAGTAGCCAGTATTCTTTTATTAATTAAGATGGCTGGAATGCATTAGATGCAAACTACCAAACCTGTGATCCTCTAATCTATATTCATTTCAATGGGAGAAGAACATGAGAAGAGCTGTGCTAAATTGAATCAAAGATCCATCTGGTCCAGCACTCTGCCATCTGCAGTGACTGATCAGATGCCTTTGGCAAGTCCCTGATTAAACTTAAGGACACTTTTTTGCAGGGTGGAGTGGGGATCCGGGAGTTCTTTTCTACATTAGAAAGTCCTAATTTAGGAAGGCCCATAGTTCAGTGATAGAGTATCTGCCTTACATGTAGCAGGTCCCAGGTTCAGTTTCCAGGTACCTCCAGGTAGGTCTGGTAGAGACCTCTACCTGAAACCCTGGAAAGCCACCCACTTGGTGTGGACGATATTGAGCTCGATGGATTAATGTTCCAACTCATTATAAAGTAGTTTCCTGTGTTCCTAATCCCAATCTGGGAGCCCCCAAGCTCCTCACATGGTGGCAGTTGCTGCAGTGGTTCTCTCTCCATCAATAGCTACACAGAGAGATGCCTCTTACCACTTCCTCCTGGTGTCTGGAATGCCACTAGTGCCAGGACAATGTTCCAGGTAACAGAGGTCCTGCTGCAATTGAAAGAGTGTGTGTGAGAGAGCTACCACCCTGGCAGCAGTGAGGGTAGGTGGGAGGGAATAGCTGTTTTCTGATTTAGACTGTAATCCTAGCCAAGGAGAACTCAGAGGCTACAGTGTTTGCCTTGTATTAAAGCTGTCCCATTGGCCATATATGGGACAACAATTGCAAGTGCCCAGATGTTGAACATCACAACCCCAAGTACTCTTTGGAACCTGAAATACCCTCTGGAAAGAGAAGGGCTGTAGCGCAGTGCATTCACTATGCATTCAGAAGTTCCCTGTTTCAGTCCCTGGCATCTCTAGGTAGGGCTGGGAATGCCCCCATTTGAAACCCTGGGAATCTGCTGCCAGTCAGTGTAGACAATACTGAGTTGATGGACCAATGGTTTGACTCTGTATAAGGCAGCTTCCGATTTCCTATGCTCTCTCCATATCTCACAAACTAATTTGGAGGTAAGATGAACTTTTAATGAAATGATGATATTTGCGACTGAGAGTTGTATCCAACAAAGTTGTTCTGTTAATGCAAGAACGTCTGCAACAGGTTTTTTTCTCTGCTCTCTAACACCACTGCACCCATCCCAAATCTGTTCTGGGTTTTTTCCCAACCGTCTGAAGTAGTTTGGGGGGCACGGGGAGATGAGAGGGAGAAGAAGCCATTGCACAGGTTGAAGTCCTTGCATTAAGGGGATGACAACCCTGATAGAGGAATGTCTTCACACTATTAGAATGCTGAGGAAAGACTGAAGAGTAATTGCCAGAATACATGTGCAACATGAGATTTGTAATCAATCAATACAAAATAATTTGATAATGGGGAATATCCAGGTTTTGCCTTCTGTGAGTGGAAAGCTTTTGATTCTGTGGAGGGATCCCCCTCTGTGGAGTTAACTTTTGCCAGTCCTCCCCTGCAGTAGCCATCACCACTTTCCATACAGTGCCAGTGCCCCTCTGCAATCCTCTGGTCAGCATGGGAGGTGATGCCTGAGTTGCAGGGAGAGGAGGAATTGGAAACAAAATCTCCTCTCCCCCTCTACCGTCAGGCACCTCCCCTGAGTGGAACTCCAGTGAGGGGATGCTCCTTTTGATGGGAAAGAATTCTGGAATCATCCCCTATTTTTGTTTCTTGTGTAATATAAAGTAATATAAATCATGATAAAAATTAATATAATTTATGCTCCTATACCAGCAGTGGGCAGAAGGAAGATCAGAATCTACTGGTCGTTCACTTCATGATTTGCAGTAGACCAGCAAGGATTTCTGACTAGTAATTGTTTTAACAATAGCAATGACAAAGTAGGCCCTCTCCCCTTCTGAAATGAAGGAAGATTGGGGGAACTAAGTATGGAATCTTGTGTGAAAGGACTGTGAGCTCAGTTCAGTCCTGGTTCTCAAAACAAATCCCTGTGCTCACTCAGCAGCTGCTCAGAGGCATCGTGTTCTAAACTTTAGAACCCGTCCTAAAGTGTATGTCTTTTGCACCAGGCTCCAGTTGGTAGATCTGGAGATCTAGCAAAATGCAAAGCAGATCCCACAAGCCTGATGTCTGCCCTCTCCTATATGAAATATATGTGAGGGGTTTTGTTTGTTTGTTAAAGAGTATATAAATTCTTTTGGCAGAGTTTTATTGCCATGTAATAATACCTTCTGAGATTTTCAGTTTCTTATTCTTAGTGGCTGGATTCATGATTTGAATAGATCATTTATGTCCAGTTAGTTCTTTTGCCTGCTTAGCAATAGCTACAAAGCTCTACCATCCATTCCTTTATCATGCTTGGCTTCTGATGGTGTCAGTGGTAAAACTGTACATTGCTTGGTGGATTTGAAAGTTGAAGTGTATCATTATATTCAGTATGGTCAAGGTATGGCTTGAAGGCACCTGAGGATACCACCTTGCTGAAGCTAAGCCGGTCTAGGTCTGGTCAGTGCCTGCATGGGTGACCACCTGGGGACCACATGTATGCCACCTTAGGTTCTATGATGGAAGAAAGGCGGAATGTCAATATAAGAAAATAAATGAATAAATACAATAATGATATGAAATAACAGAGTGCAAAACATAGATCAGTGGTAGAACACAAACTTTGCATGCATAAGATTCCAAGTTCACTTCCTGGCATTTCTAGTTAAAAGGATTAGTGGCAAGTGATGCAAAAGACCTACATCTGCCTGAAACTCTGGAGAGCTACTGCCAGTCAGAGTAGACAATACTGTGCTAGATGAACAAATAGTCTGACCTAGTATAAGGCAGCCTCCAATTATTTTGTAAAATCTCAGGTACCAGGTTATTTTATGTTGCTGTGATAATTACAGATATTAACAGCCTTTTCCTCCCTCTCCCACACCCCAGTATGCTCCAGTTGGACTGTACCAGCCTGGTACAATCGCAGATCGCACAGTCCTGAATGTGTTTGGGGGATTAGTAGGAAATAAAGGCCGTTACATTCTGGACAATCGTAAGGTAAGCTAGTTTAGGTAATTATACTGCAACTGCATTTGTATTTGATCTTCATGTATCTGTTATGTGATGCAAACAAGATTCTTTATGTAAAGAACAACAATGTATCATGGAATTTGAACGTGTTTGTTGTTGCTGTTGTTTCAGTGGGTAAGCAGCCTGGGTAAGCAGTGGTGGTAGGGAAATAAGGGAGTTTGTTACTCTTTTCTGTTATGTGAAGCTTCCATTTTTCTTTTTAAAAAATCATCTCAATGTGAGATTCATACAGACTTTTGTATTTTTCCCTCCTATTACTAGACAGGAGCTGTGCATCAGGAATTTTATAAAGACTGTGACCTGAGCATAGGGTCAGTAATCAATGTTTGGGGAAGAAAGATAGTTCTCTGCGATTGTGATGAATTTACCAAAGAATATTATAAGACAAAGTATGGAGTCAGTAAGTAACAATACTGATACTTCGATGTACTAACTTTAAATTGTGAACTTTATTAGGGATGGATTTTTGGAAGGAATAATTGTTTTTAGTAGTTATTTATTTCTAGGAAAGATTTTAGCTTAAAGTCTGTATAAACAATATTATTTAGTAACAAAATGTAGATTAATGACTGGATTCAGAACCCTGTGAGGGAATCAGTGTTGCACATGCATGGAATTGCTGTAGTTTTAGCTGCCTTACTCACTTCAGCCAATGGGACAGCTTTACTTGTATAAGGGCTATGCATGCAGAGACGTGCCTTCCATTAAACTGAATGGAGAAGACCTTACTGGTCTACTCTTTGCACATACTGCTGGATGCTATCCAGAGCCATTAAAATTAGTCACATTCCTTTTCTTTCCTTGGAATCTGGATCATACTCTCATAAGAGAAAGGGAGGGAAATAAAATATTTATTTATTACATTCAATTTATAATTTATTTATTTATTATTTGGTTTCTATCCCGCTCTTCCTCCCAGTAGGAGCTCAGGAGCAAACAAAAGCATTAAAAACACTTTAAAACATCATAAAAACAGAGTTTAAAATATATTAAAACAGTACACATCTTTAAAAACATTTTTTAAAAGCTTTAAAAACATGTTTTTTTTAAAAAAAGTTTAAAAACATATTAAAAAGCAACTCCAACACAGACGCAGACTGGGATAAGGTTTCAACTTAAAAGGCTTGTTGAAAGAGGAAGGCCTTCAGTAGGTGCTTTGACAGTGTGCTTTAAGAATCATAGCCTTTGTGCTACTTCATAGTTTTTTTGCAACTTACTTGAATGCTCTGTGTGAGCAGTGTAATGGGAGGACAGAAGTGTTTGAAGGATGGACTGTCTTGGTCTCACAAGCACTGGTCAGTTTCTTGCTCTGCTGACCAGTCTTCCATTTGCCTCCCTCTTTCTCTTTTTTGGCATCTCTCTTAACTGGATTGCTAGCACTCAGCCTCCTCTCCATGCCAGGCACTTGTAACTGATCTGAGCAAGTGTGCCTATTTATGACCACTTCTGAATGAAGCCTGTGCACATGCAGGAGAATCTATGGCCTCCATGCTTGCTGTACTTGCACTACATGGATAGGGACTGGCCCCATTGATAGCTTTTGAAACAATGTTAAATGTAGTTTTAATGTTATATGTATTCCTGCCCCGGGGGCCATTCAGTGATGGGTGGATCATAAATATGCTTAGTGAGGAATAATTTCTTGGGGGTAGGAGGGAGGGCACAATCTGCACTATGCAGGCCATTGACTGTCATTCACCTGTGGACAGATGATGTCAGAGTATAAAAGTTAGTATGTAAATAGCAGATTACATTATTAACCTACCACTGAGTTATGGAGAGGGCTTTATATGCAGAAGGTCCCAAGTTCAGTTCCTGCTCACCTGTAATTAACAGGTCAGATGGAAAGTGATGGGAAAGACCTCTGCCTGGAGAGCCAGTCAGCATAGACAATACTACACTAGATAGACCTGCTGTAAGGCACCCATGTGCCGAACAGCTTCTATTGAAGTCCAGTGTAAAAGGGAGCACCTCTGAAATACAATGGAACTCTAGGCAGATTTCTTTTCATTTCCCCCAAAATCTTAATCTAGATCTGCATGGATTCCTCCAGGACACAATTTGCCAACCACAGTTCTAATTTCTATGCATTTTAAAATTGGAGTAATTTTTTAAAGACAGTATTTGTGTTCTTGTATTTGGTGGATATGTAGATAGTTTGGTTTTGGCAGAACGTCACACTTAAAAATTATCTGTCTGACAAGAACAATGAAATTTTCTTCAGTCACCAAAAGACGACAGATGTGTTCAGGACAGAAATATATATTAAGTAATCTTTTTAAAGCTGTTTTTCTCTGTCAAATTCTGTTTAAAACTTCACTGCTTAGAGAAAATAACAAGTTGATTTTACTATTGTCATATTGTAATTATCACAGATTACACCGAAACTACTAGTGTTTCTGTTGTCATTTGCTGTGATATTTTCATTCCTTTAGAAAATGTCAGGATAATTTTACAGTTTAGGTAAGAAATATTTATTCTCTGCTAACCTCATCCCTAAATAGTTCCTGAATATATTGCTGATTGGAATGACAATTTTAAACATGATTCCTTGAAATCAATGGGATTTACCTCCAAGTAAATGTTTTTAAGATCTGGGTATTATGCAATTTTCCTTAGTGCAATATAATTTGCTTTTTCAAAGAATACTAATCATCTTTTGGTGGTAAATTATCTATAAAAGTTAACCCAATAATTATTTAATGATTTCACAATTAGATTGGCGTAAGGTTCATTGTGATGGGAAGAGCTGTTTGTGATACATGAATATGAATACAAATTGTATATATTAAATATGTTCTAAGCCATGAATAATTTTAGAGCCAAATTATGTCAGCAGTTAAATAATTTGCAAATTCTGCTATCTGGTAATATGCATAATTGGTAAAATTTTCATCAGTTGTTTTTGCATGAAACTCTTTAACAACCTAGCCTATATTTGTTAAAAACAAATCATGCCCAATGAACTTAACCTTCTGCTTTGACAAGGTAACTAGGTTAATAGGTGGGACTTCAGAAAGGCTCTTTAATTTGGTTCATAAAACATTATTCCAAAAAGTTTGGAGAAGAGTGTTTCAGAGGGAGCTACCTTAAAGTGGTGATACAAATGGTTAATAGACGACAGTCAAAAGGCAATAACAAGTTGGAGAGGTATATAAATTGGCTCATTGGGATCAATGACAGCTCCTGTGCCCTTCAAATTCATCATTGATTACTTAAGTGAGGAGGTAGACAGTATACTCTTTAAACACAGATGATTCCAAACTGGGAGAAATTCTGAACATCTTGGAAAATAGGCTAAAAATCCCAAGTGATCCTGGTGAGCTTGAAATGCTATTTAATAAAGACAAATGGAAAGTTTTGCAAGAAAGAAGAATAGAAAACATAACTACAAGAATGTAATACTGGTTAGACAGTAGATATTTTGAAAAGGACTTGGATGCTATAGTGGATGCAAAACTGAAGGTGTCGCTGTGGCCAAGAAGGCTGACCTCATCTTCAGCTGCTGTGTGTCAGTCGCTCTGTATACATTCCGCACTTGTAAGAGTGCACTTAGAGTTAGGGATGGGGTCCGTTGGCTGTTGCCGGTTTGAAAGCATTCCATTGACCTAAGGATTAATTAAACTTCATTCTTTGTCCTCTAGCTGCTGTTTTACCGATCCGTCTTCCCTCTTAAAGAATATTAATATTGATACTTTGAAAGGAAATATTGATAAAATAATTGTTCTTAATATCAAAATTTTAGAAACTGATTTCCCCCCCCGAAAATAGCAGCGGAAAATTGCTACATATAAATCCAATCTGCAACGCTACAGAATAAGTGAATTAATTGAAAATTTGGTACCAAATCTGAATTAGGCAGAATTCTAGTACATCCTAGAGATGGGATCCGTTGGCTGTGCCACTTCAAAAGCATTCTATCGACCTAACAAGCAGTACCAATTGGAGTTCGTTCTTTGTCCGCTATCCACTGCTTTTCCCAGTCTGATTTTCCTCTCCCTGATATTCATATCAATATTTTCTTTTGATATTTGGAATGAAAGAAAATATCAATATTTTGAAAGAAAACATTAGTAAAGAAAAGCTGCCTTGCCTCCTCCCCCTCGTTCTCCTCTGCTGTGATTGAGGCTGGTCAGTTTTCACATTAGCAGAGAGTGGCTGTTTTCCTTTTGGTGACCCCCCACCTCCTCCTCAGCAAGACCTGAGTCCTTTACATGGGTGAGACTTGGCTTGCTTCTTTCTGCTTGGATCTTGGATTATTTGAGTGGAGGGGAGTGGCAGAGAGAGAGAGAGAGACATGTACTGCTGTGCTGTGAGTAAAAACAATAAAAGAACAATATATTCAAGGGGGGGGAATCCGGTGTTGGGGGAAAGTCACTGAAGTTCAGAGCAAGCAGGATTGCTCCACAAAGATGGAGAACATGCAGATCACTGAAAAATCCATTGCTAAATCTGAATTCAGCAGAATTCTTGCCCATCCCTAGAACATTCCTACTTAGAGTATTGTGTTTTTTGGAGTACCACAACTGAGAAAGGATTTTGACGTGTTGGAAAATGTACAAAGGAGAGCTATGGGAAGACAGACAAAGGGCTAGGTCTAGACTTGTAGTAAGAGAAGTTCTGTTTATCCTAGAGAAAGGGAGAAGGGAAGCCATTTCTCCCAATTCCTCCTTCCTCCAGCCCCCTCTGCCCCCTGAAAACCTGCTTCAGAGGGTTGAGGGTTGACCTTAAGCAGATAAAACTTTTTTCAACCTGTTCACTAATGGTATGGCAACACACCATGGCTAGGTTTAGACAAGCATCGGTCTGGGATGCTTTAAATAGTGGGTGTTCTGTTGCAGGAGTTAAATTCTATTATTGTTTGAACAATTTACATTAGCAACTGAAGAAATTTTCTAGTAGAGTCAAGACTAGAAATTTTCTAGTAGAGTCAGTGGAGAAACCAATTGGTTCCCAGTCGGAAAGGGTGTGAGACTGGCGTATTTTATCACCCTATCTGTTTAATTATATGCAGAACATATCATACAGAAAGCAGGATTGGACCAAGATGGTGAAAACTGGAGGGAGAAATATCAATAATTTAAGATATGCAGACGATACCATGCTACTAGCAGAAACCAGTAATGATTTGTAATGCTGATGAATGCTGCTGAACGTTAAAGAGGAGAGCACAAAAGCAGGACTACAGCTGAACATCAAGAAGATTAAAGTAATGACAACAGAAGACTTGTGTAACTTTAAAGTTGACAATGAGGACATTAAACTTGTCAAGGTGTATCAATACCTGGGTACAGTCATTAACCAAAATGGAGACAATAGTCAAGAAGTCAGAGGAAGGCTAGGACTGGGGAGGGCAGCTTTGAGAAAAGTAGAAAAAGACTCAAATGCAAAGATGTATCATGAACGCTAAAGTCAGGATCATTCAGACCATGGTATTCCCAATCTCTGTGTGTGGATGTGAAAATTCGGCAGTGAAAAAAGCGGATAAGAGAAAAATAAACTCATTTGAAATGTGGTGTCGGAGGAAAACTTTGCAGATACCATGGACTGCGAAAAAGACAAATAATTGGGTGTTAGAACAAATTAAACCAGAACTGTCACTAGAAGCTAAAATGATGAAACTGAGGTTATCATACTTTGGACACATCATGAGAAGACATGATTCACTAGAAAAGAGAATAATGCTGGGAAAAACAGAAGGGAGTAGAAAAAGAGGAAGTCCAAACAAGAGATGGATTGATTCCATAAAGGAAGCCACAGACCTGAACTTAAAAGATATGAACGGGGTGGTTCACGACAGATGCTGTTGGAGGTTGCCAATTTATAGGGTTGCCATAAGACGTAACCGACTTGAAGGCACATAACAGCAACAAAAGAAGAAGAATAAATACATTCAGGTCTACTTTGGACTGGGCTGTGTGAAGCTGAAAATACAATACACTATGCTGCATGGGGTGATCAATGAATGTGTTACAATAACAGAGAACTCACTTCTATTAACATTTTGCTGTCTGCATTCTCAATATGCAGACAGAGAAAATACAGAGTCATGCCTATCGTGTAATGGGAAAATTGAAAGATGGAAACTGAAATGTAACACCAGTTACAAGCTGTCAGTAATTTAACAGCATTCTTTATTTGATTTGTGTTTTATTTACTTACTGCTAGAGGATGCAGTCTGAATATCAGATTTAAGGGGAACTTGGTTATAGCAAGCCTCCTAGGAAAACCATGGTCACAAACCTCCTAGAGATGGAGGAGAAATTCAGTTTGGTTCCCATTTGAATGCAAACCTATCTAATTCATACTTCCCGAAACAATAAGCAAACCAAGTGATACACAGGTATCATTTAAAATTTACACTTCTCTGAATTTTGTAGTTCTCCAACCAAAAAAATGTACAAAAATGAGGAAGTGCCCTCCTGAATTAGACCAAAGACCCATCTAGTCTAGCCCCTCTGCTCACACCAGTCTGCCATATGCCTATGGAAAACCTGCAAGCAGCAACAGCCCCCTGTCCACTTGTGGTTCCCAGCAACTGGTCTGCAGAAGTATACTGCTTTCACAGTGGAGGTAGAACACAGCTATCGTGGCTACTAGCCACTTACAGCCTTATCCTCCATGATTTGTGTGATCTTCTTAGCCATCCAAGTTGGTGGCCGTTATTTCATCTTGTGGAGGAGAATTCTATAGTTTTACTATGTAAAGAAGTACTTCCTTATGTCTGTCCTGAATCTTCCAACATTGAGCTTCATTGGATGACCTGGGTACTGGTACTGGTACTGGGTATCATGACAGAGGGAGAAAAAATGATCTTTCTGTTCACTTTCATCACACCATCCATACTTTTATAAACCTCTATATTAGAAGAAGTATGCACTAAAATGCAGATGAAGTTTTATGAGGACTTTTTTAAAAAAGAAAACAAAACAAAACTATAAATTGATGTGGAAGTGTGGGCAAACTGCACTTAAGATTGGGATCTGACTGGTAGACTCATCTATTTCTAGACCCAGCCAAAGTTAAGTCCTTTAAGTTTCATTGATTAAGCATGAATTTAAATAATTCAGATTGATGGTACCAACAAGTTAGCTTTTGCTAGAGTATGTCCCATGTTTGAGCCTCATTATTGCTCACATTGCCACTTTTTACCTGGCATCCTTCAGCTGAAGACAATCTGTGGCTGTTTTTGGGGAAGGCTTTTGTTGTTGATTCCCATCTCTGAAGCAAAGTGGTGGAAACATTCCTGGGGGAGGGAAGCAACAGTTCCTCTCATTCAGAGCCCATTGGTGTAATATATTTGTGCTGATGCCAGATTGAACCCAGTGTAGTCTGTGGTTGCCTGGTGGGAGGAAGTAGAAAGGCTGGCTTTTCCCCTGCCACCAGTTTTCTTTTTCTTTTTTCACCTCCTTAGGGATGCCATTTAAACTTGCACATTCTCTTTAGCCCATCCACTAGCATTGCACTAGATGGCACTGTTGGAATGCAAGAAAGATTGTAATCAGAGTCCTATTTGTTATGCAAGACCTGAAACCCAGATGCGCTAGACTACCATACATTAGCAAACTTCATATTTCTGTCTTTTCAAAGAATAAGAGCCCACCATTACTTTTTAATTCGGCACACAAATTCTTCTCAGATCTGACTGTTTTGCAAATTCATCATGTGTGGATGTCTGTCCATTTTTTTTTAAGCAGCAAAAATGTACTGATATAAAACAAATGAACTTAATTGGAATGAATTGGCTTAACCCTCAAATAGTTTTATTTAACGATTTTTTATTTAACTGTCAGTGTGCCAAAAGCTGGGTGCTCACAGGCAAGTTACACATAGTGACTGGGGTAATGTTGTTGACAAGTAAATTATGTTTGTGAGATGAATACAGATAAATTCACCAGGATTAAGGCAGTGTTTAAGAAAATAACATAGACTGGAAAAAATAGGTTTGAAAAGGCCGGGCCCATTGCTAAGATAAGGACTTTTGTTGGTTGGCAGTCTACCAAGGCTCATGGAAACATTTCAGGTTTTCCCATCCATAGAGAGAAGCTGATAGAAAACAGAGAGAAATGTCAATTGCAGCATGCTCCCAGAAGACAAAACTTGAAAAATATTTTCAAAATTGGGCTTTCCTGTTTAGGGGAAACATTTGCTTTTCTAAAATGCATATTTTATTATTCAGTAACGTCTGCCAAAAGGGGAGAGCTATTTTGTTTCCATAGATCAAGACCTCATATATTGAAATGCAGAATCATTCTTAACGTATTCAGTAACTGAACAGTAAAACGTTGGTTGCTAATTTTGTGTTACAGAGGACTTTACTCCAGTTCAGTACAAGGCGCCACCTCCTCGGAAAGTAGAAAGAACGTTTCCACCGTATCATGGATTTGGCTCTGAAGAGGACTCTCTTTGCTCCTGCATGGGCTTGCTTCCCAAACCGCCCCAAAAAGACTTCAAGAAGTTCATGGAAAAAGACAGGTATCTGAGCAAAAACAATATTTGGAACCTCCCTCCCCCCAGATTCCAGAAATGAAAAGTGGAAGGGGAAGAGAGATTACCATTAAATGTTTTACGTCAAGAGATAACTACAAATGGGCTTTGTAATATTCATAATTCCTATGAGTCAAGCAAATAATAAGATTTTCAGAACTTTGGGTTTGTGCTTTCATTAACCTTGAAGATGTAGCTGTAAAAGAAGTAACAAAAATCACAATAGTTACATGCTAATGTCCAGTAAACAGGGAGGGAATGCTATGTTTTTCCATTTACTGTTCCTACTACCTAATCACATGCTGTTCTGCACAGTGAGGCTTTTATCGGTTTTGCAAGGGATTCTGGGTTCTGTTTAACATTTTTTTGAAATCAGTGCATCTGAGTTACTATGGTTTGCATGGGAAAATTCTAATAGAATAATGAAGAGGGAGCCCAGACATGCAGCATTCGGTACAATTGCAACCTGCCAAGTTACTGCAGATCTGTAAAATCATGTGTTTCTTGTCTGATGTAGTGTAGAGTTGATATTGGAGCACTATTTATAATATATGGTATTTACTGATAAAATTTATACTGCTTTTTTAAATTAGATACCTCAAACAGTAAATTGAACATTTTAAAAAATGTAACATTAAGACAGATTCTGATGTTTTGTTACTGTAATAAATAGGTTTGGAAACACAGAATAAACTCATTAAAGGCAAAAACTGAGCATGAGTAATGGCATGTCCTTACTTTAGAAGGGCTCAAACTGATGTAAAAGCTGAATGAAGACTGTGCTAGCATTTTATTTATTGAACTAAAGAAATGGCAGTGCTTCTCCAGGTGAAGGAAAAGGGAGGCACCCTCAATTTTGTACCTGCTTTGTTTCTGCTGTTACAGACAAGGCCTCGAAAGTAATATACTGCGGTTTCTTGCACAACTTATTACTACTGATCCCATTGACAAAGACCGGAAGTTCCTCATTTCTTATTTTCTGAGTGATGACACCATTTCAATGTTTGAGCCTCCCCAGCGAAATACAGGTGAGAGAGGCTAATTCCATTGTAGACAATTCTGATAAAGGAGAAGTTTTTTTTAAAAAAAATCATTTTAAACGAACTCAACATTTGTCAATGTGGTGAAAACAGATGTAAGAAACAACTTGGTGAGAAAGACTCTTCATCTCCTAGGATTGGATTTTGCTTCATTAAAGTTTGTAGGAGAGTGGGGGGAAGTTTGTGAAGATTGGGCTTTTTATGGAAGTCATTCTTATCTGCCTTTTAATGTTCCTTTAAGATCTGAATCAGAAACTGAGCTGATAACAGTAAGAGGGATTGCAGTAGCATTAGGTTTTGATGAAAGTTACTTTTTTAAAAGGCTCATTACATATCTTTATGTTGTACCAGTATTGTGGTAGATGTGCTACTGCTCCCCCCTCCCCCCAACATCTTCCCTACCTTCAAGCAGATTAATTTTCTTTCTTCATCATTGATCCTTGGGGATGGGGAGAAATTGTGGCAGACGTGCTCATCACCTTCATTCACTGCTGTAAGGTTTGCTCTGGTGTACTCCAGCATTCTGGGAAACTGCAACAAGAGGAAGTGATAGGAACTCTTTCCTAGAACCCTGCTTGTGCCAGGGTAAACAAGATGGTACTCTTTGTGTTGTGTTGTATTTTTGAAGAGAAAACACCTTCATTCTCCTAGAGCCTTGCCATCAGAGAGAGACCACTTTGGATTATGTTGCCTTTGTCAATACCTTCTGAGTACTTGGTTTGTTTTATTTTTGTTCGTTTTTATTGCAAAAGAATGTTTGTGCATTTACTGCGAAATAAATGTCTTTAAGGGAAAGAAACCTGGAACCAATCATGACATTAAAAGTTTTTTTGACCTGGTAATGCAGACACCTGCTTAAACTGATGGTCTTCTGTGCATCAATAACTGGATGGGAAGAAACTATTGTGGCCTGGCTTCTATTCTTGACTCTGAATGTTCATGCTCTTACAGGCTTTAATCGTACCCTGAATATTACCTTAATGGATTTTTCACTTTTCTGTTTATTGTGAAAGGAAGATTTCTGAACCAGACTTGGGTTGAATAGCATATTACAAGTCTTGCATGCTCTTATAATTTTACTCTAAATGACATTTTATTGTTTTACCCATCCTTTTTATTATACTTGTATTGCCAAATAATACATATGAAACATTTTTATAATGTCTATTGCGTGGATTTTGTTGGGAGTGCAGATATAAACAGGAAATGAACCACAGGCATGCCAGAATTCATGAGCTGCTTGTTATTTGTTCCATGGCATGGCCTGAGGGCACGTGCTATAGCCACCACTAAGTTGAAGCTAAGCAAGTGTCTAGACTGATCAGTGCCTGGATAGGAGATTGCCTTGGAGCATCTTGACTTCCATTCCACAGTAGAAAAACGTAGAATATAAATGTACTTAATAAATCAGGTTGCCAAGGTGGTGCCTTTCAGATGTTGTTGGGTTCTTAAATCCCATCAGCCCTGACCACATGGCCAGTGGTCAGGAATAATGGGAGTTGTAGTCCAATAACATCAGGATGGCATCACATTGGTGACCCTATAATAAAAGTATGTCGACACATTTTTTTTTTTTTTTTTAGAATTTGGTAAATGTGACATCAGTTTCTTGCATGCTATGTTAAAGGAGTATGCATCACTTGGAAGAAAAAGCTTTCTTGTATGCTATTCATTTTTAAAGAAGCATCATTTTGTAATAGCTTTCCTAAAACAGATGATATAGAGTATGTTCTCCTTTTATGCAACACAAGCAGTTTTAATTGAACTATAATCCATCACTTGCACACATATGTGCATGGGATGTAATTTGTAAAAGAAACACAAACAGAGCCAAATAAAGTTATATTGATTGGTGACCAACAGATCTCTTTCAAACTCCATAATAATCATCTTTCCTTATTGTATAATAACTATTATTAAAATTCAGCGCACTGGTACTTGTCATCCAAATGGGTTGGATCCAGAAGAAGTCACATCTTAGTCCCATTGGAATGCTGTGACTGACTTTTCTCATTGATTTCAATGGCTTGGATTGTAGGATAACTTGACTTGGGAAAATTCATGCGCAGAAAGCTTCCCATCTCTCCTCCCTCTGCAGCCACCTGCATGCCTTGAAAGCCATCTTCTGAGGGCTGGAGACGCTCCTGAACAATGTGTGATGGGAGGGCTGCTGTAGAAGGGGGAATCACCCCAAATCAGGCTTGGTTTCTAATATAATGTAAGGAAATTGATGGTAGGGAAGTTTTTCATCCCTTTCTTCAAGGAATTCCTTAAGTTAACTTATCTTAGGGCACAGACCAACTTGATTTTGCGCCAGGCTGGAGGTAGTTGGATGAGGTGGACCCCAGACTGAGCTGGTAGGCTCCCGACGCTGCTGGACTCCACCAGCAGAAGACCCTGCCAGGACCCTGTGGTGCCACTGGGAGTCCACCAGGAATAGCCAGCCTGGCAGATGGAGAGCCATCAGAAACCAGCAGTAGCCGTGAAAATGGGGCATTCTGGGTGCAGGGGAGGAGCCACAGGGGGGACTTACGTGAGATCCAAGTCTCTCTCTGAGCACTCCCCTAGGCCATGCTCCACACAAGAATTCCACTGGCAAAAAGGGCGGCGGAGTAAAATAATGACAACTCTGGTCTACAGCGAGCACTTACTCCTTAGTAGGCCTGTTCATGGGAGCCGGCTCTTCCTGTCCAGCTCCTGCACACAGTTCCCAATGGAGCCTGCATTCAGCCGGGCTGGTGGCTCCCAAGCAGCAAGTGGATGCTGCAGAGCTTCCTGGTGGCTCCTCTGCCATCACCATGCCTCCTGGCTACTCATAAATTGGATTGCGCTGCCAGAATCCAACCCATTTAAAACAGTGGAGCAGGTTCATCTTCCTCCTCAGCAGCCCCTGCACCACATCCCACATTATCCAGGTGGGCTCCCAACCTACTGGAGAGACTTTCTGAGGGTTGCAGATGGCTGCAGGGAAGAGGGGGAGGATGGGGACCTTAACTTTCATCAGCTTCTTTAAGTTAATAAAGAGGAGCCAAAAATGAGACTGAAGTGTGACTAACTTCCTCTGGATTTAAGTTCCAACCCAGTGTGGTGCACGTAGCTTTTTCCCATATGAATGCACAAATCCCAGTGCTAGGGTCTGGATTGTGGAAACTGCCAAAAGAGGTAATTTTTTGTTTGTCATTATGAGGAAGTAGAAAAGTATTTGGCAGACACTGAAATGACCACATCAGGGAATCTGCATTTGAAACTGCCCTGATGGAAACAACTACGTGTGCACTGGTGTGGGTAATTCACTATGGTTGACAGGAAATGTGAGGATAGAGTATCTTTAGTTTCTTTTTGAAATATACAGCTTGTTATTTATAGTACTCTTGTTACAGGGGTAATTGGTGGGAAATTCCTGGAAAGAGGTCTTGTTAAGAAGCCTGGGCAAGAGCTCTATAAGAGTGAACTGTCTGAGTACTACACAGCTAAGGATCTGTATGTCGGAGCTAAAGTGTGTTTCCATGGCCACGTCTTTCTTTTGGTGGATGCGGACGAGTATGCTTTCAACTACATGGAGAAACATGCAAATGAGGCAAGCTGTGCTTTCCAGTCCTTATTTGGCCTTTAAGGCATATGTGGCTTTATTATCTTGACTGAATAATGGTGGCTTTGGAAACCATTATTTATTCTCCCCAAGATCAACACAGAGCCACCGTTGTCTGATTGAAAACATAGTGAAAAGAAAAAGAAAAGGGTCCATGTTCTGAACCTGTTCAATGCGAGATATATACAAAATAATGTGTTTGGTAAATGTCATGGAGTATACTTTGTGCCCGATGATTCAAGCCCACAGATTGACTTTCATAATGTCCTAATCCTGCCTTTGTTTCTGGAAAGGATAAATCAGCAAAAGAAAAAGAGAGCTGCTGATACAGTCTGTAATGGACCAGTTAATTTTCCCATGCAAAAGATAAAGGTGTGGAAGCTAACCAAACAAAATCCATAAGAACATCTGATCATTGTTATAGTTGCTCCTTCAGAAAGCAGCTGTAAGGGTCCTTGGGAGAAAGAACAATCATATAAGGAGGAGACAAAATTAGGATCCTGAAAAGGAGAGCACAGTGTTGGGGTGTTGTTTTTTAAATTTCATATTTAACATATTTCATTGAAATAGTCATATTTTAAAAAAGTTATACTAGGTTCACTTTGGGATAACCTGTTGAGCATTCATCATGATTTGCTTGCACAAAAGTTTGCAGAGAGTTATATGACATCTGCTGCTTATTGAGCTTTTGTTTTGATTTGTTTGTTGTGCAAGATCATCAAATCTACTTTGATGCAAAACCTGAATTTGCGGGTATGCAAATGAATCCCACCTGCAAAATAGTGAAGGTCTGGAAGCAGCCTTGGTGTTTCATTTTCCTCAGAGTTCTCAAGAAATCATCTGAAATTGAATTTTACAAATTTGTATAAATGGAAGTTAGAAGTTAAGATATTGCAAACTAGTTTCACCACAATGAAGGTCATGGTCAATTGCTGGGTGATTTTGAACAATATTATATTGATACCACAACTGTTCACAGAGAGGTGTGAGTGCAAACTAGACACAAGGCAAAATAGTGCTGTGATGGTTACATCACTATTCACTGATAGCCCCTAACAGTCCACAGTGTAAGTTTTTGAACTCGCCTCACTCACTGGGTGAACACAGCAACTGAAACAGCTATTTCATAATTTCTTCACCATTTGAACATGTTGTACTCCATTGGACCAAATCAGTTCTTTATATATATATTCTGTATGTGCCATGTGCCCTCCCCTCAAATTTTCCACTATCTTCTGCATATTCTTCTGCACCTCCACCACCAAAAGTCTTCTGATCAAACCTCCTCATAGTCACAATAGTACTGGCTGATCATGTTTTACCTTCAACTTCATTTGTCACAGGAGATAACAAGACACATAAGTGCACATGTATCCATGCTTCCAGCTTCTCTCTCCCATGAGAAATTAAAAGTAGCAGAGAGGACTCCTCACCAATGCCATTGCCCATGCCAGGAGAGGGTGGTGGCACATATTGAAGCTGTGTGTTTGTGAAAGGCTTCTCAGATGAAACCCTGATTTAATGGGCTTGGAGGAATAGATATGCAACATTCTGAATGCATGTTGACAGATGTTTATCTCCAGGTCCAGACATAACATTAGGCAAAATGAGGCAACCGCCTTAAGTGGAAGATGCTCAGGGACAGCAGTGGTGGTATCCCCTTTTCCTCCTGAGCCAGCTCTTCCACTCTGTTGGAGGACAGAGCTTGAATATGCCACACGGCTTATCCTTGGCCTCCTAAACTAGCCTGCAGCCTCAGATGCAGTGATTCAGCTGCCATTCCAGTTGGCTTCTGTCTGTGGAAGGGAGAGGTGACACCTTCTTGTCCTTTGCTCAGGCAGCAAAATGTCTTGGGCTGGCAGTCATTCTCTCAAGTGGATCTTGGCATGGCTTTGAAATTTTTTATAAAAGCTACATTGGGATTTACTGCTAGCTTTTTTAAAAGTTCAGCAAGTAAGATGATGGGATGCGCAAGTGTGTATCATAAAGGATAAGAATAACCGGCTACTGCAGTTTTCAGCCTCCACACTGCTGCACATTACCAAACAGTACTTTGTATGTATTAAATATATGTTCTTTTATTCTCACACTGACCTCTTTCTTTCCAGTATCCTGTGGCCGATATCAACATAATTTTGAACAAGCTGAAAGTGATAGGAGAACCTCGATCAAGAGAGATTAAACAGATTTTCGCAGCTAATGATCCTCAACACACCACCATTATTGATTATGACGAATTTAGGTAAGACTCCCAATGCCTAGAGGAAAAACAGTGTAATTCCCTCTTAGTAACTAAGTTTAGGTTTTAGGATCCCTTCTGTGAGGTTCCCATCACCAAGATAGAGAGATAATCTACTAGGGTGTGGGTAGTCTGGCTTTCTCCATCACATGGAACATAAACAGGCTTAATTAGCACAAAGTCCTTTGCAGTGGTATCTACAGAATACCCGTGGAGTCTTTTTCTGGCAGGCTAGACTTGTCTGGAATTTTGACAATCTCAGTGTTGTAAATTGTGAGAGCAAATACACACAGTCATGTAAAGCTGCCTTATACTGAGTCAGAGTTTTGACCCATCCGGTCCAGTGTTTTCTACTCTGACTAGCAGCTGTACCCTACAGATTTAGACAGGGGTCTTTCCAGCCACACTATCTTTCAAGTGGAGATGCGGGGAATTAAACCTAAGTCCTTCTACATGCAGTGCATATGCTCTGCTACTGAACAGCAGCATTTTGTAATCGTAAGCATTTACAACATAATGCAACACTTGACACTTCATGACTGGCATGTTCTCATGTATACCTCACCATGTTCCTAAGGCTTCTGTTGGAATTTACATGAAAACCTAACGGGCCAGTATGAAATTGAAACAGATGACAACCCCACTTCATTGTTCCTGTATTTTATTTCTAATTACCAGTCCTGGTTTTTTTTATTATATAAAAAGTTACGTTGTTTAAATCCTTGAGACTGCAGTCCTATGCATACTTATATAAATCCCATTGAACACAGGGGGGCTTAATTCTGAGTAAACATGGATATGTGTTGCACATATGTTTTCTTGCTATATGCAATAATTACTGATCTGTACAGAAACCTTGCCAGAGTGAATATGAAACCTCTCTGTGGAA
Organism: Rhineura floridana; assembly: GCF_030035675.1. Lineage (NCBI taxonomy): Eukaryota > Metazoa > Chordata > Lepidosauria > Squamata > Rhineuridae > Rhineura > Rhineura floridana. Next base: position 92,863,385 of record NC_084484.1, on the reverse strand, counting down.
ACTCAAAGAAATACTTCCTTTCATATATATTTTTTACTCTTTCCTTGTCTTTTCCCAATTAAAGGTAATAAAATAAATCTGTATTTAGCGTATCCATACACCAGGACACTGGTCTGAAACTGTACAAATGTTGAAGCTGTAAGATATTTAAATTCCACTTCCAAGTCATCTTGATCTGGGTAGAAAATATGCAAAAGTTATACTCTGCTCTGAAGCTTCTTGTTACTATACACTCTTAGATCATCTATCCAACCATCTAGGCTAGAGGTCGATATTTTTTTCCTTGAAGGCTAAAGGCAATATAATAGTGTAACAGTTGCTTATGGTGTGTACGCTCATTTTTCTGACCCTCTGTCATCTATAGACAAACAGGTTTTCAGGTTTTTTGGTAGTGCTTCAAAAGAAAAGAGTGTAGGCATCATGGACCACACTGCCTTTGCCTCTCACATTGCCTTCAGTTCTCTTAAACAGGGATGGGGAACTTGTAGCCCTCTAGGTGTTGGTGGACTCCGATCCCCTCAGTCCCAGCCAACAGGGCAAATGATTAGGGATGTATTGATGCATTTGTTGGCTGCTATTATCACTATTTTTAATTCTTGTATATTTTATATTGTTTGTATTTTATACTGTAAGTCTCCTCAAGACTATTTTTAATAGCAGGCATGTAAGAAATCATCATCAATTAATATAATTAATAATATAATAGTAATAGAAGTTGGAATCCAGCAACATCTGGAGAGCTACAGATTCCTCATCCCTATAACGAAAATTGTCTTTCTCCTGACATAGCTTCTTGTGTAAATGACATGATGATGCCTTGACATAGGTTCAGGTTTCCACTTAAATGGCCCAAGAGGTGCAAAACAGCCTTTGAGTTAGGCAAAACTTACTTTGGGTCAAGAGAGATGGTTCAGAAAGCTGCTTCAGACTGCATGTCCCTTAGCAGGGTTAACTTATACTCACTGGACATGGCAGAGTCCCTGTTTGACCTTTCGCACAATAATATAAATTGAGCACTTGATCCTACTTTTCCAACAGATTGTGGTTTTCTGACAGATCTTCTTCATAAGAATACTGATGGGATCTTTGGGACCATTCAGACACAATGTTAAGCAATAGTTTGGCATTTCATCTGAAGAGACAAACTATGGCTTGCAATTAGCTGCAAACTAGAGCGCAAATCAGGAGATAAAATCTGGCTTTGACCCTGGTTTGCAGGCAAGTATTGACAATGGTTTGCCTGATCAGGCACAGTATCAAACTACATTTTCTCTCAAACAAGGATCAGAAATTACCAATTGTGGTGCACAAGGAAGGACGACAGTGCAATTTCCAGTTTTGTTTTCATAACATCAGTTGATAAGTTGGCATTATGTCTGAATGGCCTCATTTGCTCAATTTCCTGCCAACATATTTTACAATTGGACACTTTTACTGAAAATAGTTGCCTGATCAGAGATTCATGTCCATTGAAAAGCACAGGTGATTCTTCATCACATGCAGGGACTCAATCTACATGTTTAAAGGAATGTTCATGCTTGTTGTGTCTTTGTATTGAAATGATGGAGAAAGCCTTTCCAAACAGCAAAGTACCATGTCCATATCGCAGTTCTACCTCTCTGAGAATGTCTTATACTGTATCAAGAAAAAGTCATACTGATTTTGAGCAAGCATACATACATCTCTTTAAAATATTTGGCTGTTATGACTTAAATGCATCCTGTGCAATGTGCCTTTCAACATGCATAATAACGTCAAGAGAACTTCGCAAACCAATACTCTCACTCCAGTTACGTGCAATTAGTTTACAAACACCATAGTTTTAAGAAAATTTGAAATATTTACAATCTCTCTGTTGCCTTAACACAGATTCTGTTTACTTTTTGCTGTTAAGGCAAAGCTGTTCAGAACAGACAGGAAAGCAAAAGAAAACATAAGAAAAATACTGCCCCAGCTAGAAAGTGTGCACAATCCCAAAATCAGAAAATTGTGCATCACCTAGAATTCTAAATTTAACTTGGTTGTTGGACAAGGTTTTAACTTTTTTGTTTGTTTTACCTGGTAAACTAATATCTTTGTTTCCATGTTGTAAGAAGTAATCTATATTTCTACATAAACTGTTCAAGAAACATGTATGCTTGTTGAGTAGATAAAAACTATAAAAAACTGATATATTGGCACAGTTGTGACATTTTTCCATTTCATTGTGTTGTGGAGCTTAACTAAAACAATATTTACATAACAATATGCTGGTTACAAATGAGCAGTGTGGTTAATTGCACCAACACAAGCCACTTTAGATGTTTCAGATTTTGTTACTATTTTCAGATGTGCTTCATATAAGCAATCGTATTTTTTTTAAAAAAATAATCCTCGTTTTTCAGAAATTTGATGTTGAATATCTCAGATGGAAAATTATCAGAACATGAAATTATGACCATTGGGCGATATTACAGCCTAAGAGATAAGAATGAGATGGATACCACCTACCTTCTAGCAGTGTCCCAGGAACAAATAAAGAAAAGTAACTTTGAGAATTTTGGCCAGCTTTTAACAGTGATGGCATATAATGACCGGGACAAGTAAGGAATTCTTTTTCTATTGGAAATCTGCATGGTATTTTGTACTGAATCCTATCTAAGAAATCAAAGAACATGAAACTTTATATCGAATGTCATGAATGGCTCTAGATCTCTTACAAGTGGGACCTGCAGCAAAATGTTGCAATGTCTCCTTCCTCCAAAAAGGAGTGTTCCTGTTCAGGGTTCCAGCCAGCCATTCCTTCCAAGGACAGCATTCCACTCCTTCCCAACTCATCTTCCATTTTTCTTTTCCAAATGCCAGTCTACGTTCCATGATTACTGAGTATCTTCAGTCCTCATTAGGCTCCTTTTTTTAAAAAAAATTGCCGCCTTGGGTTTTTGATCTTTTTGTGCTTCTGCAAACCTCAAGTTTCTCCAGTCATGCTCATCTCCCAAGCAGTCATTTCTTGTGTCTTACTGGCCCTGTTTTGACACCATTTCTGTTGGCACTCAACTACTTGAGTTCAGTATTAGAAGGAGTGGTTCCTTACAGGAATTTGGCAACAAAAATGCCCAGCTTAGTTTTGAATTCTGGGCTTGTTATGCCAGCAGCAACAAGCTACCAAGCTAATACACTTTCTGTTCCATCAGCTTAAGGGAACCAACACTTTTATTTCAATTAGAAGAAGGTGTTTATGTCTCAGAAGCATAGCCAGATTGGGACCAATGAATGTTGGAGTACTGATTTATCTCACCTACATTTTGGGGTATGTGCATGTGATGCTACAGCTGCTGAAATTCCCTCTTCTGTATAACTAATAAAAGTGCAGGAGCCTATCCTCTTTTTCACCTGGCTTTTAAACAGGCTTTTAAATTTGTGGCATGGCAGCTTTCATTGAAATATAGTGAGTTTGGTTTTAAAATAGTTTTTTTAAAAATAGTGGCAACTTGTGCCTCCCAAAGTGATGGTGTGCCATACTCCACCCTCAACTCATAAACTCTGCAACCTCCCGCCCCCCGGGTCAAAGTGGACTTTTCAAGAGGACGTTTTCTCATATTTAAGTCATCCTGATTTTTTTTTTAATTCTTTAGCTGCGATGACTGCGAGCATAGCAAAGTACTTAAAAGGTGAAGGGCAACAGGGAAGTTATAATTTTATCAGTGGTGGCTGGTGGTTCCATATCAGTGAGGGTGTGGAATCCACTCCAGATTTTACTCCCAACTTTCAGGGAGCTGAAGCACCTTGGACAGCTCCTGGAAAGTTCAGACTAAAACCTGGGGCAGATTCCACTGCCCCAGTGACATGGAACCCCCAGCTGCCACTGTAATTTATTTATAGAAGGTGTCAGTTACAAGTTGGTTAAAGCTTGTGAACGTTCAGAATAGTTGTTCTTATGCATTTCTGATGCTAACAGATTGTGGGTACGTGGGCTTGGCAGGAGAGATGCAGAAGGTTCTGATGGTTATGAGGAAATAGCTGATTTTTTTTCTATTAATTTCTATGAAGCCCCTCCTAGAAATGTGGCCACCTTGCCTACTGAGGAAGGCTGGTCATGTCTCTGTTAAATCTCCCATGAAATTAGTGGGAATAACACCCTGAGCCTAAACACATTTACTTGGAAGGTAGTGATGTACTTTCCAAAAAGTATGCTGAAAATGCTGTCTTTTGTGTATGATAGTTTGGTGATTCCCTGCTTTGAGAGCTTTTGCTTCTTCCATTATGCTGAATGCAAGCAGAAGATGTCATCTGCCTCCAAGTCTGTTGCAGCATTTTGAGAAGGAATGGAATGATACAATGTTGCTCTTTCGCTTATCTTCTTTATCTGGCATGCTTTAGGGGGCTTCGTTATTTCTGCTGTTCTGAGAATTCTGTGTCGCTGTGATGGCCTGGATCTATTTACTACCAGAAAACATTTTAAATCCTGTTAACAAGTTGCAGACCAAAACAATTTAGTCAATGCAAAGCTCTGGTGCACGAGGGGGAGGTTCCAACAGAAGCACTGAAATGGGGGCATTGGCTGGTGGCCCAGGAAAAAGGGGCATAGGAACATAGGAAGCTGCCGTATACTGAGTCCATATTGTCTTACACCGGCTCAGTAGTAGCTCTCCAGGATTTCAGTCAGGTGCCTTTCCCAGACCTACCTGGAGACAATGGGGATTGGATCCAGGGATTTCTGCAGGTGTAACAAATGCTCTACCGCTGAGGTACAACCCTTCCTTTCATAGGTGCCTATGAGTATTTGCTTTCTTTGGGACTCAAAATTCCCAAAATGAACCAGCTTGAAAACAAGGAACAGCCACTGGGCTACATTTTAAGAAGTTTTCCTTTCCACAAGTGTTTCTGCTACTTTTTCAGATTACTGCTCTTTAAATACAAATCTAGACATTTCTTAAACTATGCATTGTATATTTTTCTATTTCAATTTTTTAAAAAATTACATGAGAAATATTACTTCTGTTTGTGCAGATGTGGACTGCTGGCTAGTGACACGTGCAGGACTGTTTGCAAGTCCTTCAGGCTACCATTAGCAGATGATCTTCTGCGAGCATTATTGGCTGCGTAAGTGTCATTCCAACATGATGATAATTTATGTCAGTAGTACGTCTGAGGTATGATAATGAGTCAATAACACTGGGGATGAACATTAGTCTCTAAGAGAGTTGGAAATAGTTTGAAGGAGGCATAGCCTCCTATGGTATACACACACATTTCTTTTTTCCACTGTTGCTGCTGGTCAAATAGATTTTGCTATTTATTTATTTATTATATTTATATACCGCCCCATAGCTGAAGCTCTCTGGGCAGTTTACAGCAATTAAAAACAATAAAAACAAATATACAAATTTTAAAAAACAATTTAAAAACACAATTTAAAAAAAAAATTAAAAACAATTTAAAAACACATGCTAAAATCCTGGGGCAACAGGAACAAGGGATGCCTCAACAATCCTGCACAGACCTCCAGAAAGCCTTCTATTGGGGTAGTATAAGTGTGGGGAACCTTTGGTCCTCCAGATGTTGCTGAACTGCAACTCCCATCAGCCCGGGTCATTGGCTGTACTTGCTGAGGCTGATGTGAGTTGTAGTTCAGCAACATCTGGAGGGCCAAAAGTTCCCCACACCTGTTATAGTGGGAGCCAGCAATGCTGCCATGGTGATGGGGCTACTGTTTGACACCCGGGAATCCCAGGTTCCTGTAAAAGGCAGGGGCAGGGGGGGAGGCCTCTACACACCTGTGTGGCTTGCTGTATTCTCTTTAAAGGGTTGAATGAGACAGCTGATGAGGTATGCCTGGTGCCACGTCACACCATTGCTGCATGACTAAGGAAGAGAAGCATTCAGCATGATGCAACCCCCCCTTCCCTCCAAATCTGATGCTGTTGGGGAATACAGAGGAACGACCCCCTATTCCCCTTCCCTACTTATTGGTTTATTTCTATTTATTTATAAGATTAATTATCCATCCTTCACCATAAGATCCCTGTGCAACAAATAGAAATAAAACATTAAAATAGATAAAAAGCACTATAATTTTAAAACACATAAAACTGTTCTACAATAGAACAGAGCAGTATAAATTCAGCGATGGAAGTGGGTCACCAAAACAACACAAACACCTTAACTGTAAAAAGCCAAGGTAAAGAGGTGCGTCTTCAGCTAAATGGCGATATCTGCACAGTGAAGATGCTATAGATGCACCTCTGTGTATGGAGAGGGGGGGAGTTCCACAATTTAGGAGATTCCCCAGAGAAAGCCCTCTTGCCCAGGCCACTATTCCCCACACTCTGGAGGGTGTCAGAACTAGCAAGAGATCCCCCTCTGCAGGTCTTCATGCCTGGGAAGGTTGGTAGGAACAGAGATGCTCTTTCAGATACTGCTGTTGCAAACTTTTGAAACAGTAGAGAAACCTGGGAAAACTGTTTATCTGAGGTGAAAGTGGGATGAATGTACACAATGCAATCCCTCTTCCCAGCCACCTTCAGCTTTCTGGAAAAAATATCAGCAGTCTTCAGCCTAAATTGTGTAAAATAGTAAGCTGTAAGCAATTCAGCAGCTTGCCAAGTTATGTGTATCCCAAGGCTGCTTCTTTCCATTGATCCCTTTTTGTATTCATGCCCTTTTCATTTTGTCTTCATTGCAAACAGCCTTATTGTGTATCCCTTTTTAACTTTATAAATGAGATGAATCACTTGGGCTCCATGTGCATACATTGCACTCTGATTTAATGTCTTAGAGATGCTGTAACAGACAGGATTATTATTTACGAAATGTGCAGTTCAAATAGCTGTTTTAGCAATGATTATTTATACAGTGCCTTGCAAATGTAATCAGACCCCTGACCAATTGTCTCATATTACTGAATTACAAATGGTACATTGTAATTTCATTCTGTATGATATTTTATTTTGAAACACTGAAACTCAAAATCAGTTATTGTAAGGTGACATTGGTTTTATGTTGGGAAATATTTGTAAGAAACATAAAAAACTGAAACATGTTGCTTGCATTAAGTATTCAACCCCTGTGTTGTGGAAGCACCCAGTATACACAGATGAAAGAAATTGCCCTACTGAGGACACAGTTACTTTACTATTGGTCTCCACCTGTGAACCATTAAAGTTGCTGTCACATTGTCACGATAAAAATTCCACTGTTGAAGGATCATTGGTCAGGCTGTGGATATGAAGGGAAATTAAGACCAAAGAGCATTCTACAGAAGTGAGAGATAATGTAATACAAATGCATAGATTAAGAAAAGGGTACAAAATAATATTCAAGTGTTTGGATATCCCAGTGCACACAGTTAGATCAGTCATGAGGAAGTGGAACCTGCATCACACCACCCAGGCACCGCCAAGAAAAGGCTGACCCTCAAAACTCAGTGCTCAAACAAGAAGAAGACTTGTGAGAGAAGCCACAGAGTAGCTAACAATCACTTTGAAGGAGCTACAGAGTTCAGTGGCTGCGAGTGGAGTAATGGTGCACCAGTCAACCATACCAAGAGCTCTGCATAACACTGGCCTGTATGGGAGGGTGGCAAGAAAGAAGCCGTGACTCAAAAAGTACCATCTGAAATCACGTCTGGAATTTGCCAGAAAGCATGAGAGTACCCCAGCTGCGATGTGAGAAAAGGTTTTGTGGTCAGATGAGACCAAGATAGAGCTCTTTGGCCAAAACTCAAAGCACTATGTGTGATGCAAACCTAACACTGCCCATGCCTCAAGACTCACCATCCCTACAGTGAAGTGGCACCATCATGCTGTGGGGATGCTTCTCATCAGCAGGCACTGGGCATCATGTTAAAATTGAAGGAAGAATGGATGGAGCTAGATACAGGGAAATACTGCAAGAGAACCTGCTTCAGTCCACTCAAAAACTGAAGCTTGGGAGGAAATTCACTTTTTAGCAGAACCATGATCCCAAGCACAAGGTCAAAGCAACACTGGAGTGTCTCAAGAACAAAAAGGTGAATGTCCTATAGTGGCCCAGTCAAAGTCCTAATCTCCACCCCATTGAGAATCTATGGCACTCTTTGAAAATTGGGGTCCACAAGCAATGTCCAACCAACCTGAACGACCTGGAGCGAATCTGCCAAGAAGAATGGGCCAAAATCCCTCTGACACTGTGCAAAGCTGGTCCATACCTACTCCAAAAGACTTAAAGCTGTTATTGCAGCGAAAGATTGCTCTACCAAATATTAATGTGTGGGGGTTAAATACTTATGCAAGCAACATGTTTTTTATGTTTCTTATAAACATTTCCCAACATAAAACCAATGTTACCTTAGAATAATTGATTTGGAGTTTCAATGTTTCAAAATAAAATATCATACAGAACAAAATTACAATGTACCATTGGTAATTCAGTAATATGAGAGCATTGGTCAAGGGTCTGATTACTTTCGCAAGACACTGTATATATACGGAATACACAGGTTGCAAAAATAGCCTGAATCTGAGTGTAATTAAGTGTAATTCAGAGAAAAGAGGGGTCCTTGTTGCTGATGTGTGGGCTGCTTAGATGGAAATGACGTGGTGCAGGTGTCAGACTTCTGTTGTGTATCTGTCATTGTTTGTTGCACTGAGCAACCTGTTTGCAAAACTGAAGTGTAGGATTATTATTTTTCACCTGTCCTACTTTAGGAATATAAAAAGGTATATAGCTCCCATATTTACACTAAAGTAGGGGAGAATGAACCTGCAGTTTTACTGTGATATGGTCATTGGCTGCTTTACTACAGTAGGGCCCCACTCATATGGCGGGTTACGTTCCAGACCCCCGCCGAAAAGTGGAACCCGCTGAAAAGCAGAACTCCATCAATAAAATGGTGCCCGACACCCAAAAAACACAGTAAAAGCGGAACAAGCGCCGTATGAGGGGCCTTACTCTAATTGAAAGCCACCGTATTAGCGGAATGCTGAAAAGTGGGCCGCCAAAAAGCGGGGCGCTACTGTATATGCATATCTTAAAATGTGTTGCAAAACTCATGAGCAAAGCCTCTGCATAAGGGGCCCAATGGCAGGGTCAGAGCAATACACTGGAAGAGAGTCGGGCATCTTCCTGGGCCAAGGCCTCCCAAGTTGTCCTCCCCTAAGGGTTAGCTGATACCCATACTCCCATCCTCTAAGAGACCCATCACTTGCGCTCCCGAGAGAAAGACACCACGAGGCTTCTTCCTCAAGGCACTTTCTCCTTGCAAAACAGTCCCCTCTCTCTTCTTATTCCCTGTTTTGCTGAGGCATTGGTCTTGTGCCTCAAAGACAGTGTCATGCAGCACTTACGCTGTAAAAAGTGAATCCTCTTAGAACAAGAAACAGAAGCTCGCCTTTTAAAGCCCTTTATTGGCTTGTCATAGGATAGTAGTAGGCAATCTTTTTGTCTTTTTTTTCTAAACCTAGTAAAAAATAAGGCACAGTTATTTAAAAATCTGTTTCCTTCATAAAACAAAAGCTTTTCAGGGAGTTCCCTGTGGTAGGTAGATGGATGGCTTTTCCAATTTGCTGCACATTCATCATTTCTGACACCTGCTCATGAGCATTAGTCAAAGGGAGTGAAATAATTCATTTTTAGAACTCCCACTAACCTGAACTGTCAAAAGGTGTTTTGAGACCACTAGAATCCAGGAGTGAAATGAAGAATGCTTTCCCCACTTCTAGAAAGCAATAACTAGAAAGTTGCAACTAGAGAGGAGAATTATGTACTATCACTCATGGTGAATGTACTAAATGTTTAAAATTGGCCTTTTTATCTGTAAACCATGGAGGAACAATGTGGAACTGCATTTGGATGTACATGTTGGTCCTAAACGTATTTCATGAAGTGTGAATTTTGCTTTCTCTGAATTGCACCATTTATCTGAAAGTGAAGCCTGCACCCTAACTTTCTCTTAATTGTGTCCAGTGTGTTTAGAATCAGCATATTAACCTGAAAAGAAACTACAGGACTTCATATTGTGAAATATGAAATGATCCAAAGGAATGCATTACTTATCTTAAAAACAGACATTAATTGAATTTGCCATGGTTATTTGATAGCAATTAAGAGTAAGGGCTTGAATAGTTTCTCATGGTGTTATGCCACGCTTCCTGGAATATTCTTTATAAACTTGATTCAACAAATCTGAAAATCAGAGTATGACCCCAGGGATTTTCTGAGTTATGTAGGAGTAATTTTACAAGGATAGAACGGGCATGCACTTTTCCTTCCACTTCCAGAACATTCACTTGCAGCTTGAACTTCAACAGGAACAGTAAAATGGGGGAGTAGATAACAGGTGTTTAACCTCTTCTGTATGGGGTTGCATTTCCTTTGAAGGGTTAAAGTCTGGAGGTGCACTTTGAGGCAGCTCTGTCACTGGTAGAGGCCCAACTGGCCCCTGTGGCACATAGCTCACTAGCTAAGGCTGGTGTGCCAGTTCTACCCCCCCCCCCAATTTTATTTATTTATTTCAAAGATTTGCCAGCCACCTCTCAGGGCAAACCCCCCATATTCTGCACAGAGTGATCCTGGCCTCCATTACTTATGCTCTGTAACCTGCTGTCTGGACTACAGCAGTGTGTTGAACGCGGAGCCTCCTTTGAAGAGTGCTCAAAAACTGCCGTTCAGAACACAGCAGGTAGATGTTTTTCTGGGAATAGGTCCTATTGAAATTAGTGGGACTTACTTCTGAATAAATATGCACAGAATGTCCTATAAATCAGTTACCAGGAAAGGAACTGTGGGCGGAGGAGGAATTTGGCATGTAGAAGCACCTGAAGTCTGCCACTTTCTCACCATCATGCCAGCTAAGAGAAGTGGGAATCTGGGAGTTCTGTTTGGAAAGGCATGTATACAGCTAAAATTCAGTGTAATTAAGAGAAACATGGGATCAAAAATTCTGACTTCTATTTTTTTAAATTCAATGTGTATGTACCATCAGTGGACAATAAGAAACAATTAGGCCTCTGTGTATGTCCGAATTGCCTTCCTTACAAAAACCTATGCCACAAATTAAGCAAATTTTATTTATTTATTTATTTATTTTATTTTATTACATTTCTAGACCGCCCTATAGCAGAAAGCTCTCAGGGCGGTGTACAACAAATAAAATCACAATTAAAATGAGCAAGTGTGGAAAAAAATATATATATATAGTACAATTATAAAACATTAATAAAATTGCCATTGAGATTTATAAATTAAGATCATATTAAGTTTAGAATGTTAAATTAAAATATTTAAAAATTTACAAAATTTAAAAAGCCTGGGCGAAAAGGTAAGTTTTTACCTGGCGCCGAAAAGATAACAGAGAAGGCGCCAGGCGTATCTCGTCTGGGAGGGCATTCCATAGTTCGGGGGCCACCACCGAGAAGGCCCTAGATCTAGTTGTTGATCTCCGGGCCTCTTTATGGGTTGGGACCCGGAGAAGGGCCTTCGACGTCGAGCGTAGTGAACGGGTAGGTACATAGCGAGAGAGGCGCTCCATCAGGTATTGCGGTCCAATGCCGTTTAGGGCTTTATAGGTAAGAACCAACACTTTGAATCTGGCCCGGAAACATATCGGTAGCCAGTGCAGCTGCGCCAGGACAGGTGTTATATGGTCAAATTTCTTTGTCCCAGTGAGAACTCTGGCCGCAGCATTTTGCACTAGCTGAAGTTTCCGAACCGTCTTCATAGGTAGCCCCACGTAGAGTGCATTACAGTAGTCCAATCTAGAGGTTACCATAGCATGGATAACTGAGGCAAGATGCTCCTTGCTCAGATAGGGTCGTAGTTGGGCTACCAGCCGGAGCTGGTAGAATGCATTCCGTGCCACCGAGGCTACCTGAGCCTCAAGTGACAGGAGCGGATCTAATAAGACCCCCAAACTACGTACCTGTTCCTTTAGGGGGAGTGTAACCCCATCTAGGACAGGTCGAACGTCAACCATCTGGGCAGAGGGTCCTCCCACCAACAGCATCTCAGTCTTGTTAGGATTGAGTTTCAGTTTATTAGCTCTCATCCAGCCCATTATCGCGGCCAGGCAGCGGTCTAGTACATCAACAGCCTCACCTGACGAAGATGAAAAGGAGTAGTAGAGCTGCGTATCATCAGCATATTGCTGGAAACGCACTCCAAAACTCCTGATGACCTCACCCAGCGGCTTCATATAGATATTGAAAAGCATGGGGGACAGAACTGAACCCTGCGGGACCCCATATTGGAGTACCCAGGGACTCGAGTAATGTTCCCCCAGCATCACCTTCTGGAGACGATTCCCGAGATAGGAGCAGAGCCACCGCCAAGCAGTGCCTCCCACTCCTAAATCCGTAAGTCGCTCCAGAAGGATACCATGGTCGATGGTATCAAACGCCGCTGAGAGATCAAGGAGAACCAACAGAGTTACACTCCCTCTGTCTTTCTCCCGACAGAGGTCATCATACAGGGCGACCAAGGCCGTTTCTGTACCAAACCCCGGCCGAAAGCCTGATTGAAATGGGTCTAGATAATCAGTTTCATCCAAGAGAGCCTGGAGTTGGCGAGCGACCACACGCTCTAGAACCTTGCCCAGGAATGGGACATTTGCTACTGGCCTATAGTTGTCCAAATTATCAGGGTCCAAGGAGGATTTTTTTAGGAGCGGTCTCACCACCGCCTGTTTCAGGCAGGGTGGGACCACTCCCTCTCGTAAAGAGGCATTAATCACCTCCTTGGCCCAGCCGGCTGTTCCATTCCTGCTAGCTTTTATTAGCCATGAGGGGCAAGGATCCAGAGCAGAAGTGGTCGCCCGCACCTGTCCAAGCACCTTGTCCACATCCTCGAGCTGTACCAACTGAAACTCATCCAATAAAACAGGACAAGACTGTGCTCTGGACACCTCATTAGGATCAACTGCTACAATAATGGAGTCAAGGTCCCGGCGGATGTTCATGATCTTATCACGAAAGTGTCGTGCAAACTCATTACAGCTGGCAATTGATGGTGTTATTGCGTCCTGGGGACCAGAGTGTAAAAGTCCCCGGACAACTTTATAAAGTTCCGCTGGGCGGTTAAGGGATGACTGAATAGAGACAGCAAAGTATTGCTTCTTTGCTGCTCTCACTGCCTTCACATAGAGTTTGGTAGAGAGCTTCACAAGTGCATGATTACAGCCGTCAGGAGTTCGCCTCCATTTGCACTCAAGCCGTCTCCTTTCTTGCTTCATCACTCTTAGCTCCGGAGTAAACCAGGGAGCCAATTGAGCTCTGCAACGGAGAGGGCGCACCGGGGCGATCGTGTCAACTGCCCGGGCCATTTCCGTATTCCACAGCATGGCCAGGGTTTCGACAGGACCGTCAATTCTATCAGCCGGAAAATTCCCTAGAGCCATCAGAAAACCCTCAGGATTCATTAGTCTCCGGGGACGGACCATCTTAATTGGTCGTCCACCCTTGCAGAGGGGAGAAAACAGTGTGAGTCTAAACCTTAATAGGCGGTGATCTGACCATGACAAAGGAATAGATGAAAAATCCCTCACTCTCAGATCACCATCCCCTAATCCAGTGGCAAAAATCAAGTCCAGAGTGTGCCCCAACACATGCGTAGGGCCAGTAACAAATTGAGACAGCCCCATGGCTGTCATGGAGGTCATGAAGTCCTGAGCTGCTCCAGATAAAGCGGCCTCAGCATGAATGTTGAGATCCCCCAATACCAAAGGTTTGGGGGAACGCAACAATAGATCCGAGACCACCTCTGTCAACTCAGTTAGGGAGGCTGTTGGGCACCAGGGTGGACGGTACACCAACAGAATTCCCAGTCTGTCTCGCTGACCCAACGTTATGTGTAGACACTCTAGACCATTAGCCATCTGGATAGGGTGCCTAACAAGAGGGATGGAACTTCTATAGACCACAGCGAGTCCCCCTCCCCGACCCTCGGATCTACCCAGATGCTGAACCGAATACCCAGGTGGGCACAACTGGGAGAGATTAATACCTCCCAGATCGCTCACCCAGGTCTCGGTAATACATGCCAGATCGGCCGCCTCATCTACAATTAGGTCATGGATGAGGGAGGTTTTATTATTTACTGATCTGGCATTGAAAAGCAGCAACTGGAGATCCGAGGGTTGGCTGATAGAACTACCAGCAATCCTGTGGGTGTGGGGAGGACCGGAACACGTCACAGCTACCAGTTGTCTGGGGCGAGTTCCCCTTAACTGGCATGTCCTACTCACAGCGCCATACCTCCCATTACCCGTCACTACACTAATAGGGGCCCCCTTTGGTCCTCCCTCCCACAACACTGTCCTCTCGCCCAGGCACATAATAAAAATAAAATAAATAATAAAACTCATGGCATATACACACAATCACACACTCACTCATACAACCCACTCATACATTCAGACAACACAGCAGCATCCGAGGAGCTTCAGCAGCCGATAATCCGTAGTAGCTGATGTAATGGGGCCCAAGAACGATGGACAGCAATGACCCCCAACCTGGTGATAATGACAGCAGCAACGGTGGCATACACCTCAGAAGAGGCAGCAGCAGCACTTCAGTCTCGCATTCCAGGACAGCCCAACGGCAGCAACAGAAACGTCCACGCCCCGATCAGGATCAGGCCAGGGGCCTGGTCCTGCCAGGCAGAAGTCCCTCTGGGAAGGGTGGTGGAGGTGGTGGTCCCACGGCAGCAGCGGCAGCAGCAGCAGCAGCAGCAGCACAGCAGCAGCACAGCAGCAGCAAGAGCAGCAGCAAGAGCAGCAGCAAGAGCAGCAGCCTCTCCTTCCCTTGGGCGATGGTCTCTTCCTCCTGCAGGCCCTGGGTCTCCCAGGCCACCTCAGCCAGCCGGCTTATGTATCCCTCCAAAGAGGGACAGGTGGTAAGAATCAGTCCTGGCTGGCTGAGTACCTGGGGCCTGGTCCTGCCAGGCAGAAGTCCCTCTGGGAAGGGTGGTGGAGGTGGTGGTCCCACGGCAGCAGCAGCAGCACAGCAGCAGCAAGAGCAGCAGCCTCTCCTTCCCTTGGGCGATGGTCTCTTCCTCCTGCAGGCCCTGGGTCTCTGCATATACCTGTTTGACATAATAGTTCCTATTTCCAAAATCCAAGTAATTTGGATTGATTGATTAATTTTGGGGTGATGAGTGGAAAATGGAGACAGATGGATTGTGGGACACAGACCAGAGAATGGTTGCCACTGGAGAAGGACAACAAATTCTTCGCAGAGTATTAGGTCATCATTTCTACTTAACCACCAGAAGTCCATTTCTGAATTTTACAAATTATCATCTGTTACTGTACATGCATTGCAAGCTTTTTTTCCTTAGCCATGAGGTCTAGAACCTTGTAGCTTTTTTCCTTGACCTTTTCTGAGCCACCCCCCCAAAAATAGAATACTGTGAGCACAAATAGTACTAAAAATCTATTAATAAAATGACAAGATGTTAACATAATGCAGCAATCTAATGTTTCCCCATAGGATTCTTATATGATGAAAGTTCATAGTAGTAGTTTAAAATATCTGTTACAAAGGCCATAGAATTTAGTGAAAAAATACTTTATCCTAAGACCCATGTGTAAATCAGGTTTAATGCCAATTGACTTTTATTGAGTGTGTTTGCTACTTAAACATAAAGGATTGGGAATAATTATTGTCCAGCATTTTGGATATAATCTCTATAAATCTGTCCATTTATTGATTCAATACTTTTAAGTGATAAGCAATTGCTTGTCGCAAACCAGAAGAAAGAATTTAATAACGCAAAACATATTTATGGCAATTGTCCAGATTCTCCATCAGCAAGCAAAAGCAGGAATATAATCATCATCCAAAAACCAGTTGCATACTACCCATAGATAAAGATTTTTAAAATGTTCACATAGGAGGATCAGATACCTTGGAATTCAGCTTCTAATTCCTCTGGGAATCCTCCCTTGTGACAACTCTCCATGGGAGCTACAGGGACCACAGCCTTCCCTTTCAAAAAGCTATGTTAGCAAATAATAGCCTGAAGGCCATAAACTGCTGGAGAGGAGAAAACAAAAGTGAGAAGGCCCCATTGCTAGTTTACCTTCGCATATTTTATTCCATGTTTTTCCATGTTGTTTTGTCACTTTGCATTATGAATGCTTCCACAAGCTAAAGAACAATTGGTTTAATTTAAAAGAGACTGTATTTCATTTTAAAGTAGATAAACTGCATTAGTCTTACAGTTTTAAATTTTATTTTTTCTAATGTTAAAAAAAAATCTGAAGTAAATGATTCCTCAAAATGATGACCTGCCTTCTGTGAAATGTTACATACTTGGCAGCTCTTAATTCTTTTTTAAAATGCTTTGAAGGAAAAAAATGAAAAAGGCTCTGATGCGGAATAGGGAACCTGACAAAAGAACAGAATATTCAGGGGTGCTGATACCACATTCCTCCCCTGTATGTGTACATTACCAGATACAGGAGAGGATGAAGTGAATGCTGGCTCAAACCAGGGGCACATCCTTTTTTCATATGAGAATTCCAAATAGTGCCTACTCCAAGCATATGTTTGATTATTTGGTATGAAATCAAAATAAATGAACTACATTAGAGCAGTTTTATTGTCCTTTATTCTACATAATTTGTTAATTCTTCTAATAGCAGGTTGGTTAAACAAGATTCTCCTAAACATTTTCATTTGGCACTCTCACAATGATAAAGCACATTATTTCATGTAACAAAGATAAAATGCATTATATTAGAGGTAAAATGCAGAAATATTGTAAACTATGTAATCATCATCAAATTAAGTTTGCAAGGTTTTATTATACAGCCACAAGAGTGGCTGTATACTATAGCCAGCATGGATTTTTCACTTTCCGCAATGTTAAATTGAAAATAACCCCCATGCCATTCTGATGCTTCCCATAAGCTCATTTCAAAACAAAACCTTACAAAACTTATAGTTCCGAACTCAGAAACGCTTGCTTAACAACCCTGTAAATTTTCATGGCGATACACAAAACAGTCAGAGAAAATAAAGAGTTCAAAGTCTAAAAAGAGGGGGGAAAACCCGAGAGCCCTTTTGGACTTTTTTCTGTCAGAGTTCTCAAAATCTATTGAAATTCATTAAAAATCACCCATGCTCACAGAGTACCTGTAATCCTAATACTAACCTTGCCCCATATTCTGACCTTCATCTTCTGCAGTTTAAAAGTTAAAAAAAATGCCTGGCTGATTTTTAATAAATTTAATAAATTTTGGCTTGAACCCAGTCATAACGTCAGGCATGCTCAGTAAGAACCAACTGTCAGTGTTCTAAAAGCCAGACTCATAGCTCCTTGGCTTGGCTAATCAGGGGGCCACACCTGCACCAGACTTTGATTTCACTTCAGACAGCCATGGCTTCCCTCAGAGAATCCTGGGAAGCGTAGTTTGTGAAGGGTGCTGAGAGGAGACTCCTGTTCCACTGACAGAGCGCCAGTGGCCAGAGTCGTTTAACAGTCAGCCACTCTGATTGAAGGTCTGTGAGGGGACCAGGGTGTCTCCTAGCAACTCTCAGCACCCTTCACTAACTACACTTCTCAGGATTCTTTGAGAGAAGCCATGACTGTCCAAAGTGAAATAAAGGCCTGGTGTGGATGTGGCCAGGGACAGCTTTGGTTTAAATTTGGGTGGGAGGCTACATGTGCCTGTTGTAGAATAAAAGGGTGGGTGAAACACTGAAAAGCAATGATACTGTTCGCAATGTTTTCCTTTTGGAAAGGAAAGGGGCTTCCCTTCTGCCCAGTGCACACCCACCCAATCTCTCCCCCTCCCCCAGGTCAGTGTTGGACTACAACCTGGGAGACCAGGGTTCAAAACCCCACACAGCCATGAAACTCACTGGGTGACCTTGGGCCAATCACTGCCTCTCAGCCTCAGAGGAAGGCAATGGTAAAACCACCTCTGAATACCATTTACCATGAAAACCCTATTCAAAGGGTCGTCATAGGTGGGGATTGACTTGAAGGCAGTTCATTTCCATTTTCAAACATGATTGCACAGAAATAAATCCCATTGAACTCAAAAAGTATGCAACTGATCAAACCCACCCTCCTTTCTCCTCCCTTCTATCCCCTCCCTCTTGCCCCTTCCCTCCCCCTTCCTTTGCCCCTCCCTCCCCATCCCTTTCCAATCCCCTACTTCTCCATGCCCCTCCTCTCGTCCTCTTACTCCTCCCCATGGTCAGTTTTACCTGCATGGTTGCATGGAAGTAAATACCACTGAAGTCTATAAGCATGCAAATGATCAAAACTGCCCTCCCTTCCCCGTTCCTTTGCTCCCTCCAATCTGCCCCTTCCCCTCCCCCTCCTTCTCCCACATGGTCAGTTTTTCCTATCCTATTGCATAGGAGTAAATCCCGTTGAACTCAATAAGCATGCAAATGATCAGACCTGCTTTTCCCCTCCTCCTCCTTTCCCTTCCTCCTCCCCTCCCCTTTCTCCTTCCTCCTCCCCTGCCCACTCCAGCCCTCCCTCCCTCCCTCCCCCCCGGTCAGTTTTACCTATCCTAAGCATGATTGCACAGGAGTAAATCACACTGAACTCAATAAACATGCCAATGATCAAACCTGACCTCCTCCTTTCCCCCTTCTGCCTGCTCCCTTCCAAGTCCTCCTCTTTGCCTTTCCTCCCATCCCTTCTCCCCTCCCTATCCCCTGTGGTCAGTTTCACCTATCCTAAGCATGATTGCAGGGGAGTAAATCCCACTGAACTCAATAAGAATGCAAATGATCAATCCATTCTCAGCGAACGTGGACAGGATCCCATTTCTTACCTCCCGGATTAAAAAGCAGTGAAATTCACTAATAGGCAAAAATTCTTCCAAGCTACACAGCAAGTGGATTGGACTGTGAAAGACCAACCCAAATTGTGTTTGCATTTTGACAAATTTGTAGGGCAGTCCAATAAATATCTTAGAGAGGAGGTCAGGTCTCCTGCTTCCCTGGTGCATTCACTATAGCTGCCCAATTTCCCTGCTTTTTAAAGTTTAATAGAAATATCTATGGGCTATATGTATGTTCTTAAACTGCTAGGTTTTTGCCTATTAGTGAATTAAAATATACTATATAATGAAGAAGGGGTGTTGATCCCTATACATCCCCATGTATTCATGTCCATTTTGTTCTTACAGCTTTAAAGAAGCCTTGCAGGCCAAGATTGGCCCACAGGCCAGAGATTCCCCACACCTATTATACAATTAAAAGTAATTGCTGTGATAAGCAAAATAATAGTTAATCACTTACTGAACATATGCATACCATATCTACTTTTAGGTGTGAAGACTGCAGAGAACGAGTAAATTATAAGAAATTAGTCGATGGGCTAAACTGGAGAGAGCATCCAATTCCAGTTTTCCAAACCATCTTGATGCCTTTACAGGTAAGCCAGAAATAATTCTGACTAAGGGGCCTGTACAGTTCTAAAAGTACATAAGTCCAGATAAGAAAATTGAATACTTTGTGTTTATTGCTGTTATTCAGAAAGGCTACCAGCTTTTCTTTGGCAATTGTCAAAGAATCCCATTCCTCTTGCCTTCAGATGAATGTATCACTCATGCCTCTGTCAGCTGTGCATTTGCCACTAAAGGGGCCCTACAGGCTGCTTGTAGGTAGAAGCTCCTCTACACAAGCAGGAGCCAGGGATTGCATTCAAGTGGGTGCATCTCTATTCACGTGGGGTCCCTTTCTACTGACAAAACTTGGAGCTGCTGTGGGGTGCGGCTGGAGCATGCATTAGGGTCAGAGCTAGCAGGTGCATGATATTGGAGGGTGGTGCCCAGAGGTAGAGTTCTGCTGTCCTCCTCCTTGTATAAAAGCAATGCATAGAGACTTGCCCAACAATCTGTTCTAATGGGAGACAGGATGATAGTGGCTGGAAAAGTATGGTCAGAAAATAAGGAGAGCAACAGTCTAAAACACATAAATTTATATACACATATAACCTCAAGCATCTTACATGAACATTGAATGTCTGAAGGAGCTACTTGATTTGAGGAAATCAGTTTCCTACCCTGGATTTTCCTTGTGTAGTGGGAGAATTGACAGGCCTACTTTATCCTTCTTAATCCCACCAATATCTCCCCTGTGTTATTGTAGTGGTTCAACCCTCTGGCTCAGCATAGTTCCAAAAGTGGAAGTGAGAGAAGCTATGAGGAAAAATGGCCTGGGGGGCATTTTCAGGGGAGAATAAGGCAGAGAAAAGGTTAAGCATGCCTCCCTCCCATTTGTGTTACCTTAGGCTTGGCAGCACACATTTACCAAGATGTCATGTAGTCCTTCCTAAAAAGAAAAATGAGGATTTCTGCATTCCTTAACTGGGGAAAGAGTCAGCAGACCTAGGTTGAGGAGGTGAGGTCTGGGGCGGGGACCTTGTTACCGTAGGAAGAGGGGCCCAAGGGCTGGATAGAGAGGCCCAGAGGGCCATATTCGACCTCCAGGCCTAAGATACGCCATGAATTGCTTGGGTTAACTTTGTGTTGTAACAAGTACTTCCTTCTGAATCCCTCAAAGGGAGTCTACCCTTTTGTTACAGCCAAAGCGTAACTTGTACTTAGTAATGAATGAGAACAAAACACCCACTTGTCATTAATTTTGAAACTTTACTACATTTACATTAATATACTGAGGGCCACTTTATACTTGATGGTTGAGATTAGTGACAACTGGGAAAAGATCATGCCCCTGTGTGCTTTATGAGAAAAGAGGTGGTTTAAACCTACATATGCCATTCTTAACTGATATTAGCAGCTGGGTGCCTCAATGCAAAATACCAAATTTCTAACATACTTCCTGCTGTACATATCTGGATTGAAAGTAAAATCATATGTTCACTTTATCTAAAGTATTCTTTGTTATTTTTTTCTTGTTTTAATTGTTTCAATTGCTGGAGATAATTTGATGAGTATATTTTAACGAACTAAGGAAATGTACTAAGGGAAAATAAATTATGATATCAAGGAAAGAATGGAATTTGAATCCTCCTGTTGGATTTTTGAACTATATCAATTATATCTTCATCTCAGTGGTGATTTACATTGGAGTATTTCTAGAATGTTTACTGATTATATTTGACATACAGAAACTTCAGACTGCATTCTCATTGACTGAGTGAATCCAGAGAGTTTTATTTAATCTGTCTACCAGTTTCTAAGGTAACAGGTCCCAGGAAATAAATCTTCTCCTTGCTGGCCCTGTGGCTTCATAGATGCGGTTTACTGCCCTGATATCTTCTCCAGGAATGCTGTACCGAAGATCACTATTCCCCAGCTTGCTTAATCTCTAGCAAAAACTAAACAATTTATGTCCCAAAATTCCAAAGGCCTAGTTTAAAGATGAGGTCTTTTCCCATCCCTGACAGCTAACAAACTATCAACTGGATCATATTATATTGTTAATGGAGTACATTGAAACAACATATTTGTCTTTATAGCACTGATTTCCAAATGGAGGAGGGATAGTACAGAGCAGGATTTCAGTTGCAGTAGAGACCTCATCTTTAAGCTGGGCATAAGACAGTCCTATGGAGCATTTTATGCTGCATGGGAAAGGGAGTTTTCACTGAGGCATTGAGAGACTTCATTTCTCAGCAGTAATGGACACTCAACATGGACATCCAGGTCTGGTTTAAAGATGGGGTCTCTGCTGCTGCTGAGCCTTCTCTGTGCACCAGCCCTTTTCCCCACCATCACTGTTTTATCATAATAAGTTTGGGCAAAGCTTGGAAAAATTACTTTTTTTAAACTACAGCTCCCATCAGCCCTAGCCAGCATGGCCACTGGATTGGGCTGATGGGAGTTGTAGTTCAAAAAAGTAACTTTTCCAAGCTCTGAGTTTGGGGAGATGGGAAGCACTGTGAGGGACTCTCTTGGTCTTGGTCTTTCTGAGCTTTTTCAGAGAACTTTTGGAAATCCCAAGCTGCTTCTGTGGGTTCTTTTAGAAAGTATGGAAACCTAAGTTGATTATAAGGTGAGCTAAGGAGGCCTTGTTAATCACTAGCTGGAAGTAACCAGGGGATTCTTGTGATGGTATGTTCTCAGGTGGAGCCTGAGAATCAATGCTGAATCCCAGAAGGTTTTTCCCCACACCTCCAGAGCAGCCTCTTTGTCAGTTTCTTGTCCCTAGCTCTCTTCAAATTAAGGCTAATTGTAAATTATAGTTATTCTGAATTCCTCAGCTGAGTTTTAATGTTACTGAGGTTTTTCCTTCCTTCCACCTGTGTTTAAAGAGGCCATTTATCTTCTGATAGACACCTTCACCATTCACTATTTTCACTATTCATGTTGTTTATAGAAAGATTTGTTGACAGAAATGAGGACAGCACGGCTACATTGTGTTCTGTACCATTTCTAGTCACTTTCCATTTCAGCATGCAGCCCTAACTTTGTTTTAACCACTTGTTCCATTATTTTCAGTATGAAGACGAATGGAGCGGGCAGCCACCAACCCTTCCAGTGAAAAAAATAAAATACTTACCACTCATAGAGGATCTCTTTGGCATTGAAATTTAGCACCTCTTATGGATAAATTTGCAACTTCCTTTCTCTGGAGACTTACTGTACATTTTTTGTCTTTTAAAAATAAAAGAATCACAGTTATAGATTTTGGGGGGAATGTAAGTTTTTTTTTTACTTTATTGTAGAAACACAATTCGTATACTTTTGTAATTATTTCAGACTCCAATAGACTGTACTGTACATGCAATATCACAATTAAAATCATTTAAATGCACCTTTATTCTCAGTTATTATATGTGCAACAGACACTGGTTAATTCAGAAGTTTCCAACTGTTTCAGCTAAATTTCTAATGCGTTAGCTAAAAACTAAGCCCCTCTCAGCCGTCACTACACACACAACCAGGCTCTGCTGCTCTTCTATTTCTTATAAATTACTTGGGTCTAGTGATACTGCTGATCCAGACTCTGACAGGACTCCTGACCCTTTAACAGCTGCATAGAAGGAAAAAATTGAACAGCCTCCCATCACTGCTGCTCTTCAATGAGAAAAGATGTGGAATTCTGCCTTCTATCCAGCTCTTAAAAGGTACAGAAACTTTTCAAGCCTTAGAGTTTGGGTAGATTACAAGATTAATTCAAATTAACTGCCCTTCACCTTCCACACACATAGGAGCTTCACAATGAGAAGTATGGATAGGGGAGAAATTCAATTCCGTTTACGTTTAAAGGCGAACTTACCTTATTCGCACTTACCAAAATATTATGTGAACTGAAACAGCTAGCCTTTGAAATCCACACTTCTGCAGCCAAATAATGTGTACAAAAATGTATATACTGGGGTAATTATATCAGGGGAAATTGCCTTCTAAAAATGTGTACATTAGGCAAAATTGCATACTAAAATATATATACTAGGATATATATTAGGAAACATTCACACTAAAATGAATTTTCATGGAGGCTTTTTAATAAAAAATCAGAAGTTGATGTAGAAATGTGGGGAATTGCACTTAAGCTTGGAAAAATAAGAAACTGAGAGAAACCAAAATTGACACATTCTTCCATTCTGTCAGTTGGTGGGGTTTGCTGGTAAATCAGGGCTACAATACTAGCCATTTACAAAAGCACTTGTGAAAGATTATGTGTTATTGTGAAAGAATTTAGGTTTTACTTCCAAGTTGTTCTATAATTATAATGAAAGGACCAGCTTTCTTGAAAGTTCCCAGGCAAGTCAATTGAGAAAAGACAGAAGAGTTATGAAAGAGTATATAAATACCTCCCATAGCAGAAGCCAGGAATGGGTATTGTGCAGAAATGAAGAATGAATGGACTGCATAGGATTAATAAAAGTATAAGCTGTTTTTTGTTCTCATCTGCCCTATGACAAATCATTTATTGTTACTATTATGAGCTTAATTTTCCATCCTCTTAAGGTAGTCTTATAATCCACTTTTGGGGGGGGGTTAACTTATGCAGGCCCCTCATAAGTCCTCACAAATAAGTGTGATACAGTCCTCTTACATATGTGTGGGGTAAAGGGTGTTGTTTCAACTCCGTTAGAAAAAGATGGATATGGTATAGTATAGTTCTGAATAAGCCCCCACCCCACAAATGCACAAGTGAAAGCTGAGGTGACACAGTTGTGTAAATAAAATCTATTCCATTTTAGTTCTTGCATGTTTGACTTTCTTCCCCCCTCTTACTGATATCTGTAGCATTTACTCACCCACAGGTTCAGTTAGCTGAACAGAGGACATCCCAATCCTACAATTTATGGGAATGCAGCAATGCAACGTAGAGGTTTGCACCAAGGAAGCCCCAATGGCACTGGAGTCAAAACATGTCTGCCTGAGTAGGAGGGCCTAAACACAGGTCAAGTTCTCCATGAGGTGGTAAATTTGTGCCTGGCTGTACCACTTCAGGTTTGCAGGTAGGGACTCACACATGCTAATGTTTTTCAATATCTTTTAAAAAACAGCAACAGCCCTGCATGTAAAAAAACAATATGCTAAGAAAAAGACTAGGCTAGAATGCTTTGATTGTGTTCTATGCATAGTGGAGGTTTTTGTATGAAGCAATCAATCATGTGAGCCCCTACTCTGAAGTGGCATACCATCTCAGTGAGAATTGGGCTACAGTTTTATGGTGACCAAAAATGCTATATAGGTGAACTCATAGCTCCACGATGTCCTACTCTCCCAGTTGTAAGGGTTGTGAGTGGCTCCACTATGGTTTAGTTCTACAAACACCAGATGAAGTGAAAGCACTGTTCCTATTTATACCACTTCAGACTCTGGTAAAGGGAATGCTTCCTTATGAAAGAAGGAAAAAAGTTCTTGCAAAGACACTTCTATCAAAGTCAGAAAGAAATCTGAATTATGCAGTCCCACAACAATTATTGAATTGGATCTATCATGTTCTTTCAATATTAATACCTTTATATTGATAGAAACAAATCTAAAATATAATTTCAATGGTATTTGACACTATTATACTATATCTAACTTGGGCTGCTTTCACACTGCACTTTATTCTGTTATTCTGATGATTTCTTACCTGGTAATTTGTGCATTAAATTTGATCTTTCACACAATGCATAAGCTAGCTCCAAAATTCTAGTGGAATGTAGTGGATGTTTAGTGCAAATTTCCATGATAAATGATACCAGAAATAATCCGTTAGCAAGGCTGGGAACCCAGAAAATCGCAGGATTTTTTTTGTCAGCTGCAGCCACTCACATGACAGGCATCCCAGCATGCAGTGCGTTCCTGCCCTTCAGTCATGCAGGGTTTTATTTTGCCTGACCAACGTTGCACCACTATTCCGGCATCAGCGCAGATAGCAGCAGCATTTCCCACACACACCCCTGTGTTGATACAACTAAAACCATTTAAAAAGTCAGATCCTAAAGGGAGAGGACTTGCTAGCAACGGGACTGAGATCTTAGGCCTCCTACACAGTGCTCATGAGTGAGGGACAAAAACTAGCCGTGTGAAAGACAGTTACACAAAATGCCGGTATATCTGCTGAAAAAGCTGCTCTTCCTTAATGCAACAGGTACTGCAGTGTGAAAGGGATTTTAGAAATCAGGACAGAAGCGCTACCTTTTTAATCCATTAAACTAACGCAATCAGCCCCATGTGTGAAAGCAGCCAGAGAGATATGGGAAGCCTGTGGCAGCTAAAATACACATTGGTGGTGTTATTCCCAAAGTTAAAGATATATTGGGGTGGGGAAAATACTACTGATTGGAAAGGATTTTTTGGATTATAAGCTTTATTTTGACCTACTGGCTATCTTGTGTGATTTATTGATGGAGAGGGTGGAGGTGGGAAATTGCAATTTGGTCATTTTTATATAGTTTGTGCAGCTAAGAATGAATAACCATAGCTCCTAAATGAGAAAATGCTTCTGTTCCATACATTTTAGGAATATAGAACTAGAATTTGGAATGTGGGCAAAATTTTGAAGATCACTAATTAAAATTGAGTTAAAGAAAGGTATCCATTCTTTGAGAAATTAGAAAATTTAGAAATTAAAATTTGACTTTTTTGTTCATTACTGGAAACATAAATTTAATAATGTACATGTATAATTTGTTTTCCTCATACTAAGAATGGTCTGGTACAGTTTGGTGTTTCTTTTTATCTTGCTTTGTCTCCCTTGAGTTTGAGCTCTCTTCAGTGTTCTGTTTTATTGATTTTGACTGTTTTGCCAACATGGAATTTCACTTTGAAATAAAGTTAAAAATGCAAGCAGCAAAAAGGAAGAACGCACATAACGGAACAAGATCACTCAGTGAGGGGAGAAGAAAATCCACTGGTTACAGTCCTTAGTTTATCATGGGCAAATGTGTGGCACTATTAGAATGAAACAGGCCACAGAGAAGCTTGCAAACATTTGAGTGAGTTTGGATGCACAAATTACTTAGCTGAATCATAGCAGGAAACACTATATGCATTTGCATTTTATTTGACTGATCAGAAGCTTGAAGGGCTTCATCCTAGAGGGTAAACACAAACCAAGATACCATTGTTTTGTTGGGATGGGGCTTGTTTTTAATTTTTATTGTATATTATTTTTCAATATGATATTTAGCCGCCTTGAGTGCATTGCATTCAGAGTGGGAAAGTGGGATAAGAATTTCATAACAACCCAGTGAGATGGGTTAAGCTGAGAACGTGGCTAGCCCAGGATCTTCATAGTGAGCTTTGCCAGGGCACCAGGATTCAAATGCAGGTGGCCTAGATCCAAGCCCAGCTCAGGGATAGTCCACATGGTGCCTTCCATTTGTTCCCTGGCCTTCCTTGACCAATGGCCATACTAGCTGGGGTTGATGGGATTTGGATGTCCAGCAACATCTGGCGAATGTCACATTGGCCACCTCTGCTCTAGCTACACACTTTTTTTTTCATTTTCATTTTATTAAATTTATATACCGCCCATAGCCGAAGCTCCCTGGGCGGTTCACAACAATCAGCATAAAATACAATGAAACACATATTTAAAACAGTTTTTTTAAAAGCTTAAAATTTAAATTTAAAAAAAAATAAACATTTTTATACATACTAAAATGCCTGGGAAAAGAAAGTTTTAACCTGGCGCCGAAAAGATAGTAATGTCGGTGACAGGCGTACCTCGTCAGGAAGACTATTCCATAATTCGGGGGCCGCCACTGAGAAGGCTCTCTTTCTTGTCGCCACCGTCCGAGCCTCCCTCTGAGTAGGCACCCGGATTCGATGCTGAGCATAGCGTACGGGTAGGTTCATATCGGGAGAGGCGTTCCATCAGGTATCGTGGTCCCGCGCCATGTAAGGCTTTATAGGTTAAAACCAGCACCTTGAACCGGGCCTGGAAACATATAGGCAGCCAATGCAAGCAGGCCAGAATCGGTGTTATATGTTGGGACCGCCTGGTCCCCGTTATCAATCTGGCCGCTGCATTTTGCACAAGCTGCAGTTTCCAAACCGTCTTCAAAGGCAGCCCCACGTAGAGCGCATTGCAGTAATCTAGTTTAGAGGTTACCAGAGCATGGACAACTGAAGCGAGGTCATCCCTATCCAGATAGGGGCGAAGTTGGGCCACCAAACAAAGTTGGTAAAAGGCACTCCGTGCCACCGAGGCTACTTGATCCTCAAGTGACAGTGAAGGTTCTAAAAGAACTCCCAAACTACGAACCTGCTCCTTCAAGGGGAGTGTAACCCCGTCCAGAATAGGTTGAGCATCCACCATCCGGTCGGGAGAACCTCCCACTAACAGCATCTCGGTCTTGTCTGGATTAAGCCTCAGTTTATTAGCTCTCATGCAGTCCATTGTCGCTGCCAGGCAACGGTTCAGTACATTGACAGCCTCACCTGAAAAAGATGAAAAGGAGAAGTAGAGCTGCGTGTCATCAGCATACTGATGGCAACGCACTCCAAAACTCCTGATGACTGCACCCAGGGGCTTCATATAGATGTTAAAAAGCATGGGGGACAAAACTGACCCCTGTGGAACCCCATACTGGAGTACCCAGGGTGTCGAGCAGTGCTCCCCAAGCACTACCTTCTGGAGACGACCCGCCAAGTAGGAGCGGAACCACTGCCAAGCAGTGCCACCAACTCCCAAATCAGCGAGTCTCCCCAGAAGGATACCATGGTCGATGGTATCAAAAGCCGCTGAGAGATCAAGGAGAATCAACAGAGTCACACTCCCCCTGTCTTTCTCCCGACAAAGGTCATCATACAGGGCGACCAAGGCTGTCTCTGTACCAAAACCAGGCCTGAAACCCGATTGAAATGGATCTAGATAATCGGTTTCATCCAAGAGTGTCTGGAGCTGGCTGGCAACCACTCGTTCGAGGACCTTGCCCAGGAATGGGACATTTGCTACCGGCCTGTAATTGTTAAGATTTTCTGGGTCCAAGGACGGTTTCTTCAGAAGTGATCTTACCACCGCCTCTTTCAGGCAGCTAGGGACCACTCCCTCTCGCAATGAGGCATTTATCACTTCCCTGGCCCAGCCGGCTGTTCCATGCCTGCTAGCTTTTATTAGCCAAGAGGGGCAAGGGTCCAACTTAGAAGTGGTTGCACGCACCAATCCAAGCACCTTGTCAACGTCCTCAAGCTGTACCAACAAGCTCATCCAAAGAATCAGGACAAGGCCGTGCTCTGGATACCACATTCGATTCAAGTGCTGTAACATTGGAGTCTAAGTCCCGACTTGCTTGTCCTCATGACTGAACTGTCATCATATCTCACACAACATTTTGAACTTGGCATTGAACAATTCCAAAGCATACTGGAATCAATTGAAATCACATCCATTTCTCCAGAGGGCTTTGAATTTGGGCCAGAATATTCTGTATACTCCTGTTACAGAAAACATTCACTCATTCACTTTCTGCAGAGCACTGAAGTGTTGGCTTAAATGCCATATGCTCAAAGTATCTTGGTTTTTACAGATGAGAGGCTGCACAGGGTCCATGGTTGATTTTAGTGTCTACAATACACAAACGAAGTGGAGGGTGGTAAGGAAGTGTATATGTGCATCTGCAACATATTGTGCATTACTACTCTATTCACAGTATAGACAATCAATTAGCAATTAAATTCCCATTACGAGATTTATGCTGGTAAATGGTGATAAACTATAACTATGCCACTAGAACTAACCTGAACAGTATAAGAAGCATATAATCTAGAGATAATATCCCCATTAGTAAATTTTATGGCCCAATAAACAGCTCCCACAAGTTAATAAATGCCAAAGCCATAAACACCAATGCTATTAATGCAGCAAGATTTCAATCCCTCCTCCTTTTGTTGGTGGTCCCAATATACTAAGGAAAAATGCTAGGAAGGAAAAAGAAATTATGCTGACTGTATAAATAACAACGAATTTTTCAGACCCATCTAGAGCTCTTCCAACTTCTTCACGACCCAGATGGTCTGGTAATTCTGTGGTGCATTCTGTGTTTGACTTAGGCAATTAACAAAAGTGTGTGTGTGTGTGTGTGTGTGTGTGTGTGTGTGTAAATATATGTAATTGGATATAGGTAGAGGTAGAGAGAGCATACATCACATTCTTCTATCCCTTGTCAATACACAATTCAAATAGATTTAACAGCCTTTAAACACCTTAAATAAATTCCAGTTAATTTGTATATTCCCTTTAACCTCTATACTGCCAACCTTTCCCCACTTTTACAGAATTAATGAATCCAAGGCTGTGGTAAGATATGGCCATCAGTGACAACCTGAAAGCTAATACAGATAATCATTTTATAGCAAGAATGAAGTTCTGTTTTGGGGAGGGGGTGGAACAAGGAGGAGGATTAATGAAATCAGTTGAAAATAAAACCAAGCCTTCACTGATATTTTTTTAAAACAAGCAATTGAGATATCAAAGTATATTCTATAATATGCCACAACTTCATTTTTCTAAGCAATCAGTTAGTTAAGAATGCCATTGTGCCATCAAACTCTGTTATAGAAATAAATTCTTAATGTTGCTGTGCTTGATTTGCTGCTCACCCAAAATAGCTGAGAGCTTTAGAAATTGTGCCAGCTTAATTTGCACAAAAAAAGTTTGATCCGCATCCTTTCTTTCAATCTGATTCCCCTACAAAGAGGCATCATACTTAACATCACAGTTTCCATGAAATGAGCCTTCGTTTAAGCTGCTATTGAGATTCATGTTTTTGACCTCTGGGGCCTTCATGGCCTTTAGCGTATTCTTATCTTTACCATGGAGATTGCTCTTTTGGCAGCTAAAGGATTAACTACCTCACAATCAAGCCACCCAGAAATAGCATCCTTTCATTCTGCCCACTGGTCCCCATGTGATTTAATGTACAAAGTTTTAATTTAATTCTATTTCTCTTCAAATTCCTTGAGTTTATGTTTTGGGAACAGTTGTACCATCCAAATAACTTGTTCCCAGGGCATCATACAAATGCATGTGAACAATTCACATTCATTAACACTGGCTGATGTTCTTAGCCCTGCTTGGCAAGGTCAGAAACAAGCCACTTGAAAGCTCCCAAAGGTCCCATTCAATATTCATTGAGATGAATTCATTGACTTTGCACAGAGATGCCCAGCTATTGGCTTAAACAAACCAGTTATAGCCACTAAGCAATTTTATCTGGCTCCTAGCAGCATAGTGTCATGGCCCCGTCAGAGGACTCATCAGACGAGGATGACTCGGGAGTAACAGCAGCAAACCCAGAAGGAGAAACGGAGGAAACTCCTGAGAACCCAGCTCCTTCTCCCCCTCAG
Source organism: Rhineura floridana (assembly GCF_030035675.1). Lineage (NCBI taxonomy): Eukaryota > Metazoa > Chordata > Lepidosauria > Squamata > Rhineuridae > Rhineura > Rhineura floridana. The sequence goes on along the minus strand of NC_084484.1, from coordinate 92,832,691 downwards.
CTGCAGAGCACCCCAGACACAGCTGAAGCCCTTCAGCCAGATGCAGGTAATGAACAGGATACTCCCCCCTCACCTGCAGAACGTAGACAACAGAAGGTCAGGCAGAAGAGGGGCAGGCCTGGCCAAAACGCTGATGGCTCACACCTGCTGACAGACCTGCTCCTTAAAAGGCAAACCTTGGCTTCCGCTTGTTGCTGACTACAACGTCAGGCGTGACCACTGTGTGTCTTCCTATCCCCTGAACCTTGACGTGGACTGATCTCTCGGCAAACTAGACCCGAACCTTCACTGACGTCTCTTCTGGATTTCTGGCTTGGCACGTAAGCTTTGAACGGCCTCTGCCCTTATCTTGCTTCCTCCTTGCTAGCCTGGCAGATTTATAGCCAAGCTGCCGGCTGAGGACTTACGGCCTGGCAATTACCAAGGAATCTCCAGCCCTGCCTGCACCCCCACCGACACTGCTGTCTCAGTGAAGAGCTGACACATAGCCCAATTTAAATACAGAATGGTAAAAAGTCATTCAGGCTTTCCAGTCAAAGCAGAACCTGCATCCCACTACTATTCAACAGGGCAGGTGGCAAGTTGCTCTCAGCAACATGTCTTTGGTATACAGATGCCTCTTCCACCAATTCCTAGTCCACCCGTATCTCCAGATCCCCTGAGTAAGCAAGGGAAGGGCTGTGGCAAGAATCAAACTGCTTGCCGACTCACCTGCCCTCTCTATTTGGGTGACATAACAGTGTGGCACAGAAGATGGGTCTACCCTCGCTGGATCATCACCTTGTAGTGGTGAGTGGGCTTGCGTGTTCCAATGAACCCTGTGAGCGATGCCGTCGGGAGTCATGTACTCTCAGCAGGCTCACCCATGGCGGTAAGGTCAAGGGAGAGGAACCGGACCAAGAACGATCCAAGAAAGTCCTCAACGGCAGAACAGGCGGAGGATAACAATGTGTATGTTACAACTGCTGTGAAGGCGGGTGAAGGCTGCAGCAGATAAAAGACTTCCAACCATCGTATCCCATGCCATTGGATCAAAGCCTTTTTATGTCAAGTTTGTGTGTTGATCATCATGCGCCGATCTCCCCACGTAAAACAAATTCATGCACAGGCGTCTTCCAAGCAAATCCATCTGGAAACTATGCCCCCACTGTGGGAGGCTGTGTGGATCCAGAATTGGCCTCTACGGTCACTTATGGACCCACTGTTAAAGACCTTATCTTGGAAGACAATCTTACTTGGCCACGAGTGATCGCCAATGAATGAAAATGACCCACTCAAGGAGGGACAGACCTGGGGGAAAGGGAAGCCTTGTCCCCTGCCAGTTTTGGCTTCTTCTTCTTCTCAGATGACCGGTTGAAGCTGATGCTGATGAGTCTTCCCAAGGCACTAGAACCCTGGACCCTTGACACCAGCCCTGCTGTTAAATTCTGTGGAGTGAAAAAGAACTAAGGACTGTCTACACCACTATTCTTCAATCTTGGGTCCCCAGATGTTGTTGGACTACAACTCCCATCATCCTTGGCCATTGGCTAAGCTGGCAGGGTTGAAAGTGAGTTGTAGTCCAACAACATCTGGGAACCCAAGGCTGAAGAACAGTGGTCTACGCCAACAGGTACTGTGGATGATAAAATGTAAATGTACTGCCTTCAAGTCAATTCTGACTTATGGTGACCCTATGAATAGGGTTTTCATGAGGCTGAGAGGCAGTGACTGGCCCAAGATCACCCAGTGAGCTTCATGGCTGTGTGGGGATTCAAACCCTGGTCTCCCAGGTCACAGTCCAACACCTTAACCACTACACCACACTGGCTGTCTGCTGTGGATGATAAATGTTTTATTTTTCCTAATCAGTTCTCTGCAGAATGGGAAAATCCATATTAAATGGGAAGAAAATACAGGCTGACATTCAGATGAGGATGTCGTGGACAATGTGAAAAACACGCATACATGGGATACATCAAATCCACTTCAATCTGCCATATGGAGACATCTATATAGTGTCCTTAACACACTGCAAACTGACCCTCCTGCTCTACCCTCTCAGCAGGAGCCTTTCTGCAAATATTTCCAATGACTTTTGAGTCCAGTGAAAGACCCAGGGATGCTTTGTAAAATTACAATATTTGAATATTATACAGCCATGAGAGTGGCTGTATACTATAGCCAGCGTGGATTTTTCACATTCCACAATGTTAAATTGAAAATACCCCATCCCATTCTGATGCTCCCAGTACTACAACCTGGGAGACCAGGGTTCAAAACCTCACACATTCGTGAAACTCACTGGGTGACCTTGGGCCAGTCACTGCCTCTCAGCCTCAGAGGAAGGCAATGGTGCAACCACCTCTGAATACCGTTTACCATGAAAACCCTATTCAAAGGGTCGCCATTTTCAAACATGATTGCATAGAGATAAATCCCATTGAACTCAAAAAGTATGCAAATGATCAAACCCTCCCTCCCTTCTCCCTCCTATCCCCTCCCTTTTGCCCCTTCACTCCCCTTTCCTTTGCCCCTCCCTCCCCATTCCCTTCCAATCCCCTCCTTCCCCTTCCCCCTCCTCCTTCCCCCTCCATGGTCAGTTTTACCTATCTTAAGCATGATAGCATGGAAGTAAATACCATTGAACTCTATAAGCATGCAAATAATCAGTCCTGCCCTCCCCTCCCCCTTCCTTTGCCTCCCTCCAATACGCTCCTTCCCATTCCCCCTCCTCCTCCCCCATGGTCAGTTTTTCCTATCCTAACCATGATTGCATAGGAGTAAATCCCGTTGAACTCAATAAGCATGCAAATGATCAGACCTGCTTTCCCCCTCCTTCCCCTCTCCTCTCCCTTCCTCCTCCCCTCCCCTCTTCCTTCCTCCCCCCCCGGTCAATTTAACCTATCCTAAGCATGATTGCACTGGAGTAAATCACACTGAATTCAATAACCATGCAAATAATCAAACCTGTCCTCGTGGCCTCTGCATTTCCTCCCCTCCGTCCTCCCCCCTCCCCTCCCCATCCCCTGTGGTCAGTTTCACCTATCCTAAGCATGATTGCAGGGGAGTAAATCCCATTGAACTCAATAAGCAAGCAAATGATCACTCCATTCTCAGCAAACTTGCACAGGATCCCATTTCTTATCTCCCGAATTAAAAAGCAGGGAAATTCACTAATAGGCAAAAAACCTTGCGGTTTAAGAACGTACCTATAGCCAACAGCTATTTCTATCAAACTTTAAAAAGGCAGGGAAATTGGGCAGCTATAGTGAATGCACCAGGGGAGCAGGAGACCTGACCACCTCTCTGAGATATTGGACTGCCCTACAGATTGGTCAAAATGCAAACACCATTTGGGTTGGTCTTTCACAGTCCAATCCACTTCCTGTGTAGCTTGGAAGAATTTGGTAACATGCCTCTGAGCATATGGTGAGTGGTGGCAACACCTGCAATCAGCCCAAAGAATAGAAAGAAGACATGTGCTGTGCTGATCTTGTTTTAGCAGGGAGGAAGCAACATTATTATGACAGTTGATATAGGTCAGATGGTCACTTCACACACAAAAACTTTATTGCAATCCAAGCCATAAGCCTTATGGAAATACATATACAGATATAAACAATATATTAAGAGTATGTCAGCAATATATTAAAACAGAAAAGGCAGGATACGCCTATAAAACTGTTAACCAAGGATAAAAAGCTCCCTCAGTTTTTGTGCGGCAATCGCAAAATTTGCGACCGCGAGGGAAATTGATCTAGAGTAGTCCGATAGAAGTATAATTACCTTAACCTCGTCAGGGTAAGATACTATTGGTTCTAAAAGTGTTTTTAAGAATTTTTTTCTAGGTTGTTCATAAAGAGGACAGTGTAGTAAATAATGATCAATTTCGTCTACAGCAGTACAGCCATATGAACATTGACGTGAAGCCAGAGGGATGCCTTTATACCTGCCATCTAGAAAGGCCGAGGGCATAGCTTGGAATCGGAGAGCTGTTAAAAGCTCTTCTGATTTTAACTCTATCCAGAGTATCAAGATAGTTGGACATAAAGTGGTTTAGTTTAAAGCGTGGATACCAACGAGAGTAGGGGGCCGTCATGATATAAGCTCGATCTTGGCTAGCATCATTCTCAAAAATTAAGTTACGAAGGGCTAATCTGTTTAAATTCAGTACATCAGGCTGGGAGAGATCGTATTTTGCCAGTAACTTTAGATATTCAGAGGCCAAACCCTCGATTTGCATTTGTTCCAACCAGCATTGTTTCACCAGAGCTGAATCCTCCATTTTAAGGATTCTCTGCCAATATCTTAAATTGGCCAGGTCAATACGAGCTGCAATTGATGGTAGTCCCATTTCAGCTCTTAAATGAGCTGCTGGCGTCCCCATTGGTAAACCTAATACTAGTCTCATAAATGCATTTTGAGTTGACTCTAGTTGGCTACTAGCTGAGAGGCCCCACAGTTCTGAACCATACAAGATCTTTGGTATTATTTTAGATTTGAGTATTTTAACCATAGGAAGATGGTCACTTTGAATATGTCTGATTTCCTTTGCAATTTTAGTGAAGTTTCCTATAGGAAATCATTTTCTTTTTTTCTATTTCTGTGAATATGTGAAGTACAGCAACACTTTGCAAAATTTACACTAAAAAAACTCCAAAAATAATTGTGGAATAATGACACTGAATTCTGCAGAATAGTCTCCAGTGAACCTCAGGAGTGTCTCAATTTGCACAAGATAAAACAGTGGGAGGTGAAATATATTCTAGCAAAATGCTAGGTGTGCTCTATGTTTTTAACTGACCGTGCCCACCTTGCCTTAAATGAAGTGGTTTAAACATAGCAGGGTGAAAACATGCATCTTCTTTTTTCCAACAGCTAGAGTCATTGCTGAAGTAGCAACATATTGGAATCAGTCTGATTTTACATCAAACTGCAGTTTCAGATTCCACTGTTAATGCACCCAAAATAGAAATAGAACATAACCGACAATTTGAAACACAAAAAATGCTGTCTTCACCATCATATGACACTGACCAATAGAAAGGCTTTGAAATTAATAAAAATAAATTTGACACAGATTTCTAGGATGAATAATGAGGAAAATAAACTTTTCTAGTTTAGATTTTCTGTAGAAACATTAGTAACACAGGAAAGAAGCAAAGTAAGAACACCAACAAACATACAAAAATATAATTCTCTATCTTTGGAGATGGCAGGTGTTGCCACCACTTACCATATGCTCAGAGGCACATGTTACCAACTTCTTCCAAGCTACACAGGAAGTGGATTGGACTCTGAAAGACCAACCCAAATGGTGTTTGCATTTTGACCAATTTGTAGGGCAGTCCAATATCTCAGAGAGGAGTTCAGGTCTCCTGCTCCCCTGATGCATTCACTATAGCTGCCCAATTTCCCTGCTTTTTAAAGTTGGATAGATATAGCTGTGGGCTATAGGTACGTTCTTAAACCGCAAGGTTTTTTGCCTATTAGTGAATTGCCTACAGGTTCTGAACAGAAGCTAGCAAACCCAGGCATGAACATCAGTGTTCCCATTTTATGGAGGTCAAACCTACCTCCAATAACACACCTGCCATAGGAAGTCTGTAAATTTTTTGGAAGGGTTGTGAAATAGCAGCAGAAATTCTATGATGAGTTGGCTGAGAGTGCTAAAAGAACACAGGGATGGAAACTCTTCAGTGGTGCTGTGCGTCAGTGGAGCAGTGGAATCCACTCCAAGTATTAGTCCAAACTTTCAAGAAGCTATCCAAGGTACTGAAGCACTAAAACCTGGAGCGGACTGCCCCACTGACATGGAACCACCGGCCACCACTGCAACTCTTGCATTAAGTCTGGAACAAATTAATATAGCTAGAAACAGCATAATCTTTATGACCTGAAGACAGATAGGTGGCATACATGCCAACTTACCTTAATGTCCATGACACAGAACGGTGTCAGCACCAGGCATGTTCCTGTTATGCATCAAAGTCATGGTCTGAACTGTCCAACAAACAGGTCAAAATATAGTTAGTGTCTCAGGAGGCTTATAGACCAAACACAACTCTAAAAACACAGTGGGAGAGCTGGTTTCTGCCTGTAAATTCCAAATTAGATGTCATTACATGTGGATGGTGATGATGTAATGTTGATCTGAATAGCATATTAGCAAAGACAGCCTTTCATCTGGCTGCCCAGGACTTGTCTACAGCAGTAGGGAACGGTGGAATGGAATACACTTACCTTTTTTCAACTTTGTTTTGCCACTGCACTTATTGGCATTGCCTTGCTAAAAATTGTCTTGGCATAGCAATGCTCTAAAGGAGGTTGAGGTGGGAGTTTGCCTCATGCAAATGGAATGTCTACCGCATGAGAAAATGTTGCCATTGGCTGACACTGAACTGTCTCCAGTGAATTCATTGGACAATGGAAGGTGTTTCTCCAGGTGATGGAGGAGGACCTTGGAGAGAATTCCAATGAAAACAACGCAAACCAAAAAAGAAGTATGAAGCCTTTTCTCCGTCAGTTTATGTTCCCAGCAGTGTAAATCACCAGCTGTGCTTCACACAGACCCCCGTCAGAAGAGTTGGAAGGCCTAAGAATTAATATTCTGATTACCTTTATAGTCAGCTGAGCTGTTTGTTGTTTTGCCAATGAGTTTCAAACCTGCAAGTGGTGATGGTGGGGGAATTGTGGCAGGATCTATTGACCCATTTTTCATCCTTGACACAAAAGAGAATGCCCTTGAAAACGGAGCTAAGATTACGTGGTCTTTTATGACTCACCTTGAAGGGGCATCTCATGCGTCCTTTTACCAAAATTAATTGAAAATGGAAATGGACTGCCTTCAAGTCGATCCCAACTTATGGCGACCCTATGAATAGGGTTTTCATGGTAAGCAGTATTCAGAGGGGGGTTACCATTGCCTCCCTCTGAGGCTAGTCCTCCCCAGCTGGCTAGGGCCTGCTCAGCTTGCCACAGCTGCACAAGCTAGCCCCTTCCTTGTCTGCAATTGCCAACTGGGGGGACAACTGGGCTCCTTGGGACTATGCAGCTTGCCCACGGCTGCAGAGGTGGCAGGGCACGTAACCCCTGAGCCACTCACTGTGGGGGTGATCTTTAGCCGACCCTTTACCCCCAGGAGACACGAGCGGGGATTTGAACTTACAGACTCTGGACTCCCAGCCAGGCTCTCCTCCCCACTGTGCTATACCAGCTGTGCCCAGAATTAATTATTGAGCTGTAAACCCAAAATAGGGTGGGGGAACAAAATTCAGAAATGAGTACATCTCCACAAATACTTGGGAAAGCAACAGAATCTATGAACAATTATTTAACTGGCACATGGTGTCTGAAAGACCCCAAAAAGTCAGTAAGACTGTACACCACCACTCATTTAAAAGGCATGGGAAGACCACATTGAACCTTTCTCTGACATCTTGACTCTCTCATCCGTAGACTGCATTTGAGTGCTCAGATTACAGAAAAATCAGAGAAGAAGCAGCTCCCTTCCCTTTTGTGACAGCGGCTTTAACTACTTTACAGAGGTGCTCCTCTGTTTGAAGGTATTCTCTGTCTGAAGGGCTATCTGATCTAAGTCCAGTTGAAAGATAAAGAGTCGTAGGAAAGGAGAACAGAGTCCTTGAAGTTGTCCATCAGTAGTTAGCACCTAGACAGCATAGTGAGCAGGCACATGGGTCATCCCTGCTAGGGTGAGATAGATTGTATTCCTATTTAAATGATAGTCATTATTTCTAAATTTGCATCTATCTGTATGAAACAGCATATGGATTTTTTTTTGCAAATCTGTGACCTTCCCTCCCCCCTTCTTTAGTGATGCATTTCCTCTTTTGGGGCAATGTTTAATAAGTGACCATCCTTGTAAGAAACTGACATATGGGCAACCAGGAGAGGACATGGCAGAACAAGTAATGGAAGAACTCTGTTTCAGGCAAAGTTGTCAGCTTTTTAGGTCCTTCTTCTCTTAATACCTTTAGCAAGAGTTTAATCTCCTGATAATTAGCAGGCATCTCCATTCTGTGAAAGGATTTCCCTGCTGAGTTCTGGGGCTTAATCATAAACAACTCTTAGAGGCAAAGGAGGAGGCCAGAAGGGTTGTTGTTTTTTTTTCAGGCCAGTTGCCAACCCTAGGGATCCCACTATATACAAGCCCTGCATAACTGGTTAACTGATTGCCTAATTTCTCTCATGTCGAAATTTAATCTGTTTGCAAAGAATGTTTGATAATAATTTTGATTTTGCTGAGGATCAGCTTGATTATTAAAATGCTCCACTTAGCAAAGACCTACTAAACTGAAAGGGGTTTATGTTGGCAAAGTGTTTTGGGGACTGGCATAGAAGCAGCACATTCTAAGCAGTTCTTTTCAGGTTTACAAAGTTTCCACTGGAGCCAAACTTCCTTCACAGCCTGGAGGGAAGTATTGTATGGGGGGTGGGGTGGGAGGAGAGAAACCCAGCAGTACCAGTGTGTAAAACATAATTCTAAATAAAACTCTAAATAGCATGTGCTGTCTCAAGATTTTTTGCTTTTAAAATCATGTTTATATTGAGAAATATGCACATTTCCCTTCTGGGCAAATTAAAACCAGCTGAAATTGCTTTATTCAAAACTCCCCCCCCCAATACGTTTTCTTTAGCCAGAGATAAAAGATTGAGCTCCCACTGAGAACTTTCCTGAAAGAAAGTAGCGCATGACAGAAAGGTAGTTATAATGCAGATCATGTTTTCTTGCGCCCTTAAGTTGAATTTTTGCAATTTATGGCATTTCTCAACTATTTGCTGGCCTTTCAGGAGAGAATAGTCTCCCTGTACTGAAATCTGGGTTCTATTAGAAGAACAAACAAACCTTCTCAGTGGCCAAGTGAGATTGCCTAATATCCATGCAGCCCAGGTCTACACATCTTTACTCAAAAGTAAGTCCCACATATTTCAGTGAGACTTACTCCTAGGGAAGTGTGCATCAAATTGTAGCCTTGATTTCATAAGAAAATATTCTCAACAGCCTCAGCTGTGAGAAGGGGCTAGTTCTTTGTTGGGATGCTCATGCAAATGGGATTTTACAGAACTGTGCACCTTGCAGAGAGCTCTCAGTGCCTTGCTGTGTATGTACATAACAAGGCTATTCCCTTCAGGTGGCCTGGTGCAAAGGAGGACAGGGCTCCTGCCCCTTTAAGAGTGGTGCTCTTGAAGAGGGAATTTCAGCAATGTACCTAACATAATGTGCACTTGCTGAAATTCCCTCTTCCACACAGCTATTCAAGATGTAGGAGACCTGACCTTGTTTGCATCTAGCCACCCTATTTTGCAGTCAGCAACAATGGTAAAACTGAATAAGAATTGGTACTGGCGCTTATGATTAAAATAACCTACACTTTCCATTAGTTGACTAAGGCTGCAATTCAGTACACACCTGGGAGGAAGTCCCATTGAACCTAATGGAGCATACTTCTGAATAAATGTGTAATGGATTGCATGCCCTATGCCTGCTCCCTTGAAAGGGGATGCTGGTGGCAGATGTTCTTCAGAGCCCAGTAAACCAGGTGCCAATACTGTCTAACACATGCTTATTAGTACAATTACCCCATTCCAGAGAAACATATGGGATTATGTATGCCTATGAAGGCTTCCTTCTTACTTTCTTTTCTGGGCACAGCTTGTGGGCTTCTTTGGGCAAGATGTGATAGGCTTGCTTGCTTGCTTGCTTGCTTATTTATTTATATCCCGCCCTTCCTCCCAGTAGGAGCCCAGGGCGGCAACTATCATTATGGTTGGAGGAGAAATTAAGACCAGTGCATATTTCAATGCAAACATATCTAATTTGCCCTTCCTGAAACAATGTGCAAACTGAAACACAGCTGCTCTTCCAAATTCACACTTCTCTGAATTCTGCAGCGCAGTTGTTCTAACCAATAAAATGTTGGAAAATGCATGTATTGGGGAAACGGCATAGAAATGCATGTATTGGGGAAAATAATATATAAAGGTGCATTATATCAGGGAAATTGGTTTCAAAACTATGCATATTAGGCAAAATTGCATACAAAACTGTGTATATTAGGAGAAATGTGCACTAAAATACTGATGAATTGTCATCAGGACTTTTTTCCCCAGCAAATTGATGCAGAAATGTGGTAAACTGACTTTTACATGGGGAAAATGAGAAACGGGGGGGTAACCAAAATCACCAGATTTGTTCATCCCTACTTACTAACTCTCACTTTGTTGCAAAACATGATAAGGAAATGATCCATGATGACTGATCATGTAATCAGTTAGATAAACACAGAGACTGATAATGTGCTCTAGATGGATTTACATATCTTGAAAGAGTGGTTATATAGCCTGGGAGTAGGGCTGTCCAGAGCCCACTTGACCTGATCCAGGGTCCCAATCCAATCCAGGGATCACCCAATCCAGATCTGGCCCTGAATCATTTCAGGGACTGGGGCTAACGTTTAATTATGGCTTTAAAAATCCCAATTAAACATGCAGGACGGGGGAGGCAGCATGGAGGAAGGAGTTTTCCCTCATATTGTTGAGCGGGAGAAGGAGACGCTCTCATAGTTCCCTTCTGGTTTGTCTGGGGTGAGCTAGCTGGCCCTATAGTGTGCTGGTGCTGCCCCCCATTGATTCCTTCTTCATGCTGTAGTTGTCTCTTTGCAGCCTCCCCCCCCCAAGTGAGGTGAGCGAAGGGGATGGAGTGAGCAATGTGGAGCATGTGTGCCCATCTGCTTCATAATTGTCACCACATTCCCCCACGCATGTGGGCAGGCAGGCAGGAAAAGTGCATGCTGGCTGGCGTGGTCAGGTGGGGGGGGAGTGGAGGGAGAGGGTGCAGGACAAGGCAAGAGCAGCAGCAGTGGTGGTAGCAGCAGAGAAGCAGCCTCTCTTAGGAAGCGTCACAAGCCCCCAAAGCCCTGCCCTGTGGGCCACTTGCTTCCCTGGCTAAGCCACGCAGGGAGCACCTTGGTGAGTGTGCAGGACTGAATCCTCTGCTCACCCTGCTGGGGCCTGCAGCCTTCCTGCCTGACTTCCCACCCCCTGCAACCCCAGATAGTTCTGGGTGGCCTGGCCCAGGACAATCTGGGATCCCCCTGAATTGGCTCTATTTGGTTCATGCTTTAGCTAAAACTGCTGCACAGCCCTACTGAGTAATGCTTTTGGGCCATGCTTTATTGCTGGAATCTCAAGGCTAAACTTGATATGAGGTGAAAGACACATGTTGTGTCTTCCAAATTTTGAAAAAATACCCAACCAACTTTAGCATAGTGCTTCCAGTGCTTATGACTTTGGTTGGAGTAGCAGCACCTGGGAATGCGGGGTGACCTTTGTCTGTAGTATGCTTTCCTATTCGGTGTTTCCCTGCTGGACCAGATTTGGGGGGCATGGGGGAGGGCTTCAGAAGAAGACCACACAAAATTCTCTCCCTCCTAGCTCCACTGACAGTTGCCTTTCATTAGTGGAGTGATACTCGCTGGATTTGTCCCAGTATCTTTTGTCTGGTGGGAAGAAAAAAAAACTGAGGTTGATTTTGATTGAGGAAACAACCAATGGGAAGACAGATTTGCACACCTTTCCCCACACCACGATTCAGAACAATTCCCAGGGAGGTTTAACAGCCAGTCCCTCTCTTCAGAGAACACTGAGAATTGTAGCTCTATGAGGGGGATATGGGTCTTCTAACAACTCTTAGCACCCTTCACAAACTATGTTTCCAGGATTCTTTGGGGGAAGCCATAACTGTTTAAAGTGGAACAATAGTGGAATAAATGTCTGGTGTGATGTGGCCCCGGATTGAACTGGTGCAGAATGTTGGTGCGGGAAGAAGTGTGCCCGGGTGAAAAAGAGGACAGGGCCCCTGCGTCTTCTGTGTAGAATAGGGCATTTCAAAAGGTCCGCTTCATCAGTTAGGGTTCTTTTAATCTGGCTCCCCTAGTTGGTATCTGTGCTCATATTCAGCCCATTCTGCTCAGTTACGTTGATTCTCAGCTCAGGGGTAGGGATAAAGATGCTGATTTTAACCTCTAAATCAGGGATGGGGAACCTGTAAATTTTGTTGGACTTCAACTCCCATCAACCTAGCCAGCATGTCCAATGGTCAGGAATGCCAAAGATGGAATCCTACAACATCTGGAGAGCCACAAGTTCTCGCCTCTGCTCTAAAGCCTTGCACAATCTGGAGTCCTCATCTCAGAGGACCATCGCTTCCTATGTGAGCCCACTCACCAGTCGAGGTCTAATTGACTGGTATTGTTATTCCTGCTGACTTTTGGCAGGTTGTGTAGTGACAGCTTGGAATAGGCTTTTTACACCAATAACTGGAACAGTGGACCCTCAATGACAGAGGCCCTGCTTCTTTCTGTGGCTGCTCAGACTTGTATCACGTCTTAGTCTTGGTTCTGGTTTTAATGTGTGGCAGGCTGCTTTGAACATATGGAAAAGAAAGATAAAAATAGTTCAATGAAAACCCCCAAATATAACTACAATAAAATGGGGTGGGGGCATCATATGGGAAACAAAAAGGGAATAACTCAAAATCAGTGCAGAATGGAAGTCACCATTAGTGATGGGGGTTCTTGCCTGCCCATCAATGGGCCCATTTAGACCAATGAAAGGCATCTTGTCTGAATCAGGAATACTCACATGTAAGCACAATGGTAGTGATCCACAAAGACTGCGGAGAAAACACTACCATTCAAGGACAGAGACAGTTTTTTTAATTTTATTTTATTGGCACAGGATAGCCCTCTGCTGTGTAAGCACAAGATTTGGCAGCGGTTTTAATAGCAAACAATCAGACACTAAGTCAGCACAGGTTCAGTGAACCAAAACTGGGCAAATTTCAACTGGACAAAGCAATTGTATAAATGAGTTCTCTGTGTTGACAGACTATCTGCTTTTCATTTCTCAGACTTTTAAAATTATATAATGTGAAACTTTATCTTAAGAAGAAAGGAAAACTTGCTGTCTGGGACTGGTGGCATCACAATCTGGGTGTTTTGTTTTGTTTTCAAACTGGTATCCAAGCCCCCAAACTACCAACTTATACTGTATACCTGTTAATTGTTTTCCTGGAAATCTGCCTCTCATTTTAATTGTGGCTGCAATCCTACACACACTTCTCTGGGAGGAAGCCCCATTGACTACAATGGCAACTTACTTTTGAGTAAGCATGCATGAGAGCACACTGTAAGAGAGAAACACCGTGTCCGCCATCACTTTGGATTTTCTAGGCATGCCTGCTTTTACTTCCCCTTCGCCCCTTAGTAAATTATTTCAGCATTTGTTTATCAAAGTTCATCCACACAGCTTCATTTGTGCTGAACCCCCTCCCCCAAATTCCCAAAGCACTTTAATAAATTAACATGAAACTATGCAATGCATCTGGTGTTCCCCATGCTGATTTATTTCTACAGCAACACACACACACACACACACACACACTGCCCCGTGATAAATGATTCAAGGTAGATGGCTCCTCGGAGAGGGGAGATCCATGATGAATAGTTCACAGTTGGTACCTACACAGCAGTGCAACCCACCCACCCCCGGACTTCCTGAGGAGGCTGTAGGGGAAAAGAAGGGATAAAGTCTTTGAAGGAAGCAGCTGTCTGGTTTGGACTATCTCCCAAGGAGTGAACGGCAACTTTCATCTTTAGTGCCTTATTAGGGTAATAAGAAATTGAATGAATGATCAGCTTGTGATGAACAGGGAGCACTAAAAATAAATCCATTTATCTACATATTCACGTGGGATAGCAAGAGGAATGAATTATAAATGCCAGTACATTGTTTAAGAGCAGGATCTCTCACATTTCACATGTTCACATCATAGGTAGAATTACAAAGCAAAACTATGGTGTACTGCTCCATCAATGTGGTATAGTGGTTGGACTCTGACCTGGGAGACTAGGGTTCAAATACACACCCTGCCATAAAGCTTTCTGGATGACTTTGGGCCAATCACCTTCTCAGCCTAACCTACCTCACAGGGTTGTTATGAGGATAAAATGGGGACAGGGAAAACCATGTACGCCACCTTGAATTCCTTGGAACAAAGGTGGGATATAAATGTAATAATAAAAAATAAAATAAGTCCCATTAAGGGAGAACCCCTGCACCTACCCCTGCAGGCTTCATTCTCTCAGAAGGGACAACCATGCCAGCAATTTGGATCCAATTCTGGCAGAAAATTAAGAAATTAGAAACTTAAAAAAACTGTAAAGGTTCCCTGCATGGAATCTAAATGAAGCTAATAAAGTATAGTAGGATTTCAAAAGCTGCATATTGGCTAATAAAAAACAGCATTAACATAAAACCTCAGCACAATCTACACGGCAAAGTATGTTTTCTTATCTGCTCTTTATGAGTTGGATGCAAGATATTGTGACTTATCCTTATGCTACCTCCAGAACTAGAAAAGGTCCTCAAGTGCAAAGATGTATCACTGAACACTAAAGTCAGGATCATTCAAACCATGGTATTCCCAATCTCTATGTATGGATGTGAAAGTGAAAAAAAACGGATAAGAGAAAAATCAACTCATTTGAAATGTGGTGTTGGAGGAGCGCTTTGCGCATACCATGGACTGTGAAAAAGACAAATAATTGGGTGTTAGAACAAATTAAACCAGAACTATCATTAGAAGCTAAAATGATGAAACTGAGGTTATCATACTTTGGACACATCGTGAGAAGACATGATTCACTAGAAAAGAGAATAATGCTGGGAAAAACAGAAGGGAGCAGAAAAAGAGGAAGGCCAAACAAGAGATGGATTGATTCCCTAAAGGAAGCCACAGACCTGAACTTACAAGATCTGAACGGGGTGGTTCACAACAGATGCTATTGGAGGTTGCTAATTCATAGGGTTACCATAAGTCGAAATCGACTTGGAGGCACATAACAACAACAACAGTATTTGTGATCTCACAAAACAGCTGTAAAAGCTGCAGGAACTAATATATTGCTGTTTGATTTTGATAAAGTTCCACAGAAGTACAAAAAAGACAAATGTCCCTTCCCACAGACTTTATTATCCAGGTTACATGGATCATAGTACAAAAGCAGACAATGAAAGGAAATGCAGTGTTTGCTTTTGCACTCTCCCAATAGCCCTAGCCATCAACACTTCTGCAATGCATCTTCTTGATAAGTGTTGCTAGGCATCAGGGGGTCTAGCTGAATCCTAAATGATAAATATATCAATTTGGCTAGACTAATAATGTATAGAGAAACTGCACATCCATAGAAAATATTTTCTAAACATTTGCTCTTTCTTGAGAGGCATCACAGTCTTAGAAGTCGAATCTCTAGACTTGTCCCAAGGCAGGTGATGTGTGAGTAAACAAGAGGACCAGTAGGAGACCTGAAGGGACCTTAGAGGAAGGAATGGGGGCTGCATCCTCAGTCACTGTTCCTGAGCTTTTAAAGAGACAGGCACAATGTCTGGGATGACAGCTTGAAATCCTACTCAAGTTGGTGTTAATGCACAGAGAAAAGCTGGTGTAGAACAGGCTAGAAGCACTTCCAGACTGTTGCTTTTTTGGGATGCAATGCAATCACATACTGGCAAATTCAGATTACACAATTAAAGCTGATTTAGAACTGCTGTGCCACAAACCACCTTCCCTAAAAGTCTGGACTTTTTGTAATAAGGAAAGTGATGGGAAAATGCACTGGAAAGTGAGGGACAGCAATTGCTTCATGCAATGTCATCTAGCCTCCTTGCAAACAAAGCAGAGTAAATACTCATTAAATAGCCAACACCATATAATCTCCCTGATCGCTCAATAAACAGGTAATCTGAAAGCGCCCTAAATCCACTGAAGGCAGTGGGAATAATAGCCTGGTCTAACACACATTATCTGGAAGATAGTCCTATTGGTGTCAACCCATTTTATTTGAAGAAATGTGCTCAAAATCTAAAGTGGCTGAATTAAAGGTATACTGGCTTAAACCATTTGTGGATTTCATGCATCATGGGATGGCAAAGATCAGGTGGAGCAAGGTGTTCCCCACACATACTGTATAGCTGGGCTGGGAATCAGTTGAATCACTGTTTATTCTAAAATGAGACATATTTACTATGCTGGAAAAGGCAAATGGAAATACTGGGCATTCTAATGGCTGCAATCCTACTTACAGTAAAATGAGGCTTCCTTCTGAGTAAAGATACATAGGATCAAACCATACAAAGGTTGAAATGTTATCTAAATCAAAATCCCATGCCACTTTAAAATCGCAATTTATTTTCTAGCTGTGCAATCCAATCCTATGCATGCTTACCCACAAGTATGCCCCATTGATTTTAGTGGCGCTTACTCCCGGAATAGGACTGAACCCCTAGAAACACAGTGGCTTATTACTATTCTCACTCATGGTTCACTTTAAATCCTAGGTTTCATTAGTTTAATCTTCTCTGCAAGGTCAGCTTCATGTATCAAAATCAACCTGTCTTATATTTGCTTCACAGATCATCACTGGCATATCTCTCAAATTGTTATATGTTACAATTACTTCGTTTCTCCCCACCCATCTCCCAAACAATGTCAAGATTTATTAAATGTGAAAAGTCCAACAGTGACCTTGGCTCTCACTTGCTAACTCTGACTCTCATGAGTCCATAAATCATTGTGCTTAGTTCAATTTATAGGGATCAACATCTGCTTATCATACAATATTTAGGTTGCAGGTGTATTCAGCTAGTAAAATAAACACATGCATTTACAATTGCTCAGGCCGCAGAACATTAGACAGACACTAAGGAGAGCTCATATGTATGAAAACACTTCAGCTATATAGATGAACGGACACCATCTATACCACTTATGCAAAATGGAAATGGTGCAATGGGACAATTGAGTTTTGTTTGGGTCTTAGTAACTTTAAAGAAGTTATTAATCTGAGGGGGGCAGTCTCCCCTTTGTTCTTTGCTTGTGGGGTGGTGAGGAGGGAGGAACATCACCTAGCTATCTCTGCCTAGAGGTTGCAGCTGACAACTAACAAAAAATCACAGATTATCTTTCTGTTACATTCAGTAGTGTAGTGGCAAATTCAGAAGTGCAGGGTCCCTTCATGTTAGTCATAGCCACACACTCTCCTCCCTTTTTTTGCTGCAGGGTTGAGAATGAGATGCCTTCTTCCACAACAACAGATGTCCCTAGGAGCCAATAAGCATGAAAGAGGAGAGTGTTAGCTACTGAGAAGAGTCCTTTCAGTGGCTGACTCGCCTTATTTCAGTCAATTTCACTTAGTGGCTACAATCAGCAGGAAAGGACAAGAAAGCATGTGAGAAGACTCTTCTCAATGGCTAACACTCCCCTTTCATGCTGATTGGCTTGTAGGTTTCTGGAGACATAGGGACCCTGCTTTGACCCTGCTCCCAAAAAAGTAAGGGTTCTAAGACTCCCTACAACCCCAGACGACTACACCCCTGGTTACATTTGTATCTAATCTCTCCTTCAGAAATATATCCTGAACCTGAGACCTTCTGCATGCAAAGCAGATACTTCTGGTCTCTCCTACATGCAGAAAGCACCATCTTTTCCCAGTGTGCTTTGGTGCATATTCTGGGGGAAAAAACTGGTATAGACAAACACTGCGTGGTTAGTTGACCTGTCACTGTCCGGTTTGCAAACCCTGATAGCTACTGATATTCCCTCTCTGCAGTGAGGGACAGGCAGATCTGCCAATTTTTGTTTTTCTCCGTTTCTCATTTTTCTAGTCTTAAGTTCAGTTCTCCACATTTCCATATCAGTTTGCTTTAAAAAAAAAAAGTTCTTGTGAAAATTCATCAGCATATTAGTGCACGTCTCTCCCTACACATTTCTCCTATACATAATATACACAATTTCTATTCAGTTTTACCTAATAAATATACACATAGGGATTGGGGGGGGGAGAGGAGTTGCTGTGGTCTACAGAACTTCCATCTGTGTCACTAGGAAACCACTCTGTCTTGGAGCTGGCTGTGAGGGCCTGCACCTGGTGTCAGGCCGAGGAGACAGGAAACTAGGGTTGCTGCTGGTGTACTGTCCACCCTGCTGCCAGGCAGCTTCTCTGACTGAGCTGCCAGAGGCTATCTCGGCTGTGGTATTGGAAGAGCCCAGAACGATAGTGCTGGGTGATTTCAATGTCCATGCTGAGGCTGCCTCTAGTGTTCCAGCTAGGCACTTCATGGACGACCATGGGGCTGTCTCAAGTTGTCACCCGTCCGACGCATAGGGCAGGGCACACCCTCGACTTGGTTTTTGCTCCAGATGGAGGAAGGGGTGGTCTTGAGATGGGGGGGTGGATGTCACCCCATTGTAATGGTCAGACCACTTTCTGGTGAAGTTTAGACTTGTAGCTTCGCTCCTTCCCTGCAGGAGTGGTGGACAGATTAAGATGGTCCACCCCTGGAGACTAATGGAATCCACTGGATTTCTGAATGCCCTGAGGAAGTTCCCAGTAGATAGACCGGGTGACCCTGTTGAAGTGCTTGTCACACTGTGGAATCTGAGTGCCCTCTCTGGCATTGTGGAGCCCAGTTTGCACCTTGGTACACCAGTGAGCTACAGGCAATGAAACAGGCTGGACAATGGCTAGAGTGCAAGTGGCAAAAGACATGCTGTGAGGCTGATCGGGCACAAGTAAAACATCATAACCTCACCTACTGTGTGGCAGTGGGGGCAGCGAAGAAGGCCCACTTCTCTGCCTCCATCGCATCCTCAAGTAGCTGTCCAGTGGAGCTTTTCCGTATTGTCAGGGGTCTGTTGACATCAACTCCAGGAAATGGAGTCTTAGACCCTTCGGAGGCCCACTGTGAATAGTTTACAAGGCACTTTGAGGGTAACGTTGCTTGGCTCCATAGCAGTCTTGATGCCCCCTCCACATCTACTGTAGTCCCCAATGAGGTGTCCAGTGCAATGTCTTCTGCAACTTCTTGGGAATGGTTTCAGTTGTTCCAGCCTGATGGCATAGACAAGGTGCTTGTGATGATGCAGTCAGCAACGTGTCCTCTAGACCCTTGTCCTTCTTGGCTTATTAAAGCTTACCAAGGGGGTTTGACCGAGTGGATCCAGGGTGTGGTCAATGAATCATTGCAGGACAGAGTGGTCCCAGCCGCCCTGAAAGTGCCGTTAATCTGACCGCTCCTGAAAAAGCCCACCTTAGACCCATTGGTCTGCGACAATTACTGACCAGTCGCAAATACCCCTTTTTTAGGGAAGGTGATTGAGAGGGTTGTGGTGCAGCAATTGCAAGTACTCTTGGATAGAACAGATTATCTTGACCTGTTCCAGTCTGGGTTCAGGCCTGGTTATGGGACTGAATCGGTCTTGGTTGCACTGATGGATGACCTTTATCGGGAGAAGGACAGGGGGAGTGCGACCCTGTTATTCTTACTTGATCTCTCAGCGGCTTTTGATACCATTGACCATGGTATCCTTCTGGGCCGACTTGGTGAGATGGGTACTGGAGGCACTGTTTTACAGTGGTTCCGATCCTATTTCCAGGGTTGTTTTCAGAGAATAGCATTGGGTGATTGTCTATCGGCCCCCTGGCAGCTGTGCTGTAGGGTGCTGCAGGGTACCATCTTGTGCCCATGCTGTTTAACATCTACATGAAGCCCTTGGGATTGGTCATCAGGAGCTTTGGGGCAAGGTGTCAGCAGTATGCTGATGATACCCAGCTCTATTTTTCTGTAACATCTGAATTGGGAGAGGCCATGCAAGCCCTGGACTGGTGCCTGGACTCAGTGGTGGGCTGGACGAGGGCCAATAAACTGAGTCTGAATCCTAGCAAGACGGAGGTGCTGTGGGTTGGTGGTTCCCGACTTCAGATAATTGGTCAGTTGCCTGCTTTGGATGGGGCCATACTCCCTCTGAAAAAGCAGGTCCATAGTCTGGGGTTGCTCCTGGATCCATCTTTGTTGCTAGAGGCCCAGATTACCTCAGTGGGAAGGAGTGCCTTTTACCAGCTTCAGCTGGCAAGACAGCTGTGGCAGTTTCTGGACAGGGATAGCCTGACCTCTGTTGTCCACACACTGGTAACCTCCAGGCTGGATTACTGTAATGAGTTCTATGTGGGGCTGCCCTTGAGGTTGGTCCAGAAGCAGCAGCTGGTGCAAAATGCAATGATGAGACTGCTCACTGGGGCAGGGTATTGCCAACATGACACCCCACTGCCTGCTCATTTGCTACTGGGCCAAGTTCAAGGTTCTAGTTTTGGTGTACAAAGCCCTATACAGCTCGGGACCAGGATACCTGAAAGACCATCTTATCCCTTATATATCCAGTTGAACACTGTGCTCTGTAGGTGAGGGCCTCCTGCAGATACCATCTTATCAGGAGGTCCGTTCTGCACAACATAGGAAACGGACCTTTAGTGTGGCGGCACCTACTCTGTGGAATTCCCTCCCCTTAAATATTAGACAGGTGCCATCTCTGTTATCTTTTCGGCATCTATTGAAGACCTTCCTCTTTCAACAAGCCTTTTAAGTTGAGACCTTATCCCAGTCTGCTTCTGTGTTGGAAATGCTTTTTAATATGCTTTTAAACTTTTTTTAAAACAATATGTTTTTTAACCTTTTTTTAAAAAAAAGTCTTCAAGCTTAAAAAAATGTTTTTAAAGTTGTTTTGTTTTAATGTATTTTAATGTCTGTTTTTATGATGTTTTAAAGTGTTTTTAGTGCTTTTGTTTGCCGCCCTGGGCTCCTGCTGGGAGGGAGGGTGGGATAAATAACTAACTAAATAAATATTTGCAAAGCAGTTTCCCCTAAAATGCATTTTTGTTTGTTATTTTCACTAATACATGCATTTTTATGCACACTTAGCTCATCTATGTGCATTTTTGTAGACCTAATGTGGCTGGAGAACTGCCCTGCAAAAATTTGTATTAGTGTGAATTTCAAAGGATGGCTGTGTATCAGTTTGTGTATTATTTTGGAAAACATGAATTCGGTAGATTCACCTTAAAATGTGAACTGGATTGAATTTCTCCTCCAGCCCTGTCTACAAGGAACTGCACGGAACCTATATTCCTGAGAGGAAAAAAGGAAATGGCCTGGCTTCCTCATAACACAGCAAGTGAAGCTTTTCAGAGCATATTGCCTGCAAATATCTGCAGATAAGCCACTGCTAGAGGCATATGGGAGGAGATGTTGGTAAAAATGTTGGTAGCCCTATTACTCACAAGGTAGGACTGGGCTTCCTGCTCCAAAAGCTCAGATAAAATTGTTCACTATCACATAACATAGGGTGGTTTTGGAAGGAGGTGGCCTGGGAGAGGGCATTCTCTGTGGTGGGCCCTAAGTTGTGGAACTCCCTCACCCCCCAAGGTGCATTTGGCAACCTCAATTGTACAGTTTTAGGAATGCTGAACACACATCTGGCCATAGACACCTGAGACATATATTTTTAGGACCCACCCTATTTTGTGGTTCTAGGTTGTTTTTAATACTGTATTTTAAAATTGTTGTAACCCGTCTGGGACCTTTGGGTGAAGGGCAGGTAATAAATAATAATGATGCTGCTGCTGCTGATGAGGATGGTGATTGATGCAAAAAGGTTGCTCAGATCTGTTTTTTTTCTGGCATGTTAGCTTCCACACATTCTGCTTCCCCCCTGCCATGGATATATGTTGCTATTCCACCACTTGACATCCTCACCAATGGGTGGAGTGTCACAGAATATATCTTCAATGATTTCCACACACATCTTGCCCTTTTCTGTTATGAGCATGCACAGGTATTTCTGTATCTGTGCAACTTTTTAAAAAGTTATTTATCAAGTTTTACAATAGGGAAAGTGTGTGTGCGTAATATCCATTTCCATTTGTTTTTTTAAAAAATCATTACCAAAGTCTTGGGCAAGAATAACATTTAGCTACATAGATCCCCTGTTTGATTTGGCGGGGTCACCATTGGGAGTGGGCAGCAATAACCAAAACATGAGGAATGAGCCATAGGCACCTATAACCATTGACAGCACAAACACACATTTCCCCCATCAAAAAAACCACAGCAGCAATGAAATATTGAAATTATGATAAAGGACTCTTATCATCATCACTTAAAAATCTTAATGAATATGGTGACTGCAGCGTCTGAGGTCCTCCCCACGTTTGCTGTATGCAGATCTGCTTATGAAAAAATATTTAGGCTGCAGGTAAAAGAATGCCTCCTCCAAACTGGTTGGTTGAAATCTGGGTGTGTTTTCAGCATGAGGTGCCATTTGCTTGATATTAGAGGTCAATGGAAACAACATGACTAGGTTGTGCTCCGGTGAAGAACAAATGGAAATATGGGTATGGCATTAGAGATCATTCATTGAAACATCACCACACACGTGACAAACTGCCGACCCCAGGAAATGTGCTAATGAACTTCCACACTGACAGTGACTATAAGGATATTTTTTTACTTACTGGATTTTTTGCGGTAAGGGGAAATTCAGATTAAATGTAAAAAAGAAAAAAACTATGGGCTTACATTTCATCATGATTATGTCGTGTGGACAGTGTATAAAATTTCTGTGCATGGCCAGCACCAATTCCACAATAAACACCTGTCTGGAAGCACCCAGGGTCACAGAGCAACTGAACATAACTATTGTGCATGGAAAGGGCACAGCAAAAAACACACAAAATAACCCGAAGAAAACAAAGCAATGTAATATTATCCCGATGCTTCAACACAAATTATTTTGATGTGTCAAGATTGTTTACTGACAAATAAGCCAGGAATCAGAATGAGAACAATATATATTTAAAATGAAATTCATTTTTGAATGTTTTTCTGTTTGGCTCAGAAAACGCTTAGGTTTGTGAGGAAGACAGTGTAACTAGATACTGGGGAGATCCATTACTGGGCTTGCTTATTGGAGTTACATGCTTTTTTTGCTAACAAGACATAATTTGGAGGTAGCTATGGCTTAAATCAGAGCTATGGTTCAGTGTCATCTGTTAGGACACAATGGAAAGGGAGACAACCAGGCAATGGAAAAGGAGGAAACGAAAAGATGCAGTTTGTGCAGGAGAGATTCCTGACTGACCGTCAAATAGAGCTAGAGTGAACTTTCTGCATGGCTTGGTGACAATGTGGAAATAAGGACAGATTGATGGGCTATGAGTTGCTTTTGACAGCTATATATTTTCTGCTTGTGAAGTGCTGAGAAAGGCTTGAGAGGACAATCTCAAAGAGCAATAACAAGTAATAATATGGATAATTATTTCAGATGGGAATGGGATAATATGAAGGCACAGGTGATAGTCTTCCAAGATCAGCACATGCTGCACCGTTTGACTTCAATATATCAGAAAATGGTTCATGGGACTAGTTGGAGAACTTCCAAGCAAGTAGTTTGTGAAAATTCAGAAAAGAGAGAGAATGACTCAAAGGGAAAGGAAGGCAAGAATACTATCTTATTGGATTAAGCTTGGAGAACCCATTACAGCCATATGGACAATTGTGGCTATTTAACTGTAGGGGGAAAGACTGGGGAAGGCATTGTTACTGTACCTGCTGATGAAGAAAGTGTGGTTACATGTGGTGAAAAGCCGAGGGGTGCAGCATGTAGACATGTTTGTTTTCATGTCTGAGCAAAATCTGGCCAAGCTACATGCTCACAGAGTTGGGGGTGGAGAGGATCCTTGAGAAATCAGTCAGACCAATACTCCATCTCATTTCAGAATTATTGCGCCTCCTCCCTTTTCAGAAACATTACTTGATACATTATTCATTAATTTTCATTGATTGTGTTCCTGACTGTTTGAGCTGTTTAGCAGTGAAGCAGAATGCCTCAGACTGTGATGGACTCTTATTTAAGCTGAGGCTGGATGGCCACCTATCCGGGATGCTGTAGCAGTGGGCTTCCTCCATCAACAGGGGTACTGCCCTGATAGACACAGGGCTGTCATCTCAGGCATCCATTCCTGGGGTTAGTGGAAATCCTTTCAATTCTTCATGTCTGAAGGGGCAACAGAACTTTCACAGTTCAACATATTCTGTCCCATGTGTACGGTGTTCTGTGTTGGAAAGCCAGTCTCTTTGATAAGGTAAATGACTTGTTCTTAGTTTTGACCATTAGGGACAAAGTTAATGTGACATCATTCATGTATTTGCTCCCAATGTGCTTGCTGTATACAAATAGCCAGTGGGAAGTGTGTGGGGGAGGGAGCCAGCTCAGGACTATGGTGTGGGGTGCTTTAACCTTTGTTCCCGATCAAAATCCCCCCTGTGTCCGCTGTTCACAATGGAAGGACCGGAACCATAAATATTAGTAAGAATAAATTAAAATGTATTATTTTGGGGAAATTGCTTTCAAAGATGTGAATTATACAGCCATGAGAGTGGCTGTACACTATAACCAGCATGGAATTTTCACATTCTGCCATGTTAAATTGAAAATACCCCTCATGCCATTCTGCTGCTTCCCATAAACTCATTTCAAAACAAAATCTTAGGAAACATATAGTCCTGAACTCAGAAACACTTGCTTAACAACCCTCTACGTTTTCATGATGATACACAAAACACTCAGAGACAATCTAGAGTTCAAAGTGTAAAACAAGAGAAAAAAATCCAGTCCACTGTTGGATTTTTTCTGTCAGTGGTCTTATAATTTGAAATTAATTAAAAATCAGCCATGTTCAAAGAGTACCTGTAATCCTATTACTGGCTTTGCCCCATACTCTGACCATCATCTTCTGCAGTTTAAAAGTTTTTTAAAAAGAAATGCTTGGCTGATTTTTAATTAATTTAAGAAATTTAACACTGGAGTCTATGATAGCACAGGCATTTTCAGCAAGAACCTACTGTCAGTGTTCTAAAAGCCAGACTCACAGCTGTTTGGCTTGACTAATCGGGGCCACACCCACACCAGACATTTTAAACAGTCCTGGCTTCTCACAGAGCATCCTGGAAAGTGTGGTTTGTGAAGGGTGCTGTGCTGTTAGGAGACTCCTATTCCCCTGACAGAGCTCCAGTGGCCAGAGAGGTTTAACAGTCGGCCCCTCTTCCCAGAGAATTCTGGGGATTGTAGCTCTGTGAGGGGAATAGGGTGTCTCCTAACAATTCACAGCACTCTTCACAAACTACACTTCCCAGGATTCTTTGGGGGGAAGCCATGACTGTTTAAAGTGGAAAGAATGTCTGGCGTGGAAGTGGCCAGGGATAGCTTTGGTTTAAATTTGGGTGGGAGAGTACATGTGTCTGCTGTAAAATAAAAAGGTGGGGGAAATCCTGAAAAATAATGATACTGTTAACAATCATGTTTTCCTTTTGGCAAGGAAATGAGCTTTCCATCTGCCCAGTGCCCACCCACTCAATCTCCTCCCTCCCGCTGCCTCCCTCTCCTTTTCTCCCTCCCTCCCCCTTCCCCAGGTCATTTTCACCTATCCTAAGCATGATTACACAGGAGTAAATCCCATTGAACTCAATAAGCATGCAAATGATCAGATCTGCCTTTCCCCTCCCTCTCCCCTGCCCCTCTCCTCTCCCTTCTTCCTCTTCTCCCCCTTCTTCCTCCTTCCTCCTCTCCTGCTCACTCCAGCTCTCCCTCCCTCTTCCCCCTTCTTCTCCTCCTCCGTGATCACTTTCATCTATCTTAAGCATGATTGCATGGGAGTAAATCCCACTAAACTCAAAAAGCATGCAAATTATCAAACCTGCCCTCCTGCTTGCTCCCATCCCCCTCCTCTCCTCTATCCTTCTTCCTCCCCTCCATCGCTCTCCCTCCTCTTCCCCCATTGTCAGTTTCATCTATCCTAAGCATGATTTCAGGGGAGTAAATCTCATTGAATTCAATAAGTATGCAGATGAGCAATTCATTCTCAGCAAACTTGCACAGGATCCCATTTCTTACCTCCAAGATTAAAAAGCAGAGAAATTCACAGTAAAAAAAAAAACCTTGTGGTTTAAAAACGTACCTATAGCCAACAGATATTTCTATCAAACCTTAAAAAGCAGGGAAATTGGGCAGCTATAGTGAATGCACCAGGGGAGCGGGAGACCTGACCTCCTCTCTGAGATATTGTACTGCCCTAGAAATCTGTAAAAATGCAAACACAATTTGGCTTGGTCTTTCACAGTCCAATCCACTTCCTGTGTAACTTGGAAGAATTTGGTAACGTGCCTCTGAGTTTTTTTTGCCTGTTAGTGAATATTAGTCAAAATTGCGTAGAAAAATGTGTTTATTAGGAAAAATGCACACTAAAATGCCAATGAATTTTCATGAGGATTTAAATCATTATCATCATCATCACAAATCATTGCAGAGATGTGGAGAACTGAATTTAAGATTGGGAAAATAAGAAACCTAGAGAATGGAAACTGACAGATTTGTCCATGGAGGATGTGAGGTCCCACTATCTATGACTTTGGCTCTGTATGTGGATGTCAATGTCTGAATGGGTGGCGGAATCCAGATACTGACTTGCCATTGGAGTGCAATTTTGCTCTATGTTTACAATGTTAACAGAACATAAAATGCTGTATGACTTTTGCTTATGCCTGCACAGCTTGGTAGCAGGTATGTACTTATTTACAACCATAGTCTACTGCTCTGAAATGAACAAGAAATTGCTACAGGTTTGGTGTATTAACTTCCGTTAAGAGGCTGTAGTGCAGGATGACAGCATGAGGCCCTCAGTAGGTGGCATTCCATTGAATACCAATTGCTGGGGGTCCAGGGAGATCATGGCCTTCACACCCTGTTTATGGGCCTCCCAGAGGCATCATGGTGACTGCTGCGAGCAGCAGGATGCCTGACTAGATGGTCTTTTGGTCTGATCCAGTAGGACTCTTCTTATGTGCTTAAGGGTGCAATTGTTTACACACATACCTGGGAGTAATCCTCACTGCAGTCAGTGTGGCTTATTTCTAAGGAGACATGTATAGGATTGTACTGTGTGTTTTTAGTAAGCTGAAGGCCACCTTAGTTTAGATAGGTGAGCATATCTACAGAAGGGAAAGAGGAGTTTAGTCTAACATCAATTAAATACATATAAAGAGCTTCAGCAAACACCACCCTCCAGACTATTCTGTCCTCAACTGTGATTTAGCATGAGACGTCAGCATACTCCTTTATTTTAGCTATAAAGATGTAAACTGAGAATTTGTCCAGATTGCCAGGAATTGAGAATTTGATGAATGGACATTTGCTGAACACAGTAAATTCCCAGATAATTGAAAGCAGAGAACAAAAGTTCTGCACCCACCTTAGAAAAATATTGCTTTCTTAATAAATAACTGAAAATGGCAAACTCTTGACATATGAACTAAAAAAAACCCTTGTATAAATCTAGAAGTAATTCCTGTCATCCACATTAGACTGCGGTAAGCAGTTGTACTACATGGGAAGGGTAGAGGTCATAACTCATTGTGGATCACATTTGTAGACACCATAATATCAAAATAGAGTACAAGGGACCATGATATTATTGGTGCCTTGCTACTATTCCCTTTCTGTTTGATGTGTCTTTGAAATGTCATCACAGAAGGAAACATGGAATTGGTAATTCTCATTTGGTGCTAGTAGCAGACAGTAAATACAAATGAATACAAATTTAAATTGTATATTTGTTTTAATGTTTTTGATTGCTGTAAACCACCCAGAGAGCTTCGACTATGGGGCGGTATACAAGTGCAATAAAATAAACAAACAAATAAATAAATAAATAAATAAATGGATACAGAGATAAAACCCTGATTCAAACTTTTTTTCTCAGAGCTGTAATATTTTCATGAAAGACTAGCACATGGAAAGCATTCCACCAAATGTTGGTGGTACAGACATTCTCAATGAGCAAGACAGAGATAGGTCAATGGATAAAAAATCAGTCCTTTTAAACATTTCATTATCTCCTCAGATCCATGGCCATATATGAAGACTACAACATATTGTACAACCAACAATAATTCACAATGCAATCCTGTACATGTCAGCTCAGAAGTAAAATCGCATTGGGTTCAGTAGATTTACTGTCAGGTATGTAGGTATAGGATTGCAGCCCCAGTGTCCTCAGTATGGAGTCAGAACAGGGGTTGTCAACCTATGGCCCGCTACATGTTGGACTTTAGCTCAGTCTTCTCCTAAAAGAGAGTCTTTGGCCCTTCTGGCAAACATGAAGTTGAAGGGCAGGATTGCAGCTTGAGATTGATAGACAAATAGTCAAGGAATACCTAATCACTTTGAAGGAGTTCAGATCTCCAGGGCCTGATGAACTGCATTGTAAAGTATTGAAGGAACTGGCTGAAGAATTCTCAGAACCACTGTCCATTATCTCTGCAAAATTGTGGAGTATGGGTGAAGTGCCAGATGACTGGAAAAGGGCTAATGTTGTCCCTATCATCAAAAAGGGCAAAAAGGAGGAACCTGGGAACTACAGACCAGACAGCCTGACATCAATCCCTGGGAAAATTCTGGAGCAGATTATAAAGTGATCAGTCTGTAGGCACCTTGAAAACAATGCAGTGATATCTAGAAGCCAACATGGATTTGTCAAGAACAAGTCCTGCCAGACTAATCTTATCTCATTCTTTAATTGGGTAACCTTTCTGGTAGACTGTGGAAATGCTGTGGACATAATATATCTTGACTTCAGCAAAGCTTTTGACAAAATGCCCCATGTTATTCTGATTAGCAAGCTATCTACTTGTGAGCTGGATGGAACAACTATCAAGTGGATCCACAGTTGGCTACAGAATCGTCTCAAAGGGTGCTTATTGACAGTTCCTTCTCAAAGTGAGCGGAGGTAATGAGCAGGGTACCACAGGGCTCAGTCCTGGGCCCAGTGCTCTTCAACATTTTTATTAATGACTTGGATTAGAAGGTGCAGGGGACACTTATCAAATTTGCAAATAATACAAAATTGGGAGGGATAGCTAATACCCTGGAAGACAGAAACAAAATTCAAAGTGATCTTGACAGGCTGGAGCATTGGGCTGAAAACAACAGAATGAAATCTAACAGGGATAAGTGCAAAGTTCTACACCTAGGAAAAAGACACCAAGTTGCACAATTATAACATGGGGATGCCTGGCTCAGCCATACTACATGTGAGAAGGATCTTGGAATTGTTGATCACAAGCCTAATATGAGCCAACAGGGCGATGTGGCTGCAAAACAGGCAAATGCTATTTTAGGCTGCATTATCAGAAGTATAGTTTCCAAATCACGTGAAGTATGAGTTCCCCCTATTTTTGGTACTTGTTAGGCCTCATCTTGAGTACCATGTCCAGTCCTGGACACTGCACTTTGAGAAGGATGCAGAGAAACTGGAACAGGTTCAGAGGAGGGCAACAAGGATGATCAGGGGATGGTAAACAAAGCCCCATGAGGAGACACTGAAAGAAGTGGGCATATTTAGCTTTGACAAGAGAAGACTGAGGGGAGATATGATAGCATTCTTCAAGTACTTGAAAGGTTGTCACACAGAGAAGGACCAGGATCTCTTCTTGATCATCCCAGAGTGCTGAAGTTATGGAATAATGGGCTCAAGTTACAAGAAGGCAGATTTTGGCTGAACATCAGGAAAAAAGCCTTAACTGTTAGAGCAATATGCCAATGGAACCAATTATCTAGGGAGGTGGTGGGCTCTCCAACACTGCAGGCATTCATGAGGCAGCTGAAGAGCCACCTGTCGGGTATGCTTTAAGTTGGATTTCTGCATTGAGCAAGGGGTTGGACTCAATGGCCTTATAGGCCCCTTCTAACTCTACGATTCTATGATTGAAATTCCCATCAGCCGAAGCCAGCATGGCCAATGGTAAGGAATGGTGGAGTTGGAGTCAAATAACATCTGGAGGGTATCTTGTTGGATACCTCTGAGTTAAAGAATGGTTCAAAGGTTGCACTCCTGCAATGAGTCACACTGGTTTCCAACACAAAGCTTAGATTATGACCAGCTGCTCTTACAGATCTAAACTGCAGCTCTTACTTCATTAAGGATGCAAACTTGTTCACTCTTGCTTGGGAACAAGCCCCACTAGACACAATAGGACTTGCTTGTGGGAGGGCTGGACAAATCTGGCAGTTTCAGTTTCACCCAGTGTCTCATGTTTCCAGTCTTAAATTCAGTTCTCCACATTTCTGTATCAGTTTGTGGGTTTTTTTAAAGTCCACATGAAAATTCATCAGAATATTAGTGCAAATTTCTCCTAATATATCCATTTTTTCAAGAAATATTATTTTCACTTTTCCCTAACAGATCCATTTCTGTACACATTTTTGGTTGAAGAAATGCATAACATAATTCAGAGAAGTGTGAATTTTGAAGGATAGCTGTGTTTTGGTTTGCATATTGTTTTGGAAAGTGCAAATTAGGTAGGTTCACATTAAAAGCAGAACCGCACCAAATTTCACCTCTGTCTCTACTTATGAGTAAGCATGTATGGGATTGTATTGTAAGTGTTCATGCAGATTTAAGAGAGCCTATATCATAGGAGTATATATATTTATATATACATACTGAAATTTTATTTTCTTCCAAAATGAAACCAATTGCCAAATAATTGTCCCTTCCCTTGATTATTGCATTCTAGCCATTCTTGACTGACAACCTCTGCACAGCCTACCTTCTCTTAAATGTCACTGGTTCATGAAGCATGAGGTGGGTCTTCAGTAAGCCAGATTGTCCAGTAAAAAACAGGTTCAAAGTGGCTTGTAAATCTTGAAGATAACCCCACAATTTATAGAGAACCTAAGGATACTAATTCTTGCATATTTGTCATTCCAGAGCATGACTTGGTAGTTAGCATTTCCCCCCCACCCCAAGCATCTGCATCAAGAGAGATAATTTTCCAGGCTGAATTGGGGAGTGAGAGAGTTAAATAGGGAGGAACATCAGAACCACTTTCTCATTTCCCATCCTTTGGCCCTCTAACACCATCATCATCAATCAAACAAGAGTTTTGTTTTATTTTTGGCTAGGATCCTAAGTATACTTTTAAAGAAACAAACCCCATGGAAATCAATGAGATTTACTTTCAAATAAAAGGATTTGGTTTTGAACCTCCAGATGCAGAAAGACATTGCAAAATATCCGCTTGCACAGGAGGAAAGTCCTGTCACTTTTAAGTTAGATGTTAACTTCATAGTGCAATCCAATGTATATCTACTCAGAAGTAAGTTTCATTGTGGCATCAGGCCTAGGAAATCGTGTTAACACCCCTGAGTGCTAGTACTACTCAGAGTAGACCCATTCAAGTTAACAGACATAACAGGTTCATTAATTTAAATGGGTCTATTCTGAGTAGGATTTAGTTGAATACAACTCATTGATAATACCTAATAGATAAACTGATAAAGTCAACATGTAATTTCGGTTTTGTATATCTCTAGCTCTGTCATGACCTTGAGGAGTCTATCTAGTATTTTTTTTATAACAGCAATATCCATACAAAAGACAGAATCACATTTAATTCTGGATAACTTGCTGGATCCAATAAATTTGCAACCGCAGGCAAAGCAATAAGGCTATAATCCCATACCCACACTTACCTAGGAGGAAGTCTCATTGAACTTAATTCTGAATGGACATGTGTATGATAGACATGAATAAGCCAAGACATGAATACAAATTTGCCTTCATTCACTGATGCTTTAGGCTTAATCTCATATCATTAATACAAGCAGACTGGGTATCATTTAACCTTGCTGTCTTTGAAAATGGGCATGGGAACTTCCTTAGTGAAAGGGCTGAAAAATGCCAGCTTATGGATTCTTTTCATCCTTGTGGATGGACAGCAACCTAAATAAATTACAGAGATCTGGAGGGGAAGGTAGCAGTCTCATAAATTGGTTTGGCTTAAGCTCTTTAGCTATCATTTATTGCCTTGGATGCATTTCAGGAAAAGAAGGAATACAATTCTTCAAATATTAAAAACATGTCAATCAGGAGACCAATTTTGCACCCACACAGTTTTGATTGCACTGGTAGCGTCTCTAAAGTGTGTATAAGATGTGGTGCTCCAGTTACTTTTAGGAATGTGCCTGCATCCTGCATGAAGCAAACAAAAATGCTATCTTTGTTTATAAATGGTTTTCTATGCTTTCATATGCATGCCTTCCTCTAATCCTCTCCATATGCCAATAGTACATCAGCCAACTTCTTCCACTTGTTAGGTTTTGATGACCTCTGCTTCTCAAAAGACAGCAATGTGTTGTGCTTCCTATTTATTTCTCTATCTTACTCTGTAAACACACTCTTCATTGCATTTCTGAGGATGTGTTCACACGTGTGTGCTTTTGCAGATGACTTCTCTTTGTGAATCAGCCACTGACAGTCATGGACAGATGAAGATTTCATATCAACTCAAGCACAATAGCTTTTAATGGAAGCCATTCACAAACCTGCAAATAAGAGAATCATGAGTAATTGAACAATGTGGGTTTAAGTGACGTATATGTATGTCTTCTTGTGTCAGCTCAGCCTCATCTTTCCTTTTCCTTTCAAATTTCCTTCTCTTTCACATCTCTCCTTTCTTCAGCTTTCCCTCCATCTACCCTTACTTCACGTTCTGTTCTCAGTCCATTGCATAAACTGCACTCTTTCTTTAGCTACCTTGCCTCCCCAGACTCTTTGCCCCTTAGCTTATCCTCTGGGATCTCTACAAGTCCTACACCCTGCACTTCTCCCTCAAACCTGTGTGATGCTTTGATCTAAGCCAAATGGCTAATTTCCCCTTCTCTCCCAGCAGTTTGGATTGTTAGCAGCTTTGTTATCTAAACAGCTGGAATATTCATGAATATTCTGTGTCATCACACCAGCCCATTCCAAGGCTTTACTGCCACATGCACAGTATAGCATGGGTTAACTTTAATTTCAATCATCAAGTGAGGAACATGTGTGTGATTACCTGCAATTTCCTCACCTTGTACTGCAAAGTATAATAAAAACATTAAAGCAAAACTCTGAATATTGTTATATAGTGAGAATTTTGACATTCATTTGTGGGTTTTATGTTTATATTTTAAATTTTTAGAAGTCCAGAACTGTAATGTGAATGAAGACATCACACCCCCTACGTATAGCAAGAAGTTATTGTGTCATTATGACAACAGAGGCGAATTCAGAAATAATGAGAAATGGTAAGGGTATCACAGTTTCATTATCACATAGTAAATATATGTCTGGCCAAAATCAGACCAGTATTATAAAATGTTGTAGGTTAAACATACTAGGCATCAAGACCCACTGAACACAGTGGTACTTCCTTCGGAGCAAACATGCATAGGATTGCACTGTGAATTATCGTTTGGAAATATTCTCCCATTTCAATAATGCTTCCATTGATTTAAAAGTCATCATGCATTTCTGTAGTGAATGAGGGAGAAGATGCTTACCCCAATTGCCTACCCCAGATGCTGGGCCATAGAACTCAGTAAATAATCCTGGATCCGATTCCATAATATTGTTATGTGCTTGAAACTCTGCCTTTACATATTACCTACCCACTTAGCCCCTAGCAGAGCAAAGCAATTGCTTTTTATGATACAAGACAAGCATTCTTGTCAATTATTCTTCTATAGTATGTTGCCAGTTTGTGTATTTTTTAATACAGCCACAAGAGTGACCAGCATGGATTTTTTGCATCCACCATGTTAAATTTAAAATACCCCATGCCATTCTGCTGCTTCCCATAAGCTCATTTCAAAACAAAACCTTACAAAACTTATCGTCCTTAACTCAGAAACGCTTGCTTAACAACCCTCTACGTTTTCATGGTGATACACAAAACACTCAGAGAGAATTTAGGGTTCAAAGTGTAAAACAAGAGAAAAAAAATCCAGACCCTTGTTGGACGTTTTTGTCAGTGATCTCATAATTTGTTGAAATTAATTAAAAATCAGCCATGTTCACAGAGTACCTGGTATTGACCTTGCCCCATACTCTAACCTTCATCGTCTGCAGTTTAAAACTTAAAAAAACGCATGGCATTAATTTAAGAAATTTAACATTGAAATCTATTATAGTGCCAGGCATGCTCAGTAAGAACCAACTTCTCAATGTTCTAAAAGCCAGACTCACAGCTGTTTGGCTTGACTAATCAGGGGGCCATACCCACACCAGACCTTTATTTCACTTTAGACAGTCATGGCTTCCTGCAAAGAATCCTGGGAAGTGTAGTTTGTGAAGGGTGCTAAGAGTTGCTAGGAGACTCTTATTCCTCTAACAGAGCTTCAGTGGCCAGAGGGGTTTAACATTCAGCCCCTCTTCTGTGGATCGTAGCTCTGCGGGGAGAATAGGATGTCTCCTAGTAACTCTCAGCACCCTTCACAAACTACACTTCCCAGGATTCTTTGGGAGAAACCACGACTGTCTAAAGTAAAATAAAGGTCTGGTGTGGATGTGGCCAGAGACAGCTTTGGTTTAAATTTGGGTGGGAGACTACATGTGCCTGCTATAGAATAAAAAGGTGGGGAAAACCCTGAAAAATAATGATACTGTTCATAAAGTTTTCCTTTTGGAAAGGAAAGGGGCTTTGGCCAGTAACCATTCACCCAATCTCCCTCCCTCCCTCATCCTCCCTACCCCTCCCCTTCCTCCCCTTTTCTCCCCCTTCCCCCTCCCCCAGGTCATTTTCACCTATCCTAAGCATGATTGTACAGAAATAAATCCCACTGAACTCAAAAGCATGCAAGCAATCAAACCTGCTCTTCCCTCCTTTCCGTTCTCTCCATTCCTCGTCCTTTCTTCCTTCCCTCCCCTCTTCCTTCTCCACTGCCCACCCCACCCTCCCTCCCCCTTCTCCTGCTCCCCGATGGTCAGTTTCACCTATGCTAAGCATGATTGCAAAGGAGTAAATCTCATTGAATTCAATAAGCATGCAAATGATCAATCCATTCTCAGCAATCTTCCACAGGATCCCATTTCTTACCTCCCAGATGAAAAAGCAGAGAAATTCACTAATAGGAAAAAAAACCTTACAGTTTAAGAACATATCTATAGCCAACAGATATTTCTGTCAGACCTGTTTATTCACAGGTAAGTGAGTTTAGGATTGCAGCCTAAGTAATATTTTTCAGAC
This sequence comes from Rhineura floridana, assembly GCF_030035675.1. Taxonomy (NCBI): domain Eukaryota; kingdom Metazoa; phylum Chordata; class Lepidosauria; order Squamata; family Rhineuridae; genus Rhineura; species Rhineura floridana. The sequence goes on along the minus strand of NC_084484.1, from coordinate 92,797,678 downwards.
CAATACAGTTGTGTGTTCTAACTGGGTGATGTGTAATGAGAGATTCTGAGAATGAATTCCCGCAGTGAGCTATATACACTTCCTAGATGTCTTAGGATCCTTCAGGGCATTTCAGCAACAATAACACCTGTGAAGTTTTCACTATCTGTAGATAGATATCTTTTGCCTTTTAGCATAAAATAAATAACACCAAAAAATCTCTGTTTCCTCTTACAGATTTCTATTATTTATTTCTGTGATCCCTTGTTTTAAAAATACACTGGATTTTGTATCAAAAGCTTTTATTTTTGCCTTGCTTATTTTTAATATTTTTATTTTTAGCATGCAATGTCCCATCCTGTCCAGAGGCCACTGTTAGCAACAATGTGGAATGCATGGAGTATTTTCCAATAGTCTATGTTTACATGCTTCGTCTTATCCTAATCAGTTCACCACTTTGGCACTTTGATGACAATCTCAAAAATTATATTGAATTTCAAGATGAGCTTTGTACTCACATTCCACTTCGACAGTTTACACACCAATAATACTCATCTCATTGCTAGCTATTTGTGTTTTCAGCAAGTTGCTAAACTGTTTGTTCGGTATCAGATCACCTAGTTTCCCGTATTTGTTTCATTAACTCACTTACCTCCTGCCAAAAAAACATATGCTTCAAATTATAGTGGGCAATAAGTACGGGAAAACCTGGCTGAGCCCCATTGGTTGTATTATATCACCTGCATGTAAATTATGCTTGGAACCAATATTCCTGGGATTGTAAGTGCCTACTACTCACAGTGTCACTGTGGCCCACTCCATAGATTACTGAAGAGGAGTGGAATGACCTGCTTTCCTATGGCCTGCTTCCATACTGCTCCACTACCCTTTGTAGAAAGAAACTGTGTGGGTTGGTCAATGACATGTTGCCTTCCTAGGCTTTTGTCACACTTCCCTGGGAGCCAGCTATATTGGTGTGGGAAGGAATCTTGTTGGCCAGACACCACACATGATTCCTCTGTACATATGTTTCACGAGCAGCAGGGACCAGGCTATAAGAAAGTATTTCTCACACCATTGTGGTAATGCAAGGGCAGGAGAACTTTTGCTACCCGTGGGCTGCATTGCCTTCTGGGAAATCTTCTGGGAGCCACATGCCAATGGTGGGCATGGCCAGAAGCAAAAGTGGGTGGAGCAACTAATGTAAATATTACCTTTGTACAGTAGGCTGGGTTCTATACACATTCGCACTTTCCTCTCTGTCCTCCATCCAGTCAAGGAAGAAGCATGAACTGTGTTCAAGGGCAGGTTCTAGCTAGGCAAAAACACTCAAGGAGAGTGCAAAGCAGGGCTGGCAAGAGGTGTGATCTGGGGAGAAGGTGTGACTTGGAGAGGGGCCTGAGGGCCATGTAGAGAGGCCTGGAGGACTGAGATTCCCCATCACTGCAGTAAAATGTCTACTGAACCTTTGACCCATACCATTGGGCAGAGCTTGGAAAAGTTACTTTTTTGAACTACAACTCCCATCAGCCCAATTCAGTGGCCATGCTGACTGAGGCTGATGGGAGTTGTAGTTCAAAAAAGTAACTTTTCCAAGCTCTGCCATTGGGACTGAAGAAGAGTACAGGTCACCTCAATAACATCTTTGTTCTGTAATTTTTCATATTATTTTTATGCTGAATTTTTTCCCTTCTTGGTTTTTCTTTCATTATCTATTTCTGGGTGAACCAACCTCACACTATTGTAACTATTACTGGTGTGAGCATGCAGAGCTGGTTTGGCACCCTTTCCCCCTACCTTTAACTTCAGAAGGTGGTGGGAATGAATCTGTGGTAATGAAGTATGAGTCTCCATTTAGTCTTGATGAATGGACAGTCATCACAATTTGGGGGGTGCTACTTTTCAATTCACAGGTAGACAACTGTGATTATTTTGCAAGCCCTTTCCCCCAAGCTCACTTTCAGTGGAGTGTGTGGTGGGAGAGAGTTACACTTATGACAGTGGGAAGGACATGATTGTGGTGGGAATATGGATCCCCAGAAATACCTGGACGGAAACTCACCTCCACCACCAAGGGCTCCTTTGTGGGGGGTGAACTTCTGTTCTGCCCTCCACCATTTCTTGAGATCCAACCTCTTCTTTCTCTCACCATTAATTTTCATTGAGAGGAGGGACGGGGGAGAAGTTCGATTCAGTTCACATTTAAAGCCAAATATAAGAAACCTGCACTTTCCAAAACGTTACGATAACCAAAACATAGCTGTTCTTTGAAATTCACAAATATCCAAATGCTGTAATGCAGTTTGGAGTGTTTGAATTTGGATCCTTGCCTTATGCCAGGGCAACCCTGCGTACCTGGTGTAAGCAGTAAAAGTTGTGACCTATTTTAATCCATACACTGGCCTGAGTTGCCTCATTTCCTCGTTGCTCCTGGGGCTGTTGCACCCTTGCATATTCAGCACAAATGTTACCTGCTCAGCAAGGACTTTTGAGGTAACAGGGTCCTTGCTGGGGAAGTGTGAGATTTTTCCCTGCTCAGCTGTTCCTGGGGATCCATCTTCTACTTTTTCTCTTCCCCTGTGCAAACGGATGGAGACCGGGCTGTTAGCATTAGCTTGCATGAACTGTCTGGGCATTTACAGAGGTTGGGAGGTGCTCCTGCATGAAGGTGATTTTTTAAAAGAGGTGACCTTTCAAGCACTACCCACTTCCCACACTACCTGATAAAGGAAGCCTCTCCCACTGTCTATTGCACTTCACAGTGGAATGTAGCACGGAATGCCATTTTGAACAACAGAGGAACAAAGGAATCCGTTTTATACTGAGTCAGGCCATTGGCCATCTAGCACAGTATTGCCTACACTGACTGGCAGCAGTTCTGCAGGGTTTCAGATGGGTCTTTTCCAGGCTGCCTGAAGATGCCCGGGGTTGATGCAGCATTGTATTCCACACAGGGCACACAATATTCCATACGGGGTAGGAAATCTTTTTCAGCCCAAGGGCCACATTCCCTTCTGGGCAGCCTTCCAGGGGCCACATACTAGTGGTGGGCAGGGCCAAAGGTGAAAGTAGATGGAGAAACAAGCAAAAGGCATGATCAGAGTGCAAGGATACATTCCAGCCAGGCAAAAACACTAAAGACGGATGTGAATCAGGGTCAGTGAGGGGTCAGCGGTGTATCTGGGTGGGGAGAGGTTGTGGCTTGGCAAGAACCTCAAGGGCCAGACAGACAGACTCAGAGGGCCACATCTGCCTTACAGCGAGAGATACAATGTGTCCCATGAGCAGTAAATGCATTTGCAAAAAATAGCAGTACAGCACTGACTCACAAACTAAAGGGTCTTCATTGTGGGTTGTACCTGTGAGACTACCCTCAGGAATTTAATAACATCAGTAGTAGCGACTAGTCATTCCTGTCTCTTCCAGGATGCAAACTATCAGAACCTAATTTTCTCTTCAACAAGTACTCCCCTTCCCATTTGGTGGACTTCCTGTCATTTGGCATGTCGTGGGAACCTATTGGCTAGTGCCCAAACATCACTAGTATCTAGAGCAGGAATGGGGACCACAAGTTCACAGACCAAATGTGGCCATACAGGCCTCTTTATCTGGCCCTTGAGACTTTCTCGAAGCGACACCCCCCAATGCCTCTCCCCGCACCACACCACTTACTGGCCCTCCCTTGCAGCCTCTTTGAGTTTGTCCCTGGCTGGAATGAATTTTTGAACTCCAGTCGTGCTTCTTGTTTGGTTAGAGGGAGGATCGAGAGGGTGTGTGAGCATGCCTACATACAAACAATTTACATTTGTTGTTCTGTTCACTTTTGCTTCTGGACCTGCCCACCACTGACATGTGGCCCCCAGAGGTTTGCCCAGAAGGGAACGTGGGCCTTGCGCTGAAAAAGATTCCCTACCCATGATCTAGAGAAACAACCCTCATGGCCATTCCACTTTAAAATTTCATTTTAAAAAAAATTACATTTCTGAAAGCTGTGTGCTTTCTGTTGGTCAACTCTGGCAAGAATACTACAGTATCCATTCAGCATTTTAGGAAGGGCAGGATATACATTTAATAAATAATAATATGTATTGGAATAGTTTTTAGATGTTTTCATTGTTTTATCACTTATATGTTTGCCGCCCTGGGCTCCTTTGGGAGGAAGGGCAGGTTATAAATTTAGTAAAAATAAATAAGATTTTTGAAAATAAAACCAACAAACTGGCAAACAGCAGCAAGAATTTATCTTCTCTTGCTACAGAATTCCATTTTCTTCATCTTGCTACAGAAATCCATTTTCTTGATTAGGAGCAGGGAATTTCTGTGGAAAAGTCACCTGTTAACATTTTGGCTGGTTTTGTGGCCCCTTCATTATTGCCAGTGTCTGACTTCTACTAAAGGCTTGTTTCCATGCATGCATGCTTTCCTCACAGTCAGAGCACACTATGGGTTTTGTAGTCTAGTGAGTGGGTTTGTTCTTCTCTGCTGCTCTGTATTTTCATTTTTCATTTTAATTTAGTTATGTTTTTAACTGCCTACTACTTTTTTAAAAAAAACTTTATCTGCTCTCATCTGATTTCCATACGGTTTTGTTGTGTTATTCTTTGTATGCTACATGGATTGGTTGTTTTCTATTATGGATTTATTATTGTTGTTAATTGCACTGGACTCTGTGTGTGAGTGTGTGTATAAATATAAATATAACAATAAATGTATAAGTAAAGAACATTCTCCCCAACTGTCGCATAGTGTCAGCCATTCCATTAGGCTGCAGAACGGATGGAGAGAAGAGAAACAGTTCTATTCCATTGCATCTACTGAGATACCAGCTGCCTTTGGCCCTCCCTCAGCTGTCATCTGGCATGAGCCATTCCATCATGCTACCCAAACTGGTTGCATCCCACGTGGTCACAATAAGAGTTGTAACTTTAAGAACTGGTGCGTGAGCTCATTTTTTCCTCCTCCCTCCATTCTTCCTTGTGTATCATGTCTCATACACTGTAAGCCTAAGAGCAGGTACTGATCTTTGTAAACTGCTCTAGGAGCCTCTCAGAGGAAAGAGTGAGATGAATGCTTTAAAAATATAAATAATGCTTGCATGTTTGATTTGTAAGAATAAGAGAAACAGTGAGAGTGTTTTGGCACAATGAAAATGTTTTGGCACAAAAGAGAATATCACAAGAATGAAAAAGGTTTACATATCACAAGAATACAGACATATTGTCACGCATAACGGAATACAATGAGAATGTGTGTTTTATGTGAATACATGATGGTAATGTCATGCCATAAATACATTTGTTGAAAGCCTGGCAGGTTTTTGGAATGGTCACTGAGATGTTCTTATCAAGATTCAGCAGTGACAGGATCACAATACATTGGTCCAGAATTCTCATTTTACTGAATTTTGAAAATCCAGAGATAAAAGCTGTACAAACCTAATAGCAGAGCCCAAAGCAAGTACATCCAATGGTGCTGAAGAAATAAGGTTCATTTTAAAAGGCCAATGTCTTCCTTTGGATCTGTCAGAGGAGGGTAGTCTTTCTTTCTTTCTTTCTTTCTTTCTTTCTTTCTTTCTTTCTTTCTTTCTTTCTTTCTTTCTTTCTTTCTTTCTTTCTTTCTTTCTTTCTTTCTTTCTTTCTTTCAGTGTACTTATTATCTCTCGGACAAATGTGCTAACAATGTGTCAGTCATTTTAAGAATAAAAGCACTTTCTACAGTATGTTTGGATATAATTCCACTGGGTTTTGGCACTGGATTTTGGCAACAAGTCTACCTGGCAAGCCAGTTGTATGTGCAGTGGGCCAGATATGATTTATGCGCAAGTTTCCTGAGGAGCAGAGTTCATCTATATAGTAAGTCCCTGCAAAAGGATCATTATCTGAAGGCATCTCTGGACACCTCCAGACTGTCAATCCTTTTGGATGGGATTCAGTCACATACTGGCAAATCCAGGTTGTGGCATTAAAGATGATTTGGTGCTCTTGCACAATAAATCCTCCCCTTCCCATTGAGCTTTTTGTAGTAAGGAAAATACACTGGAAATTGTGAGATAATAAGTGCTTGATATAGCATCATCTAACCTCCCCACAAAGGAATCAAAAGGAATGTTAAATAAATAGTCTAATCTCCATGCAAACTTCATGCAATCAAAATGGGATGAATGCTCAATAAACAGGGCTTCTGGAAGTGGCCTCAATGTGAGGAGCATGCCGATCCAGGTGCTAGACTCCTTTTCAAATTTCCCCACAACTCAGCATGAGGTAGCCATTATGTCACCACATGACAAGGGCCATCTTTTTTTCACTTGACTGCTAGCCTCCTGTATGAGGAGGAGCAGAATTACTGTCATGTTTATAGTGCATGGTGGGTTTTGTGGGATAGAAGGAAAAACATGATCAGGAGAGGGAGTATCATTTAGGCCACAGAGTTGTGGAGACCTGCAGTGTGGGTTAACAGAGATCCTCTCCCCCTCCATTTTTACACAGCATTTGCACTTGTGAAAATTCAAGTAAAAGGCTCTATTATTTGTCTTGGAATGGGCACTTTGAAATCCCTATCAGGAACTGGCCCTCTGGCAAGAACTTCATACACAATTCTATACTCAGAAGTAAGTCCCACAGAGTTTTACTGCTTTTACTCCCAGGTGAGTGCAGCTAGATGTCTCCTATGAAGATGCATACCTGCTCTATGGCTTTTGAAGTTGTTGCTCAGAAGATAGCCCTCAGCTAAGCTAAGCTCTTATTTTGCAGTAAATCTGTGTGTAACCAGATTCAACAGGAGATGTCAGGGCTCCTTTAATAATTCTGCAGAAGAGGCAGTATATAAGTCTTTTAAATAAATAAATACAAGTAAAATTTCAACAGGAACAGTTTTCTTCTTGCCTGGTATACTCTGTAACACAATAACAAGCAGAAACGACTTATCTGCACAATGACTGAAAGTACAGAGACCTAACCTCTATTGCAGGGGTGGGAAAACTTTTTTAGCCCAAGGGCCACATTCTCTTCTGGGCAACTTTCCAGGGGCCACATTCTAGCGGTGGGCAGAGCCAGAATCAAAACGTGGGCAGAGCAATGAATGCAAATTGCACCTTGGTACAGGAGGCTACCTTCCTAGGGTTGCCAGGTTCAGGGCCTGAGACTGATCCTGTATCTTTAGGAGAGGAGAAAGTCAGCCAAGTGTAGGTGTTCTTGCAACATTATAATGGGGAAAACCACAAGGTGGAATTCTCCCTTCCCCCTGCACAACTTTTAAAGATACAGAAGACCTCTTGGAGGCTGGGCCTGGCAACTAAGAGGTCTTCTGTATCTTTAAAAGCTTTGCAGGGGGAAGGGAAAATTCCACCTTGTGGTTTTTCCCATTACAGAGTTGCAAGAACACCTGCACTTGGCTGACTTTCTCTTCTCCTAAAGATACAGGATCAGGATCAGGCCCTGAACCTGGCAACCCTATTCCACACACCCTCACATACCCCTCTTTGTCTTCCATCCAGATAAGCAAGAAGCATTGTTAGAGTTGAAGCACACAGTCCAAACAGGCAAAAACACTCAAGGAGGATGTGAAGCAAGACCAGTGAGGTTGTGTGGCCTAGGGAGAGAGGGTGTGGCTGAGAAGGGTTGTGTGGCCTGGGGAGAGTCCTAAGGGCCAGAGAGGGAGATCTGGAGGGCCACATTTGGTCCCAAGACCTGAGGATCTCCACCCCTGCTCCGTTGCATCAGGGCATCCTCGTCATCTCTTCTATTCTGCTTTAAAACATCATAAAAATAGATCTTAAAATACATTAAAACAAGACAGTGTTAAAAACATTAAAAAACAACTTTAAAAAAGGGCTAAAAACATAATTAAAAAACATATTAAGCAATTCTAACACAGAGGCAGACTGGGATAGGTCTCAACTTAAAAGGCTTGTTGGAAGAAGAAAGTCTTCAAAAGACACCGAAAAGATAGCAGAGATGGCGCCTGCCTAATATTCAAGGGAAGGGAATTCCACAGGGTAGGTGCCACCACACTAAAGGTCCATTTCCTATATTGTGCAGAACGAACCTCCTGATAAGATGGTATCTGTAGAAGGCCCTCACCTGCAGAGCGCAGTGATCGACTGGGCATATAAGGGGTAAGACGGTCTTTCAGGTATCCTGGTCCCGAGCTAAATAGGGCTTTGTACACCAAAACTAGAACCTTGAACTTGGCCCAGCAGCAAATGGGCAGCCAGTGCAGTTCTTTCAGCAGCAGGGTGACATGTTGGCGATACCCTGCCCCAGTGAGCAGTCTCGCCGCTGCATTTTGCACCAGCTGCAGCTTCTGGACCAACCTCAAGGGCAGCCCCATATAGAGAACATTACAGTAATCCAGCCTTGAGGTTACCAGTGCATGGACAACAGTGGTCAGGCTATCCCGGTCCAGAAACGGCCGCAGCTGTCTCACCAGTTGAAGCTGGTAAAAGGCACTCCTAGCCACAGAGGTCACCTGGGCCTCTAGCGACAAAGCGGATCCAGGAGCACCCCAGGCTACTGACCTGCTCTTTCAGAGGGAGTACGACCCCATCCAAAGCAGGCAACTGACCAATTATCTGAACTCGGGAACCACCAACCCACAGCGCCTCCGTCTTGCTAGGATTCAGACTCAGTTTATTGGCCCTCATCCAGCCCACCACCGAGTCCAGGCAGTGGTCCAGGGCTTGCATGGCCTCTCCCGATTCAGATGTTATGGAGAAATAGAGCTGGGTATCATCAGCATACTGCTGACACCTCACCCCAAAGCTCCTGATGACTGCTTTCAAGGGCTTCATATAGATGCTAAATAGCATGGGGGACAAGATGGTACCCTGCGGCACCCCACAGCACAGCTGCCAGGGGGCCGAAAGCCAGTCACCCAACGCTATTCTCTGAGAGCTACCTTGGAGATAGGATCGGAACCACTGTAAAACAGTGCCTCCAATACCCATCTCACCAAGTCAACCCAGAAGGATACCATGGTCAATGGTATCAAAAGCCGCTGAGAGATCAAGTAAGAATAACAGGGTCACACTTCCCCTGTCCTTCTCCCGATAAAGGTCATCCATCAGGGCGACCAAGGCCAATTCAGTCCCATAACCAGGCCTGAACCTAGACTGGGATGGGTCAAGATAATCTGTTTTCATCCAAGAGTACTTGCAGTTGTGGCGCCACAACCCTCTAATAACCTTCCCTAAGAAGGGATTATTTGCAACTGGTCAGTAGTTGTCACAAACCAATGGGTCCAGGGTGGGCTTTTTCAGGAGTGGTTGGATCACCACCTCTTTCAAGGCATCTGGAACCGCTCCCTACCGCAATGATGTGTTGACCACACCCTGAATCCACTCAGTCAGACCCCCTTGGCAAATGTCAGTTGCTGGAAACCACAGGAGGGGAGAGTGCCCTTGCACTCACGTCCTGCTTGTGGGTTTCCCATGGACAACTGGCTGGCCACTGTGAGAATAGGATGCTGGACTAGATGGGCCATTGGCCTGATCCAGCAGGTTCTTCTTATGTTCATATGTATACATTCTGTTGAACTCCATGAGACTTACCTCTGAATAGACATCTATAGGACTGCACTGTTAAAGACTTTACTGCAGTAAGGTCACCCTATGGCTGAGATAAAAGAATCTAAGAAATGGGCTCTGTGGCTAAACGTCCTCCTTTATCATCACATGTAGATGTTTTAATATGAATCAGAATTTATGTGAATAAATTCCTGTGCAAATAGTACTGACTTAGAGGCTCCGTACACCAACATTTTATTCTAGAATCAATGGAGGCTTAGTACTGGGGAGGGGGGATCTATATAGTCTACACACATTCTAGATGTGTTGCATATTTTTTGCCCCTGAAAAGTGCTTACTGAGAAACTGGTTTCATTCCGAAAATAAAAGCTTAGTGCAGATTGATTCTGCATTACCCCACAGTGTGTCTATTTGAAAACAGATGTAGATAGGCCTGGCAGTGGTGCATGTATCCACACCTGCCCAATGACATTATGGATAGGTGTATATCAAGATCACAATCATCACTTTGTTCTTCGTTCACCTGGGACATTATGCAGGGAGGAAAAGGTGTGGATAACCTAATCAAAGGAAGGGGTTTCAAACGTGTATCAGTCAAATAACCACACCCACCCTTGTGGACAGCAGGATCTAGAATCAATTTAGACTGAAAGCAGAATGTTGAGGATGAGCACAAACAATTCCAGATTGAGAAAAACTACATTTTTGTGCTACAAATGGGTTAGTGTGTAGTGTACACAGTCATAGTGTATGGGTGCTTCACTATGTGGGGCTTAATATTGCAAATGGGCCACTCAGATATCGCAAACAGGTCACTGGCCACAGATTTTTTGAAAAATGCAAATCTATATTAAATGGAAAATAATATGGGCTGGCATTTTGTGCCAAAGACATTGGACTCTAGGAAAAACCACTCATTCCACAATATACAACTATTAGAACCACTTTAAGTGGGACTATCTCAAACCACAGACAACCAAATGGAGTTCTTGTTCTTCTCCACAGGTCGGGATTGCTGTGTTACAATACACAGGCCTAAGACTAGAGGAAACTGATTCTCAATCAGATTCTGGGATTTGACTGTAAACTCTGACTTCAGGCCTCTGATGCAATTGAATAATAATGAAAAATCAAACGGTGGCAATTACTCTCATTCTACAAAGAACATCAGTCTACTGGGAACCTTTTCAGCCTAGTGGGCAGGATTCTTATCTCTAGTACCCCTGGCAGGCCACTCACCTGCCACTCACCTGATATCCTCATGACATCAGGTGACCCATTTTTCCTTTGCAGCATGGCTTGAACTCAAGCCGTACTGCAAAGGAAAATCCCAGCTGATCCAAGCAAAGCTGAAGTCACCGCCAATCAATTGCCAGTGACTTCAAGCCGTGCTTTTGGCAGGGTGTGATTTCACTTGGAAGCTCCAATTGGGAGCTCCAGAGTGAAACCAAAATCAACCAAGCTTGAATTTGGTGCCAAATATAAAAGATAGTGTATGGAAGCTCTGCTTGCAAAGGTAAACTGGGGAATGCATTTTAAGGTTCCCAATTGTTCTTTTGCAACTGCATCTTCTCCTGCCCTACACTTGATGTAATATAGTATGTCAGACATGAGGTGGGTGGATGTGGCTTGGGGAAAATGGCCTTGCAGACCAAATTAAGACCCCTGCCAGGCCTAATTAGGCGCACAGGCCAGAGATTCCTCACCGTTGCAGTACAAGAACATGATTTTTTTTTAAATTTAATTATAAAAATGTAGAACACCACAAAGACTTGGGCAAAATATTACAAAATTATCTGTACTTAGTTCACTTGCTTTGGGGTTTATGGTCTTAGTTAGGGCAGACTCATGCTTCATTGATCCGAGATCTGGCATGAGTGCCAAGAGGTAAGCCATTCTACTCAGGCCATAAGCCTCCATTGTACATGGTTGTTGTGGCTGCATCTTCTCCAGCCAGCAGAATATCACCAGCAAGACAGTAGAGGGTTAGCACACTAATTCTGGAACTGAGAAGTATGTGAGTTTGCTGCTTGGCAGTGCCTACTACCAGGGTAGTTATCTGAGTCATCCCTAAGTGACAGTTTTCCCATGAATCTTTCTGGCAAATGGGATGGTGACTGGGATTTGGAGCAAAAGCCGTGGCTTAATGCCTCCTGGGAGGTGCTGCACCAATTTTAGCTTTTATTTGATGCAACTGAACCGGCTCCATAAAAAGACACGCACTCACGAAGGAGGGGAATAAAAAAGAAAACGCTATCTTTTTTTAAAATAGCAGTATGGCATTGTTTTAAAGAGGAAGGCTGATTTCGTTTTGAAGTTCAAAGATGCTCCAGTTTTTATAACATCTTGGATCTTTAGTCTGTTCTTTCCATAACTCCTTTATCTGATTTATGTCTGAAGTTTGAGGGATGCATCATATATTTTTTTTTAAAGTTCTTTTTTCTTTGAAGAACTTTGTAAAAATTGCTCAAGAGGCCAAAACAAATGGTGCTCACTTGAGCCAGAACAATGACTCCTACTTAATTCATTATTTTAGGTTTCTGCTATACCGCACAGTAATTAAACTCATCAGGTTATGATGACAATATAAACTGGAAGACAGAGGAAAACACAGCTTCCCAATGTTAGGAGAAAGGTTTATGAATTTGGTCTGCTCTCGAGCAATTACTGGAAGAGAGGAGGATACAAAGCATGTCTGGTAAATGAAAGCAGAGGGAGGAAGAGGAGGAGAATGTCTGAAAAAATCAAACTCCCTTAAATACTCCAACCCCCCCCCTCCAGCCTATGACTGATAGTTATTGGAACCACTATGCATAAACAGGTATTCCACACTTATTAGGACTATCTGGAATGCTGACAGCTCTAGAGGGTAAAGCACAGTCAGAACTACAAATCAAGGATTTGCCAATGAAAGACAAACTGGCATTGGAGTCAAGCCCTGCTTACCTGGATAGGAGAAGGAATCTAGCAGGCTCCCAAAGAAAAGAAAAGCAGAAGCCAGACAGTTGGGGGAACACTCGCAGAAGGCAAGGTCAAAAGCAGGAGCAAGGATGGGTCAAGGTGAGAGCACAAACTGGTCTGGCATCTGAGTAGCAAACAAAAGCAGCTGTCATGTTGCTTAACTTTTTTTTTTTTTTTGCTTTCTATGTGCCGTTCTATAGCCTCGGGCAACCAATGGGGAACCATGAAGTGCTGATCCGTCATGGTGTGAGGATGTTGTGTGCAGTTGCTAAGGCTATTTGGCCTTAGCAGAACAAAACAGTCAGTGAAGGAGATTTTGGTGATGGCATGTCATGGTTGCAAAGTCTGACCAGGCTCGTCCTCATGGGAATCCAGTAGCAAAGCTTTCACTGATTTTACACTTCTGTGCAAAATCACAGGGAGGATTTCTGCAACATTATCTCACTCAAGCTTTGGACGCAGATATAAGGGGCTTATATTTGAGGAGGAAATGTGCACAAAGGAGAGCACAAATAGAAGAAATGCTATGCAAATGTCTGTCAACCTATCCTGGCACTGAAACAGGTTAAAGGTGCATTATTTCTTTTCCAGAACTAAAAGGAAATGTGACGTTATACCATACCCCAAGTTATTTATTTATTATAAGGCATTTCAATGTGTAAAATGCTATACTGTCATATACAGAATATCTAGACCATACATCATTCTCTTCCCAGCCCTGTTGTGACTTACAGTGTAATCCTATGCATGTCTATTCAAGAGGAAGCACTATTGAGTTCAATGGGGCTTACTCCCAGGTAAGTGTACAACATTGTAGACTCCCTAAGTTGCCATTATGCTGATGCAGAATTAACACTGAGGTCCAATGTTAATTAATTGGAATTAACATGGCAAGGTGTTAAGTTACCTTCCCATGGGGTAGCATCTCTTTCAACCACACCATTGCAAAGATCCTGGGAAAAGGCTAAGGAAACCTTAATCTGTGGAAATCAGTTGGGTTTCCAGAATCACTCACACCTAGAAGCAATCAAACAAAGATAAAACATGTGGTTCATTGTGGTTAGTTCTTCATCTGAGGAGAGTTATCAAAGTCAATACTGGTCTGAAAGTACAAAGAGTGAGATTCATTTTCACCTGGCTAGCAGGGATCAATGGTGTTTTCGGGAAAGAGACAGGAAAGGTGTATGAGGAAAGTGGAGATTGCCAGATAATGTTTGTTCTTTGGAACTCCCTCCCTCTTGAAATATGTCAGGCTGCAATGATTGCGGCCTTTCAGCATATGCTGAAAACTTTTTTCTTCACTCAGGCTTTTTAGTGTTGTTAATCTGTCCACTACCAGTGTTTTGAATATTTTTGAATATGTCTGAAATCTGTTTTATTATGCTGTTCTGTTTTGTTGCTTATAGGATATTTCTTTATTTATTTCTTTGTACGCTGCTTAGACAGTTTTGTGTTTAGCAGCCTGAAATGTTTGCAAAAGAAATAAAATGTATAATAACCACCATCTGGAGCTGTAGGTCAGAAAAACCAGGAGGTCAAAAGAAGAGATTTGAAGTTTTGAGGTCTGTATGGGCATGGGATAACACAGGGCTCCCCCTGTCTCCTGGCACCATGCAAATAGCTCTAGAGAAACTGACAGAGCAAACACACTGACTCCTTGATGGTGCACTGGGGGTGGTCCGGTTCCTTGTCCAACCTGTCTTACAGCCCGGAGCAGATGGTAACGGCCAATCACATATCAGAACATCTGATGTAAAGCCATCCCACAGATTTCCACTGGTGCAAATATAGAGATAGTTTCTTAACTAACTAACTATCTACTACTACCACTATGGATTGTTATCATCATCATCATCATCTCTAGGTGACTTTCAATCCACTTTAAAAACTTTTCAAATTCCATCAAGGGCCCTAGTGAAGAGGAAAGTCTTAACTTGGTGCTGAAATGATGTCAGCGTTGGTGCCAGGAGGGACTCAGGAGAGCATTCCACAGTTAGTTAGGGCAGGAGCAGAACCGAAAAGGCCCTCTCACTTGTAGCCACCTTCTGAGGCTTACTTGGAGGAGGCACACAGAGAAGGGCCTCAGATGACGCTAGTGTAGTCTGGTTACATTCTTGCTAGGAGAGGTAGACAGTCAGGTACTGCAACTTTGAGCCGTACGATTATGATTCATAATATGTTGTGCACAGGTGTTGTATGCACAACTGGCGAAGCCATCAGCTGTATTTGATAGGCCAACATTTAGACATTTGCTTTGTCTTTTTGCTGTTAATGTCATATTAATATATTTCAATATCTGTACCTTTTGGTCTAAATATCCACAAAGCAGCTAGCAAAATCCTTAACATCTGCAAAACATATTTAAAACAGCATCAACAAAGCAAAATTAGGCAATAGCTAATCAAGCAAGAAATGCCAGCAGTCCCGTTGATGGACTGGTAACTCAACCAGAGGCAAATGCTTAACAAGCTAAGGCTACAATCCTATACACACTAACCTGAGTTAGTGCAAGCCTCACTGAATTCAATAGGATTTACTTCTGAGTAGACCTGGATAGACTTTTAAAAACATTTTAAAATGATACAGTTTTAACATTTCATTTATAAATTTAATTATGTGTTCCGAGCTCCAGAAGGGCTCCAAATAGGCAATGACCTTCTATACATAATAATTTGGTCATGTATAGTCCATGATTCTGAGAGAGAGAGAGAGAGAGAGAGAGTATTTTTCTAGGGGAGGGATAAAGAGAGGATAGACCCTTCCTGGCAGTTAATAGTAATGGATTCCAGTGCTGCTGTTGTTTTAATGACACCTCCTCACTTACATTGGCAAAATTGCCCTTGCAGCCATTTGTGAAGGCTGGGCAATAGCCAGGCAGTGGAAGACAGGAGTGAGAACCTGGATCCAGGAGTCATGCCAGTAATCCAAGCCAAGAGGGTCAAGCCAGAAGTAAGAACCAGAAAACAAGCCAAGTGCCCAAAGAAGCCCACAGCCAGGAAAGACTATCCTTGCCCAGGCACAGTTCCAGCCTGAATAGGAAGCCTTTATGGCCATTCCTGTTGTGCAGAACCAATGGCCAGTCTGGATGCCAGCAGAACCTGGAAACATCTTCTTCACTGCCTAGCGAGATGCTCCTCTCTCTAGTGTTGATGGCTCACTGCCTAGGCTAGCTATGCCCTGAGTCATAGGTTCCCTCATCTGGCCCCAGCAGCTTCCGACACAATCCTGGGCACAGATAATGGGCTGCAGATCCTCCAGTAAAGGAGTGGAGCTGTTCCATCCCATTTTCCTTCCAATGCTGCAGCTCTCTTCAAAATTATATCCCATAATTTTGTGTATATTTATGCACAAAATCACAAGTGGGAAAGCAGCAGCCACTGTAACATGCCCCCCTTCAAAATATAGAATTAGTAGGGACTGATGGCATGTACCACAACAGAAATGAACAGGAGGTCTGCAGTCCTGTGCACGCTTATTTGAGAATAAGTGCCACTGGACACAATGGAAATTGCTTCTGAGTAGTTATGTACAGGATTTCACTGTTGATTCTTTGCTACTGGCAGCATTGGTTCTCTCCCCGCCCCCTCGCCATCCCTCATTTTCACTCCCATGCTATCATCTCAACATAGCATAAATATGCATATCATTTTCATGGAACTAGATGGTAACATTGCTGTTGCTCAGATATGCAAGATGCATTGCACTGAGTGTATTTATTGCAAAGATTATGGATACCTCATAGGTTCTTGTTATGAAATATTATATTCATGTAATATTTAAACAACACATTTTCCATGAGTGGGAAGCCCTGTCTAGAGCTTCCATTTTCATACCTGAAGGGGGTTTGGTCCTCAAAACATATTATTATAAGTCAATTCATCGATCTCTAGATTTATTTCAAGTACACTCTTGTAGACTGTAGGATAAGGGCCACTCCTGACTCGTGTTTTATTATAGGTGTATTCTGCAACATGTTGTTGACACAATAATAGAAGATTAGTAGTGGGTTTGTTCTGCTTCATTAGAGTTGTTCTGCAATGCTTCCCCAATGGTAACATTGCTGTCTGGAGGAGCTATAGTGCAACAAAATCAGGACAAAAAATAATAATCACGCAGTACATTTGTGGGATGGATAGTTATGAGATTTCAGCAGCAAGTTACAGAATAGGCACTGGTTGGAAACAAAGTAGTATGACCACCCCAAAACGTTTGCAAGCAGGATCGCGTATGACTGCCCTAATAGCATCATAAGCACAAATCATCACAAATACAAAGGATGTCTGGAAGGACCCTTCATTTAAGAAAATTCTGACTGCATTCAGAGGAGTTATTGACAAGTGGCTTAAAATTGGTGTGACCTTTTCTTAATTTACAGTGCAATCTTAACAATGTCTACTCAAAGGTATGTCCTGTTGAATTCAGTGGGGCTTGCTACCAGGTAAGTGGGCTTAGGATTGCAGCCTAAGAGTCTTATTTTATGTAGACCACAGTTCTACATAGTATAGGGTGAAACGATAATGACTCTAGCTAGAGATTGTGGCGGGTGACTTCTTCTTTTTTACCACCTCCCCATTCCTGACGCCTTTTGTCAGTGACCGTGGAAAGGTGGATCCCAGATTTATCACAAAGGCATTAATGAAGAGTCACTGCAGAAAAAAGGACAAATTAATCATTTAATGAGGGGCTGAGGGGGATGGGAGAAATGGCTCAAACTCAAACTAAGCCCATCTAAAACCAAAGTGCCCCCCTTGCTTTCCATCCAGCCAAATCTGACTGTACAGATCAAGCCAAAGAATGTTTCCTTTGTTGTGTTCATGATGCTTACTCATCTACAAGCCATTCCCCTTTTAGAGGAGACTATTTTTACAGCATAATTTCCATCTGTCTTTTGATCTTTTACCACATAAGAGGCTTGGATATTCACAACACCCAGCCTGCCTGAACCTAAAGAGACTGTGACAGCATTGACTCAGGAGGACGCCTGCCCATTTGGGGGGTCCGGTCTCCTGCTCAGATAGCACTTGTAAATGGCAAAATGTGTTCTGTCTGCACTCTTCAGCCCTGAGCACAAGCCTTTATTTTTAATCAGCTCAATGGCTTTGTTGTTGTTTGTGCACTGATATTAATCCTTCAAACACTACAGAAATATATTGTGGAATT
Source organism: Rhineura floridana (assembly GCF_030035675.1). Lineage (NCBI taxonomy): Eukaryota > Metazoa > Chordata > Lepidosauria > Squamata > Rhineuridae > Rhineura > Rhineura floridana. The sequence goes on along the minus strand of NC_084484.1, from coordinate 92,780,055 downwards.
GATAAGGTCTGTGGCAGTAGAGCAAATTATATTTCATTTCTTGTAAGCCTAGTGGGACATGGTTTTAGTGTTCCTGTATAATTTGAGAAATATGAAGGGGAGTCAGCTTAGCATCTGTTGTATGGTGCTTTTTCTGTGGTTTAGTTCCATCTTAAGCATCACTAAAGTGGATTGTTAACATTGTCCTCCTGACACATAGAGCTTAAGTGAAAAAAAGTTTAAAAGAATGAACAAAGTTTTAAAATTCAGAGGGGGGAAATGATGGAAACGTTTGCAAGTATGCATTGACTTTGGATGAGTTAATCCTGTCTTTCTGGTCATTAATATGTTAGTCCTGGAGAATGCTTGCTGAATGCAGACTCAAACTAGCAGGGAGAAGCATTTTACAAAGATGCAAATGCATGCCTGTTCATTCAGTTTAATGATGGGCAATACAATGTGCCCTGTGTTTGATCGACTGCAATAAGTCAGTGCATCTCTTACATCTAGGATTCTCAAATAATAAATCTAGCATAAATAGCTTGAGTCACTCTTCATACAAAACCTTACTTGCCTAATCAATGTGAATAATCTGTACATGAAAGAAGTCGCACTTGGTATAGAGAATTTTCCTGAAATGTATTTCTCCCCCCCCTTTTGAAATAGGAAATGGTTAGCAGAGGTTTACATGAGCTTGTCTCTGATCGAGTGATCTGGCAAATGGTCCATTTATTTATGATAGAATTAAGTTTGTACCTGAACACTCCAGCCTTGTATGCCATCACATGAGACATCCTGAGATTTCACTGTATTTGCATCGTTTTTCAGTTCTCCAATGAGAAGTCTCTGCAGAAGGCAGCTTGACTGGTGGTGTTTAGTGATTTCTCAGATAACAAGCGCTTCACATTTCTGTGGAATTCCCATTTGCTTGTTGTGAGCTGCTGCCGCCGCTCGCCTGATTGATATATGACTGCAATGGCACTTTTCCATTTGACATTCTCTCTCTCTCTCTCTCTCTCTCTCTCTCTCTCTCTCTTTTAAACAACAGCCCTAACTTTTTTGTGTTGCAAATATAAAAGGCAAGCCATGTGACAGGGGGACAGAAGAACAAAAGCATTTGGAAGTAACAAGACCTCTTTTTCTGCTCTGAGTTTCAGGAGTCCAAAAGAAGATAGGAGCAACGCATTTTGCAAAGGTAAGCAGGCATGTAACGGAGAGCTTTGTTCCGAAAGTCAAAGATTTCATGTACCTAATGTGAACAATTTGCCTTTTGACAGCCCTGTGTCCTTTCAAGATCCTTTTTATTGTTCACAAAGCCAGGTTTAGTTAATGATTCCCTAAAGTTTCGTTGCCTACCTCTTTTGATTGCCAGGGTGTCTTTAATTATGTTATCTTCTGAGGATGCCAGTATGCAGTCAATGGGAAACCAAGAGAGAGACTTTCTGGAGATAAAATGACTGCAGCATTAAATTCATGTCTTCCTCATGCAGAGCTTCTCTTTTGTGGCTTTGCACTGACCCTCATTTATACAAGGCTTAACTGGAAGGGGGGAACATGTAGGAGTGTGATGTGAGTTCAGAAAGGGGCTAGGGGTATCTTCAGCGGTCTTTGTCCCGTTACAATGGGACTTCCTGAACACAGGCAAAGCTTCTGGTTGAAAAACGGAGATGTTTACTTTTATTACAACTAATGTATGCTGATCCTCTGCCAGTCATCTGCTGGAGTGCTTGGAATAATTTGGAACAATAGGCAATATTTATTTCTAGGGTTGGGTATCATCCTTTACAAGGTTTTTAGGTTTTGTTCAGGATTTTCCTTCCTTTTTTTTCTTTTTCTGTTTCTTTTTCCTTTGGTATTTATCCAAACTTCTGGGAAGTTTTGCTATGGAGACCACAGCACTGGTTATGGATTAGGATGGATTTAATATGTGTGTTTGATTGGTTAAAAACAGTGAGGAAATCCACAGTGTTTGTCTTGGCTGCAGAACAGAGGAGATATATCGAGCAGTTGGCTTACCCCCTCAGCCCAACCATTAAGGCAATGTGGATAGTTGTTCGGCAGATCAAACCCAAGGATGCTCATGCAGGCAGAGCCTCCAGAAAATAATTTGCCAGCCCTAGAGTACCTGCTACAGAAAGATGTTTCTGCTACCCTGGAATAACTGGGTGATACAGCTCACTAAATCATATTCAGAGTAGACTTCTTGAAATCTGTGGGCTTAAGTTAAGTCCATTGATTTCAGTGAATTATTCAGACTAACATTGAATGTCATCCATTTTGGGTGGTGGGGGTGGGGGAGAGGTTCTCATTTCAAGCATCATAAAAAATATAACAGGATTTTAACAAGGGTATAATTGTAAACGTGAATGTTAAGGTGTGAGAAGTGTAACAGGAGTGCCTATGTGGAGGAAATCTATTGTACATATCCCTGAACAAACCTTTATTGACAAGAAATGGCATCATTTGAGCTCAGTGAAACAGTGCTACTACAAGGGGTTGCAAGCATGATCGCAGCATAAAGAAGACGGTGGACACTCTCTAAAGGCTGCTTTCAAAGGTGTCCTGCTGGCTAGTCTAAGATTCAGAAGAAAAAAATAATCTTGTTTCAGAAAGTGAGTGAACTTATCTGGCTTAATATCTTCCCCTGAAGAAATAGGCATAGCAGAATAAATTTACTGCAAGTGACAGAAGATCATTTTTAAAGACAACATTTCCCCACCTCTATATGAAATGTGAGGCTTGCAATGAAAAGGTGTGAGCCCTAGCAAGGCAAACAAACACAGTAGAAAGAGTATACCAGAAAATAACTTTAGGAAAGATGCTTTAAATCTGCAGCTGAGAAGCCATCTTCATTAATGCTGGCTCCATAATAGGGGCAATCAACCCAACTGCACAGAAATATTGTGTAACATAGCAATAAAAGATGCAGTGCAGTTGTATGATTTCATTTTTTACAGGATCTCCTACTCTTTCTTTTTGTCCCAGAACATTAGAGAAGAATACCACCCACTGATCCAGATTAAATGAGTGATGTGATCAAGATGGGTGAACAAAAAATAAGCATTTGGATTTAAGTGAAAGTATGCTCTCCAGTTTCAGTTAAAGTCATGTAGCCTGAACCTCCCCTTTGCACGTACTTTGAATGGCAGGGGGTGGCAACCATTATCGCTATCACTGTATACTTGGAGGAAGCAAATGCATCAGATCCAAGGGGCTGGAGGGCAGAGAGACAAAGTACTAGATCCTCTCTCTTAGGAAAGTTGTGTTATACTGAATTCATACATATTTATTATTACATTTTATCCCACCTTTCTTCCAAAGAGTGCAAGGTGGTGTACAAACATGATTTTTTAAAAATCCTCACAACAATCCTATGAGGTAGGTTAAGCTGAGAAACAGTGACTGGCCCAAGGTCAATCAGTGAGCTTCATGGCCAAGCAGGGATTTGAACTCTGATCTCCCGGGTTCCAGTACGACACTCTAACCACTTCACCACACTGGCTCTCATTAGAGTTGGAGCACTGGACCATCTAGCTCAGTATTGTCTACACTGACTGAGAACAACTCTCCAGGATTTCATACAAGGATCTCTCCCAGCCCTGCCTGGAGAAGGTAGGGATTGAAGCTGGCACTGTCGGTGCAAAGCATGTGCTCTACCACACAGCTATGGCCTGTGTGCTGAAGAACCTATTTAGTGTTTATTGTAGCTTAGCTCTGCTTGGGCAGCTGAGGAATAACCACGCAATATCTTTCTCAAGTTGCCTGAAGCTGGCTGTTCCACTGTTTAAATGTTGACAGTTCCATACATGCGTCACAGTGGTTATGAAAGCAACTATGTATGCCACATAAGCTATGTGAAATTTTAAAAGGATTATTTGGGAAGGCTAGGGAACAAACTCCTGTTAAGCTTCTCCTGTTAAGTGTTGCTCACAGTGAATAATTTCTAAAGAACTCATAGTGTTCAGGATATATTTGTGGTTCAAAAGGCTTAAAAGCACGTGGGTGTAGATTCTGTGCAATCCTCTCGTGCAGGCACAGGACAGTGCTATGGTGCAGAATTCAGTATTCTGAGGATCTCAGGTTTTTAAAACATGCTTTTAGTTCTTATTGTTGAAAAGATAAGTATGCAAGTATGTGGGCAATATAAGGTGACATTTTAGAAATCAAAGTGGAGCTGAGCAGATTTCGAGTGGGTATGGGGAAACCACTTTGTCCGTTCCTGACAAAGCTTTTTGCCTATTGCCATGCATAGCAGAAGCAGAATAAATTGTACAAAATAAGCAGATTTCCTTAATTAACATAGTTTAGGTTGCAGAATTCCACTTGACACTGACTTCCTCAGGCTGAACCATGATTTCAGTACAGCACAAAATATGCCCGGATGTGCTTCAAAGTCTGATGACACTCTGACTTTAGGTACCATAACCACCATGTTGGAGTGCTAATGCAAAGCTACCCAAGTTGACTGCCCCTAATACAATCCAATTTGCACATTGTCAGGGTGGGGACAGCTGCCTCTAAGGTATTAGAAACACAACCGCTCAAGTTAGGATCTGGCGTGTTGACTGTCCAGACTTTTGATCCCACCACTATCAGCAAAGACAATGATGTAACAGTGGAAAGAAAGTACTGTCTCTTCTCACATCTCCTCATGTATCTGTCTGCTTGGTGTAGATTCCTCAGAACGTTGTGAGATTCAGTGTTTCTCCAGATATCCTCTTTATTATGCATTCATGATGATTTGTGTTCATTATGGTATCAGGACAATTGTATGTGATCCTGCTTTCAATACTGTTTGTGCCTGCAAAGTTTTGGGGTAGTTATACTGTTTCATTTCAATCAGTGTGCATCCCATAGCTTCCTGCTGAAATCCTGTAACTTGGGGGAGGGTTGTCTTGCTTTTGTTGCACTATAGTGAAAGAACACCCCTCCAAATGCCAATAATGCAGTAACATGGGGAAAATATCACAGAACAGCTAATTAAGTGGAATAATGTGTAGATGGTCCAGTATAAATCCACCACTAATGCACTGTTTTTGTGTCAATGTCATACTGCAGAATACACTTGCAAAAAAACTCCACCAGTCTGGAGGGGCTCTCAGAATTTAAGACATCCTTTATCTTTTTAGCGTCCTACAAACTGAGCAGCAAATGTGGGCTAGGATAAACTGGTAACATTTGTCTTCTTCTGCACAGAGAAGGGAACTTGTTACTCTTCTTGAACCCTGGTGAGCATTAACCATGCTAGCACCTCTGGAAGCCCTCCTGCTGCTTCTACAGGTACCAAATGAATGATACTGGGTAGTGATTGCCCACCTGGACTGAATTTCTGCCCTTGTCATTGGAGGGCATGATTCTCTTACACACCTCAGATAAGGAGGGAGATAAGTTGTCCTTCATGCTTTTCAAGTCCATGTATTTCTGAAGATACTAGAAAACAATGTGTGACGGGATGTGGGAGAAGGCAGCCTTTCTTCTTCTGAAGATTGATTTGTCATCCCATACACTGCAAAACGCATAGGTAGGAGAAGAATCCAGTAAAATAGCTAAGAACAGCATCTTGCACTTACACGCAAGGGAAGCAACAAGGGCAGACCATACCAGAGGGTTGCAGTGTAACATAATAAGGAGAAAGGACCCTAGCTCAGCAAGAGAACATACATTCTCCAGTGCAATCCCTGGGAACTCCAGTTAAAAGGATTAGATTGCAAGTCATAAGTTAAAGACCTTTGCCTGAGACCATCAAGAGTAGATATTCCTGGCCTAGATGCATGAATAGTCTGTCTAGGTGCAAGACTTTAGAATGTAAGGAGTGTCCTTTACATAAGAATATAGGAAGAGTCTGCGGGATCAGGCCAGTGTCCATCTAGTCCAGCATCCTGTTCTCACCGTGGCCAACCAGATGCCCATGGAAAGCCTGTAAGCAGGACATAAGTACAAGAACACTCTGTCCTCCTGCGGTTTCAAGCAATTGGTATTCAGAACATTCAAACGTGGAGGCAGAGTGGAACCATCACAACTAGTCTTTCTTGTTTAGCATCCTGTTTCCCATAGTGGTCTGTGGGAAGCCCACAAGAAGGACTTGAGTGCAAGAGCACCCTCCCATTCATGGTTCCCGGAAACTGGTATTCAGAGGCATGGAGCCTCCGATTCTGGAGGTAGGGATTGGATACAGCCATTACGCGTGATAGTCATGGATAGCCTTATCCTCCATTAATGTGTTTAATCCCTCTTTAAAACTGTCCAAATTAGTGGTCATTACCACATCTTGTGATAGCAAATTCCATCAATTAGAGATGTGCTTTATTTGTCTGTCCTGAATTTCCCACCATTCAACTTCATGGGACAAAGCCAGCTTCTAGCATTATGAGAGAGGGAGAAAAACGTCTCTCTATCCGCATTCCAGCCAGGCCAAAAACATTCAGAGAGTTCACAAAGCAGGCCTGGGGAGAGTCCCAAGGGCCAGGCTGGGAGGTCTGGAGGGCTGCATTCAGCCTTCTGGCCTGAGGGCCCTCATCCCCGCTGTACACTGTGCATCATTTTATACACCTCTATCATGTCGTCCCCCCTTACTTGTTCCAAATGTTCTAGGGAGGTTCCTCCTGACCCTTGCTCATTTTGGTTGTCCTTTTCTTCACCATTTCCAGTTCTGCAATATCTTTTATGATAGGCAGCTTCATATGCGCCAAGTAAGGACAGAGAGGGTGACATATGGTGTGGTGGGATTATATACAGCTCAGTCAGGGGGCCAGATATTCTAGGACCAAGTAACTTGATTTTTCTTCCCTGAAAGAACACAAAAGAGAGTCCTCTCGGATGCTAGCTAAAGTATCTCTTTCATAGCAGATAGTCAAATTTTATTCATTTATTACATTTATATTCCACCTCTCCTCCAAGGAGCTCAAGGTGGCATACAAACATGGCTCTCTCTTTCCCAATCTTATCCACACAACAGCCCTAGGTAAGGCTGAGAGACAGTGATGGGCCCAAGGTCACCCAGGGAGCTGTCATCATATCTTAGGTAGAACGGAGCTACCAATGCAGTATACCACCTGGGGAGAGGGACAGCACACCTATAACTTATGTAATCCACTACAATGAGATGTGATGATGGTGAGAAACTTAGATGGCTTTTTAATGTGGTTAGACAAACTCATGGGGGAATGGGCATTTATTAGCCATGCTGGCTAAATAGAACTTCCATGGCCAGAGATAGTATAACTTTGAAGATCAGTTGCTGGATATAAACAAGAGGGAAGGGCTGCTGCCTATCAGGCTTCCCAAAAAAATCTGGGTGGCCGCTGCTGGCCACATGATACTGAATATCTATGCCTGATCAAACAGGGCTCCCTTTTCTCCCCTTATTTTTCCAGTAACAATAACTTCATTCATTCATATATATATTTATTTATATCTCACCTTTTGTCCAAGGAGCTCAAGGTGCCCGCCCCAATTGTTTCCTCACAACAACCCACTGAAGTAGGTTAGGCTCAGAGAAAGTGACTGGCCCAGGATCATTGCTGATCAGGGATTCGAACTTATGGCTTCTTGGTCCTAGTCCAACACTATAGTAGTAGTTCTGTGCCTCCTTGTGAGAAAGCCCTCACAAGGTGGCTTATATGCACAGTGAAAACTTAAAATATACAGAAAATCAATTCATTAAGGTTGCAATCCCACGCCTACTTTCTTGGGAATAAGTTCCACTGAACTTAGTGGGACTTACTTCTGCATAGTAGACATATATAGGATCACTGTAAGACTATAAAACAAAAGCAGCAGCATAAAGCAGTCTCGTCTAGCACAGGAAATGCAGTGAAATAATTTAAAAAATGAGACATCAACAGTGTAAACAACAAACATCTGACATAACATCTTTAACTAAAGCAGAGTGAACAAAAAGGTTTCATGGCCCATTTAAAAGCTGAAAAGGCCCTGACTCTGTGGGATCCATGTATCCAAGCAGGATATATATGAAAAATGGAAATGGACTGCCTTCAAGTCGATCCCTACTTATGGCTACCCTATGAATAGGGTTTTCATGGTAAGTGGTATTCAGAAGGGGTTTACCATTGCCTTCCTCTGAGGCTAGTCCTCTCCAGCCGGCTAGGGCCTGCTCAGCTTGCCACAGCTGCACAAGCTAGCCCCTTCCTTGTCTGCAATTGCCAGCTGGGGGGGCAACTGGGCTCCTTGGGACTATGCAGCTTGCCCACGGCTGCAGAGGTGGCAGGGCACGTAACCCCTGAGCCACTCCTTGTGGGGGTGATCTTTAGCTGGCCCTTGACACCCAGGAGACACGAGCAGGGATTTGAACTCACAGACTCTGGACTCCCAGCCAGGCTCTCCTCCCCACTGTGCTATTCAAAACCTTTCAAACAAGTGGTGCATGGCTAATAGAGTCAAATAGTCTGACCTTATATAAAAGCCACCTTGAAAATCACATAGTTGAAAGTTAGGCTCTCAATCAGACAGACAGACAGATACCTCTTAAGGTCACATCCATACCATGCATTTAAAGCACATGGCTTCCCTCAAAGACTCATGAAAACTGTAGTTTACACCTCATGGAGCTACAGTTCTCAGCACCTTAAACTACAGTTCCCAATATTATTTGGAGAAAGGCATGTGCTGTTAAAGTGCTTTAATCTTCTAGTGAAAATCTGTTTTTTTGTTCTGAACCACAAACTCCTAGGTAATATCTTTTCAAATGCTTCAGCGTTGGGCTCCTTTGTATTTATTGATTTGATTTTAATATTTGATTTGATTTATACTATCCATAGGGCACTCACCATCTTTTCAAATTCTGCTAAGCTGTTGCTTTAAGAAAAAATCTTGTGACAGCGAGTTCCATATGGTTATTTGCACAGAAAAAGTAATTCTTCATAGTACCGTCCATTTTCAATTGACTGCCTCTCCATGACATTGGCTATTGCCTTGTTCTTGTAACCTGAGAAAGTGAGACTGCAAAGCTTTGATCTTGCATGCCTCTGCAATTCATTACTTGATATGTCTTTGTGGGTGGTTGCTGGTGGAACTGGTATTGTACATGTTAACTTCCATAACAAAACATAGACGTGATTTTATGACTTTGTCTGATTCTCCACAGGCTAGGATGTGTAATGCACTGAGGCCCCACAATTCTGGAGGACCCACATTTCTGCTCCCACATTGGGAGGGGGGAGAGAGAGAGAGAGAGAGAGAGAGAGAGAGAGAGAGAGAGAGAGAGATGCTGTCGCCTGGTCTGACTTATGATCAGCTGTTATTTCCTTTTTATATGTGTCAGTGTGGAACATATTAAAATTTCTCAGTAACGGTATGCATGGAATCCCTCTGATGCCCCACCTCTAACTTAGCAGAACAATAAAAGCAAGGTTGTAGTAAGCCTTTGAGCAGCTGGTAGTCTATATATTCTCTCTTTTTTCACATAATCTAATTCAGAATAGAATCTAGGTTGCACTGGCACTACCACTTCCAAGTTCCACCGACTCTCATTCTGTTTGCTGGAATTTCAAGATGTAGCTCATCTGATCGCAGCACTTATAAATGGCAGACAATGTATTCTTTCTTCTGAATATTCTTACCATTTGTCCAAATGCTCAAGCCAGCTGATACCGAGTGGATGCTGAGCCACCAGGAATTCTGCTATATCAATATTATTTTAAAGACCCGAAACAAAATAAAAAACCAACCTAATCTCAGTTAGGGAGCCTGCTGATAAGGTTTTCATGCTTATTATAACTGAGCTGTAATCCACTTTGGTGTGGTAATTTCAAGGGAGGCAGGGTTATGTTGCCCTTTAGGCCATGCAAGTTGAGGATTTGAGTTTATGCTCAGAGTGTGGTTTGGCAAAGGTTAAGCATACCATGACAGTGACCTGAACGTGACTGCCATAGCACTCAGACACAGGCTGAATGGGAGCTCAGAGGATGCTGCTAGCCTTGTTAAATGGAACTCTGTGGGTCTTCCATCTGTTTTTGTCCAGTCCTTCCTTCATGGGAATGACAAGTTTGACGGAATAAATCCAAAAGAAAGACTTTAACTCTTGACAGGGTACACTGGTGGTGGGCTCTTTAATTATTATTTGTTATTTGGTGAAACTTCCAGGTGATCTCCTCAAGAGAAAAAAATCATATCTCCAGCAATAATGAATTAATGGCCAATGATTAATAATGTAGACGCTGGCACTGCTGCTATTTATAAGTCCCTGGAAAGTTTTAAAAAATAAATTAGATCAGAACTTTTAAAATGGAAATATTATGGAATAAATAAAATATATGAAAAATCATAACATCTGGCTGACTCTTCTTTCCCCTCACATGCCCCTCCATACTCACTGTTAAGAGGCAGACTTCACCAACCTGGTGCCCTCCAGATATTTTGGACTACAACGCCCATCAGTCCTGGCCTACAAGTTGTGCCTCTTTCTTTTTGCATACAGCTGCTTGAATATTTGGGACCTGATCAGATTATATGTGCATGATGAATATGCCATACAGTGGTTCAAGAGAGATTGACATTAAAAAGGTCAGTCAGGTTTGAAGAAAGGCCCCAAGAAGTTTGTATGAAGAGGTCCTCAATCATACTTGATTTCAGTCCTCTCAAGCTTGAAATAAGCTTTTATATAAGCTATTTCTTAAAACCTGGGAGTTTGCTTAATCATTGAACTCTTTACACTAATATTAGTACTTGCTAATGGCACTGTCAAAAACCTCTGTCAGCTCCTAGGCTCTAACTAAAATTTGTCTATATAGGTCACCTAGATGCCTATTCTTAGATTTCTGGCAGTATGCTAAGAGACAGTGCCTGCTTCAGGTGTTGGAAGGCCCTTGAGCAAGAAACCCTCCACAATCCCCTTTCCTCTGTGAGTCTGCCTCCTCACCACCATTATTAACAGCTGTTCCTCTTCTTTCTCATAATTGCTGCCACCTGCTTGCTTGCCAGGCAGAGAGCCAATGAACAAGCAGGGAGTAGCATCTATTGCTCCTCCTTCTCACCACCACCATTGACTGGACCAGACTGAGAGGTGAACAAACAGGTTGCAAAGGTGAAGGGGAGAAGCATGCGTAGGAGGTCTCTTGTCAGTGTGTCATCTGCTGGGATGTGGCAGATGACTGACCGTGTCGATGCGTGACACCAGTCCTGCTGCGACAGTGTAAAAAACATAGCTACCCTGTGGTCCACAAATGGTTTCCTTGGAGGGGGTTTCAAACCCATTCTGTCTTCTATCACGACCAACCCAAACATCACTAAGCAGCAATAGCGGACAGCATGATGAGGCGCTGCCACTCACCTGACCTCTGGTTGGTTGCTTTGCTGCTGTTTGTTGGGACGTAGAGGGAGAGCTTGGCAGCGAGGTTGGGATGGTACAAATGCACCAGTGGAGCCAATCCAGTGCTCCCAGCAGTGCATTTTCACCACGCTGACTTTGTTGCCACTTCAGTTCTCCCCTACTACCTCCTGATAAGAGACAGTGACACAGTCGACCAGACAGCTAAAGACTACCGCCCCACCATGCTGTCTGCTACTTCTAAGTAGTGACCAAGCTTTCGAGTTCTCCAGACCTTTTCTTCAGGCTAGTTGTTAGCAAAATGGTGAAGGTGGGAGAGAGCTAGACATGATGTTTTGAAACCCAGAAGTCTGCGTATAGTGACGGTTGTAAGATGGAGTGCAGGACATGATAGGCAGACTTAATTTGATGTGTCTCCACTAGAGATTTCTGAAATCCAAAAACAGACTTCAGGTTGCACCAAAGTCTTTTGTGACAAAGAAACAATAATGAATGAATGGTTCCCCATTTTTGTGTGTGAAAAGTACAACATAGAGCAGTGCCTCAGACCTGTGTCCAGCACTAGCCAGAACCCCTCAGTGAAGCAGAGAAATAAAGAGAAACTGGTGGTATTGGTAGTGCCACCCTGGGCTCCCTTTGGGAGGAAGGGGGGTTATAAATGTAACACATAATAACAATAAGAATATATTAGCAGAACTGGAGATTAATTTTGGGTTTTCACTAAGAGTCAATAGAAATAAAACTGAGGGCCCCTCCAGACTGGTGATTTAATGCAGATCTGCCACATGTTTTTTACCCAATACTACATTAGCAGTAGATTTATTCTGCTTTATTAGTTGTTCTACTATGCTTCCTCAGTACTACCACATGACTGCTGCCCAGAGGGGCTATAGTACAACAAAAGCAGGACAACCCACCCACCCCCGTACATTTATGATATGAAAAGTTATGGGATTTCAGCAGGAAGTCATGGGATAGGCACTGATTGGAAATGAAGCTGTATGACCACCACAAAACTTTTGCAGGTGCAAACAGTATTGAAAGTGGGATCATGTATGACCATCCCAATAGCATCTTGAACATAAATCATCATGAATGTGTAATAAAAAGCATGTCTGGAGATGAAGGGGCCCTGGGTAGTATTAATCAAAATAGAAAAGGCATGTGTTCCCTTCAAATCACACAAAAATCATAGGTAGCTATTTTGGTCTCTTAAGATAAAAAATCCAAAAGCCACAGTAGGATTTTATGAGGGTGCAAATGTAGGAAAGTAGTGAGCTAGTGTTTTGAGTTCTCTAGGATTCTTCCTTCCAGCCTGTAGAAGAGTTCTGGAGATCTTGAAAGTTGCTTTCTACTTTGTGTCATCTTAGTTGGTCCAAATAAAGCTTTTTCCATACATTGGCTTTCAGATCTTGTTGAATAAACCAACAAGGCTGCCTTCATTTTTTTCCTGTCTTCTGGGTCTCTTCACCAGACATGTGCCAAACAATAGTACCCCACTTTGCATTACCATTTTAAGGCTACACTCACAAATCTTTGTTGCCAGGCCAGCTGACAGATTCTGATGGAGAAGGGGTCTGTAGGAAGGGAGAGAAGAAATGCTAAGTGTGCCTTTCAACTGTGGGGATGAGAAGAGGACAACTCTTGCCCAAACTATCACTCAAATTTACATCGGCTCTTTTCATTGAAATTAGTGATCTTTCTCTTTTATGAATATGAATATATTACTATTATGCACAATTCCATGATTAGAATTCATGATTCTATCTCTGCTCTTTGCAGTGCAAAATTATTGTCCCACAATACCCACAATGATGTTACCAGCTAGCTAACTATTTGTAACTCATGTCAGTTGCATTGTTGGTAGACTGAAAAAGCCTTCAGCTACAGCTAGAAAACAAAATGTACAGAAAACTCCTTGGATCAGTAAGCTTTTGACAGTGTTATCCTACACATTTCTACTTAGCAGTATGTCCCATTGAGTTCAATAAGATTTACTCCCAAGTAAGTGTGTATAGGATTGCAGCCTGTATTGATTTTTGTTTAGTTGCAGAATCTATCCTCCTAGGTTTGGCTTCCAGTGTACAGCCAACCAGTGCTTGTCTTTTTATTTATTTATTTATTATTATTATTATTATTATTATTATTTTATTTAAAAGGTAGTTAATGTATATTTTAGGATAGAATTCTATCAATTCTAGTGAGACACTGAACTATTTGTTTGATTTATTTATTTATTTATTTATTTTATTTTATTTATATACCGCCCTAAGCCCGAAGGCTCTCTGGGTGGTGTACAAAAAGATAAAAAACAAGCAATATATAAATACAATAAATACAATAAATCAAGAAAACAAAACAAACAATAAAAGAACCAAACAACATCCAAAAATACAAATAATGATGAAAATACCAAGGTACAGAATACTAATAACACTTAAGCACACTCTGTGTGCACTTGAAATGTTATTGGTTGGCAACCTCATGGAAATGCTAGGCTGGGCATTTTCATGCTGGTTCCCTGCACCACTACAGGGTTGATAAGAACATTGGGGGGCAGCATGAACTGTGAATTCTGTATAGTCTCCATCCCAGTATTGACAACATGGCCTTTGGGGTGAAAGATGCTGCCTTTTCTAATAGCATTACTGTGTCCAGCTCAACAGAGGCAGGAGTCATATGAATATGCTCCATGGAGGTGAGCAGAATCTCTGGAGGAGGATCCCATCTAGAGACTGGAGGGTCAATTTCAGTTATCTCAGTTTCTCATTTTTCCAATCTTAAATTCAGTCCTCCACATTTCTGCAGCAATTTGTGAATTTTGTTTTTATAAATCCTCATGAAAATTCTTTAACACTTTAGTGTGAATTTCTCCTAATAAACACATTTTTATATGCAGCTTTGACATGTTTTGCAAGGATTTTCCCCACTATATTGCACATGTATGTTACTTCCACCAATATATTCATTTTTATGCACACTTTCCCCTAATACATGCATTATTATAAATATTAGTTGGTTGGAGAATTGCATCACAAAATTTTGGGTAAATGTGTTTCGGTTCCCATATTGTTTCAATTATTTTGGAAAGTGTGAATTTGATAGATTTGGCTGTAAATGCGAACCAAATTAAATTTCTCCCCCATCCCTAGTCCCAACCAACCAAGTATCCCCTCTCCCTGTTCCTTTCTTGATCAGTGCAAATGGCTGCTTTTGTGCTCCCTCGGAGCTGATTTGCACATTGCCAAGCAATTTCCCGCAGGAAAGGTGCTACTCTACAGGAGCAAATATGAAACCTGCATGTAGGCCATAATTTGCAGTTATCTTGCATACAAGTTTCTCGCCGCATCTATGGCTGATGTGCATGTCAGACCACATTCCAGCTGAGTCTGACATACAGGCTTCCTGCAAATTTCCACACAGAAGAGCTTTCCATAGAAACAGAGCTTGGAAGTAACTAGTTATAAGTAACGAATTACTTGTAATTCATTACTTTTTTGAGTAACGAGTGGGTAATTCATTTACATTTTGATTCTAATAGAACTAGGAGTAATTTTACTACTTTTGTGGAGTAACGTTTCCAGAATTACTTTTGGGCATTACTTTTTTTGGGGGGGAGCAGGGGAAGTCTTCTGCTCCTCTGATTTGTGGGTGAAAATCATGTGCCTCAAACTGGGCTTCTGTGCAGTGTCGCTCTTTCCTCATGCTCTGTGGATGGGCAGGAGGCAATGAGGGAGGAGGTAGAGAGTGAGACGGGGTGGAGTGGAGAAAAGAATTATTTTAAAAAACAGATAGTGGTGGTGAAGAATAGAGTGGAGGGGAAAAGGATCTGGAGGTCAAGAACATGGATAAAGGAGGAGAAGGAGGCAGCAGCAGAATGGAGAGAAAGAACTGTGGAGGTGAAATATGACAATGTACGTGTGTGTGTGTGTGTGTGTGAGAGAGAGAGAGAGAGAGAGAGAGAGAGAGAGAGAGAATACTGTGTTTGCACTTGGCACACAAAGTGGCCTCCACCACCCTCTCTGGCTACTGTGCTGCATTTGCAATATTTTAACTTTTTTGCATCTCAGAGGAAAATGTTTGCTTGAGTGAGTGTCCCTTAGTTGGTGGCAGGGCAGGGTCAGGGAGGTGGGTAAGTGAGAGAGATTATGCTGGCTGGCTCAGTGGGGGGGTTGCACTTGGTTTGACATGCAAAGATCTGAGTAGTGGCCTCAGCCTCCCTCCCCACCACCCTTACCAGTGGAGAGACCACCATTGCTATCTTATGAATAAAAATAATTATTCTACTACCTCTGTATGTGTGTGTTTATTTTTAATGTTGTTTCAGGCTACTTAGATGTGCAGCAGCCAAGGCCAGCACCTTGTAAGTGTTTTTTTAAAGTAACTGAAATGTAATTGTAGTGATTACTTTGGAGGAAAAGTAAAGTAATCAGTTACTTTCAGAGCAATTGCAATTGTAACAGTAATTACTACATTTTTGGGCCATGTAACTGTAATTTATTACTTTTTAAAAGTAATCTTCCAAGCTCTGCATAGAAATTGGATCATGGGTCTGGCTTTGTTGGTACGAGTCAGTTTCCTACTTACATGCTAAAACCCTGACATGTAGCATAAGATGCCGCCCTCGTTGTGCTGAATAATGGTAGAGGGGGACAAAAACACATTGATTGTTCTCCAGCATCTTTTGCTTCATTGGGATTCCTCTGTTCAGAGATCTTTGCCTATCCTCACCTTGATTTCTCTCATCTCTTCCTACTGATCTGAACTGGCTGGTCCTGTGATTCAAGGAAGAATGACCGTTGCTGGTAGTGGGATCATCTTTATTTTATTTATTAGACTTTTATGCTGCCCTTTTCCCAGGGGCGTCACTAGGGCGGTGCGGTGGGTGCGGGCCGCACCGGGTGACACCATGAGATGGGGGTGACACCCAGAGCCGCCCCCCACCCTAGGCACTGCCGCCGGGAAGTGGCAGGCGTGGCCAAGGAGGAGAGAGAGAGATCGAGATCAGGAGCGGGCGTGGCGACTGCCCTCTTCCCTCAGTGCCTGCCCTGTTGCCTCACAGGCTGGCTCCTTCGCATTTCCTCGCAGCTCGCTCCTGCACACTCTTTCTCTCCCGCCTCCTTCCATCTCACATGCGCACTCCCACAAGTTAGCTAACCACTTCGGGCAAAGTAGGCATGGTTTAACCTGCGCAAAATCCCCAGAATTCTGGTTGAAAGTGCGCTGGGCTGTACAGATCGGGGGTTCAGCTTGATGCTTCTGAAGGGCAATCTCCCCCCTCCTGTGTCATCCTTCTCTTACGCCCCAATCTTAAGCTTGGGAGGAAGTCCAATTTCTTTTGAGAGCGCTGGCTGTTGTGCTTGGTTATTGAGGGGGCAGGTAGTTCCGGAGCTCCTCGTCGGGCTTCAGCTCAAATGCACATTTGCATCTCGGCTCATGCCAGAACCAAGGTGTAAAAAGAAACTCTACGGGAAGGCTGAAGTGGGCCTGCTCTTTCTGAAATATAGGTAGGGAAAGGTGCGCGTATCAAAAGACTCACTCTTTCTGTGGCGTTCCTTCAATAAATCATGTGGGGGCTTGTTTTGTTTTACATTGTAGGAATAGTCTGTGACCAACCTGGCCTGTTGCTTTTGCTTTTCATTTGGGCCCAACAGAAAGTATTGAAAATGAAGGCTGCAATCCTAAGGTCAGTTAGGAGTAAGCCTGCCTGAATTCACTAGGACTTACTTCTGCGTAAACATGGTTAGGATTGCACTGCGAGATATCATTAGTCCTTCACGGCAAATGCAAGCTGCAGCCCGGAGGCCACGGTCCTACATGGAAATAACTTCCACTGTACTCGGGGGAAAAGTTTCCTGAGTGGGGGTGATCATCAGAACTTATCCTGGATCACTGGTGGCTCCAATCTTTGTTGCATCTGCTTTGCCGGCTCTAATCTGGCGTTATGGCTATAAGCATCCTCACTCAGAAACAAACCCTGTTGCAATCAAAGAGCCTTGCTTCCGAACAAATGTGTGTGGAAACAGGGTTGGAGTGTCATGCTTTCCTTCCAAATGCAGGGATGCGGAATTAAACCCATTCACCGGTATTGCAAATTTTGCCATTCACATTGCTCATATACAAAAATGTATCTGAGTGGTCTTTTTCATTTTAGTCCCTCCAATAGATAAGCTAAGGATCAGAGTACTCAAAGGGGCAAAGCCATTCTCCTCTCCATTCTCTTCTAAAATCTTGGTGTTTGGAGGATCAGGTCACTTTTGAGCAAAGAGGGATCCCATGCCACCAGTCATGCCTCAGAGCAGTTACTGCAAACTGGCCATTTAAAAGTCCAGCAAAAACACGGGTCTGTATTGCAGGAACAGGTTTACCTTGTGTTTCCCATTGGATTTTGTCTGTGGATCAGCCCAGTGAAGTTTACATTGCAATCAGGGGCATCATTAGGGCGGTGTGGTGGGTGTGGGCCGCACCAGGTGACACCAACCCTAGTGACGCCACTGCCTTTTCCCAAGAAGCTCCAGATGGCGCATAGATCTAACCTTGCTTTATATCTTCACTACAGCCCTGCAAGATAACTTAGGCTGAGAAAAAGCAGAAGCAGCTGGCATAGAGGGGCAGCCTCACTGCCGCTTACTGGGATGGTGCAGGGGCAGGGTGGCAGCAAGGTCAGGGCTATGGAAGAGGGTCCATTGGCAGGAGCAGTGGATTGCCTGCATAGCCCTGACTTTGTCAGCATACTGTCTTGCCCTCAGAGCATCCCAGCAAGCAGCAGCGACACCATTGTTGGGAGGGTGTCTGTGCCACTCCTGAGAGATAGTGACTTGCCCAAGGTCACTTAATGAACTTGATGGATGAATAGGAATTGGTCCCTGGGTATGGTCTGAAGGTACTTGCAGCCACCACCTTGCTGAAGCTAAGCAGGTCTGGGGCTGTTCAGTGCCAGGATGGGTCACAGCCTGGAAACAGCATGTATAACAACTTGGGTTTCATTATGAAAGGAAGGTGGGATATAAATGTAATGAAATCTGGAACTTTGGCGTCCCTAGTCCTAGTGTGGCATGATAACCGTTATGATATACTAGCTCTTCTGAATTTGCCACTGTGCTACTGCACTGGGCATGAAAGAACAGGATTGTCTGGTTGTATGCCTTTCTTTTACACCAACAAATCTATATAACGAAGATTGCACAGAGCATATGGGTTTTCAAAAAATAAAATTGCAATTGTTTTGAATTAAGCCCATTTTTAAGCCACTCCCTCAGAGAAAAAGAGCTTAAAGTGACAGTAAATTACAGCGTAGGACCAAGTAAAGTGGTTTCCAGGGAAATGAAGTTATACTGTCTGACATCTTTCTCAAAATTACAGGGTCATGCTGAAGAACTGACTGCACAGGTGGATTCTGTCTCTGTATTGGAACTCCTCAACAGTCAAAACAGGGGCGTCATAGAAGACACAAGGGCCAGGAGTTAGCAGACCCACCCTTAACTTTTGGACATTCTGACCCAAACCCCTGCTTGCTCTTGTCCAGAATGTTGTTTATACAATATTGGATTAGTGTGCGTAAATGGCAGGCCAGAGCTTCAACAGATGTAGATCAGTTCAATTTCTACTGTAGCCAGTGTTGCTCTTCCCATTTATATCAGGCAGGATCTAGCCCCAAATGTTTAAATTTGGTATCTGTACAAAATTGAGGGGGGGGGGGTGAGGGGGAGCAATCTTTCTAATATGTTTGGAAATATATTTTATGCGGTTTCAGTCCTCTATTTTCATCTCTTTCCCTCTGAGTGGATCACAGCTGCTTTATGACTTCATCCGGCATTTTTAAGTTGGACTACAATGTAGGATGAGGGTTTCAAATGCTCTCACATCATTGCCTGCCTGCCCAGTCATCAGCAGTGCAGAAATGCTTAAATAAGGAAACATGGAGAAGGGGGAGGGAAACAAACCCACCACAGCACAAATATTTATTTACAGACAGGTGAAGGGCATGATCTACTGGGCACTTCTCCTCTCCATGCCACATAGAAGCAAAGGGGGAGATGATCAAAAGCTGGGGCTAGAAAGGTCTGTCAGTTTCAGTCCTCTCAGTTTCTCATTTTCCAGTCTTCAGTTCTCTACATTTCTGCAGCAATTTGTGATTTAAAAAAAAAATCCTCATGAAAATACGAGTACATTTTAGTGCGAATTTCTCCAACTATACACATTTTGTAGGCAGTTTTGACTAACCTACACAGTTTTGCTAGTCATTTCCCATTGTGTAATGCATTTTAGCATGTTATTTTTACTCATATATTTGTTGTTATGCACATTTTCCCCTAATAAATGCATTTTTGTAAACATTGGTTGGTTGGTGAACTGCATTGCAAAATTCAAGTAAGTGTGCATTTTGAAGGATGGTTGTGTTTCAGTTCTCATATTGCTTCAGAAAGTGCGAATTTGATAGATTCAACTTGAAATGCGAACGGAATCAAAGTTCTCACCCATCCCTAGCCCAAGCACACCTTTTATTGTGCTAAGTCCTTCCCTTTCATATTGTGGTGCCCAGTGTATGCTGATTCTGCATAAAGAAACATTAGGGTGAAGCAAGGCTGAATGTTCTACTGAATGAGCACTTGATAGATTGCATCAAAGTTTTGTTACTCAAGAGGCAAATTTTGCCATAATTTAAATTTTGGAGCTTGGGAGTACATACCATTTAATCAGTATCACTATAATGACACTGATGGATATTAGAAAAGAGAATATTCAATACCATCACCTGATATTCTTTATAGAAATTGTTAAGGTACAACCCCCTATTTTCCATCTAATGTTCTCTTCCAGGCATACATACAGAATGGTGCATAACCCAGCCAAGACCTGCATGTGTTTTATATGAAGACAATTCTTTAGTTTTGGGATATTTGTAACAATGATTTGACCTCTTATGTGCTGATTAAGTTTAATTTTGCTTGGAGGACTAACATAAATGTTATGGTTTCACATAGAGTTTGGAAAAAAGCATTTCCATGTGGTGGCAACCTGTTCATGGATTCCATAATATTTGAATTGACCATAAGAGACTATAAGGGCTCAGCAGAAAAGCACATTATGCTTTGTGCACTAGAGGCTCCAGGTGTGATTCCAATAAGGCAGGAGTGGGGAACCTTTTTCAGCCTGAGGACCACATATCCTCATGGGCAACCTTCTATGGGCCACATGCCCGTCATGGGTGGGGCCGGAGCAGGGCTGGCACCAGCCCACCATGAGCCCTAAGGCATCAGCTTGCTGCAGGCCCCTGCCTCCCCCTTATATGTGTGCATGCACACGTGTGCACATGCATTTAAATATGTACAGTAGAGCCACCACATGCATCAACATACGTCTGCCATCACCCAAGATAGTGGCGGGGGCATGTTGGGTGATGGCAGGCAGGCATGCTGATGCACAAGGTGGTGCAACTGGGCATATTTAAATGGCCACCGCCTGCGTGCATGCATGTGGAGGTGATGTCAGATGGGCAAGTGGAGCTGGTGGGGATTGCAGAGTGGGAGTTCCACCCTCCTAGCTCCAGTGGCCCTCAGCTGGCTGCAGGTGCCCTCGACCAGTGCCCGACCTGGCCAGCCACTGGCACTGGGCTTGGGCTAGAGGCAAAAGTGGATGGAGCATAAAAGTGGATGTGGATTTGTACAGGAGGTGATATTCCACTCTTGCAAAAGTCAGAGGTTCTGACTTCTGACAGAAACTTCTAGCACCCACACACACTTCTCCATCCTGCATCCAGGCATACTAGAGGCATTATTGCAATTCAATGAACATTCCTGCCAGGCAAAGACAGTTAAAGAGGGCCTGGAGCAGCGCTGGTGAGAGTGGCCTGGCCTGGTGAGAGTCTCAAGAGCCAGATAGAGGCCTGAAGGGCAGGCCTGAGGACCCCACAACCATTCTATAAGGATATGGGATTTTATCGAGCAAGGGTGCGAACTACCTCTGCCTGAAACTTAGTAGAGCTAATGGGTTCAAATCTTTCTGCTGTTCAAGTTTAACAGTACTGAGATGCATGGTCTGAGTTAATAGGAGATACCTCCGAAAGATAGAAAGAAAGAAAGAAAGAAAGAAAGAAAGAAAGAAAGAAAGAAAGAAAGAAAGAAAGAAAAAGACCACAATCTCACAATGATGTCAGAAGGTAAATATATCTAGTGATGCTTTTCTCTCATGCACTGAAGATAACACTGGGAAAATGTTGCACTGGGCTGTCAGACTCACACACTCCAGCTGATCGTGCCAGAGGAGAGGAAGATCAGCTGTAGCATGCTGATCTTATCCTCCTTGGGGGCGGTCAGACTCCTGCACTCCAGCTGATCACGCCGGAGGAGGGGAAGATCTGATCTTCTCCTCCTCTGGTGCTATCAGCGGGTTAGGTTCCAGATCCCCGAGCTACAGGTGACCCGCTTTTTGGTGGTTTTCGCTTTCCAGTAGGGATCTGGAACCTAACCTGCCGTATGAGTGGGACCCTACTGTACACAGCCTTTTACACACACTGCCGGATGGAGCACCTGGCCTCACAAGACACCCCACCCCTGCTTACCTGTGCCATTTAAAATGATTTGCCAATCACTACCACACTTCCAGCAGGTAGGGAAGGATCATTGCCTTGGTCACTTGTAATAAATGAGGGGAAAACAGGACCATGCTTGCTGGCAACAACTCGTGCAGTATAATGCAGGCTGAGCTGAGTTACCATTCATGTGGAGGATGAGCCCTACGTGCATACAGCTGTATGTTCATAGATCCCTTTGCTCTCACACCCCAAATCTGCAGCTACCAGGAAGGAGCATGGCCACCAGATATGATCTCACTTCCTCTTCATGAGGTTACAAATGAACATTTCCCCTGAAGCTAGTAGCACCAGTAATCAGTTGCTATTTTTATCTACTCACTCTGCTAGTGGTTTTATTTTTGTATTATACTGCACTGCAAGTTGTGCTGAGGGTGTTTGTGTTGAAAGGCAGGGTATAAATCAAACCAGCAAATAGCATTGAATTAGTGCTGTAGTGAGTTTGGACTGCTTCATGTACATTATCTTGTTGAACTCCTTACAATCACCCTGTTGTGGTAGCCCCCCTTGCTAATGACTGGTGTGTGTGTGCGCGCAGAGGCTGAGCGAGAGAGTGTTTTGCCTAGGACTACATAGTGATTGCATGGCAAAAGTGAGCAAAGTGCTTAGAAAAAGAAGTGTTGTACCCCCGGCTAATGAAGAATGTCTGGGAGAAGTCCGTACACTTGTGGCTGTCAAGTTGTTTATATGCCTGCATGCAGGCGCAACTCCACGCACACAGGCCGTGCAGGGATTAGAGGGAACGAACTTGCTGAGAGCAGAGTATGGCTGCCATTTGCTTGCACAGCAACCTGCTCCTTGAATTTTATGCCTATTATTATATCTAAACCTGGTACCAGGTTAGCAGGCTTCATGGCAAGAGCAGCAAAGCAAGCAAGCAAACAAGGAAAAACTCTTCCAAACAAAAAGAGCGGTCTGGTGATGGCAGAGCAGTGTCGTAAGCAGAGATGAAGTTGAGTTGATTATCCCCATGGCACCTCACCCTGCCCTCCCAATTGTTACACTTTTCATTGTAAAGCATGAACTTACTCATCCTTCCTATATTCTGATGTTAGTAGGAAGCTTTCCCCCCACAGAGTCAAGTATGTGCAGAGCACCCCAAATTAGGGTTGCCAGGTGAGAAGCATCCCAATCCCTGAGATTTCGGGGGCGGGCCCTAGTGATGTCATGGGGTGGGCCGAAGTGATATTATGCATGATACATTAAGCATCAAACACAGTTGCTTGGAGCATACAATTAAAACAAAAACATTTCTCTGATTGGAAATTAAGATAGAAATCTTAGCTAAAAGATCGAGTTTAGCTAGGGAACATTTAATCTAGCCTACTTGCTTTTGGCAAGAAGGGGTTAAGTGCCTTCAGGCCAGGCCAGTCATCAGAAGGCTATTGTAGGAGGAAAGGAGCCTAGTTTTGTGGAGATGTTAGATGGGAACACTCAGGGATAAAGATGGATGCCCCTGAAGGCTGCAATTCTAAACACACTTACTATGGGACTAAGCCCCATAGAACTCAATAGGATTTACTTCTCAGTAGATATAGTTTGGATTGTGCTGTTGTTAAAGCTTGACTAGGGATCCTCTGCCAAGATATCCATATCCAAGCAAGGTGGGCAACCCCCTGCCTGGAATGCCCTGCCCCTATGTTTTAACATGGCTGCTCCAAACATTTTTACAGATTTAACTCTTCAGTTCAGAAAGAGGTCTGAAAAATGAGTAAGAGTAAGAAGATTCTCTACCCTTTCTGTCTGCCCTGTGGGCTGCTATAAACACCCTTTGACAGCCAACCCAATTCCAGTGAGTAATAATTGACAGAGAGAAAATACACATGGTTTGCTCTACCTTCACAGGCAGCAGCTTGGGAACAATTGCAGCCACACTTCCAAATATGTGAATTCTCTTTTACCACTATTGAACAAGAAATACATGGTCATATATATATGTCTTTATTGTTACGGTCGGTGACCAGCATAAAACACAAGGTCATGCAATCAACAAGGTGCATCATCAATGGGTTTAAGGGGGTTGAGCTGAGCGCATGGAACCACTGTTGTTGCTTCTATGGATGTAAACAAGTGAGGTTAAAGACAAGTGAAATGCAAACACAGAAGAAAAACAGAAGAGAGTTTGCAGATGATTTCCTAAATGCAATACCATACCAACCACAAGATTCCTATGAGTAAGGCAGACAATTCAGCATCCCACAACCCATCAGGATTCATAACCAAAAACCAAAACTAAAAAAAATCATGGCAACCAGTCAGCCAAGGTCACAGAAATCCCAATGCAGCACAACCTGACCCGGGGGCTACAGTTAATGCAGAATGCTGTGGCACGATTGCTGACATGAGTCAGATCATATCTGCACATAATACCTCTACTCTGAAATCTGCATTGATTGCTGATTTGCTACCAGGCCAAGTTCAAGGTGTGCTTTCCATGTTAAGGGGGGCACATAGCACTTGTTCTGCTCTTGTAAGAAATCGGTTCATTAATGTGGCAGCACCTATGCTTTGGAACTCCCTGCCTATTGACATTAGGGAGATGCCTCTTTTCAGCACCTGCTAAAATCATTTTTGTTTAGGCAAGCCTACCCAGGCATGTAGAAGCTATTGTGTTTTTAAATCTGTTTTTAACTCATTGTTGGTTTTATTATTTTGAATGTTTTTAAATATCTGTCTTCAACTGTTTTTGCCAATAATTTTATTGTTTTAATTCTTTCTGTAAACCGCTTTGAGATTTTTTTTACAGTAAAGAGGTATATAAATGTTGTAAATAAAATACATAAATAAATTTTGGAGTCACTGTGGCCTTTGAGTCTCTTCCCACTTTTAGGAACAATACTGACTCAGGCCATTTGGTACCATCTAGCTCAGTACTGATGACATGGACTAGCACTGGCTCTCTAGGATTCAGGCAACAGCCTTTTCCAGAAATTGAATTTTGGAACTTTGCATGCAAAGCATATGCCCTACCAATGAGCTACAACCGTTTCCCTGATTTAAAAAAGTATCTTTTAAAATTGTTATTTTCAATTCACTCTTGAACGCACATCATACCTAGGGCAGATCCACACCATTCACACATTCAACACCCATTTGAAGCGCATGAATACACCATAGAATCATGGAAACTGTAGTTTGTTAAGGGTGGTGAGAACTATATCTGTAAAGGGGAAACTACACTTCCCATGATTCTTTAGGGGAAGTCACGCACTTTAAATGTGAGTTGGATGTGCTTTAAATGTATTGTGTGGATCAACTTAATAAACTTTGTCTGTATGTGAATTGTTTTAATTAATTTTTCAGAATGGAAATGAGCTATAAAGTATACTGGGTGACCATGGGCTACTCATCATCTCTCAGCCTATCTGCCCCCCAAGATGAAAACAACAGAGAGAGACCATGACCACCCCGAGGAAGAAGAGCAAAATGTAGAGGAAGTTTTGTACAACCATAGTGTGAAATCGGATTAGGGATGCCAGGTTCAGGGCCTGAGACTGAGGTCTTCTGTATCTTTAAAAGTTGTGCAGGGGGGAGGGAGAATTCCACCTTGTGGTTTTCCCATTACAGAGTTGCAAGAACACCTGCACTTGGCTGACTTTCTCTTCTAAAGATACAGGATCAATCTCAGGCCAGGAACTTGGCAACCCTAAATCGGATACTTATTGGGACACAGTATGAAGAAATATTTATATAAGCATGACTATCAAATATATTTATTATTTACACAACCTGTAAAGATATTTTCAGTGCAATCCTATGTTTGTTTACTCAGAAGCAAGTCCCAATGTATTCAATGGGGCTTACTCAAACAGGGAAGTGTGCAGAGAACTGCAGCCTCAAGTGATAAGGAACTTGTTCTTTCAACAAGCCTTTTAAGCTGAGACCTTATCCCAGTCTGCATCTGTTAGAATTGCTTTTTAATATGTTTTTTAACCTTTCCTTTTAAAAAAAGATGTTTTTAAAGCTTTTAAAAAATGTTTTCAAATATGTTTTGTTTCAATATATTTTAAAGTCTGTTTTTATCATGTTTTAAAGTGTTTTTAGTGCTTTTGTTTGCCTCCCTGGGCTCCTACTGGGAGGAAGGATGATATATAAATCAAATAATAAATAAATAAACTTCATTCACCTAACCCAAAATTCAGAATCATGACACTTTAAGCTGTTTTGCAACTGTTTATACTTGTTTTATGGTTATTGGATTTTAAAGGAACTGCCTTGGTTTCCAAACACCAACCCTACCTCACAGGCTTGTTAGAAAGACTCCATACACACACACACACACACACACACACACACACACACACACACACACACACACACACACACACAGTAGATGTAAAAATACACACACCAGGCCCAGCCTCCAAGAGGTGTATCTTTAAAAGTTGTGCAGGGGGAAGGGAGAATTCCACCTTGTGGTTTTTCCCATTACAGGGTTGCAAGAACACCTGCACTTGGCTGACTTTCTCTTCTTCTGAAGATACAGGATCAGTCTCAGGCCAGGAACCTGGCAACCCTACACCCCATATAATAGTTTATTGTCAAACCAGTTGGTCATTGCAAAACATTTTTTTAAAAATCAGTATTAGTTTCCTACATAATAAAAACTGTGATACCTAAGTAAGCCCTGCCTAACTGCTTTAAAAATAGGATTGGAGGAGAGAAAGATTCACAACACACAGTTCTTTGCTATGTTCACTCAAAAGTTCCATTAATTTTACAGCACAATCCTAACCATGTCTACTCAAAAGTAAGTCCTATTGAATTCAATGGGGTTTACTCTGGGTAGGTGGGATTAGCATTGTACCTTTACTCCCAGAAAAGTGAGTATTTGATTAAATCTTCATATTGGGAAGGTTTTCAAACCAGTGCCCTCTTCAACAGCCCAGGGTTTGACTCCTGCACACAAGAGAAAAAACCCCTGAAAGCTATATACTTAATTTATCAGATTTTCAGATAATAGGAAAAAACCAACCATTTTCTGACTTTGCAATGAGGTCTAGGCACTGCCTGGAGGTCAACAAATCACAACCCTGACTTCACTTATTGGCTACCAACCTGAAAGGGCGGGGTTAGAGCAGCCAGTCAACAGATCATTTCATGGAATGTGTGTGTGTGTGTGGGCTGACATTTTGGTGTATATCTTGTGAACCAGACCACCTAGAAACTTTTTTTTAAGTTAAAGCTGAGAGTCCAGAGATTAAGGTGTCTCACCCAGAGGACCCCCAAAAGCCAGAGAGGACCCCCAAAAGCCAGAATATCTAGCCAGAGGACCCCCAAAAGCCAGAGAGGACCCCCAAAAGCCAGAATATCTAGCCAGAAACTGGACACCTGGTAACCCTACCCCAAATGCTTGACAATGTTTCTGTGGGATAAGATGAACTTGTGTGCTCTTTAACAGGAGACAGTTTGAATGGCATCCAGTGTAAGTCCAGTTTAAAGATAAAGAGCCCTGAGAAGGGAGAGCAGCGGCCTTGAAGTTGCCCATCAAGAGTTAGTTCCTCAATAGCAAACTGAGCAGGCACACAAGTCTCCTGGTCACCATCTGTGGTGAGCTGTATTGTATTCAGCTGTGGTGATGGCAACGTTGTATGCCTGGCTTCCCAATGCCGAGTGTTGCTGCTGTTTACCAAGAGGGAGAATCTGACACTCATGCCACCGCACCTGCACTGCACTGAGCTTGCTGTGCCTTGCCCCTCCCACTCCTCTTGAGAAGCCAGGCATGCAATGCTGCCCTGCCTGCTGATGGCATTTCTATTTAAATTAATGTAATTACATCTACATTTGCACCAACACATACAAATCAGCACATGCAAATGTTATGCACACCGGTACCGTCTTTGCTCTCTTTTGTAGTGATGTGTACGTGGCCCTCCTACTGTAGGACAATTAGTTTTCTGTCTTCCTCTGTTGCCACAATATTGCATCCCTGCACTTGCAGAGAACTGAGTACTGAGTGGCTTCCATAGAGTTGTGGTGGATCCCTCTCCTTTGACTCTTGTGAAGAGCTTACCCTAAAAGGGCCTGGCAGTTCATGTTAAGCGGAAGCCCTCCTGTACCTTACCTAGCAGCATCAGTTTGTTCTGCCCCAGGGACCTCGCAGTCCTGAGAAACAGAAGCAGAGCTGTGGCCTGGATGAGCTGCTGGATGTTTTACATCAACTGCCTGGCTGCGTTGGCAATGTACACCCATCACAGCAGCAGCAGGTCTAGGGAAGTGGCAACTTAGCAGAGGAGGGGGAATGTATGGTAAGCCTCTATGGGAGCCACTGCTCACCCTGCTCATACACATGGAGCCCATGACCACAACCTCCACTTTCTTCCCACATTTATTGTAAACCTATGCAATTACATTTATTACGGTGTCTGTAATTTCTGATCTCTTTTTTGTAACAGCTCATTTGGAGCTAGTTCTGCAGGGGCCACCACTAAATCTCGCAGCTGTAAGGGAGGTTCTGTAGGATTCTCTGCTCAACCATGCAACACCCCATGCAATCACCGGCCTTTCTAAGTGCCACCATGAAACCCGCATCTCCCCAATTCAGTCCACCACCAGGAAGGGCTTGTTCTCCAGTGGTGCTGGGTAGGGATGGAGAGGAAATTGGATCCAGTTCACATTTAAAGGGGAATCTATCTAATTCATACTTTCTGGAAAAAAAAGAACTGTGCTATCCTTCATGAGCACTTCTCTGAATTTTGCAAGGCAGTTTGCTGGCCGAGTTATGTATACAAAATGCCTATGCTAATGGTAAAGTGTACATGTAAATGCATATCTTAGTGAAAATAGCATGCAAAAATGCAACATATTCAGGGAAATTGCTTTGCAAGCATGTGTTTATTAGGCAATATTGCATGCAAAATGTGTACATTAGGAGAAAATTGCACTAAAATGCTAATGAATTTTCATGAGGACTTTAAAAAAAATCAAATTCACAAACTGATGTGGAAATGTGAAGAACTGAATTTAAGAGTGAAAAAGATGAGAAACAGAGAAAACGAAATGGACAGATTTGTTCATTCCTACTGTTGGGTAACCCTCTTCCTTTTGTTGTTATATGCCTTTAGGTCGATTACAACTTATGACAACCCTATGAAGATTCATAGGGTTTTCATGGTAAGAGGTGTTCAGAGGTGGTTTCCCTCTGTCTTTATAAAGCCTTAATCCTGATACAAAGAGAAATGGTAGAGAGGAGCCTCTGGGTAGGGGGTGGCTTAGCAGTACCTTGGCCCAAGCAGGTGCACATTAGCCCAAGCAGGTCTTAGGAAGCACAGGTGGAAGCCAGATGCCAAGACCTAGGGGTGCCAAGTTTAGGGCCACAATAATGTGGTCTTTGTCATGTAGTTTGCCCTTGCGTAACTGTTTTTTCTTTTGGAAATAATAAGCAGGTGTGTGTGTGAGCCAGATTGAGGCCATAGTGGGGGAGGGGGGAATGTAACCCTTTGCCCATGCAGCAGCCCTAATTGAAATCCCAGCCACTGTGCCTGCCATTGGTGGCAATGGGAGCTTTCTGTCCATTGCAAGTAATAGGTCTAGGATAGACATTCCAAGAGGATTTGCAGCAGGAGCAAAGGGTTAAAACCCCTCCTTCTCCCATGCTGTGGTCCCAGTCTGGCTCCCCCACAATTATGTGACAAATGCCACATCTCAATTTTGGGCTCTGTTTTGGAAATAAAATCCATTTTCTCAGCATCTTGAGATATGTTCTCCCTTGTTTTTGACGTCTTACTTTGACCCTAATGAGTGGTTTGGGCTGATGTTAGTGACTCTAGGATTGGCATTTTAGAGATATATCCTTTCAGAGATATATTAAAAAGAAAAGACTTGAAGTAAATAAATAAATGATAGCACTGTACTACCCCCTTTTGCTTATGGATCCATCCACCACTGACATGCAGCCCCTGGAAGGTCACCAACAAGGTAGGTTCTCAGACTGAAAAAGGTTCCCCACCCCTGCTGCCATTATACAATTGCATCATAGTTTGACTTAAAGCAATATCATGTGGCTTTTGAGGTTATTTGTGATCTCTCTCTCTCTCTCTCTCTCTCTCTCTCTCTCTCTCTCTCTCTCTCTCTCTCTCTCTGTGTGTGTGTGTGTGTGTGTGTGTTGCTTAATGAATGTAAATGAACATTTGCATATATTTGAACAAATGAACATACTCAAACAAACAGTGGCTCCCACTTCTTTGAGATGGAAAAAATCCACATCTTACCATGTGTCTTTCATATGAACTTAATATGACCATAGAACCTATTAACAGTAAAATGTCATTCAGATTTCATTTTAGATAAGGATTTGTGAAAAATGGGTGCCCTCCCACTTAGGAAGGCAAGATAATATTTTAATTTCCTCTAGCACTGGACACTCATATCCCTCTCTCATACACACACATACAGAGCTTGGCAGTAATTCGTTATAAAAAAAGAATTACTTGTAATTTATTACTTTTTTGAGGAACAAGTGGCTAATTTCTTTACATTTTGATTGTAATATGAATGAATGAATTTATTCTTATGTTCAGAGACCAATATAAAACATCAAAAAACAATATTAGTACAACATAGGTTAAAACAAGGACGAGGAGTAATTTGATTACTTTTGAAGAGTAATTGTAATGTTTCCAGCATTACTTTTGGGTACTACTGGGGGGGGGAAGCAGGGGAAGTCTTCTGCTCCTCTGATTTGTGGATGAAAATCATGTGTAAACTGGGCTTCTGTGCAGCATCGCTCTTCCCTCGTGCTCTGTGGGTGGGTAGGAGGCGACGAGGGAGGAGGTGGAGAGTGAGACAGAGAGGCCCTCTAGGTTTAGAGGCCCTCTAGGTTTTTTAAACTAACTTAAGTGTAATTGTAGTGATTACTTTTGCGTAACGGTAAAGTAATCAATTCCTTTCAGAATAATTGCAACTGTAATGGCAATTTATTCCTTTTTGGGGCCATGTAAAAGTAACTGTAATTTATTCCTTTTTTAAAGTAATCTTCCAAGCTCTGCACACACATCTCTGTGTGTGCTCACACACACCGTTTATTGTGTAGGCAAGATCTACTTTACTTTTTGCTAGCAGCAAAACCATGCACAGTTATTTCCACATATGTTGCATATATTTCAGTGGGAACAGCTATTTATGAGACTGCAGTGCATAAAAGCAAGTGTGTAGCAGGGTCAGTCACTGGTTTGAACTCGCTGAACAGATCTCTGGGGAAAGGTATGAGCCCAATGAATTCATTTTCACCTTCTTACTTTAATGTAACTGTTTAATCCTCTGGAAGAAGCCTTTCTGTTTTTCATGTGAAAAACGCAGCCTTTTTAATGTTCAGAAATCCTCAGGTACATTGCTAAATAATTGACACTGAACAGGATCCATGGGAGACTTTATCACTTAAAAATATTTCTTGCAATATTAAACATCCTTATTATTGAAACACTGATATAGAGTCTTTCAATATTGCAATCTACTGCATCTACTGTGGGATGATGTTTGCTCAGTCAGTATTTCTTGGCTAACATCAGTCTTTTGAGCTTTATTATTATTTATGCCTATTATACTCTAGAGGCCATTTTGTTGTTGTTCAGGATCTTAATTTATTTATTTTCTATCCCAGCCATGCAGGAGATGTTTTAATGGATGATATCTTCAACAAATGCCTAACTTAAAGCCAGCAATGATCACCCAGAGACTTAAAGCACAGCTTTCACTTTCTGCAAAAGGGACTAGGCCTCAGTCTTTAGAGTGCTTTTGATGCTCTACCTCCCTCTACTGTATTTCCTGAGAAGTTCTCCAATGATGGGAAATCATGTATTAGCCGCTTCGATTTCCATGCTGTCCCTTCTGGCAATAATGGGAGACACAGACAGTAAAACGGATGGTACCTTCATGATTGAATCAGACCCAGACCGTTGCATGAGGCATCATTACGTTGATTCTATCAGCCACCCTTTATACAAGTGCAGTTCAAAGGTAAGTGCGACCATTTGCCTCTCGACCTTTGTTACAAGCAAGAACCATTTTAAAAAGCACCATAAAAGAAGGCAATGTAGTTTTGTAAATCATATCAAGGGTTAGCTTAATTTTGGAAGCTTCACATTTTGTTGCTGTCTCAGATCATTACCTTGTGGTAAATCCCTTACAGCAGGGATTCCTAAGCTGCGGTCCACAGACCATCCGTGGTCCATGAGCGTCATGCAGGAGGTCTGAAGCGTGTCTGTAGATTTGTGGCTGAAGATGGGAAATGGCACATCCATCACATTGACTGTTCATGTTGATTTTAATTGTATTTTTATTGCTTCTTTTTTCTTATATTGTATTTTATCGTATTACAGTTTGAATTCTATGGAATTTAAATTGTAGTACAAAAATACAAAATATAGGAAATAAAAGAAGCGATAACAATACAGTTAAACTCATACAACATCTAGCGCAGTGCACTGCAATTGCTCCAATAGGCAGAAGAATCATTAAATGGTCTGCCAAGACCCTTAGCCATTTTCAAATGGTCTGTAGGTAAAAAAGGTGGAGAGCCACTGCCTTAGAAGTGTTTTGGTTGATATTTCTTCAGCACTTGGGGGCAGCACCAACACCAAATCACAAGTATGTGGCCATATATACTTCCAGGCATGATGAAAAGCCATAGAATTGTGTATGGTTTCTATTATATTTTAACAAAAGGCAAGACAAATTAGACCCTTTTGGTCTGCATGA
Organism: Rhineura floridana; assembly: GCF_030035675.1. Lineage (NCBI taxonomy): Eukaryota > Metazoa > Chordata > Lepidosauria > Squamata > Rhineuridae > Rhineura > Rhineura floridana. Next base: position 92,747,506 of record NC_084484.1, on the reverse strand, counting down.
ACAGGAATGAGACCCAGAGCTGAAGTCTGATACTATGATCAACCTCAGGACCAGCTCTACCATTAGGCAGAGCGAGGCAGCTACCTCCGGCAGCTGATTTTGAATGTCATGAAAGGGCAGCACCTTGCTAGTTATTTAATTTATTATTATTGTATTTTTACTGCTAGGAAGGAAGAGAGGGTTTTATGCCTCAGATACTAAAATAACTTGGCTGACTTTGGGTGTTGTGCATTTTGACTTGAGGTGGATTGTGGGGTGCCATTTGCTGTTCCACCTCAGGCAGCAAAATGTCTTGAGCTGACTCTGGTAAACCTCTCTTCATGTTCCTCAGATTTTTTTTCCCTATTAAATACCTTGTTCTGCATATCAGTAAGAGAGAGTGTCATGTCTAAACCAGCTAGGAATTTGCAGCAGAGTAAATAGGGCATGAGGTCAAAGAAAGGACATTCAAAAATGTACGTGGAAAATGGAAGACAGACTTCTTTGTGTTTTACAACATAATCCTGTATGTATTTTCTTAGAAGTATGCCCCATTGAACTCAGCTTAGTGGGCACAGGTTTGCAGCCTTCATGATCTTCTTCAGCCATCACTGATTGTATCTGAATTAAGGGAAATATGGCATCATGAAAATCAAGCTGACAGATTCAGTCTCAGTAGCTTGTAGCAACTCTATTGGTATGCCATCTGTTTCTGGTGATTTGTTTCTTCCAAGTATTAGCTTTCACTTCACATTCGAAAATTTCTAATTCTTCCATGAATGAATCTGGCATCTCTTTTATAGAGTTCTTCAGTGTATTGCTTCCATCTTCCTTTTATTTCATCTCGGTCAGTCAGTGTATTTCCCTGTTAATTATTCAACATCCCTACTCTTGGTTTAAGTTTCCCTTTCATTTCTTTAACCTTTTGGAATAGGGCTCTTGTTCTTCTCTTTTTGTTGTCCTCTTCTATTTCAATAGAATCACTAATAGTTCTCTTTGTCCCTATGTACTAGTCGCTGTATTGTTGCATTTAGGGTTCTGACCGTGTTTCTATCTCCTCTTGCTTTTGCTTTCCTTCTCTCTTTAATCATTTTAAGAGTTTCTTCAGTCATCCACTGAGGTTTTTCTCTTTTTAACTAGAGGTATTGTCTTTTTGCATTCTTCCCTGATAATGTGTCTGACTTCACTCCATAGTTCTTCTGGTTCTCTGTCAACTGAGTTTAAGGCCTCAAACCTGTTCCTTATTTGATCTTTATATTCTTCTGGGATGTTATTTAAATTGTATTTTGGTATTATGATTGCTTTGTTTTTCTTCTTTAGCTTTACTCTGATTTTTGATACAACCAGTTCATGATCTGTATCGCAGTCTGCTCCTGGTCTTGTTTTTGCAGAAAGTATGGAACTTCTCCATCTTCTGCTACCAATTATATAATCAATTTGATTCCTGTGTTGACCATTTGGTGATGTCCACGTGTACAGTCGTCTTTTCAGTTGCTCAAAAAATGTGTTTGCAAGAAACAAATTATTGGCTTCACAGAATTCAATAAGTCTTTCTCCTGCTTCATTTCTGTCTTCTAAGCCCCAGTTTCCCACAATTCCTAGTTCTTCTCAGAACATCTTGTTTTGGTGTGTGATCAATTTCTTCCTGTACTTTTGTGTAAAATCTCTCCAATTCCTGTTCTTCTGCGTTTGCTGTTGGAGCATAGACTTGGATGGTGGTTATGCTAATAGGTTTCCTGTTTAATCTCATTGATATCACTTGCTCAGATCTTGCGTTGTAGCTCCTAATTGCTTTTGCTGCATCATTTCTTACTATTAAAGCAACCCCATTTCTTCTTAATTTCTCATTTAACATGCAGTTAAAGTAGGGAAATTAGCCACAGTCTTTGAGATGATATTTTCCAAAGTGCTGTTAAATGAGTTGCTGCATTCACTGAAAAGACACAACATAGGCTAGGGAGTTCATTTTTTGCTGTGTGGAAATCTTCCTGAATTGTCTCAGCGTTCAAGATTGTAGCCCTCACTCAGGTTATTTTAAAGTCCAGGAGTTTCCAAACTCCCCCCCCCGCGGACTACTTGAAAATTGCAAAGGGGCTTGGTGGACCACTGAGTGATTTTTCTGCCTGTTGTAGCAATTATTATGTTAGATGCTGTATGATTTGTAACTGTATTTTTATGGCTTCTTTTGTTTCTTATATTTTATTGTATTACAATTTGAATTCCATAGAATTCAGATTATAATACAACAGAATACAGTATAAAAAATAAAAGAAGCCATAAAAATACAGTTACAAATCAATATGAACATTTAATACAGATATGCCTCACGGGCCACTGGTGGTCCATGGACCACAGTTTGTGAACCCAATTTTGTCATTCCCCTCTTAGTCAACTTCATTTGCTACAGACTTCCTGATATGCTTCATATTGTGAAGGAATTAAGTGGAAAGTTTGACCATGTAGACACCCTTTCCTTCTACATGATGGTGGTGCCATATTTTAAAGTGTGGCTTCTAAGAAATAATGGAAGAGCAATGATTTCCTCATAACAATCAGAAACGTCTCTAGCCCTCCTGCCAGGCCTATATGTATTTTAGTGTCTGTGAATTAGGAAGAGGAGGAGGAAGAAGCAAAGAAGAAGAAGATGAAGAAGTGTTGCCTCAAAAATGTTTTGAAAAAATCAGATTATATAGAATAGGAAGATGTCATTAGAAAATTGTTAAAACATTTCAAATGGGCACAAGAATACAGTTTTCCCAGTATAGCATTCCTATTATTCCTATTTAGAGACCCAGTTTGATGTAGTGGTTAGAGTGTTGGACTATGACCTGGGAGGCCAGGGTTTGAATCCCCACACAGCCATGAAGCTCACTGGGTGACCTTGGGCCAGTCACTGCCTCTGAGCCTCTGAGGAAAGCAATGGTAAACCCCCTCTGAAAAAAAGAAAACCTCATGTTAATAATGCAATAACCATCAATGCATCCAGATTAATTTAAATATATAAATGGATATAAGTCATCAAAATGTCCGAATAGGTATCCACACAAAATTGACATTTGTAAGACGTGTTCAAATGTAGAAAGGGCACCGAGAACCTCAGACCATTATGTAATAGACTTAAAAGCCTTGAGGGCTTGAAGTGGAAGTCTCTTGGTGACCCACAAAAATCTGCTTTTGTCCTGCCATTAATCTCCATACTACAGGAATATACTTTAAAAATACATGGACATCTGCAATTATCAAGGATTTCGCCAATACAACACTGATACAATAATTTCAAACCAAAAAGAATGTATCTCTGGACATGTCCATGTTATATGCCTCAGCGAGGTATTCTCAGCACTACACCTCCAATCTCTCTCAGTATGTGCAATGCCTTCCTGAAAAGACACTGTGGAGTCAAATACAGTAGTAACAATAATCTTGAAAAATCCACAGGTGGAAACTTGGATGGCCAAAACTGGCCAAATGAGATGGCTGTAGTCTGGAGCACTACCACATTTGGGAGACATCAGCTGCTATGGTTTTTTAAAGGCAGAAATCTTTTTGCTCTAAAAAGAACCTCATTACAGTTTATTTTTAAATGCTTAGGTGGAATGAAGATTCATAGCAAGGTTCAGTCTATATCTTGGATATATTCAAGATGAAATAGCAAAAAATCGGTGTATTTGTTGTGGCTATTGTCTTGCAGACCTCATCCTGATGAGACATAAAAGTGCTCCTGAGAAATAATAACATGTGAATTGAAACTCAGAGTGCGGAAGGGTGGACTGCCCACTATGTAAATGGGGACGGGCATAGCTCAGTGGTAGAGCATCTGCTTGGCATGCAAAAGGTCCCAAGTTAAGTCCCTGGCATCTCCAACAAGGGCTGGGAAAGGAGTCCTGTCTGAAACCCCGGGGAACCACACTGCGAGTCAGGGAAGACAATTCTGAGCTAGAAGGACCAGTGATCTGACTCGGGATAAGACAACGTTTTATGTTCTTACTGAAGTTAGTAGCAAAATCCAGGTAAAAACATGCCATTTGTATTTCTCAAGGGATATGAAGTTCATTCATATCCACACACATCCATCATTCATGACAGCTTCAGACCTAGTTTTCTTCTGAGCCAAATGCAGTAAATGTGGCTTACATATGGTTTCAAGTGATTTTTGGCCAACCTTTTGTTTTCATTTACAAACATGAGAAAATGCCAAGAAAGTCTTTTTGCTTGAAATGTTGTGCTTGGAAAAATTCAGTATGGCTTAATAGCAGCTGTTGAGTTTTCTTCTGTGTTCTGTTCAATGAAAGTGAGAAAGTGAGAGAGCACCATCGATTGGAGCTCTAACACCTGCTGCTGGTGCTGGCTATTTTGTCCCATGCCTTTGTTTTCTCTGCAAAAGGTAGCTTAAGAATCTATACTGAGACTTGATCCCCAGTATTCTTTTAAAAAAACCAAATTATCTTTCTCTGTTTGGCCTAAAGTAAAAACGAAAACAACAAACAACTGATGCCAGTATCATTTACAGTATTTTAAGAATGTATAATATAAAATAATATGAATTATACAGCCACGAGAGTGGCTATATACTATTGTCAGCATGGATTTTTCGTATTCTGCAACGTTAAATTGAAAATACCCCCATGCCATTCTGATGTTTCCTATAAGCTCATTTCAAAACAAAACCTTGCAAATCTTATAGACCTGAACTCAGAAATGCTTGCTTAACAACCCTTTAAATTTTCATGGTGATACACAAAACAGTCAGAGAGAATCGAGAGTTCAAATATAAAAAGAGAGAGAAAAACCAGACCACTTTTGGACTTTTTTCTATGAGTTCTCATAATCTGTTGAAATTTATTAAAAAATCAGCCATGTTCACAGAGTACCTGTAATCCTATTACTGACTTTGCCCCATACACTGACCTTCATAGTCTGCAGTTTAAAAGTTAAAAAAATACCTGACTGATTTTAATTAATGTAAGAAATTTAGCAGTGAACTGAATGATAATGTTGGGCATGCTCAGTAAGAACCAACTGTCTGTTCTAAAAGCCTGACTCCCAGCTGTTTGGCTTGCCTAATCGGGGCCACACCCACACCAGACCTTTATTTCACTTTAGACAGTCATGGCTTCCCCCAAAGAATCCTGGGAAGTGTAATTTGTGAAGGGTGCTGAGAGGAGATTCCTATTTTCCGGATAGAGCTCCAGCGGCCAGAGGGGTTTTAACAGTCAGTCGCTCTGACTGAAGCTCTGTGAGGGGAACAGAGCATCTCCTAGCAACTCTCAGCACCCTTCACTACTTCCCAGGATTCTTTGGCAGAAGCCATGACTAAAGGGAAATAAAGGTCTGGTGTGGCTGTGGCCAGGGCCAGCTTTGGTTTAAATTTGGGTGGGAGGCTACATGTGTCTGCTGTAGAATAAAAAGGGGGGAACCCTGAAAAAGAATGGTACTGTTCACAATGTGTTCCTTTTGGAAAGGAAAGGGGCTTTCCCTCTGCTCAGTGCCCAATCATCCAATCTTCTCCCCTCCCCTTCCTCCCTCCCCCTTCCTGCCCTCCTCCTCCCCTCCCTGCCCCTCTCCCAGGTCAGTTTCAGAAGAGCATCTCACTGTGACGTGTTGCTTTGTAATTATATAGCAGAATGTTATTTATTTATTCAATTTGTTACCCACCCGCCAGCATAAGATCCCAGGATAGGCTACAAATTACAGTCACAAAAATAGGGTGGGTCCTAAAAATACATACCACAAGTGTCAAAGACCAGGGTAACGAGCTGTGTCTTCAGCCTATGACAGAAATTGCATAATGAAGAAACTATACAATGAAGATGCCAGACACAACTCTGTGAGGAAGGAATTCCACAACATAGGGCTGCCACATAGAATCCTGGGTGACCATCCTAAATTTCCGAGAGTAATGGAACTCTCAAGAGGACCCCCTCTGCTGATTATAACACCTTTCATCTTGCTCTGACCCTTCTAATTTATTTCCCAGTTCAGTTTCCTCTTTAAGCCTTGAGCGTTGGTCAAGGGTAGAGACTTCTGGGTCCTCCACCAAAGCATTAAAAAAAAGCAAATATACTTACTTAATATATACGAAATGCAGCTTATGCGATACAAAACTTTTCTTTTGTTAGTGCAGAGTATATAATTATATTATTAACATGAAGCAATGAGGCTTAACTGGTTTATGAATGGGGCTGCTTAACAGGAACCAGATAGTTACGAATTATACATTTTTCTGCTGGTGTCACAAACCTGCACTGCTCTAAGGCTAGATGTCCTCATTCCTTTTGTCTCCCTCCTTTACAGATGGTGCTGCTGGCTCGCTGTGAGGGACGCTGCACTCAGACATCACGCTCTGAACCAATGGTGTCCTTCAGTACAGTGCTGAAACAGCCTTTCCGCTCCACATGCCATTGCTGCCGGCCACAGACTTCCAAGCTGAAGGCCATGCGCTTGCGCTGCTCAGGTGGCATGAGGCTCACTGCCACCTACCGTTACATCCTCTCGTGCCACTGTGAGGAGTGCAACTCCTAGAAGCAGAAAAAATGGGACGGACATGTGCTCTATAACAGGATTCCCAGAAGCAGCAACAGCCAAGGGTGGCTTTTTTGCCAACATGCTATTACACGTCTGACACAAGCAAGGCTGATTAAACATGGATTTCATTTTCAGAACTACAGAAAGCAAATCATGATGTTGCTTGGGATTGTGCCAAATCATGAAACAGACATCAGAATGTATTTCTATACCGAAGAAGAAAACTCTTATGATGGTGATGGACTGGTTTTCAGAAACTTTTATTGGAAAGATACTAGGGGTAGTTTTTTCTGGTTCAGTAATTCTTTATCCCTGATTAAGGGATGAACTATGACTCTTCATTTTGAGTGTCCTGCCAGTAAAAGTAAAAAATGAAAGAGATTATAGAGTATGTACATTGGATGTCATTATGTGGGAAATGTTTTATTTTAGAAGAGAAAGACTCCATCCCTGTATACAGAAGCCTGTTGTATCTTTTAAATATGTCCCTTAGTTTATATTGGCCTTGAAAATAGACTGTATTGATGATAAAAGTTGTATTTTATCTGTTCTGGCAGCCATGTGCTGGACAATTTATTGTGATTTAGGTGCAGTTAAAAAATAAATAACAAAATTTATTGAACTACTATTGCAACTTCTCCAGTATTGAGAAGGCATATTTACAGTCAAGGGCAGAAGCTTTGCAAAGAGCCATCTACAATTGGGCCTGTTTGTTACTATATTAAATTATAACATGCATGGGCCAGAGCTTGAATGAACACATGAGTATTCATCACTAAGTGTATCATCAAGTGATTACTTACATGGGTGAAACAGTGCAGACTGGTTTTTTTGCACTTTCATGCCATCTGACATCACCTTAAGCACAATATGTTGCAGTGGAGACTGAAATATTGTAATGTACATGTATGTGTAAATGAGCTGTGGCTATGATATGCACTACTGAAATGATCAGTTCCAGACGAGTAGCCTTGTTACAGAGCAATGCATCTTGTTGGAGGCCAGCAGAAGTGGAGCCGGTGAAGCCGGAGCTAGCAGAAGGGGCCACCACATCCAGCTGCCGTTTGGAGGCCTCTGGGAGGGAAGGATGTTGGCTGCATTGGCAGGGCATGGAAGGAAACAAACTACATGTTTCTTTCCACCACCCCTTGTCCTGGAGTCCCAGCTGGCAGGACAGAGGGCAGCAGGAGGGAGCCAAACGGGACTTGAATATAGTGTAAGCCCCCCCTTGGCCCCTCCCCAACACACCCCTCTTTGGGTCCTTGCACCAGCTTCTGCTGGCTTCCCTATGCTGGGCTGGGCTTCCCCAGCAGATCCCTGGTTGAGTCAGGTTGGGCTGGCTGCCCCATGGTTGTGCTGCGGCTTTGCCGGAAGGGAGGCTTCTGCCAGTATAGCCTATCTGAGCCGGGACCCGGCAGGCTCAGCCAGGGATCCATGGTATCCACCTCCCCTCAGCCTGGCATATATACAACTTGGATATAGAGTCTTTGACTCTAGTCCACAATTAAGACAAGTGTTTTGGCCCCACAAAAACTAACCATTGCGGCCTTTGTAATCAACAGCCTGCCTTCATCAGATAGAAAACAATGACAAGGGAGGCTTATTTTAAGTCATGAAGCTTTGCTTCAGATATATTTCAAATATGAAGAAACAGTGGCACAGAAAAGGATTATACCTAGAAATATGTTAGAGTCTGAATTAATCGCAAAGTTTATTAGATAGTTCTTGCTGTAAGAGTAGGAACAGGCAGGCCATTGCAATTATAGATTTCTATGCCTAGCTTTCAGTGATTAATACGGAATGGCACCTAGGATGGCAATGTATTCTTCCAAACAATTAATCACTTCCAGAAGCAATTTTCCTTTGTAGAAACCCACATAGATCTACCATATGAAGAAATAATGTTTGCCCTGAATTCTTTTACTCCCAACCCAATCCCCCAGTCACTTGTATTAAGATCTAAGAATTGCAGTCATTCTAATTTTGTTAGAGCAGTTTTACGGCACTGCCCTGAATATGAAAAAAGTAAAGATGGGGGCCAGAAGTAAGCAGGCAAGCAGCCCATCTGTTCTATGTCATCTAATCTGTCTGGAATAATTGCCATATTTAGCAACCAGGATTTTGACAATTACATCACAGAGATTCCATTAAACACACTGAAGGAGTCCCCAGTGTCTCTTGGGGAATGGTTGCCTGGCTAATGAAAACAACAAATGTAATGGCCCTCTGAATTTGTAGCCAAGTAGCTTTATGACCTACATGCCCATAATTGTGATCATCCAGGGAACACCAAAGTTCTTTGCTATTGGCTTTCCATCAATAATCTAAAGAAAATGGAGATTAATGGCAGGTGTGAGCTGCTTTCTGTAGCTAAATTCATAGACAGGATATCATTCGTGGCAGAAATGTGAAGAACATGATGGCATCATAGATAGATAGATATTGCTTCATGTTGACTGATATTTCTTTCATCCCTGTGAAATTATCTTGAACACATGAGGGATGGAACCAGGAGAGTTTAAAAACAAACTTCTCCTAAAACGTTACTTTTGTATTTCTTTTACTTGTGGTGTAATGTCTATATACGTCTACTCAGATATAAACCTTATTGAGTTCAGTGAGATTTACTCCCAGCTAAGTGTGCATAGGATCGCAGCATTATTGTTTTATTTATGCTATGGGTATAGCTACCAAAAATTAATGTTTATGGGCTTCTCAATCTTCTATGCCTTCACATAAAACCTGTATCATGGAGAAGTACTGTATTGCTGCTTCTGTGAACAGAAAGGAAAAGGCAGAGCAAGGGTGAAATGGAAATTGACTTCCTTCAAGCCGATTCCGATTTATGGCGACTCTATGAATAGGGTTTTCATAGTAAGTGGTATTCAGAGGGGGTTTACCATTGCCTCCCTCTGAGGCTGAGAGGCAGTGACTGGCCCAAGGTCACCCAGTGAGCTTCATGGCTGTGTGGGGATTCGAACCCTGGTCTCCGTTCTCGTAAGCCAACACCTTAACCACTACACCACACTGCCTGTAAATGGCTCACATTTTATTTGACATGCTTCTTTTCCTTCCTACAAGTGATAAGAGACTTCTGATTTTTTTCCCCAAACAACCAAACTGTCACCTGAGAACCATTGTTATCACATCTGGAAAAAGACATCTAAACCAGCCTTTCCCAATCTTTGCATCCCCAGATGTTGCTGAACTACAGTTCCCATCATTCCTAAAATTGGCCATGCTGGCTGGGGTTGATGGAAGCTGTAATTCAATAACATCTGGGGACCCAAAGGGTGGGAAAGGCTGATCTAAATCCAAGTTGTTAACTAGCCAGGCTAGTCAGAATATAATAGTCAGTTGGCTCTATTTGGCTATTGTTATTGGGTCATAGAATCATAGAATCATAGAGTTGGAAGGGGCCTTGTAGGCCATTGAGTCCAACCCCCTGCTCACAGCAGGAAATCCACAGCTAGAGCATCTCCCGCAGATAGCTGTCCAGCCTCTGCTTGAAGACATCCAGCGAAGGGGATCCCACCACCTCCCTAGGCAGTCGGTTCCATTGCCGAACTGCCCTTACTGTCAAGAAGTTCCTTCTAATGTCCAATCTGAATCTACGCTCCTGCAACTTAAAACCATTAGACCTAGTCCTGCCCTCTGGGGCAGCAGAGAACAAATCTGTACCCTCCTCTATGTGACAGCCCTTCAGGTACTTAGAGTGTAATCATGTCGCCCCTCAGCCTTCTCTTCACCAGACTGAACATGCCAAGTTCCTTCAACCTTTCCTCATAAGACTTGTTCTTCATACCGGCTATCATCCTTGTCACCCTCTTCTGAACCCGCTCTAACTTGTCTATATCTTTCTTAAAATGAGGCGCCCAGAACTGAACGCAGTATTCCAGATGAGGCCTGACTAATGCAGAATATAGTGGGACTATTACTTCCCTCGACATGGAAACTATAGCTCTGTTTATGCAGCCCAAAACCGCGTTTGCCTTTTTTGCTGCAGCATCACACTGCTGGGTCATGTTCAACTTGCAATCCACTACAATTCCAAGGTCCTTCTCACACGCACTACTGCTAAGCCGGGTATTTCCCATCCTGTACCCGTGCATTTTGTTTTTGTGGCCTAAATGCAGAATCCTGTATTTGTCTTTATTGAATGTCATTTTATTAATTTCAGCCCAATTTTCTAGTCCATCCAGGTCCCTTTGGATTTTATTCCTGTCTTCCATTGTGTTAGCTATCCCTCCCAGTTTAGTATCATCCGCAAACTTCATAAGGCTTGCCTCCACCCCATCATCTAAGTCATTGATAAAAATGTTGAAGAGTATCGGCCCCAGGACAGAACCCTGTGGCACTCCACTTGAAACCTCCTTCCAGTCCGAAGCAGAGCCGCTGACGACCACTCTTTGAGTGCGGTTTTCCAACCAGTTGTGAATCCACCTGACAGTATTTCCATGTAGTCCGCATTTGACGAGTTTGCTAATCAAAAGGTCGTGGGGGATTTTGTCAAACGCTTTGCTGAAATCTAGATAGATGACATCTAAAGCATTTCCACCATCTACTAGGCTAGTGACCCGATCAAAAAAAGAGATGAGATTAGTTTGACAGGATTTTTTCTTGACAAACCCATGCTGGCTCCTACTAATCACAGCATTGTCATCTAGATAGTTGCCAATGGACTCTTTTATTATCCGTTCTAATATCTTTCCCGGTATTGAAGTCAGACTGACTGGCCTGTAATTCCCCGGATCTTCTTTTTTACCCTTTTTAAAGAGCGGGATGACGTTTGCCCGTCTCCAATCCTCCGGCACCTTTCCCGTTCTCCAGGATTTCTCAAAGATGATGGCAAGAGGTTCCGAGAGTACATCCGCAAGTTCCTTCAATACTCTGGGATGCAGTTCATCAGGCCCTGGAGATTTGAACTCATTTAGGTTTAACTAGGTATTTCCTGACTATCTCCTTATCAATCTCGAACTGCAATCCCGACCCCTTACTGAGATTGCTACCGATGCAAGGTTGCACACTGTTCCCTTTTTGGGAGAAAACGGAGGCAAAATAGGTGTTGAGCAGTTCTGCCCAAAGACCCATCTAATCCAGCATCCTCTCCTCACAGTGGCCAAGCAGATGCCTGTGGAAGTCTGCAAGGAAGAAAACAAGCACAACAGCACTCTTCCCACTTATGATACTTAGCAACTGGTATGCAGGTGCATACTACCTCTGACAGTGTAGAACATAGCCACCGATAGACTTAGCCTCTGTGAATTTGTCTAATCCTCTTTTCAAGCTATCCATGTTGACAGCCATCACGACATCTTGTAGGAGCAAACTCCATAGTTTAACTACTCACTTCCATAGCTGAACCTTTCTTTTGTATATCCTCAGTCTTCCAACATTCAACTGCACTGGATGGCCCAGGGTTCTAGTATTAGCAGAGAGGGAGAAAAGCAGCTCTTCGCCCATTTTCTCCATACCATGCATAATCTTACGCATCTTTATTCTGTCCCCCCTTACTTAACCTTTTTTTTTTCTAAAGTAAAAAGCCCCAAGTGGTGTAACCTTTCCTCACGGGAGTTACTCCAGCCAGCTGACCCTGGGAGCTGACCCTGGCACAGATCGTGGAATGGGAGTGCCACCCCCCACCTTAAGAAGGGGCCCTTTAGGGGGGGCCCTGGCCACCCTCTGGCGCAGGCCCTGCTATGCAGCAAGGGAATGGTCACCAATCCCAAATTTGCAGATTCAAAGAATGTTAAATATATATTCATCCAGAACAATTATTTTAAATTTCAACAATGGCTAATACAAGCTGCCCTATATTTAATGCATGTATATATTACACTGAAACTTCCATAGAGTTTCTGCATCATTAGTAGCCTAGCACTGTAGCCGGGTTCTTCTAATAGTTCCAATAGCTGAATAATATTAATTGGTAAAATGCAATGTCTTGTTATTCAAACACTGCAGCCATATTATGTAGCTATGCCAAATGCTGCATTTCGTATCTCCATCCTTTCCCCACCCATCCTATAACATTTTGAGACACTGATGTGTGTCAGTCATCTTTCTAAACTACGAAGTAAAAACAATGAATAATGCCACATAATAGAAAAAGAACTGGTTGTGCCTCTCTCTCGTAAAATATATATATATATATATATATTTAAAAAACACTTTCACTCCAGAACCAACTTAGAAAAATTATTTATAGTAAGACAAAAGAACTCGGACTGTGTGTATTTTCAAATTCCCTTTGCTACCACAGTAGCAGAGCTAGTATCACCACAGTAGGATGCACAAAATATATTTGTCTATTATTGATACTTTGACATGGAATCCTTCCCTTTTGCTACAAAATAATCACAATAATATTCTTTTTGTGACACCAAAGTCACCAATTAACTGTAATGCCATTAAGCCATCTATTCAAACATTAACTGGAGCAGAACAAACGAGTATACAAGTAAGCTGTAAACAGCGTAAACAAGTAGATTTAGGCTGCAATCCAACCCCCCCTTACGCTGACCACCAGTGGAACCCTAACACAGAACAGGCATGCAGGTGGAAAGCCTGCTGGTGGTACCCCACCAGTGAGCCCAGCCCTGAAATGGGGTACCCCAAGGATGAGGCAGGGCTGAGTCAGCCTGGGGCCCACTGAATCCTTAGCTGGTCTCACAGCTGGCACCAGCCAGTATCAGGCCCAATCTGTCTGCTCCCCCCACATTCTGCCATGACACCATAAGTGACTGAGCTTGGAATGTGGCAGTGGCTTTACTGCTCCACAGTGTCATGGCGGCAGTGGGGAGTTTGGATTGTTCTGCCTGGCTGCAGTCCTCACCCTACATACCTGGGAGTAAACCCTATTGACTTCAGTAGGACTTACATTTGAGTAGACATGGTTAGGATTGTGCTGTTAGTAATTCCTAATTAGTCATTAAGCTCTGTGACTAAGTACTTGGTATTTAAAGCTGAGCCAAAACGGTCACTTAATTTTGCTGTTCTGTTGGTAGATAGCAAAATCGCAGGAGTGCCCTGGGGCTTTTAAGGGAGATAGGGTTGGCAAAATTGATGATACTTTGATGCCTAAAGTCAAAGCTCATAATTTATTTGTAGGGAGCTCTATGTTTGGGTTAAAAATAAAAAAAATATACATGTGGAACATTTTTCTCTAAACTTTGGGAACTCTCTGAGGCAGCATTTAAATACAGATAGCTTGTCTCTAGTTCTGATATTTCCCAATATTAGTGGGGATATTGAAGTCAGGTACCATACCTGCTAATATATTTCTCAGGTTTATCTCAGTTCTACTCTCTATGACTGAGTGAGGGGAGTTATTCCCATTTCACAGATGGTGAACTAAGACTGAAGGTAAAATTATGATTTTTATATCAATGTAACTGTCATACTTTCCTGAGATAACCTTGGCAATTGTAGCTTATTGAAAGTTTTGAGATTCTCTTTTAGAGATAGCCAGTCTCCCTCTCAAGACTACAGTTCCCTAGCATGACTGGCTCCAGAGGGTAACAAGATAGGGTAACTGCTGAGGCCCCAGAAGCCAACAGGGGCCTTATCGAGGAGAGCAAAAGAATCTATACAAAACCTTGCCAGGGAATCACACTTCCTAGACAGCATTTTTACAGAAAATGATGAAGCTGCTATGAACTTGGAAGGTGAAATGGTTTGTTTTTTTAAAGAAGACTGTGACAAGTGGAAGGTTTCCAACATGAGTTATTTGGGCAGATGACACTGGGGTGTTCACCCTGCCCCTTGCCCACAATGCCTCTTGCTTGGCAAGAGGAGGCAATCATGGTCTCCTGCATGAGGCCCTCAAAATCCTTGAGCTGGCCTTTTCCCTTGTGGTGAACGAATAACTATTAAACCAATAGAAGACTGTGGCGTATAATATACAGCCCAAGAGATAGTGGCTGTTTTCACATTTTTGTTTTCTCTATTGCATTTTCAAGGTTGGCATTTTACGGCACATGTATGCACACACACTTGAAAACAGAGTCCAGCTTTCACATCAGTGTTGCATTTCCCTTCCTGAATGTGAATAAAACCAGTTCGATTGGGACAGGAAAAACAGCAAAATCTCTCTTGTTTGGCTCTCTCTAATTTAGCTCTTTTTTTATTACAGAATTTGTCACGTCACATGTCCCTATCTGCCTGTCCATTACTAGCTATTGTTATCAAGGCCACGTGTGAAAATGAGCAGGAATTTGTCAAACTAGTTCTTTATTTCAAATAGGGGGGGAAGCTAGTTAAAAAAACCCGATTCATTGAGGTGGATCACTAAGATTCTAGTGAATCATACAGGCATCTTCCTCACTCACACTCACTACGCACAGGGAGCTCCTGGAGGTGTTAATTGAATCTTGTAGCATCTTCAGAGAATGATGTAAATCCAAACATTCCTCACATTTCATTGGAGTGGAATGAACAGTATCCATTTTCCCTCCCCAAGCAACAGCAATCATATTCTGAAGAAAGGAATCAATTTCCCCATTTACAAAGGTTCCAGTTAGGATATTATGGAATGTAATGGGCATGTCCTGAGGGCTAGTTCCTGGTGCCTCCTTCCTGTGTTTTGGTTTTGGAAAGTTGCCTCTGTGTGCTACTGGGATTATTTCCTCATGTCAATATCCATTATCACTGAATCCAGAGACAGGTAGAGGCGGCATTTGCTAGTAATATTCCATCGCTGAAGATGGAGTCTTGTCATAAGATGGCTCTTTTTTATAAGGTGGCTGAAGCCTGCTCATGCTGGTCATGTGCATATTATCCTAATCCATGCAGTCTCTGTTTTGAATAAAGAATGTTCATATTCCTCTTCAGGATTCATGTCTGAGGGAGGATCTAGTATATTATGAACAATGTAGGGAAAGGTTATTTGTAGCATTCTTAAACCTGATTCTGCCCTATTATTCATTCATTCATTCATTAAATTTATATCTCTCATGTACTTCATACATTCTCAAGGTGAGGCCACCCTTAGGTATATCTTTAATAATGTTCCTTGACCGGCTGGGTGGAGGGATAGTAGTTTAAGACTGAAAGGCTAAGCACAGTTACTAGGGAGTAAGGTGAAGGACTGGTGAAGTGCCAGATGACTGGAGAAGAGCTAATGTTGTCCCTATCTTCAAAAAGGGCAAAAAGGAGGAACCGAGGAACTACAGACCAGTCAGCCTAACATCAGTCCCTGGAAAAACTCTGGAGCAGATTATAAAACAGTCAATCTGTAAGTACCTTGAAAACAATGCAGTGATTACTAGAAGCCAACATGGATTTATGAAGAACAAATCCTGCCACACTAATCTTATCTCATTTTTTGACTGAGTAACCTCCCTTGTAGACTGTGGGAATGCTGTGGACATAATACATCTCAACTTCAGCAGAGCTTTTGACAAAGTGCCCCAAGGTATTCTGATTAGCAAGCTAGCTAAATGTGGGCTGGATGGAACAACTATCAGGTGGATCCACAGTTGGCTCCAGAATCGTACTCAAAGAGTGCTTATCAGTGGTTCCTTCTCAAACTGGGCGGAAGTAACGAGTGGGGTACCACAGGGCTCGGTTCTGGGCCCAGAAGACTGAGGGGAGATATGATAGCACTCTTCAAGTACATGAAAGGTTGTCACACAGAGGTGGGCCGGGATCTCTTCTCAATTGTCCCAGAGTGCAGGACACAAAATAATGGGCTCAAGATGCAGGAAGCCAGATTTCGACCGAACATCAGGAAAACCTTCCTAACTGTTAGGGCCATACGACAATGGAACCAATTTCCTAGAGAGGTAGTGGGCTCTCCGATAC
Source organism: Rhineura floridana (assembly GCF_030035675.1). NCBI lineage: Eukaryota > Metazoa > Chordata > Lepidosauria > Squamata > Rhineuridae > Rhineura > Rhineura floridana. Next base: position 92,731,198 of record NC_084484.1, on the reverse strand, counting down.
TGGAGGTATTCAAGAGGCAGCTGGACAGCCATCCGTCGGGAATGCTTTGATTTGGATTCCTGCATTGAGCAGGGGCTTGGGCTTGATGGCCTTATAGGCCCCTTCCAACTCTACTATTCTATGATTCTATGATTCTAAGCCCTGTTGAACTGTGGGGATAATGTTAGATTAAACACATAGAATTGTGTTGTAAATAGGGATGGGTGAGAATTTCAATTCAGTTCACATTTCAAACAGAATTTATCAAGTTCGCACTTTCTGAATCAATATGAGAACTGAAACACAGCCATCCTTAGAAATTTGCATTTATTACAAGGCCTGAACTTACAAAATATGAACAGGGTGGTTTATAACAGATGCTATTGGAGGTCGCTGATTCATACGGTCACCATAAGTCAAAATCAATTTGAAGGCACATAACAACAAAACAATTTTGTCATGTAGTTTGCCAACTAAACAATAGTTTGCATCCACTTGCACACTCTCGCTCTCTCCCAGTCCTCTTTTCCTTGCTGAGTAACCGTTCTCAGCCGGTTAAATCTCCTCCGCCCCTTGCAATTCCCATGATGATTAACCCCTCTGCCCTTCCTCCTCCCCTCCCTCCCCATCCCCTGCGGACAGTTTCACATATCTTAAGCATGATTGCAGGGGAGTAAATCCCATTGAACTCAGGAAGCATGCAAATGATCAATCCATTCTCAGCAAACTTGCACAGCATCCCACTACTTACCTCCTGGATTAAAAAGCAGAGAAATTCACTAACAGACAAAAACCCTTGCGGTTTACGAATGTACCTGTAGCCAACAGATATTTCTATCAACCTTGAAAAAGCAGGGAAATTGGGCAGCTATAGTGAATGCACCAGGGGAGCAGGAGACCTGACCTCCTTTCTGAGATATTGGACTGCCCTACAAATTTGTCAAAATGCCAACACAATTTGAGTTGGTCTTTCACAGTCTAATCCACTTCCTGTGTAGCTTGGAAGAATTTGGTAACATGTGCCTCTGAGCATATGGTGAGTGGTGGCAACACTGCAATCAGCCCAAATAACAGAAACAAGACAAGTGCTGTGATGATGTTGTTTTAGCAGGGAAGAACAATATTAAAACAGTTGATATGTTCACATAGTCACTGTAAATATGTTTGATTTACTTTGCAATTTTAGTGAAGTGTAGTAAATCATTTTCTTTTGCTTCTGTTTCTGTGAATATATAAAGTACAGCAATACTTTGCAAAATTTATACTAAAAAAAAGGTCCAGAAACAATTGTGGAATAATGACACTGACTATTCTGCAGAATAGTTTCCAGTGAACATGAGGAGTGTCTCAGTTTGCACAAGATAAAACAGTGGGAGGTGAAATATATTCTAGCAAAATTCTAGGTGTGCTCTATGTTTTTAATCGACCTTGCCCACCTTTCCTTAAGTGCAGTAGTTTAAGTATAGCAGACTGAAAACATGCATCTTGGGCAGGCCAAGTTTGTTTTTTCCCAACAGCTAGAGTCATGGGAAGGGAATTTGCAGTCATACAAGGCAGCGCGAAGACCTGGATTGCTCTTTTGCTTTTCTAAACAAAGCAGAAGTGCAAGCCCGACCTCTCAGCCAGCATGAAGAGGAGCAAATCGGATGAGCTACAGCAACCAGAGGAAGAGTTTGCTGGGGCTGAAGATGTCCCTATTCTGTCTACCATGGATACCAAGCCTGGGGATTGGGCTACTGCCCTGTCAGATGTGGCTGCCTCAAATCCAAACCCTGCACCTCATCCTGTTACCCGGAGTAAGCCTCCTGATTTAAAAGCAGAAAGACTCGAGGGGCCTCTGCAGAGAGCGGAGCCCTTGGTTCAACAGCGTTACAAGCGGCCGAGACCCTGAGGATCTCTCTGTGGTGGCATCCGAGGGAAAGGCACAACAGCCCTGCCTCAGCAAAAGGGGGCCACCCCACCCGACGCTGCTGCCATCAAGTACATCTCCCCCAAGCACCAGCTTATCAGAATCAAAAGCAACGAAGGCTGCAAGGGAGGCAGCGGTGTCCCCATCACCTGGAGTCCTTTGGCAAGTGCTGGGCCTGGCCAGAAAAAGCTCAATAAGTGTGTGGAGCAAGCGGAAGGCAGCAACATCTCCAGCACCAAGAAGGAGAAATGGACACAGGAAGGCCGCAGCGAGGAAAGGCCTCCGGTGGCTTCTTGCTCTCCCTCCCTCCCCACCGGACTCCACCTTTGGGACCCTCACAAGGCAAACTGGTGGCTCCAGGGCCAGAACCGCCATCCCACCGCCATCGTAAGCAGGAGCCCCGGCTTCCGTGGGCTGAGAGGGCCGCGCCTCTCCCAGAACTATGGGAATAGGACTATGACTGAGGGAGTGTGGCTAGCCTTGCAAAGTAGCCCAATGCCTATAATACCTATTTTGCCAAAGTGAGGGGGGAGGTAGTTTGTGTTAACTTTGAAATGTATTACCCATTGTATTGTTTTTATTGTTTATTGTTTTATTTATGTATTATTGATGTTTTATTGATATATTATTGTTTTATTGGTGTGTTTTTATATGGGTGCTTTTTTGTAAGCCGCCTTCAGGGCCTTTTGGCCGGAAGGCGGGGTAGAAATATTAAAATCAAAATCAAATCATTGCTGAAGTAGCAACTTACTGTAATCACTCTGATTTTACATCAAACTGCAGTTTTAGATTCAACTGTTATTGCACCCAAAATAGAAATAGAGCATAACCTCCAGCTTAAAACTCAAAAGGCTGTCTTCACCATCATATGAAATTGACCAATAAAAAGGCTTTGAAATTAATAACAATAAATTTGACACAGATTTCTAGGAATAATGAGTAATGACCAATGAATAATGAGAGAAATATAATTTTCTAGGTTAGACTCTCTGTAGAAACAGCAGTAACACAGAAAAGAAGCAAAGTAAGAAGAACAGCAACAAACATACAAAAATGTTATTCTCCATCTTTGGAGAGGCAGGTGTTGCCACCACTCACCATATGCTCAGAGGCACGTTACCAAATCCTTCTAAGCTACACAAGAAGTGGATTGCACTGTGAAAGACCAACCCAAATTGTGTTTGCATTTTGACAAATTTGTAGGGCAGTCCAATATCTCAGTGAGGAGGTCAGGTCTTCTGTTCCCCTGGTGCACTCACTATAGCTGCCCAATTTCCCTGCTTATTAAAGTAGATAAAACAGATAGAAATATCTGTTGGCTATAGGTACATTCATAAACTGTAAGGTTGTTTGCCTGTTAGTGAATCAATTACATGTTGCAGAATGCACCCACACAAGAAAAATAAAAAGGTTTGGGTGGGCCCTAAAGCTACTTTCTAGTCTTCAGAGGCAGCAAAGTGTCTTGAACTCAACACAGTGAATTTATGCTAGGCGGTAAGTTCCCATTCTTAAAGAGACTTACTACATTAACAATACACTTGCCATATATTTGGGGCATTCTGAAAGGCTACATTTGGAAACAACCTTGTAATACTCTGTGATATTCCACAGTTCTACCCATTTGGATTCAGAAAACTGGCTCCTGTGAAGACACATTCTGATGAGTTTGTATAAACACCATCTCGGCAAACATTCAAAATACAATTTTCAAAACTCACACTTACATGATCTGCATATATGCTGAACCCTTCCCATGGTCCTGATCTGCATGGGGTTTGAAAAACAAATCATTTGATAGCATGAGAAAAATAGCTGTGTGAACCCACCCTGAGCCTCCCCCTTTCTCCCTTCAGCTCACATAGCTTGACAGCAACAGTCTCTTTCATATCCACACATCTCATTGTGATATAAAGTTTAAGGCTGATGGTATTAGCTTTCTGCTCATGTCATATCACTGTATCAGCAGCAGGACGGTTAAATTTCAGTTAGATAAACTAATAATTTAGTGGGAGTCTGGAATGTTCTGAAGCCAAGCAGTGAGAGATGGGAACTCTGAGCACACAGAATATAATATAACCAAGTTCCTCACTGGTATTGTTTATTTGTAAGAAGTACAGTAAAATGTTTTATATCATGATCTGTCAGGAGGAGGTTGTGATGTCCCAGAACACAATGCTCATTTAAACGCCTAGTAAACTTTGAAGGCTAGGGCATGGGTCCAACAAAGCAGTGATGTGTATGAATAAATTTAAGCACAAAAGTTGCTTTGTTGGTGGGATTGCTTGCTGTTTAAAGTTCTCTACTCCATGCTTAACAGCTTTGGCAGATCAGCCTGCAGAGAAAGAAAACAACTAAAGCAGGCTTCCCCAGCCTGGTGCCCTCCACATGTTGGGACTACAACTCCCATCATCCCCAGCCAGCCTGACCAATGGTTAGGGATAATGTGAATTGTAGTACAAAATTACCTGAAGGGCACTAGGTTCGGGAAGGTTGAATTAAGGGACTCTTTCACATGTGAATTCAGGGAACCCAGAGGGTAACACAATGAGGACTGCTGGCTTGGTGGCAGCTGTTTCTCTACTCAAGCTCTGGCTGATCCAGCTTATTTTCAGACAATGTAATAACAGCAGTGTTGCCTCCAGTTGACCCCATTAATGTAAATAAAAGCTTTTTACCATGGACTGCTGTGTTAATATGTCAGCCCAGCATTTATGTGACCTACTGTTTGTTCAAGGGAAGTGTATATGTAAGCGTGATGCATGATTCAGAATGGTTTCATGATTGTAGCCTTAAGGTTTCATTTCTCTTCCCTAAAGTTGCCATCAAAGAACTTGGAACATACTAAATCCTTTCTGTGACTTATCAGCTAGGACACATTAATGAATTAATTCATTAATTATTTGCCTGCCTCTGCTTGTCATTATATGGTGCCTTCTATGAGCCATTTGGGCAAACAATCCTAAATTGCAAAAAATGAAGCATTGGCTAAATTGCAAACTGACAACATTGCACAATTCCAGATAGATGTGTTTGGTCGCATGGCAAACTGTGCTGGTATTTTTTTGTCAGGCATTGAAATGTGCTATAGTTAAATGTAGTATTTTTATGCTTAGGCAAAGATGTTTAGAATGCAAAGTTCTGGCTGTAATAAGGGATGTTCCAATATTCTTCTGTTCCTGTCTGTGCCCCTTTTTAGTACTGCCTTCACACTTAAGCATGAAACAACATCTGAAAAAAGGGGGGGAACATCTGCTCTGAAGGAACAAATGATGATGTATCATTTTCTGTAAAATAAAATGTACTCAGTGTGTGATCGTATGCCATGAAAGCTGCTGGGAGATTTGCAACTGAGCACAGCAGGAACAGGATAAAGTCCTAATAACAGAAAGACAACTTTGCTTGGCAGAGAGCTTTTGGAAATACAAAGGAGTTGTTGAGAATATCCAAAAGGCATATCAGGAGAGTGGAACAATGGTGTGGAGGAAGACATTTTGTAAGGATGTTGTTATTTCTTTTGATGACTCAGTTGATCTTAAAAAAAAAATTAAAAAAATTGACAGCTCACCTCAAGAGATCACACACCTAATCAGAGCTGGCTCCAGAGGAGGCAAGGTCAGGCATCTGCAAATGCCCCAACAAGGTTCAAGGTCTCACTTCCCCACCAAGGCTGTCATTCTCATTTTTTATGAAGCATCCAAGGAGATCAAAGGTAAGTAGGTGTTGGGTTGCAGTATTACCTTTCCTAGATTCAGGAGAGCATTGTGGGTGCCCTGTCCAAGGACTCCCCAAATCTTTCAGCCAGCTCTGTTCCTAGGTAGTAGACACTGTTTGAGGGGCACTTCAAAAAGTGCCACAGGCAACTGATGAGCCCGGGGCCAGACCAAAACATTTTACCACCCTGAGTAGATGCACTGAATGATATAAGGGATGTACCCCAGGATCCTGTGCAATGATGCAGAGAACGTTGGGACAGGAGACTGGGATTGCACATTCTTTTCACTGGTACTCCTAAAATATTCATGTCTAAAATCACTGCTTGTGTTGTTTGTGTTGAGCTGGCCCTATTGGAAAGTGCAGCAAGTTATGGTTATGTTCTAAAAGGGCATAGAAGTGCAGTCTCTACTTCCTCCAGTGGATGAGGCCAGACAATCATAACCCTGCCTCCTTTTTAAGAAAGAAAGTTAAGTGTGCATATCGGAAGAAACAGGGGCACCCTTTCCATTATGAAAACTGAGGCCTGAGGTGTTGGCTGGCAGCAGATTAGCCAGCCTTGTGAAGAAAAGACCATGGAGAAATAAAGGATAATATATTCTCCAGTAATTGGGAGCTAACTACGAAAGAGATATTTTTAATTTGGTCTTTTTCTGAGAATTACATTTTTTAGAAATACAGATTTCCTAAGCATGCCATTTGATAAACATATCATCTTAAAAAGATTTGGAAGGCAAGATGTTTACAACTGCCCTCTAACAAAAATAAGCTGTCACAGAGTCAGCCTTGGGCTTGCATACTCTCCCTTCCCTCTAATGCTTCACAGCATGACCATGAGGAGACTCGAACCTTTTGCCTCTGTTTTGCTTCACCACAGCTTCTTGTGTCATCTAAAGCAAACTGTGGTTAATCTTAACTATGGTTTGTTTGAAACAAGCCAACTTTGACTAAATGTAACATCCTAACTGAGCCATCAGGGCCTGTGCAACAGATGTTGCTGTTTGAGGCAGGAGAAGGCTTTGCTGGCACCCCACTTCTTCTCTCACTCCCATGCAACTATTGCCCACCTCTCTTCCTCTTCCCACCTGCTTCTGCCACTCCCACACTATCTCTCCTGCCATTCGTTCTTGGTCACCACCACATTCCTTGCAGCAGTAGGAGCTGTTTCCCTGTCTCCACTTCCTTCCTGCCTAACTTTGGGGAAGGGCTGAGGGGGCCCTTCCTCACTCTAGGAGAGGTGGCCAGGGGAATGCCTGTAGTGCTGCTGCTGCTGAGGCAACTAGAAATGCTGTTTAAACTTAGTGAAAAGTTCAAAGTTACCTGAAACATTTTACTAAGTTTAAATATAATCTCTTGTCACTGTGGCAAACCACAGTGACTGTGTAGGTGTTCTCCTGACCACCCACCCAGAATGCCTCACTCTGAGGAAGAACTCCCTTGGCCCTTCTTCAGAGTGAGCAGGGTGGATGGGGAAGCAGAGCAGGGTGGTGGCTGGTGGCAGTGGCAGCAGCAGGGCTGGTGGGCAGGAGATGAGACAAGCAAGAAAGGGACTGTCGGGAGCACCAATTTGCTGGTCCCTGCACCTGCCGCCTCAGCTTGCCTCATTAGAGCACCAGCCCTGTAATGTCCATCATGGTGTACGTGCATGCTTGTAGCTCAGACTGGTATGAACATGTCTACAAAAAGCTAACAAAAATTATCCACAGATAATTTTTAAAATGTTATTTTGTTGAATTACAAAGTTTCAAAGAAAAATTGTGAAATTCAGCCCCAGAGCATTTCACATGATTTCCCTTTCTGCACAGCTAAGAACCACCATTGCATCACCCCCACCATCACCCCCAGGAACAGAAAAAGAACAAAAAGACTAAAAAGATGACCATAAGAATTTCTGGTTCCCAGAAAGTATTGGGATATTCAAAGGGTAAAACGAGGCATTTTAAGAGACATGGTTATCCATGCTCCAGAACCTCCCAATTGGATTACTGCAGTGTGTTATGCTTGGGGCTGCCTTTGAAGATAGTTTGGAAGCTCCAATCAGTACAGAATATAGCAGGGCCAAAGTTTTACTAGGCACTATTTGTTTTGATCATATTATTTACACCAGTATTGAAAGCTTCAGCGGCGTGCTTGTGCTTAAAGTCCTAAATGGCTTGCTGAAGTCCTAAATGGCTTGCTCCAGTTACCTGAAGAAGTGCCTAATCCCCCATCACCCTGTCTGCAGTTTATGAGCAGAAGCTTTTGTCAGTGTGTTGCCCCCAGAAGAAGTGAGGTTGACAACCACAAAGAAGAGAGCCTTTTTGGCTGTAGCACCTGGAATGTCCTCCTCAAAGAAGCTCGCCTGGTACCAACCCTGTATCCTTTTGGTGCCCAACAAACATCTTTTTATTCACCCAGGCACTGTAAAACTTGCTACTCATATATTTTTTTAAAAATGCTAGACATTAATTTGAAGCTTTAAATGTAAATGTACTGCCTTCAAGTCGATTCCGACTTATGGCAACCCTATGAATAGGGTTTTCATGAGGCTGAGAGGCAGTGACTGGCCCAAGGTCACCCAGTGAGCTTCATGGCTATGTGGGGATTCGAACCCTGGTCTCCCAGGTCATAGTCCAACACCTTAACCACTACACCACACTGGCTCTCATTTGAAGCTTTTATGGTACTGTGATTTCTTGTTGTGTTTTTAATTCATCATAAATTGCCTTGAAATTCAGAAATGAAGGACTGCATATAAATATTTTAAAATACAGATGTCTCCCTTCATAATGCAATATGTGACTTAGTAATGGGGATGAAATTCGATTCAGGTTGCATTCAAAAGTGAATCTATCTAATTTGCACTTTCTGAAAAAAATAAATGAACCAAAACACAGCCTTCCTTCAATATTTGTATTTCATTGAATTTTGCAATGCACCTCTCCAGCCAAATAATGTGTACTGAAATTCATATACTAGGATGTGAGTATAAAAATGCATATATTAGTGAAAATAACAGACAAAGGTACATTACATTTGGGGAAATTGTGTTGTAAAAATGTGTATATTAAGCAAAATTCCACTGAAATGTGTACATTAGGAGAAATTTACACTAAAATATTGATTAATTTTCATGAGGCTTTTTCTTTCTTTGTTCTTTTCTTTTTTACTTTTGTCTTTTTACAAAAATTATAAACTGATGTGGAAATGTGGAGAACTTAAGACTGGACAAACGAGAAACTGTGAGAAACGGAAACTGACGGATTAGCCCATCCGTGGTGTGATTTTACACCACTGCATTGTGCATATCCCCACTGTCACCTCACACCACTGGCTAGCATGGGCAAGGAAATGCAATGAACAGACTGATTACATCACATTACACAGTATATTGCAATAGATGTTATAAAGAAGAGAGAGCCAAGAGATTGAGAGCAGCAGCAGCAGCTCCTTATCTCTTATAATGTCTAGTTCCGCCCAGAGAGTACATGGAACAAAGCCATAACCAACTGGTTAGAACCAAAACAGTTCTGGAAAGTCCTGTTTACTTGGCAACCTCAACAGAAAATTATATAATCAGTGGTGGAGCCTAAGCAAAACCACACTTACAAAACAGAAACCCTTGGAACACATAGTACTCTGACTCTTTTCAGGCAAAATTTATCTTCAGTGCCTCTCTGCCAATAACTCATTTTTTTTTACTTTCTTCCTCTTCCCTCCCAAGCTTTGCCTCATTTCATTTAGCCAGCAGCAAGAGAAGTGGCAAGCTGGAACAGACCTCACTAACTGGCACTTGGGAAAAGACTCCAAAAGCATATTCAGTCCCAGAAAACACAAAAAGCGTATTGAGATGGCTGGCTACCTCTTGGCCCTGATACCCTCTTTGGAGGCCCAGCATGGCTCATAGTCCTTCCTGATGCTATTTTTAAAGGGACATAGAAGAAAGGCATATGTAATGTTCTTGCACTTAGGATATCATGCTCAGGACCAGCCCATGACATTTGTGAGCAGCAAATGGCACCTCTCCACTCCCTATCCCAAGCCAAAATACATAGTACTCAAGGTCAGTGAAGTTATTTTGGCACTTGAGGCAGAAAACCTCACAAGCACCTCTCCTCCTCCCTGGCAGTAAAAAAATACAACAATAATAAATGAAATTACAATTTGCTGCTCTTTTATGCCTACAAAAATTAGTTGCCAGAGGTAGCCACTTTCATTCTTCCTAATGGGTTAGGGCCACCCCAACTGGAGGTATAGGGAGCACTTTAAAGATTAAAAAAAGAAAGGAAAAAAGAAAGAAGGATTTAAATTTCCAGATGTAAGTCTTTACCATAAAGCATATCTGTTAGCATGTATGAATGACTGGCAACTCTCTTTTTCCATAACATCATATTTTAGGGATGGCTTTCTGAGAACCTCTTTTTGGATGAGTGGTGTTTGATTACCTAAATGCCCTTGCTATATTTCAGAGTACTGTCAGTAAAAACCAACTTTGTTTGGATACATATTTGGACATTTGAATGGCATATATTGATCTATATGTGTAAACTAAAATGGATGTATAGATGTTTAAATGTTCTGTTAATGTGAGCTGACAGGGTTTTTCCTCATTTTTTCTTTTCATCCTTTTTTCTTTCTTAATGAAGTTGCAATGAAAAAATAAAGATATAAGCTTAAAAAATGAAACAAAAGAAAGATATGACCACTCAAATGTGCCTATGACCAAGGGCGGTCTGTTCATTAGGTTGTAGGAGGGGCCAACATAATCAAACCTGACCTCTGTGCTGTTTGCTAAGACTCCTTTAAAAGCAGCATTGGTGCTAATGGCTGGTAAGAGCTGAGGCTGACTGAAACCAAGCTTCTGTTTGAGCTCCCCAACTATTAGGTTTAACAGCACTTTAACAGGCAGTGCTGATGCAGTAAAAAGGGCTGCAAGTTTATTGTGAGGCCGATTTTAAACAACCAAGTAGATAGCTTTCAAATCAGCCCTTAGATCAGGAATGGAAAACCTGTGGCTTTCCAGATGTTCTTGCGCTCCAACTCCCATCTGCCTGAGCAATGGACAGGGATGAGCTTATGCTAATAGCTGAAGTCCATGCTGTCTATTGACCTGGCTTCAATCAACGTATTCTGAGCAACTAGAAGCTGTAAGGCTTAGTCTTGGCTATATGTGCTTGATGGTTGTCAATGTGCGATCTTGGAACTTCAGCCATTCTCTGAGGAGCTGGAAGAAAAAGGGGGCTACATGACAGCTGGGTAGATGAACACTGCATGGAGATATATGGCATCTGCTGCTGAGGGTCAGGTTGCAGTGGAAATCATAGGTAAACTGGTGCAATGGGATGCCATATAGCAATGTGACCAGGGGCAGCATTATTTGCTGCCATGTGTGGGCATCATCAGCCACAGAAGTGGTTAGAACTGTATTCAGATTTTGGAACATGGCTTTTTAATTTCAGATGAACAAGCTGAAAATTAAAAGGGGAAAAAAGGATTCACATCTTGCATATATAAACTGTTCTTCCGCTAAGATATAATATTATATCCACTTTCAGACAACTTCTGCAAAAACAGCAGCATCCCATTAAGAATTAATTCAATAGGTGCCATTCTTACTTGTTTTTGTTGTTACCTGTTTGAAATCAAGTGAAGTACCTTTGTGATAATTTGATTTGATTGTCTATATATCTTCTGTATTTGCTTGCTTGTTGTCTAATTATCCTTTATTTTCATCCATCTTCCTTCCCCCCTTCTTCTGAATGGTATCTTGTTTGTTCCTATATTGCTATATGAAAAATTGTTTCCAAGAGTTGAAATAAAGAGTTACAATACATACAGTTTTCTTAACCCGCATGTTTTTGGAACATCTTTATCTATCTGCTGGTTTTCCTAGGCTTCTTTCCCATCTGTTACTCTTTTTCCAGGCATGATAAAAAGTTTTATTTAATTAACCAGCAGGTGTCATGATTGACTAACATGAATAATTTCATCCAAGGATGCTTTGTCCCCAGTCATCTGTGCTTTGCAGTTGCTAAAGAATAAAAAAAATTGCTGCAAAACCACACTGACCTTTATTTTGAAAAAATATTTCAACCTAAGTAGGCAAGTATAAATTTTTGTGATAAAAAAGGAATGTTAGCTTGAGTGTGCAATGTCATAAATCTGTAATCTCATGAAACAGGTACACTTTGAGTATGTAGTAAATTGCTGCCTTTAATCTCCAGGGCTGTAATAGCTGCTGTGTAAGAAACAGCTTTTGAGTGAGTATAAATGCACCTTTGTGGGTGATAAACACCACCTCAATGGGCAGATGAACTACCCACCAGCAGGACCTCTACCGTGATTAAACTTTTTGTCACAAGTGGTAGTAACCTGAGGGTGCATTATGTTCTTTACATTTAGCACTCAGCTGGTGCTAAATGAAATGTGTTTACTTATTAAAAAGCATGCATATCCTACTTAATGTCTTTAGTGGTGTTACATTGCATAACAGCATAAATATTTTTCCCCAAATCATTCCGTTCTGAGATCTATGGAGAATTACATCAAACAGAGCATATGATCTGCTTCTAACACTTTTAATGATACAGCTTGAAGTGTTTTTAATTATGCTTTATTGTTTTAATGCTTTTTATGATGCTTGTTTTTGTTGTTTTGAGGAGTTGCACACCACCTTGATCAGTTTCAGGTCCATTTGTAATTGTCTCTCCAGCCTCCTCTGTCAAGGTTTTTTCCTCCCCCAGAATTCTGGGACAAGAATAAACTTAATACGAGCAACAAACATGAAACTGAGTCTGTACTTATCTCTCAATATACTCAGTGAGCAGACTGTTCATGAATCCTGAACACTGAATAGCTATTCTGGCCTACTCTATTCCAGACCTTCCTTGCCTAGCTTCGAGAGGTAGGTTGGCAACTTCCATGGAAAGGAGTAATCACAGTTGAGGCTGCTGCCTTAGGGTGAGTGGGACACTGCCCTACCAACCACAGTTAGGCCCCATCTACCTGCCTTCTTACTTACAACTATCCCAGGGGGTGGCTTGGATAGCACCTTCCTCCTCTTCAGTCTCACTTTTGTCCTTGTTGAGTTGAACTGAGCAGGAAAGAGAATGCAAACAAAACTAGAATGAGTTTGCTCTGCTTGACATTGGGTCTGGCTCCACCTACCATTGCCCTCCCTGCCTTCCACCCTATCAGTCTCATTGAGTAACAGAACTACTGGATAGTCATGGTAGTCTCTTGCAACAAAAACACCAAAAGGGTTTTTGTGGCCCTCTTGTGGCACCTTAAAGACTAACACATTTATTATGGCATAAAAGATTTTGTAGACTCTAGCCTACTTTGTGAGATGCATGAAGTGAAATCATAGTTGGCAGATATATAAAAGAGAAAATCATAAGGTGGAAGGTGCCCACCTTATCTCCCATCTTACCATTTTCTCCAAAGAAAGCATATCTTTCCTTTTTCCACCACCCCACTTCCACTTCTGCACTACTCTTTGCCAGTCAAATTAGTACTAGCAGAACAGATGAGATGTATACAGAGTGCATCACTCCTGTTGAGACAGTAAGATATCAGAATCAATAATATAATGTAGAGTGTTCTGCAGGATATAGAAAATATTACTACTATATCATAAGAATTGGCTTTGGATGGTATTTTTTTACCATTATGATAGATTGATTGGATGACTGGGGAAGGGATGAGAAACATAGGGCTTTCCATACTACAGTTACAATACATTCTGCAGGCAATACCACATGTTATGAGATCCAAGTGTGTGACAGACAATAAGCAAATAAAATGGTTTAAAGATGACAATAAGACACAAAACTGAAAGAATAATTAAATCTGTGGGATTTAATCCAGCTGGCACCATAATCAATTGCTTCATGAAGAAAAAATAAATTGTTCGTGCAGAAAGCAGGGAGTGGAACATTTTGCTTTATTTTTGTACTGGTGATCTCATTACCAGTCAAAGAAACATACTTTTACCAATAGACTTGTATTTCATGCCTTTTATTCTTCTGGAAGGGAAGAGTATATTTTACAAATGGTTGACAAGATTCTTGCTATCACAGTGGGTTCCAATTCACTTGATGCGTATTTTAAAGTAATTGCAAAGGAGAATGTGTACATGCCTCCTTTAGGTGGTGCTAATTCATTGCTGAATTTTGAAAGGAACAACCCTTTTGTTCCTGAATGATGCTAAAATGATGTCTTCCAGTCCCATTCTCTATACAAAATGGACAGTTATACTATTGTCCCAGCATTCTCAATTTGATTTCACAGCAGCCTTTCTCTTAATGATAAACAATGTTTTCTGGGATAATAACACAATATCCTAGAATATCATCAAAGATGTAGCTTGGAGCACTTGGAACAAATGAAACATTTGTGGCTGCAAACTATTTAAATGATTAATACAGAAGACTGGAATCATAAATAAAGGCATGAATACTGTATCACCACCTCAGGTAACAAATAGCTACTATTCTTGGTTCTTTCTTGTAAACATCAGTTGAACATTTTTATTCATATAGAGTCTTCATAACTATAATTGCATCTATATATGGCACACATTGACTGTGGATTAATCTTGTTCAAGATTTCTTATCCTCCAAGGCATTGGAAGGATGAGGATGGATGTAAGATACAAAAATGATATAAATATGTTTGGAATAATGCACTAGCATATAAGCTAACTCAACAAATGTGAGCATTGAGATGGCTGGAAAGTGAAGCTGATTTGTGGGCCAGTGGGGGAGGAGACCAAAGACCTATCCAGACTGAGGGGTGTGTGTGTGTGTATTCTGTAGCATGTAACTGATGCAATTATAGTGTGCTAGTGGTAGATTTCTACTTGACTGTCCACACACACATCATTACACTTTATTTGTTGTTCTGCAATATCACATTATTACTAAGAGTGGAGAGGCACTCTTACATTGTAGTGCAACAAATCAGGATGAAAAAACAAAAAGAGGAATATCTGTGGTATGAAAAGTTGCAGCATTTCAGCTGGAAGCTACTGGATATGTATAGATTGGAAATGAAGTTGAATGTTTTCACAGCAACTATTGAAGGTACAAAGTGTTGAAAGTGGGATTGTGTATAACCATCCTGACACCATAATGAACCCTGAATTCACAATAAAAAAGACATCTGGAGGGGCCTAAAATGAAATAATAACAGTTCACACATGGCTCCACTATAGCATGATCTGCTGAGAGATGAAGAAGAAAAAACTTTATAGGGACATTATTTATAACCATCTCTGTCAAATCCAAATGTATAATGTACCATATGTCATACTTTTTTGTAAAAACAAAAAGTTAATTTTTTAAAAAGGCATTTGGAATTCACCTTTAATCATGAGAACTGAAAAGGTAACTATTGTCAAGCTTTGAGGTGCTTTCAAAATCTGTAAAACTGGTTTGAACATGATATATGATAATGGGACTCCCTCCCCCCATGAACAGATATATCTTGGCAGTGAATGCTGTGCAATGCAACCTCAAAGTCTCTGAAAAACAATTGTTAATACACATCCTTTAGGCCAAATTTCATGCTATATTATACAGCCACAAGAGTGGCTGTATACTATAGCCAGCATGGCTTTTTCACATTCTACCATGTTAAATTGAAAATACCCCCAAACCATTCTGCTGCTTCCCATAAAGTTCATTTCAAAACAAAATCTTATGAAACTTATAGTCCTGAACTCAGAAACTCTTCCTTAACAAGCCTCTTAAGTTTTCATGGCAATACACAAAACGCTCAGAAAGAATCCAGAGTTCAACGTGTAAAATGGGGAAAAAATCTAGACCCCTGTAGGACTTTTTTCTGTCAGAGTTCTCATAATTTGTTGAAATTAATTAAAAATCAGCCATGTTCACAGAGTACCTGTAATCATGTTACTGACCTTGTCTCCTACTCTGACCTTCATCACCTGCAGTTTAAAATTTTCAAAAAATTGCATGGCTGATTTTTAATTAAAGAAGGTTAACATTGGAGTCTATGATAGCGCAGGCATGCTCAGTAAGAACCAACTGTCAGTGTTCTAAAAGCCAGACTCACAGCTCTTTGGCTTGGCTAATCACGGGGCCACACCCACACCAGACATTTGTTCCACTTCGAACAGTCATGGCTGCCCCCAAAGAATCCTGAGAAGTGTGGTTTGTGAAGGGTTCTGACAGTTGTTAGGAGACTCCTATAGCTCCAGCATGACTGTTTAAAATGGAATAAAAGTCTGGTATGGATGGAGCCAGGGACAGCTTTGGTTGAAATTTGCATGGGAGACTACATGTGTCTGCTGTAAAACACAAGCTGGGAAAACCATAAAAAAAATGATATTGTTTACAATGTTTTCCTTTTGGAAAGGAAAAGGGTTTTCACTCTGCCCAGTGCCCACCTACTCAACCTCCTCCCCCTCCCCCTTTCCCTTCCTTTCTACCCATACCATTCCTCATCTCCTTCTCCCTCCCCCACATCCATTTCATGTATCCTAAGCATAATTGCACAGGAGTAAATCCCAAATGAACTCAATAAGCATGCAAATGATCAAACCTACCCTACCCTCCTCCTCCCTTCTCCTACTTCCTTGTGGTTAATTTCACCTATCCTAAGCAATGGGGAATTTTTGGGTTCTTGGACCGGGGCTCCTTGAAGAAACTGAAGACACAGGCTTGCACCAAAAGGGTAGGCCTTTATTCTTTACAAGCTTACGCAGGGTCAGTCTCACCAGAACACGTGGCGAAGATTGCAGTGTGGATCTGCATGGATCTTTTATATAGTTCCAGGACAAAGAAATTAGCATTTCCCAGTCATGACACTACAACTAAGCATTACATAGAGATGCTGCTGCTTACATTATTATCTAGCTCAATCAGATAATATCTAGTTACAAGAGCACATGTACAGGTAATGTTTCATGGTATGCACACCCCTTCTTTGAACCATTGTGCTGTCCACTTGACTAATGCTACTAATATTCTGCTATTTCCCTAACTAATGCACTTGAGGGCACAGAGTACTGGACATGACATTCCACCTTTGTCGTTGGTCTGATAAGCCTAACCAGTGCATCTATCACTAGTGAAGCATTTGCTATGTGCCCCCTTTCCCTTTAACAATATACTTATTAATCAAAATTTAATCAAACACTGGCCTGCTTTGCTCCATCACAGGGGTTCAAAAGTTTAAGATGAACTCCACTTGCCCCTCTGAAGAATAATAATACTGAATCTTAAAGCCTCACAGATCTGTAGGCCTGTTGGTTTATTCCTTGTGATTTTCTTATAGCTCTTAAACATATACCTTCCAATATCTAATGTTATGTAGATATATACAAATTCTCCATTATAAGCTTGATTGCATGGGAGTAAATCCCATTGAACTCAATGAGCATGCAAATGATCGGACCTGCCTTTCCCCTCCCTCTCTCCCTCCCTCTCTGCATTCCCCTCTCCCCTCCTTCCACTTTTCTTTCCCCTCCCCTCCCCTATCCACTCCTTTCCCCTACTCCTCCCTTCTTCCTCTTCCCCCTCTTCCTTCTTCCTCCTCCCCTGCCCACTCCAGCCCTCCCTTCCTTCCCCTTGCTCCTCCTCCCTTGTGGTCAGGGCCAGCCAAAGGGCTGCCAGGTTGAGCCCTGGCCAAAGGCCCTGCCGTCCATAGAGGCCCCTGGAGGGCCTCTCATTAGTGTGGAGGAGTAGCACATCCCGTCCCTGCCATGGGACTTAGGGAGCGAGCTGCCCACTTGCCCGCACCCTCTCGCTGGCTCCTCCGCTTGCCCCCTGCCCACTTGCCCGCCCGCTCACCCCGCCCTCCCACTTGCTCACTCGCCCGCCCTCCCACCCTTCACCCGCCCACTCACTTGCTGTGTAAAAATGCAAACACAATTTGGGTTGGTCTTTCACAGTCCAATCCACTTCCTGTGTAGCTTGGAAGAATTTGGTAACATGTCTCTCTTACAAATTTGTAGGGCAGTACAATATCTCAGAGAGGAGGTCAGGTCTCCTGCTCCCCTGGTGCATTCACTATAGCTGCCCAACTTCCCTGCTTTTTAAAGTTTGATGGAAATATGTGTGGGCTATAGGTATGTTCTTAAACTGCAAGGTTTTTTGATTATTTGTGAATTAGGTGTGTGTGTGTGTGTGTGTGTGTGTGTGTGTGTGCGTGCGCGCGCGTGTGTGTGCGTGCGTGTTTTAAAAAATACTCTGTGGCGGGGTGTCCTGATCTTGACTGAACCGCAGTGCAGGTGATGGGAGTTCAGTTATCTCCACTGCCAAATGCTGCTGTCCAGCTGAAAATCACCACTAAAGCTGCTATTTGCCCTGGGAGAGAAACTGCTATTGCTGCTAATACCAGTTTCTTTCCTCCTGGGGCAAATAACTTCCCCGGTGTGGGTGGGTGGCTTTCATAATTTTTCATAATGGTTGCAGTTCAGGAGGAGGACTAAACACCCACACTGTAGAAGTGATGCAGATCATGGCCTCAGATGGCTGCTTTGAACAATAAAACACCACATAATAAATACATGCCAAGATGCATTTAACACAATGTAGAGTTTGGCCCTTGGAATAGTTATGGTTTACTCAGGTGCTATAGAAAGAATTTGGGCAATATGTAACCATGGTTAAAAGACAACATCTGCCATTCCTCTGCTTGGGCTATGCTTTCTACGTTTCTTTTTTAGATATGTTTACCGGTTCTCAACGACTTTTGCAAAATATGACATGATCAAATTTAGCTATGAAATTTGTCAGCATTCCCTACCACAATTTTGAAATGATAGCCAGTTACCTTTATTTACTTAGAGAGTATTATTTCTAGTGGGCAATTAATTCTTGACATTTTAGAAGACAGAAGTAATTACTGTTATAATGAGCTTGGGGTATTTGAAATCACCAGGCAATATTCTAAATGACATTTTCTTCATCTTGGTTTGTAACTGAAATAATCCTAAAGGGATACTTTGGAGCAAAATATATATGAGGTATTTTGGTGGGTGTGGGAACCCTTCAGAAACATGAAAAAAGGAAGTTCTTAAAGAAAGAAATGTACTTGAAGAATGTAGACTCCTCTTGTCCTATAAAAATACTCAATATATATTCTTTAACTTCACAGTGTGAACAAGTAAACATGGAGGTTCCTGCAGCAAATATCACAGTTGCAGTGCTCCTGTCCCAGTCCTCCTACTGCCACACTAAACTAGGCCTAACCCATGGTTTGGCCTAGCATTATATCCAAATCTGGACTCCTGGTGTGTCCTATTCCAGACAAACCACGGGCTGTAGATAAGGTTTGTTCTATGGCTTACTGCTTGTCATTTGTCTGGGAAAAGACAAATCATAAGCCAGGTTCACATGTGCTAAGCCAAACTATGGTTTAGCTCATAGTAGTGCCTGAGCAGGATTGACATGTCTCAGATGCTGAAACAACTTGGCTGGTTTTGACTTCTCTCTCCCTCTGTGGGGCACCATTTATTCAGGGCATGCACCAGACTGCAGCGGGCTCTCAAAGATGGTGGTGGGAGGCAATGTTGCAGCACTGCACCTGCAGCCATCAGGGGCTTAAATAGGCCCACCTGTGCCAGCTCATTAGCATGCTGTACGTGCATCTGTGCCATCACCCAAGATGGCAGCGGGGAGGGCTGCTGATGCTCCCCCACCATCTTGAGTGAAGGCAAGCATATGCTCATAATGCACTAATGTGCTACTGTGGCCAGACCTACTTAAACCCCTGGAGCAGCAACACAGGAAGTGGTATGGCCAGCCCACACCCGCCAGTGGTGGTGGTGGTGGGTGTTTTTTGGGAGGGTGTCTGCTGCTCCATGATCTGTGCAAGCTACACCAATCCAGTCCCAGCAGCAGGGCCCCTCTCAACTGTACAGGCCCTCAGCCAGTGCCCAACCTGGCCACCCACTGGCGCTGGGCATGCATTTATTGTTCTGGTTTGTGCAACAATGTTTTGTTTTGGCCTTGTTGTATGGTGATGATTATGATCTTCATCTAATATTTGTGTATGGTGCTTTACAGAGTAAAATTTACAAGTATCCTATTTGGATTCAATAGTTTTATTGTTGCATTTTAGTGATTGTTTTTGATGTATTTGAGTGATTATATATTTGTGAGACTATTGTTTTGTAAAGCAGTATGTAGCCTTTTAGAGAAACAGATAAGGTCAGGTCCATGCCCCTAGCAGGTTACATTCTAAATATCAATAGCAGTGGAGATGGAGGGAGGATGCAGAAGGGAGAGGCAAGTAGAACAAACCAAGGAGAAGTGGGAGGGAGGGGAGAGGCTTCATTTGTATGGGAGCAGATGAAGTTACTGTGTACTTAAAACATCATTCCATTTCAGGATAAGAAATAATATTAACCTTACCAAAATATTTATCATTTGTGCATAGTGTTCTGATTCTGACTTCAGAGGTTGTCATTTGCACCTCTGCTGCCTTTCTTGAAGTCTTAGCAAGAGTTTCCCAGAACACTCCTTTCCTTATGTAATTCTTGGCCATCTAAGCACTATGCAGATATTTATTTTTATGTAGGGGTGGGATGGGAGGAAGACCTTCTGCCACCGTTTCCCTTTCCACATGTTCAGTTGAAGGTCTGTAAAGAGCCTTTTCCCGTGCATTGAAAGAATATCTGCATCTAGGGCTCTAGAGAATACTTTTTTTTTTTTGAATGAAATGGAAAAGTTGGCCTGCTACAATCTCCATGAATCACTCTAACAACTGTTTAATGCAGGTTCAGCTGGTACAATGGATATAGCCAAAATGTACACAAATGTCTAGATAGCTAGGCATTAAAAAAAAAGATAGTGCCACACTAACACACTGTGGTTTTTCAGCAACATTGATAACTAATGGGAGCCCTGTGCCAAAACAAATATGAGTATCTATTCCACAGTAGAGGGGGGTGATGCACTCGTTCGGTTCTCTCAGAAAGCAGTGACATCATGCCAGACCAGGAAAGGATAGGTCAGCCTCTTTTCAGTCTGTACCAGTTCTGCATAAGTGATCATAGGTTTCATCCTTTCCATTTCCCCCTAAAACATGCAGTTTTGAATTTATTTCCTCCAAAAATATGCATTTCCCCTTAAATAAGAAGCTCGAGGAAGCTTTGAGCTGAGAACTTTATCACAAAATTTGTGAGAGTGCTAAAACATTAGGGCTGTGCTCTATGTTTGGTCGCTTGCTCAGCATCACTGGTGCACCCCCCCATTGATCAGTTTGTTCAGTGGAGGACTCAGTTCTGCATGGTGCGGATGATGCTCTGCAAACAAGGGAATATCATGAACACAGGATTGCCCCCTCTGCTGATCAGCTGTTCAGTGGAGGGGGTAATTCTGCAGAGTGCTGCAATGCCTCCTATCCCAATCAATGCCTCCGTTGAGGCATTGGTCGGGGGGTCATCAAGGTTTCCTTTCCCCATGCCTCTCCCTGGTACATGTTTAACTCAGAGCGTGGAAAAGTTACTTTTTTGAACTACAACTCCCATCAGCCCCAGCCAGCATTGCACTGGCTGGGGCTGATGGGAGTTGTAGTTCAAAAAAGTAACTTTTCCAAGCTCTGGTTTAACTAAGGTTTTAAAACCCTAATTAAACAGTAGCTCTGCCCCCAAACTTGTTTGGGAGTGAATCCAAGGCAGGGCAGGGGGTAGTTGTTCCAAGGTCAACCCAGACCCCCAGATTGGAGCCACTGGGTGGGTGGGGGGCTGTGCATAGCCTTATAAAATATCATTTGGAGAAGTGCTAAATCCAAAGGATAACTGGGTTCTGATGCATCTATTAGTGTGGGAAGCACCAGTTAGGTCAGTTCATTTAAACAATGTGAATGTAATGAATTTTTCCTCTATTCCTATGTCAGAAAAACTGTATTTACAACTACAGATAGGCTTCATCTACTATATGAAAAGAAAGATAATTTTACAGGTGGGAGTAGCATTTTCCCACCCTCACAAAACCACAATGTTATATATCAGCTCCGGACCTTATACAAACAGAATGAATGAACAACTGTAGGCCAGACTTTCCGAACCTGGTGCTCTCCAGATGTTGTAGATTACAGCTCCCATCAGCCCCAGCCAGCACAGCTTCTCTGCCAGAGCTGATGACAAAGTCCAAAACAGCTGGAGGGCATCAGGTTGGGGAAGGAAAGCTGCTGTAGGCTGTGAAGATGCACAAATGTATTTATTTATTTATTTATTTATTTATTTATAAAAGCTTGCCTTTTGATTAAAAATTTATGAGGTGGATTACAATAACATTAAAACAATTCAATCAAGTGATGGTTAAAAAAAATACTCTAACTGATTACTGCCCTGTTTGAAACTTTATCAATACTTTAACAAAATACCATTTCCAGACCCTGGTTCATAGTCTGGAGAACTGAATACCACTGGTTATCCTGCTCTGGATACTGCGACAACAGGGATGTTGTCAAAGCTCAGTCAGAAGCCACAGAATCACCCATGCCTGGAAATCTTGGAGGGGGCATGGATCTGATTACTTTGATGCAGTATGGCAAGGGCATTACTTAATTTTTTTAAAAAAATCTTCTCTTCATTGGAAGAATCCAACAAAGCTTATTTATTTATTAAAAAGCAGATGATTCCAGTGCACAAAAGTGAGAATAAGATTTTTCACAGATCATATGGATACAATATTTTTCAAAACCAACAAAATAAAAAGATAAGTTAACAACAAACAACAATGAAGGAACAAAGGGGGCAGTTTCTATTAGTACCATTGGGAGTAATGCACCAATGCTTGCAACAAGCAACCTGACCCAGTGTGGGTGGGGTGGGGTAGGGTGGCAGTAGGCAGAAAGACAACTTATTCTTCTCTCACTGGTTCCTTCTTTGGTAACTACTTGTTGACATGTAATTATTTGTCTCAGGGTAGAAACATACTCGCTGTTCTGCCGGTTCCAGTGCATCTCCACCTCTCTTCTGAAAACAGGGACACACAATGCTGATCAAACCCCACCCCTTCTTACTGTAAAACTTGGTGGAGGCAGCTTGTGTGCATTTTTTAAAAAAATTCAGCTTCAGAGAGAATTCACAGTTGATCAGCAGATCTATCCATTCTCCCTTCACATGTGGCTAATGGAAATGCTTTGAGGTAGGCGACTAATGTGTTCACAACCTCACACTCTCCTTCCTGCTTCTTAGTTAGTGTTAACCTCATGACTCCACAATGATTACATGTATGTCTGTACTCAGAATGGCTTTATTTTCCAAGATTAATAAACCTTAAGTTTCTTCATACTTTCAACCGCCAGTCTTGACAGATGATAAAGTCCAATCAATACATCATCTAAAACCCCGAGGCAAAAAGTAAGGTCTTGTAAAGATTATAATGTTGGTGCCAGACTTGTCTCCAGTGACAGTAGGTTGTGCCAAAGTCAGGGTGCTGCCATAGAAATTAGGTCAAAATGATCAATGACCACAATGAAGAATTCATTGAGTGTGCTGATATATATACACAACCCCAAGTACCTAAATGCAGGTGTAACAGGGAATTCCATACAACTGAGGAAAAAGAATGTGAAAGGGATCACCAATATTTTGTGAGATTCACAGGAGAGGAAATTCTAAGCCCTCATTGAGACCACTAGGGGTCAGCATTTTTAGTTCCAAAATCCAAGCTATTTCTCTCAATAAAACATGGCTTTTGACCACACTTATTTTTTTCTAAAACCTCAAATTTAAAGTCAGCAAATGATGACATTTTGTAAAATGCTCCACCAAGGAGCCCCAGATCTCTTATTTTTGATGTTGCTAATATGTTCCCCTATACGTTTCTTGACATTTCTTGATGTTTGGCCTATGTAAAATTTATGGCAACTGCACTGCAATGCATAAATGACATTGGCAGTGTTACAAGTGGAAAATTGATTCAAAGTGTATTTTTTATGATTGACAGGATTAACAAACTCTGTCATCTTGCATGTAAATCTACAGTAGGCACAATCTCCACAGGGATGATGAGCCTTAGGTGCATTTGTGCCCAGTACAGAGTTAAAATCCGGGTGATCGTTATCCCTAAATTCACTTCTGATCAAAATATCCCTCAAGTTCTTAGTTCTTTTAAAGGAAATCATAGGTTTCTTGAGACAAGCAGGAATATGACGTATAACATGCCAATGCCTTTTATGTTTCTGAAAAGCAACTTGCTAACTTATTATGCATGGTAACATAAACATTAAACATGTTCAGGTTTGAAGTTAACAAAATATGTTCTTTTGTATTTTATAGTGTGTCACACAATGGGCAGATTGGTACTTATTTTCATTGCGTTTTTTTCCCTAAGGACATCCTTATTTTCTTTAAAACCTTCTTCAGGATTAACATAGAAACATAATTATTTTGTGATTTTCATACTGCAATTAAAGTCTTTTGAGGAAAAGCTTAAAATAAATGAGAATATATTTTGAGGGGTATGGAATAAGACAGAAGTAGAATATGGAAAATCTCACTAAGAATTAGCTGAGAAATCCAACTAATTGGATTAATCTGAGGTCTTGAACTCTTAATTTTATCTATCAGTGTCCTGGATTAAGCAGAGTATATTGCAGTTTTTGAATATTCAGAAAAAACAGTGTCACACAATGAAAATATAATTGAAAGAATTTGTTGAAGAGTGGCAAATTGTTCAGCATAGCCACCTGTTTGAGTGTGACTTACCAATGTTTGAAGCTAATAAGATTGTATGGTACTTGTATTTCTGCATCTAGAGGAAAAGGAAAATTGGTATGCACTGTTCACCTGCTAAAATAGCAATTTATTGGGGAAACCAAATTACTTCTTTTAAAATGGCTACTTTGGCCACATAAGAGAAGACATGATTCACTAGAAAAGGCAATAATGCTGGGAAAAACAGAAGGGAATAGAAAAAGAGGAAGGGCAAACAAAAGATGGATTGATTCCAAAGGAAGCCACAGACCTGAACTTACAAGATCTGAACAGGGTGCTTTATGACAGATGCTATTGGAGGTTGCTGATTCATAGAGTTGCCATAAGTTGCAAGTGATCTGAAGGCACATAACACATACAAACTGCAACCAGATTTTAAAGGGGTGAAACTAAACATTCATAGATAAGGCTGCCGCTGAAAGCATCACACTCAAGTTGCTGTTGTGCAGTTGCATTGCAAGCTTCTCCTAAGCCCACTGAACTTGATCGGTTGCTGCTTGCTGAGGTAAAGAAATTTGCATCACATCATACATTTTGTATTGTATTTGGGACCAAATTAGATGTGACATTAATTATGTGAATGTGATTAAAGCATTGTTCTTAAAAAATACAGTGAACAGCATATATGGGGGAGGGGGGCTGAGTAGCAGTGAAACCACAGAAGGGGGGGAATTTAAACAATCCCTCTCCAGCCACATTGCTGCTTGGGGAGGGGGGCTGCAGCTGCTATTTACACTTTTCAGAAAAATATATTAACTGCATTCACTCAATTAGCATCAAGTCTCGTTTGACCCACAGGACACATTATTACAGAGGAGGGGAGATGTGGGGCTGCTGCTGTAGGCAGCACCCACTTGTATTCTACTCTGTAATGATATCTAGTTCTAGTGTGTCATTTTCCCATGAGCATCTGGTTGGCCACCATGAGAACAGAGTGCTGGACTGCATTGAGCAGGAGTTGGACTTGATGGCCTTATACGCCCCTTCAAGATTCTATGAAGTTGCTACTACCATGCCAACTTGGTTATGTATGAATTGAGCTTGGAGTTTCCCTCCAGTATCCCCCGCCTCACCCTATAGGACAAGGTGTAGAAAACAGCATGAAAGCTTGATGTGGCTTTAGAGGGCTTCCAGGGCTGGTCTTAACATTAGGCAGAGTGAGGGATCTGCCTTGGGCAGATGTTGAGAGGTAGGGAGCAGCAGTGAGACACTGGAGAACAGAGCTGTGTATCTCATGCACCTGCCCTGTGCCCCCAACCTAGCTTGCCACACTCAGATATGGTGGAGGATGGTGTCCCAATGACACCACTAAAGTAAGATTCACCTAGCAGTCCCGCTGGCTTCTGCACATGGAATTGCAGTTGCCTGTGGCCTCAGGAACCAAAATGTTTTTGGCCAGCCCTGTGTTCTTCCTATTCACTTTGCAGGATGTGGAGGGGGTGGTAGGAAGGAAGATGTACCAGGCTTTGCCAGCAAAACAAGTCACCACCACAAACCTGTTATTGTGTCCTCCAGTCTCTTTCCTGCATCTTCATTTCAGGGAGCACAAGGGTGAGCAAGAGGAGGGAGCTCTGCTTGGATAGGCCAGGAGGTTGCTCTGGGGGTGGCCTTAGCCTTTCTGCCCAATCTCTTATTCACAAACGGTTGGGGATAAACTAATTGATGTCAGCAAGATGATCAAATTACATGAACCATGTATTTTATTTTTATGGCATACAGTGACTTGGCTGAGCCAGTGGCCTCACACCTATCTATTCTTTACATTCTACAGAAAGTGTCAGCATCCAAACACTGGCTGAAACACAGGCTTTGTACCACCCTAGCACTGACTGCAGAGAGGATCCTAGGAGCATAGGAGGTTGCCTTATACCAAGTTAGAACGGTACATCTGGCTCAGTATTGTGAACCCAGACTGACAGCAGCTCTCCAAAGTTTCGGGCAAGAGCCTTTCTGGGCCCTATCTGGATTGAACCTGGGACCTTTATTGTATGCAAGACATGTGCTCTAGAGCCCTTTCCCTTATTTGTCCCTTCCATATTCATGGCAAAGGATACCAAGCATAATGCGCTAGTACTACTTCATGAGTTATGGCATTGCACTGGGGCAAAGGAACACAAATTATGTACTAGTTCAGCAGATCAGCATAGTGTAGTTATATATGTGAGCCACACCGTTCTATTTTCCTCTGCCTCCCACCCCCCCCAGCTCAGTTAGCCAGCATTCTAAGCTGCTCAGTTTTTATGGGGCTATTTTGTTTTTTTCTAAAGATTTTTTCTTCAAACCATTGGGTTAGCCTGAGTCTTCCAATAGCTTTCTCTTGTTTGTAGGTGGTATGGTTTTGGCTATATAAGCATACACACTCAGAAAATTTAGCTGATATTATTGTACTATACAGCCACAAGAATGGCTGTATACTGTAGCCAGTGTGGATTTTTCGTATTCTGCAATGTTAAATTAAAAATACCCTTCATGCTATTCTGCTGCTTCCCATAAGCTTATTTCAAAACAAAACCTTACAAAACTTATAGTCCTGAACTCAGAAACGCTTGCTTAACAACCCTCTAGGTTTTCATGGCAAAACACTCAGAGAGAATATGGACTTGAAAGTCTGAAGTCCCTCATTGGACTTTTTTCTGTCAGTGGTCGCATAATTTCTTGAAATTAATTAAAAATCAGCCATGTTCACAGAGTACCTATAATTGTATTATTGACCTTGCCCCATACTCTGATCTTCATCTTCTGCAGTTTAAAAGTTAAAAAAAAATGCATGGCTGACTTTTAATTAATTTAAGAATATTAACATTGGAGTCAATTATAAGTGCAGGTTTGCTCAGTAAGACCCAACTGTCACTTTTAAAAGCTCACAGCTGTTCGGCTTGGCTAATCAGTGGCAACACCCATGCCAGACATTTATTCCACTTTAAACAGTAATGGCTTCCCCCAAAGAATCCTGGGAAGTGTAGTTTGTGAAGTATGCTGAGAGTTGTTAGGAGGCTCCTCCTCTCCTGACAGTGCTCCAGTGGCCAGAGTGATTTAACAGTCAGCCCCTCTTTTCAGAGAATTCTGGGGATTGTAGTTCTGCGAGGGGAATAGGGTGTCTCCTAACAATTCTCAGCACCCTTCACAAACTACACTTCCCAGGATTCTTTGAGGGAAGCCATGATGGTTAAAGTGGAATACATGTCTGCTGTGGATGTGGCCAGGAACAGCTTTGGGTGGGAGACTACACATGTCCACTGAAGAATAAAAAGGTGGGGGGAACCCTGAAAAATAATTCTGTTAACAATGTTTTCCTTTTGAAAGAGGCTTTCCCTCTGCCCAGAGCCCACCCACTCAATCTCCTCCTCTCCCTCCCCCCTCCCCTCCACCTTCCTCCCTCACCCTCCCCTCCCTCCCCTTCTCTCCCCCTGCCCCCTCCCTGCTCCTCCCCCAGGGTCAGTTTCACCTATCCTAAGCATGATTGCACAGGAGTAAATCCCATTGAATTTAACAAGCATGCAAATGATCAAACCTTCCCTACCCTCCTCATCCCTCCTATCCCGTCTCCTGCCCTCCCCTCTCACTTTCTTACCCCTCCCCTCCCACCTCTCCTCCCTTCCCTTTCAATCTCATCCCCCCTTCTTCCCCTCCTTCCAATCCCCTCCCCCTCCTTCCTTTCCTCTCCCTCTTCCCTCCCTTCTTCCTTCTCTCTCTCCTCTCCCCTCCTCCTCCCTCCCTCCCCCTCCTCCTACTCTCTCTCCCGTGGTCAGTTTTATCTATCTCCCAGCCTGAGGGACAGCTAGATCAAGGAGGGGAGTCAGATGAGAATGAGGTTCCTTGGGAAACTGGAGGAAGGGGAGCGAGTGTGGAGGAGTTGGGCAGACCTCAAACTCCCATGCCCAGCACTTCCTCGGAGGCAGCTCCTGCCCCTCCTGCAAGCCCAGCGCCAGAACAATTGGGAAGCAACTTCCTGATTGCGCCATCCATGCCGGTACAAGAATCCAGGAAGTCCAAGATGGCGACGGGGAAGGAGGATGACAGCGGCTGGGACTCCTTATACCTACCTCGAGAACTGATGGGGATTCAAAGCCATCATTGCTGCCCAGTACACCAGTGCCGATATTAAGATTCTCTGCACTCCGCCACAGTTTTGCTTTGGACAGACCAACAAGACCCCGGAGTTCCTGAGGAAATTTACAGCCAGGGAGCCCTGCCACGGCCACGCTTTTTGAGCCACCGGCCCCCACCTCCCACTCTTCCCCATCTCCGCCTGAGCATGTCAAGCTGGAGCCGAGGTGGAGCAGCCACTGGAGAGTGAGGGAGAGTGCGCAACGGGAACGGGAGCCGGGGCCCAGCAGTAGCGCTTTTAGCGGCAGCAACAGCCCTGCCACCAGTGCCACCAGTAGCACCGCCAACACCAGCAGGCCCATCGAGACTCTTCCTCGCGCAGCATGCCCCTTCCTCATGCCGGTCCCGCAGCGACCTAATCTAACTGTTGCCTTCCTGAGCCGCTTCAAGGAGAGAGTTAGCTACCGGGAAGGGCCTACCGTAGGCACGAAGCCTCCTTCCATCATGGGACTCAAGGCAGCGTATGTGAGGTTTCTTTGCAGATATCCATCCAGGCCTGACATACCCAGACCTGCTTAGTTCCAGTTAGGTAGTGGACTCATGGACTTATGTGCTTTTAGACGGTACCTTGCGGCCAATTTTAGCACTGCAAGTGTTAAGTTGGAAATGTAGGTTGTGATGGTTATTGTCATTATTGTTATTTAACTCTTGTAAATTGTGTTTTGTAAATCGTATTGCTTTACTGTATTGCTTTATTGTTTTATTGATGTATTCTTATATTGTATTTTGATCGCCTTGAGGGCCTTGGGCCAAAAGGCGGGGTATAAATAAATAAATAAATAATCCCCACCAGACACTTCAAACGCTTCCCAGCCAGTCAGTGTTCAGCTTCCAGAGGCCATGCTATCACCCTGCGAAGCTCTGCCATCTGATGTGCCATCTGAGACTCATCCCCCCTCACCCCATGCGAGGAGGTATGAGAAGACAGACTTTCAAAAGGTGAAACTCAGCCAGAGCCGCCACTTGTGTGTGAAAACCTTCCCTACTTAAGCCAATGTCTTCCAGTCAACTCTCCCCAAACGCTGCAGAGACTGCTTAGTTTGGATAGTTAGGATAAGTAGTGAGTCAGAATAGACAGGTATATGAAGCGCACTGCTTTGAATGTAACCAGAACTTTAATAAAAAAAAAAGACATCACCTCGCCTCAGTCTGAATCCTTTGACTCAGGACAGGACAATCCTAAGGATTGTTGCACAGGAGTAGATCCCATTGAACTCAATAAGCATGCAAATGATCACACCTGCCTTTCCTCTCCCTCTCCCCTTCTTCCACCTCTCTCCTTCCTCTCCTCCTTCCCCTTCTTCCCCTCCCCTTTCCCTCCTCCCTCCTCCTCCCTTTTTCCTCTCGTCCCCTCTTCCTTCTTCTTCTATCCCTGCCCGCTCCAGCCCTTCCTCCCTGCCTAATGGTCAGTTTTACCTATCCTAAGCATGATTGCACAGGAGTAAATCCCACTGAAATCAATAAGCATTCAAATTATCAAACCTGCCCTCCCCTCCCCCTGCCTGCTCCCATTCCCCCCCCCTTCCCTCTGCACCAGGGGAGCAGGAGACCTGACCTGCTCTGAGATATTGTACTGCCCTACAAATTTGTCAAAATGCAAACAGAATTTGGGTTGGTCTTTCACAGTCCAATCCACTTCCTGTATAGCTTGGAAGAAAGTGCTTAAACCTCAAGGGGGTTTGGGGTTGGGTTTTTTTGCCTGTTAGTGAATTTCTCTGTTTTTAATCCAGGAGGTAAGAAATGGGTTCCTGTGCAAGTTTGCTGAGAAAGGATTGATCATTTGCATACTTACTTTCAGTGGGATTTACTCCCCTGCAATCATGCTTAGGATAGGTGAAACTGACCACAGAGGATGGGGAGGGAGGGGAGGAAGAAGGGCAGAGGGGTTAATTATCATGGGAATTGCAAGGGGCGGAGGAGATTTAACCAGCTGAGGAACGGTTACCCAGCAAGGAAAAGAGGACTGGGAGAGAGCGAGAGTGTGCAAGTGGATGCAAACTATTTTACCCTCAAAAGGCTTTACAAACAAGTCAGGGCGAGCCACCATTAGTTCTACCACCTCCTTTGGGCCAGAGTGTAAAAGGCCCTGTATGGACAGCATAATGAGGATGTAATGGAAGCAGCAACATGTGCCTTCTTTGTGGCCTTCACTGCCACTGAGTAGGCTTGATAATGAACATTCATCAGTGTTCAATTGCATTCATCTGGAGTTTTCCTCCACTTGTGTTCAAGCCATCTTCCAACTTGTTTTATTGCTCTGATGCCAAACAGGTTCTACAAAGTGGGAGAGGGCACTCAGGGGTGATTGTGTAAAATGCCCCAGGCCATCTGCATGTTCCATATATTAGCCAGGGCTTCAAGATCATATGAGCTGGAAAATCTCCCAGAGTCATTTGGAAACCAGTTGGATGCACCAGCCTCAAAGGGCAGACCATCCTAGTAAGTCTCCCACCTCTGCACAGGGGAAAAGATGCTGAAAGCCTAAATCTCAGCAGGATGTGATCTGACTGTGATAAGGGACTGATGTTAATACCCCCCACTTTCAGATCACCTTTTTCCCACTAGCCAAGAAAACCAGATCCAGAGTGTGGCCTGCCACATGCATCTGGCTGATGACACATTGGGACAGCCCCATGGTTGTCAGGGTAGCGATGAAGTCCTGAGTGCCCCAGAATTAATGGCCCCAGCATGGATGTTGAAGTCCCCCAAAAGTAATGGTCTGGGAGTCTTCATCACTGCCTCTGAGACCATCTCTGTCTGAGCAGTAAACCAGCAGAAACCCTAATCCGTCACAATTAACCAACACCAGGTACAAACACTCTACTCTAGATCCCCACTCAAGTGGACAGCAAACCTCAGGAAGGAGATAGCATCCCTATAGACCACATCAGCTCCCCCTCCCTGACCCTGAATACCTAGGTGGGCATAGCTGGTTGAGACCACCTCCACCCTGCTCAACCACCCAGGATGTGCAATCACCGAACATACTCTTTGCAATGAAAAGGCCCCAGTTGAAATCTCTAGCAGCTCCAGTTAAAAAGGGATTGGGTAGAAAATGATGATGTGAAAGACCTTGTCAGATAGAACTGTAGCTCAGTGATAAAGAACTATATTTGCATCCAAAAGGTCCCTGGCTCAGTTCTGGGCATCTACAGGTAGGGCTTGGTAAGACTCTTGTCTGAAACTCTGGAGAGCCTGAGCCAGTGTAGATGACACTGAGCTAGATGGACCAGTGTCTGACTTGGCAGAAGGCAACCTCCGTGGGCCAATAGTCTGATTTGAGATAAGGCAGCTCCTGCATTTGTACCTTTCCAAAAAGCTGCTTAGTCAGAGCAGTAGACAATACTGGGCTAGATGGATGAATTGTCTGAGCTGCTGTAAGGCAGGGTTTCCTTTCTCTCCTACAGAATATTGTCTGACTCCAGCAAATTTTACAAGATTTGGACACCCCATAAAGATACAGAGGTACAGGACCATAAGTCTGCATGAACATTCTCAGGCACAATCTCCAATTTGATATCATTTCCTCTCCTTCTAATAAAGGGCATGCAGAGCTTATCCGTCACGCAAGGTTGCCTGATACAGTATCCCAGCTCTCCCACCTTGCTTGAGTCCTGCTAAGCACACTCCTAGTCAGTTTAAAAGGAGCAGTGGCTTCCCCCATCTGCCAGGCTGCAGACATGGGCGGGCCTGGCAAAAGAGCATCTGTATCCTTACAATGTAATGTGAGCTACATCCCTGTGAATGGATGCTGAGGATTAGATTGTTGCTAAGCACCAAAGCCAGCATGATAACAACATAAGGTTAATACCCTACAGATCTGGATGGGATTGTGAATTGAAAAACAGTCTTGTTTGAGCAGGATTATTTTGTTTAGATAGAATGGGAAAGGGAGAAGGTTATGTGTTGTTGTTTAGTTAACTGAATGCAAATTTATTCTTTATCCAAGTCACTGAAGCAGAATTCTGGTGGCACTCAAGTAAGGTTATTATCACAGCCAGATCACTACCAGATCAAAGCCTTGTTAAGGCACTCTTCCAAATGGGATAAATAGCACCCTGGTGCCCCCCTCCCAGTTAAGGTTGCCAGGTTCAATCCCTGAGACTGATCCTGTATCTTCAGGAGAAAAGAAAGTCAGCCAAGTGCAGGTGTTCTTGCAACCCTGTAATAAGAAAAACCAGAAGGTGGAATTCTCCCTTCCCCCTGCACAACTTTTAAAGATACAAAAGACCTCTTGGTTGCCAGGCCCAGCCTCCAAGAGGTATCTTTAAAAGTTGTGCAGGTGAGAGGGAGAATTCCACCTTCTGGTTTTTCCCATTACAGAGTTGCAAGAACACCTGCACTTGGCTGACTTTCTCTTCTCCTAAAGATATAGGATCAGTCTCAGGGATTGAACCTGGCAACCCTACTCCCAGTGGTTAGCTTTGCAGGGCCATCTAGTGGTTCTCTATCAGGGTTTATGGTCTTGGTGAGGTGTATTGCTGAGGTTCCTGCTGCTGCCCCACTCAAGGCTCTGCATGTGTGTACAAAGCTGAGGGCTACATTGCAAGAATTATTGTATGCACAGGCTACATGTGAGAATTCTTACCTGCAACTCCTCTTTGACCTGGGATCAATTAGAATGACAGATGTGCTTTGTTTTTTCTTACATGGGGACAAGGGAATAGGGATCGGGTTGTACTTCTCCTGAGTACCTTCTCCACAAGTTTCAAACCCCTTATGGCGGAGCTTCTTTCTGCATCCTGGGACTCGGTCTCACAGGTCTTCTGGTTGTGTCCTGTTACTGGCCTTCTCCACTACTCATTTAGGTTGGATTCCTCCCTTAAGGTCTGGCCTTGCACCACTCCTATGCCTTTCACTGTGGTAACTGCTGCAGAAAATTACTTTCCAGTGGCACCTTGTCTGGAAATCTTAGGTGGCATTCACTCGCTCCACTGCTTTCTGTTCAGCACAAATGACATCAAAGTTGAAATTGAAAAAGAAACATACTTTAAAGCTAATTGAAGGAAGATCATTTTTGTAGTTAGTACCCAAATAACCTGTAGAGCCTTGGAAAAAAGGTTACAGACACTTGCTTTTTGCCACCCTAGTGCACAGTGCAGACAGTAAATTGAAAAACATACAACCGCTGAGCTCAGCTGGGTGCCCCGCTCAGCTCAGTGCCCTGGCCAACCGCCCAGCTAGCCCACCCCTAAGGATGGTACTGCTTCCAAACTATATAGAAATTCACTAATAAGCAAAAAAACCCAACACCTTGTGGTTTAAGAATGTACCTATAGCCAACAGATATTTCTATCAAACTTTTAAAAGCAGGGAAATTGGGCAGCTATAGTGAATGCACCAGGGGAACAGGAGACCTGACCTCCTCTCTGAGATATTGCCCTGCCCTACAAATTTATCAAAATGCAAATACAAGTTGGGTTGGTCTTTCACAGTCCAATCCACTTCCTCTGTAGCTTGGAAGAATTAGGTAACATGTAGTCTCCCACCCAACTATAAACCAAAGCTGTCACTGACCACATCCACACCAGACCTTCATTTCACTTTAGACAGTCATGGCTTCCCCCAAACAATCCTGGGAAATGTACATAAGAACATAAGAAGAGCCTACTGGATCAGGCCAGTGGCCCATCTAGTCCAGCATCCTGTTCTCACAGTGGCCAACCAGGTGCCTGGGGGAAGCCCGCAAGCAGGACCCGAGTGCAAGAACACTCTCCCCTACTGAGGCTTCCGGCAACTGGTTTTCAGAAGCATGCTGCCTCTGACTAGGCTGGCAGAGCACAGCCATCATGGCTAGTAGCCATTGATAGCCCTGTCCTCCATGAATTTGTCTAATCTTTTAAAGCCATCCAAGCTGGTGGCCATTACTGCATCTTGTGGGAGCAAATTCCATAGTTTGACTGTGCGCTGAGTAAAGAAGTACTTCCTTTTGTCTGTCCTGAATCTTCCAACATTCAGCTTCTTTGAATGTCCACGAGTTCTAGTATTATGAGAGAGGGAGAAGAACTTTTCTCTATCCACTTTCTCAATGCCATGCATAATTTTATACACTTCTATCATGTCTCCTCTGACCGGCCTTTTCTCTAAACTAAAAAGCCCCAAATGCTGCAACCTTTCCTCGTAAGGGAGTCGCTCCATCCCCTTGATCATTCTGGTTGAAGGGTGCTGAAAGTTGTTAGAAGAGGTCCTATTCCCCTCACAGAGCTACAATCCCTAGAAGAGGGACTGACTGTTAAACCACTCTGGCCATTGGAAATCTCGTAGGGGAATAGGAGCCTCCTAACAACTCTCAGCACCCTTCACAAACTACACTACCCAGGATTCTTTGGGGGAAGCCATGACTGTTTAAAGTGGAATAAATGTCTGGCATGGGTGTGGCCACCTGGTTAGCCAAGCTATCCGCTGTGAGTCTGGCTTTTAGAACACTGATGGTTCTTACTGAGCATGCCCAGTGCTAGTAGACTTCAATGTTAAATTTCTAAAATTAATTAAAAATCAGCCAGGCATTTTTCTTGACTTTTAAACTGCAGAAGATGAAGGTCTGGGTATGGGGCAAGGTCAGTAATAGGATTGCAGGTACTCTGTGAGCATGGCTGATTTTTATTTAATTTCAACAAATTATGAGACCAGTGACAGAAAAAAGTCCAATGAGTCTGGATTTTTTTCCTCTTGTTTTACATTTTGAACTCTGGATTCTCTCTTGAGTGTTTTGTGTATTGCCATGAAAATTGAGAGGGTTGTTAAGCAAGCATTCCAGAGTTCAGAACTATAAATTTTGTAAGGTTTTGTTTTGAAATGAGCTTATGGGAAGCATCAGAATGGCATGGGGGGCATTTTCAATTTAACATTGCGGAATGCAAAAAATCCACACTGCCTATAGTATACAGCCACTCTTGTGGCTGTATAATAACCTGCACAATGAGAGTTCCTGGTAACAGTCAGGATTCTAAGTGCATCCAACTGGATGCATGAAGAATCCCCCCTTGGATATTCTCCCTCAATGTGGGAAGGTTGAGGGGTGGGACAGAACTGTTTGGGAGTGGGGTTACATGTTATTTCCACAAAAGTTTAAAAGAATACCTGAATAGGGCTCAAGATTTGACATCCTCCCCACTCTGCAAACTCAGTTTGACCATTGTGCCTTAGAAGCTTATGGATCTTGTAGGATTTCCACATGGTCTGGATAATGTTATGTGAGTGTATAATTGTGACTGTTGAGAAGTAAAATAGTAGATAAATGGGTTAGTTGACAGCATTGTCCCAACAATATCTTTACCCCCAGATTTCTGAGGGAGATGTCTAAAACCTCAGTGGTGATGAAAGACTAGTGTTGAACATAACTGAGCACACCATAAGGCTTACTTGCAGGTCTACAAACTGGCAGAAATGGTGGTGGCAAAGAGATCTCTCTGCTATGCCAATACTGCATCAGCTGAGGTTTTCCATATGGTGCAAGGTTTATTATGCCCCAAGACTGGAGCACTGAAAGGTGAAAAATCATGCAAAACAGATTGTTGTGTGGATGCAGTTGCTTGTATATGGTCCAACTTGGGTCGTGGTGAGGATAAAATGGGGAGGGGAGAACTGTGTGCACCATCTTGGGCTCGTTGGAGGAAAGGTGGGACAGAGATGAAACAAACAAACAAATAAAAACCCTAGATATTGGAGGGCATCCACAAGTATGATACTGAAGAAACCATAAGAAGGAGTTGGATGCTTGAGAGACTGTGGGAAGGAGCCATGATCCCAGCAGGAAAGTACATGTGGCTCTTGGATTCAATGGCACACTGGCAAATTTGGGGGGGGGGCACTATTAACGTTGATTTAGTGTTCTTGTGAACAAACCTGGTTCCTCCTCAAAAAATCCTTGTGCAAACAAATCAGGATAAATGCTAAACAAAGAGGCTGTCTGGAATCGACCGAGATTTACCTAGCTATCCTTTCACTTGGATGTGTTTGGCTTCATGAGAAGGATCTGGGGAAGGATAATGATGGAACTAAGCGGCATTGCTTAGTATTCCCGCTATCCATTTTCTCATTTTAATGAAGAGGGATTTTATAAAGCCTTTAGCTGCTGCCTGAGGCGTGACTTCCACTTTAATTGCACCTTCGCAGGAAGCAAGCGGCTTCTGTTGCCGTTCGACCCACAGCTCCTAAAGGCACAGGATCCCTCAGAAAGGTAGCACGATGAGGGGCATAAAGCGCCTGCTCTTTTTATTTTCTCTTCTGGAGGAGAGATTCGGTCCAGCCTGAGGTATATAGACAGGCTCTACTCCCTCCCCCCTTTCCCAGTTCGGCTTCTCAGCAAGTAGACAGCAGGAGGCGGGGCTTTCCTTTGGGCCGAGCGAGCCAAGGGGCGTGTTGCGGACAAGGTCTGCCGCTCCTGCTGCTCCCGGCCCGCAGTCGATCCAGGAGCCTCGGCGGCCGCGAGGAATAGCATCCAGCCAGCCAGCAGACGGGCAGAGCGAGGGAGGCAGCCATGACCAGCAAGAAATGCGATGTGGTCGTGATCGGAGGAGGCATCTCAGGTCAGTGCAGCAGCAGCAACTGCTGCAGCCGGGAATGCTCTATGAAAGCGCGAGAGAGTCTCCGGTGCTGACCCTTCCCGAGAAGGGGACGACAGTGCAACGGCGACGGGTTGGAGGGAGGAGGGGCGTGCGTAGACGTGGGTGTGTCAGACCTGGATCCTTTTACGTTGACGGGTAAAATTGACTGGGGAATTCTAGCATTCTTCTCAGGGAGACTGCCCAGTCCCCATCCGATTCGGCCAAGCCAGACGATTTGCTCTTATCCGCCCTTGTGGTTTGATCTTGTGCTTTTTCGCCGCAGGCCGGCCGGCAGTAAGTGAGGGGTGCCGGCTCCTTCTTTGAGTGGCCCTCTCCCCGACTCCTCTTTCTAACCAGGAACTGCAGCGCTCTGGCTCGCTCAACAAGTATGTCGCGAAGCTGAGAGTATTCTAGCCTCGCTTATCGGTAGAGGCAGTGCCTTATTGTAGCATCGGCTCTCCAAGCTGGTGTGGCTGGTACACACACGTGCTATATTATTTCAAAGGTGTCTGAATGCTGACTGCCTTGTCCCAGGGCATGGAATAACCAAAGAATACCTTGGATGCTGCCCTGGATGGGATGATGACGATGATGACGACGACGACAGTGATGATGATAATAATAAAAATTGGTGTATGGCTAGGGTGGAGATTAGACTAGAAAAGATATTTTTTGTTGCAGATCCTTGGTGTGCATTTATTTGCTGCAGTGGAGTTAGTGGCTCCATTACAGTTGACACACCACAGCCAGTGTGGTGTAGTGGTTAAGGTGCTGGACTATGACCTGGGAGACTAGGGTTTGAATCTCCACACAGCCATGAAGCTCACTGGGTGACCTTGGGCCAGTCACCGCCTCTCAGCCTCAGAGGGAGGCAATGGTAAACCATCTCTGAGTATCGCTTACCATGAAAACCCTATTCATAGGGTCACCATAAGTCAGGATCGACTTGAAGGCAGTCCATTATCATTTCCATGTGTCATTTGACCTAAATAAATTGCTACTGACCTGCACTTGCAAGATTTGAACAGGGTTGTTTACAACAAATGCTATGGAAAATGCTGATTCATAGGGTCGCCATAAGTCATAATTGACCTGAAGGCACATAACACACACACATCTGTACCACACACTAGCAGTGCTAGCAACATGCTCAAATAGCCAGTGATGACAATAACATGAAAATATATAAGCAGAAGGAATGTTTATTACTTCCATAATTCTGTTTTTTTCTTCTCCTGAAAGGATAAGTACTAATGGGTGGAGAAATGCCTTAAGGAGAGGGGGCATATAAGGCATATAAGGAGGAAACAGGGCTTGCAACCCATCAACCATTAAGAACTAGGAAAAATGGATTGCTGTGTGCCTTTTTGGGGCCCACAAAATTTTTGGGCAAAGTTGTTGTTGCCTAAAAATGGTAGGCTAGGGCGGGGCTGTAAGGTGAGGCAAAGGCAAGGTTTGTTTGTAGGTCTTCCACAGTGCAATCTTCTACGTGTCTGCCTGCTCAGAAATCCCACTATGTTCAGTTGAACTTATTTCCAGTTAAGTGTGCTACCTCAGAGTAAGTCCCATTAAACTCAGTGGTATGTACTTCTAAGTAGACATTCATAGAACGGCCCTGGAAGTGTCACAGTCCTATTAACATTTCCAGTCTTAAGGTTATACCATCTGTTAAATAATTATTTTTCTTGCTAGAGGATGTTCTGTCTGCTTTTTTGAAAGCAATAATTGGTTAGTGTTTTTTCCCCCAAAGCATTTTTAATTTTTGCTTTTGGATCCGTTTACACACTGCCAATCTATTTGCTTGAAATTGTGACCTTTTGCTAATTTGTCTTAGTCATATGTTATGCTGTTTATTATTACAAATGATTATGTTACACTGCAGTCTACTTAATGATGTGCTGTTGTTGTTGTTATTTATTAAATTTATATCTCACCCTTCCTCCCAGAAGAAGCCCATGTGCTATAAAACACCAAGGTACCTACTTACCTAACATCATGCATTTAGGGTTCTCTAAACTCATTTTCTGACAGAGTATCTGTGCCTTTAACAGGTCTCTAACAAATAGAAACTCAACTGATACTCTTTTCCTCAGCATGGATATGCCGAGGGAGAGAAGCCAGGCCTTTCAGATTTCTGCTACATATCTGGTACAGAATGACACAGAACATTTGTCATAAAAATGGTTACCATATGTGATCATGATGGCAAGTTTAAAGCCCTATATTTTTGTTAGGTCCAGATCTTAGTGATTTCTGAATTCAGAAGTTTAGT
The DNA here is from genome assembly GCF_030035675.1 of Rhineura floridana. Taxonomy (NCBI): domain Eukaryota; kingdom Metazoa; phylum Chordata; class Lepidosauria; order Squamata; family Rhineuridae; genus Rhineura; species Rhineura floridana. The sequence goes on along the minus strand of NC_084484.1, from coordinate 92,691,992 downwards.
CTGAAAAACTAGAATAGATTCCCCCCCCAGATATTTTGTTATCAATTTATTCTAAATGCTGCATAACAAAGCGGGCAAAGAGCTGGCTTCTCCCTGCTTTGAGTATTAGTCATTAAGTCAGTCAGGACTTTTAAATAAAGTGTTGACACTTCTGTGGCAAGAACCTGTAAGAAACTTTAATTCTGTCATGAATGTTCTTTCAGGTCTTCTGTATTTCATTTTTGACATAAATCTCAAATTTTGTAACAATATGTTGCCTCAGGTGTTAAAAAGTATTTGGTAAACTAACAGTTAAGGTTTGAAATTTCAGATTTACAGTCTTCTGTCATGCCTCAGCAGATGCTAAGAAACAAAACGATAATTTCTGAAGGTTACTGATTCAAGGTAGTATAGTAGATACTTTCAGTTCAGTCAGCAGCTCTGCTGGGTAGTATCAGGTGCCTGATAGATACTGCAACCCTTGTCCCCACTTTAGCTCCTTCCCTTCCACTCTAGTAGACTTTACCCTCAGAAGACCTGCTTGAGGCATTAGTGGTCAGGACGCTCAAAAGAACAGCTTAAAAGAGTTAAATGTATATTGGCAGCTTAAACCCATTTGATTTGGTTAAAGTGTACTGGGGTGACATATATATCTCAATACTTGGTTTTGGAGATGGAATGGAAAGGGATAGGCAATAGGGTTGAGGAAATGTGGGCCTTTGAGCTGCTGAAAAGGTTTAGTTGGGAGACAGGGTGCACTCTTAGGTAAGAGGCATAGGTGCAGACATGGTAAGAGAGCCTGTGCTTCACTTTGACTGGCAACTTGCTCTTTAGTGTGTTATGGAAGATCTTTTCCCTCAGGCCTGGTTTGCCCTTGGCAGGGTCTTATGTTCTCAAACTTTCTCTCCTTGCTTGGAAGTGATTCCCATTCCTTTCAGTGTAACTCACTTCCACTTTCCACATTTCTCAGGTGTATGTGCAAAGTGAGGTGTGCACATTCTTCATAGTTGGGAGATGTACAAGCTGGCTCTGCTTCCTGAGCCCAGACATTACTCTCTTGGCAAAAAAAAGAGAAAGAGAAATGGCTCACCTTTGGTGTGAAACCTTCTTCCCTATAATATGCAAAGGTGCTCCAGGATACAGTGCAGGAAGAGCCCTGGAAGGTTCTGGGTTCCCTGGAAGTCCACCAGAAGGGCTCACCTCATATGAAAGTGCCCTTCCACTGGTGGCCTAGTGGCCTCCAGATCCTTTGGATTAAGAATGTAAGAGTCTGCTAGCTCAGGCCAGTGGCCCACCTAGTCTAGCATCGTGCTGTCAGAGTGACCAACCAGATGCCTATGGGAGTGCAAGAGCACTCTCCCCTTCTGTAGTTTCCAGCAACTGGTATTTGGAATCATATTGCCAATGACAGTGAAAGTAGAACACAGCCATCAAAGCTAATAGTAATTGATAGTCATTCTCCATGAATTTGTCTATAACTCCCAGCTATGCTGGCTGAGGCTGATGGGAGTTGTAATCTGGAAGTAACATTTATTAAATATTATTCAGTGTCTGTGTAGGCTTCTATATCAATTCATCTTTATAACTTGGTTAAAATAATTCTGAATCGAAGAAGTATAGACCAACTTATACTTGGATTACTGCTTCATAGACATTTAAAGTGATATTCCTATCAGTGATTACCTTAAATGCATTAATTTTAGTGGTTCTACTTATTTTATTTATTTATTTATTATTTGATTTACCCTTCCTCCCAGCAGGAGCCCAGGAATCCAAGTCCCTGTTGCACTTGGATTCAATCCAGAGAAACCATTCTCTAGTTAGAAGGACATTCTAGGCAACATCATGTTTAGCAAAACCCAGTCTGAGGATGTCATCGGTCAAAAGAATATATTTGTGGAATTCCTATGCAGCTAGTCAGCTGCAATGTTGTGTGCGTTTTGTTCAGGAGGATTTCAAGGAAAGGCTGGCCCAACATTTGTCAGGGATGCATAGATGCATTAGGACAGTTAACATCCTTACTCCTGTGAATTATCTTATTCTTCAGCAAAACCAGGGCCAGTTGGTCTCATGCATGGTCAGTCACTCTAACAAAATTGGCATCACTTAGCAACATTGTTAGAGACTAGACATCTTTGCACATTATGCTAAGCATACTATTAAAGGAATTGTGATGGCTGACGACTTGATATGAAATAGACTGTCATGGGAATAGCCACTGAAGTGGCAGTCTGGCTTCATTTTATGGGGATTCTTGCAAGTGAAATTGGGAAAAACTCTTATACCCCAAGCAATTGTATTTGGTCCCCTAGTTGCTTTGAGATGAAGCCTATAGTCTCCCCCTTGGTTTAAACTGATGCTCTGATTTAGATCACTTTTAACTAAATTTTGAATCTAACTTCCCTTTTGGTACCCACAAAAAGGCATAACATGGCAAAGTTGCTGCCATTATTGCATTACTTGAATTCAGAATTATAGTGTGAATCATGAAATAATAAATCTATAAAAAGTGGAACTGGTAACAATATTACTTATGAGCGCTGATGCTTTCCATCGCCAGTTGCTTTCTCTGCAAACACTCGTCATACTTATCCTGATGAATAAGATCAGTTAACTTTTGATGTTCAGCCAGCTGTCTCAGGGATGCAGCCACTGGGCTGTTAGTCATTGTTGTGAATAGGGGAATGTTCTCTACCATAATACATAATACAGTAAGCTTAGGCTGTGATACTATGCACACTGACTTGGGATAATTTCCATTGAAGTTGTTGGTAAATACAGGATTCCATACCATATCTCTCTCTACATCCATGATTTCTGTAACTCATTGCAAATAGGTCTCCAACTCTCACAATCTAGTGTGAGGCCCTTTCTGACCTGGTTTGGGTTTCTTCCCCCCCCCCATCTAAATTGTATTTGTGCTTCTCAAACCAGCTGTCTTGCATTTAGAGGTCTTTGAATAGCTACTGGAAGAACAACCTAGTCATATGCCATGTTCTGATATGCCTTTAAGGAAAGGACGTTTAGTCATCGAACTGAGGCAAAAAAAAAGTTCAGCAACTTTTCAGTAGATGGCAAACAATCTTTGACATCATTTCTGAAGAAGAGTTACTGAAGGACTGTTTTGGCTTTTTATAGATTAGGTACATCTTTTATGTACCAGTATAAGGGGTCCAATGTTTCCACTTTATCTACCCCCAAATTAATGTGAGAAAAATGTTTTCCAGCAAATATTTATTTATTTAACAAGTTTTATATACTGTTTGATTGTAGAAAACCTCTAAGCGGTTTACAAAAGAAATAACATTTTAAAAACAAGTAATTAAATTGTTGTTAAAACAATTAAAACTGCAACAGACTAAAAAGATTGGAAATGGAAATGGACTGCCTTCAAGTCGATCCCAACCTATGGCAACCCTATGAATGGGGTTTTCATGGTAAGCGGTATTCAGAGGTGGTATACCATTGCCTTCCTCTGAGGTTGAGAGGCAGTGACTGGCCCAAGGTCACCCAGTGAGCTTCATGCGTGTGTGGAGATTCAAATCCTGGTCTCTCAGGTTGTAGTCCAACACTCTAACCACACTCCACATCAATATCTATGTGTCTGGATAGGCTTGCCTAAACAAAAAAGTTTTCAGCATGCACGAAAATAATACAGCAAAAGGGAGGTGCCTGGTTGATGTCAGTAGTCAGAGAGTTAAAATTGTAGGTGCTGCCACACTGAAATAAAAATTTTTTTTACAAGTGTGGAACAAGTATTATGCACCACTTGTAACAGCGTCAGTTTCGCAGAGTGAAGTACTCAAGTGGGCACATACAGGATGAGGTGGTCCTGCAACTTGCAAGTAAACTGGTCCACAGCTGTTGAGGGCTTTATATACCAATAATAACACCTTGAACTTGGCCCAGTAACAAATCCCTGAACAGTAGTGTTATATGCTGATGGGATTTCACTCTTATCAGCAATCTGGCTGCAGTTTCCGGGTCAAGTGCAAGGGAAGCCCCACATAGAGTGTATTGCAGTAATCCAGTCTTGAAGTCACCAGTGCCTGAACTACTGTGACCAAACTCTCCCAGTTCAGAAACTGTCATCGTTGTCTTACCAGTCACAGTTGTTAAAAGGCACTTCTAATATTTTGGATGAAAAAGCAGGACTGGGGTACCTGACTTGTTTTTCTTAAGTTATGAAGCTGCCCTATTCCATTGGCGTAGGGCATACTGATTCCTAGACATGAAATTCCTTTCTCTCAGATGTCGTTAATAGTTGAAGCTTAGACTTTAACATTTCTAAAATCCATTTTGTAGTGTAATATATATTTTTGGGAAGTGAGAGTCTCTGACTCTGACACTCTTTACAGAAAGAACTGGCTAAGCAAGCTTTAGACCCCAGAGATATGTAGGATGAGGTCTTCATTACTCAAACCACGAATTTTTAGATCTGTCTGACCTCAGGGCTATTGTCCTTCTTTCAAAAGTGAAGCTCCCTTAGTAGCTCTAACTGCAGCCTGATAGAGACAGCTTTCCAGATGTTGTTGGTCTCCAACTCCCATCATCCCCAGCCAGCATGGCCAATGATCAGAGATGATGGGAGCTGCAGTCCCAACAATATCTGGAAAGTATCAGCTTGGGGAAGTTTGGTGTGAGCTGTGAAACTCCTCTGCATCCTCAATGGTGTGTGTTTTCAAACAGCAGCTACCCTGTTGGGGGGGGGACATTTCTCTGATTTATTAACCCCCTGATGTATTTGTAGAACACAGGCTTTCTTTTCTTTTTTCTTTTTGGCAAGGAAGCTTGATATAACTGGTCAGACTTCCTGTTACCACAATTTGATTTCTGCTGAAGTTGAATTTCAGTATCTGCACTCTTCAAAGAATAAGAGCAATGCTGCATTGTTATCAGCTTATTAGGTCATAAGCATAAATTTGTCAGTAGTTTCTCAAGGCTACTGTTCAAAGGCTGACTTCAGGTTTTTCAGACAGAGGTCCAGGTAAGTGTTAAGTAACCTTAAACTTACTCAATACAGCAAATTGAACCTTGCACAGTGCTGAAAATTGCTTTGTGTACTGCTGAATCACCCTCACAATATTCTTTATCTGCTGGTACTGTTAGGTGACTGTAAGCTAGGCAGGCAACATATTAGAAGGATCTGATTCTTTTCTTTACAAACCTTTTATAACAGCAATTTATTTTTACAAAATGAACTATTCTTGTAAAAAAACCCCATACGTGTGCCTTCTTCCAGCTAGTCATGGGTGTGACTTGAATTATTTATTAACTGTGGGATGTTTTTAGTTGTTGAGGATAACTTTGATCTTTGTTTAGGAAATATTGATACTTTGAAAGGAAATACTGATAAAATTATCATTTTTAATATTGTTATTTTAGAGGTGTTTTTTTAAAAAAATCCATTTTTGAAAATAGCTGTGGAAAATCTCTACATGAAAATCTGATGTGCAACTATCGAGAATAAGTGAATTAATGCAAAACTTGGTACCAAATTGAATTGGGTGGAATTCAAGCACATCCATATTGATACCAACTAAAACATGTTTCTGATGTTGCTTGTGAAAATACTTTGGAACAGAGATGGGGGAATCTGTGGTCCTTCAGATGCTGTTGGACTCCAGCTCCCAGGAGTGGCAACTTGCATGGCCCATGATGAGGAATAATGGGATTTGTAGTCTATCATCATCATCAGGTAGGCTGCAGGTTCTTCATACCTGCTGCAGATGGAGCATATTAAAAATCTGTTATTTCCTACAAGCACATAGGTTTCTCTATTATGTTGGGTTACTTGTTATTTTAGATTTGAATCTCTCAGATATTTCTTTGTTGCACAGCATTGTGTATATTCTTGTATATCACATACAGCTGCTCTTTATATATGATCAAGAGTTTCAGATAAGGCATTGGATCCAATATGCTTGGTTTGCAGCATCTGAAGCAGCTGATCAAACAATTTGTGCAACACACTATAATTGCCTGACTAGCTCATAACAGTACAAAATCAATTTGATTTTAATGTTGGGGCCCTGCCAAGGAAATACTGAGGATTGAGACAACTTGTGCAATATCTTTTCATACAGCTGTAAACTCCACATTATCTGAAGCAATACAATAAGACCAGATTTTATGGCATCAAGCTGACTATTCTGGAAGAAAAAGACATTTCTCAAAATGGAGCATTGGCTGTGGGCATCTCAGCCTCCAGTATCTTTCAGGAAGAGCTAAAGTAGATATTGTAGCACTGAGCAATGAAGCCAGAAAGTGGCTTAAATTTCCTCCTGGCTTGCGGCCTTTGACACTGAATACAGTGTTTCTTAGACCTATGCAAACTTTATGGGGAATAGGCTTAGCCCCTGGCATACATCACATTCAGTTGAATGTCTGCATGGAGTCTACATACTTACAATTGTATGTGGCATAGACATCTACTCACATAATCGGAAACACTGCTTTTCCAGGGTTTCCAAGTACAGAGAAAGCCCTATGTCCATAGAGTTGCACAAGCATATTATCTGTGTAGATGTTCAGCTGAACAAATCCAAAAGTTGGGGTGACACCTGTTGCTGCAAAAACCCCTCCCCATGCAAGTTCACTGTGTATAGTAGGAACATATTCATAGGGCTGATCATTACAAGATGAGTCGATTTTGGGCACAATGTCTGAAATTTTTATTTTTATTATTAAATTTTATTTATACCCCGCCTTTTGGCCAAAGGCCCTCAAAGCGGCTTACAAGGAAATATAAGCACAGGTATAAAAATACAATATAAAAATACAATAAAGGAATACAATTTACAAAAATTAAATTAAATAACAAATAACATTATAATAACAAATACAATTAAATAACAAATAGCATTATCATTATCGGCACCGCCAAGAAAGAGGAACTGGTGTTAGCGGGGGCGGCAGCTCCCGAAAGGCAGAAGGGCGACAGGCATTTGTTACAGTGAAGCTGTTTGCTGTTTCAGCGTTGTCTTCCTCTCCATGTGCTCGGGCTCGCTCAGCTGCTGCTCCCCGGGCTTCTGCTGCTGGTGGTGGTGATGATTTATGTTGGGGGGTGGCTGCGAGAGCTCTGGCTCGGGGACCTGGGCCTTGCTTTGACAGGATCATGTGACTTGCAGCCAGTCTTCTCATTCTGAGACAAAAGTGTTTTGCTGGTTCCAGTATGACTCCACCTCTCTTCTGAAAATGGGCATGCATCAACTCTAAAGTATCAACTCTAAAAAAGAAGTGCATGTGCTATCTTCTGAAATGAAACTATTGCTCAACTACTTAGAACTTTGAAAGGATCACTAGCTGCTGTTTCTGTTACTACTAGGATTTTAGTGAAATTTTATTATGGTATAAGAGAGTCAAATATGAGGCTTCCAAAGAAAGCAAATTTCCATTAAAATGTTCATTGATTCTTCCCCTCCTTGCCCAAAAGTCTCTAATAAACATGATTAGCAGACATTCCTTTAAAGTTTCAATACTCCTCATAAACTACAATGATCCTCGATTTGTTCTCTCTGCTCTTCTCATACTGTTTCACTTGGGGTCCAGGTGACCCTCCATTGAGCAGAATGAGGTGACCATCTTGGGATGAGGGAGGGGAGATGCTGAGTGGACTGAGCTGTATGTACCATGCAGCCTGCCCTTCTCCCCATAAGCTAGTCTGCTGCCCTTGGGTGTAGTGGAGGATAAGAACACAAGAAGAGCCCTGCTGGATCAGGCCAATGGCCCATCTAGTCCAGCATTCTGTTCTCACAGTGGATAACCAGTTGCCCATGAGAAACCCATAAGCAGGGCTTGAGTGCAGAAACCACTCTTCCTTACCTTGGTTTCCAGCAACTGGTGTTTGGAAGCACACTGTCTCTGCCTATGGAGGCAAATCATAGCCATCATCACTAGTAACCACTGATAGCCCTTCCATGAATTTGTCTAATCTTTTTGTAAATGTATCCAGTGTAAATTAAGATTAAACTGTCAGTCTTGTTGGCTTCTGTATGTGGAACGAAGCTGTCATTTTGTCCTTTGCCTCAGGCAGCAAAAGACATTGATCTGGCTATAATTTCACTATGAGGTCTCGAGTCTGTTTGGTGTTGGTACATTTTATATCAAAGCAATCCCTTTCATGCCCCCTCCCTCTCACCTGTACAGTTATAGTCAACACACACACACAGAGATTGTTTTTCTTTCTCAAATTACCTGCCAAAGTTAGAGAAATGACATGGACATTCAAAGACACATGAAAACACTGAGCAATTTCAGTACAACCTTATTAACAGAATTTTGCTGACTGACTGCAAGTGAGAACAAAGATCAAGGCACCTGATGCCAAGTTCAATATCTCTGCTGCAACCCAGTAATCAGATTGTTTATATTGTGCTGACTGCTGTAATGATCCCAATGCTATTAAATCCAAGTTTCAGACAAAGTAACGTAATAAGCAGAATACTGGGGCTTTGAAAGAAAATCTAAGCTTGGGGAAATTGCTTTCTAGCTGTGAACAAAAGAAGTTTGCCCTCTCTAGTTCCCACATTGTACATCACATTGTACATTTCTTTTGGTTTCTCTCTCTATTGTAGTGGACTACAAAGTTCATTATGTGTATGCTTTCAAAGAAGTGCTTGACTTGCAAGTTAGTCTGTATATAAGTATAAAATAGAGTCTGATTTGACTAGGCTGAGCTGAACTAAACAAACAAAAAAACTTGAACAGGGCTGGTATTTTGTAAAGGATGTTGCCCCTACAGGATAATTCTAAGTAAATAACACAAGGTGATATCCTGCTAAATCATACTTGGAGTAGACCCATTGAAATTAAGGCACATGGCTACATCCACTAATCTCAGTGGAGGTCTGGTCTGTATGGGGTAGACCCACTGGGTTGCATCCAACTAAGTTTTACTCTTTGAAGTTATCTAAGTTAGTTGTGTCCATTACTTTTAATAGGTCTACTCTGAGTATGTTTGATGTAATCCATAAAATGCCATTTCTGAATAGTCACAAAGTGACACTTATTAGCTTTACCAAACTGATGGCAATGGTTGCAGCCCAGTGCAGTCTGGATTCCCAGGTATGTTGTCTAAATGGACATGAGCTCAGTCACTAAGAGTTGACTCTGGTGTGCGACCATTATTGATTGATTTTTCTGTTGTGTGGCTGATTATGTAAAGCTTTCCACAGCTGTGTTTGAGAGCACAGCCCCCCCCATTTTACTTTATTTTTTTAGAGTTCTGTTTATTGACTAGCTCAGTAGATTCCAAAACCTTTTTCCATGGACTGCTTGAAAATTGCTGATGATCTTGGTGGACCACTTCATTATTATTCTGCTTGTTGTAGCAATTGTAATGCATTGTGCTAGATGCTACAGTATTTCTTATATATATATTTTATAATATTACAATTTGCATTCCATAGAATTGAAACTGTAATACAATAAAATACAATATAAGAAATAAAAGCAGCAAGAAAAATACAATTAAAATTAATATGGGTATTTAATGCAGATGTGCTCTGGACCACCTGAATTAAGATTATGGACCACTGGTGGTCCGTGGGACACAGTTTAGGAACCCTTGGTCTAACCCCAGATATTCTGCTAAACATAATGGATTTTGATTTAGTTGTAAAACTATTCCAAATCTCCAAGTTAGGCCTTAAGTAGCTATTCTGTACAACACTTATGAGAGAAACTCTGGAGGAGGTCTTCAGTGTGAAATAGTATTAAATTTTTTAAAGCAAAGCATTGTATACAGTGTGCAAGGCCGGTGCCAAATGGTGGCCAGGTCAGGCTCTTGCTAAGGGCCCCTGTGGCCACGGGGCCCCTGAGGTGCCCCTGTAAAGAATAGGAGAGCAGTGCTCCCCTTCCGCAATCTGTGGCAGAATCGCTGCCGCAGATCGCAGGGAGGGAAGCTTATGAGCTGCCCTTGCTCCACCTACCTCTCTCTCCTGTCTTTTGCAGCTGCCTGTGCTGTGCACGCAGGGCTGCCATTAACCAAGGTGTGTGCCCATAGCATGCATGCGTGCCATCAACCAAGATGGTGGCGGAGGCTTTGGCCCCTTAGGGAAACCTCGGCCACCATCTTGGTTAATGGCAGCCCTGTGCACGCACAGCTGCAAAAGACAGGAGAGGTAGGTAGGTGGAGCGAGGGAACGGGAGGGCAGCTCACAAGCTCCCTCCCTGCAATCTGCAGCAGTGATCCTGCTGTGGATCACGGAAGGGGAGCACAAGGCAAGGTAAGTAAGTGTGCGTGCTTGTGCTGGGACCCGGGGCAGGGTGATGCCCAAGGGTCCTGGCATGCCTGCTGCTGGCCCTGACAGTGTGCCTGAACTTATTTCAACTTCAATTTTTATTTGTGGGTAAAAGTGACTTTGGACATTTTGAACAAGCTCAGGGAGAAGAAACACAAGTGAGATACACTTCGTTCCCACGCTTGTTTAGTATATCCTTAGCTGACTCTGCGTATCTTTTTCCTTGGAGAATTGCAAGCGTCACACAAGCAAGGACAAAAAGTAAACATTTCTTTACTGAGGGAGAAATGGGGGAGCTGCTTTTGACATTCTCAGATATGGGAAAAGAAAGCAGAGCACCCTTGCTGTTTAGGAAAGTATGAAGCAGCTCTATGCCCTTGCCCTTGGATAGTACAGGAAGATGAAAATTCAGGTGGCTGTTATATTTATTATCTGCCCTTCACCAGCAGGTCCCAGGGTGGGTTACAACCATTTAAAATCCAGTATTAAACAATTAAAACAAATTACAGTCACAGGAATAGTGTGGGTCCTGAAAACACATCTCAAGTGTCAAAGCCATAAAGAGGTGCATCTTCAGCATTTGCCGAAAACTATATAGTGAAGCTGCCAGGTGCACTTCTGTGGGGAGATAATTTCACACCTTAGTGAAGGTGTCCCAGAGAATGCCCTCTCCTGGGCCATGCCCCTGACCTTGTGAGGGGAGTGAACTACTAAGAGGCCCCCCCTCTGATGATCTTAAAACCCGAGAGTATCTGCAGGGAAGGAGGTTGTCTCTCAGATATTTGGAGCCTAAAATTAGTTCTTAATCCAAGGGTGGGAAAAATGCTTATTCTTGTCCCAAGAATACAGACTCTTTTATTTTCTCTGGTAACACAACTTGCAAATGTTATTTAGTCATTGAATCTACCTCGCTAATGTTCCAATCTTTGTTTATGGCTCATGCTTGAAAAGCCAGGGAAAGTAACGAAGCCACTTCCAAAGCTGCCATCTGTAAATCTTTTGATGCCTTCCCTTGACCTTCTGTCACCACTTGTTTGGGCTGGTCTAAGGTGTTTGCAGACTCAAGGAGGTCACAGGTTTTAAGAACAAGACTTGGATGCAGATACTTGTTTTAAAAGAGCCATAGAGACTGAATATTGGAGTACTGCTGCTTCTTGGAATGCTTCCCTTCTATCCCCTTCATCTGGAACTGCCAAGGGTGCCAAAAAGAATTCCTGGGTGTGGTATACTCTATGTAGATGTGGCCTCCTACATTCCCCTCCACACACCCCACTTCCAGGAAATCTATTGGCACAAACCGCTGCTTATGTATATACAGTGCCTTGCAAAATTAATCAGACCTCTGACCGATGCTCTCATATTACTGAATTACAAATGGTACATTGTAATTTCATTCTCTATGTTATTTTATGTTGAAACATGGAAACTCAAAATCAATTATTGTAAGGTGACATTGGTTGTATGTTGGGAAATGTTTGTAAGAAACATAAAAAACTGAAACATGTTGCTTGCATAAGTATTCAACCCCTGTGCTATGGGAGCTCTCAATTTACACAAATGAAAGAAATTGCCCTACTGAGAACACAATTACCTTACTGTTGGCCTCCACCTATGAACCATTAAAATTGCTGTCACATTGTCAGGATAAAAACCCCACTGTTGAAGGATCATTGGTCAGGCTGTGGATATGAAGGAAAATGAAGACTAAAGAGCATTCTACAGAAGTGCGAGATATTGTAATAGGTTAGGTTAGGAAAAGGGTACAAAATAATATCCAAGTGTTTGGATATCCCAATGAGCACCCTTGGATCAATAATCAGGAAGTGGAAGCTGCATCACACCACCCAGACACTGCCAAGAAAAGGCCATCCCTCAAAACTCAGTGCTTGAACAAGAAGGAGACTTGTGAGAGAAGCCAGAGAGAGGCCAACAATCACTTTGAAGGAGGTACACATTTCAGTGGCTGGGAGTGAAGTAATGGTGCACCAGTCAACCATATCAAGAGCTCTGCATGTCAGCCTGTAGGGGAGGGTGGCAAGAAAGAAGCCGTGACTCATAAAGTGCCATCTGAAAGCACCTCTGGAGTTTGCCAGAAACCATGAGAGTGTCCCAGCTGTGATGTGGGAACAGGTTTTGTGGTCAGATGAGACTAAGAGCTTTTTGGCCAAAACTCAAAGCGCTATGTGTGGCGCAAACCTAACACTGCCCATGCCTCAAGACACACCATCATTACAGTGAAGTATGGTGGTGGCAGCATCATGCTATGGGGATGCTTCTCATCAGCAGGGACTGGGCATCTTGTTAAAACTGAAGGAAGACTGGATGGAGCAAAATATAGGGAAATACTGCAAGCGAACCTGCTTCAGTCCACTCAAAAACTGAAGCTTGGGAGGAAATTCACCTGTCAGCAGGACAATGGTCGCAAGCACAAGGCCAAAGGAATACTGGAGTGGCTCAAGACCAAAAAGGTGAATGTCCTACAGTGGCCCAGTCAAAGTCATGATGTCAATCACATTGAGAATCTGTGGCGCTCTTTGAAAATTGTGGTCCACAAGCAACGTCCAACCAACCCGAACGACCTGGAGAGAATCTTCCAAGAAGAATGGGCCAAAATCCCTCCGTGTGCAAAGCTGGTCCATACCTACTCCAAAAGACTTAAAGCTGTTATTGCAGTGAAAGGTGGTTCTACCAAATGTGTGGTGGTTGAATACTTATGCAAGAGACATGTTTCAGTTTTCTATGTTTCTTACAAATATTTTCCAGCATAAAACGAATGTCTCCTTAGCATAATTGATTTGGAGTTTCAGTGTTTCAAAATAAAATATCATACAGAATGAAATTACAATGTACCAATTGTAATTCAGTAATATGAGACCATTGGTCAGGGGTCTGATTACTTTTGCAAGGCACTGTATATTACCAATATTAACAGTTATTTTGAATCTACAGTCTTGATTTAAGATGTATGTATTATTTATTTAACAGATTTTTAACCTTCCCTGCCGACAGGCCTCCCAACCCAGAAGGCAAGTTTCAGAATGCACCTTTCACCTTAAAGAGTGCCTAAGGTTGCTCACCAAACCCTACCCTGTGAAATTCCCTTGCATATCTGCCACAAAAGAGGACAAGCCTCAACTTAGTCCCTCTTGCCCCTCCTGCGGCCAATAATTTCACACAGGGCACTCCGCAGATCAGTCAGAAACAAATCATTAACCAAGTCAGACATATGAACACCATCTGGCTGGTCAAGATCAGCCCTGCCACACTTCACCTCTGGGTGATGTATTACCTCGCCCTGCCAATCAGCAAGAGTGAGCTGGACCTCCCTATTTACTTTCTTACGAATCTTGTTCAGGCTCTTGGTGTCAATTCCCATCCTCCACAACCTTCTGGGGAGGATGTCGGACCAAACAATCACAGTCCCAGGTCACTGTCTACATGTGGCCTCAAAGTCCAGGCAAACCTAAATGATAATGGCTTTCCCCTTCAACATTTCCAGGTTGTTGCCTCTCAGATGAATGACCAAAACCTGTGGAAAGTGCTGCACCAACAAAGTATCCAAAAGTGTTGGTAGGTGTTCCCACAGCATGCTACGTCTACCCAGCCACTGGACTGAAGCACAATGGCTGAGCCCCAACTGGGTTCGTGCCTGGTCTGCGACACTCTCCTCTTGGCCCAGAACACCATGCTGTGGCCACATATGAGTACCTTGACTCTCTCCAGCATCCTCCAACCTGCTACAACAGAAACAACAATTAACAACACGCTCACTAGCGCAACAATTAATGAGGGCCCTCGATTGGCCTGACAAGCCCAGAAAGCACCTGATCGCCAGTGCCCCACCGCCTGTATGGCTGTGCTCCCAAAGCCCAAGGTAGCTACTGTAGAAGCTACACCAATCCTGAAAGAGTGCGTACCGAACTGCCCTGGATCCAAACCCAAACTTGACAAGGCCTATCTAGCAATGGACCAAAACTGAAACTTAGTTAAAGGCTGACCATCCTGATGACAAAATAGCACCCCCCCAAAATTTACCCCTAAGCCACAAAAATGAACCTAAGGCCCAGACTGGACACAGCCCGTCTGCAGGGGAAGAGGCCAAAGTGATGACTGACCCTGGCCCCTCTGGTTAGTCTTTGACTTGCGCAGCTGAATCCAAACACAGCTGCCACTTACTAACAACATCACCTACCTCCAAAGCCCGACTAAAAAGACTCCAAGGGAGGGCGGAGCAGGGCTTAAATAGCCAGCCTGTCCCACCCTGTGTGCTGCCTGGTGCTTTGAAGCCATGCCAAGATTTCTCCCGGCATGGTTGCAAAGGCCCGCTGCTGACAGAGCCCTCCTGGTCTGTCGGCGGGGTGGGAAATCTCTAACTAAATACATTGTGTTTTGCCGTTACATTGTTTTTTAAAAAGCCCTACAGATTTTCATGGGGATGCTATTGTTTTGAACCAAAGCTGACCTGTTATGCCTTAGACTGGTATTAGATTTAGTTTCCAATATTTTTAGAGTGTTTAGGTCTTACATGCCTTTTTAATGATTAGTAAAGACTGAAGGGGCACTCCCCCCCCCGAGTTGATGACAGTTTCAGACAGGGATTTCTGCTTATGTTAGTAAGCAGTGTGTGCTGTATCAAGTCAGCCTGTTGGTTTTTCTAGTTCTGCATTATCTCTACCAGAAGAGGGCAGATTCCTGGCTTGCAGGATCTACATTGCGTTTTACTAGGACCCCATAGGACTCCTCCAGGCTGTTTTGGAGTTTGTTTGCAGGTGCATTCTGCTACATATTGTTGATGCAATAATAATATGCTGGTGGCGGATTTCTACTAGGCTGTCCACACATCATTCCACTGTATCAGTTATTCTGCAGTGCTTCCCCAGTGTTACTGCATTATTTCCATCTGGTGAGATGCTCATGCGCTATAGCACAACAAAACCCAGAACAAAAAATAAACACAAACATTTGTGGTATAAATAGTTACAAGATGTCATCAGGAAGTTATGTGGAATGAATTGATTAGAAATAAAGCAGTGTGTCAACTTTTGTAGGCACAAACAGTATTGAGAGTGGAATTGCATATAACTACTCCAGTACCATTTTGAGTGCGAATCATCATGAATGCACAATACAAAATATGTCTGGAGAGGCCCATGATCTACCAATTGGAGCCAGGTCCAAAAAGTATACATTTAGCAAGAATGTGTGATTTTTTTCTCTCTGAGCAGGTCCTTCTACACAGAAATCAATCCATGAACACCCCAATCTTTCTTTATTCTAGTATTCTAATTTAGGGGAGGGGGTTATTTTTGTTATTGCTATTGTTACAGTTAGGAATCAGAAATCGTTGCAAAACCACTGGTAAATCACCCAGGGATATACCAATAGATCTTCTGTCCACCCCTGTTCTGCACTGACAAGGACTTTTTAGTATTTCAGGGAGGAGTCTTTCCCAAATGTACTAGAGATGATGGGAATTGAACCTGGGGCCTTTTGCATGCATGGTATCTGCTATACTACCAAGCTGTGGTCCTTCCCATTGTTGGGAAACTCATTCCACTTTTGCCTTTCGGTAAACACATTTTGTAATTTTTTTTGTACTGGCTGTCTGACCATTGGAAGAAAAATATATAGTGCCACAACTTGACCTTCTCTCAAGGTCTCTTCATATACAGCCACATCACTTTATGAAGTTATAAAATATGAACTTAAAGTTTGGCCATATTTTTAAAATTGAGCCAACTGGAGAGAACCAGTTTAATGTTTTGTCTTCTTTAATCGATTTGATGTTTTTGGTAGTGAAATGATTGAATCTAAAGCTCTGGTCCATGACTGATAAAATATGAATAATCAGAAATCCAAAAGGCTGAAATCTGAACTCTAATGATAATTATGATTGCTGACATTTTAGTTAAGACAGTAATTTGAATACAGATTACTCTGTGATAGGAAAGTCATTTTTGCAGATTAAACTTGCATTGTAAAAGCTCTTGGAAGCCAGTCTCTGCAATCACAGATCTTCAAGGGGATGCTATTTTATAGTAGGTTGCCATAGTTACTTATGAAGGCTTACTGCAGTTGCCTTCCTTAACCTCCATGTAAGCAGTGCAGTGCCCTTTGTGCAAATAAGATCTATTATGGTGGACTCTCTGTTGTTTGTATTAATTTTGCTACCATTGCAGCTCTTGGGGAAATCTGAGTTAGAGCTACTGAGTTGCCACAGGGCATTCAATGGCTGAATGCAGGCATCACATCAAACCATAATTTGCATTGGAATCATGGTTCCAACAGATAATGCAATATTCTAGCTAAAACTGACCAAATAAAAGCAATTTTGCTGCGAGATACTAGATAGAATTTTTAGTGCAGATTTTTTATGTGGTTGCTTCATTAATCATAATGTTGCAGTGAGATGTATTAGTTTAACTTCCATTTCATATTTTCAGAGTCGAGGCTGAGAGTTAAATTTTAAATTTATTGCAAAATATCAACCATAAAGGAAGAAAAATCTGTCATAGAACATGTGCCTTAATTTTGTGTTTGTGTGTGTAAAATGATTATTAGGGTGGGGTGTTATTTTTTTCTGTGAGAGATGTCTGTAGTTTTCTGCGATCTGATATATTAGAGTGATTATTATCCTTAAAATGGATAAGAAAGGTGGCATAGCTGGGCCATGGTAAAATTTGTCTCACTGCATCACTGGATTGCAAAGACAACCAGATTCTCAAATGGTTGCATTGAATTACACATCATAAACATAAGAGCCCTGCTGGATCAGGGCAAAGATCCATCTGGTTCAGCATCCTGTTTTCACAGTGGCCGACCACATGCCTATGGGAAGCCTGCAAGCAGAACTAGAGTGGACCTGAGTGCAACAGTGATATATTGACGCCAATTGACTATATCCATCCATTGGCAATATTATTTTAGATTTCATAATGACATTTTAACACTGGCCAGGGGATTCATTATTCAGTCATTGTAATTTCAATACTGAGTGGTTTAAACATCTGAAACATTTGATAGAATCTCATAAAAATCAAAGCTTCTTTCATGCAGCTGTGAAATATTTTGGATTGTGGGAAAAGACAAATGTAGTTTTGTCGTTGGGTTTTTTTCTCTAGGTCTGTCGGCAGCCAAGTTGCTGTTTGACTCGGGATTGAATGTTGTGATCCTGGAAGCCCGTGACAGGGTTGGAGGTAGAACATTCACTGTAAGAGTAAGTATTCCTATTGTATCTTGTTAAAATTTGTAACATTTGTATTGTATCTCTTTTCCATCATGGAAGGTGGGGTACATTTTCCCAGGTGGTCTTCCATCCAAATGCTGACCAGACTCATGTCTGATTAGAATCAACAAGTTTCTGTGTCATGTGCCTTCAGACCACACTATTGCCCATAGCATTGCCTCACTACACAAACTGTATATATTGGCTGCAAAATAAAATAAAATAAAATAAAATAAATCTCTTTTTGCACCAACAGGACAAAATGACAAGGGATTAACCGTCTATTGCACCTTGATAGCTGCCTTAGTCCTCCCCATCTATTTCCCCCCCCACACACACACACCATGTTAGACTGCTCCATCTTAAGATGATATTTTGTCCTGCTGGGGGTTGTTGGTTTGTTTGTGGGCCCAATTCAAGGTGCTCACTTTAGTGTTTAAAGCCCTAAATGTATTGGGTCCCAAATAAGTGAAAGGCTGCCTCCATCCCTACTGAAAGTCTTGCATGTTAAGATAGGCAGAGGGGGCTCTTTTGGTCGTTCTACCACCCTGAGAAGTGAGAAATGGTAGCCTGAGAGAGGGTTTTTTTTCCTGTGGCAGCCACTCAGTCTCCATAGAGGTCCGTATAGCTGCCATTGTATAGGCATCTCTCTTTACCCTGGCCTTTGAGAGTTAAGCTATTTTGTGTTGTGGGACCCACCTCTGTTGCTGAATTTATACCATTCTGTTCTAGCTGGAAGGGTGTTATATGTTCTTATACTTGTATATTATGATAGTTTAACCCACCTGGGACTTTATGGTAAAAGGCAGGTAAGAACTATTATAAATATATTTTTTGAATCACACTTTTATATTCTCACCCCATAGCACAAAATTGAGTCTGGTGCAGTAGCAGAAAATATCATGTTTTGTTTGATATTCCGTTGCCAAGAGCATTTCCTTCCCCTCTTTCTTCTATACCAGAATAAACACGTCAAGTATGTGGACCTAGGAGGAGCATACGTGGGGCCAACCCAAAATCGCATCTTACGACTATCTAAGGAGCTAGGACTAGAGACGTACAAAGTGAATGAAGTAGAACATCTCATTCATCATGTCAAGGTATGGTCGGAACTGTTTTTGAATGTGTACGGTTTTGGGGATTAGGGTGGCTGCTCATGCTGCTTTCGTATTCCTCTTGGAATGCTGCTGTTACTAAGTTCTCGAGTTCACTCAAATAGTAAAGAGCACCATCGTTTTTGCAAGAAAATGTATCTTAAACGTTCTGCATTTTTTCAAAAAGTGGAATTGACCTCCTGGTGCGAGGGCAGCACTGGACTGTCTCAAGGGCAAATATGGAAAGACCTATTGGGATGGTTGGTGTGTAATACTGGTCAGCCCGTTGGAAATGCTTCAGCCATGACCTTTCTTGTGGGTTTGGTCAAGACTTCAGTATTGGTCGGTATATTATGAAAGTGCATATGTTACTTTTAACCTTTTTCAATAAATAAATAAAAGTAAAAAAAACAAAGTAAATTGATGTGTACTATATCACGTCGGGCCATTTCTGATACTACCTCTTCAGCATAGGAGCTGTGCTGCAAAGGTGCCTTAGTGCGATTTCAAAAGGTAACATTGGAAGTCCCAGGCCACGTGAGAGGAGTCCACATGGAGGCTCCTCCCCACATCGGTGTTGCCTTTCCTTGTGGCTTGGGCAATGATGGGTTTTGGGGAGGAGGAGCTGCAGTGTGACCCAGGGCCTCTGACATTTCTACCTGAAGCTGTGCTGTAGCTGCTCCTTCCACCGCAATGGTTGCATGGAAAAGGGCCCCTAGAATAGCAAAAACCCAGAAGGTGCCAGCAATATAACGACCAATGTTTAAACAACCTGGAAGGTGAGAAGCAGATAACTGGGGCTGGGAATAATTATGCTTTCTGCAAAAGGTAGGGAGTTTGACTGGATCAGATGATCTAATATGACTGGGGAATCAAATAATTTGGCCAATTACCACAGGAATAAAAAACAAAATTCATTGTAGTGAACCCTTGTTGAAATTTGATTTTTCAAATTTGATCTTTGCCACCCTGGGCTCCTGCTAGGAGGAAGGGCGGGATATAAATCAAATAAATAAATAAATAATATATCTAAGATGCAGAATTATGCAATAAAATGGATGAGTATTCTCTGGCTTTTGAAATGTTGAATGCCTTCTAAAGAGATAAACAAAGTTCTGTTAGATGCAGAGTTTCAGGAAGCTCACTAATGGTCGCATCCTCTAGTTGAGATATTTGAAGTAAAGTATAAAAATACTTTTTCAAATGTTATCATTATTTTAAGGGTTATTTCTACCTTGGTGCTTTAAAAGTGCAGTTTACCAGTGCCACCTTCATTGTACAAGTCTTCAAAGGAAACCTAATTGGTATTTTCTTAAATGAAAACCCACTGGTAGATCTGGTTATAGTGGGGATATTTTAATGCCTGGATAGCTTTCTAATTATGTTTCAAAGGCAATCCCAGGATATAGTGCTAAATTATTTAAGATGGGCCAGAGATTGATTACTAGATTACACAAACTCAGTTTCATTTCTTGAATGGCGAAAGGTTAATGGTGACTGCCTGAGCCATTTTACCTGTGTGTCAGACAAGGACGGAAATATTAATCATTGTTATTACATTACATTGTATTTGGCAGGATCTCACTAACTTTTACTGTAGCAATAATGGCAGATAGTGATCGTCACTGAATGGAAGCAGTTTATAACCCCTCTGGCTTCCCGGATATTGCAAACGTTGCCCGAGGCAGAATAGACAGACAGACTCACATTTGAACTGGTCACTCACTCACTTACTTTGTATTGTGTATTTAGGCCTTTGGCTGAACAGGACAGGGATTGTATGTTGGGAACATCGAACCTAGATCTTGTGTGTCAAAGAGGAACTAGAAACCTGAAAAAATGGTGGATACGTTAAAAATGTGAAATCCCCAACACCAACACTACACACAGACATTCATTCTTCTCTAACTGCTTCTTAGCTGCTGTTGTTTCCTTAAGGTTGCTGGGACACAATGTGGTTTCTGTTGTCAGAAAGCAGCAATTAGCACACAAGGTGAATGCTAGACTCTTGCCTCAAAGTTGCTTTCTCCATCTCTCCCAAGTCTGTCGCCTGTTCACTTCCTTCTCTCCAAGAATGCACAACTCTTCCTGTTCTTAGGAGTTACATGAGGGCTTGCCTTATCCTATTTTCTTCTTGTCTTTTCCTTTCATTTCCTGCTAGCTGTGGTTTTCTTATACGTGGCCTGGGGTCTTTCAGGATCAGAGTTTGGAAAAGTTACTTTTTTGAACTATAACGCCCATCAGCCCAATCCAGTGGCCATGCTGGCTGGGGCTGATGGGAGTTGTAGTTCAAAAAAAGTAACTTTTCCAAGCTCTGTTCAGGATACAACCTGTATTGTCCCACTTCCTGAAGCTACCACTACCCTGTCATTCAGCCTTCCTGTCTTCCTCCTCCTAATAGTATAAGCCGTTTCTGATCTTAAGCACTGCCAAGGTTTCTTCAGACCTCCTATCTCAATAGCTCCTTACTGCCTCACTTATCTTTCACCTTGCTATGAGCTATGACCCTCTTTCACCAACACTTCATTCATGGTCCTTAATCTACTGCCTACTCTGCATGTTTCACTTAGCCGTGCTGCCTCTAAGTTTGTTGCCCCTTCACTCCCTTCCCCCATATTGTGGCCCACAAAGCTACTTCTCTCCCTAGGAAATGTGGTTGAGGATTTAACCTCAGTCAGGCAGATAACTTTCCATTCTGACAGCTTTGTTCTCTGAGCAGTTGAAATCTTTGTGAATATTCAGGCCAGTTGGTATCTGAAACTTCATTGCCAGGAGCACAATCCAAGGTAGATTAGGTTATGGTAGATCTTTTATTTGGCTGAATGGCAAAAGCTAAATATCACTCACAAAATAATGCCTACCAAAAGTTCTTCATACATTGATAGAAATTCTTAGATGATGGCAGTCGCCGGTAAAGTTTCCATGCATGCCCCAGCAGATTGAAGTGCATATACCATATAGTGTTACCAGCCCAGCAGGGTTTCTGCCCAGGCCAGCAAATGCAGGCATGGTGACACTGTGTGTTGGCCCACTGACATGTAGAAGTGTGTTTCAGTACAATTATTTATTTATTTATTTATTACATTTATATACTGCCCTATAGCCGAAGCTCTTTGGGTGGTTTACAATAATGGGATATGTATGAGATGTTTTGCAAGGTTAAGCACTTTACCTCTGACTGCTTTCTCACGTTTTGGCCCTTCAGTGATTCTTATTGATTCTTAACTAATGTTAATGCAATCAAGAGGTCTGTTACAAATTATTGTAAAATGTTGTTTGCTAATTGAAGTCAAGACATTGTAATCAGTAGATTGCACCGAGGTGATAGGGACTTAAATGTATGTAGTTCATACATGAGAGTGTCTTTCACCATATTAAAGCTCCTTTTCATCTGTATAGCTGGAATACTATATCTCATTCTTTTTTAAAATAACATAAGCGTTCTGCAGAATTTTGCATATTTGTCTGATGACTCAAAACAGGAATAATGTCATACTTGCTGATTAAAACATTGCAAGTAATGTGAAGGATTCACTTCTGCATACCTTTGTTGGGCTGGTGACCAGTAGGCATTACTGTCTCTAGTAGTTTTCCATGAAGCCTGCAAGTGTGAAGACGTAACTGTGGTTAAGGGGGAGTTATGTCTATGCTCTGTCTGGGAACGGACTGCCAGGGTCGTTGCTATGGTAGCCATCTGATAACAGCTGGGAAAGTTCTAACAGAGTCTATGTGTTTTCTTCTTCTGAATTATGCCTCTGAGCTGAGAGTTATGTCTTTTGTGTTCATCTATGGAGAGAGATGAACCAGAAGGGGGGTGACTGAAGAATCTCTACATGTATTTACTCTTAAGCCTCTGGCCTTAATGTCTTAATAAAGACTCTTAACATGCTCTGAAGACGTTTTCTTGCTCAACTTAACTCCAACGTAATGTATGCTGTTTCACACAACAACGCACACAAGCCAACAACCTTTGCACTGAAAATTTTACTGTAGGTCATGTAAAACCTCTTGCTGCCTTACTAATGATTAAAACTTCAGTGTTAATTAAGTTCACTAATTGAAGTGCTTCTTTAATTCAAGTAATATGAGCCTTTCTTTCTGATATTAACAAAACATTCTCTGGTAAGGAGGTGCTATGTTTTAGAAAATAATTATGCTATGAAGTAAGTTACTGAGTGGGGGCAAAGATACATAGGATTACCCACTATGGTGTGATTCTTTTTTCTTAAGAGATTATTCATTCTTACTCACACTCGCACATACATTAATCACACATTAATTGCACAAGATCATGTGAGAGGTTTGGTGTGCTGGTTATGGCTGATATGGGGAAGGGTATTAGCTCAGTGCGTGCAAAAGGTCTTAGGTTTAAACTCTGTCATCTCCAAGTAGGGCTTGGAACAACTGTAGTCTGAAATTTGGATTGCTCCTGCCAGTCAGTATAGATAACAGAGTTTGATGGGCCACTGGTAAGACTTGGTATAAGGCAGCTTCCTGGGTTGTCTTTTCATAATATGGATCTTCCATTGCAACTTATGTTTCCATGGCTCCCAGTAGAAGCCAGAGATGTGGAGCAGGGATGGGGAAAAGCACATGTCATGTTAACATCATATTATGGACTGGGGTAAATGAAGCTATATATTATAAGAAGAAAGATCAATATCACACTATGGGAGAACAGTCATGACGTTTCAAAGACTATTTCAAAGAATTAAAATATAATTGGGTAAGGAACAAAACTTTTGTGTCACTCATCATTCAGTGTGGAGAGCATGTGATGGTGACATCCTTGCAGCCACGTTCTACTCCACACTCACGAAAATCCAAGTGGGGAGAAATAATTATATGATCCTAGCAATAAATTGTTGGAGGGAAGATTTCCAGTTTTTATGCAGCAAATAAATTACAGCTGCAGAATTGTTTTTGTAAAATTGATCTGAAAAGGACCCATACTGGTATGGTGAATCTGTGTTTTTGAATAGCCCATTGTTGCATTTGGCATGCTATAATCTGGATGAAATAGGCTGTCCTGGTAGCAGTGTTTAGATTTGGAAAACAGTTTTTCATTTGCAGAGGAGTGGGCTATTACAATTATGTCTAGTAAAGTTGCCCATCTGATGGAGTGTGTAAGTTTTGCCACCTCCTGTGTTCCACCTGGGTAGTTGTAAATAAATTCATAACATTACAAAATGCCATGACCCTCCAGTGACCTTCTTCCAGAGAAAACCAAATGAGGGTAATTTCTTGCTGCTCAGAGAGGTTTGCTGAGCAAAACAATATAATTCTATGCACGCCTCCCTTAATTAATATGACTAGAGTATGTGGTGATCTCCCTTTTTTTGAAAGCCAGTTGTGTTTTGCCTTGTGCCACCTGTACGCCTACCTTGCCATGGGAAAAAAACCCTACACCTGAACCAATTTAGAATGCATTCTACAACATAAGATATTTATCACATGTAAGGTATTTATCTGCAAACATGTATGTGCTTAACTGGAGGATAGGTTTTTTGTTTTCCCTGTCTGTCTCTCTCTTTTTTTGTGGCTATACAGTATTTAACTGAAGACACAAATCTCTCTTGGTGTGAAGTGCACTGATTGCCTTCTTATGTGGCTCTTACCTATGAATTACAACTTTAAGGCTCTCTTAAGTCTTGTTCATTTTCATTTCAGTTCTGGAACTGTCTGTTTATTAAAATGTTATTTGTTGTCTTCTGGTTCATGAATTAAATATGTGAAGCGGCTGTTGCATTCAGACTTAATTAGCCCTGAAGAAAGTGATTACTATATTGGGCCACATTCAATTTTGTGGTGTTTCTTTTATGGCTGGTGTTACATGTGTAAGAGTTAAATACTGTGATTTGTCCTCATCCCTGACATACTCCACAAAATAAATGGCCGTTTCCATGGGCAGAGCTTGGAGCAGAACAGCTTAAATTGATTTTAAATGACTAGATGAAATTGGTTTCATCTTTCTTTTTCAAGCTTTTCTTTGAGACCTGTTCTAATTAAAGCAAAAATATGAGATTCTTCCTCAATTTAAGATAATATAAGATGCTGTCATTATTTTCAGGTTTCTCTCAGCTTTGGGAACATTGGCTGAGGTCTTCTTTAAAGCTACAAATAAGAACACAACATAGGAGGAGCTCTGCTGGATCAAACCAGAGGGCCATCTAGTCCAGTATCCTGTTCTCACAGTGACCACCAGATGTCAAAAGGACTCTCTCCCACTTGTGAGAGTGGGGAGAGTCAGCTACTGGTATTCAGAGGCATATCCCCTTGGATACTAGAAGCTGTACATGGCTAGCAGCTATTAATAGCCTTATCCTTCATGAATTTGTCTAATCCCTTCTTAAAGCTGACCAGGTCGGTTATCATTGCTTACATCTTTGTGATAGCAAATTTCCATATATTAACTAATGCACTGTGTGAAGAAGTACTTCCTGTTGCCTTTCCTGAATCTTTCAACACACAGCTTTATTGGATGTCCCCGAGTGCTAGTATTATGACAGGGAGAAAACCCCTTTTCTATCCACTTTCTGCACACCATGCAGAACTTCATACACTTCTATATGTCTTCCCTTACCTGCCTTTTTTCTAAACTGAAAAGCCCCAAATGTTGTAACTTTTTCTCATAGAGGAGTTGCTCCATCCCCTTGATCATTTTGGTTGCCCTTTTCTGAATCTTTTTCAGCTGTACAACATCCTTTTGGAGACTTGGCAACTGAACTGTGCACGTTTTTCTAATTTGTATAATGGCATTAGGATAATGGTAGCATTATTTTCAATCCCTTTCCTAATGATTCATGGCATCGTACTCACCTTTTTCACAGCTGCTGCACACTGAGCCAACATCTTCATTGAACTATCCACTATAACCCAAAGGTATCATTCCTGATCAATCACTGCCAGTTCAGACCCAATGAGCATATTTGTGAAATTAGGATTTTTTGCCCCAATATGCATCACTTTGCACTTGTTTACAATTGAATTTGCCATTTTACTGCCCATTCATCCAGTTTTGAAAGATCCTTTTGGATCTTCTCACAGTCCCTTTGTTTTAACTATCCTGAACAATTTGGTATCATCCACAAACTTGGCTATCTTATTGCTCACCACCATTTATCATAATTTATGAACGAGTTAAAAAGTGCAGATCTCAATACTGAACCTTGGAGGCCTCCACTTTCTGCATCCCTCCATTGGGCAAACTGTTCATTCTTACACTTTGCTTCCTGTTCCTTAACCAGTTACTGATCCACAAGAGGACCTCTCCTCTTATTCTATGATTGCTAATCTTACTCAGGAGTTTTTGGTGCAAGACTTTATCAAAAGCTTTTTGAAGTTCTAATTTCTACCGAATCACCCTTATCCATATTGTTATTGACATGCTTAAAGAATTCTAAAAGATTAGTGAAACAGGACTTACATTTGTGGAAGCTTCCATGTAAGAGAGCCAAGTCTACTTTTCAGACAAGATTAACTCATGATGACATCTCAGCTCAAATCTCTACACAACCCCATAGCTCAGCCATTTCATGTAGATGTTTAAAAAGGATAGGGGATAAGTTGGAGCCCTGCAGAAGCATATGGAACGAAACCCATGGGACAGCGCAGCAGCCCCACTTTCCCAGTATGACCTTTCTGGCACCTTCATGCAGGTAGGGTCAGAACCATTATGTATGGTGCCTCGAATTCCCCATCTAGCCAAACATCTTAGTGCTGGAAGCCAATGAAAATTCCAAGAGATCAACCTCATTGTCCATTGGGGCATCCAAGGTAGTTAGCATTCTAAATGTTGCTAGACCGATAAAGTTCTTATAAAATATTCCAAGAACTTTTTTTTTAGTGGAGTAGAATATATCTCTGCTTAGCCAATACTGTGCAATTTTACACATGATTCTGCTGTGCGAGTACTGCTTTCCTTTGAATTCAATTTCTAAAGACTTTAAGCTAATAAACATTTAAAATCTCTAGTTTTCTGTGTGTGCTGTATATACAGTTGATATTTCTGCTCTTCTGTGCTTTTGTTATAGTTCATTGTCCTTGCAGCTATTTTGTAACAGCTGTGTACTTTAAATATTCTGACTACCTTTCACCAAAGATTATTTTCAAAGACTCTAAATAAAATGAGGCATAAAATAAGGCATGTGATCCACAAAATCTCCTATCAAGTGATTCATATTGTGATCAATTTATTAACATTCTAAATCATATTATCATGCTTATGTAGCAGTTCATTTGAATTAATTTGCCAGTGTAACTGGACACTTAATCAAATACTTATTAAAATTGAATATCGCACACAAGCAGCATAATCCACAGTCCAATTAAGGCAAAAATGGAAGGCAATTTAGCTGTATTGATGGAAACAAGGAGCCTAACCTAGCCTAAATCCTTTTACATTGAATTATAATATGGGTTGTCACTAATGTGTCCATTTCTAATGCTATGTCCTTAACACGCCTGTCCTAAATATTCAAAACTAATAAACAGAGCTGTCAGCATAGCTCATTGGTGTGGACAAACTGCTGGGGTGTGTAATGCCTTAAAGGAGAAGTGTGCATTATGAGGTCCTGGCATTTTCTCCCAAAAGTTTAAAATCTAAACTGGAGAAGAATTCCTGGCTCACATCCCACCCAAACCACCTCCCTTCCCCCGCTACAATTGGTAGTCCTCCAGAAAACTACATTTCCCAAAGGTCTTCATGGTATGCCAGCCCATCCCGGCGTTGAGTAGGGAGAGACTGACCTCCTTCCTTCACTTCTGCCATGGGTAGTGTCACTGCTAAGCATGTCTTCAAGGGAAAGTTTGGGAGATTATATAAATAGGTTAGGTTGGAATATAGAAACCTGCCTTCTACTGAGTCAGACCAATCGTCTGTCTAGCTCAGTACTGGTACACTGACAGCAGCTCTTTAGGATTTCGGACAGGGAACTCTTCCAGCCCTACCTGGAGATGCTGGGGATTAAACCTGGAATCTTTTACATGCAAACAGATGCTCTACTACTGAGCTACAGCCCTTCCCTTCCCCAGAGGGTAGCCAAATTTGAATTGGCTTGACTTTTTCCCAAGGCAGTGTGATGCAAATCTGAGCTGTGCTTATCACTCCAGCTTAAAAAGCCCACCCAAAGAAGCTCTGTAGGAGTTTGAAGAAGGGCAGTTGAGGAGTAATTGATGACTTCCAGATGTCACCGGAAGAGGAGAGGAAGGGCTTCTGTTGTCTTCTACTTGCTCAGTAAGGCAGCTGAGCTGCTCCTGCTCTGACTGGCTTCCTACAGGTACAATTCAAATATGAGTTCTTTGCACCAACTTGGAAAGAAGGCTGTTGTTTTTCTGGAGTTTCAGGACTAATTTTTTATGTTCATTTGAGAAATTTGTTCTCTAGAATTGATCTCCTGTATTGAATTACATCATTCTATAGGACTTTCTCAGTCCAAGTTGGCAATTCAAAAAATAAAATAAAAATGGATTTGTGTGTTTTTTCTTCCCTCTTCTACTTTGTAGGGCAAATCGTATCCCTTCAAAGGCCCTTTCCCCCCGATGTGGAATCCCATTGCCTATTTGGATTACAACAATTTGTGGAGGACAATGGATGAAATGGGGAAGGAGGTATGGTGATGTAGAAGCTCTACTTTAGTTAAGTAATACAATTGTTTTTTTGTTATGTGCCTTCAAGTCGATCACGACTTATGGCGACCCTATGAACCTCCAAAAGCATCTGTGATGAACCACCCTGTACAGATCTTGTAAGTTCAGGTCCTTTATGGAATCAATCCATCTCTTGCTTGGCCTGCCTCTTTTTCTACTTCCCTCAGTTTTTCCCAGCAATACTGTCTTTTCTAGATTAGCATTTATCAGAATGTCATCCTTTGATTATGGGCTTCAGTGGCCATGAGCCCTCCATCCTGTTCCAGAATACTCCTCTCTCTCACCCTGTCATGCTACAATTTGCCTCTGATCCCTTTCCCCTTAGCCTTTCCCTGTACTGCTGGGTTATTTTTTTGCTGCCTGGAAATAGTCCAATATCTGATAAAGAAACAGGCATGAAAATCTGACTTCAAGATCAAGGCTGCAATCATATGCAAATTAAGTTGGGGGTAGGTCTCATTGGACTTCACAGGATGTACGTCTAAGTAAAGTATGTAAATAGCATAATGATTGATTCTAAGCATGCACAACTAAAACAATAAAATCAAAGTGAACCTATTTCATGGTTCTAAATGGCTTATTTTAAAAAACCAGAATGAGTCATCTTTATTGAACACCGCCATTTAGCCTTAAATGCATAGGCTCCTCCCTTCCATGTCCTCCTCCAGAGTCACTGCAAGGAGATCAGAAGTGTCCAATTCTGTTCTCAACTAACCAGAGTTTGTAATTATGTCTGAACTAGGAAGTGTAGTTAGTTTTTTAACTATGGTTTACCTGAACAAGCCATGGTTCATAAGCCATGATTTGAAGAAACTGAAATTAAAATTAACCACTGTTTATCTTACTTCAGATACGATAGGCCACATTTAACTGAAAATGAAAGCAAATGCTTCCTATCTCCTCCTCACAGCTGCACTAGAGGGCAAGGCATGAGTCCAAGGCTTATGTGCATGATACTACTCTTTAGTATTGCATCCATACTCTTTCACTGAGTTCTGGACTTACTCTGTTGGAAACATAATAAAAATAGTACAGGATTTTAATTTATTTAATCTTTAATTCTGTATGAAAATCTACCCAATCATTAAACATTGCAGTCTGATGGGCACAGTATGCACCAAGGTTACAAAGTTGTGGTTATATTGTACTAAATTGGGAAGCAGAGGGCTTTTCAGAAGGCAAAAGCTCTTTGGTGTCATGGATAAACAGAACTCTTCTGTTTTTCTTTCTATAGGATCCAGTTAATATTCTGCCTCTAAAGTTGCACTAGTCTAGAAGTGACATAGTCTGGTGCTCACAGGGAGAAATGGAGCCAGTGAAGAGAGTGATTGTTTTCTAAATGTGAGATCTGTGGCTTCTTTCCTGAAATGTGTCTCTCTTCTCTCTTAGATTCCCAATGAAGCTCCATGGAAGGCGCCACATGCAGAGGAATGGGACAAAATGACTATGAGAGAATTGATAGACAATTTGTGCTGGACAAAGTGAGATGTGGTTTTGTACATGCCATGTTGATAAATCGGATATCAGTAGTAAATAGTGGCTGGCAGAGCTGCATGGCTGAGACTGCATTGCTCTCCTGACTGCCCAATGCACCATGCCACAGCCACCTACCAAGAGGGGGAGTGTCAAGGCAGTGGGGAGCTTGGCATGGTGCAGCATAGTAGGGGAGCCAATCTGATGCTACATCTGCATGGGGGTAAGCTCCCTGCTACCTTGCCCCTCCCCTTCTTGGTAAGTGGCAGCGCTGCAAAGTGTTAGGAAGTCAGGAGAGCCCCACACCCACCCTGCTAGCCACTCCTGTCAATAACTTCTAGAGCAAATATCCCAGTCCTAAGTGGAGAAGTAGTACCTATTATAACATATAGTAACATCTCTTATATGGAGTGATAAATTGTGTTCACTTTGGGGAAGTGCAATTAAATAATTTGCATAGCAATGTGGTTGCTACCTGTTTCTGATGGTGCGATCCTATAAGATCTACTCTAGCTCCTTTGAGTTCAGCAGCAGTAAAAAGGACAAAACAACAACAGGCAGTGGGGAAAATATAACCACAAAACAGGACCTTAGAGGGCCCCAAATGCCCTCAGAAATAAAACTGGTATATGCCTCCAGAAGGCTAACAGTAGGGAAACAGATCAGGATTAAGCAACCTCTGGTTTTCCAGGTATTATTGTGTTCCAACTCTTGTCAGCCTCAGCCAGCATAGATAATGGCCAAGGATAATATAAATTAAAAGTCCACCAACTTCTGGAAAGCCACAACACTTCAAATTACTCCCAGGAAAAAAAACTGGGAAGCAGTGCAGTTACTTTAGAATTGGTACCATATGCTCTCTTTGCCCCACTCCAGTCAACTGTCAGCTGCAATTTCTGACAGTAGTAGTTTCTGAGAACTCTTCAATGGCAGTCCTACACAGATGCATTACACCAATGGTAGGGAGCTTTTAGGCCTTGGGCTAAGTAGGCATGCCAGGCCTCCCCTTTTGATTTGGCTCAAACCATGCCCATCTGTCTATCACTTAACATCAAGAGCAGAACAGGTAAAGCTGCAGCACCAAATTAAAAAGGAAGGATCAGAAGCACATTCTTAAGCACGCTTTAGATTCTTTCTTTCCAACCAAGGCTGGGAATTCCTTTTGAATTCAGTCTATGGCTGCGACGAAAAAATCTTCCTTTGCACAGTTCAAGCCTGGGCTGTAGAGGAAGTCGTTCTTTGCAGCTGCAGCTTGATTTCAAAATGGGGCTGCAGAGGAAGAATAGATAGTGCACTTTGAGTGCCCTCCCAGTTCTTCATTGAAGTCTTGGGGTGAGCCCAATCTCTCTCTCCTTTTGGAAATCTGTCACTTTGCATGTTTCATGTACTTCTATACATTTGATCTGCCTTTGTGATCAAGATTTATGTTTTTTGAAATGGCTTCTCCTCTCTAGGATGCAATGGAGCAGAAGGGTAATCTCAATTTTTCTTCCATTCTGTTGCCAAATTGAGCAAATTTGCCTTTGTTTGACACTGCATGCTGGAATGTTATTTTGTGCAGTTGGAGATGCATGACATATATTAGGTACCTAGTCCCATTTGGCAAGCTGAAATACAGCAAAAGAATTACATTAGAAATCTGTGTAAATTAGATAATTTCCTATAAACTGTACATATTTCAAATCATGAATCACTCAAGAGCTGCATTACATAAAAAATAAGCCATCAGTTTCTCTCTAATTAGTTCTAAAGGCAGGGAGATAAACCTTCCAGAGACATGGAGTGCATGTAGCCTCTACCATGGCATGTATACATTAATGTTCTACATGAGTGCTGTGATGAAAATTTCTCTGGTATCCTTTTTTTTTACAATTCTCCATCAGTTGATGAGAAAATAAATTGCATTTGAAAATCATCAAAGGGGAGAGAAATTTTCAGTGAAATTCTCATGGGTGGGGTGCAGGTTTTTTCATTATCACCTTACTTTCAAGGTGGCCAAAGGGTATTTGCAAACGTCCTTTCTTCCATTCTGCAAATCATCTTACCAATGATTTGCAGTCTGCAGCCTTCCCAGGTGCCCATGCTGCAATTAAAGTCCTAGGGAAGACATGAGACAACTCCTTCCATAGAGCTTTTTCAGATCAGGAAGTGTGGACAGCCCAGGAGGCTGCAGAGTGGTGAAGAAATGCTTACTGGAAAGAAACATGCACACCACCCTTGATCACCTCACAACTATAAGGTAAGCTCAAAACCCCTCACCCACAGAGATTCTGAAGAAATGCTTAAGCTCCCTAAGAATGAGGCAGAAAAATGGGTGCCTCTTTTCACTGGGGAAGAAAACTCTTGAGAAGCATTTTGGCACACAGTTCTGAATTGATTGGATCATAGAAACACGAAGTCACAGGAACATAAGAAGCTGCCTATACCACATCAGACCGTTGATCCATCTAGCTCTGTACTGTCTACACCAGGGGCAGCCAATATGGTACCCTGCAGATGTTGCTGGACCACAGTTCCCATAATCCCTGTTCACTGGTGGTTGGGGCTGATGGGTGTTGTAGTCTAACAGCATCTGGGAATAATGTTGGCTTTTCCTGGTCCGTACTGATTGGCAGCATTTATCTTAGGGTTTCACACAGGAGTCTTTTCTAGCCTTACCTGGAGATGTCTAGGATTGAAATTGGGACCTTCTGCATGTAAAGCATGCGCTCTGCCACTACCTAATTAGGATTAAAGATGGCTGATTATTCAGGACACAATCCATAGAGCTGCATGTGATGCACGATGTGCTCAGAGGTGCTTCCGAGGACTCACTTCTAAAATATTCAACAAATGTTTAGAAACTTTGGGGAGATTTGGTAGGATCTTCCAACACAGCACAAGAAAATGTTGATTGGATAAAACAAAGAATTAGGACTTGTACTATTTAAGAAGCTTTTTTTATCCCAGTCCTATTCTTTGCCAAGATGGTAGTACTGAAGCATTCCTTGTCTCCTCTTAATTTCTTAAAATACTAAATGTTGTCAAAATACAGACAAGGGAAACATTTCACCTCCAGTTATGGAGTTACAGTTCTCTCATACCAAAATATGGATCTATATGCCAGAGAAATGTTTAATCCATTTCTTATCTTGTCAAACAGCAGGGAAAGAAATCTTTGACATTCTGGATCACATTTATCATTCATTTGTTGTCCTGTCCAAGGCACCTCAGGAAGGTGATGAACAGCAGTGAACTTGTATATGAAAACATGTAATAAGTATTGCACAAAACTGCAGTGTTGCTATTTCAGTTGTTGATCATTTAGAAATATTACTCTGCTGTCATCATCATTCATGCTAAAAGATCAAATGCCAGGTCTCCCCAGAGGCTAACATCCTCCTTAAGCACAGTGTGCTCTTTCAGGTAGGAACAAATGGAACATGCTGGTTTGTGCAAATAATGAAACAGAAAAAATAACATTGCCTGAATAATATTTTCTCTTTCATTTTCACTTATTTGATATTTTCTTGGCTCCCTTGATTAAAAAACCCTATTTAAATTAAAGGGTTGTATTCAGCATAGCGCTAAGCAAATCATTCCATCAGCACAAGGATTTATCCATGTGCAATGGAACTGTCTCCCTTCCTCCTTCCCCATGCACCTCCTAAAATTGTTCTAGGTATTCCCGAGCCCTCCAGAACAGATTTGGGGATGATGTGGGGCCCACACGGGGAAGGAGGGAAAAAATACTAACCCTTGCACTAGCACAACATATTCGTTGAATACTGCCCCATTTTGTTTTTTAAAAAAGCAGTCTTTTCAGTATAGGAATTATTTGCTATTATTATTTATTGGAATGATGAATGAAATGTTTAAAGGAACATTCAACAGAACGTGTATAGCTAAGCTAAGAATCTTTAACTGCATCCCATCAAATGTGTGTGTACATATTACTGTATGCATAAGTGTAAATGTACTGCCTTCAATACATGTGTAAAATACATATACATTCAGTAGCTGTTGAACTTTTAAAAATGCCCCTAGCAATTGGTACCCTGTTTGCTGATGAAAAGTTGTTCATAACATTTTTATAGTATCCTTTAAGCATCACAGTAAAATAACAGCAGTTAAAACAAGTTCAAACTTAAAATCACAGTGTGTGTGTGTGTGTGTGTGTGTGTGTGTGTGTGAGATTATATAGATGTGTCATGTAGGGCCTGGTCATCTCCTTTCTTTACATGATTCTTTACATTGTTTTTCCCTTCTCTCTTTATATTTGTATTATTAATTTAATTTATTTAAAGTATTTCTATCCTGCCCTTTTATCCGACAGTAAAGCACTAAGGTGGGGGCTCACAGTGACATCATACACAATAAATATACACAAAAAACATTAAAATAGATTTAAATGTGTAAAATACAGTATTAAAATTAAACCTCTTTGAAATACAGTGGTCTTGTGGATTGACTACAGGATATTGGTGCCAGGCTTCCTAAGCTATGCCCCTAGAATAGCCAGTTCACTTGTTCTATTTTCCATACGATCACAGGCCCGTACACATAGGTGGACAGTATTAGATGAACTGCAAGACGCCAAGCTTCACCATGTGTGACTCAGCCTATGCCCTTTGAGCCCCTGCCCCCCAGTCTCTGATTCTAAGGTTAAAGAATGGATACATGCGCAAACACTTAAAATGTCGCCATCATGAATCAACTAGAAGGCAGAAAGGCAGCAGATCTATACAGGCCACCCTGGAATTATTGTTGTTATTATTACTGTTACATTTGTCACCTGCCCTTCACCAGCAGGTCCCAAGAGCAGGTTAGAGCAATATTAAAACACAATATTAAAAACAGTTAAAACAAATTACAGTCACAGAAATAGGGTCACTCTAATGGGGAATAGCAAATGAGGTATCTCTTACTTTTCGGGAGAATATTAAATAAACTCAAAATAATTTAGGTCAAATGCATGTTTGGTCAAATGGTTTGGAGTTGATCAACTAGAATATTTTGTTTCGATTCGCCTGTTGTGATGTCTCTCTGCGTCCATACTTATATTTCTTCTAATGTTGGCAAATTCCCCATTCCTTCCAATATGACCTTGCTATTTCCAGGACATAGTCGGAGGGCGCATGATACAGCCACCTTGAGAACATAAGAACATAAGAAGAGCCTGCTGGATCAGGCCAGTGGCCCATCTAGTCCAGCATCCTGTTCTCACAGTGGCCAACCAGGTGCCTGGGGGAAGCCCGCAAGCAGGACCCGAGTGCAAGAACACTCTCCCCTCCTGAGGCTTCCGGCAACTGGTTTTCAGAAGTATGCTGCCTCTGACTAGGGTGGCAGAGCACAGCCATCATGGCTAGTAGCCATTGATAGCCCTGTCCTCCATGAATTTGTCTAATCTTCTTTTAAAGCCGTCCAAGCTGGTGGCCATTACTGCATCTTGTGGGAGCAAATTCCATAGTTTAACTATGCGCTGAGTAAAGAAGTACTTCCTTTTGTCTGTCCTGAATCTTCCAACATTCAGCTTCTTTGAATGTCCACGAGTTCTAGTATTATGAGAGAGGGAGAAAAACTTTTCTCTATCCACTTTCTCAATGCCATGCATAATTTTATACACTTCTATCATGTCTCCTCTGACCGGCCTTTTCTCTAAACTAAAAAGCCCCAAATGCTGCAACCTTTCCTCGTAAGGGAGTCGCTCCATCCCCTTGATCATTCTGGTTGCCCTCTTCTGAACCTTTTCCAACTCTAGAATATCCTTTTTGAGATGAGGCGACCAGAACTGTACACAGTATTCCAAATGCGGCCACACCATAGATTTATACAATGGCGTTATGATATCGGCTGTTTTATTTTCAATACCTTTCCTAATTATTGCTAGCATGGAAATTGCCTTTTTCACAGCTGCCGCACACTGGGTCGACATTTTCATCGTGCTGTCCACTACAACCCCGAGGTCTCTCTCCTGGTCGGTCACCGCCAGTTCAGACCCCATGAGCGTATATGTGAAATTCAGATTTTTTGCTCCAATATGCATAATTTTACACTTGTTTATATTGAATTGCATTTGCCATTTTTCTGCCCATTCACTCAGTTTGGAGAGGTCTTTTTGGAGCTCTTCGCAATCCCTTTTTGTTTTAACAACCCTGAACAATTGAGTGTCGTCAGCAAACTTGGCCACTTCACTGCTCACTCCTAATTCTAGGTCATTAATGAACAAGTTGAAAAGTACAGGTCCCAATACCGATCCTTGAGGGACTCCACTTTCTACAGCCCTCCATTGGGAGAACTGTCCGTTTATTCCTACTCTCTGCTTTCTGCTTCTTAACCAATTTCTTATCCACAAGAGGACCTCTCCTCTTATTCCATGACTGCTAAGCTTCCTCAGAAGCCTTTGGTGAGGTACCTTGTCAAACGCTTTTTGAAAGTCTAAGTACAGTATGTCCACTGGATCACCTCTATCTATACGCTTGTTGACACTCTCAAAGAATTCTAATAGGTTACTGAGACAGGACTTTCCCTTGCAGAAGCCATGCTGGCTCTGCTTCAGCAAGGCTTGTTCTTCTATGTGCTTAGTTAATCTAGCTTTAATCATACTTTCTACCAGTTTTCCAGGGACAGAAGTTAAGCTAACTGGCCTGTAATTTCCGGGATCCCCTCTGGATCCCTTTTTGAAGATTGGCGTTACATTTGCCACTTTCCAGTCCTCAGGCACAGAGGAGGACCCAAGGGACAAGTTACATATTTTAGTTAGCAGATCAGCAATTTCACATTTGAGTTCTTTGAGAACTCTCGGGTGGATGCCATCCGGGCCCGGTGATTTGTCAGTTTTTATATTGTCCATTAAGCTTAGAACTTCCTCTCTCGTTACCACTATTTGTCTCAGTTCCTCAGAATCCCTTCCTGCAAATGTTAGTTCAGGTTCAGGGATCTGCCCTATATCTTCCACTGTGAAGACAGATGCAAAGAATTCATTTAGCTTCTCTGCAATCTCCTTATCGTTCTTTAGTACACCTTTGACTCCCTTATCATCCAAGGGTCCAATTGTCTCCCTAGATGGTCTCCTGCTTTGAATGTATTTATAGAATTTTTTGTTGTTGGTTTTTATGTTCTTAGCAATGTGCTCCTCAAATTCTTTTTTAGCATCCCTTATTGTCTTCTTGCATTTCTTTTGCCAGAGTTTGTGTTCTTTTTTATTTTCTTCATTTGGACAAGACTTCCATTTTTTGAAGGAAGACTTTTTGCCTCTAAGAGCTTCCTTGACTTTGGTCGTTAACCATGCTGGCATCTTCTTGGCCCTGGCGGTACCTTTTCTGATCTGCGGTATGCACTCCAGTTGAGCTTCTAATATAGTGTTTTTAAACAACTTCCAAGCATTTTCGAGTGATGTGACCCTCTGGACTTTGTTTTTCAGCTTTCTTTTTACCAATCCCCTCATTTTTGTGAAGTTTCCTCTTTTGAAGTCAAATGTGACCTTATCAAAGCTAAGCAGGTCTAGGTCTGGTCAGATGAAATACCGTATACATTGCTTGAAATTTCATGAAGGAAGTAAGGCAGGATAGCATGTAGCACAATAAATAAATAGTTCCCTCCCTCATTCCTGCAGTGCTACATCCTATTACTTCTTTTATCTTACCTTTCCTCCTTAAGGAAGCTACGAGTGGCATATATGGTTCTTCTCCTCCCCTCTGTTTTCTATCTCTGCAACATCCCTGTGAGTAGCGATGGGTGAGAAATTTGATTCAGTTTGCATTTTAAGCCAAAACAATCAAATTTGCACTTTCTGAAACATGAGAACTGAAATACAGCCATCCTTCTAAATTTACACTTACTGAAATTTAGCAATGCAGTGTGCCAAGGAAACATTATTTACAAAAATGTATATGTTAGGAGAAAGTGTGCATAAAAATGAATATATGAGTGGAAATAACATACAAAATGCATTATATGATGAGAAATTACTTGCAAAAATGTGTACATGCTAGAGAATTTTCATGAGGATTTTTTTTTAAAAAAAATGCAAATTGCTGCAGAAATGTGGAGAACTGAATTTAAGATTGGAAAAATGAGAAACTGAGGGAACCAAAATTGACAGAACTTTCTGTTCCTACCTGAGAGGTGAGAGAGGGTCAGGGCTAGCTTAAGATAATTTGCTGCTTGAGGTAGAGCAGCCCCCACCCATCCGCAAGTTGTTATTGTTTTGTGCCTTCAAGTCAATTATGACTTACGGTGACCCTATGAATCAGTAATCTCCAAGAGTATCTGTCATGAACCACCCTGTTCAGTTCTTGTAAATTCAAGTCTGTAGCTTCCCTTATGGAATCAGTCCATCTCTTGTTTGGCCTTCCTCTTTTTCTGCTCCCTTCTGTTTTTCCCAGCATTATTCTCTTTTCTAGTGAATCATGTCTTGTCATGTGTCCAAAGTATGATAACCTCAGTTTCATCATTTTAGCTTCTAGAGACAGTTCTGGTTTAATTTGTTCTAACACCCAATTATTTGTCTTTTTCGCAGTCCATGGTATGTGCAAAGCTCTCCTCCAACACTACATTTCAAATGAGTTGGTTTTTCTCTTATCTGCTTTTTTCACTGTCCAACTTCCACATCCATACATAGAGATCGGGAATACCATGGTCTGAATGATCCTGACTTTAGTGTTCAGTGATACATCTTTGTATTTGAGGACCTTTTCTAGTTCTCTAATAGCTGAAGTGTATAATATCCAAGACTGCTCAAGTTATTTTGGCACCTGCGATAGAAAAAGTGCCTCTCCTCCTCCTTGGCAGTAAAAACATAACAATAATAAATTAACAATTTGCTGTCCTTTCATGAAGCACCTTGGAGATGGTGACTGGCCCAAGGTCATCCTTTATGCAGCTGTGTAGCTTGTTTTTCCTTCAATAATAGGTGTGAGCCTTGTTCTTACAGGGAAGACAGCATCTGAGGAGGAAAGGCTAATCTCTTCAATCATCCATCATGATTGAAACTGAGATTCCATTCCTTCCATGAGGTGGGGGGGGGAATGAAGCCACCCCTCCCTTCCCGTGTATTTTCCCAGTGAGACTCTGGCTTCCACATACCTGCAATTATTTAAGGAAAAACAAGTTTTGTAGCTACATACAGCATTGTTACATGACTGTCTAGTTTGACTCTGACTTAACATTATTCCTCTATTTTGGATTTGCGTGCAGTGCTGCCAGACGGTTCGCTACTTTGTTTGTCAATGTTGATGTTACCTCTGAGCCCCATGAGGTCTCCGCTCTTTGGTTCCTGTGGTATGTTAAACAATGTGGAGGGACAGCCAGGATATTTTCAACAACTAATGGAGGCCAGGTATAGTATGCCGGAATTTTTGTTGGACCATCATGGCAATAACACACTATCCAGGTGTTCAGCTTCATTGTGCAAGGGCTGAATGTGTACAGAGGACTGGGCACATATCTGCTGGCTCTAACCTCCAGTATCCCCTGTGCACTGGGCGCATCCTTTCATGTTTTAATTGTGAAGGCCTGAAGGGGGCTTCTGTGTTCAGCTAAAGATGCTTAGAAGCCTTTTTGAGATTGGAATCCCTAATAATACAGGGTTTCTGACTGTGAAGAGGCAGCTGAACGTGGTTAGAAGCTGCCTTTACACCTTCATGCTCAATATATGAAGGTGGAGGGCAGCAGCTGATGTGCAAGGGCATGGTGTGTGTGTGTGTGTGGGGGGGGTAGCCCAGCCCAAAAACAGATATAAAAACTGTAGGCATCTGTATTTTTTTTTAAGCCATCAACCATTGAATTATGTTATCTTTTCTCTATTTTCCAGGAAAGAAAATTTGTTGGAGGTTCTGGACAGATTAGTGAGAGGATTATGAAATACCTAGGAGAGCAGGTTAAACTAGAGAAGCCTGTAACCTCTATTGATCAAACAGGTGAAAATGTCATAGTGGAGACATTGGATCAAGAAACATATGAGGTGATTTAAAAGCTTGGAATTTAATATCTAAAAAACTTTGCTTTTGGTCACTTAAGGAGAAGACGATACAAAGGACATGTTTGCATGATGTTTTGCAACCCCCCCCACAAACAGTCCCAATAACCACATCTGAAAACCATTCAAACATATTGACTGCATTCAAACATGACAGCAAACCATAGTTTGTTGTTACAAGCAGGGGCAATCTGAGCCTTGGATCTGCAACTTTCTTCCCCTTCTTCTGCTTGCAAGAGAAGAGATGAGAAACCTTTGCTTTGCAGGCAAACTGAGTTTTCACAAACCATGGTTTGCCAGGTTTGGACCACAAAACGGTTGCTGCACCACCAAGAATGGAAGCTTCTAATCTCCCTTCATACCCCCAAGGAAGCAGGGAAGCATAGGAGGGTGTATGCAAGCCATGCTTTGAATGTCTGAATGCAATCATTGATTCTGTAACATGTTCATGCTATTGTACTTTCATATTTTCTGACTGTTTTTCATTATTTCTCTTGGCTTTTGTGATTATACTCCTTCATTGAGGCTGCCATCCTATACACACTTTCCCAGGAGAAGCCCTATTGATTTCTTACCTAAAACTAGCCTTGTGTTCTTCGTGTTGCAAAGAGCCTTTTCAACAGTTTCTTCACCCCTTTAGAAAAGTACAGAAGTCCATTTTTCTTTTGCCATTAACTAATAACTGCTTGTCACTTTACAATTTCTGTGACTATAACTCAATGAGAAATTTGTTCCATATCTTGAGTGACTTAAATTGGCAATGAAATATAACTGGAAGTCTCGTGTAACAACACAAGCCTTTTCATTTGTCCTGCGAAGATAGATTTAATTTTATTTGCATTTCTTTCCAAGGCCCAATATGTTGTTAGTGCCATTCCTCCAGCACTTAGTCTGAAGATTCACTTTAACCCACCACTGCCTTCAATGAGAAATCAGTTCATCAGCCGGGTTCCTATGGGATCAGTCATCAAATGTATAGTATACTACAAGGAACCATTCTGGAGGAAAAAAGGTATTTCGTGTCAATTGAAGAAGAGAGGAAAAGTGCCTAGCAGGAGGGGAATGTGCTTTGGTTTACAGAAATCCAGGGGTGGAAACCTCAGACCCAGGGGCCTTTAGGCCTCTCTATCTGACCCTCAGGATGCTGTCCAGTCCGCACCCTTTCCCCAGACCACAGCTCTCCTCAGCCCTGCTCCAGACCTCCTTCAAGTGGAGGAGGAAGGGCAGGATATAAATTTAATAAATAAGTGTGTTTGCCTGGCTGGATCAGCCATGAAGAGACGATGGTGAAACCAAAACTAGCAAGACAAGCCCTATTAAGACATTTTTAAAGGAGTCTAAAAGGCCTGGCAGATAGTGCTGAGAAGACATTGGAGCCTCCCTGAGGAGAGTGTTTCAAAGATGCAATTATCTCGCTTATGTTTATGATTAGCATGGTACACTATGGAGAGCATAATCTTATGCAAAGACTTGGGGATATTCTCTGTGCCTGAAGAATCACCGGTATCTGGCATCCACCAAAAGAATGTCAGCTTTTCTGTGCTATGTCACATGGCTGCAGAATAAAAAAATATATAGAGATCTAAGATCAGAACATTCTGAAGATTCAGACACACTGGTGATGGATGGCTATTTAGGGTATTTTTATTGGCCTCAGTCCTGAGCTCAAAGCACTTTTTTTCTCTGTACAAATTTGGGTTCAACCTCTGGTATCTCCTTGAGAGCTAATGTGATGTAGTGTTGGACCAGGGTTCAAATCCCCACTCAGCCATGAAGCTCACTGGATGCCCTTGGCCCAGTACTGTCTATCATCCTGGCCTACCAAACAGGGTTGTTGTGAGGATAAAATGGAGAGGGGGAGAAATATGTACACGTCCTTGAGCTCTTTGGGATAAAGGTGGGGTATGAGTGTAATAATAACTAAACTAAAAAAATGAATCTCCACAGTTAGGGATTTCAGGCAGATAGACTGGGCAATACCTCTTTCTGGGTCACTGGAGGAGGGCTTTTGAAAGCTGCTTTCATACCGTAGCTTATCCCAGCTACTCTAAGCCTTTGTGAGGGCCACCCCCAGTAGCTATATTTTGTTGTGACATTGTAATTTGCTGCATATGCATATTCATTAGAACTACCTGGACTGCTGACATCAAGATTCACATTTCACTCCTTTTTCAGATTACTGTGGCACTATGATAATTGAAGATGAGGATGCAGCTATTGGCTTGACACTAGATGACACCAAACCTGATGGAAGCTTTCCAGCAATCATTGGGTAAGGAATAGACAAAGGCTGCCTTTTCAGACAAGTCAGAGGGGAAGGGAGAGCAGCAGAAACTAAATGTGGAGAGAACCTTATCTGTGTCTTACAGTTGGAGCATTATTTTTTATGGAAAAGGCACCATAAATACAGGATGGTGCTTTATGTTTCCTGTGTGGTATAGAAAGTTGTC
Source organism: Rhineura floridana (assembly GCF_030035675.1). Lineage (NCBI taxonomy): Eukaryota > Metazoa > Chordata > Lepidosauria > Squamata > Rhineuridae > Rhineura > Rhineura floridana. Next base: position 92,649,921 of record NC_084484.1, on the reverse strand, counting down.
CATGAAGAAGAATGCTGGTGGATTCTTATCTTATTCTAATATGTTTTACTTTGCAGCTATTTAGCTTTTAACCTTTTCATAAGTTATGTAGGAGTACTGAAAGAGAGAGTACAAATCGCTCATTCTTTTACACGCTTCCGTGGTAACATGAAGTGTGTAGTTTCATGATTTTGTGTGCAAGATGGATAAGCTATGCCAACCTGTATCAGGTGCCATCATGTCTTTCCATAAGGAAAATGCACACTTCCCCTTTTCCACAGTGTCCTAGAAGTTTGAAAGGAGAACCTGTGGTTACTCCATAGTTTGTGTTTGTGCTGCTATGTAAACTGGAAAGATGCTGTTTGCTGGAGTCTAAAAAGTTTCAAAAAAAGACTTTGGGACATGATTGAAAACCACGTGCATCAGTTGGTCTTAATCTAAAATATATTTAGTTATTATGATAACAGAAGTATGATTCTATTCTATATTTTTACATTTTAGTTTCATCCTTGCTCGGAAGTGTAGAAAATTGAGTCACCTCACCATGGAAGAAAGGTATGAACAATAAACATCTTGGGTTTTGTTTCTGACAATAAAGGTCAGAGTGGTTTAACAGTCAGCCCCTCTTCCTAGAGAATTCTGGGAACTTGAGCTCTGTGAGGGGAATAACGGTCTCCTAACTACTCTTAGCATCCTTCACAACTTCTCAGGATTCTTTGAGAGAAACCATGACTATTTCAAATGGATTAATAGTGGAATAAATGTACAATGTGAATGCAGCCATATATTTCAATGGTGAGCAGGGTATTTTTTAATCATGTTTGGTTGGTTTTATAAAAAATGTTATACACAAACAATTCCAAGTTCTCCATTCTCACCGCCATCCCCCCCACCATATACATAGATGTCCCATACATTTTGAAATGTTTAAAAATATTTTTTTATGTGCCAGTTCCTTGGTGGATAAGCATTTAGGGCTGCCATAAATGCCATACTATATTTGTTGTCAGTGCACAAAGAGCTATTGAACATCTGTACCTCTTGCGTGGTTCCTGTTGCTGTAAAATGAATGGATGCCTAAGTTATTTATAAGGGAGCATCATAAAAGAACTGAGCACTTTACTGACCAGTGAAAATATCTGATTCTGAAAACGCTTCATGACTGAAAATTAGCATTTAAAACCAGGACATGGAATATTTGCTAAGTTCAAGTATTTTATTTGGTGCATAGTTAAGATAATCCCCACTCAAGTAATATATATGTACTTTGGGAACATCTGTGACCATGTATTGTGGGAAGCTGGGCCTGGAATCTGCCATGGTCCCACCACAGGTGACTAGCAGTGTGTATCCACAGGGGGCTCTTCCTGCATCAACCTTTGTGTATGGGGAACATATCGAGAAGGCCTACCTATGAAGCTCATTTTCATTCATGGGTTCCTCTTTGTGCCTCAGGCCCTTACTGAAATTGCACAAGCAGTCTTTGGGAGTTTGTTTGTTTATTTATTTATTTATTGTACTAGTATACTGCCCCATAGCTGAAGCTCTCTGGGCGGTTTACAGTAACTAAAAACAAATACAATTTAAAATACATCTTTTAAAAAACAATTTAAAACACAAACACAAGTTCTTTGAGAAACTGGCTCACAGCAAGCACAAGGGATTGGATCCAACGCATGTGACACAGAGCTGCCTATAATGCACATATAGAACTCTTTTTTTTTTTTTTGTGAAAATCCCACTGAGCAGCTGTTGGCAGGGCAGGGTAGCAGGGGGCAAATCCTCCTCCTCTGAACAGACAATTGGCAAGTTTTTTTAGCTTTTTAAAGAAAGAGATCCATGCATGCCACCTCAGCTGTTAGAGCTGCATATGCAGGATCTGTTTGCACATGTGGCTACTCATCAGGGTCAGCCCAAGACATTTTTCTATCTGAGAAGGAGCAGAAATGGCTTCCACTCCACCCAAATGCAATAACAAAAAATTAAATAAAATTTTGCTGCCTTTTCATGACATCCCGAATCAACTGCCTCAGGGAGCAGCCTCACTCTGCCTAATAGTAGGGCTGGTCTTGTTGCTAGTAATGTTGTGTGCAGACTGCAGAAGTGTGCACGTGCGTATGTGATCGCCTAATAGGCTCAGGCCAGTGATGTTTACAAGAGGCTTTAGAAGCCATTTTCTAACATCCAGCACCAGTCCTTGTGAGTAAACCATTAGCAAATTTGAATCTTAAAAACCAATGTGTTAAAATTAAAATTCAGAACAAGCTGTGGGTTGTTTTTATAAAGTAAGCTCAGCAATGTGTATCTTTCTGATATTTCTCTTATAGGAAAACAAGGATCTGTGAGCTCTATGCAAAGGTGTTGGGATCACAGGAAGCCTTACATGTAAGAGTTTAATTGCCAGTATAATCTATCATGTTTAGCTTACAGCACTGGCCCTGACAATACAGCTAACAGACCTTTGTGGATTCCCCTCCTTTAGCAGATGACGCAAGCAGTAACAAATCCCAGTTCATATGTTTGGTTTCTGATGGCAGCACAAAGTCTTTCAGGGGGATTCCCAGAGCAGAGCCTGGGCATCTTTGGGAAGATTTTTTTCAGACAAGTTTTCGAACTAGTTTTAAGACTAGTTTTAAAACTCGGTTGAGGCTGTGGATTGTGTGTGCAACTTATTTGAAAATATTCTTCTGTCTTGGTATTTAGGAATATTTCATGTTATGTTAATCTCACTGAACCATGGCCACATTCACACCATATATTAATTCCACTATTATTCCATTTTAACAGTCATGGCGTCTCCCAAACAATCCTGGCAAGGGTAGCTTGTTAAGGATAATGGGAATTATTAAATGTAAATGTACTGCCTTCAAGTCGATTCCAACTTATGGCAACCCTATGACTAGGGTTTTCATTAAGCTGAGAGGCAGTGACTGGCCCAAGGTCAGCCAATGAGCTTCATGGCTGTGTGGGGATTCGAACCATGGTCTCCCAGGTCGTAGTCCAACACCTTAAGCACTACGCCACACTGGGTGGTTATTGGGAGACCCCAATTCCCCTCACAGAGGTACAGTTCCCAGAGTTCCCTGGGAAGAGGAATTGATTGTTAAACCACTCTGGGAATTGTAGTTCTGTGAGGAGAATAGGGGACTCCTAACAACTCTCAGCACCCTTCACAGGCTGCAGCCATGATGGTTTAAAGTGGAATGGTAGTAGAATAAATGTATGGTGTGAATGTGGCCCATGTTGAGGGTTCATTGATTCCTGCCCCTCCTGCCTCCAGGATATATTGGGAATAGCTAGTGTTTGCTACACTTTGTACCTCTTTATTATACATTTCTAATCCTTTAACAAAGTGTTGAGGTAAAGAGAGAGAGTAAAGTTGATGTGCGTGTCCCGTTTCCCCCCCTCTTTTTAAGTAGTTTTACTTGCACATCTAAATGTGTTCCCTAACCTGTGCCTTTATTTGTAAATAGGTAAGTAAATTTTGAAGTGGTATGGAAGATCACCAGCTTTCTTTCTGAATTTTTAAATATGTTTTCTATTTTTATTTTTATTTTAAAGAAAGCTTCCTCTTTTATCCTTTTTAGCCAGTGCATTATGAAGAGAAGAACTGGTGCGAAGAACAGTATTCTGGAGGATGCTATACAGCCTATTTCCCACCAGGGATAATGACTCAATTTGGAAGGTATGTTAACAATAAGGATGGATGTCTCATTACAGAGCCTACACACCAATGGGATGATATCCAAAGCATAATCTCTAATGTGATTTAGCAATGATTCGGAGGGGGTTGTTTTTGTTTCAGGAGCACATGAAAATGGTAAAGAGATTTATATTTTGTTGGGGGGGTTGGGTTAATAATTTTTATTTACGTATAACAGAACAAACAGGAAATTTAAGAATATCTTAACATCGTATTAAGAATCAGCAAAAGTATATAAAAAGTGCAAATTTTTCTACACCTAGAGTCAAATAAAAAATGTATAATACAAAAAGTTGTTCACCTTTATAAAATCCATAGATTGCAGAAAACCATGGGAACCTTGGTATTGCTATCTACCTCATTGGTATAAGAAATAAAACTCCACCATTCTGCAACAAATGTGTCCCTTAGTTTTCTATCAGTGCTAACTACCAAATTTTGTTGTATCACCAGAGGGTGAGATTTTATTGTTGAATGACAACCATGCCTTCAACCGGCTAATTAGCTCTCTACAGCTCAGTCCTATGCAATGTTCTCAGAAAGAAATCCCCCTGTGTTCCCTGGGACTTACTCCCAGGAAAGTGTGTATAGTATTGCAGTCTTAATGAAACAGATATTACAACACCTTACTGCCGATGACAGTTTGAAGGTGTTCAATGAAGAGAAGTTCCTCACTCAAGATAACACATTTAATATTTGAAAGTACCTTCAACATATTTGAAACAAAGGTTATATGTTGCCTGTTTATATCAATGCCATCAGCAGCGAGCATCCTTCCATATGCAACAGCTTTGATTAACATTCGGTTTAAAATCTGGGTTTATTATATATCACTAACAAATCAAATGAATAACGGATTAAGTCATAAATGTTCTTCACTCTTAATATTGGAATTAATTGCCCTAATCCAACAAGGGTGATCTATGTATGATCCGACAAACTTCTGTGCATACAGTTCTGGTCACCTCATCTGTCCTCAAACAGGATTTTATAGAGTTGGAGGTTCAGAAAAGAGCAACTAAAATGATGAATGGGTTGGAGTGGCTCCCCTACGAGAAAAGGCTATAAGACTTGTGGCTTTTTAGTTTAGAGAAAAGGCAAGTAAGGAGGAAGAGGCTTGATGGAGATGTATAAGATTATGCCTGGTGTGCAAAAGGTGGACAGAAAGAAGTTTCTCTCTCATATAGGGAGAACGTGGGGACATCCAAAGAAGCTAAATGGTGTATGTTACAGAACAGACAAAAGAAAATGCTTCTTCACACAGCACATAATTACACTATAGAATTCCTTGCCACAAGATGATGTAACGATGGCCACCAACTTGGGTGGCTTTAAAAGAAGAATAGAAAAAATCATGGAGGAGAAGGCTGTGTTCTACATCTACTGTTGGAGGCAGTATGATTCTGAATATCAGTGCTGAGAATTGTAAGTGGGGAAAATGCACTCAATCGTGCTTGAGGGCTTCCCATAGGCCCCTGGTTGGCTACTGTGAGAATAAGATGCTGGACTGGATGGGCCACTGGCCTGAGCCAGTAGGGCATTTCTTATGTTGCTATGATCCCCTTGCTCACATTCCATGAATACCGAAGGGTGCTATCCTGGGCTTTGCATACAGTTGCTTGTGCTACATCGGTTTGTGCACATGATCACTTGGAGATAAATAAAGGCCTATCACATTTGCTGTGGAGCAGAACAGGTATGGAGGCCTGAAACTAAGATCTCTCCCCTTAGCAGAGGATTAACTTTATCCCTGCTGACTCAATTCAAATCTGTTTGTAAAGTATGAACCTTTCAAATCATCTTCCACAGTAATATGCTGGTACACTTTCTACTTCTTACAGGTGTTATTGAGACAAGAATATGGTAGTTAGAAGCCAAATAAACGAAGTGTGCTGTATAAAAAAGTTTATATAAATCCCTATTAAAAAAAAAGAGGCAGTGCATTTGTTTAGCATCACTTGGGCTCCGTAATTGTACCAGACGTATATTCATGTTCTGTGTTCTTTTCCTTACCAGAGATTTTCTGCAACTCCAAAACTATCAACGTACATTTCTCATTGTTTGTGTCTGACTAGCGTTGACTTAAAAAAAATATTGTCCTGAACTTCCAGTTGAGGTAGTTTTTCCACCCCCTTCCAGTTAGAAATTAAGTCTTACAGGAATTTATCCAGCTGGTTTGCTGATTGTAAATCATTTTGGGTTCACTTTTGTGAAGAAAAGTGACTAATTAATTAATTAATAGGACTACACAGATTGAGAGGAGAGAGCTTTATTTCATTTCATTTATTTGTTATATTTGTACTCCACCGTTCTATGTAAAAATTCTCAAGGCAGATAACAATAAAATCCATAATAGAAAAATGAGCAATTCAAGAAACAAAAGAAGGAATAATATAACACCTTATAAAAATTAAATAAGAGCAGATGTAAGTTTTTAAAAGCAGCCAATTAAAAACCTAATTGATGTTAAAATATACAGCAGGAGCAATGAACAATTGGCTTAATACAAGGGTAGCCAACATGGTACCTTCAGATGTGGACTACAGCTTCCATCAGCCCCAGGCAGCAGTGCCAATGATCAGGGATGGTGGGATTTGTAGGCTACAACTTCTGGAGGGCACCACATTGGCTACCCCTTGCTTAGTAGGTGAAACATAGGAGCACAGGAAGCTACCTTATACAGTGGGTCCATCTAGCTCAGTTCTGTCTACAGTGACTAGCAGCAGCTCCAGGGAGTCAGACCGGGGTCTCTCCCAGCTATACCTGGAGATGTTGGGGAATGAAGCTGGACCTTTTGCATGCAAAACAAATGCTGAACCACTGAGCTGTGCTCCTTTCCCAATTTTACGTCATCCCCCACAGAGCATCAGGGGGAACTCTCCATTGGCACCAGTGGACTTCCCTCTGAGGCAAATAGCAGCTTCAGCAGGGTATTTACAGTTCACATTGATTTTAGTCATGCAGTTGATGTCACCTCTAGTTTGGCCCCAGATTTATGGAGAAAGAAGTCCAGAAAAGAACCTGCCATAGGCTACAACTTTGGTGGAGTGATATTAGGAATGTTCTTGGTCAACTTGTGATCAGAGAAATGTGTCCCTCATGCTTTCAATATTTTATGCCTGTTTTAAAGGGTAATTCGTGAGCCATATGGGAGAATCTTCTTTGCAGGCACTGAGACGGCGTCAGAATGGAGTGGCTACATGGAAGGTGCAGTACAGGCTGGAGAGAGAGCGGCCAGAGAGGTACCCAGGGTGCTGCATAATAAAGCATTTTAAGGTTGCAATCTTATAGTCACTGACCTGGAGCAAGCCCCACTGGATTCAGTGGGGCTTACCTCTGAGTAGATGCATAGCAGATTGCACTGTGAATATGTTTGAACAAAGGGCAATTGTATTTCGATGGTTAAAATATTTATATTCTGCCTTCTGACCAAGCAGCTTATGATTTACCAATTAAAAGCAAGTGTGGTGTAGAGTGTTGGACTATGACCTGGGAGACAAGGGTTCGAATCCCCACGCAGCCATGAAGCTTACTGGCTGACCTTGGGCGAGTCACTGCCTCTCAGCCTCAGAGGAAGGCAATGGTAAACCCCCTCTGAATACCGCTTACCATGAAAACCATATTCATAGGATCTCCATAAGTTGGAATCGACTTGAAGGCAGTCCATCATCCATCAACCAACAAAACATCCAGTAAAAACAAGCAAGCCACAAAAATGCGAAGTCAGTATTCAAAATCAAAACTACAGAAAGGGGGGGGGGTCGTCAAATGAATACCAAAGAAATGGCAAAACAAAGGCCTTAAACTGATATGGGGAACCTGTGGCCCTCCAGATGTTGCTGAGCTGCAACTCCTATCATTCCTCGCTACTGGCCATGCTGGCCAAGAACATCTGGAGGACCACAGATTCCCCATCCCTTGTCTTAACGAAAGGTCTTAAAAATGCACTGGAGTGCTAATAAAGTGGGGGCCAGTTCAGCCTCCCTTAGAAGAGGGTTCCAAAACTTGAGCACTGCAGCTGAACAGGCCCTGTCTTGCCAGCTGAACTTCATGCTAAAAAGACTGCATGGTATTTTAAATGGGAAAGAGAGCCTGAAATTGAACATTAAGGTTGAGGGTAGACCTGCAGTATTTTGAACTATTTCCAGGAAATAGTCTATTTAAAAGCCAGTCTACGCTTTACTTTGTTTGCAGATGCAGGATTTGTTCCCATGCGTGCCTATATGGGGAAAATATTTTGCGTGCCTTGATAGGATTTGCTCCAAATTCACATTGCATGTGCTTTTGTGCAATGCCTGCTCCTTTCATAACGATCTGAAACCTTCCTGTGCCTTTCTGTATAAGTGTTTTTTAAACTTTTACCTCAGCACTGGGCAATAGGTAGAAGTCATCCCCAGCCCTTTGGAAACTTTTTTCTCTCTTATCTTTTATAGATACTGTACTCCACGGGGAAAATTTCCAAGGGAGAAATTTGGAAGTCAGAACCAGAATCAATTGTAAGTTTGCAATTCTTCCTTTTGCTGATGGTGATGATAACACTGAGGTGAAATAGTGCCACACTGTGACACTTTATTCATGACTGGTAATTCACAGAGCAATCTTACGCATGTTTACTCAGAAGCAAGTCCCACTTAATTTAGTAGGCCATAGTTATGGCCAAATGAATGGGAATAAGATTGTAGCCTAAGAACATAGAGTTTGCTTTGCTGCATCAAAAGTAAGTTCATTTTTGAAAAAAGTGACCAACAAATATAACAATAATTTAAAAAATCATCCCAAGATCCATATAGTACAGCATTTTTGCTTTGAATAGCAGCCAGCCCGATTATTCTTAAAGCACAAGCAAGGCAGAACCTATGCTTCTCATCCCCAGCTTCTGGTGCTCATTATTGCCAGAAGGCAGTGGCCATCACAACATCAGATGGTAGTGAGCTGTAGAAGGTAACCATGTGTTGTGTGAAAAATTACTTGCATTTGTTTTTCCAGAACCTACTGCAAATCAACTTCATTGGATAACCTCAATATGAGAGAGAGAGAGAGAGAGAGAGAGAGTGGGAGCAGGAGAGAGAGAGAGAGAGTGCGAGCGCACAAGAGAGAGCGTGGGAGCGTGGGAGCGTGGGAGCGTGGGAGAGAGGGAGCGTGGGAGAGAGGGAGGGAGCGTGGGAGAGAGGGAGCGTGGGAGAGAGGGAGCGTGGGAGAGAGGGAGGGAGCGTGGGAGAGAGGGAGGGAGCGTGGGAGAGAGGGAGGGAGCGTGGGAGAGAGGGAGGGAGCGTGGGAGCGGGAGAGCGAGAGAGCGAGCGCAAGCACGCAAGAGAGAGAGAGAGAGGGAGAGAGAGGGCGGGCGGGAGAGGGGGAGAGAGTGAGTGAGTGTGAGTGAGAGAGCGAGAGTGTGTGTCAAGGGGTTAAGAGGGCAGTTGTAGTCCTTGCCATAATCCCTGGGTATACTCTTTATTCTCCCTCCCCCGTTGGCAATCCCTTTCCTAATTATCCCTAGCATGACATTTGCATTTTTCACCACTGCAGGACACATTTTATTCCTTTTGTCCTTGCATGATTAGCGTTGTATGATTGTATGATTAGGGCTGCCCTTTTCCTATATCCTCTTCATGTTTTCATCCATTTTCTATTTCAGCGAGGAGAAAGGTGAGGAGAGAAATGCCCTGTATTATTCTCCACTTTAAATCTAATTCTTTCATTTATTAGAATTTTTTAAAAATGCAATATTTATCACCTTTGTAAATAGTATCTCTTAACTTTTATCCATAGAAGTCTGGAGAAGAGTTAAGGCAACTTAAAAGCACCAGGATCAGAAACATGTTTAAGCCTCTTTTGAGTTTCTTGTGCTCCATTCTATCAGAATGGAGGGGAGTCCACACTAACGATGAATGTTCTTCCATCCAGGACGTCCCAGCCCTACCAATCGCTACGACCTTTTGGGAAAGGAACTTACCTTCTGTACCTGGACTCCTGAAGTTGATTGGCTTCTCTTTCTTTACATCAGCAGCTGCAGCTGGGTTCTTCGCATGCAAAAAGGGGCTCCTGGTGCGAAACTGAAAATGGATGTGCTAATATGAATTATTTTACTTGTGCCAGGCAGTGATTATTGCAGTTCTCAATTATCCCATGCATTTATCCTATGAAACTTGGTATCATGGAAGGGTCCAATATGTGTTTCTGAGGCCACTAGGTGTGGGCTGCCATTTTTTTAAAAAAATGGTGGCCCAGAGCCCAGTGTCACAACACTTCTTTTTTGTGTTCACAAAATCAACTGCTACATGGATCTCGCCACGATGGCAAAGCAAAAATCATTGCACAGTGGGAGACAAGTAGTTAATGTGAACCTACCCATTGTCTCCAAATGTTTTAGGGAAATGATAAGTATGTGAGGAGATTATATGAGTGAATAAATTCCAGAAACAAAATTCCCGCATGGATTTGAGGTCTATGTTCTTCAGCAGTATCTTTTGGTTTCTCTTCTGATCTTTAGACCCTTTACATAGAAACATTACTAAAAGGGTGAAAGAAAATCTCTTTTTGGGGGCATTTCACTCCATGGCACATTTTCCAAATTGCAAATATTCATTTATGTGTAACTCCTAGAATGCAAGAGCAGCCACATCTGAGTATATTTAACAAATGCAAATACATTAAGTCATGAGATCTGTGTTTGCATATATATTATTTATATGGGCATGCCTTAATCAGACCATTAAACATAGTCAGGACTGGAATAAGGCATGCAAGGGACTTTGGGCATTGATGCTGTTGGGACTCCTGATTCTGTTTCTCTCCTACTTCCTGCCTTCAACTCTTGACATTATGAAAAACACAGGCTGAATATAGATGCAAATCCCAATTAAGGATAATTTCCAGTGCTATGTTTCCGCTCTAATGTCTTTTGGTTGGCAGTACAAAATGGGGGAAGAAATCACCAAATATGAGAATCTGTAAGTTGCTGCCATACACTGAATCAGATTATTGGTCCATCTAGCCCAGTAATATCAATTATTTGACTGAAACTTTTCTGGCTCTCAAGTAGAGGCCCTACAACTTAGTCCTTTTAGCTGGAGGTGTAATCTGGGGCCTTCTATGTACAAAGCCTGCTCTCTGCCACTAAGCTGTGGCCTCTCAAAATAGCCTTGTGATGATCCCGTAATATTGCAGCAATGAGACATAAAGAACTTGTTGACCTGTTCTCTGAACTTTGGAGGGTTCATGTGATGTTTTACTCTGATGCTTGCAGTGTTGTGAAGGCTTGTGTGCCCTTTGTATTTGGAAACCCCCTGCTATTGTGAGTAGTTAGCAACAAGTTGAAGGATGAAGGTAAGTGCATGGGCTTTAGAGGTAGGGGACAGAGGTGGAGCAAAGACAGGAAATAATATTCATGGCAGGAGGACAAAGAAGTGTACCTCCCTAACCATTCCAAGATCTCAGCTTCAGCAACAGATTCTGGATTTTTAATTTGCGTGATCATCATTTAAGGTATCTTAAAATACAATCTGGGATGCATGTCTACCTCTGAGGCTTTCAAGAACCTTGTTGTACTTGCATCATCTTGGGGATACATCATATCTTTTGCATTTCTTGGATCTGCAATCAGAACTAATACTTAATGTTGTCTAGACTTTACATTTCCTTAGAAATGGTTCAGCACACTTCCCAATATTAACATCCTTGAACAGGTTAAAATGATTTCTTAGTGCCATATGTGAAAATGCTTCTGCTTTGGCTTCTAATGCGATAACACACAAGGGAGGATGTAGAAGCAAAAATGCACTGTGGGAATGGGCCTGAAGCCTATTATTCACGTAGAAACAGGATTGTAACATCTTGCTGTTCAAGCAGCCCCACTGATATCAAGAGAGCCCACTACAATATTTCATAATATCAGATTTCAGCTTGTTTGGAAGTCTGTTGCTTGCTTCTGGCAAAAATTAAGCTGTTTCTCTGTGCTCTGGCTATGTAGCATGTCGCTGTGATCTGAAGGCATCTTTTTAACTTGTGAGAGAATCTTTTAGGGATCTGAAAGGAAGAGGAACAAACTATGGTACAGAGGTGATTGCCTATATGTAGTAACCATTATATGCTTATCACCATGAATTTGATTATAATAATAACCATAATTCCCTAAGACATAATATGTATTATCACCATAACACTTTTAACAACATGTCTATTCTTTACTACTAAATATTAATTATTAACAACTATATATGTATAATAACCATTATATGTTTATCACCACGGATATGATTGTAATATATACCATAATTCTCTAAGACATATAATGTATAATAACCATTAATTATTCCCACCATGAATATTCTTATAAAACATACATGCATGTAATAAGACATAACAGTAAACTCACTAAATAGAACTTACCATACGACTAATGAACAGGGAATTATGAAAGAGTTGCGCATGTACAAAAAGTCTTGGAGTTCAGTTTTGCATCCTCTCCTAACTTAAGATCACCTTTTTCTAGTGACATTGTGACTTCCTCGGAGTTACATGTACACTAACTGCCAAGTTGCATCCCTTGATCAAAATGGGATGCCAAAGTTTATTATGTTTTGGCTTGATGTATTTGACATGTTCTTCCTCTTTTTTGTGTATGTTTTTGTTTCTGTTTTTTTCCCTAATCTCTCTGGCCAACCTAGGCTTCTTAATCATACCAGAGAGTTGCTGTTATGAAGAGATTTTCTTTTTCTTTTAAAAATTATTTTATTTATTCTTTATTCAATGTATGTCCTGCCCTTCCTCCCAGAGGAACCCAGTGGCTCACTATTACACAGTTTTTTCTCATGGGTACAAAGGAAAGCTCATGACTATAGGGCAGTAGCCAGGATCTGAAGAGGCTCCCAAGGCACAAAGCACTTGCACATGCACACTGTGGACTCCTTCTGTTCCTAGCCCCCTTTCTCTTTCAGCTGACAGTACTGGAGGGTGCTCCCATGCTCTCTCATGTTTTCAGGAGCAGTTGTCAAACTATGTAGGGGCAGGCTTTCAAGTAATAACATTGGGTTTGGTGGTGTGTTTTTTTTTTTTTTGAAGGGATAGCCTCTGTCCAGCCTTGTGGCTTCTGGCATGGGCCTGAAAAAGTTTAAAGCAAAATGTGACTAATCCGGGACTCTCCAGATGTAACTGGATTTCAACTCCCATGAGCCTTGGCCAGCTAATAGCCATGAATTATGGGATTGTAGACCACAGGTTCCCTATCCCTGGTTTAAAAAACATAGGAGTTATGGAATTATCATGTTCTACCAGGGCTTAGGGTTCACAGGGGAAGTAGTAACAAACTTGACCTGATGCAACCTTGCCAAAGTTAAGCATCTTCCAGTAAGATCATGTGAACACGTCTTAGCGAGCAGGTTGACATCAGGTAAGGGTCATATCAGGCTTTGGGCCAGAAACATACCTAAAGTCCTTATCAGAACCACAGAGGATTCCCAGTGAACAATGCTGATAGTGGAGGGTATTGTATCAGCAAAGGGCTTGAAGCATCACACAGGCTGGTGAGGTCTGTGATGCAGTTGGCCCATCTCCCTGGAGAACCTGGCTATGTTCTTTTTAAGGACCCTTGTGGGATTCTGGAAATACTGTTTCTTTGTTTTTTTACAAGATGGAAAAGATGGAGATGGTGCTGGGGACTCGGAGCCCAAGGAAGGTGGAAGGACCTCAGATGGGATGGGAGGAGGTGCTGAAAGTTGCTCCTAGAGGGGGACAGTCTGTTGTATATGCTCATCATCCTCAGGGTTGTGCTGGGTTCAGGGATCATGCCAGGAATTCTAGATCCTTCACTTTTTAATTTATTTTTATTTTATTTATTGTTTTAGTTATATCCTGCCGTTCTTCCCAGCAGAAGCCCAGGGTGGCACTTTTTCTCACAAAAGCAGGGAGTGCTATTCAATTGCATATCCTGATCAATCAAAATGTGGTTGGTTTTATCATCAATTCAATTGGAATTCATTAATCAAAATGGTAAAGCTAGTCCATTTTAATTATTAAAGAAATCAGTATTTAAATCTGTATTCCTGTGCACACTTACTAGGGAGTAAATGGAACTTAGTTCTTGGGGAATGTTTCCTAGAATTACACTTAGACTGATGTCAAAAGTCTTATATTAACACCTGAATATAGAAAGATCTCTTACAGTTGGGCCCTCAGAAGGAAGTCTGTGATAATGTAGGTTGCCAAGTCAGATCACTGACCCATCTATCCCAGTACTATCTGCTCTGACTGGCAGCAGCTCCCTATTGTCTCAGGCACAGGCCTTTCTTGGCTCTGGTAGCTGAATTCATTTTAGCTAGAGATGCCAGAGACTGAACCTGGAACTTCACCATGCAAAGCATCTGCTCATCCACTGAGGAAGAGGTAAAGAAGTGCTCTACACTTTTGCTTTGTGGATCATCCTCTTAGAGGTTTGCCTACCTCGATACTTGGTGCAACACCAGCACAGGCTGCAGGGACGGGGGGAGGGGTGCTGTAATCCACAGAATTGCCATCTCTGTCACCAGGAAACCACTCTGTCTTGGAGCTGGCTGTGAGGGCCTGCACCTGGTGTCGGGCCAAGGAGACAGTAATCTAGGGTTGCTGCTTCTCTGACCGAGCTGGCAGAGGCCATCTCAGCTGTGGTATTGGAGGAGTCCAGAACACTAGTCCTGGATGATTTCAATGTCCATGCTGAGGCTGCCTCTAGTGTTCCAGCTCGGGACTTCATGGCCTCCATGATGACCATGGGGCTGTCTCAAGTTGTCACCTGTCTGACATAGAGAGCAGGGCACACCCTCGACTTGGTTTTTGCCCCAGATGGAGGAAGGGGTGGTCTGGAGATAGGGGGATGGACATCAGCCCATTGTCATGGTCAGACCACTTTTTGGTGAAGTTTAGACTTATGGCTCCAATCCTTCCCTGCAGGGGTGGTGGACAGATTAAGATGGTCCGCCCCTGGAGATTAATGGAATCCACTGGATTCCTGAATGCTCTGTGGGAGTTCCCAGTAGATAGACCAGATGAATCTGTTGAAGCCCTTGTCATGCTATTAAACGACAAGGCATGTTGTGCTCTTAACATGGTTGCCCCTGAGCTCCCTCTCCAGCATTGTGGAGCCTGGTTTACACCTTGATACACCAGTGAACTAAGGGCAATGAAACAGGCTGGACAACAGCTAGAGTGCAAGTGTTGAAAGACGTGCTATGACGCTGATCGGGCAAGAGTAAAACATCATAACCATGCCTACTGTGTGGCGGTGAGGGCGGCGAAGAAGACATCCTCAAGTAGCTGTCCAGTGGAGCTTTTTCATATTGTCAGGGGTCTCTTGACATCAACTCCAAGAAATTGAATTTTAGACCCTTCGGAGGCCCACCGTGAATTGTTTGCAAGGCACTTTGAGGGTAAAGTTGCTCGCCACTGTAGCAATCTTGCTGTCCCATCCTCATATACTGTAGTCCCCAGTGAATTGTCCAGTGTAACATCTACAGCAACTTCTTGGGATTGGTTTCAGTTGATGTGGCCTGATGATGTGGACAAGGTGCTTGTGATGATTCTGCCAACAACGTGTCCTCTCGACTTTTGTACTTCTTGGCTTATTAAAGCTTGCTGAGGGGGGTTGACCAAGTGGATCCAGTGTGTGGTCAATGCGTCTTTGTGGGAGGGAGTGGTCCCAGCTGCCCTCAAAGACATGGTTATCTGACCACTCCTGAAAAAGCCCATCCTGGACTAGTAGTGTCAACTACCACCTGGTCGCAAATACCCCCTTTTTAGAAAAGGTGATCGAGAGAGTGGTGGCGCAAGAATTGCAAGTACTCTTGGATGAAAGATTATCTTGACCCATTCCAGTCTGGGTTCAGGCCTGGTTATGGGACTGATTTGGCCTTGGTCCCTCTGATGGATGACCTTCATTGGGAGAAGGACAGAGGGAGTGCAACCCTGTTATTCTTACTTGATCTCTCTGCGTCTTTTGATACCATTGACCATAGTATCCTTCTGGTGAGATGGATATTGGAGGCACTGATTTACCTCCAGGGCAGAGCTTGGAAAAGTTACTTTTTTGAACTACAACTCCCATCAGCCCCAGCCAGCATGGCCACTGGATTGGGCTGATGGGAGTTGTAGTTCAAAAAAGTAACTTTCCCAAGCTCTGCTCCAGGATCATTTTCAGAGAATAGCATTGGGTAATTGTCTTTCAGCCCCCTGGCAGTTGTGCTGTGGGGTGTCTCAGGGTACAGCATTTTCCCCAATGCTGTTTAACATCTATATGAAATTCTTGGGAGCAGTCATCAGGAGATTTGGGGTGAGGTGTCAGCAGTATGCTGATGATACTGAGCTCTCTTTCTCTGTAACATCTGAATCAGGAAAGGCAGTGCAAGTCCTGGACCAGTGCCTGGAGTCAGTGGTGGGCTGGATTGAGGGTTAATAAACTGAGTCTGAATCCTAGCAAGACAGTACTGTGGGTTGGTAGTTCTCGAGTTTGGATAATTGGTCAGTTTCCTGCTTTGGATGGGGTTGTACTCCCTCTGAAAGAGCAGGTTCATAGTCTGGAGGTGCTCCTGGAACCATCTTTATTGCTAGAGGCCCATGGGGACCTCAGTGGCTAGGAGTGCCTTTTACCAGCTTCGGCTGGTAAGACAGCTATGGCCATTTCTGGACTGAGATACCCTGACCACTTTTGTCCATGTGCTGGTAACCTCCAGGCTGGATTACTGTAATGCACTCTACGTAGGGCTGCACTTGAGGTTGGTTTGAAAGCTGCAGCTGGTGCAAAATGCGGCAGCACTACTGCTCACTGCAGGAGGGTATTGCCAACATGCCAGCCCACTGCTGAAAGAATTGCACTGGCTGCCTGTTCGCTACTGAGCCAAGTTCAAGGTTCTGGTTTTGGTGTATGAAGCCCTATGCGGCTTGGGACCAGGATAGCGGAAAGATCATCTTACCCCTTGTATACCTAGTCAATCACTGGATTCTGCCAGTGAGGGCCTCCTGCAGATATCATCTTACTACGAAGGCTGTTCCACACAACATAGGAAGCACACCTTTAGTGTGGCGGCACCTACCCTGTGGAATTCCCTTGCCTTAAATATTAGACAGGTGTCAACTCTGTTATCTTTTTGGTGCCTATAGAAGACCTTTCTCTTTTAACAAGCCTTTTAAGTAGAGACCATATTCAATCAGTGTCTGTGCTGGAAATGTTTTTAAAGAAGTTTTGTTTTTTGTTTTAATATGTTTTAAAGTCTTTTGTTTTTAAGATGTTTTAAAATGCTTTTAGTGTTTTGTTTGCTCCCTGGGCTCTTTCTGGGAAGAAGGGTGGGATATAAATTTCATAAATAAATAATCCAACCATCTTTTGGAAGCATTATAAAAACTTTTTCTTTGGGCTAAAGGTATGGGGAATTATCACTGCTCTGTGCCTCTTTGCTCTCCATTTTTGTATTGTATTAGACATTATAAAATATAATTTATACATAAATCTAACATCTTACCGCTGTGAGTCTTCCTGCCAGCAATGTGAGGCAGGGGAATGGCCAGCCGAGGTAACTTCATATGCTGGTTTTGTTAGACATTCCAGATAATGGAGAGGAATGAGGTATGGGCAATAGCAGCTCTGAATTTCTTACTGTGTCTAACTTGGGTATCAGTGGCTGGCATTCAGCTAGTATGGGATGACTGTAGTTTCTGTAATTTTTAGTTGAGCCTCTTGTGATTTGTTCTGCTTCCATATCCCATCCACATCATAAAGCATGGCAAGAGACTCAACTGAGTAAACAAGCATTGTCTGCAGTGGGTATGTGTGTGAATAAGAATACAGCCCTAGGAATATTTGGCAGGGCATACCAAACGAAGAACAACCCAAACAAAGAGAACCCACATTATTCAAAACTTGATGTTCATTACTGTGCCCATTTTGCCTATTCTAACCAAGCTGTGATGTAACAGTCACAGAAATTCACCATCAGGCATGAGAAGGTGGATTATTACTGCTTTTGATCACTTTCAGTAAGCACTCAAATGCTCTCAACAAATCCTCAGCTCTTACATTTGAAATATTCTTTTCCAAGAATGCTTTGTTTTTTCACTGGCTTCATTTCCTGAGCTAAATGTGAATGCTGATTTCCAGGGGGGGAAATGGGACTACTTCTCAGAAATAGAAATCAATTGCATGCTGGAATCTTACATGTGGTCTGGACTGTGTAAGTTGATCTACAAGGTCTGATGGATGGGTGATCTTGCCTTTAGGCAAGAGGTTGAACTGGCTGAACTTTTGTTCTTTCAACAACATTTTTTGGAAGCAAGTCCCACTTATTTCAATATAACTCGCTCCTACATCAATCTATGAATGGAAACAGTATTCTGGGCATGCATTTACACTAACAGTACAAAAGGTTGCTATGGGGAAACCAAAGCCAACACTTGTGGTGCAGGCACCACTATGCTCCTGCACCAAGCTCGCAACTTGAAGTGCCTCCATCTCTGATCACCTGTTGGTTAAGGGGGGGGGAAGCAGAAGATGGTGTTTCCTCCAACCTCTTCACCTACCAAGTGATTAATCTTTCAGATCTGATAAGTGCTAATCATGCCTAAGGTAATGCAGGGAGGGGGAAAGAGCAGGGTTTTACAAGCAGCAGGCACTCTGCAAGCATGTTATGATTTTCCCCTTAAGACTAGGACCAATATTTTTAATAGTTGGATGTTGTATTCTCATGATTCTGAACTCTCATAGGGATTTAAAAATCTAAAATCATTGGCAAATGGATGACAAGACTCACAGTGCTAAGATGTCACATCACACATTGCTTGAGTTACATGTTAGGAAAGAAGTCTTGATGCAAGTTCTCCATGATAGAGAGAACTTTTCCTTCCAAGCACAAAACTTTTGGGGCATGTTTTACTTACAACCAGTATTATCTCTTTGAACAATTTTGCATTATAGTTTAAACTAACTAGCATCTTATGTCTTACTTAATGACAAAAACATATATGATGCTGATGCTGTACAACACTGTAGTAAAATAGCACATGGATTGCCTTGTGTGGACCATCAGACCAAAGGCCCATCCAATCTTGCACCCTGGCAGTGTGTAGCATAAGCCTAAACATGTCTACTTAAAAGTAAGCCTTACTGAGTTCAATGGGGCTTACTCCCAGGTAAGTTGGTATAAGGTCACAGCCTTAGATGGGTTGCCAGGTACCTCTGTGAAACTTAAAAGTAGGGCATAATACAGATTTATCTTCACACTGGGAATTATTTCTTTTGAACATTATTATAAGAGGACTATAACAGGCAAATAACACAGAACATGGAATTTTAAATAAGTGGTTGCTCTGTGCAGTGAACTTAACTCTTTATTATATGTGATTAACAGAATTTAAAAACTACAGCTTACTGATTCAGTAAAGCAGCATGTATGCTGCTGTGGCTACAATTTTTTAAAAATGAATAAATGGGTCAATATATTAAAGCTTATCATTTGATGAGGGTGCTCATCATAGCGTTGATAAGCCTCGTTGGGCCACATCTCCAAAGGGTTTGTGTGTATGTGCAGACGTGTGGATGCCTATTTCTGGAATGGGCAGCAGGGTACAGCCTCAGATAATGTACTGATGCCAGAACCTTATAGGGAGCTAGCCAATTTGTTTGCCCTGTGGCCATTTGTGCATTGAGGAATATGTGTATCTGCTCTGAGTAATGAACTGTTTGGGCATATTGTGCTTAGGGGTATGTCCAGTTGTCAGTTCCAGTACTCAGATGGGTGTGTTGTGAAATTAATAATAATAAATACCCCCTTCCTCCCAAAAGGAGCCCAGGGCAGCAAACAAAAATGTGAGGCACAGTGAACTCTATGTACCATTGATGTTGATGACGATTGTTGAAGAGAAACATGGCAACATTTCAGTGTACCTTTTCTGGGAAATAATTGTGGGGTTGCCCTGTATATTAAAGCAAGGGTTGGAAGATCTGGAAACAATGTAGAGGGTACAGGAGACATTGAAGAAAGACAAAAGTGTGCTGCTAAGTGTTTATTAATTGCCTCTGATGTCAATCCACTTCAAAGCCATTGTATCTGTTCATATACTGTAGAGTTATAACCATTGTATTGCCATTTTCAATGTCAAAGGGGTCAGAAAAATCAGTTGCTGCATTTGGCAGTGAAAGTGAATATATAGTTCATTAAAAAAACCCTCTCTCCATTGGGTCAAATGAATAATTTTTGGTTTTAGGAATGTTTTTATCTTTTCTCTAAGAGTCCTTGTTCCAAGATAACATCTGTATTTGAATTAGCTATGGAAATTATGCATATTCCTAAGTGGTGGACAGAAGACTTATGCCAACATTTTCAAAACACTGACCTGTTCCCAAGGAAATTAGCTTAACATACTTATCAGCAAGCAGCTTCCAATATTTCTGCCCAGGATTCTCTCTGATCCGCACATGTCCAGACTGGGTTGAGTTTGCACTCAGCCAGTCTGCATAGAGAGCATAGCCTGGCCAATAATGTCTGCATGGCATAGCAAAAGGTGAGATTGTTGCTATAGATTCCAGTCTATTTTTTTCCCAGGGATCCTAACTAAGCTTCTGCTGGAGGGAGCATCCCATGAGCATATCAGGGAAGTACAGAAAAAGCTGCAATACCATGATATTTGAAGTACATTGAGCATGCATTTTCTACAGGTGGAGACACTGAAAAGCTGTCCAAGAGTAATTTCTCAGTTTTTCATAAATGGAAGTCACCCTCTTAAAATCTTTATATGCATGAATTGTGGCCGCAAAATCACATGGAAATTAACCATTTCCTCTGCTATAGCCAAAATTTGCAGTGGATTTTTAAATAGCCACTCACTTTTCAGAAAGGCCCTCAAAGCTGAGCAACACTCAGAAAAAAAGGGATGTACTTCATCCCTAAAGGGAAGGACTCTTCCTCCTCTAAATGTAAATGTACTGCCTTCGAGTCGATTCCGACTTATGGCGACCCTATGAACATGGTTTTCATGAGGCTGAGAGGCAGTGACTGGCCCAAGGTCACCCAGTGAGCTTCATGGCTATGTGGGGATTCGAACCCTGGTCTCCCAGGTTGTAGTCCAACACCTTAACCACTGGCCCTCCTCTAGCTGATCTCATATTCTGGAAAGTACCCTTCTCCCATGAGGCTCATCTCAGTTCAAGCTGTGTGGCCATGGCCCACAACTTATGGAGCTAAAACTAGCTAGCAGGTTTTACATGTTATGTTAGAAGAAAAGCATAAGTCTAGAAGACCAGTCTTAGTATAAGAATTGTATCCAAAGGCAGGCTTCTGAAAGTTTGAATCCATTTTGCACAGTTGTGAAAGAAAATATTTCTTTGAAAAGGAGAAATTCACACACTGGAAAAGTGTTCTTTGAAAAATGGAAAAGCAAATCCACAGGAGACCTGCAAGTTTGAACAGTACAATTAAAACTTAGTTCTCCCTTTGTAAATGTACCCATTGATTAAACATAATATTCCTTCCAGCCTTCTTATTTTTATTTATTTTATTTTTTATTTTATTTAATTTATATACCGCCCTAAGCCCGAAGGCTCTCTGGGCGGTGTACAAAAAGATAAAAAAACAAGCAATGTATAAATACAATAAATACAATAAATCAAGAAAACAAAACAAACAAACAATAAAAGAACCAAACAACATCCAAAATACAAATAATGATGAAAATGCTATTAAAACACACTTTAAAATGCCTGGGAGTATAAAAAGGTTTTCACCTGGCGCTGAAAAGATAGTAGCGTCGGCTCCAGGCGCACCTCATCGGGGAGGCTGTTCCACAGTTCGGGGGCTTGACTGTTGAGCTTCTGTTCCAGTGGAAATAAAAGCTAAATCTGCAAAGTAGGATGCTTAATTTTTTTTTTTAATGAAATAAATTATACTGGTCTATACAGCAGCTGAGCTTTCTCCTCCTTTGATTGCATACTAGTAGAGTCTGTTTTGTAAGACAAATGTAACATTACAGTACAGAGATAGGTATTCTGTAAGTCATGGCTTGTTTGTGCCTTATATAATTGTGGCATTTTCTCAAGTGCCTCTGTGGTGTGGCTGTATCTTGTTGATTCCCCTATTATGTTCCTTTTTGTATTCAGTATGTCTTCTAGATATTCTGGCAGCTGTAAACTTAAAATTTAAACTCCAAGGAATAAACATTGCCACACTAAATGTATTTGAGGTGACTTGCTTTAACTTTTTGGGAACCCCATTTGTGCATTGATTTGGTCCTTAGAAACACAGGGTGATAGCCAACATTAGTCATACTCAGAGTAGACTCACTAAACTCAGTGGATGTAAATCCATTGGTTTAAATGGGGCTACTCTGAGTTGAATATTGCTAATATTTATAGGCACTTATGGCAAGGATGGCTAACACTTTTAGTCACCCTTGACCAACCTTGTGGGGGATCACATGACAATGGTGGGCATGACTGCTCACACACTTATGTGCACACACAGACACACATGCAGCCCCAGCTGGTCTGCAGACTCATGGGTGCCGCTCATCAAATTATCAATCAGTTGAGTAGGAAGAGGACAGTTTGCACCCCCATCAGAATGTTGAGATGATTTTTTCTTCTTTTTGTCAACACCACCAAAATCAGTGGGATCCTGGATGGGACAGAAAAATATATTTAGTTTGAGGGCTCAGCCACTCAACTTATGGGAACCAACCTGATCCTCTCCCTTCACCCCCACCCCGATAAATGAGTGCATTGGGACTTGGTTATCTCCTGGTTTTTCCATTTCTGGAATGTTCTGATGCAGTTCTCTACTAAAAGAAAGTATCAAAGTAAGTTTAGAAATGTGTATTTGCAGAAATATATGTTTAAAATATATATTAAATGCATGCAGGTGTTTTTTTAAAAAACGCAGGTTACTGTAGAAAAGGGACTGGGATGACTTGTGCATCAATTCAGGTGAAAGGGACATGAATTTGAACAGACTGGTTTGCCTATATGTATTCACAGTGTTAACAGAGTAAACATCCACTCCATACCTATCGGGAGGCTGAACCTGGAAACATGAACTATGAACAGATGCCACCACCCTGTCTGTAAATACACAAAACAGATAGGCAAATCCTGAGTCACAGTCTTAATATTGGCCCCTCTGAAAGTCTGAAACAGTCTTTCCTTACCTCATGGCCTTTAGATGCTTTGGACTACAACTCCCATCAGCCCCAGACAGCACTGCTATGCTGGCTGGGACTGATGGGGGTTGTAGCCCCAGACAGCTGGAGGCCACCTTGTTGGAGAAGGCTGCCTGTAACAATAAATTTTGTGGAAGTCTGATAGCTTGTTCTTTCAGTGCAAAGTGGAGAAGAGGTGTGTGGTGGTGGAGGGTGAGGATACTTAACGCTTCCCCCACCTCCTCCTTTTCTGCAGCGTCCCCTCCTGCAAAGATCTAATTCCCCAACAGTGTTCCATATGCATGTTTGTGAATGAAAGTTTGTCTTTCTCTACATGAAAAAAAAAAATCGTGGCTTTTCCTCTTAGAAAAGGTGCTCCATCTCCTCTTTCATTTTGGTTGCCAGTAGCGGATAGCATGGTGGGGCAGTGCCACTCACACATCTCCAGTTGGTTGCTGCCACATACTGGGAGGGGAAGGAGACAGCCAGGGCAGCACGGTGTAAACACAATGGTGGAACCAATCCAGTGTCCCGTCTCACCCCTCTCCCTTCCCATAAATAGCAGTGATATAATCAAGCAGAGGTCAGGTGAGGGGCAGCCTCCCCACTGCTTACTATTGTGGGTTGCCATTTTTGCAACTTTTCTAGATCACTGGTATCCTAATACATTGGACTGTGACCACAAAAGAACCCTAATTACCTTAATGCAGTTTAAAAAAGCACACGACAAGCTGTATAATAAGAAATGGTAAAGTACAGGGGGGGAACTAACATGGCTGGGTTAAATATCAATTTCATATTTAATTATACATGCCACAAAGTGGGGCTAGAGGACAAACTTTAGAAAGGGCTTCAGTAATGTCCTTTGGAATGGCATCAAAGTCTCATGAGCTATGATTCCTCAGAGCCATCAATTCACTACAGAATTATTTTTAAGCCATACATTTAATATGCAGTACAAACATTTGTCTACAACCAAACACATATCTGGCAACCAATATGCCAATCACCATATTCCTAATGCTGACATGGGAAATACAATTTTTGAACCTGCTCATAGCCTTGTTCCAGTGAAAACAGATAGAGAATTAGTAAGATAAAACCTTGGCTCTCTGTATCACTATACACAGAGATAAAAAGTATCATGAGCTCAAGCTGTTCCTGCTTATATTGTTTGAATGGGCCTACTGCACAGGATCATTAAAACTTCCCATATATTTGTACTGTGCTATTGTACAAATACACCCTGGTTCTCAAAATAACTAACTCACAAACCCACATCATCTTTGACTCAGGTCACTTGTTCACACACATCACATACTTGGATTCAGTTCAGTATTTGGAGAGCAATATTTTGCCAGTGTGTACTTCATCAATGACTTTTTAAGGAAGCGTATATTTTACAGAACGATTACATTTATTTCTGTAAGTTTAAGCTGGTTGTCAAAAGCAACAAAAAGTTAAAAGAAAATGGATGCATAAATTTCTTCTACAGCAAAAAAAGAAAGAGATGATGTTTGCAGCAGGAGCAGCAGCATCGTGTGAAGCAGCAGCAGGGTACTGCCAATATTAATGAAAGTCTTTTAGCTGAAATCCCATTTACAGCACCCACAGTCATGAGAAGTGCTTTTCTCTGTGTGAAGTTTTGGAACACTGCACAAAACAACATCAAATGATTGAAGTCAATGGCTGTGGAATGATACAACCACTTCACATGCTAAAAAAAAAGTCATAAATGCCCCAAACCAGCAAGGCTGATCCATTTGTAAAGTGCAAAATGTGAATCACCATTCTGGATTGGGTCTACAACATGCAACATCTACATGAAACCATTGGGTGCGGTCATCCGGAGCTTTGGAGTGTGTTGCCATCAGTATGCTGATGACACGCAGCTCTATTTCTCCTTTTCGTCTTCTTCAGGTGAGGCTGTCAATGTGCTGAACCAGTGCCTGGCTGCGACAATAGACTGCACGAGGGCTAATAAACTGAGGCTTAATCCAGACAAGACTGAGATGCTGCTAGTGGGTGGCTCTTCTGACCGGATGGTGGATGTTCAACCTGTCCTGGATGGGGTTGCAGTCCCCCTGAAGGAGCAGGTTCGTAGCTTAGGGGTTCTCCTAGAACCATCTCTGTCACTTGAGGCTCAAGTAGCCTCGGTGGCACGGAGTGCCTTCTACCAACTTTGGTTGCTGGCCCAGCTAGGCCCCTATCTGGACAGGGATAACCTGGCTTCAGTTGTCCATGCTCTGGTAACCTCCATATTAGATTACTGCAATGCACTCTACATGGGGCTGCCTTTGAAGACAGTTCAAAACTGCAGCTTGTGCAAAATGCAGTGGCCAGATTGGTAACAGGGACCAGACAGTCCGAACATATAAAACCGATTCTGGCCTGCTTGCATTGGCTGCCTGTATGTTTCCGAGCTCGATTCAAAGTGCTGGTTTTAACCTATAAAGCCTTACATGGCTTGGGACCACAATACCTAATGGAACGCCTCTCCTGACACGAACCCACCCGTACACTATGATCAACATCCAAGGCCCTCCTCCGAAGGAAGCTGGGAGGCTGGCAACAAGGTAGAGGGCTTTCTCAGTGGTGGCCCCCAAACTATGGAATGATCAGTGTGACGAGGTGCGCCTGGCGCCATCACTGTTATCTTTTCGACACCAGGTCAAGACTTTCTTCTTCTCCCAGGCATTTTAGCATGTGTTTTTAAATTGTTTTTTTTAAGTGTTTTTAAATTTGTATATTTGTTTTTCATGTTTTTAGTTGTTGTAAACCGCCCAGAG
Organism: Rhineura floridana; assembly: GCF_030035675.1. Taxonomy (NCBI): domain Eukaryota; kingdom Metazoa; phylum Chordata; class Lepidosauria; order Squamata; family Rhineuridae; genus Rhineura; species Rhineura floridana. The sequence continues at coordinate 92,624,307 of NC_084484.1, read as the reverse complement.
AGCTTCAGCTATGAGGCAGTATAAAAATGTAATAAATAATAATCATAATAACAACAGGGGCCTTAACCTTGGGTGCTTCCTCTGGTATTAGTTTCTTGCAGCAAAAACAAAGAGTCTTGTGGTAGAGTCAGATTTGACAAAGTAGGTGAAAGCCTATGCCGTAATAAAGTTGTTTGTCTTTTAAGGTGCCACAAGACAGAGAGTCATTCAGTGTGGCTGGTTCCAACACGTGTTAATCATGGTAATCTGGGAGATGATGCTAGAGAGACTGGTTCCAGAGATCACTCCCCTGTCCCACATTGGCTCACCATCTAACAAGGACCCTTGTGCATAGTAGCATGAGTTCAGATCACTGCTATTCATGAAGATCTCTGGAGCAGAGTCATCGTATGCTAAATAAAGGAAGAGGTGGCTTATGTAGCCGATGCTTCTTGTGTAACTATGTTTTGTCTACTGACTAATATTTTAAATTAAAAATGAAGCTATCTGGAGCCTTCTGGGATAGCATAGATCAACTGCTGTGTTTTTCTCCTAAGACAAGCACTCCAGTGGCATGTGCAAGAGATGTCTTTCATTACTAAATGCAAGAGAATCCCCCACATTCAGTGTCTAGGGTTTGTGTACATATAATGATTGCTCCAATTCAGACAGCCACATATACAACAAAAGGCTGTGTGGACCCATGGCTGCTTCATCTTTCTGTCCAACCACTCCCTTCCCCTCTTTCTGCCCTCAGGATAATCAGCTTTTAGAGCTGCCATTACGTCCTCTCCAGAGCTCTGAAAGGTTTCTAAAAGCTCTGTTATGTGTGTGCACTTGCAGGAAAGAAGTCATTTGTAGCAAATAAATCACCCTTCAGTAGTCATAAAAATGACACAGCTTGAATGATCTGGGGTGTTTTAATTGGATACTTTAATGGCAATTCATGGGATGTTCAAAGGCACAATCACTAAATTACAAAGACGCACAAACAATCTCTACCATTTTACAAAAGTATATAAAGGAGAGTACTAACAGACCCAGGTTCCCTTATCACCAAATTGTCGGTTATCTACTTATCTATACAGTGTTACCTGAAATAAAGTATTTTCTTTTTAGCGAACCATTTGTTACATTGCCATTGGTCATCACCTATGGAATATGAGTGGTAGAATGTTGTATAAGGTCAAGAAGAACAAGGTTCAAATACCTGTCCAGCCACCATGCTCCCTAGATGACAATGGGCCACTCACTGCCTCTCAACTTAATCTATCCCACAGAGTTGTTATGAGGATAAAAGAGGAAGTCCTCTTAGCAAATTACACCCCATTTTCATATTTGATTCATTTTCATTCATTTGTGTCAAAAGGGAAAATTTTATCTTCATTTTGATGAAAAAATCCCTCTGCTTTCCTAGTTTCTATTTCAAATTAAGATCTTTGATACTTATTCATCTTTAAAAAATGACAAAGCAGCTTCAAATGTGTTTGGAATATAGCAAGGAATTCTATATCATTTTCTGTACAGTAGTACATATAAAATAATTACATACACCTCTTACTTCAACCCCAGCTTTTATTGATATAACCTCTGGGAATCCTAACTTCTCTTTCTTTAACTTTATTACCTTGCTTTTGCAATTAACACTAGTTATTTGTCTTCATTCAACACGCTGAGTGTCATATACTAGCAGAAACTACATTTACCCTTACAAAATTTACAAAATTACAGCTTTGTCATTTTAAATAGCAGTACATGAAGTACAGCAGGCACTTGACAGCAGAAGCATCTAGTTTAATAAGCCACTAGGTAAGCCTTTAACATTTATTTGTTCGCTGAGTGAGATAAAAAAAATTAAGACAAATGGACGTTTTCCAAAGGCATTGTGAAATGTGCAAAGTCTCTGTTCTGGTTTGTTCTCATTAGGTATGGGGGCAGGGAAAGGGGGAAAGCCACTGATTGTAATTTTAAAAAGTCAGCAAGGAAAGAAAATAGAACCCTTACTTTTCCACTACAGCTTACATTCTGGGTTGTAAAAGGACACTGATTAAAATTGGTTTTGATGTATTGGTTCAGGTGTCTAAAACTGGATCCTAAAAAGACTTCTTTCCAAGAACAACATTTATTTATTAAAAATATTTATTTATTGGTAAACCTCACTCAAGGCTGCCTATACAGAAACTGATAAAAATACAATTCCAACGATAAAAATGCTGTTTCCAGCATGAACAGGATAACTGAAACTCTTGTTTCAGAAGCACTCTTGGAAGATACATCCTTTTTTATAGGCAAAGAGTCCAGCTGCAGCCAGCGAGGTGAAGAAAGCAGAAAATCCAAGGAAGCCCAACAGTCCTGGGACGGACGGCAAGTTTCTCTCCAAAAATGTGGTAGTGATTGGGAGAGCTGGGACATCCTAGGTGGAAGTGCAGTCATTTTTAGAGCATGACAATTGCAACAATGAAGATAGACACCTTTCATCCTTAACAACTATATAATACAGTTAAGCAGAACCCAGGAAAGAGGAATTCTTGTCCAGGGCTGTGGAGTTGGAGTCATGGAGTTGGAGTCGGAAGCAATTTTGGGTGGAGTCAGAGTCGGAGTCGGTAGAAATGTACCGACTCTGACTCCGGCTTCAAAATAAATTTTGATTGACAAATTTTTTAAAATATAAATTCAAAATGTCAAAGAAGCTTCCCATGAAGTCAGCTGTAGTTGAGCATTTCACCATAACTCACGATGGAAAACATTTTGTGTGTCAGTGCATGACACAGGACCCAGATGAAGACAAATGCTGTGATGCCAAGATCAGCGCATATTCAGGCAGCGATAAAAATGCTCCTATGAGAGCTTCCAATTTAAAAAGACATTTACAGCCCTTTCCAGGGCTGTGGAGTTGGAAGCGATTTTGGGTGGAGTCCGACAGTAGAAAAATAGAGGAGTCGGAGTCAGAGTCGGAGGTTTGGCGTACTGACTCCATAGCCCTGCTCTTGTCAGAGGGAAGCTAGAAGATTCCCTTCTTGTTATTTCACTTGGCCAATGTGTGAAATTACAGGAAGTTGATCAGGGGTGACAAGAAGTAGAAAAGGGTGTAGACAGATGCTATAGGATTGAAATAGGCAGTCTGAGGAGCAGAACAGGAGACTTGCAATGCAGGGGAATAACTTTGTTCTGTACTTAATTATAAACTATTTCCATGCAGAGTTGATAAATCAGATATTCAACTGTAAAATTGCAGCCAGAAGGCAGAGAGAGAAAAAAATCTGACCTTATTGTTTTTAAAGCAAGTTCATTTGGAAATTTCCCATATATTTTTTGGTGTCGTAAACTGAGCACCTGATGCTTAAATGTTAAGTGTATATATGGTGATTCCCAGCATTAGCAGCCTACGGCCCCCAAGCCCAGTAGGACAAACAGTCCATGTTCCTTCCCATCTTACTACCATAATGCCTATCCAGCAGGCTACACACTGAATCCTAGTGTGATACATGTAAACTTAAAGCCACTTCAGACTTCATAAATTTGCTATAGCAAAAGTGTGTCCATTTGAGACAAGTTAAAAAAAAAAAAGCAAATAACTGGCTCATCGATTTTAATTGTTGTTTTCCATTTTTCAAATGAGAGGCTGCAGTGCTGTTTGGCCCCTATTGATGATGTACACCTGCCTTGAATGCACTCCCTGGAAACTTGGCCAGCATTTCCATTGTTAAGTTCATGAGTATTTTTCTATCAGGCATCCTCATGATAACATACTGATAAACTGAAATGATGTGGTCATGTAATTAAGAAAACAGCCTTACTAGAAGGGCATGTGAGTAAATACTTGCCTTTGATTCTGGTTCTGTCACCCAAATTTCATTCTTTGAAATCTTTCCCATGCTGTGCAATATCTTGAAGACATAAAATAATATCCCATTAACAGTAATTCTTTTTATAATCGTATAAGTCATGAAGGTGGAAGAAATAAAAGACTACCAAGGGCCAATTCTTGCACTGCACATGCAGTTCAGATGCTGTTTCTGCATGCTAGGGCCCCACACTGCAATGGCAGTATCTTAAAAAAGGGTGAGATTTACTGTAATTGTTGGCTTCCATTTTTTGGAAATGGCTTCCAAAAGCCATTTTTGTTGGCTTCTAGGAAGGTAAACGCTGATATGGTAAGCACCACGTTACCTGGCCATGCCACACTGTTCCCAATTTCAAATCTTATCAGTATGGCTATGGTGTGAGACCAGACTATGCGGTACAGTAAACACACCCATAAGAACATAAGAACATAAGAAGAGCCTGCTGGATCAGGCCAGTGGCCCATCTAGTCCAGCATCCTGTTCTCACAGTGGCCAACCAGGTGCCTGGGGGAAGCCCGCAAGCAGGACCCGAGTGCAAGAACACTCTCCCCTCCTGAGGCTTCCGGCAACTGGTTTTCAGAAGCATGCTGCCTCTGACTAGGGTGGCACAGCACAGCCATCACGGCTAGTAGCCATTGATAGCCCTGTCCTCCATGAATTTGTCTAATCTTCTTTTAAAGCCATCCAAGCTGGTGGCCATTACTGCATCTTGTGGGAGCAAATTCCATAGTTTGACTGTGCGCTGAGTAAAGAAGTACTTCCTTTTGTCTGTCCTGAATCTTCCAACATTCAGCTTCTTTGAATGTCCACGAGTTCTAGTATTATGAGAGAGGAAGAAGAACTTTTCTCTATCCACTTTCTCAATGCCATGCATAATTTTATACACTTCTATCATGTCTCCTCTGACCCGCCTTTTCTCTAAACTAAAAAGCCCCAAATGCTGCAACCTTTCCTCGTAAGGGAGTCGCTCCATCCCCTTGATCATTCTGGTTGCCCTCTTCTGAACCTTTTCCAACTCTATAATATCCTTTTTGAGATGAGGCGACCAGAACTGTACAAAAATACTGTACAAAAAACTGTACCCAAAAATAAATAACTCATAATCCAGTAGGACAATGGGCCCAGATAAAAAACGATCCCATTTTTAGTTTTCCACAAACACTGCATGCTAGGAATATATCCAATATTCATATATCCAAGCCTTCCAGTTCAATCCTGTACAGAAAGTACAGTTACAGGTTTACAAAGCAGGTTCAGTTGACACATGGAAGTTAACTGACTCACACCTAATACATTTGTTTTGAGTCATCTGAAACTGTTTACTTGACAACTGAATGACGTATATTTGACTACTATAAGTCACTGGCTTCCCTAGGAATTGCACACATGCATTGGACTGGACCTGAATGATAACTGAAGCTATGTAGAAGATGAAAAAGGCTTGGATTCAGGGTTTAAATTAAATTAAAGTAGCTGCTCCATGCCATTCAAGTTTATTCTGGCTTGCTTAATTAGCATTGTTAAATTACTCTTAAACATAAACTATTAGTTTGGTTCAGACATTTGAAGTATATGTTACACAACAATAGTGAAGACCCAAAACCACCTTGGCACAGCTAGAGTGTTCAGTTTTTCAGTGAAGATGACCAGCAAATACTGGTTCTGGTTACCTCTCTGGCCGCCCTCTCTCCAGCCTGCACTGCACCTTCCATGTAGCCACTCCACTGGGTAGCTGTCTCAGTGCCAGCAAAGTAGATTCGGCCTACAGGCTGACGAATGATCCTTTAAAACAAACATCACAACACATAACTCCCACTTGCAAGCAATGGCTTTTTATGAAGTGCTGTCGATACACATCGAGGGCAAAGAGCTTTAGGCATAGCAGGTGTTGGTTCCCCAGTCCCCAGTGACATTCCTTCTAACCCTGACACATGGGCCTTTCAAATATAAGAAAAGTTGCCATGAGAATGAGGGGGGTAATGTGTTCTGCAAAAGCAAAAATGCTTCATGAAACACAACCTTCCTGTTGCGCGCCTCCCCAATCTCCAAGCGGTGAAATTTCAGGGGTTCCTGTGCTCCTCCTGGGCTTGGTTTCCTTTGGGAAGAAGGTCAGCGGAGACTGTGGTGTTTTTATGAAATATGCTTTATTTATTTACACACATTCCATCCTTAGGATGGAAGGGTTCAAGGCATCAGCAGTCCAACATCCAGCTTTTCCATCAGGGTTCCAGGAGGCATCCTAAAGCCATGGTGCAGAGAGCCAGCCTCTCTGCCTGCCTCCAGTTCCCAGGCATTTCCAGACAACTCTAAACACACTCAAAGCACAAACCTCTGCTAGCCGCAGGGGGCGCGCACGGTGGGAGGTTCTCCTGCAGAGTTTAAATGACAAAAGGATCTTCCTGGCTCATTCACCAGTTGCTGGGCACTTGAAAGACCCATTAGCAAACTGGCCACTCTATTAGCTTAACAAAAGAAACTCATCTGTCCATCAGAGCCAGCCCCTCCCCCAAGGCACAGGATTCCAAATCAGAGGCTGGAAGGGGACCCACAGGAATCATCCATTCCAACCCCCAAACTCACAACACTATTTTGTCTCAGCATTACAATGTGCCAATTCCAAAGTTTAAATATATCCAACATTCATTTAGGATGGAAGGTCAACAGAGAACTTCTCTCCACCACCACCCCCCTTCATGCTTTCCAGGCCAGCTATGCAATAATTTCATTATTTGAAATGTTTGGAAAAGAGCATTTAGAAGAATTGCTCTTCAGAAACAGCAATCGTGGAAATTGGATCCGTATGTGATTAATGATGCTCAAAGGTTGCAACCAGGCACAAACACTAGATCTGTTTGCATGAAGGTAGGCCCATATAGAGGCATCAAACAAGGGTAACTGAACCTATGTGGGCCTTTTTCCAGAGTGTGTGCGCGCGTGTGTGTGTATGGTGGAAGTGGCGGAGTTCTTTTCCCACCTCTTGCTTCTCTGTTCCAAATCACTTCTCCCACCCAGCTGCCTTCTCTTCTGCAGGATTCCAGCCATGTATTTGCAAGTAATCTGTAGTTAAGCCTCACAACTGTAACTGAATTGTTTCTCCTCAATGACACATAAGTCAATGGCTCTTTGCCTGTAATCTTACAATGGATGAAGAATTATTCTTTTACAGAGTGTTTAATACACAAATGTATAAATATTATTCTTTTGCCTATTGGCAACAGCTTCACTTTTCTGGCATTTTCTCACTAGAATAGTGCATTTGTACTCTTAAGTAGAGTAGGCTCTATATGTAGCATGCTTGCAGTTCTTGCAGTTCAAGAAATGTTAGTTAACAGTGAAACAAGAGTATACCATTCTCTAGTTTTACCTTCCATATTGGGACATTATCCCTGGTGGAAAATAGGCTGAATAGCAGCCGCCAGAATATTGTTCTGCACCCCAGTTCTTTTCTTCATAATGCACTGGCTGCAGGAGCAATTCAAACATAAGAAACAAAGCAAAGTGAAAAAAGAGCAATTGATACATGGCAGAATTAACCTGGGAAATGCTGAATATTTCCCCAGTTTTCTATTACTGGAGTACAGGGAGATACATTGATTTAAATTGTAAATAGCTTTAGGATGCCTCATGGGAAGTGATTCATAAAATAAATAAATAAATAAACAGAATACTATTAATATAAATGTGGATGGTTATATTTCTACACAGTTCTGGCTCAACCATTTGGACTGAAATGGATATTACTCTTACCAGCTATAAATGAAAATGGGAAGAGTCTGCATTAATTTGTTCCTGTCAATACTGAATTTAATTTACTTTTTTCTAAAATGGTTTTTAGCAGCCCAGTCAATCGCTATGCTCTGCAGGTGAGGGCTTCCTAAGGATACTCTCTTATCAGGAGGTCTGTTATGCACAACATAGGAAGAAGACCTTTAGTGTGGCGGCACCTACCCTGTGGAATTCCCTCCCCTTAAATATTAGACAGGCATCATCTCTGTTATCTTTTCAGTGCCTACGGAAGACCTTCCTCTTTCAACAAGCCTTTCAAGTAGTGACCTTATCCCAGTCTGCGTCTGTGTTGGAATTACTTTTTTAGATGTTTTCAAAGCTTTTTTTAAAAAAAGATGTTTTAAAAATCCTTTGTTTTAATATGTTTTCAAAGATTTTTATTTTAATATGAACATAAGAAGAGCCTGCTGGATCAGGCCAGTGGCCCATCTAGTCCAGCATCCTGTTCTCACAGTGGCCAACCAGGTGCCTGGGGGAAGCCCGCAAGCAGGACCCGAGTGCAAGAACACTCTCCCCTCCTGAGGCTTCCGGCAACTGGTTTTCACAAGCATGCTGCCTCTGACTAGGGTGGCAGAGCATAGCCATCACGGCTAGTAGCCATTGATAGCCCTGTCCTCCATGAATTTGTCTAATCTTCTTTTAAAGCCATCCAAGATGGTGGCCATTACTGCATCTTGTGGGAGCAAATTCCATAGTTTAACTATGCGCTGAGTAAAGAAGTACTTCCTTTTGTCTGTCCTGAATCTTCCAACATTCAGCTTCTTTGAATGTCCATGAGTTCTAGTATTATGAGAGAGGGAGAAGAACTTTTCTCTATCCACTTTCTCAATGCCATGCATAATTTTATACACTTCTATCATGTCTCCTCTGACCCGCCTTTTCTCTAAACTAAAAAGCCCCAAATGCTGCAACCTTTCCTCGTAAGGGAGTCGCTCCATCCCCTTGATCATTCTGGTTGCCCTCTTCTGAACCTTTTCCAATTCTATAATATCCTTTTTGAGATGAGGCGACCAGAACTGTACACAGTATTCCAAATGCGGCCGCACCATAGATTTATACAACGGCATTATGATATCGGCTGTTTTATTTTCAATACCTTTCCGAATTATCCCTAGCATGATTTTGCCTTTTTCACAGCTGCCGCACACTGGGTCGACATTTTCATCGTGCTGTCCACTACAACCCCGAGGTCTCTCTCCTGGTCGGTCACCGCCAGTTCAGACCCCATGAGCGTATATGTGAAATTCAGATTTTTTGCTCCAATATGCATAATTTTACACTTGTTTATATTGAATTGCATTTGCCATTTTTCTGCCCATTCACTCAGTTTGGAGAGGTCTTTTTGGAGCTCTTCGCAATCCCTTTTTGTTTTAACAACCCTGAACAATTTAGTGTCATCAGCAAACTTGGCCACTTCACTGCTCACTCCTAATTCTAGGTCATTAATGAACAAGTTGAAAAGTACAGGTCCCAATACCGATCCTTGAGGGACTCCTCTTTGTACAGCCCTCCATTGGGAGAACTGTCCGTTTATTCCTACTCTCTGCTTTCTGCTTAACCAATTCCTTATCCACAAGAGGACCTCTCCTCTTATTCCATGACTGCTAAGCTTCCTCAGAAGTCTTTGGTGAGGTACCTTGTCAAACACTTTTTGAAAGTCTAAGTACACTATGTCCACTGGATCATCTCTATCTATATGCTCGTTGACACTCTCAAAGAATTCTAATAGGTTACTGAGACAGGACTTTCCCTTGCAGAAGCCATGCTGGCTCTGCTTCAGCAAGGCTTGTTCTTCTATGTGCTTAGTTAATCTAAGTTATGTTTAATGGTCTTTTGTTTTTAAGGTGTTTTAGAGAGTTTTTAGTGTTTTTGTTTTCTGCCCTGGGCTCCTTCTAGGAGGATATAAATATAATAATAAAAAAATAAAAAAATAAAATAAATAAGAAATTATGACAGTCTCCTTTTGAAAAATCTTCAAATAAGATTTGATAATATACCTTATTTCTATATGGGCTTGGCGTGATTTCAGGGTCTAAGGCAGATGTGGGGAGCCTTTGGCCCTCCAGATGTTGCTAAACTACAATTCCCAATATCCTTCGCCAGATAAGCATATTCTGACCATCTTTAGATGTACATGACAAGGTTTAGTTGTTGCCATTGACGTCATGGTTGCTTCCACATAGATCCCAAGGAAATATAAAGACTTCTTCCTGATAGAATGTTTATATAACCCTCCAAGGGGATGGGCATCATCTGTGTCTTTCATAAACATGCTGTTAGGAAGGATAAAGTGCTTGGAATCCTTTGAGCTAGGATCAAGGGGGAACTGCAGAGCCAGTGGCCACCAAGCTGGTACAGATATGTAAAATGGACCCTACCCTGTGTGATATTCAACTAACTTATACTCAAGAGTTGAAATCCATGGAACTACTGTGAGTATAACTAATGTTAGAGCCCTTAAAAATGAAATCCTATACACTCCCATGAACACTGAGAAATCCTGGAGGAGTGTTATAGGATAAGCATGGAGAGGTGTCACAGCTCAGTGGTGGAGCATCTGTCTTACATGCAGAAGGTCCCAGGTTCAATCCCAGGCATCTCCAGGTAGGGTTGGGAGTGACTCCCTGTCTGACATTCTGGAGAGCTGCTGTCAGTCACTGTAAACAATGTTGAGTGAGATGGACCACTGAGTCTGACTCAATTCAAGGCAGCTTCCTATGGGGAGCCTATGGCTCTCCCAGTTCCTGTCAGCCCCAGCCAATATGGCCAATGGTCAAGGATTAGGGGAGATGTAGCCCTGCAGCATCTGGAGGGCCACAGGTTCCACATCCATGCTATAGGAGCTGTAGATGAGATGAGAGCAAACACTGGCAACTTGTGTGTCTTTGTGATATCTAGTTTATTTACAAATATACCAGCAGAGCAAGTCGATGCAAAAAGATTCCTGTAGCACACGGTACAAACACTAATCCTGCATTAGATCCCCAAACAGCATTCCTCAACACTACCTCCCAGTCTCAGCCATCCATCTAAATGTCAAAGCTTTCCATCTGCCTCTTTCTGAATCTGTGAGATTCCAAGGAATTAAGGGCACCAGGCTTCTTTTGTGAATCACCCATTAGTTGTAAGGTAGGCCCATTCACATTAATTCAAAATCATTTAAAATATTACTGTTGCATTAGATAAACTACATTTTCCTGCAACAGCTTTATCTGCAGCTATCCACTTCAAGGATAGGTTTTTTTTAATTTAAAAGGAAAAATAAATAAAAGAATACCATATTAATCAAATATGTGTTTTTCCTGAAAAAAGAAGAGCACTTTTATAAAGAACGGAAGGAGTTTCACACTGCTTTATTTTGTCTTGCATTCCAATATAGTATAAAACAGTCTCTATTCATTTTCAAAAATACTTTCATTACCTTGTGTTTCACTCATAATGCTTGTGTTAATTTGCTTAGCACAGTTATACCCCATCATTTGTGACGTCAGTCTTAATTTTTTGCTTTGAAGTCCATTGATTTCATGGGGTTTACTCTGAAAATGACTAACATTGACTATCACCTGGTATTTGTGAACTCTTCCAATATTTAACTCATTGTCATGATCATATAAAACAACATCATTTCCTTCTCTTTCAGTACTGACCCTTTTAATATTAATAGCAATATTTTAGGATCAAAGCTGAATTTTTCTTCCAGAACAACTTCATAGCTTTTCTTCATAGCTTTCAATATTTGTTTCCCATGATTTCTAAAATTGTAAGTTCACCAGCAATTTCACAGCCTTTGTCCAAAGAATTCTGAATAATATTTGATATCATTACCAGGGTTTGAAGACAGATATTTTGACATCCACAAACTATGCCATTTTAAGCACCATGAAACTATTGGGTGATATCCAATATATTCAGAATAGACCCACTGAGATCAATGGAGCTAAGTAACTTAAATCCATTGATTTCAATGGTCTACTCTTAGTACGGCTTAGTTCAAGAATGGGGAATCTTTTTTGGGCCCAGTGTTGCATTCCCTTGTGAAGAACCTTTTGGGATCCATATACCAGTGGTAGGCTGGGACAGAGGCAAAGCTGGAGGACCAACAAATTGGACTCTTAGCTTTGTACCATGCATAAGTGAGACAACAGGAAGCTGCCTTATACCGACTAGCTCAGTACTGTTTACAACTGGCAGGGCCTTTCCATGGTTTCAGGTGGAGGACAATCCCAGCACTACCTAGAGATCCCAGAGACTGAATCAGGGACCTTCTGGATGCAAAGCAGATGCTCTGTCTCTGAACTACGATCTCCATCCAGGCAAGTAACGGGCAGTGTGAGAGTTCAAGGACACATTCTAATCAGGCATCTGAGGGCACAGACCAGGGCTGGTGAGGAGGGGTGTGGCCTGAGGAGTGTCCTGTGGACCATATAGAAAGAGCTGAAGGATTCCCCATTCCTGGCTTAGTTTGATATCACCCATTGTTACTAGTCATAGAACGGCAGGGGATTGGCATTCAAAATTTCTGCCCTCACAGCATCCATTACCAACTCCCCCCCCTTACCTGCCCCCAACCCTTCTGTGAAACTGAAACATAGGAAAAGCACTTGGGTGTTTACATTTCAGAATTTCATTCAAATGGGAAGAGGTAAAATAGTTGTCATCTATTACCTTTTTTGCTTACAGACCCCAGAATAACAAGAGTACAGAACGGAAACCTTCATACAGCTTAACCATACAGTTGCCATGATTAATACCCCACCAATTTTAGCTGCTCTTCTTCCTTACATGTAAAGCTTCTTCTGATCCAAACACTTTTGCATATAGTTCACAGATTTTTCTCTTCCTACATGAAGGAAAAGGTATAAACAAAATGTGAAAGGACCCCAATCCATCATTAGGTTTTGAAACTAATTGGGTAGCAAAATTAATTCTCAAAAACCAATCAAAACCACATAACAACTAAATCTTCAAATAAGTAAATTTACTCAAAATACGTCTTTTGCACTATACTGAAGTTCATACATAACCCTTGAAAGAGGAGGCGTGTGCATTGGGAGGGCTTTCATTTGTTCTCACAAAACCCCTTACTGTTCTTTTTTTCCTCTGGGCCCCCCAGGTAAGGTGGTATTAGTGGTGATTATGTGTATTCTTAAGATTATCTCCCATCTCCACCAAACCAGTCCTCCTGCATTTAATGCCTCCAAAGTATTATTAATGATGCTCTAGGTTCTGAGAGGTGATGAGTTTCAGGGGTGCAGCATTTATTTACCTGGATTTGGTTTTCCTTTGGAATGAGGACACTTATGGTGTTTTGTAATATCTGTGTGCATTTAGAAGAACACAGGTTGAGCACATGGGCAGGCACAGCATTAAAAAATCCAGCAGACAACCAAAATCCCCTGCTCTTACAACAGGTCTTGCAGGCATCCAGCATCCATTCCCCAAGATGAGTGGATGTTTGTATGAGTGTATGTTGTGAGTGAGTGTGTATTTTTTTGTACCGTATATTCCGGCGTATAAGACGACTTTTTAACCCTGGAAAATCTTCTCCAAAGTCGGGTGTCGTCTTATACACCGGGTGTCATCTTATTAGGGTTGCCATATTGCCCGGATAGCCGGGTTTTACCCGGATTCTAAGCATGCCACCTGGCGCCTGGCTAGCCCCTTAGGTGGCCCGGATTCTCAGCTTTCATTTAAAAAAAAATTAAGTTTCTAGGTGGTGCGGTTCTCGAGATATATATAAAAACATCAGGCACCCCCCCCGGTTAAATCTTTTTTTAAACTACTGTATAGCACTTCGTAGCTTTAACCCCGCCCGTTCAGGATTTCAGCCAATCAGTGAAGTGTTTGTTTGGTGGCAGTGTCTGCAAAACTTCATTGCGAGGCCAGAAAATGGTGGTTTCCCCTCCTGTTTATCTGAAAATCTCATAAATTGGGTAGGTATATACATTTCAGTTTTTCCCCCTGTTGTGTGTAGCAGTCAGATCCTGGGCAGTGTTTTGAAAACCTTCCCAATAGTTGCTTTTGGGGGTAAAAACAGTGCTAATCCCATATGTCCAGAGTAAATCCTATTGAATTCAGTAGGAATTACTTTTGAGTAGACATGATTATGAATGTGCTGAAAATCAATGGGACTTTGGAGTGAATGTAAAAAAGAATTGTGTTTGTGTTCTCTTTCTGCCCCCCCCCCAAGTCCTATTTTAAAGCAAGTAGGCAGGGCTTACTTAGGTACTGAAGTTTTTATTCTGTAGGAAACTAATACTGATTTTTAAAAAACTAATACTGATTTTTCTGCAATGACCAATTGGTTTGACAATAAACTATTATATGGGCTGTATGTATTTATACATCTGCAGTGTGTGCGTGTGTGTATGGAGTCTTTCCAACACCCCTGTGAGGTAGGGTTGGAAACCAAGGCAGCTCACAACAAGAAATAAAGCCATTTAAAATCCAATAACCATAAAAACAAGTATAAACAGTTGCAAAACAGTGTAAAGTGGCATGATTCAGAATTTTGGGTTGTGTGAATGAAGTTGCTTATCACTTGAGGTTGCATTTCTGTCCCTGTTTGAGTAAGCCCCATTGAATACGCTGGGACTTGCTTCTGAATAAATAAATTTAGGATTGCACTATAAATATCTTTACAGTTTGTGTAAATAATAAATATATTTGATAGTTATGCATATATAAATATTTCTTCATTTATCATATTTTTGGTTTTTGGTTAGGAATCCTGACTGGTTGTGAGATGCTTAGTTTTTTGCCTTATAGGAATCTTGTTGTGGTTGGTATGGTATTACATTTAGGAAAGTGTTACTGCCTTCTGTATTTTTTTTTCCTATTTGCATTTCACTTATCTTTAACCTCACTCCGTTACAGCCATAGAAGCAACAGCAGCATATGCAAGATAATTAACTCCCATTAGTGATAAGAACAAGAATTTATAATTATTATTTCAATTAAAACAAGAGGCTTATCAATACTTTGAAGAGGACCAGATATTTATTTTATTTCTGAGCCCAGGACTGGGTCTTTCATGATGCCCGGTGTGTGTGTGTGTGTGTGGGGAGCAGGAGAGTAGTCGATAAGACAGACATCCTGGCATTGATAATCAAATTAACAAGGTATGTGTGGGGTTGTTGTACACTTCCAGGCTCAGTTTCATTTTGAGTATGGAGGTGGAACCTGTGTAGATGTGGTTATCAAAGGGAGAAGAAATTTTGAGTTAAGCAAAGCTCTGCTTTTATAAAACCTAAGAAACATACAGTACTTTGAATGTCTGAGTGCCTGCACCACTGGAATACTGGAGGAACTTGTAAAACTTGCTGCAACAGTATTTAGAACTGAGCATGCGGTGTGAAAGACTCCTTTTCCTAACATTTTGGCTTGTTTTTCTCTGATTGTGTATTTTTATTGTTTTTACTATATTTGTAAGCTGTGCTGAGCTCTGTTTTTAACAGCAAAAGGGCAGGATATAAATTCTCTTAATCAATCAATAAATACTCCATAGTGTTGGAAACTAGAGTCTAGGCATTTAATGTTGCTTTTAAAAAAAAGATTTCTCACATCTTTCCCCAGTTTTTGGTGGTAATTCCTAGGCACAAAAACAAAACAACTGGACAATCCAAATATTAATATTTATAAGTTTATAAGTGACAGTTTTCCTGCTAAGTACCTGCATGTCATAAGCAGGGGTAGTCTTATACGACGAGTATATCCCAAACTCTATATTTTAACTGGAAAAGTTGGGGGTCGTCTTATACGCCCAGTCGTCTTATACGCCGGAATATACGGTATATGAGTTTTTTGTATTTATAATTTACTATGTGCCTGGGGAAGAGGTCTTTCCATCAAGCGGGGAGACTTGAGGGGGCCCCAATTGCTGTAGTGACGGGCAGAGGGAGGTATGGTGTTGTGAGAAGGATGTGCCAGGTAAGGGGAACGCGGCCCAGACATGTAGTGGCTGTGCCTTGTTCCAGTCCTTCTCATACCCGCAGGGTTGTTGGTTGTCCTCTCAGCCAACTCTCAGATCTCCAGTTGCTGCTCCTTAATGCCAGATCGGTACATAATAAAACCTCCCTCGTCCATGATTTGATTGTGGATGAGACAGCCGATCTGGCATGCATAACCGAGACCTGGGTGGGCGAACAGGGAGGAGTTAGTCTCTCCCAGATCTGCCCACCGGGGTATTTGGTACAGCATCATGGTAGATCTGAGGGTCAGGGAGGCGGGGTCTGTAAGAGTTGCATCTCACTCACCAAGCACCATGTCCATGCAGTTACTGGTCTGGAGTGTTTGCACCTTGTGCTGGGCCAGAGGGACAGACTGGGAATCCTTTTGGTGTACCGCCCACCTTGCTGCCCAATGGCTTCCCTAACTGAGCTGACGGAAGTGGTCTCGGAGGTATTGTTGAGATCCCCCAGACTTTTAGTAATGGGGGATGTCAACATCCATGCCGAGGCTACTTTGTCTGGGGCAGCTCAGGACTTCATGGCCACCATGACAACCATGGGGCTGTCTCAACATGTTAGTGGCCCAACACATACATCGGGGCATACTCTTGACCTTATCTTTGCTACTGGACATGGGGATAGTAATCTGGATGTGGGGAGTTTTACATCTCTCCTGTTGTCATGGACAGATCACTGCTTGCTGAAGTTTAGACTCTCAGTGGCCTTTCCCCTCTGCAAGGGTGGGGGACCTATTAAATTGGTCCGCCCCCGGAGACTAATGAATCCTGAAGGTTTTCAAAGGGCTCTGGGGGATTTTCCGGCTGATAGGACTGGCGCTCCTGTCGAAGCTCTGGCTAATCTGTGGAATGCAGAGATGACCCGGGCTGTTGACACGATTGCTCCTGTGCGCCCTCTCCTCTGTAGAGCTCATACAGCTCCTTGGTATACTCCAGAGCTGAGAGCGATGAAACAAGATAGGAGGCGGCTTGAGCGGAGATGGAGACGAACTCCCGACGAATGCAATTATGAGCTGGTTCGTGCTTCTACCAAGCTGTATGTGGGAGCGGTAAGGGTGGCGAAAAAACAACATTTCGCTGCCACTATTCAGTCATCTCTCTCCCGCCCAGCGGAGCTTTTTAGAGTGGTTCGAGGCCTACTCCATCCAGGCCTACAGGACATGGTAGATACATCGGTGGCCCGCTGTGATGAGTTTGCTGAGCACTTCCAGCATAAGATCTTCTGCATTCGCCGGGACCTAGACTCCCACTTAATAGCAGTTAATCCAAATGAGGTGTCCGGAGCACAGTCTCGTCATGTTTTGTTGGATGAGTTTCAGTTGCTTCAGTTCGAGGACGTGGACAAGGTGCTTGGACAGGTTCGTGCAACCACTTTGGTACTGGATCCTTGCCCCTCTTGGCTAATAAAAGCTAGCAGGGATGGAACAGTTGGCTGGGCCAAGGAAGTGATTAATGCCTCTTTACGAGAGGGAGTGGTCCCTGGCTGTCTGAAAGAGGCGGCGGTGAGACCACTCCTGAAAAAACCTTCCTTGGACCCAGAGGATTTCAGCAGCTACAGACCAGTGGCGAATGTTCCATTCCTGGGCAAGATCTTGGAACGAGTGGTTGCTGACCAGCTCCAGGCGCTATTGGATGAAACCGATTATCTAGATCCATTTCAATCGGGTTTCAGGCCTGGTTTTGGCACTGAGACGGCCTTGGTCGCCCTGTTTGATGACCTATGTCGGGAGAGAGACAGAGGGAGTGTAACTCTGCTGATTCTCCTTGATCTCTTAGCGGCTTTTGATACCATCGACCATGGTATCCTTCTGGAGAGGCTTGTGGAGTTGGGAGTCGGAGGCACTGCGTGGCAGTGGTTCCGCTCCTACTTAGCGGGTCGTCTCCAGAAGATAGTGCTTGGGGAACATTGCTCGACACCGTGGGTTCTCCAATGTGGGGTCCCGCAGGGTTCAGTTTTGTCTCCCATGCTTTTTAACATCTATATGAAGCCGCTGGGTGCGGTCATCAGGAGTTTTGGAGTGCGTTGTCATCAGTACGCTGATGACACGCAGCTCTACTTCTCCTTCTCATCTTCTTCAGGTGGGACGGTCGATGTGCTGAACCGTTGCCTGGCCGCGACAATGGACTGGATGAGAACTAACAAACTGAGACTCAATCCTGATAAGACTGAGATGCTGTTGGTGGATGGTTTCTCTGATCGGATGGTGGATACCCTGTCCTGGATGGGGTTACACTCCCCCTAAAGGAGCAGGTTCGTAGTCTGGGAGTCGTTTTAGACTCTTCCCTCTCACTCGAGGCTCATGTAGTCTCGGTGGCCCGGAATGCGTTCTACCAACTTCGGTTGGTAGCCCAACGTCCCTATCTGAGTAAGGAAGACCTCACATCAGTGGTACATGCTCTGGTAACCTCGCGTCTGGACTACTGCAACGCGCTTTACGTAGGGCTACCTTTGAAGATGGTTCGGAAGCTACAGCTAGTGCAAAATGCGGTGGCCAGACTGCTAACAAGAACCAAGCGGTCTGAGCATATAACACCTGTTCTGGCTCACTTGCACTGGCTTCCCATATGCTTCCGGGCAAAATTCAAAGTGTTGGTATTAACCTATAAAGCCTTATACAGCGCGGGACCACAATATCTGTTGGAACGCCTCTCCCGATATGAACCTGCCCGTTCACTACGGTCTACTACGAAGGTCCTCCTCCGGGTCCGGACCCATAGGGAGGCCCGGAGGGTGGTGACAAGATCTAGGGCCTTCTCAGTGGTGGCCCCCGAACTATGGAATAGTCTCCCCGAGGAGGTGCGCTTGGCGCCGACACTATCATCTTCTCGGCGCCAAGTTAAAACCTTCCTCTTCTCTGAGGCATTTTAATTTAAGTTAATTTAATTTTAAATTGTTGTAATCTGATTTCAGTTTGTACAGTTTTTATATACTCTGTTTTATGACATTGTGTAATTTTATTGTATTTTTTGATGTTCACCGCCCAGAGAGCTATTGCTAGTCGGGCGGTATATAAGTTTAATTAATAATAAATAAATAAATAAATAAATGCTTTCATGGAGCCCAAACCTAGCTAACTCTCTTCTGTGTCTGGCTTTGTCTGCCTCAAAAACTGCCAGTCTGTATAGACTCCGTGCTTATATCATATCAGGTGAGAGGAGACGGGAAGAGGCCTTATTTTTTTCATACATTTCCTTAGCCATTGTTAAGACCAGCTTTTGAGGACCATCAACTCAATCTCCAAGCTAGGTTTGGGCTATTCTGGTAAATTTCTTTTCCACCTGGTTTTGACTACTTTAGCAGTCTTTCTTTTACTGTGACAAGAATCACAGGGTTGGATGGGACTCCGCGAGGTCATCCACCTCAGCCCATAACCATATATATATATGGGATGGGTGAGAAATTCAGTTCACCTTGCAAGCCAAATCTACCAAATTCGCCCTTTCTGAAACAATATGAGAACCAAAACATAGCCATCCTTCAAAATTCACACATTCGAATTTTGCTGTACAGTTCTCCAACCAATGTTTACCAAAATGCATATCTTAGGGGAATGTGTGCATAAAAATCAATATATGAGTGAAAATAGCATACAAAAATGCATTATATGAAAAGCAATTGCTTGCAAAAATGTGTACATAGTCAAAACTGCCTACAAAAATGTGTTTATTAGGAGAAATTCACACTAAAATGCTGGGGAGTTTCACGAGGTTTTTAAAAAAATCACAAATTGCTGCAGAAATGTGAAGGAACTGAATTTAACATTAGAAAAATTAGAAACGGAGAGAGCCTAAATTGACAGATGTTTCAATCCCACTGCAGACCTTGGCCAAGCCACTAGCTCACAACAGCCATGAGGCTGAGAGACTAAAGCACTGCTGTGAGATCCTTGGGGGGAAGGTTGGGATACAAATATAACAAATGAATAATAACTGTAAAAACTACATGATAGGGAAAATTGGTTGTGGTACCTAAACCCAGTCATCCATCAAAATTTGATTATATACGTTACAAAAAATCTGATTTATGCATATACATTGATAAAGAATTAATTATTGTCAGAGAATAAAAACAGAGCTTTAAATTAGAGATACATTTACAGATTATTTATTCTTACCTCTCCTCTTTGCTAAGATCTGCTAGTCTAAAGGCCTTTCTTGTAAGGATAAAGCTAAATGGGGTGAAACATTACACGTCAATGTTGCATACACAAATATACTGATTTTTTTTAAAAATATGCAAGCAAAGTATTTGTGCTTATGGGGAAAATGTTTTTGAATGCAGATGGCAGATGTTGTAAAGAGTTACATCTTACCATGAAACTGCAAGCACAATGGAAAGCTATGTGCAGCCTGTTGGTCATAAAGCCTGACTTGCCCTGTGGAAGAGGTAAATGGTGCTGTTGCTGATATTAACGTTGCCAAGAACATTAATGACCTTTGAAAGCAGAGAAGGAAAAGGAGCCTGGATGCAATTTCTGTACCCCCCCATCCAGCCTGCACCCTACATAACGAGCTGTTGGAAGCCCTAACAGTGCTTGCTGACCACTGGAGTGGCAGAGAGAGCAAGAAACAGGTGCCTACCATCTACCCTACCGAAGGTGATCAGTTTTCCTGGGCCACATCCATACCAAACATTAAAAGCACATTGCTTTCCCTAAAGAATCCTGTGAGCTGTAGTTAGTTTTGGTATTGGGAATAGTAGCTCTCTGAGGGGTAAACTATAGTTCTCAGGTTTCTTTGGGATTATATGTACAATGTGGATATGATCCAATGGTTTCTGATACAGGCTTGAAACATGGTTGACCCTGCTCTCTCGGTAACTATAAATGAAATCATTTCCATGTGCTTATTGCTTCTAGCTTCTCCGGCTTGGATTTAAAATAAAAAACATTTTGCAAACATTTCTTTATACTAATCTCATTCACACAAGATGGAGAGTTTAAGGTTTGTCTCCAAGAGGCTGGGCGTCTTGAAAACAGTTACAAACCTTTCTACATTCATTGATTTGGGGGTTGTATCCAACTAAGTTACAGTCCAAAGTTATACCCACTGAAATTTTGTTGTTGTTGTTATGTGCCTTCAAGTCAATTTCGACTTATGGAGACCCTATGAATCAATGACCTTCAATAGTATCTGTTATAAATCACCCTGTTCAGATCTTGTAAGTTCAAGTCTGTGGCTTCCTTTATGGAATCAATCCATCTCTTGTTTGGCCTTCCTCTTTTTCTACTCCCTTCTGTTTTTCCCAGCATTATTGTCTTTTCTAGTGAATCAGGTCTTCTCATGATGTGTCCAAAGTATGATAACCTCAGTTTCATCATTTTGGCTTCTAGTGATAGTTCTGGTTTAATTTGTTCTAACACCCAATTATTTGTCTTTTTCATGGTCCATGGTATGCACAAAGCTCTTCTCCAACACCACATTTCAAATGAATTGGTTTTTCTCTTATCTACTTTTTTCACTGTCCAACTTTTACACCCATACATAGAGATCGGGAATACCATGGTCTGAATGATCCTGACTTTAGTGTTCAGTGATACATCTTTGCATTTGAGGACCTTTTCTAGTTCTCTCACAGCTGCCCTCCCTAGTCCTAGCCTTCTTCTGATTTCTTGACTATTGTCTCCATTTTGGTTAATGACTGTGCCAAGGTATTGATAATCCTTGAGAAGTTCAATGTCCTTGTTGTCAACTTTAAAGTTACATGAATCTTCTGTTGTCAATACTTTAGTCTTCTTGATGTTCAGCTGTAGTCCTGCTTTAGGTTGTGAATCAGAACAATCAGATGCTGTGGCATCCCCATTTCTTTTAAAGTATTCCATAGTTTTTCATGATCTACACAATCAAAGGCTTTGCTGTAATCTATAAAGCACAGGGCGATTTCCTTCTGAAATTCCTCAGTCCATTCCATTATCCAACCTATGTTTGCAATAAGATCTCTGGTGCCTCTTCCCTTTCTAAATCCAGCTTGGACATTGGGCATTTCTTCCTCCATATATGGTAAGAGCCTTTGTTGTAGAATCTTGAGCGTTACTTTACTTGCATGGGATATTGAGGCAATCGTTTGATAATTACTGCATTCCCTGCTATCACCTTTCTTTGGAATTGGGATGTATATTGAACGCTTCCAGTCTGTGGGCCATTGTTTAGTTTTCCATATTTCTTGACACATTTTTGTCAAAATCTAGACGGATTCAGTCTCAGTAGTTTGTAGTAACTCTATTGGTATGCCATCTGTTCCTAGTGATTTGTTTCTTCCAAGTATTTGAAGACCAGCTTTCACCTCACATTCTAAAATTTCTGGTTCTTCATCATACGGTTCCTCCATGAATGAATCTGTCATCCTGGCATCTCTTTTATAGAGTTCTTCAGTGTGTTGCTTCCATCTTCCTTTTATTTCATCTTGGTCAGTCAGTGTGTTCCCCTGTTGATTATTCAACATCCCTACCCTTGGTTTAAATTTCCCTTTAATTTCTGTAATAGTTCTCTTTGTCTCTATGTACTATGTGTTTCTATCTCCTTTTGCTTTCCTTCTCTCTCTAACCATTTTAAGTGTTTCATCAGTCATCCATTGAGGTCTTTCTCTCTTTTTAACTAGAGGTATTGTCTTTTTGCATTCTTCCCTGATAATGTCTCTGACTTCAATCCATAGTTCTTCTGGTTCTCTGTCAACTAAGTTTAAAGACTCAAATCTGTTCCTTATTTGATATTTATATTCTTCTGGGATGTTATATAAATTGTATTTTGGCATTATGATTGCTTTCTTCTTCTTCTTTAGCTTCACTCTGATTTTCGAAATTACCAGTTCATGATCTGTACCACAGTCTACTCCTGGTCTTGTTTTCGCAGAAAGTATGGAACTTCTCCATCTTCTGCTACCAATTATATAATCAATTTAATTCCTATATTGACCATTTGGTGATGTCCATATGTACAGTTGTCTTTTCGGTTGCTCAAAAATGTGTTTACAAGAAACATATTATTGGCTTCACAGAATTTAATAAGTCTTTCTCCTGCTTCATTTCTATCTCCTAAGCCCCATTTCCCCACAATTCCTAGTTTCCTAGAGATTCCCTACTTTTGCATTCCAGTCCCCCATGATTATCAGCACATCTTGTTTGGGTGTGTGATCAATTTCTTCCTGTATTTCTGCATGATATCTCTCCAATTCCTCTTGCTCTGCATTTGCCATTGGAGCGTAGACTTGGATGATGGTTATGTTAATAGGTTTCCCATTTAATCTCATTGATATCACTCGCTCAGACCTTGCATTATAGCTCTTAATTGTTTTTGCTACATCACTTCTCACTATTAAAGCAACCCCATTTCTTCTTAATTTCTCATTTCCTGCATAACATATTTTGTAGTTGCCTGATTGAAAATGTCCCATTCCCATCCATTTTAATTCACTCACATCAAGTATTGTAATGTTGATACATTCCATTTCTTGCTTGACCATTTCTAACTTTCCTTAGTTCATGCTTCTCACATTCCATGTTCCTATTGTGTGCATTGTACAACTCCGGACTCTCCTTTCACATCTGTGCGCATCAGCCTCTGGGCTTCCTTTCAGTTTTGACCCAGCTGCGTCATTAGTCACAGCGGTACTCGTACTTGTCCTTTGTTCTTCCCCAGTAGCTCGGTGAGTGCCTTCTGACCTGAGGGTCTCATCTTCCAGCACTATCTTGTGTTGCATTTTGGATACTCTGTTCTTAGGGTTTTTATGGTAAGAGATATTCAGAGGTGGTTTACCATTGCCTTCCTCTGAGTTTGGATGCACCCCTGATGGCATTTTTCTCAGCTTCTTCGACACTCTCAAACCCCCTCACCACATTAAGGTGTGTATCCTAGAGAGGGCCCATTGAAATTAACGGACCTAAATTAGTCATGTTCATTAATTTTGGTAAGTTTACTCTGAGTAGGGTTAGGGTCTGCTGCCTGTACAAATTAAAAGGCAATGATAAGAACAGACCCACATCTCTTTCCTCAATTCTTCAGTTTTATAGCACAGAGTTTCTTTTTTAATGTATATTTTTTTATTCAGAACAAGCGTTTGCAAGAGCTACATGCAATTGGTCTTATAGTCCAGACACTGTTAACTTCAACACTGGATTACTGCAATGCATTCTATGTGAGGCTTTCCTTGCTGGAGGTCTAGAAACTGCAATTAGTGCAGAATACTGCACTAATACTGCATAATATTAATACTGTATATTGCTGACAGGAGTGATATCTTATCAGCAGTTTACACCTCTGCTCAAATGCCTGCACCGGCTGCCTATTTATTGCCAGGTCAAGTTCAAGGTTTTACTATTAGTATATAGCAATGTCCTTAACAGCTTGGGACTAGTTTACAGACTTCTCAACCACTTCAGTCTGTAGAACTTACACTTTTACAAGTGCCATATAATGCTCATTCTGCATCTGCAAGGTGTCGATATTTTAGCATGGCCACACCTACGCTTAGTATGGCAGCACCTACGCTCTGAAATTCCCTGCCTCGTAACATTAGTACGGTTTTAAACACTTGCTAAAAACTTTTTTTTTAATTTCAGCAAGCCTATCCAGACATATAAATTATGTCTAATAGCACAGCATAAATATGGTTTTTCCATAGGGTTCTCTGATGTTACCTAACATATATTCCATATGCACACCAGACAATCTTGCATAAGTCTTTATGTTGCTCGGGCTCCCTTTGGGAGGAAGGGTGGGATATAAATTTAATAATAAATAAATATATATATATATTTGCATCTAAAAATATAAACACTGGATTTATTACCCCATAATGGCAGGTACAGACTTATCAGGTTTAGTATCATCTAAGGTGATTGAAATTGGAGCCTCTTCATCCAAAATCATTGCACAGCCACAAAAATCTGAAAGGAAAAAGGAAAACAAAATGACAACCAGAAGTACTCAATGCAGAGTACTATTTCCAGGCACACATCTGAGATAACCACACATGTACACTTACTTTAACATTCTCTGTTAGCCATTAAACATTTAGAACTCTCATACAGCATAAATCCTCCTGTTTCTCTAAATTTCCAAGGAACACACATTCTAATTTGTAGTTCTTTATAGTGAACATTTTTGCTCATTGCAACACTCAAAACATATTGATCTGCCTCCCCATCTCCCATTGCCATGTATAATTATAGTGCCAATAATGAAAACTACTGTACTGAAATAGCATATTGTATATCAAAGTTGTGATTAATGTGAGTTAAATAGAGAAAGTACATCAACACTGGTGACTGAATTATTCACATGAAGGCATGGGGACATCCCAGACTAGGCCTGCATATCTTGTGTAACCAGCTAACCAAATTCATCATTAGCCATATATTATGGCGTACCTGATGCCTGACAATTCCACCCAAACCCCAGGTTTTCCTTTTTTCTTAGCTGGCAGGAAAAGAGTTAAGAACTTTCTGGCTTGCCCTATCTCTATTCTTTGTGTCATCCACCAGCTTCATTCAAATAAAAAATGCCCCAGGGAAAGTTAACATGGAACTCTATGTAATGTGAAGTTTGGCCTAAAATGATGCTACATTTGGCTGACTGGGTCTTACACATTATAAATGCTCCTTAAAGAAAAGTGTTGTTCCACTGAAGTTACAGTAGGTGCACCTGGCACCATTTTTGTCAGTTTTTAGGTGCCAGGCTAAGCCCTTTCTGTTAACTTAGGCCTTAGGTGAATAATGTTGCTAACTATAGTAGTGCTCATCTTTTAGTCAGACTATGTTGCTGAGCGAGCATTTTATTTTAAATTGTCTTTTTAAATTGTTCTGGTTTTAAAATATTTTTATGTGTTGCATTTTATTTTTGTTGACTCACTTTGAGATGTTATTGCATAACCAATTGATATATGAAATTAATAACAAAGGCATTTCTAACTGTGGCTTTTCCACAGACATCTCTTGATCCAGCAGTATTTTACAGCCACAAGAGTGGCTGTATACTATAGTCAGCATGGATTTTTCACATTCCGCAATGTTAAATTAAAAATACCCCCATGCCATTCTGAGGCTTCCCATAAGCTCATTTCAAAACAAAACCTTGCAAAATGTATAGTCCTGAACTCAGAAACGCTTGCTTAACAACCCTCTCAATTTTCATGACGATGTACAAAATACTCAGAGAGAATCAAGAGTTCAAAGTGTAAAAAGAGAGAGGAAAAGAACAGACCCCTTTTGGACTTTTTTCTGTCAGAGTTCTCACCATTTGTTGAAATTAATTAAAAACGAGCCATGTTCACAGAGTGCCTGTAATCCTATTACTGACCTTGCCCCATATGCTGACCTTCATCTTCTGCAGTTTAAAAGTAAAAAAAATGCATGGCTGAATTTAATTAATTTAAGAAATTTCGCATTGAACTCAATTATAAGGCCAGGCATGCTCAGTAAGAACCAACTGTCAGTGTTCTAAAAGCCAGACTCCCAACTGCTGGGCTTACCTAATCAGGAGGCCACATCCACATGACACCTTTATTTCACTTTAGACAGTCATGGCTTCCCCCAGAGAATCCTGGGAAGTGTAGATTGTGAAGGGTGCTGAGAGGAGACTCTTATTCCCCTGGCAGAGCTCCAGTGGCCAGAGTGGTTTAATAGTCAGCCGCTCTGACTGAAGTTCTGTGAGCAGAACAGGGTATCTCCTATTATTTATTTATTATTTGATTTATATCCCGCCTTTCCTCCCGGTAAGAGTCCAGGGCGGCAACTCCTAGCAACTGTCAGCACCCTTCACTAACTACACTTCCCAGGATTCTTTGAGACTCTTATTCCCCTGGCAGAGCTCCAATGGCCAGAGTGGTTTAACAGTCAGCCGCTCTGACTAAAGTTCTGTGAGCGGAACAGGGTATCTCCTATTATTTATTTATTATTTGATTTATATCCCGCCCTTCCTCCCGGTAAGAGTCCAGGGCGGCAACTCCTAGCAACTGTCAGCACCCTTCACTAACTACACTTCCCAGGATTCTTTGGGAGAAGCCATGACTGTCTAAAGTGAAATAAAGGTCTGGTGTGGATGTGACCAGGGACAGCTTTGGTTTAAATTTGGGTGGGAGGCTACATGTGCCTGCTGTAGAATAAAATGGTGGGGAAAACGCTGAAAAGCAATGATACTGTTCACACTGTTTTCCTTTTGGAAAGGAAAGAGCCTTCCCCACTGCCCAGTGCCTACCCACCCAATCTCCTCCTATCCCCTTCCCATCCCCTTCCTCCCTCCTCCTCCCATTCCTGCCCTCCTCCTCCCCTCCCTGCCCCTCCCCAGGTCAGTTTCATCTATCCTAAACATGATTGCACAGGAGTAAATATCACTGAACTCAAAAAGCATGCACATGATCAAACGTGACCTCCTCCTCCCTCCCATCACCTCCCTCTTGCCCCTTCCCTCACCGTTCCTTCACCCCTCGCTTCCCCTCCTCATCCCCTTCCAATGATTCCAATCCTTCCTGGGAGGTCAATTTCAAATGGTAGTGTTGGAGAGCTTCTGCTCAACACCTTGGCCTTTAGCCCATGGTGTCCCACAAGGTCCCATCTTGCACTCTATGTTGTTTAACATTTGCATGTTATTTAACATCTATATAATGGGGGAGGTCATCTGGTGATTTGGGGTGAGTAGCCATTGGGATATAGATGGCACACATCTCTCTCTCATTTCCATTTGATTCCAGAGAATCTGCTGATGTCCTGATCCAGTGCCCAGAGGAAGTACTGGACTGGATGAAGGGTAACAAATTAAAGCTTAATCCAGACAAAACACAGGTGGTGGTGGGGCAGTAGCTTCTCCTATTGGTGGTATCAGCCTGTTCTTTATGGGGTATGTTCCCCTTGAGCGGTAAGGTTCTTGGACCCAGTCCTGCTATTGGATGCTCAGACAGCGTATGTGGCCTTTGCCAGCTTAGACTGATCTGCCAAGTGTGCCTTTTTCTGAGGAGGCCTTGGTTTCATTACAATTGATCTACTGTAATGCATTCTACATGGAGTTGATTTTGAACAGTCTTTGGAAGCTTCAATTGGCCCAGAATGTAGCAGCTAGGAAGATCGCAGGAACATGACTATGTGAGGATATTACGATCATTTTAGAACATCTGCACTGGTTACCAGTATGCTTCCATGAACAATTCAAAGTGCTGGTCATTATCCATAAAGCCTTAAATGGCTTGGCTCCAGCATACCTAAAGGACCTCTTCCTCCCATATCAACTTGCCTACACCCTAATATCTGATTGAGAGGCCCTTCTCTGATCCTAGACATGGGTGGATGCTACGCGAGTCGGGACACATGAGAGCTTTTTCTGTAGCTGCCACACACAGAGCTGTTCAGCTCTATTTTGCGAGATGTTCATTTGCAGAGCTTGGAAAAGTTACTTTTTTGAACTACAACTCCCATCAGCCCCAGCCAGCATGGCCACTGCATTGGGCTGATGGGAGTTGTAGTTCAAAAAAGTAACTTTTCCAAGCTCTGTTCATCTGGGCCCCTAACTTTTCTGCCACCAGGAGAAGACAACTTTGTACAGGTGGTCTTTCTATTACTTTTGGTATTTTAAGCTGACTCTGCTTTAGTTATTTGCTATCCTGCTTCTGTTTTTTAGCTTTTAATTGTGGATGGTTTTATTTTGAATAATGTTAGCTTTCTTGAGCGCTACTTTGGTAAGCAGAAAAGCGGGATATAAATAAATTAATAAAATGTCACAAATTGCTAATTGTGCTGAACTGAGGCACACATACCTGACTTCTTCCAGAAGGCTTCTTTGTAGTACATCATGCATTTAATGACAGAGCCCATGGGAACGCGCTGGATTAACTGGTTTCTTTTGGTTGGCAGTTCTGGCTTGAAATGAATCTTTGTGGTTAAGATTGGTGGGATGGCACTAATCACATACCTGCTCTGAAGAATATAACACAGGCAAACATCAGACCCCTATCCCAGAAGAGTAACCATTTTAGTGACAGACTAACACTTCTAGTTAAATGTTAAGAGTAACATTTATTGAGGCATGAGCTTCTCATGAAGATTTGTATAAAGAAATGTCACACACTTTCGAGATACGTTCACTCAGTACTTCAGTCAATCTGACATTTACATTTGTACTGGATGAAAGCTGGGAGCACTGTAGTGGTGGCCCAGTGACATCATTATCATAATAACAAAAGAAACAAGTTACAGAGAAAACAGTAAAATGTCACAGATCAAGCTCTCATAAGTACATCAATACAATAGATTCCAATGATTTCCCCAGTAGTGAGAGAAGCAGAGTAATACACAAGGGTGGGGCTGATTACATTGACTTAAAAGCTATAGCAGACATGCCCCCTGTTAAATGCATGCTATTTTTTATTCTTATTGGATTACCTTATATGTCTCATGGTTCAGTGTCTCTACAATGACACTATCATCTGACTGATCAATGTGGACTACAGGTCTCTCCAGCTTAACATTGCCTTTGAGTAGTTCCATTATCTTCTCTGTTATCTGTCCAGAACCCCCGACAAACTTCCTTTCCTGGGAACAGCACCAGCAGAATAAGAAGATAATACTCATGTTACTAAAATCATGATTGGAGTACTAGAGCCCGTCTTCAGTTAGGCTTGAGAGAGAGAGAGAGAGAGAGAGAGAGAGAGAGAGAGAGAAAGAAACATCCAGAGCAACATATTCCAAGTAATCACAACCAACAAATGCAATATGTTATAGGAGAGAACTTTTGAGAAACTGGACTTGGAAGGTTAAAAGGTTTGACACACAACTTAAAAACAGGCTTAAGTCAGTTATCCCCCACAGCTAAATGCAGAATTTTGGACTTAATACTATGTTCGGATTCTAATTCAATTCTTTGAATACCATTGTTTATGTTGCCAAAATGGGGACAGTCAATCACAAAAGGGAGGGATCTGCAGTCTCAGAGGAACTCCAAAATTTGCAAAAGAACAACAAATCTTTCGGAAAAGAACATAAGCACGGAGAAACCCAAGAACAGCCCAGTGAGGACTGAGCATGCTCAGTGCTCATGGGATGTTGGCTACTGAGAGGGAAAAACTGGAAAGCTGATGGGAAGGGGAATAGAATTGTGTCACTGGAAAAGGAAAACTGAGGAAAAGACACATAGATATAAAAAGGACAGAGAGAACTGCATCAGCGTCTACATGGCCTTTCTAGCTGCCACAGCAAATTGTCATGGTAGCACAGGCAATGCCTAGCCATCTCACCCAGAATGCTAGGCACTGAGAAACTCCCCTTTGATCCTTTCACAGAGTCCAGGCAAGGCAGGGAGTTGGAGGCAACCAGCTCAGCAGCCACCATAGATGAGAACCAGGCCCAGCAGTGAGTGAGTGGGTGAAGGTCAAACCGGTGAGGAACCCTTATAAGTCCTGGGGCCCATGGCCAGTGCCCAATCTGGTTAACTGCTGGCACCAGCCCTGGACCAGAATGTGAATTTCACAACCATATCTGTCCAAAGGCAGGTTGTTCTGTTATGGGATAGAACAGTGATTCCCAGCCTTGGGTCCATGATCCCCAGAGAGGCCAGCAAGTCATCCTGCGGGGTAGGGTGTGAAGAGCCAAGGGAGGAATTTATTATGTTTTTTAAAAAAAGTCTTCAGGATGGCTGAAACAAACTGAGCAAGTGTGAGTGACTTCTATTCCCGCCTCCTCACCCCACCCCTCAAGGAGACCAGCTGCTGATTGCTCTTCCTGAGCTCCACGCTCCTTAACCCCTTATGGAGACGAGTAGCCCCAGACTTTGCATGCTGCACTGACTTGTGGCGGCAGCAGCAATAGCAGAAGGCCAGCACAGACATGGTGGCAAACAGGTACTGAGAGGGAGAGGGGTGTGTGTGTGTGTGTGTGTTGGGGGAGTCCACTGGCCTTCTCAGAACCCCTTCCCATAACCCACCAGACTCCTGCAATGTGAACAACACAGAAAGAGGCACACAGCAGCAGCAGCAGCACACTCTCCCCTCCCTGTGCATTTTCCTGTAGCCCCACACAGGCCATTACCAGGCTAAGGGGAAGGGGGTGGTGACAGGTGGGAGGGAAAAGAAGAGGAGGGCACTCCTTACTCCTTTGCCTCAGAAAGAGAGGGAGAGAAAGAGGCAGCGGTTGAGGAGGAGTCCACCTTGGTATAAGGGGACAGGAGGATGGAGTGAGAGAAAGAAGTGGAGTGAGACCATGTGCATTTGTTTTGAGGTCTCACTGCCACCACAAGTCACTCAGAGAAAGGAAGAACCTAGAACGGACACGCGGCCCACTTTACTCTAACCCTTCCTCCCTGCCCTCATGTCCTGAGTGCCCTCCCTCCCACATGGCTGCCCCTCTTCACTCTTCCAGCTGCTACCGCCTCTTACTTGCTGCCTTCTTTTGACCCACTAAACCTCTCCCCACACACAACTTGACATACCTTTCCTCCCTCTAACCCTCCCCCTCCTTTCACATAATTTCTATCTCTCTTTTATTTTTATCTCTGTCCACTCACACTCGCCTGCCCCCACCCTGGCACCCAAGTTTGCTCCTATTTTGATTTTGCCTATAGGCTTGCATGAGCCATGTGTTTAAATTTATTACATATTTATTGGACTTTATTTTCCTGCCATGTGGATTTCTCTTTCTTTTGCCTCTGTTTCTCCTCCTGCATGCAAATTGTGGTGATGGCCAGAGTAGCAGCAGCAGAAGGACCAGCAATTTATATGTGGGGGTCATTAAATTTGTTGAGGTTATAGAGGGGGTCCCGTACTCATAAAGATTGGGAACCACTGGGATAAAGTATCTATAATGCATTTAGTATAATTACGAATGAGGTGATAAAAGACAGTTCATTGTTATCATATCCATATGCCAGGTCATGAGAATTCATAATTGATCAAAGCAAAGAGGAAGCCCAAAGCACAATGCTTCCAACTTATGAAATATTCCTCTAAGTGGAGACCATAGTGCTGTCTACAATGCATTCCCTGAAATGGTTTCTCTTTTCATGTTCTCAAAAATAACGACACTATATTCTACATTCTGTTCTAATTGAAGGACATTCCAAAAGACCATTGTAATTATGGGAGCCTACAGGTAGTATTGTAGTTGCATGTAAATTTAGCTAGAGACCCTGGTGTGACACAGGATTCTTAAGTACACAGTATCTCGCTAGTAACCATGGCAACTAAATTGGATCATTATCACAACAGCACAGTAAACACTGCAGTTATGGAGTGGGTGAATGGGAGAGAGAGAGGAAGTAATATTAATCAGTATTAATCAAATGTCAACAGGAGTCTAAATGTGGTACCACTAAAAAATAGTTTTCTATTTGGTTGTCCCAGGACTGTAAAACCACATTGTGTTCTTGCACAATTTCATTTCTTCATCAGTTAGAGAAGATGCAATACTGCTCACTCCATTTCTCTCAAAAGGAAAGATTCATGTACAATGTTACATACCTGCCCTCCATTGGCTACAGAAAAGATCCTGATTGTTCCTCCACACAGCTTCACATACCACAGGAACCAGAGAGCAGAGACCATATGTGGCTCAGAAGTGACATTGATGTCAACAAAGAGCGTAGCGAAATCCCTAGTGGTTCTTTATACAATAAAACGGTAATGAAGAAAGATTGGGAGGCATTAATATTATTTTGCTTTGCATTAGCAGTACTTCTGCTAAAGGTATTTATTAGGGTACTGAATAAATAAAGATTTTCTTTATTAGGCCCTCTAAGCAGTTCTGCTACTTTGGGGTG
The DNA here is from genome assembly GCF_030035675.1 of Rhineura floridana. NCBI lineage: Eukaryota > Metazoa > Chordata > Lepidosauria > Squamata > Rhineuridae > Rhineura > Rhineura floridana. The sequence goes on along the minus strand of NC_084484.1, from coordinate 92,592,000 downwards.
TGAGGGGGTTGGCCTGGGAAAGGGCTTTCTGGTAGCCCCAAACCTGTGGAATTCTCTCCCAACACAGAGGAGTCTGTAGCATGATCATTATTCAGCTTTTGTCATAGGCTGAAGATGCACCTCTTTGTCCTGGCCTTTGACAGCTGAATAGTATTTTTGTGACCTATCTGAAAGTTGTAAATTAATGCAATGATGATGTTTCATTTTGTTTTAAACTGTATTGCTCTTGCCATTGTAAACTGCCCTGGTTTCATCCCTATGGTGAAGGATGGGTAAAAAAATCTAATAAGAATATCTCTTAGAAGGGTATGAAGAATATATTTTCTGAATCTGATGAGAAAAGATAATTTGAGCTCCTCTTTATTCATTAGGTTTATAGTGCTATTGATTTTTCAGATTTTATTGCATTTATTAAATCCCCAGATGTTATCACTTCCACTATAAATCAATTGTCCAAAACCTCTACTAATTGCAAATTTAAGACTTAGGACCATCAAACTTCAGACAGAATACTAATATTGGTCTAGACCAGGAACAATCAACTGATGGCTTCATGTGGCTCCCATCTAGGCTGTTATTCTAAAAAGCAATATGAACACATAATTCTATGGATTCAACATACTCTAGCCTTATTTATTTAGTGGCTGCAGTCAATGATTAATATTTGCTTTTGGGGAAACTGCATTTTGTATTTACTAGTAATATTTTTAAGGAAATATTTTTCAAAGGAAACGTTGACAAATTGAAGGAAATATCAAAAATATTAACATCAATATTTTTAGACATGATTTTTTTTAGAAAAGAATTCTGTTTCTGAAAATAGCCACAGAAAATCACCACATAAAAATCTGATCAACAATGATAGCGAACAAATGAACTAGTGGAAAATTTGATAGCAAATCCAAATTGGGTGGAATTCTAGCATATTCTTAGTGATTGCCCTTTGGTCTTCTGGAGGTGCCGTAAGTGTCTGCATCTATAATTTATGGAGGCTGTAACACATAAAATCTGTCAAGAGTATTCTGCACTTTTTCAAGTATGTTCTACAATTTTTCCTTTTGGATCCCAAATGACTAAAGGCACTTTCCTGTATTTCTCTAGCAAAACTGTGTATTTGTGTTTGGTTGTTTCCCTCTTGAGAGAGGCAACACAAATTAGCATGTGGTATGAATATACATGCAGCAAGTTAAGAAATAAGCATCATGCTAAGGAAAAAAATTCAAAATAAATCAAATCACCTACTTGGTCCAGCAATGTTTGTCAATGAACTCTTTCATTGTCATTTTGTCCCATTCTGCAGCATGAGGTGCATCCCAAGGTGCTTCAGCAGGAATCTGAAGACAAAGGGTGGAAATGCATTACAGTTTTTATAAGCTTTCCTTATTTGCCAGACTAGATATGTCAAGATCAGAACAGAACTTTCTTCCATGTACCAAGAGGTCATCCAGGAAATAGTCTAATTCCACAGTCCCTATCAACATGCTCATGTAAATATCAAAATATTAGCAATTCTAGAAATATATCCTGCTTCATAGATGCAGAACAAATCTATGTGGAATAAAATTAAACAGGTAATTTTTTGTATTCAGAATCAGGAGGATATTGTTTTAATCGGCCAGAACAGCTTAAATGTGCTTTGAAGACAGGAAACATATTCAGGGATGTTTCATTTTTTTAAAAACTGTATTGTTTTTGCCATTGTAACCTGCCTTGTATCTACACTATATCTACATTTAATATTCTCTAAGCATACAGCGCAATCCAATACATGCCTAACAAGAAGTAAACCCCTGAGTTCAATGGAACTTACAGCCAGGAAAGTGAGCAGGGGAGGTTAACCTTTTTTGACCTGAGGGCCACAGTCCATCTTATCCAGCTCTCCAGAGGATGCATGCCAGCAGCGGGTGTGCCATGCATTCTCTCATACATGCACACATGAGACACACAGGTGCAAAACTGCTGTCTCAGCTGATCCATGCAGATCAACCAGGGAGACAGCATTATTGTCCCCTCTCTGTTCATCATATGATCAATCTAAAGACTAGGGAGGGAGCAATCTGCATCCATGTTAGGGTTCTGGGCTCTATTCACCCCAGCACTGTATCTACTTTCTTTCTTTCTTTTTTGTTGCTGCAGCCGAAAATCAGTGGATTCTGATGTGGAGCGAAGAAAAATTTGCTGGGGGGGGGGGCAGCTCAGGCCAACAAACCAGGGGATAGCCACCTCTGGTGTATACGATTGCAGTCTTATAGTCATTGTCTTATTCACACTTAAAACACTATTGTTGGCCAGATAATTATTTTTCTGTTTCAGCCAGTTTACAATGTATCTTTGATCTAACTACCAGAAGTGATGACAGCAACTCAAATACAGAAATACCCCAATTACATATAAAAATGAGAAATATAGACGACCTAATTTTAACTGCAAAAGGGGTGCATCAATATGGGTTATTAGCAAAACTCTGCCCACACCTGCCACTTAGATCTGCACAGCCCCTCTCCCTAAGCAGTTTCTCAATCTGCAATAGCACATATTCCATGTCTGTTCTGAAGGTTCTATACTCTGTGACCATTACACACGGTACAACTCTGCTTATGATATGGCTTGGCTTCTTGTCAAACTGAATGATCTAGTCTACACTGAACTGAACTGAACTCTACACTGGGGCACTAATCATGCTGGAGGATTCAAATTTATTTGCCCCGATAGACTTCACAATGGGTGATTCAATATCTATGTAGATGAAGAACACTTCTTGATTCTTGACGGGTTCTTAGTGGGTACTATCTACATAAAGACAATGATTTTTCATGTGAAAATTTTTACAAATATTTTATAAATATTGCAAATATTTATTCAGTTATCTCTTCAGTGTTCCAAGCATACCTCTTTTCCCAGTTCATCCATTGTTCTCCAAAAATTGTTAAAATCTAGGTATATTAAAGGATTCCACACTGGAGGAAAGGCACCATGGAATGGATACGACTTTCCCTGAAACAGACAAATATATGAAAACTATGGATTTGTTTTCTGGCATTAGTCTTAAATCTCCAAAGATATAATGTATGTGTTATACTGGCCAAGTCAGTTATAATCAACAAATAAGCCTGGGAATGAACCCACAAACAGTAAGCAAACAAGGAGATTACTTCATCTGAAGACACTAGCTAATAAACAAAACTAATTATGGTATTTATGGTTTTCACAAGATTCCAAAATGTAATTTCCATTTCTAGGGGGAAAAAAGATCTCCTTACATGCTGGTATATCACAGTCACAAGCAAAGAAAGGTATTCCTTATGGTGAGAAATACAAATATGAGCAAAGGACAAAGCAAACCCTTTACGTCACCTACAGATTTGTCAACAAATATTTACCTGAATACAAATGTTTCTGCTACTTATGTCATCTATGTGACTTCATGTAATGTCACCAAAGTTCTAAAGTAAATGTCACCCTTACTTTGGGACTGCAATCAGGAAAAGAGCTCAGTCCTGATTTGCATGCATGTTTGAATGCATCCTTCATGCTATGTGGCTTCTTAGACTGAAACTGCTCTAAACTGCTTCCTCCTACCGGGTGGAAGGGTGGGATATAAATCAAATCAAATAATAAATAAAAACAACATTCCTCTGCACAGATTAAAAGACTTTACAAATTTTCAAAAACAACAATTATTGGTCCCATTCATCCACACCTCCAAACTGAGGTCAAAGAACTTGTAATATAATGCAATAAATGAAGTTCATCATCCAACTGCTTCAGAAATAAAGGTTAATTATTACTATGGATGTGTATTTTGACCTCAAGGTATTGCAGACATAAAATCTCCTTAAGCGTTTTTTCCATTCCTTCAGCTGTCCCCACAGTTATGCTTTTGCAAAGATGTCCTCAATTTGGTCTTTGGTACAGAAACCCAAACTAGAAAACATTTCATCTTCTAAGCAAATACAACTGCTATCTTATTAACAGAGGCTTGCCCCAACTATCCCAGCAAATGCTAAATTTCAGTTAAGAAACAGACAGGCCTATGTAAGTTGGGCTTTGCCTTTAAATCCATGCCCTGCATTTCCCTAAATGGAGCAGCAACCAGTATATGGTAACTCAGTAAGGTAAGCCTGCAAAGCCACCCTCCCAACACTGGTGTCACTTCAGCATTGCTATTGAGAGGGTGGGTCTGCAGCTCTACCCCACCACGCCAACCACTGATGCCTGGATGGGAAGAGCAGTGTGTGGCATCTTCTGGCTTAAAAGGGCCTGCACAGGCACCCAAAATATTGCTGTACGTAAAAAAAAAATAGTGTGATGAAAATAAATAAAACTGCAGATGACTTTTGGTAGATAGATACACCTTGCTTAATCCTGTGTTACTGCTCAGAGCAACAGGGAGATAAAGGGTGAGTGTCAATGCTCTAGTGCAGGCTTTTATCTAAAGCAGCTCTGCAGTTTTAGCTATTAATCCAATCGGATTTACAGAAACATGAGAAAACTTGTTCAGTTATTACAGCCAAGTATGATATGTCCTTAATTCTTTGTTAGCTCATAATCACACCTTCTGGGAAAAGAGGAACATGTTCATTCCAACATAAAATCAAGAAAAAAAAACCCCTCATCAATCAAGATAGCAATTTCTCTTCAACAGTTAGAAATACATCTTTTGCCATTTGTTCTAAGTGTTTTGTATTCTGATCTAAAAAGTCAACTGAGAACTTGTGTTTAAATCAGTGGATAACATCATAGCCTGAAAGTTGGGAAGAGCTTGTAATGTAGCCAAGATGACGTGCTTTTCTTATTGCATACAATTTTGGCTATGATACGCTATCGCTTATTTTTACTGTTTACTTTTAAATGCCATCTGACCTTCAAAAATCTCGTTTTTGTCATTTGTGTATGTGTGTGTGGCAGGGGAATAAGGCCAACAACTATGCAGATTCATGCATGTCTATTTAGATGTAAGCCCCACAGTGTCTAGTTGAACACTCACAGGAATGGATGCACAGAATTGCAGATGCAGTTGTGAAACCTCTGCTGTATGAGCAAGTTTATGAAAGTGTCTGTTAACAAACCAGTAGACATTAGGCAACAAGGAATCAGAAGACCCTCTGTTGCTCCTGTCTGCTGTTTCTCAGAATCTAGTTCTATTTTGTCCTCACACCCATAGCAGTGCGAGACTGCGCTTATCTTTCACAAAGCTACTGTGAAACAAATCAGCTTCTGGGTTGAGTGTCAGTATAACACTGGCTCAAACATTGGCCCTGTATTCAAGTGTCCTGAATTCTTTGCCACCACACCTACTTGATGTTTACTTTGACATTTAAAGTCCTAAATGTCTTCGGGCCCAAATATCTGCAAGAATGCCTATGCAAGAACACATTTTTCCATATTGATTTGACTGTACTCCATATTGACCTGACTGTAAGATCAGCAGACAGGCTCTCCTGGTGGTCCCTCTACAGGGTGAAGTGTGTGGTGTGTGGATCCAGTAAAGGGCCTTTTCAGTGGCAATTCCTTGCAAGTGAAACTCCTTCCCTACTGAAGTGTGTCTGGCCCCACATCTCTATAGTTTTAAGTGGCTAGTTCAAACACATCTTTTTTCCGCAGGGGGCGTGTGAAGGAGAGACCTGATTGCTGCTGCTGTTAGTAATTGTCATCTACTAATTTATTTTTTAAAGTGTTATTTTATGGATTTTTATATATTCGATTTTGTTGTAAACCACACTGTGGCTTGTGCAAATGGCAGATCATGGCAGATTAAGCCAGTGGCAATTAACAGCAGTTTGTGTAATGACAGTTAGTGATAACAGCAACCAACGTTTTGTGGTTAGGGAAGCACTTTTGAGGAACACCAAGTAAGGAACAGAAACTCAGAGCAGCAGCCATTTCAATCACTGCTGTAAGAACTGTTCAAGTACAGTTGCTCTGTTGAACACATCAGTCTCCTTTTTGTATTATTTATGAAGTTTGGTACTGCATATACTACAGTCTATTCATTGCTGAAGTTAAATAAGAGTGTCCCACCAGAAAAAAAAATGAGTGAAAAAAGGATTTCTTAAAGGGAAAAAAAGGTATAGTTAGGGTTGCCAGATGTCTGGTTTTTGCCCAGAGACTCTAGATTTTTGGGATCATTTTCAGGTCTCCAGGTAAATCACCGTAATCTCCAGACTCTCAGCTTTCATTTTTAATAAAATTAAGTTTCTAGGTGGCTTGGTTCTCAAGATATACATGAACACGTCAGCCGCTGCTGCCCCCGCAACATTAAATGAGCTCGTAGCTGGCAGCTCTAACTCTGCCCTTTCAGGTTTGTAGCCAATAAGTGTTGACCTTCTGGCAATACCAAGACCATATTGCAAGGCCTGAAAACTGTTGTTTCATAAATTGAATAAGTATATAGTTTTCAGTCTTTTTCTCTCTTATGTGCACATTTCAAACAAGTTTAAATTTTCCTACGCTGTTGAAGAGGGCAGGGTTTTGAAAACCTTCCCAAAATGAAGCTTTAATCCAATACTCACTTTTCTGGGAGTAAAGCTGCAGTGCTAATCCCACATACCTGGAGTAAACCCCATTGAATTCAATAGGATTTACTTTTGAGTAGACATGGTTAGGAGGACTGTGCTGTAAATTAATGGGACTTTTGAATGAACATAGCAAAGAATTGTCTTTGTGTTGTAAATCTGTCTCTCCCCCTTCAATCCTATTTTTTAAAGCAATTAGGAAGGGTGTATCACTGCTTTTATTATGTAGGAAACTGATACTGATTTTTTTTCCAAAACAAATGTTCTGCAATCACCAACTGGTTTTGACAATAAACTATTATATGGGGTGTATGTATTTTTACATCTCCAGTGTGTGTGTGTGTGTGTATCCAGAGTCTTTCCAACAACCGTGTGAGGTAGGGTTGGTGATTGGAAACCAAGACACCTCACGGTGGTTGCCGGCCAGCTCCAGGGGCTCTTGGATGACACTGATTATCTTGATCCATTTCAATCCGGTTTTAGGCCCGGTTTTGGCACCGAAACAGCCTTGGTCACCCTGTATGATGACCTTTGTCGGGAGAGGGACAGGGGGAGTGTGACTCTGTTGATTCTCCTTGATCTCTCAGCTGCTTTTGATACCATCGACCATGGTATCCTTCTGGGGAGACTCACGGAGCTGGGAGTCGGGGGTACTGCTTGGCAGTGGCTCCGCTCCTACTTGGTGGGTCGTCACCAGAAGGTAGTGCTTGGGGAACACTGCTCGACACCCTGGACTCTCCATTGTGGAGTCCTGCAGGGATCGGTACTGTCCCCCATGCTTTTCAACATCTACATGCAGCCGCTGGGTGCGGTCATCAGGAGTTTTGGGGTGCGTTGTCATCAGTATGCTGATGACACGCAACTCTATTTCTCCTTTTCATCCTCTTCAGGTGAGGCTGTTAACGTGCTAAACCATTGCCTGACCGCGATAATGGACTGGATGGGGGCTAACAAACTGAAGCTCAATCCAGACAAGACCGAGACGCTGTTGGTGAGTGCCTTCACTGCCCAGATGGAGGATGTTCATCCTGTTCTTGATGGGGTTACACTCCCCTTGAAGGAACAGGTTCGTAGCTTGGGAGTTCTTTTTGATCCTTCCTTGTCTCTCGAGGCCCAGGTTGCCTCGGTGGCACAGAACGCTTTTTATCATCTTCGACTGGTAGCCCAGCTACGTCCCTATCTGGACAGTGATGACCTCACCTCAGTTGTTCACGCTTTGGTAACTTCTAGGTTGGACTACTGCAATGCGCTCTACGTTGGGCTGCCCTTGAAGATAGTTCGGAAACTACAGCTAGTCCAGAATGCAGCGGCCAGACTACTGATGCGGACCAGAAGGTCCGCTCATATAACACCCGTTCTGGCCCGTCTGCACTGGCTTCCTATTTGTTTCCGGGCTAAATTCAAAGTGCTGGTTTTGACCTATAAAGCCCTACACGGCATGGGACTGCAATACCTGGTGGAACGCCTCTCCCAATACGAACCTACCCGTACACTGCGCTCGACATCTAAGGCCCTCCTCCGAGTGCCATCCCATCGAGAAGCTCAGAGGGTGGTGACCAGAACTAGGGCCTTCTCGGTGGTGGCCCCCGAATTGTGGAATAGTCTCCCCGATGAGGTACGCCTGGCGCCAACGCTGCTATCTTTTCGGCGCCAGGTGAAAACCTTTTTATACTCCCAGGCATTTTAAAATGTATCTTAATAATTGTTTTTATCGTGTATTTTAAACAGTATCTTATTATTGTTATATTTTGATGTTGCTTGGTTTTTGTTGTTTGTTGTTTTGATTTTTGATTCTGTTATATTTACTGTATTTATATATTTTGCTTGTTTTATCTTTTATGTACACCGCCCAGAGAGCCTTTTTGGCTTAGGGCGGTATATAAATAAAATAAAATAAATAAATAAATAAATAAATAAATAAATAAACAAGAAGATATAAATCCCTTTAAAATCCAATAACTATAAAAACAAGTATAAACAGTTGCAAAACAGCTTAAAGTGGCATGATTCTGAATTTTGGGATAAGTGAGTGAAGTTTCTTATCACTCAAGATTGCAGTTCTGTGCATGCTTCCTTGTTTGAGTAAGCCCCATTGGATACATTGGGACTTGCTTCTGAGTAAACAAACACAGGATTACACTACAAATATCTTTACAGGTTGTGTAAATAATAAACACATTTGACGGTCATGCTTATATAAATATTTCTTCATTTAAAGCACATGACTTCCCCTGAAGACTCTTCGGAAGTGTAGTTTCCCGCTCACAGTTATAGTTCTCACCACCCTTAACAAACTACAGTTCCCATGATTCTGTGGTGTGATTCATGTGCTCCAAATGTGTATTGAATGTGCTTTAAATGAATGGTGTGGATCTGCCCTAGGTATGGTGTGCATTCATTAGTGAATTGAAAAGAACAATTTTAAAATATACTTTTTTTAAACGGGTGAAGGGCTGTAACTCAGTGATAGGGCACATGCTTTGCATGCAAAGATCCAAAATTCAATTTCTGGAAAAGACTATTTCCTGGAATCCTGGAGAGCCAATGCTAGTCCATGTCATCAGTACTGAATTAGATGGTACCAAATGGCCTGAGTCGATATAAGGCAGATTCCTTTGTTCCTAAAAGTGGAAAGAGACCCAAGGGCCACAGTGACTCCAAAATTTATTTATGTATTTTATTTACAACATTTATATACCACTTTATTGTAAAAAACCTCAAAGCAGTTTAGAGAAGGCATTAAAACAATAAAATTATTAGCAAAAACAGTTAATGATTTATGTAACTTTAATGTTGACAATGAGGACACTGAACTTGTCAGGATTATCAATACCTTGGCACAGTCATTAACCAAAATGGAGACAATAGTCAAGAAATCAGAAGAAGGCTAGGACTGGGGAGGGCAGCTGTGAGAGAACTAGAAAAGGTCCTCAAATGCAAAGATGTATCACTGAACACTAAAGTCAGGATCATTCAGACCATGGTATCCCCGATCCCTATGTATGGATGTAAAAGTTGGACAATGAAAAAACTGGATAATAGAAAAATCAACTCATTGAAATGTGGTGTTGGAAGAGAGCTTTGTGCATACCATGGACCATGAAAAAGACAAATAATTGGGTGTTAGAACAAATTAAACCAGAACTATCACTAGAAATAAAATGATGAAACTGAGGTTATCATACTTTAGACACATAATGAGAAGACACGCTTCACAAGAATCACAATAATGCTGGGAAAAACAGAAGGGAGTAGAAAAAGAGGAAGACCAAACAAGAGATGGATTGATTCCATAAAGGAAGCCACAGTCTTGAACTTACAAGATCTGAACAGGGTGATTTATAACAGATGCTATTGGAAGTTGCTGATTCATAGGGTCGCCATAAGTCATGATCGACTTGAAGACACATAACAACAAGGGTCTCACACATGTCAGCAATCATGCCATAGCATTTTGCACTAACTGCAGCCCCCAGGTCAGATTGTGCTGCATGGGGATTTCTGTGACCTTGGCTGACTGGCTGCCAGGATTTTTTAGTTTTGGGTTAGGAATCATGATTGGTTGTAGAATGCTGAGTATTCTGCCTTATTCATAGGGATTTTGTTGTGGTTGGTATGGTATTGCATTTAGGAAATCATCACTGTCTTTTCTTTTTCTATTTGCATTTCATTTACCTTTAACCTCACTCCCTTACATCCATAGAAGCAACCACAGTGGTTCCATGTGCTCGGCTCAATCCCCTTAAACCCACTGATGATGCACCTTGTTGATTGCATAATGGTTTGTTTCTTGCCCACAATAGTGGTAAAAGGAAATTCACATACTGGGAAGTGTGGCTTCAACTGCTGTTGTTCCCAAGCTGCTGCCTGTGAAGGTAGACCAAACCATGTGTGTTTTCTCTCTGTCGATTATTACTCACTGGAATTGGGCTGGCTGTCAAAGTGCATTTATAGCAACCCACAGAGTAGGCAGGAAAGGGTAGAGAATCTTCTTACTCTTACTCATTTCTCAAACCTCTTTCTGAAGTGAAGGGTCAAATATGTACAGAAGTTTGGAGCAGCCATATTAAGAAGTAGGGGCAGGGCATTCCAGGCAGGAGGTTGCCAACCCTGCTTGGATATGGATGTCTTTGTATGGATGTCTTTGCAGAGGATCCCTAGTCAAGCTTTACCAACAGCACAATCCAAAGTATATCTACTCAGAAGTAAGTACTGTTGAGTTCTATGGGGTTTAGTAAGTGTGTTTAGAATTGCAGCCTTCAGGGGCATCCATCTTTACTCTCTGTGCTCACATCTAATACCTCCATGACGCTAGGCTCCTTTCTTCCTACAATGGCCTTCTGGTGACTGGCCTTTCCTTGAGGGCACTTAAACCCTTCTTGCCAGAAGCAAGTAAGCTTGATTAAATGTTCCCTACCCAGGCTCCATCTTTTAGTTAAGATTTCTTAATTTCCAATAAGAGAAATGTTTTTGTTTGAATTGAATACTCCAAGCAACTGTGGTTGATGCTTAATGTATCATGCATAATGACATCACTCGGGCCTGCCCCTGTGATATCACTTGGGCCTGCCCCTGTGACATCACTAGGGCCCACCCCTGAAATCTCAAGGTTTGGGATGCTTCTGACCTGGCAACCCTAGGTGTAGTCGTTCAGGGTCTCAGGGGGTCTTGGACCACTTACTTTGGGGGGGGGCTGGGTCCCTATGTCTCTAGCATGCTCTGAGCCAATCAGAAGGAAAAGCGAATACGTTGGTCACTAAGAAGAGTCTTTTAACATGCTTCCTTGTCCTTTCCTTTTGATTGGAGCCAATAAAAGTGAAAGGAGGTGAGTCAGCCACTGAGAAGGCTCTTCTCAGTGGCTAACACAGTCCCACTTCATACTCCTGGAAGGTTATAGAATCTTAGAAGGGAAAGTGGCTGTGACAATCACAAAGGGACCTGGCACTTCTGAATTTGAGGCGTGTAGGGTATTGGCTAGTGGTGTATGGAGGCTGTACATGCAACACTTCAAATTAACTATCCCACACACAATTAACCCTCATCCCAATGAAGAAAGAAACACTTCTCCTACTCCAAATATTTCCACCAATGAGCATAGAATAAATACACAAGAACCCTTTTCACTCAGCTGTCAATAAATCAACAGAAAAGCCCTACTTGACATCTATACACTTCACATCACAATACATCAACAAATGTTTTCCTATGTACAGTGCTGCCAAAGTAGATGTAGAAATTTTAATTCTTACATTTTTATGTAGGATAGTTTTCTCAGCTATATTTACTTTGTATGTTTCTATGCCAAGTTCTTTAGCCAGTCGCAGAATCCGGTTCTGGGTAGGTCCTATGTAGGCGCCACCAACATCTACATAGTTTACTTGCTTGTTCTGTCAAAAGAGAGGAAAAAGCAGAAATAAAAGAGCTAATGGATGCCCTGCACCAGAGGATCACATAAGTGCTTATGCTTCATAAAAGCAAATAAATCTCCTCCTCAGAATTAGGCCTATTTCACACATATACTCTTAGAAGTATAGTTATACATTTTATAGTATTAAGCGATACATATGATTGTGGAACCTTTTCCACAATTAGCGCCTTCTTCCAGCATGTCCTATGCTATAACACTTACACAAAACATAGTCATAGCCTGCTTTTTTAAAAAGCTACTTACCCTAATCGTGAAAGTCCGGCCCCCAACTCTGTCACGAGCCTCTAAAACCACAACATTAACTCCAGATTCAGACAACAACTTAGCTGCTGACAGACCTAAATCAAAATAAAACAGCCTTTTATTTTCAATAATTTGCTTCAATATTTAAAAAAATACTGGGTTGTATCCAACAAGGTTGTTCCATTTGCATAAGACTTCTGCTTGCACAATGGAACGCCTCCTCCCAATCTGCTCCAGAAGGTTAGGGAAACCCCAGAACAGATTTGGAGGACACCAGGGAGGGAGAGAAGAGGGAGAAGTTTAATTGCATGAGTGATGCATGTCAGGGCAAAAAAAACACATCCTCATCAAGTCTGAAGTGGTGGTGGAACGACACCTTCCATCATAGTGAGACACACTAGGAACTAGCTAGGAACTGAAGACAGTTCATAAAATCATAGAGTTGGAAGGAGCCTATAAGGCCATCCAGTCCAACACCCTGCTCAATGCAGGAATCCAAATAAAGCATACCCGACAGATGCCTGCCCAGTTGCCTCTGCCTCCAGTGTTGGAGAGCCCACCACCTCTCTAGGTAATTGGTTCCACTGTTGTACTGCTCTAACAGTTAGGAAGTTTTTCCTGATGTTCAGCTGAAATCTGGCTTCCTGTAACTTGAGCCGATTATTCCGTTCCCTGCACTCTGGGACGATGGAGAAGAGATCCTGGTCCTCCACCGTGCAGCAACCTTTCAAGTACTTGAAGAGTGCTATCATATTTCCCCTCAGTCTTCTCTTCTCACGGCTAAACATGCCCAGTTCTTTCAGTCTTTCCTCACAGGGTTTTGTTTGCAGTCCCCTGATCATCCTCATTGCCCTCCTCTGAATCTGTTCCAGTTCGTCTGCATCCTTTTTAAAGTGTGGTGTCCAGAACTGGACACAGTACTCAAGATGAGGCCTAACCAGTGCCAAATAGAGGGTAACTAATACTTCATGTGATCTGGAAACTATGCTTCTGTTAATTTAGCCTTAAAATAGAATTTGCCTTTTTTGCAGTCACATCACACTGTTGGCTCATATTCATCTTGTGATCAACAACAATCCCAAGATCCTTCTCACATGTAGTACTGCGAGCCAAGTATCCCCCTCTTATAACTGTGCATTTGGCTTCTTTTTCCTAGGTATAGAACTTTGCACTTATCCCTGTTGAATTTCATTCTGTTGTTTTCAGCCCAATGCTCCATCCTATCAAGATCCCTTTGAATTTTGTTTCTGTCTTGCAAGGTATTAGCTATCTCTCTTAATTTTGTATCATATGCAAATTTGATAAGCATTCCCTGCACCTCCCTTAGTTGATCTAAGGGTGAGTGCAAATTAACTGAAAAATTTATTTTATTTGATCTGGGGGTGAAGATACAAATTAAATTAATTGATTTGGTGTGATTTGGGTGGGAAAGTCACCTCCTGTTGAAATGTAAATTCTAACAAATATTTTTAAACGTGCATCTACATATAAATATTGGCAAAGGTGTTTTATGCACATTTGTGACTTCTTTTGTCCTCTTTCTCAATTTTGCACATACTCTTCTTTTAGTGATGTGTAAGTGGCCACCCTGGAAGTAGATTAGATAAAACCTTCTTAAAAGTAAAAATAGCTGGATATGCAGTGTGCTAACTAGTAGCACATTGGCTAGGAATATGGAACACTCATATGAGTGAGTAGGAAATTTATTAAGAACACAAAATATCTCAGAGCTCCCAACAATCTGAGGAAGGAAGTAGGCTTACTGCCAATCTTCCTTATGGTGGTAGAATATAATCCAATTATTGCCATGCTGTGCTATCAGCTAACACAGAGGCAGGAGGGAAAAGTCATCTGGAGTGCTGTATCTATTTTTCAGGCCTAGGATCAGAAACCTGGAAAGGACCTCAGTGCAGTGCAGTCTTACAACAACGCAGAGTTCAAAACAGGAAAGGCGGGCATGCCATTTTAGATTTTTAAGCTTATAACATCTACTTCTTTCTGTTCCAGAGTCTCACCAGCTCAAAGCAAAACAATAAAAAAGGGAACGCTTTATCTGTTCATCACTCCAACTATGAATCGGGGCCAAACTTGACATTAGAAGCAAATGGACGCAGCAGTTCTTTAAAACAAAAAGCATATTCAGGAGTTGGTAATCAGAAGGAGAGGAAGGTGAGAATTCATCCTTTCCCTCCTGCCGTTTTCTTTCCAAATTCATTTGCATACCACACTGCTTCTCTCTCAGTGTTCTAAGTGTATAAATGTGGCTGTGGAGGCTACTTGAAAACTCATAACTATGTGGTAACCCAGCCATTTGTAGAGTCTGGCCACATAGCTAACTGGTGAAAAATGTGAGGCAGTGGGGCTGAGGCAAAATTAACTTTAAAATTAGGTTGAATGCTACAGACATCAGGCTCCACGTGAAGCTGCGGCCCCTACCAATTGACCCATAGGGAGTTACAAGTGGCCACCAATGCCCACTGGCTCTGTTTGTCCAGTATTGTCAGCCACCCTGGGGGTAATTATACAGCCACAAGAGTGGCTGTATACTATAGCCAGCATTGATTTTTCACATTCCGCAATGTTAAATTGAAAATACCCCCATGCCATTCTGATGCTTCCCATAAGCACATTTCAAAACAAAACCTTACAAAACTTATAGTCCTGAACTCAGAAACGCTTGCTTAACAACCCTCTACATTTTCATGGCGATATACACAACAATCAGAGAGAATCGAGAGTTCAAAGGGTAAAACAAGAGAAAATCCAGACCCTTTTTGGACTTTTTCCTGTCAGTGGTCTCAGAATTTGGTGAAATTAATTAAAAATCAGCCATGTTCACAGAATACCTGTAATCCTATTACTAACCTTGCCCCATACTCTGACCTTCATCTTCTGCAGTTTAAAAGTTTAAAAAATGCATGGCTGAATTTAATTAATTTAAGAAATTTAACACTGAAGTCTATTGTACCGTTGGGCATGCTCAGTAAGAACTAATTCCTAGTGTTCCAAAAGCCAGATTCCCAGCTGTTTGGCTTGGCTAATCAGGTGGCCACACCCATGCCAGACCTTTATTTCACTTTACACAGTCATGGCTTTCCCCAAAGAATCCTGGAAAGTGTAGTTTGTGAAGGATGCTGGAGAGGAGACTCCTATTCCCTTGACAGAGCTCCAGTGTAACAGTCAGCCCCTCTGACTGAAGGTCTGTGAGGGGAATAGGGCATCTCCTGGCAGCTCTCAACACCCTTCACAAACTACACTTCCCAGGATTCTTTGGAGAAAGCTGTGACTGTCTAAAGTGAAATAAAGGTTTGATGTGGATATGGCCGTGACAGTTTTGGTTTAAATATGGTTTACATGTGCCTGTTGTAGAATAAAAAGGTGGGGAAACCCCTGAAAAACAATGATACTGTTCACAATGTTTTCCTTTTGGAAAGGGGCTTTCCTTCTGCCAGTCCCACACATCCAATCTCTCCCCTCCTCCTCCCTCTCCCCTCCCCTTACTCTGCTTCTCACTCCCTGCCCCTCCCCAAGCATATCCAAAGCATGATTGTACAGTAGTAAATCCTACTCAACTCAAAAATCATGCAAATGATGAAATTGCCCTCCCCTCCCCTCCTCCCTATCACCTCCTTTTTGCCCTTTTCCTCACCCTTCCTTCACCCCTCCCTCCCATCCCCTTCTAATCCCCTCCCCCTCCCTCCCCTCCCTGTCTCATTCCCTCTCCTGTCTCCTACCCCTCCTCCATGGTGAGTTTTACCTATTCTAAGCATGATTGGACAGGAGTAAATCCCATTGAACTCAATAAGCATGCAAATGATCAGACCTGCCTTTCCCCTCTTTCCTCTCTCTCTTTCCCATCCCCTCCTTCCCCTCTCTCTTTCCCATCCCCTCCTTCTCCTCTCCTCTCCCTTCTTCCACCTGTCCCCTCTCCCTTCCTCCTCCCCTGCCCACTCCAGCCCTCACACCCTCCTCTTCATCCTCCCCCCATGGGATCTGCCCTACAAATTTGTCAAAATGCAAACACAATTTGGGTTGGTCTTTCACAGTCCAAACCACTTCCTCCAGTTTGAAACACAAAAGCCTGTCTTCCCCATCATATGACACTGACAAATAAAAAGGCTTTGAAATTGAGAAAAATACATTTGACACAGATTTCTAGGATAACAAATGAAAGAAATATAATTTTCTAGATTAGATTCCCTGTAGAAACAGTAGTAACATAGGAAACAAGCAAAGTAAGAAGAACACCAACAAACATACAAAAATGTAATTCTCCATCTTTGGAGATGGCAAGTGTTGCCACCTCTCACCATATGCTCAAAGGCACATGTTACCAAATTGTTCCAAGCTACTCATGAAGTGGATTGGACTGTGAAAGACCAACCAAATCGTGTTTGCATTTTTACAAATTTGTAGGGCAGTCCAATATCTTAGAGAGGAGGTCAGGTCTCCTGTTCCCCTGGTGCATTCACTATAGCTGCCCAATTTCCCTGCTTTTAAAAGTTTGATAGAAATATCTGTTGGCTATAAGTACATTCTTAAACTGCAATGATTTTTTTGCTTATTAGTTAATCTTTCTTCCTTTATTATACTTCTCAGCACTTTCCGAAGAGAACGAAGCCTGTTTTCCAATATGTCACAAAACACAAATTTGACTGGTTTCCAAGCTCTTGGCATAGTATATAGTGTGCTTATTGTTTGGTCAGGATAAATAAGTCATAGCCACTTGAACGGTTTGCCCAAGTGTTTCCATAGCAACTCAACTCAAGCTCCACCTACTTGAAGGTGCTACTAAAAGAAAAAAAAATCTGTATCTCATTTTGATTCTGAAGACCTTAAACTACTATTGCAACATTCAGCACTAGTACTGGCATACCTAGAGTAAAAGCCCCGTCAGTTCCATCACATTCAAACACAGATGCACAGGGATATATACAATTTGTGCTACAACCCAATAAGATAAAAAGGGAAGATAAACTACTACCAGGGTAAAGATTGGAACCCAATTTTAACAGCTGTCCCACATATCTGCTTAGTAGACAATTGCTGAATAGCACTCTCTTTGTAGCTAAAAGTCAAAAACAAAACGTTTGCAAATCTATAAAAGCCACTAGGTCTCATAACATAATTTTACACACAGTAAGGGTTTCTTAACCAAGTACAAAAAGCAAAAGCAAAAAGGACAACTCAATTTGGCTGCAATCCATAGTATGCTCTGTAGCAATCCCATTCATATTAAATGGACTTCTCTTGTGTAAACAAATTGTACATTGAGGGTTTTATCTTAATGTTACGTTAAACAACATGCATAAACTGTTTGTTAACTGTGTTCCAAGTGGCAAGGCATCCTGCTCGAATCTACTCAACAATACAACCATGTGAACCTTGGGCTGGTGTTGCAATATCCCTCACACTAATTAATTAGTGTGTATCAATTTTTTCCCAACTATGAATTAGTCTAAAATTATTTACTTATTTAAACACCTGTACAGATGTAACAAGGAGCAAGTCAACAGAAAGGAAGCTCAATAGTTCTTCATAAATGGTGTGCATGCTGCAACACCATCCAAAAGAAGCCATGGGTTAAATTAAGTTATATATGTCAGTTTTGGCATTATGGGTTATGAGAACATAATACCGATATAAAAATAAAAAATACATTATTATTTATTTTATTTTGAAAAATTCTTTTCATATTTCTAGACTGTTTAACATTAAAACATATCTAATCTTTGCCTAATATAAACTAAAACATAACATAAGAGCATGGTATAAAATCATTAGTGCAGCACAGAAACATAAACAGTAAAATAAAACGGCAAAAGTGCAAAGGTAAAAAAACCCAACCTTAATGGTCAGGAAAGCCTGGGCAAAAAGCTATGTTTTGTGGGTTATATAGTAATTTCAGTCTGAATCTGTGCAGAGGTAGGTGTCCTTTAGTCTGTTGATTTCAACATGCCTAATTACAAGGGATCAGGCTGTTAGTGGCCATGTTCATATGCCACATTTAGAATAAAATAAACAAGCCAAATTGAGCCATAGTAAGCCTTGGACTTCCATTAGGGTTGCCAGGTAAGAAGCATCCCAAACCCTGAGTTTTCAGGGGCGGGCCCTAGTGATATCATTAAACATGATACATTAAGCATCAACCCCAGTGCTTGGAGGATACCACCCAAACAAACAAAAAAATTATCTGACTAGAAATAAAAATAGAAATCTTAGCTAAATGAGGGTGTTCCCAAGTCCAGCTGAAGTGACGGGATCATTCTTTCTCATCTGGTAGGGTAGAATTTAGCCTACTTGCTTCTGGCAAGAAAGGTTTAAGTGGCCTCAGGCCAGGCCAGTCACCACAAAGCCATTGTAGGAAGAAGAGAGCCTAGTGTTGTGGACAAGTTAGATGGGAGCACTCAGGAGTAAAGAGGGATACCCCTGAAGGCTGCAATTCTAAGCACCTTTACTAAGAGTCTAAGCCCCATAGAACTCAACAGGACTTGCTTCCGAGTAGATATGGTTAGGATTGTGCTGTTGCTAAGGCTTGACATGGATCCTCTACAAAGATATTCATATCAAAGCAGGATTGGCAACCCCCTGCCTGGAATGCCCTGCCTGCCTTTTAATGTGGCTGCTCCAAACGTCTTTACAGACTTGATCCTTCACTGCAGAGAGAGGTTTGAGAAATGAGTAAGGGTTAAGAAGATTCTCTACTCTTTCCTGCCTACCCTGTGGGCTGCTATAAACTCATTTTGACAGGCAACATAATTCCAGCGAGTACTTAATTACTTTAGCCATTTTTATCTTGGTAATTGGTAATATATATATGCTATTTTAATATATATTGAATTGAATATTTAAATATTAAATATATTCTATGTATTTTAATATGCATATGAAAAAGTTTTTTCTAAAAAGAAAAAAGAAAAGGAGGAAGGTGACTTTTTTATACAGAAAACGTCTCATTTCATTCCTTTACATGATTTTCCGGTGCAATTCTTTGCCAATTAGCACGATAAAAAATGGCTAAAGTAATGCACATCTAAAGTAAGAAGTCATAAATATGAGTTTATGCTACAGTGGCAACACAAACATCCTCCATGAGACTATGGTTACCGTGATGCATTAAAAAAAGTTATCAGCCCATTATAGCAGTTGTTTTGCTAGTTAACACTGACCTCAACTAAACCGCAGTCTCCAACCCATTGACGTAATAAACCTTAAACAAAACTATGCAGGTAAGAAGCCAGCAGGGGTGTGGGGGCTTTCCAGTGTTTTGCACCGCCTGCAGCATGTACGACTATCTGCCTGTTGGACAGAAGTCGTGGGTATGCTCTCGGTGCAATGAGCTCCTGGCTCTCCGGGAACGACTTCATTTCCTTGAGGCCAAGGTGGCGGACCTGGAAAAGCTGAGAGAGGCAGAGAGGTGTGTGGAGGAGGCCTTCAGGGACGTTATAGCTGTGTCCCACTCCAACGATGATAGCTCTCCTGCTATCATGGACAACGATGGTCTTGGGGAAGGAGAGCATCCAGCTGAGGAAGAGGGAAACGATCCCTTAGAAGGGACCCATTCCTTGGGGGATGAGCAGCTATCCTCTCGTGCTGAGGATATATCTCCAGGGGGTGGAGGGATCCTTGTAGTGGGTGATTCGATCATTAGGAACACAGACAGTGGGGTGTGTGATGGGAGTGTAGACCGCAAGGTGTTTTGCCTGCCTGGTGCAAAGGTTGCGGATATCGCCCGTCGTTTAGATAGTTTGGTAGACAGTGCTGGGAAGGAGTCAGTGGTCGTGGTGCACGTTGGCACCAACGACATGGGAAAATGCAGCCGTGAGGTCCTGGAAGCAAAATTTAGGTTGCTAGGTAGGATGCTGAAAGCCAGGACCTCCAAGGTGGCTTTCTCTGAAATGCTACCGGTTCCACGCGCAGGACCAGCCAGACAGGCTCAGCTTCGCAGTCTCAATGCGTGGATGAGACGATGGTGTCGGGTGGAAGGGTTTGGATTTGTTAGGCACTGGGGAACATTTTGGGACAAGCCGGGCCTGTACAAAAGGGACGGGCTCCACTTGAACCAGAATGGAACCAGACTGCTGGCACTTAAAATTAAAAAGGTGGCAGAGCAGCTTTTAAACTGACTCAGGGGGGAAACCCGACAGGAGCTGAGGAAGGTCCGGTTTGGAATAAACCTCCCCCCTGGGATAAAAACCAAAGAAATGATGAAATTTTAAAAGGGGTAGGCCTAGAAGTAGGCATTCTGAGAGCAGGGGCACAGGATATAAATTCAGAAGAGCAAAATTACCACAGGCCTAACCACAAGTGCCAAAGACACTTGAAGAGAGACACTGCTTACAAGTGCCTGTACGCTAATGCTAGGAGCCTGCGAACCAAGATGGGAGAACTGGAGTGCTTGGTCTTAGAGAAGAGCATTGATATAGTGAGCATAACCGAGACCTGGTGGAATGGAGAAAACCAGTGGGATACGGTTATCCCTGGATATAAACTATATCGGAAGGACAGGGAAGGACGTATTGGTGGCGGAGTCGCTCTATACGTGAAAGAAGGCATTGAATCCAGCAAGCTCGAAACCCCAAAAGAGGCAGACTCCTCCACAGAATCGTTGTGGGTGGTGATACCGTGCCCCAGGAGGGACTTAATACTGGGAACGATCTATCGTCCCCCTGATCAAAATGCTCAGGGAGACCTTGAGATGAGATATGAGATGAGATGCCAGCATGGTTAACGACCAAAGTCAAGGAAGCTCTTAGAGGCAAAAAGTCTTCCTTCAAAAAATGGAAGTCTTGTCCAAATGAAGAAAATAAAAAAGAACACAAACTCTGGCAAAAGAAATGCAAGAAGACAATAAGGGATGCTAAAAAAGAATTTGAGGAGCACATTGCTAAGAACATAAAAACCAACAACAAAAAATTCTATAAATACATTCAAAGCAGGAGACCATCTAGGGAGACAATTGGACCCTTGGATGATAAGGGAGTCAAAGGTGTACTAAAGAACGATAAGGAGACTGCAGAGAAGCTAAATGAATTCTTTGCATCTGTCTTCACAGTGGAAGATATAGGGCAGATCCCTGAACCTGAACTAACATTTGCAGGAAGGGATTCTGAGGAACTGAGACAAATAGTGGTAACGAGAGAGGAAGTTCTAAGCTTAATGGACAATATGAAAACTGACAAATCACTGGGCCCGGATGGCATCCACCCGAGAGTTCTCAAAGAACTCAAAGGTGAAATTGCTGATCTGCTAACTAAAATATGTAACTTGTCCCTTGGGTCCTCCTCCGTGCCTGAGGACTGGAAAGTGGCAAATGTAACGCCAATCTTCAAAAAGGGATCCAGAGGGGATCCCGGAAATTACAGGCCAGTTAGCTTAACTTCTGTCCCTGGAAAACTGGTAGAAAGTATGATTAAAGCTAGATTAACTAAGCACATAGAAGAACAAGCCTTGCTGAAGCAGAGCCAGCATGGCTTCTGCAAGGGAAAGTCCTGTCTCAGTAACCTATTAGAATTCTTTGAGAGTGTCAACAAGCATATAGATAGAGGTGATCCAGTGGACATAGTGTACTTAGACTTTCAAAAAGCGTTTGACAAGGTACCTCACCAAAGGCTTCTGAGGAAGCTTAGCAGTCATGGAATAAGAGGAGAGGTCCTCTTGTGGATAAGAAATTGGTTAAGAAGCAGAAAGCAGAGAGTAGGAATAAACGGACAGTTGTCCCAATGGAGGGCTGTAGAAAGTGGAGTCCCTCAAGGATCGGTATTGGGACCTGTACTTTTCAACTTGTTCATTAATGACCTAGAATTAGGAGTGAGCAGTGAAGTGGCCAAGTTTGCTGATGACACTAAATTGTTCAGGGTTGTTAAAACAAAAAGGGATTGCGAAGAGCTCCAAAAAGACCTCTCCAAACTGAGTGAATGGGCAGAAAAATGGCAAATGCAATTCAATATAAACAAGTGTAAAATTATGCATATTGGAGCAAAAAATCTTAATTTCACATATACGCTCATGGGGTCTGAACTGGCGGTGACCGACCAGGAGAGAGACCTCGGGGTTGTAGTGGACAGCACGATGAAAATGTCGACCCAGTGTGCGGCAGCTGTGAAAAAGGCAAATTCCATGCTAGCAATAATTAGGAAAGGTATTGAAAATAAAACAGCCGATATCATAATGCCGTTGTATAAATCTATGGTGCGGCCGCATTTGGAATACTGTGTACAGTTCTGGTCGCCTCATCTCAAAAAGGATATTATAGAGTTGGAAAAGGTTCAGAAGAGGGCAACCAGAATGATCAAGGGGATGGAGCGACTCCCTTACGAGGAAAGGTTGCAGCATTTGGGGCTTTTTAGTTTAGAGAAAAGGCGGGTCAGAGGAGACATGATAGAAGTGTATAAAATTATGCATGGCATTGAGAAAGTGGATAGAGAAAAGTTCTTCTCCCTCTCTCATAATACTAGAACTCGTGGACATTCAAAGAAGCTGAATGTTGGAAGATTCAGGACAGACAAAAGGAAGTACTTCTTTACTCAGCGCATAGTTAAACTATGGAATTTGCTCCCACAAGATGCAGTAATGGCCACCAGCTTGGACGGCTTTAAAAGAAGATTAGACAAATTCATGGAGGACAGGGCTATCAATGGCTACTAGCCATGATGGCTGTGCTCTGCCACCCTAGTCAGAGGCAGCATGCTTGTGAAAACCAGTTGCCGGAAGCCCCAGGACGGGAGAGTGTTCTTGCACTCGGGTCCTGCTTGCGGGCTTCCCCCAGGCACCTGGTTGGCCACTGTGAGAACAGGATGCTGGACTAGATGGGCCACTGGCCTGATCCAGCAGGCTCTTCTCATGTTCTTATGTTCTTATGTTCAGTAAGCGCAGAAATATCCCTTTTTGGTCTTTGCAGTTATTTGGGTGCTTATTTTTCTACTTTCTAATTCACTGTACACATCAGTTAGTGGTAAGGAAAGCTAATTATCAATGTATCTTTATTTCATTAAAGCTCCACCATAACGATGTACTTTTGCTGTGATTTACTTTCACTGTTTCATCAAGGGGAAATCTAATTGTTTCTACACACAACTGAGAAATGAAATCTGGCAGTGGCCCATCTTAACCTCAGCTCTCATTTGTCAAACAGGAATCTCTGTGTGAAGGAAAAGTGGAGCTGCCAATATGGGTCAGATAACATTTCTACAATCCCCTCAGGGATAAACTTCCCAGCCCATTCTTCCCTTTTCCAATATGCCTGTTAATGATATTTTGTTGGAAGAACTAACTTAAAGATCATGTGATCAGACAGCCTGCCTGCTGGCCAAAGACTCCCTGCCCAGCTCACCACCTGGGTGAATGGCAGGGTAGGTAATGGGCATCAGGGCCTACCCTTGCATAGGCTGTTCTGACATGCCCTGCCCACAACCTGGGGTGTGTGGGAAGGCCAGCCTCAGCCCCTGAGCTGAGTCTGAGGTCTTAAAGGAGATCTGTACTCCAGAGTTATTATGGTCCCCCTCAAAGACCACTGATCCTGCCCAATGTCCATCTCCTGCCAACTAAAGTTGTGACAATAAATGCAATAATCAAGAAAATTTCATTGCTATGAGGCAGACAAAAACCTCATTGCACAGAAGTCAGTTATTCAGAGAGTAAAATTCCTTCCCAGCCCTGTTGGCCAATGGCTAACTATGTCAACACGAAGAATGCATGAAAACTAGGGAGGATAAGTTGCAGCAGCCAGAGTGGAGTAGCTGGAATTTAAAGCCTCAGTTCAGCCCAATTTCCTCTCTGCTTCCTCTCGCCTCCAATGCTTGAAGAACCCTGACTGGCTCCTGGGGAGGGCCAATGTAGGAGCGCTACCCAGATCTACAAGAGCCCTGCTAGGCTCCTTCCCATTCGGCAGTGCAGAAAGTGCAAGTGTGCCCAAGCGTGAATTGCCTTGATATAACACACACAGCAGTTAATCAGGGCAACCCTAGATGTTATATTTAACATGCACATTTTAAAAAATGCAAATAGCAACTACTGGGGGGGTTGAAAATTATCAGGTTTGCAGCAGATAGACAAGAGGAGTTTAACTCTTTACTCCCTTGCTATAGTTCTAATGAAAACCTCTTCTTTAAAGCTACCATTTGTAGTGGGAGGAAAGTTCCCACTAGTACCAAGTAATAACTTTGGAGAACCAATTTTTGTCAGGACCGCAACAAATCAGGAAATAGTTAAACTCATATCAATAAACCAGTGGTCCAAAGGCCTGCTTAAAAAGCCACTCCCACTTATCCTCTTCACTACTTATCAAAAAGTGAAGTGCTAGGCCTCTCTCGCTAAGAAGAGTGTTCTACAGATTAGGTGGCATTGTTGAAAAAGTCTTGTCTTGTGTTTCCAACTAACCGACCACCCTACTTCAGAGAGAAGCAGGGAGATAGCTAATGGAGCTTTAGCTGTTGTATGGACTTAATACACAGGCAGGTACATATGGGAAGAGATAGTCCTTAATATATCTTGAGACTAGACAATTTAGGGCAGGGGGTGGCAACGTTTTTGAATCCTAGGACCACATTCCCTTAGCAAAAAGTGGGTGGGGGCAGAGCCAGCAGTGGGCAGGAGCACCCATTTTCTCACTCGCTCATTCTTCTACCCATTCTCTCCCCCCATTTCTTAAGAGTGCATGTCACATGACTTAAGTGGTACCTTCCCTTTCTCCGTCTGTGGTTTGTCTTCTGAAAGTGGAAAGGAAGGGATCAGCCTTGAAAAGCTGATTTGGTTGAAGGAAGAAGTAGGAAGAGCATTGCATCCCAACCTGGAAAAGCCCACAGAGAAGAGGGAGGAAGTGGGCAGAGCATCACCTACTGGCCCTTCTCTTTCTCCACTCTGTGACAGCAAGAGGACACTGCTGTAGAGAAACCCCCAGAAGGCTGTATGATACTCACTGGTTGCTAGGGATGGGTAGATCTGTCAGTTTTGGTTCTCTCCATTACTTATTTTTCCAATCTTAAATTCAGTTCTGCACATTTCTGCAGCAATTTGCAATTTAAAAAAAAATCCTCATGAAAATTATCCAGCATTTTAGCGGGAATTTCTCCTAATAAACACATTTTTGTAGGCAGTTTTGACTAATGTACACATTTTGCAAGCAATTTCTCATCATATAATGCATTTTTGTATGTTATTTTCACTCATATATTCATTTTTATGCACTCTTTCCCCTAACATATGCATTTTTGTAAACATTGGTTGGCGAACTGCATTGCAAAATTTGGCTAAGTGCTAACCATCTCGAAGGATGGCTATATTTCACTTCTCATATTGTTTCAGAAAGTGCAACATCAACAGATTTGGCTTGAAATGCAAACTGAATAGAATTATTTGCCCATCCCTACTAGTTGCCCACATGAGATGTAGAACCTTAAGTTTAAGGCCAAGGCCTTTTACAACATGTTGTGTGCAGATGTTTCACTGACCTTCCTGCAATAGACTCTAGGACAGGACTGCTCTGTGACAGGAGTTTTTAAATGCTGCCAAAGAGAGCCAGAAACAAAAGCCAGTTGCAAAACAAAGATAAAATGAAATGGGAAACAGAAGGATATGGTTCCATAACATGTTTTAAGTCAACAAAGCAAATAAACAAACAAAAAGGACAAAATAAATAATTTCCCATTGATCCCCAGTCCCCCAATTCTACATATAAGAGCTGGGTGCCCTTAGCATTTTGGTGTCCTTAGCAATTCTTTTAATAAATAAATAAGTAACATTTACTGAAAATGAACAACATTAATTTACAAGTCAATTAGAATTAACCAATGCAGTTACTTTCTACAATGCTTACAAAAAGAATGTTGTCTAATTATTTATGTCATGGATTACATACTTTTTATATATTCTAAGCATCTCTCCTATTTTTATATACACAAGTATAACAATTATAAAAAAGAGGAAAGAAAAATATATATAAAAATTGGAGAGATGCTTAGAGTATATAAAGAAGCAAGTAATACATGATGATGTTTTAAAGTGTTTTTAGTGCTTTTGTTTGCTGCCCTGGGCTCCTGCTGGAAGGAAGGACAGGATATAAATCAATCAATCAATCAAATAATTAGACAACATTCTTTTTGTAAGCATTGTGAAACACTATTCCTATACAACCACACATATTAAACAACCCTCATCATGGTAATCAAAATTAGAGATTTAGGAATGTTGTTTTAGAAATAAAGTTTAACCATGGCAAGTTCCAAATACAATTTATACTATTAGAGATTTAGGAATGTTGTCTCAGAAATAAAGTTCAACCATGGCAAGTTCCAAATACAATTTATACTATCCAAAAACATCCCTCCATAATGAGGCAGGTGATGATGGCAGACTCCAATCATGCTGTTTTACTGCTACATAGTTTCTAAACATAAACCACTTAATATGCAAAATATCTCTTCTATTATAATCTTGTCTTGCCCTCTATTGCTGTGTGAGTTTTTTCACCAAAGCTATGTTCCAAATTTGAGCATACCATTCATCCATTAAATTACAGCCCATTTTTTCCATTGATGAGCAATTGCAGATCTTGCTGACACAATGAAAGAAACAAGTAAATCCCTAGAATGCAGTGATAAGTTATGTTCCTGGAAGATAAATAGAAAAATCACTGGGAGGAAGGGCAGGATATAAATCTAATAAATAAATAATGTGCTGCTCTGTGATTAACCCAGCCTCATGAAACACTTTTTTCCAAAGGTTTCTGAAGCTGCTATTTTCCCCAAAAGGTGCAATTGCAAAAAAGAGCATAGGTATAAAAAGTTTATGCCACCTCCCTCCATACCACGGTCCTGACTCTTATAACTCCACTTTGAAGCTGCAATATGTAAAACAAAAGCCAGCCTGGGAGAGACAATCACATGGTGAGCATGCTGCCTAGTTTATTTAGCCTTATTCATTTTTGCATTCCATATATTCAGACCACATCCTGGCCTTGAAATTATCTTAGAGTTTGCTGAAAAGGAAATGGACTGCCTTCAAGTCAATCCCGACTTATGGCGACCCTATGAATAGGGTTTTCATGGTAAGCAGTATTCAGAGGTGATTTACCATTGCCTTCCTCTGAGGCTGAGTGGCAGTGACTGGCCCAAGGTCACCCAGTGAGCTTCATGCATGTGTGGAGATTTGAACCTTGGTCTCTCAGGTCATAGTCCAACACTCTAACCACTACACCACACAGGCTCTCTAGGGAGCTCATAAAACAGATTTCAGAATTAATAGTAGACTTTCTGCAGATTTCAGCCAACTTTGTTTCAGGTCACACTTTCTCATTACACCTGAATCCTATAGGTTTGCTCCCAGGGCACAAGATTGCACTCTTAAAAATTTAACTGTGCACTTTATTCTATTCATTTTTTAATGGGATGTGGATACACCCACGTTTTGCTAGAGCATGCCCAGTGAGTTTGATACATTGGCCCCTGAAATCATGCCAGAATCTTATGGGCGACACAGAACACATTTCTACTGTGTTTTTGGCAAAAGCAAAGCCTTAAACCTCCTGTCCCAAAACAGATCTCTAAACAAACAAACAAATAAAAATTCAGCACATATAGCTTAGTGGCAGAGCATCTGCCTTGCATACAGAAGTACATTATATTTACAGATGCTGTCATTGCAGAATGTATTGGGCACAACTATATTTTCTCTTTTCCATATATTACAAAACTAGTTAAAACTAAAACTTGGCCAGATTAGCAATTCTACAAAATGGAACAGGAATCATATTTTTTTTCTTCCCAACCATCTTGGCCTTGTTTAATAGACAAACATGGCATAAAGCACTTTCATTTCCCACTGCTACCAGAAAATTTGGGAAGCCACTTGGGTTGACAGCTTGATGCCTTTGAAATAGTAGTAAGTGGATTGCTGCTTGGAACATCAAAGTCATCTGTACCAAATGAGATGATCCTCAACACTAATTATGAACATAGCTTAGAGTCTATGTCTCAACTTTACTTAGAGATATATCTGACTGCAAGGCTCTTTTTGATGCTGTTTACATACTTCCATTACAACTCCTGGAACATATAAAAGATCACAGCATCCTAGCCATTATTAAAGTGGTCCATGGTAAACTCCGATCCTTCTTCATCAATATTATTCTGAAAAGTGGCCTTTATTTGTACTTTGATTTGTGCTACATAATATTGACTTCAGATAACCCTGCCTCAGAGGAAGGATCAGCAACGGGCAAAATTCTTGAGACATTTTCCAGCCTTCACCTCCATTCATCCAAATACTTTTATTTGTACTGTGGAATATTCAGTACCACAAACTTGAGTTGGGTTGAGTTGGGACATACGTATGATATGAATAATATAATTTAACATCCAATTAAAGATCAATACAATGCATTCCCAGTTAATACATTTTATTGAAAGAACTGCTGTGGTGAGTAGCCAAGGTTGTGAGGTCAGATCTGACCTCAGCCATGAAGTGGCCTTAGGCAACCCACGTATCTTCACCTCAGTCTTCCCATTTGCAATATAGTTAATAATATTAGCCAACCTTACTAGGCTGCTATAAGACATACCAGAAACAAGTATATGAAAGTGAGGCGTTTTGACCACTCAAAAAGTGATATATAAATGTTATTTGCCATGGGCTAGGATTGTGACAGAATTCCGCAAAATTTGGATCTGATACATAATTTTCCATTTATTAGCTTATTCGTTATCTCTGAGGATCGGATTTTTATGCTGTGATTTTCACAGTTTTTTTCAAAAACATTTTTTAAAAAGAAATCTGCCTCCAATTTTATAAGTGTCACGTTTTGTGTAAATTACCAAAAGATGTATTCTCTCAATGAGGTGTTGGTGGCAGCCATTACAATTAATTGTTGTATACTTAAAACAGACTTAATGGACAATGATCTGCCTCAAGTTCTATTGCTGAAATTATATCATAATTATTGTGTTTATTTTATTTCACTTTAAAATTTTGTACTATGTAACAACTTTCTGTAATGCAAAAACTTTCTGTTAAAGTATTGCATGATTAACAATTCTTAAGTGTTCTTAAGACAGGAAGACATTAATATATTGATATAAAATTGATGTTGGGCAGTTTTTAAGTTTTGATTTATGTTCACACAACAGCTCTGTGTGGGTGTCTGTAAGGAACAGGTATAGAGTGCTCCCCCCTCCAATAATAAAAGGGGAGAGGTTCTAGTACTCATTGGTACTGGATTCTTGAAAATTCACCGTTTCAGTAAGAGGCACAGGGAAACAATTATCTGACAGGCTTATATTCAGTACAGGAAAGGAGGGAGGGGGAAGCAAGAATATATTTTTTTTTGACCCAAGAAAGCACTGCTTCAAATATAAATATATTTGGTCATATCATGGTTTGTAGCATTTCATCTGTATTATTTAAAGGGAGATTATTTTGAAAAAATACACACACACACAAAGGTTAACTTTCTGTTCATAAAAAAACTTTACATTAGTGCTATCACCATCCCCAAAGTTAAAAAAGAAATCAGCCCACACATATATAAAGACCTGGACCTGGGAGTATTACATATATTAATATTTTCTGTGATTTGGCTGGTTCTTTAAATAATTAATAAGGCCTGGTACTTTTGGGGCGGTATAAAAATATAATAAATAAATAATCTCAATGATGGCCACATAGGCTAGCTCACAGGACTCTTGTGCACAACCATAAAAAAACTGTAAAAAAAATGACATGGCCAGTAGGGTCTAATGTGCTTGCTCTAACTTTCAGCCAATTCCTTTCTTTTTTAATGGGGGAGGGAGGGGAAAACAGATTGTATATGCCCGATCCAGCAAACCTGGCCCCAAGCCACCCCCACCCTCCTCCACCATTAAGCTCCCAGCACTCACTGACTCCTTCTTTGTGAGCAAGAGGAGGACTTGCCTATTTCAGACAGACAACATTAGCATGTTGCTGCAGGAGGCAAAGACAGCTCGAGCAATTAGCAATTCATAATTTCAAGTTTATTTTGATCATCTGACATACTCAAAACCAGAGAAAAGAAGGAGATAATTGAGCTGAGCCTGTCTGTATAGGGGCAAGGCTTTAACTGGACTGGGGAGTGTCGAAGTCAAAACACCATGGTCACGAATGGAGCCCCCTTTTAACTCACCTAGCAGGACTGCTGTGTCTTGTGTGTGTGTCAGTCAAACTGCAAAAAACAAATATTTTTATATCAATATTTTCCATGATTTGGCCAGTTCTTTAAAGAATGAATAAAGTCTGGTACTTTTAATATCAATAATGGCTGCATAGGCTACCTCACAGGGCTCTTGTGTGCAACCATCAATGTTTTTTTAAAAAAAATATTGTAAAAAATGACATGGCCAGTGTGGTCTAATGTGCTTGCTTTCTGAAAGTGCTAACTTTCAGCCAGTTCCAATTCCCAAGCTCACCACAACTAAGATCTTCCTGTCATCCTGAACTAAGAAAAATTGGTTAAAACACAGCTTTTGTGATATTATAAAAATACATTTGGGGATTATTTTTATTTTTGTTTTGCAGTAACTTAAAGAAGATAATCTTAAAAATTGCATAGCCCACAATAAAAAAACCCGACACCTTTATTCCTCTAATACCAGATTTATAAGATCAGAGAAGTTTTGTTCTGAGATTAGAGAAGACTGAAAAGAAAGTATTTGTTATTTCATTGTTATATTTTGTAGTAAAAGAGCAATGCTTTACCTTCCTGCAAATGAGGTTTTCTTAAACATTTATTTAGAATCCAGTCTGAATGTGTGTTCTTGGAATTTTTGTTTAGTATTTTTTATGCAAGGTTTTTTTGCTGCATACAACAGCCTTGCCAAGTAGGATAGGGGCCTCAACTAATTACCATGGAGTGTAGACTTCTCAGCTCCCAGCCCCAGGACAGGTCTATATCTAAACATAAACTATTACTTTATTTCACTTTAAAATTTTATACTATGTAACAATTTTCTCCAATGTCACAACTTTCTGTTATGTATTACATGGTCAGTAAGATTTTTTTTAAAAACCACCCCCAAATAATAAATATTTGAAAACATCAGCTATGCATTTAAATTCTAACCAGTACTCCACCAAGTCTTCTAGAGCACAGTACCCACATGCCTACTCTGATGTTAGTCCCACTGAGCGTAATGGGACTTACTCCCACGTAGATGGGGTTAGCATCACACAGTGCCATAGAGAATTTGCCTAAGGATGGGACAGGAGTGACTTGGATGACAGTAGGGCATGCCGTCCAGGGCTGCAAATTTCAGAGGGAAGACAGAAACTAGGGATATGGGGATAGGATTTTTTTGTATTTTAAAAGGTTTCATTCATTGCTGCATGGTGGATCCAGAATTTTTTTGGCTGGTTAACTTTGGATATTAACACTTCATACAGGCTAAATGTAAAGACAAGAACTTGTACTCAGTAGTACTCAGCAGTTCAGTTCTCAACTTTCAAATTTACATCACATAGGTAAAAATATGGGGGAAAAGGCCAGTTTAAGTGTGTGTGTATGTGTGGGAAGTTTGTTGACAGTCTTCAAAAAGACTGAACGCCTGGGGCACGAGACAGAACTGAAGGACAACTAACTATCTCATTCACATTTCAATACAAAACCAAACAGAACATCAGCTATTTTTTGCAAGGGGGAAAAATGGATTGGTAAAAACAAAATAAATCAGGGGAAAACACCAACTGAACAATATCCCCTGTGGCTCCAGTGAAAAGAGATTCGAAATGGCTCTAAGATGAGAACTACAACACTACCCTGGGCAGCCTTTATTTTCTGGTACTGCTCCCTGGTAAATCTTTCCTTGTATTTTTCCTATGGGTATGCCTTGTGAATTTTTTTTTAACATACACACAAACACAGTGGAGGTCTCCAGGTTTCATCTCCCACAAGTTCCAAGAAATTAAATATCTGAAAAGGTCAGTGGATGCATTTCTTAGAGCCCAAGTATGGAAACAGCACTCACAGAAATTGATGCAAAATGGATCCATTTCAGCCGGGTTTCAGGCCTGGTTTTGGCATGGAAACAGCCTTGGTCGCCCTGTATGATGACCTTTGTTG
Source organism: Rhineura floridana (assembly GCF_030035675.1). Lineage (NCBI taxonomy): Eukaryota > Metazoa > Chordata > Lepidosauria > Squamata > Rhineuridae > Rhineura > Rhineura floridana. Next base: position 92,559,749 of record NC_084484.1, on the reverse strand, counting down.
GGAGAGAGACGGGGGGAGTGTGACTCTGTTGATTCTCCTTGATCTCTCAGTGGCTTTCGATACCATCGACCATGGTACCCTTCTGGGATGACTGGCTGAGTTGGGAGTGGGAGGGACTGCACGGCAGTGGTTCCACTCCTACTTGGCAGGTCAGCTCCAGAAGGATTCTCAGCCCTGTGAATTCTCCAGTAAGGGGTTCCACAGGCAGTGGTGTCACTAGGGTTGGTGTCACCCAGTGCGGGGCCTGACGGCCGCACCGACTGGCTGCCGGGACGCCCCGATCAGCGGCTCCGAGCTGGTGGCAGGCCGGCAAGGACGTTCCCCCGAGCCCCACCCAGCCCCAGCCCACCATGGGGAGGGGCTGGCCCACCCACTCGCCCGGAGCCTGCCTTTGGCCTGCCACATTGGGGCGCTGAGGGAGCTGGCAGCCAGCTGTCTGCCGGGGGCAGAGCCTCCTCCTGACAGATCTCTTCCTCCTCCTGGGACCACTTCCCCTTCACACGTTCCTCGCTTCCTCTCCGGTCTGGGCTCCAGGCGCCTTTGCACGGGTTTTACGCACTCCTGGGTTCTGCGCCAGCCAGATGGGAGCCCCCGTGGCGGCTCTGGGTGTCACCCCTCTCATGGTGTCACCCAGGTGTGGTCCGCACCTCCTGCACCCGCCTAGTGATGCCTCTGTCCACAGGGGTCAGTTCTGTCCCCCATGCTGTTCAACATCTACATGAAACTGTTGGGGGTGATCATCCGGAGTTTTGGAGTGTGTTGCTATCAGTACGCTGATGACACACAGCTCTATTTCTCCTCATCCTCTTCAGGCTGTCAATGTGCTGAAGCAGTGTCTGGCTGCAACAATGGACTGGATGAGGGCTAATAAACTGAGGCTCAATCCAGACAAGACTGAGATGGGTGGTTCTTCTGACCGGATGGTGAATGTCCAACCTGTCCTAGATGAGGTCGGACTTCCCCTGAAGGAGCAGATTCATAGCTTTGGAGTTCTCCTGGAACTATCTTTGTCACTTGAGGCTCAGGTAGTCTCGGTGGCACGGAGTGCCTTCTACCAACTCAGGTTGGTGGCCCAGCTACGCCCCTATCTGGACAGGGATAATCTGGCTTCAGTTGTCCATGCCCTGGTAACCTCCAAGTTAGATTACTGCAATGAGTTCTACATGGGGCTGCCTTTGAAGACGGTTCAGAAACTGCAGCTTGTGCAAAATGCAGCGGCCAGATTGGTAACAGGGACCAGACAGTTCGAACATATAAAATAGATTCTGGCCTGCTTGCATTGGCTGCCTGTATGTTTCTGAGCCCAATTCAAGGTGCTGGTTTTAACCTATAAAGCCTTACACAGCTTGGGACCACAATACCTGATGGAACACCTCTCCTGACACGAACCTATCCGTACACTATGCTCAACATCAAAGGTCCTCCTCTGGGTGCCCGCTGAGAGGCTGGCAACAAGGGAGAGGGCCTTCTCAGTGGTGGCCCCCAAATTATGGAATGATCTCCCTGAGGAGGTGCACCTGGTGCCAACCCTGTTATCTTTTCGGCGCCAGGTCAAGACTTTTCTCCCAGGCATTTTAACAACATTTGAATAACATGTGTTTTTAACTTGCTTATTGGTTTTTATGGGTTTTAATGGTTTAAATTTGTATACTTGTTTTTAATGTTTTTAATTGTTGTAAACCACCCAGAGAGCTTCAGCTATGGGGCGGTATATAAATGCAATCAATCAATCAAATAGACACGGCTTCCTTTCTCTCTTCTCTTCTACCTACACCACAGCCATCCTGTCCAGATAGCAGGGATGGGTGGGAAATTTGATTCAGTTCATATTTGAAGCGCAATCTACCAAATTTGCACTTTCTGAAACAATATGAGAACCAAAACACAGCCATCCTTCAAAATTTGCACTTATTTGAATTTCCAATCAAACACTGTTTTACAAAAATGCAGGAAGTGTGCATAAAAATGAATGTATGAGTGAAAATAACATACAAGCATACATTATGTGGCAAGAAATTGCTTGCAAAAATGTGTACATTAGCCAAAACTACCCACTAAAATGCTGAAGAATTTTCATGAGGATTTATTTTTTAAAAAATAGCAAATTGCTGCATAAATGTGAACTGAATTTAAGATTGGAAAAAATGAGAGAACTGAAATTGACAGAACTGTTCATCCCTTACCAGTTAGTCAAGATAGCTTAATGTGGATGTGAAGCTGTTCCATAACAAGTCCAACAGATCCATTAAATGTTCTGTTAAACATTCTTAGGAAACTGTTATGGTCAGTTTACCCATCACTACATTTCCTCTTTCCAAAGTCAATACAGGGCAAACTACTGCACAGAATGAATGAATACAACATACAGCAAGCAGAAAAGAGCCTTCCCAAGTATGTAATGCTGGAAGAGTAGGAGCAGGTGTTATTACTATTAATTAATAACAATTAATTAATAAGCACCTCAGCTTAAACTGGCTCCCTTAATTGAATTATATATGTGGACTGGGATGGGGGTGGGAAGACTGCTCTGTATTCCCTGCAGGGAAGATCTGAAAAGGCTAAGAAAAAACCTTTTTTGGTCCTGGCCTCTACAACTCTGGAACTCCCTTCTGATGAATGTGTGTTTAAGGGTGATTTGAAATCCCTATCTCCAAGTTCACGGATAGAGTCATGTGAAGCAGGTTTTACTGCCAAGTAAATGTGTTTATATTAGACTGCAAGCCTTCATGGCCAGGGCCATCTCTTGCAGAGCTTGGAAGATTACTTTTAAAAAGCAATAAATTACAGTTACAGTTACATGGCCCAAAAAAGTAGTAATTACCGTTACAATTACAATTGCTCTGAAAGTAACTGATTACTTTACTTTTCCTCCAAAGTAATCACTACAATTACATTTCAGTTACTTTAAAAAAAAGCCTACAAGGTGCTGGCCTTGGCTGCTGCACATCTAAGTAGCCTAAAACAACATTAAAAATAAACAAATACATACAGAGGTAGTAGAATAATTATTTTTATTCATAAGATAGCAATGGTGGTCTCTCTGCTGGTAAGGGTGGTGGGGAGGGAGGCTGAGGCCACTACTCAGATCTTTGCACGTCAAACCAAGTGCAACCCCCCCACTCAGCCAGCCAGCATAATTTCTCTCACTTAACCACCTCCCAGACCCTGCCCTGCCACTCACTCAAGCGAACACTTTCCCCTGAGATGCAAAAAAATTAAAATACTGCAAATGCAGCACAGTAGCCAGAAAGGGTAGTGGAGGCCACTTTGTGTGCCAAGCACAAACACAGTATTCCCTCCCTCCCTCCCTCCCACCCACCCACCCACCCACCCACACGTCATCTTTCACCTCCACAGTTCTTTATCTCCATTCTGCTGCTGCCTCCTTCTCCTCCTTTATCTATGTTCTTGACCTCCAGATCCTTTTTCCCTCCACTCCATTCTTCACCACCACTATCCATTTTTTAAAATAATTGTTTTCTCCACTCCACCCCATCCCACTCTCCGCCTCCTCCCTCGTCGCCTCCTGCCCATCCACAGAGCATGAGGAAAGAGCGACGCTGCACAGAAGCCCAGTTTGAGGCACATGATTTTCATCCACAAATCAGAGGAGCAGAAGACTTCCCCTGCTCCCCCCCCAAGTAATGCCCAAAAGTAATTCTGGAAACATTACAATTACTCCACAAAAGTAGTAAGATTACTCCTAGTTCTATTACAATCAAAATGTAAAGGAATTACCCACTCGTTACTCAAAAAAGTAATGAATTACAAGTAATTCGTTACTTGTGACTAGTTACTTCCAAGCTCTGATCTCTTGTATTGTTTGTCTCTGGACTCAATCAGACCTTTGTCAATGCACTGAACTCCTAGATGCTGCCATGAAAATACAACATGGAGCACTAAGGAAGTTATGAATCATAAACTACAAACAAGGGTGAATTCTTGTCCCAAGGCCAAACTACAGGTTGTATTGAAAGATCCATGACTGACTGATTCCACAGCCTTTTTTTATGTCACTCATGGGGAAAAGAAACTACTAATCTTATTGGGGTTGCAGAGAAGAGGCCTTGAGGTGTTTAACCCTTTGCTCTGCACTGTTCTCCCAATCTATATCATACACACACACACACAGTTTGCTCTCTCAGGGGAAAAATACAAGCATGACAAAAAAGGACCTATATTTCCCCCAACCCAACAGAATCTTGAAGCAATTATTTTAATTGGAGAACAGGTGAAGGGGAAAGGGTTAAATGCCCGAAGCCTGTGCCACTTCCTAATCAAATTAGCATTGGCCAGAAGCATTTAATAAAACACCAGATCTTGGTCATTTGACTGCTTCCCAAATGGTGGTGTGTAGTGCTGATCAATCATTGATCTCCCTCTGTAAGTAACCAGCAGAACTGCAGCTGATTTCCCACAAAGTGCAGTAGCACACTGATTGTTTTGTTCCTCTTGCCACGCTCCATCCACACGCGGTGGGTGTGACATAGCTGCTGTGACTGGGGGAGGTCCAATTCACTTGAGTAAGTTTGTCTGAAAAAAACATCCTGGGCACACCTTAGAAAAAATAATTTTGTGCCAAGTGGTTATGCTCGCTTTAAAAGAGGATTATACAAATTCATGGAGGATGAGGGTATCAATGGCTACTAGTCACCAATGGCTGTGTTCTACCTCCTGATGCCCCTGAATACCAGTTTCTGGGAATTATTAACACTAGAATTACCAGGTTCAAGGCCTGAGATTGATCCTGTATCTTTAGGAGAAGAGAAAGTCAGCCAAGTGCAGGTGTTCTTACAACACTGTAATGAGAAAAGCCACAAGGTGGAATTCTCCCTTCCCCTAGCACAACTTTTAAAGATACAGAAAACCTCTTGGTTGCCAGGCCCGGCCTCCAAGAGGTCTTCTGTATTTTTAAAAGATGTGCAGAGGGAAGGGAGAATTCCACCTTGTGGTTTTTCTCATTACAGTGTAGCAAGAACACCTGCACTTGGCTGACTTTCTCTTCTCCTAAAGATACAGGATCAGTCTCAGGCCATGAATCTGGCAACCCTAATTAACACACATGTCTATTGGGAACCCAAGTGTGTGAACCGGTCACCCATGTATCCCATTAAACAAACCTCCTCGATAAACCAAGCACTTGGCCATACATACATACTCCATATGTAATTATTCCACAAGTCTGAGACCCGGCCCTGAAAGTAGATTCAGTGGCCATGCTCTGGCTCAAATTAAGCCCTGCTCCCACTATTATTTAATAAGAGACTTCTGTCCTTCAAATTAGAATAATAATGCCATTGTCAGTATGAGGGAGATGTCTGATTCTTGGTAGCTTACTGAGATACTGGCTTGGAGAGAGGTCATTTTCAGTACTCAGCCAAAGAGTTCCCACATGCATTAGCTATGGCAAGCATCCAAAAAAGCAATATGATACAGCCAACTGGTACTGAAGAACAGGAACAAGGCTGGTACTATGTGTGTTTGCTGCCTTGGCTGATGCATCCTTTCTTTTGTGATCTGAAACACTGGCAGGGGAAAAAAAGAAAGAACCATTTTTTTAAAAAAAAATGTAAAGTGGATTAGCTGGATAAAGCATGCTTTACAAAAATAAATAAATACAATGTATATTTATTCAGAAGTAGGTCTCAACAAATTCAAGAGGGGTTTACTTCTCCAGGTAAGTGTGAGCAAGATTGTAGCCTAACAGTGCAATCCTATGCATGCCAACTCTGAAGTAAGCTCTACTGAATTCAATAGGACTTACTCCCAGGTAGATATACATAGGATTGTGGCCTTATTCTGTTTTTGTTTCTTACAACTCTCCTACAGTTATGTTTTGCCATCTGAATATTACAATTCCAGATTGTAACACAGGTTACTACTCACATTTATGCATGTTATTCGCTTTGAAAAGCCCAATCTGCCATTCAGTAAAAACTCTCAGGGTGGTACATAATCAACTATTAAAAACAGTAAATATATTTTTAAAAAACCACCTGGCACAACATTCATGTTTGAATATCCTTGGACATATAATGCAAGAGCTAGATTAACATGCGTGTATTTGCAGAGAGACAGAGGACAGAACTCTTAGTACCTACAGAGAGTGTGTGTCTTTGCTATAAGACACATAGGTTATAGCTCTTCCAATGTTTATTTCCAGCAAGTCATATAGATGATTCTCAAAAAGACACCATGTGTTTCAATTGGCCAAGGAAGGTAGTTTAAAAGTGTCAAACAGTTACTGGGAAGCATATGTCCCCCTAATAGGAATAGTACCACATGTCTATAGAAGAGATCCATGTCAGCAATTACAGGAGCTTCCAGACAACCTGCTTATTGAGCATTCGTCCTGATATGTTTGCAGGGAGATTAGACTATGTTGGCTATTTAGTGAGCATTCTTTCCGGGACGTTAGATAACTAGGGCTACCCCACTGGTAATGGATAAATGAAGTTTTCCCCACTCTGGAATAGTTCATACTTGTCCTCAGGATGCTGCCTTCAATCTAGATTGATTCCAGATTGTGCTGTCCACAAGGGTGGTTCTGATTTACTTGTAATGCATTTGAAGTAATCCCTTTAATTAGGTTATCCATGTCTTTTCCTCCTTGTCCTAGACAAATGGAGAAGGAAGTGGTGATTGTAATCTTGGTATACGCCCGTCCACAAAATCATTAGGCAGGTACGGATACACCGCCCCATCGCTGGGACAGCCTGCATTGTTTTTCATCTGTTTACAAATGGACACCCTTGTTTTTGGAATGAAACCAGTTTCTCAAGAAGCACTTTTCGGGGCAAAAAATATGCAGTAGATCTAGATTGTGAGGACTACATAGAAAAAACTAGTCTCCACTGATTCTAGAATAAATGTGTCGTGTGTACATCTCACATTTTCCAGTGAATTTTCCATCACTTTCCTTCTTGCAAAAAGTCTGATCTTTTGGGAAAGAGGTTTGTTGCACAGGAGCTCCCAATAAACTGTAATTGTACAATCTGAATTTGCCAGTATGTGACTGAATCCCACACAACACAACAACTGTCTTTATGCACTTTAAGATCCTACTTGTTTGGTAGTCTGAGAAAATACACATAAGACCGCACTGTGAATGCCAGTCCCTTGGCTGAGATACATGTATTAAGTATCAAAATGCAAGAGTATGCCTCACATTTGGTAAACTTGGGAAAAGAAATGAAAGAAGGTCTCAACAGATGCCAGTTTTTGTGAAAGAAATCCTACAATCCAACATATTGCAGGTGATTTTTTTTAAGGGAGGATTTTTTAAAAAATCCAAAACACAATAGATCATAGGATCGCCTCATAATGAACTGTTCCCTAGCACCTGTGAAGTCCTCGCCTCTCTTGTTTCCTGTATTCCTTAGTGCAATCCACCCTTACTGGTATTATTAATTGGGCGTAAAGCACTTTGAAGGGGGCCATATGGTTGCCTAGTACAGCCTCCTGGATTCAAAGTCGACCAAAGTAAAAGTGGAATGAAATAATGGAAGAAATAAATGGAAGAAAACAATGGAAGAAATAAATAAAGCAAACTTACACTGCATGCATTGCTAAAACAAAACAACACCCTTGCAATCTCCGAGTGCAGAATAATTTCAACTGTGTGATTCTGGCACTCATCAAACTGGCTGAAAATCCTTATTCCACCCATAAGCATGCACTGAATGTCCGGGTGAAAGATCCAAGCAAGGATCCAAAAGGAATTTGAGCGAATGAAGTGGGGCAACTAATCAAGCCCACCGAGGGTCAGATGCAATAGCTTTCAGAGATATTTTGCCTCTTTCCAACTCACGCTACATCTATGACGTTTTTCCCCCCGTTCTTTTTTCAGACTCACTACAGCCCTCGTTATTTTCTCTGCGAATAAACATTAAAAAGAAACATCCCCCCAACATACAAGCCGCAAAACGGTCTGTCATTTCATGTGAGCGCACGAGGCGTTTTCGAGGAACGACAGCATGGCCCGCGAGCACAACTTTCCCCGCCCTTCTTCTTGACTTTCCTTCTTCAATCACAGAGGACACGGCGGCGGTGGCCGGCGACTTCCGCAGAAGGGCCATCTGACCAGGTGCTTCTGCCTGTGGGCTAAGAGCATGAAGTTCACTGACCTGAGATGCCTGCCCCGATCACCACCACGTCGCAGCTGAAGCTCATGGTCGCCCGGTCGCAGCCGATCTCGCCGCCTCCTTCGCCTGTCAGCGTCGCGATTGTCCTGCGAACAGGGCTGCCTTCTCCACTCGGGCGTAGCAGCAGGAGGGAACTTCTCCGCAGGGTCTCCCACTCTGATGCTCCGCCCCCTCCCCGTGGCGCCGCCAATCACGACGGCCAGGAAAGCTGGAGATAGTTCGGGGGGGGGGAGGAGTGGAGCGACGCGAGGCGGGCTGAGAAAGACGCAGGGGCTTAGTCTCTACCTAGTCCTAAGAAGAGGAGGTAGGCTTTCGCACTGCTGGGATAGGTTTTCAGGAGCCAACTCTACCTCCTCCTCCTGCTCATGTAGACAGGTGGAGGAGAGGACAGAGAGTTCAGAGAAGACCGCGCACCCAAATCGTTTTTATACAGCAAGGAGAGTGGCTGTATACTATAGCCAGTGTGGATTTTTCACATTCCGCAATGTTAAATTGAAAATACCCCCATGCCATTCTGATGCTTCCCATAAGCTCATTTCAAAACAAAACCTTACAGAATTTATAGTCCTGAACTCAGAAACGCTTGCTTAACAACCCTGTCAATTTTCATGGCAATACACAAAACAGTCAGAGAGAATCGAGAGTTCAATGTCTAATTTGAAAGAAAAAACCCAGTGCTCTTTTGGACTTTTTTCTGTCAGAGTTCTCATAATCTGTTGAAATTCATTAAAAATCAGCCACATTCACAGAGTACCTGTAATCCTATTACTGACTGTGCCCCCACACTCTGACCTTCAACGTCTGCAGTTTAAAAGTTAAAAAAAATGCCTGGCTGATTTTTAATTAATTTAAGAAATTTTGCATTGAACTGAATGATAGTGTCAGGCATGCTCAGTAAGAACCAACTGTCAGTGTTCTAAAAGCCAGACTCACAACTGCTGGGCTTGGCTAATCAGGGTGCCACACCCACACCAGACTTTGATTTCACTTGAGACAGTCATGGCTTCCCCCAAAGAATCCTGGGAAGTGTAGTTTGTGAAGGGTGCTGAGAGGAGACTCCTATTCCACTGACAGAGCTCCAGTGGCTAGACTGGTTTAACAGACAGCCACTCTGATTCAAGGTCTGTGAGGGGAACAGGGCGTCTCCTAGCAACTCTCAGCACCCTTCACTAACTACACTTCCCAGGATTCTTTGAGAGAAACTATGACTGTCCACAGTGAAATAAAGGCCTGGTGTGGATGTGGCCAGGGACAGCTTTAGTTTAAATTTGGGTGGGAGGCTACATGTGCGTGCTGTAGAATAAAAAGGTGAGAGAAACGCTGAAAAGCAATGACACTGTTCACAATATTTTCCTTTTGGAAAGGAAAGGAGCTTTCCCTCTGTCTAGTGCCTATCCACACAGTCTCCTCCCCTCCCTGCCCCTGCACCAGGTCAGTGTTGGACTATAACCTGGGAGACCAGGGTTCGAATGCCCACACAGCCATGAAGCTCATTGGGTGACCCTGGGCCAATCACTGCCTCTCAGCCTCAGAGGAAGGCAATGGTAAAACCACCTCTGATACCATTTACCGTAAAAACCCTATTCATAGGGTCGCCATAAGTCAGGATGGACTTGAAGGCAGTCCATTTCCATTTTCAAACATGTTTGCACAAAAATAAATCCCATTGAACTCAAAAAGTATGCAAATAAACCTACCCTCTCTTCTCCTTCCTCCTATTCCCTCCCTCTTGCCCCTTCCCTCCCCCTTCCTCTGCCCCTCTTTCCCCATCCCCATCCTCTTCCTATCCCCCCTTACCCTTCCTCCTCCCCTTCCTCATCCCCATGGTCAGCATGATTGCACGGGCGTAAATACCATTGAACTCTATAAGCATGCAAATGATCAAACCTGCCCTCCACTCCTCCTTCCTTTGCTCCCTCCAACCTGCTCCTTCCCCTTCCCCTCCTTCCCCTTCCCCCAGCCCCTCTTCCTCCTCCCCCATGGTCAGTTTTACCTGTCCTAACCATGATTGCATACGAGTAAATCCCATTGAACTCAATAAGCATGCAAAGATTAGACCTGCCTTTCCCCTCCTTCCCCTCTTCTATCCCTTCCTCCTCCCCTCCCCACTTGCTTCTTCCTCCTTCCTTTCCTACAACAGCCCTCCCTCCCTCCTGGTCAGTTTTACTATCCTAAGCATGATTGCATGGGAGTAAATCCCACTGAACTCAATAAACATGCAAATTATCAAGCATGTCCTCCACCCCTCCCCCTCCTGCCTGCTCCCCTCCCCCTTCTCCCCTCTGCCTTTCCTCCCCTCCCTCCTCCTCTTCCTCCCTTCCCCATCCCCTGTGGTCAGTTTCACCTATCCTAAGCATGATTGTACGGGAGTAAATCCCACTGAACTGAATAAGCATGCAAATGATCAATCCATTCCCAGCAAACTTGCACAGGTTCCCATTTCTTACCTCCCAGATTACAAAGCAGAGAAATTCACTAATAGGCAAAAAACCTTGCAGTTTAAGAACGTACCTATAGCCAACAGATATTTCTATCAAACCTTTAAAAGCAGGGAAATTGGGCAGCTATAGTGGATGCACCAGGGGAGCAGGAGACCTGACCTCTCTGAGATATTGGACTGCCCTACAAATTTGTCAAAATGCAGTTTGGGTTGGTCTTTCACAGTCCAATCCACTTCCTGTGTAGCTTGGAAGAATTTGGTAACATGTGCCTCTGAGCATATGGTGAGTGGTGGCAACACCTGCAATCAGCCCAAATAATAAAAACAAGACATGTGCTGTTGTGATCTTGTTTTAGCAGGGAGGAAGCAACATTATCAGATGGTCACTTTAAATATGTTTGATTTACTTTGCAATTTTAGTGAAGTTTCCTATGGGAAATCATTTTCTTTTGTTTCTTTTTCTGTGAATATGTGAAGCACAGCAACACTTTGCAAAATTTACACTAAAAAAACCCAAAAAATAATTGTGGAATAATGGCACTGACTATTCCACAGAATAGTCTCCTGTGGACATCAGGAATATCTCAGTCTGTACAAGATAAAACAATGGGAGGTGAACTGCATTCTAGCAAAATGCTAGGTGTGCTCTATGTTTTTAATTGACCATGCCCACCTTGCCTTAAATGAAGTGGTTTAAACATAGCAGGTGGAAAATATGCATCCTCTTCTTTCCAACAGCTAGAGTCATTGCTGAAGTAGCAACATCTTGTAATCAGTCTGATTTTACATCAAACTGTAGTTTCAGATTCAACTGTTAATGCACCCAAAACAGAAATAGTACATAACCTCCAATTTGAAACAGAAAAGGCTGTCTTCACCATCATATGACATTGACCAATAACACGGTGTTGAAATGAATAAAAATAAATTTGACCAGATTTCTAGGATGACTAATTAGGGAAATACAATTTTCTAGATTAGATTCTCTGTAGAAACCAGAGCTTGGAAAAGTTACTTTTTTGAACTACAACTCCCATCAGCCCAATCCACTGGCCATGCTGGCTGGGGCTGATGGGAGCAGGCCCACCCTTAGCATGTGTGGGGCCTGGGACAAAAGCATAGTTGCCCCCCCACACATTCTTTCTCTCTCTATATATATATTTATATATATATATATAGAGAGAGATTTTATTTACGAATATATGTAATTATGATATTTACATACGAGGCTAACAACCTATTAAATACAAATATGATTACCTTCACTTCAGGGAATAGGCCTCTAGTCAACCTGTTCCATACATATCCATTTCTTTACTGGTCTCTCAACATCTGTCTTCCTTTTGTTGATATCTGCTAGATATGGCAGTCTATTTCTAGGCATATTTTCCCATCTTTATCTTCCTAACTAAACAATTGAAAACACTTTGTGCAGAACCATTGTTTTAAATATTGAGGATGACAGAATTTAATCATTTCTGTAAATGTCTGGGCCTGGCTGCTTTGTTGATGGGCAATTACTTTCGGATTAAAATTAAAATAATACAAATATAAGAAACTATATATTTATTCTCAAAGATTTATTTTCCTTGCTTTCACTTCTGCAAAATCATTAATCAACTTGTCAAAATCTAGATTTTCACAGCTGATGAGCGGTGGCAGCACAGGGAAGCCACTGACTCAGTCACGCAGCCGAAGAGCAGGCAGGGGATTCAAACCTCCCGCCTAAAATCAGCTCGGGAAGCGGCTGGCGAGACAGCCACTGCACGGCTGAAGAGAGAGGAAAACCCCCGCCACAGCCCAGCTTCTCAGATTGCCAAGCGCGGGGCCTGGGGCAACTGCCCCGCTTCCGGGTGCCTAGGGGCAGCTCTGGATGGGAGTTTTAGTTTAAAAAAGTAACTTTTCCAAGCTCTGGTAGAAACATTAGTAACACAGGAAAGAAGCAAAGTAAGAAGAACACCAACAAACATACAAAAATATAATTCTCCATCTTTGAAGATGGGAGGTGTTGCCATCACTCCCCATATGCTCAGAGGTACGTTACCAAATTCTTCCAAGCTACATAGGAAGTGGCTTGGACTGTGAAAGACCAACCCAAACTGCATTTTGACAAATTTGTAGGGCAGTCCAATATCTCAGAGAGAAGGTCAGGTCTCCTGCTCCCCTGGTGCATTCACTATAGCTGCCCAATCTCCCTGCTTTTAAAGGTTTGATAGAAATATGTGTTGGCTATAGGTACGTTCTTAAACTGCAAGGTTTTTTGCCTATTAGTGAATTATTATCAGGGTTAGCTGGTTCATTGGTACTTTACTGTGCATTTGTATGGGGATTTGTGTGATGGAAGCTGCCTTGAAAGGGTTTGACCTGGAAAGGCAGTGTATAAATAAATTATACCATCAATTCATTCCATGGCGGCTAGAACCAGCAGACCGTCTCCCCTGGATTTAAATTGTGATATTTGGCTGATTAATAAAAACGATAATAATAGTAATTTGTATTCTGCCTTTCCTCCAAGGAGTTCAAGGAGGCACACATGATTTTCCTCCTCCCCTTTCTACAGCAATCCTGTGAGAGGAAGGTTGAGAGGCAATGGCTGGCCCAAGATGACCCAGTGAGCTGGCTGTCTGGGTCCGGAGGCTAGTACAGGACTCTATATCACACTGCTTTGGTTCTTCCTACTTTTATTGTGTTATTGGTTTGCCTTGCAACGCTTTTGAAATTTTCAGTATATTTGTACATTGTCCTGAAATCCATTTTTGAACAAAGGCAATTTATACATTTTAAAAATAATAATACAACATAGGTCACACTGTGCAACCTGGAATTACTCAGAAGAGCAGAAGTTTTACTTCTAACTATCAAGCAATGTGGAATACATTCTGAGTGATAAAAAAAAATTGTATGCCCATATTTTTACTGTGGCACAGGAACTGGGGCCCAACATCAGCTTAGCTGATGGGGAGAATTTTCATCCTGGTAGATGCCCCATGCCTTTCTTCATTCATGGATCATTGTCTATGAGTGTTTTTGTATAGCTGTTTTACTCCACAACCAAGCCCTAAAAGGTTATTCAATTTACCTTCAGATGTTAATATTAGAATTCATTTTTGCTGCCTCTTTTACATAGTTGCATTTGTACTGTTTTGATATGAAATCAATGTTTCAATAAAGATAGCTAAACTTAAAACAATGTCCACAGTCAGATGATCACATATTGGCTTCCTTAGGCAAGATATGAACGAGGTTTCTGCACATGCACTCAAGACCCTTTGCTCCTCCATTTGTGTGAGCGACCAAAATGAGTCAAATAGCTGCAGTTAAGTATAGCTTCGCATTATGTTCAACCTGTGAAACTATAGTTAACGCTTTCCAAACATTTAAACTGTTCCAAAGTTGGCTTATTATCCCAGCTTGTTTGGAAGCCATTAACCATAGTTTCCTGGTTCAAACATAATGGGACACTATAATCAGCTCTGGCTTCCTGGCTTGCTTCACGACTTGTGCAAAGGGAAGTTCAAAGCAGTTGTGTGCAGCTGCACACTGTTTGTGCATATTGCCCTATTAAGCCAAGGTATAATATTTATTGTGTGGCTACATCTGCGTTCAAGTTTACATTTTCCCTTATTTATTAAATACATACATACATACATACATACATATCTAGCCTTCATAGATGCAGTGATACTGCCTGAGGAAATACTTGATTCTTTTACAAGTATTAAACACACATAGCACTCCATTGTTCAAGTTATACTCTCAACTAGTGTTTGTGGTCTTTTTTATTATTAATAATGTGATCAAAACTCCAGACTCCTTAATAAACCATTACTCTGTCTTATATTATATGCAGTTTTTAGGCAGAGGCCAATCTATCTTTCTTTAAAGCATGATTTCCATAACTTTTGAAGGTCATAGTTTGCAACATCAATAAGGCATTGATAACCATTTCCTTTACAAATTGCATTATGAAGTGATCATTTACTTTAAGTATGTTCAAAGTTCTTTTACACAATGAGGTGATGCTGATAGCATGTGCCATAAGTGAATAGATAACCAACTTGCCAGCAGCTGTAATAAGAAGCAGTTTTACTGTACCTATCAGAATAAGCGCAGACACCTCCCCCTTTATGGGTTCAAAAACTCATTAAAGATTGGCAATGTAGCTATGGTGAAGCAAAGAGGGTGTATGCCCTTGGTGCATTCAGGAAGGAGTGTGAAATGAATGCCTCAGGTGACATAGTATATTGATAATAATTAAAATTGAATTATATAATGGTTTGGGAGGGTCTGTTTGAATTATTTAGACATTTTCAGATAGTAGATAAAAGCTAAGTATCAGCTTGCTCAAAGAGGGCAGCCTGCCAGGCAGAGTGATATTGTTGCAGTTTTTCTTTGGCTTTATACATACAGCCTACCATAGTAATGTACATTGAGCTTGTAGAAAGAAAAACAGAACATGTGACTATGACAAGCTTCTGTTGATTGGACAGCTAGCCTGTACAGCTTTGCACTTTTTTTTTCTTGGCATCATTGCAGTGCAAATCATCAGGAGCAGTCCATCTTGAGCAGTGAGAATTGCAGTGGCTGTACACTTAAAGGAATGTGGGATTCTTACACCATCACAGATTTGAACAATCAGTCCTTACCAGAATCAGTGCAGGACCAACACTTGTTTTATACGTAATATTGCATCTTGCTTGGAGGCTTCCCACTTTGGCCACTTTGAGAACAGGATGCTGGGCCTAGATTTGCCTTTGACCTGATCCATCAGGTCTCTGTTGTTAGGTTAACCTTTCCAAGCAATGCATCTAAAAATGTGATTTATTAGGCCTAGAGGTAAGACTCCAATTAGCAGTCTGGTAATAGGACAGGATGCAAAGAGGTATTTTATTTTATTTATTTGATTTATATCCCACCCTTCCTCCCAGTAGGTGTTGGTCAGTGACGCAGGCTGTGAGACTCACAGACAAGGTTTTTAGCAGAGAGAGAGAAACCTGAAGCAGAAGGGTTAAGCTGTGAGAACAGAGTGCCAGACTATCAAGGTCAGTGGCTGGCTGGGAGTGTGATAAGGTGGGAAACTTGCAGGAACTCAGAGTGGGGGAAGAAATGTCAATGGAGAGAGCTGTGTCTAATGTCTTTGCCTAGTAAAGACTCTTACAAGAAACTTGCCTGGCCTGTCTTATTCCTGTTCTATACGGCGCTTGAATTCAAAACCACGTTTGACCTATTCACGCACTCGCCAACAGGGGTTATGGGCCCAGCTTATCAGGCGTGGTAGCGGGTTCAAGAGCCGGTGAAGTGGCGTAGTAGCAGAGAGAAACAAAGCGCAAGTAAGAGGCAAGTAAGAGTGGGCAACATGGCTGTAAATCTAT
Organism: Rhineura floridana; assembly: GCF_030035675.1. Taxonomy (NCBI): domain Eukaryota; kingdom Metazoa; phylum Chordata; class Lepidosauria; order Squamata; family Rhineuridae; genus Rhineura; species Rhineura floridana. The sequence goes on along the minus strand of NC_084484.1, from coordinate 92,543,793 downwards.
CATCCGGGATGCCGATGGAGAGGCTGAATGCTGTAAACTACTCCAGCTGGAAGTGGAGGATGAGAGCAGTTCTGATTAAAGAGGATTTGAATGATGTCGTAGAAAACCCCCCTCCGGCAGCTCCTTCAGCAGCGTGGCTGAAGAAAGACGAGAAAGCGAAGGCTTTTATTACTCTGGGGCTATCAGATTCACAACTGTTGCTGGTGAGTAATGAGCCGACAGCTAATCAGATGTGGGAAAAGCTAAAAGCCGCTCATGTTCAACAAACTGCGGGGAGCAGGCTGTGTTTAGCACGGAAGCTTTATCAGATGCGTTTTACAGATGAAGTGACTATGGAAGAGCATTTGGCTGAATGTCGTAGATTAAATGCTGAGCTGCAAGATCGAGGCGTGCAACATAATCACTTACAGATGGTTTATCTCCTGTTATCTTCATTGGATCAAAAATGGGACGTGCTGGTATCTAGTCTGGAAACCCAACCTGATGGGAATCTGACTTTGGACTTTGTGGAACAGAAACTTCAACAAGAGTGGAATAGGAGACAAGAGAATAAGAAAACAGAATTAAAAGAGACTGTGACTGTGTCTGTACAACACCAAAATCAAAGAAGCAAGCAAGAGACTAAAACATGTTATTTTTGTGGATCACGTGGTCATATACAGAGACATTGTTTAAAGAAGAGGAATTACAGAAACTTTGAAAGTCAGAGAGCAAGCGTGAACTTTGTTACTAAGGAGGACAATAAACTCATTAACTCTAAGTGGATTCTTGACAGTGGAGCGTCTAATTGCCTAATCACAGACTCTAGTTTATTTTACACTTCAAAGCCGACGCAGGAGAAGATTTATCTGGCTGACGGATCGACTCAGGACGCGATTGCAACAGGCACGCTGAAGATGGGTAATTTGGGAATTTTAACAGATGTATTATTGATTTCTGGCTTAAAATATAACATTCTATCAGTGAGAAAATTGGCTCAAATAGGTTGCAAAGTTACATTTGAAGGGGATAGATGTTTTGTGAGAAAAGATGGTGAAATATGCATGCAAGGGAAATTACAGAATCAAATGTTTATGGTTGAGTGCAAGCTTGATAAACACATGTGTGCTTGGATAGCAGTAAATAAAGAGAAACATGATAATTGCTTCCATGAATGGCATAGAAAACTGGCACACGCACATTTCCAAAAGATACAAAACACCCCAAAGCATAGTCAAGATTTGAAATTAACACAGAGGGCAGACATGGCAGCAACTATGTACTGAGTGGGAGGTGTGTGTGTATAATAATAATAATAAACTTTAATTTATAGGCCGCCTATCTGGCCAATGGCCACTCTAGGCGGCGTACAATAAAGCACGATAAAATACATGGTAAAATATGATACAATAAAAACAATATAACCAGTACAGCACAATGCAAAATTACAATATTTAGTAGAGTTGTCAGTAATACAATTCTGAAGCTAGTTCACCTTAGAAGTCTCAAGTTCATAAAGGCCTGATGGAAAAGCCAAGTCTTCAGGCCTCGGCAAAATATATATAAGGAAGGGGCATGTCGAAGATCTATTGGGAGGGAGTTCCAAATCGTGGGGGCCGCCACAGAGAAGGCCCTCTCCCGAGTCCTCACCAACCCAATCACTTTAGTTGACGGGACTGAGAGGAGGCCCTGAGTGGCAGATCTTGTAGGGCGGCACAATTTATGACGTTGGAGGCGCTCCATCAGGTATACTGGGCCGAAACCGTACAGGGATTTATAGGTTAATACCAACACCTTGAATTGAGCCCGGAAAATAACTGGAAGCCAGTGTAGATTGTACAGCACTGAGGTAATATGATCATAATGGCGGGTGTTCGTAAGTAGACGAGCCGCCGTATTTTGTACCAGCTGTAATTTCCGGACTGTTTTCAAGGGCAACCCCATGTAGAGCGCATTGCAGTAGTCTAAATGAGAGGTGACCAGAGCGTGTACTACGAGTGGGAGCTGGTGGACAGGAAGGTAGGGTTGCAGTCTTCGTATGAGACGCAATTGACCCCAAGCTGCCTGGCACACCGATGAAACCTGAGCCTCCATGGACAGCTTGGAATCAAGGATCACCCCGAGGCTGCGGACCTGGTCCTTCAGGGGCAATTTTACCCCATTAAATACCAGGTCGATGTTTCCCAACCCCCCCTTGTCTCCCACGAGCAGTACCTCAGTTTTATCAGGATTCAGCTTTAGCCTGTTTCTTCCCATCCATCCACTCACGGATTCCAGACACTTGGGCATGGTCTCCACAGCCGACTCTGGTGAGGACTTAAATGAGAGGTAGAGCTGAGTGTCATCCGCATATTGGTGGCACTGCAGCCCAAACCTCCTGATGATAGCTCCCAGCGGTTTTACATAGATGTTAAATAGCATGGGAGAAAGGATAGAGCCCTGTGGCACACCGCAATTGAGGGGCCAAGGGTCTGAAACCTCATCTCCCAATGCCACCTGCTGGTGCCTATCGGAGAGAAAGGAACGGAACCAGTTTAATACTGTGCCTCCTATTCCTAATCCCTCCAGACGATCCAGCAAGATACCGTGGTCGACGGTATCAAAAGCCGCTGAGAGATCTAGGAGGACAAGAAAGGTGGATTCTCCCCTATCTAATGCCCTCCTCATATCATCCACCAGACCAACCAAGGCTGTTTCAGTTCCATGTCCAGTTCTGAAACCCGATTGGTATGGATCTAAATAATCCGTTTCATCCAAGTGCGCTGACAGCTGATTGGCCACCACTCGCTCAATGACCTTGCCCAAGAATGGTAGATTTGAAATTGGGCGGAAGTTGTTTAAATCTTGGGGATCCAAGGAGGGCTTTTTCAAGATGGGCTTTATAATTGCCTCCTTGAGGGCTAATGGCAATACACCCTCATTCAAGGATGCATTTACCACCGCCTTGATCCCTTCGCCCAATTTCTCTTTACAGCTCATCAAGAGCCATGACGGGCATGGATCAAGGAGACAGGTGGTAGGTTTCACAGTTGACAGCACCTTGTCCACATCCTCAGAAGGAAGAGGCCGAAACCGATCCCATTGGATCACATTATGACTGGTCAACTCTGGTCCACTATCTGCATTCATGGTATGCGAAATCGAGCTTCTTAGATGTTCGATTTTATCAGCAAAATGCTTTGCTAAATTGTCACAGGAGGCCTTTGAGTATTCCAAGGGTTCCTGAGCAACTGGACCGACCAGGCTTCGGACCACTTGGAACAACCTCCCGGGACAGCATTCTGCTGATGCAATAGAGGCAGCAAAGTAATCTTTCTTTGTTGCCTTTATTGCCACATGATAGGCAGTGTGTAGGGTGGGGGTCCTCTGGCCTTCACTCAACCCCTTCCTACAACACACCATATTCCTGCAATGTGAACAATATAGAAAGAGGCATGCAGCAGCAGAAGCACACTCTCCCCTCTGTGCATTTTCCTGTAGTCCCACAGAGGCCATTACCAGGGTAAGGGAAAGGTGGTGGTGATGGAGGGGGATGAGGGAGAGAAAAGAAGGGGAGGTCACTCCTCATCCCTTTGCCTGAGAAAGACAGGGAGAAAAAGAGGTGGTGGTTGAGGAGGATTCCACCCTTGTGCTCACTGTCTTCATCCCTCTTCTCCCTCCTGTGGGACACTTTGGTGTTAGGGGACAAGCACCTAGAACAAACACACAGCCCACTTTACTCCAACCCTCCCTCCCCCTCCCTCTCCTCATGTCCCGCGTGCCCTCCCTCCCACGTGGCTGCTCCTCTTCATTTGCAGCTGCCACCACCTCTTACTTACTGCCTTCTTTTGACCCACCAAACCCCTCTCCCACCCACAACTTGACATGTCTTTCCTCCCTGTAACCGTGCCCCCTTCCTTCGCATTATGTCTATTTCTCTTTTTTGTCTCTCTCTGCCCATTTACACTCGCTACCCCTACCCCGGCACCCAAGTTTGCTCCTATTTTGATTTTGCATATAGGCTTGCACCATGAACCTTATTGGGCTTTCATTTCCTGCCAGGCAGATTTCTTTCTTCTGCCGCTGTTTCTCCTCCTGCATGCAAATCGTGGTGATGGCCAGAGCAGCAGCAGCAGGAGGAGTAACAATTAACATGTGGGGATCTCAAAAGTTTTTGAGGTTCCAAAGGGGGTCCCGCACTCATAAAGGTTGGGAACCACTGGACTACAACTCATATCAGTTCCAGACAGTCCCCACCCCTGAGTTTCCCCGTCCCCATTCTAGAAAGACACTGAATTTTTCATTCGACAACATTGTTTCAGAGCAAGTCGACTGTGGAAAAGTGTTGAGAGCCCAAGAATGAGGACAATAGCATGTGAGTGAGTCACAAAGTTATATAAGATTCTTGTTTCCGCATATAATCATAAGCCAAAACTGTGTGGCAAAGCAATGTGGAACTGGCTTGAGGGGCTATTTTAAAAAGAGATGTAAACATTTATACTGCTTTGTAAAAAGCTAGTGCTCAGCAAATATTGGTAGCGGAAGATAGAGCATGGTCCAGACAATAAGACCCTATGGGAAGAGAGGTAATCACAACAGCTGGTATTTTCATTCATGATATACTTGTTTGTTAACTATGGCATGCAGAGCAGACCCTTTTCTCAATCTGAAAACTACTGTTCACAAAACACTGTTATGGCTGAGATAAAGAGTTTTCATGGTTAGGACCCCCCTTCATAACACACAACCCTCAACAGACTGACTTTTAACAGCTACATGGCAGGCAGAATTTGAGACTGCCTCTGGATCTCTGAGCAGCATTGATGTATCTCTTGTGATTCTCCATGAAATGCAGGTTGCCTCCAACCTTAAGTTAGAAAAACCACATGCTAGAAATAACCAAGATACAGAAGGCAAGTCGCATTCATGTAATATCCCTCATCTCAGCTGCTAACAAGAACTTCCAGGGTGCCATCTCATCCATACCTCTTTCCTATATTAGGCCATTCACAATAACAGGCTCTGGAATCTTACTTTAAACTGCATAAAGACTGAAGGGACAGCATCATTTGGATGGGTTTGCCCTCTAACTAGAAGAGTAGTCATATCAGGACGCTCCAGATGCTGTCCTATTCATTGGGTTTTTTTTTTCAGGCAGCTCCCTTGTATCCACCACCCCCTGCCGCCAAGGAGGAGAAAGCAGGAGAGGAGGGCCCCCTGGGCTGAACAATAGAGTGGAGGCCTCACAACAACATCCCCAGGCAGGGCCAGACCACGGAGGAGGAAAAGTAACAGGAAGAGGAGGTGCTGCAGGGCAAGAGACAGGCTACAGGCTGGGATGGGTGAAAAATCTGCTTAATTCTGCTTGAGGAATTACTTTTAAAAACTGTGTTGGGGGCTGGGGTTAGCTAAGAGGGTGGGCAGGGTCATCACTGCAAGCTCAGGCTGCCAGCCAGCAGCAAGCTTTAGAAGAGACTGAAGCTTGTTTTAAAAAAAAAAAAGTTGTGGATGGAAGAATGGAGCAGTGGATGGGTCCCTACATGCTCAAGATGCTGTTGTCTGCCAGCAAAGTGGAGCTGGTGACAGGTGCTTCCTTGCCCCAGGGATTATCTTTTCTGAAGGGAGGTGCTCAAGTAGTGTGTGTCTGTGTGTGTGTGAGAAAGAGGGGTTGTGAGGGGTGTGGCTGGGAGGGGGCATGGCATGACTCGTGAAGGGACTCTGCACTTCTAAATTCGGCACTACACTACTGCCTCTAATTCACCCCTGAGACTCTGCAAAGAGCCCCCCCCCCGGGAACAGCAGCATAGGAACATTGGAACAATGGCAGCTGGTGGTCCCTGAACCTGGCGGGGCTGCTTTGGGACCAAAGAGGTCTAGCTTACCTGCTATTGCAATATCGAATGCTAGCAGAATGGAGGATCAGAATCACTAGTTTTTCAGATGGCTGCCTGTCCTATGTATGTATGTATGTATGTATGTATGTATGTATATATGTATGTATGCATTTATTTATATACCGCCCCATAGCCAAAGCTCTCTGGGCAGTTTACAACAGTTAAAAACATTAAAAACAAATATAAAAATTAAAAAAAAAACACATTTTTAAAAAGCAATTTAAAAACACATGCTAAAATGCCTGGGAGAAAAGGAAAGTCTTGACCTGGCGCCGAAAAGATAACAGTGTTGGCACCAGGAGCAACTCGTCAGAATGATCATTCCATAATTTGGGAGCCACCACTAAGGAAGCCCTCTCCCTTGTTGCCAGCCTCCCAGCTTCCCTCGGAGTAGGCACCCAGAGGAGGGCCTTTGATGTTGAGCATAGTGTACAGGTGGGTTCATGTTGGGAGAGGCGTTCCATGAGGTACTGTGATCCCAAGCCATGCAAGTGGTATCAAAAGCTGAAGAGAGATAGGAAGATGTAGGATCATACTCCCCTTGGCTCGCGCTTAATAAATATTATCCATCAGGGTGACCAAGGCAAATGTGGCCCCATATTCAGACCTGATTTCGGGCAGGAATGAGTCTAGGTAACCTATCATTCAAGAATTCCTGCAGTTGCCCCACCATGACCGCCTCTATAACCATCCTTAAAAGTGGGATATTTGCAGCTAATTAGTAGATAGTCTAGCACAATGGGTCCAGAGCTGGCTTCTTTAGGAGTGGTCATGCCACCACCTCTTTCAAAGAAGTAGGGACTATCCCCTATTGCAGCGGTGCATTCACCACACTCATGACCCAACCAGTCAAACCCCCTCTGCTAGTTCTATTAAGTCAAGAAGGATAGTAGTCAGGAGGTTGAGTGTAAAGCTGCAAATACCTTGTCCATATCATCAGGCTGCATACATTGAAAGTGATCCCACAACACATCACATACTGTGACACTGGACACTTTGGTTGGGACTGCAACAGCTGTCACTCTGAAATTGAATTTCATCCATTTAATGTGCCATTTAATGGTCCATTTAATCCATGTAATGGTCACAGCAGGTCTTCAAGGGCTCCACGTGTTTTTTCTCCACTTTAACCCCTCCAAAAAGACCCACCAGTCAGTTGCTTGAGAATGCAATGTAGGCTGTAAAGTATATCTTCTTTGCTGCCCACACTCCCACTTGATAGGCACTATTATGTGCACTAACCAGTGTTAGGTCAGCCTGAGAGCAAGATTTATGCCACTTGCACTCAAGTCTCCATCGAGCTTGCTTCATAGCCTGTAGCTTCCCAGAGTACTAGAGAGCCAATTGGGCTTCCCAGTGCCAGAGAGGACCCCTGTAGTGATCAAATCCACCACCTGTTTAATCTTCTCATTCCACAGCGAGACCAGGGCTTCAGCAACACTCCAGTGGATTTAACATGTTTCCCTGTCACTGTGAAGCATTGTTCATCAACATTTTAGCCAGTGCCACTACCACTAGAAAATACCCCCTTTAGTGAAAGTTGAAAGTATATTTTCCTACCCTGTGGCAATGGTATCCAATCATATTCTAGACAAGCCCCTCAGATATACTCAGAGCCAGGCTTTTGGAAGTACTTGTTTTGACATCAAGAGTGCAGAGTACCTGAGTTAATGGGGGGAAAATAAGAAGCAACTTAAAGACCTTGACAGTAACAGTTGCCAACTTTTTAAAAAAAAGATGTGGAAAGCCATATGCAGTACTTGCAAGCAACAGCCAGAAATCATTCTTGGGATACAGCATCTGAAGCAGAGTCTAAAATGGGTTATATGTTCTATTTCCTTTTCTTTTTCTTTTATTCTTGAAAGGCTTTCAGAAAAACTGAGCGTTATCATTATATATGAGCACCAAACAGAACACTAGTTTACCTGCTCAGAAGTAATAAAAAGACAAGATGTAGGAAGCTGCCTTATACCAAGTCAGATCACTGAACCATCTGACTCAGTATTGTTTACACTGACTGACAGCGACTCTTCAGGATTTCAGACAAGGAACTTTCCCAGCCCTACCTGGAGATGCCACTGAGCTATGGCCCTTCCCCACCAGATGCTTTGGTACAGTCTTCCCCTTTTCAGGCACCTCAGCTGCTCACTCCTATGTAAAAGCAAACATACAAAGAAATGGGAGCAAACAGGTGATGTGCATAAAGCAGAGAACCTTTGAGAATTTTTGTTTGTGCTGTTACTGGTGACACCGATTCAGGAACATTAAAGCACAATTGGGCTTTAATGGTTCCTATGGGTTTGTATTGCCAAAGGGCAGTGGCATCACTAGGGTTGGTGTCACCTGGTGCGGTAACTCATGGTGTCACCCCCATGGACCTCCTCCCGTACCAGACCATACAGAATCCTTAGAAATGTTTTTTGTACTAATGTTACTTGTAAATCGTAATTCCCGTATATCACTGAATGTAATGGCAATAGTAGTGACATAAACAACTAGCAAAATTAAAATTACACCTTTAAATTACAATATCATACGCACAGCCCAAATTCTTGCTCTTATCACTAATGGGAGTTAATTATCTTGCATATGCCCATAGTAAATTTTCAGATACTTTCAGACCCTCAGCAATTTTCAAGTGGTCTATGTAGAAGAAAAGTTTGGGAACCCCTGGTATAAGACATCTGCTTATGTCCCTATGCTGCTCTCACCCCTCATTTAGGTGCCTGGGATGCATGCGTGTGGACATACCTCCTTACAGTTATGGAAAGTGATTCTTAATAATAAGTCTCCAGACAAAGTTACATAGGTATTTATCAGTTGTTTAGTAGAAAATTCAGAAGTGCAGAGTCCCTTCATGATAGTTGCAGCCACATACACCCTTTTTTACTCCTGGATTAAGAATGAGATCTTTGTTAATGCATTCTCTCACAACAACAAACATCTCTAGGAGCCAATCAGCATGTAAGTGGAGAGCGTTAGCAATTGAGAAGAGTCTTCTCAGTGGCTGACTCACCTCCTTTCACTCTGATTGGCTCCAATCAGCAGGAAAGGCAAGGAAGCCTATTAGAAGACTCTTCTCAGTGACTAACACACTCCCTTTTCATGCTGACTGTAGGATGCTTGGAGACATAGGGAACCTGCTCCCAAAACAGCAGAGGGACTAAGATCCCCTGGGCGACTACCCTCCTGGTGCTTATGGACATGACCGTAATATATTTTGTGACGTGCAAGTTCGATATTATTTATTAAGTGTGTTTAGGATTACACTGATGGCATTCCCAAATATGTACTTTCACACAGACTTTGGTTTTCCATAACACAATGTTTGTCCAAGCCTCCACACTTGGGGGGGCACTACTTGCACACCCTTTCCATAAGCACATCAAAGTTGGATACACACCTGAACCAAGACCCAGACAAAAGGGCACTCAAAACAAAAAGGTAATTACAGTGGCTGAGTAGATCTTGTACAGTGGTTATACTGACTGGGCAGCCACTGTCCTTCACATTTTACAAAATACTTTTTCCTATACAAAGATTAACTTTCTGTGTATGAAAAAGTAATATATGAAGTGGTCTCAATAGTGAGAAAAGTAAACAAGTGAATGGTGATCCAAATGTTTTTCATTCTCACGTTATGAAGCTAGCTGCCAGATGATGTATCACCTTCCCTACGCATGCAGCGTAGACTGAAAAAACAGCACCCAAGCCACCAATACGTGCACATGTTCTTTCCAACATGAATCTACAGGTCTCAAAAAGTAATGTGTGACAAAGTCCTCAAACACCTTATAACATGCCTCAAACATGGTCTCTTGTTCTACCAGCATGCCTTCACACCATCACTTTGCCAAAACATAAGGATAGGTAAATTGCTTTTAGGGAGGTTCACAATTATGATTTCCTATTTATTTAATCTAAAAATATTTAAAATACATAAGAACAGCCAGGGGAAGATATTGGAGAAATATAAAATAAATACAAATTAAAAAGGGGGGGAGGTGAAGAGACCTTAAATGTGCTACTCACCATCTCTCAGCCTATCCTCCCCTCAGGATGAAAACAATGGAGAACCATGACCACCCCCAGGAAGAAGGGCACACTTAAAATGTAGAGGAAAAAATCATCTACAACCATAGTATGAAATTAAATACTTATTGGGACACAGTATGAAGAAATATTTATATAAACATGACTCTCAAATATGTTTATGAATTACACAATCTGTAAATATATTTATAGTGCAATCCGATGTTTGTTTGCTCAGAAGCAAGTCCCAATGTATTCAATGGGGTTTACTCAAACTGGGAAGTGTGCAGAGAACTACAGCCTCAAGTGATAAGGAACTTGTTGTTTCAACTTGTTCTTTTTAGTTGAGACCTTATCCCAGTCTGAGTCTGTGTTGGAATTGCTTTTTAATATGTTTTTAAGCCTTTTCTTTTTTTTAAAAAAATGTTTTTTTAAAGCTTTTAAAAAATATTTTCAAAGATGTTTTAATATATTTTAAAGTCTGTTTTTATGATGTTTTAAAGTGCTTTTAGTGCTTTTGTTTGCCGCCCTGGGCTCCTACTGGGAGGAAGGGCGGGATATAAATCAAATAATAAATAAATAAACTTCATTCACCCAACCTAAAATTCAGAATCATGCCTCTTTAGGCTGTTTTCCAGCTGTTTATTCTTGCTTTATGGTTATTGGATTTTAAATGGCTTTATTTCTTGTTGTGAGCTGCCTTGGTTTCCAACCCTACCTCACAGGGTTGTTGGAAAGACTACACACACACACACACACACACTGCAGATGTATAAATACATACAGCCCATATAATAGTTTATTGTCAAACCAGTTGGTCATTGCAGAAAAATCAGTATTAGTTTAAAAAAATCAGTATTAGTTTCCTACAGAATAAAAACTGTAATACCTAAGTAAGCCCTGCCTACTTGCTTTAAAATAGGTCTGGAAGGTGAGGGGGGGGGACAGAAACAGAACACAAACACAATTCTTTTTTACATTCACTCCAAAGTCCCATTGATTTTCAACACATTCATAACCATGTCTACTCAAAAGTAAACCCTATTGAATTCAGTGGGATTTACTCTGGAGATATGGGATTAGCAATGCTTTTACCCCTACAAAAGCAAGTATTGGGAAGGTTTTCAAAACACTGCCCAGGATCTGACTCCTACACACAAGAGGGGAAAAAACTGAAATGTATATACTTACCCAATTTATGAGATGTTCAGATAAACAGGGGGGGGATACCACAATTTTCTGGCCTTGCATTGAGGTTTACTAGACACTGCCACAGGTCAAACAAACACTTCACTGATTGGCTGCAATCCTGAACGGGCGGGGTTAAAGCTACGAAGTGCTATACAGTAGTTTAAAAAAAGATTTAACGGGGCGGCTGACGTTTTTATGTATATCTCGAGAACCGGACCACCTAGAAACTTAATTTTTTAAAAAATTAAAGCTGAGAATCACCCCCCTCTGATGGTGTCACCTGGTGCGGTCCGCAACCCCCTCGTGACGCCACTGCCAAAGGGGCAATAAGCAGATAATCTTATAGTCCTTTCAGTTGCTGTAGAATCCCCTTTAGTTGGCAACCTTCACAAACTCCTGATAGTCAAGGTGCATCCTCTCAAGGTCACTTCTTCTCAAGGTCTGTGCTGGGATCTCTCTTGAAAAGGGGCACTCTTAGGCTTTACATACTATTTCACTGCTGAAGCTTAGTCAAACATCATTCAAATTCCATTCTCATGGCCTTGATAGTATTCTGGCAAGGCCATAGGCTGACTTTTATAACAGGCTAAACCCTTTTCCAGTGGATGACCAAAGACGAGGGTTCTATATGTTCTTTAGGTTCATGTCTCTCTAGAGCCTTATATGCCAAACTTTGTTCTCACCTAAGTGAGTTCTGTTATGGAGAGCAGAGGACTGCCTAGGTAGACCTAGAAAAAGAAATCCTACCCAAGACATTTCTTGGGACTGAGGATGTATCAGGAAAAATAAAAATAGAATTCCACAGCAGAACGTAAATATATATATTTCTTTATTTATAAGGTCTAGACAGACCAGACATATGATGGCCTCAGCCATTACAGAAATTGTGTATACATAAGTATGGAATGTGTTTGGCCTTAGCCAGTAACTTAACAATTAAATAACCATATATTGCTGGCCATAGCCAGGACATAGAATTCTTAAACAAGCATATAGCTGGCTTTATAGCGATTAAAGATGCACATAGCTGGCTTTAACAATTGTATATTAATACATATTTGTAATGCAATTATACAGTTATACAGTACGTTATCATGGTTGGCGATCAACAGTTATCTAATAGCAGCCTTATATAATCAGCTTTATGCCAACAGTCGTACATATTTCTTATTTGTACAAACAGCCCCTTCTTAATTGTACAAACAATCTTTGACTTTCGCCAGAGGTCTCTTTAGCTTTAGCTAAAGGGTCTAAAAGCTTTATCTAATATTTCTTTTTATTTCAGGAAAAAGGGTATGAAAACTGAACCACCACATGTGGGGATATCTATAATTTCTTATACTTTTTATACTTTATAAACTGTATAATATTCCCTCTGTTGCCTCAGTTAGAGGTTTGCTTTTTGACCTTAGCCAAAAAGGTTTTGGTCTTCATATATTTACACTTTTTATTTCAGAAAAATAGTCTGAAAACTTTACCTAATGTTCCGTCTTTAGTCTCAGCTAAAGAGTTTGAAAACCTTTATTAATACCTGCCAAAATACACTACAATACAAACTTTTCACTTCAAGCAAAGAGTGTGAGAAGCTATGACATGGCACAGATTGCTTAGCTTTAGCATCAGGCAGCCTTTTTCCTTTAATCTCAAGGACAAGCTTCAAAACCATATCTTTAGCCATCATTAACAGGCTTTCTTCTGCAGCCTCTACTTTGTTAATTTTCTTCGGCAGCTTCTGTGGCTTTCTAATCTTACCTTGACTTTTAACTGTTGCTGCTTGGTTCATGTCAGCATTTATGCAGTGGCTGCATTGGAAATGGTTTGGCTTAACATCTGCAAGAGTATTGCCCTTTTTATGCACAAATTCACACTTATAGAACATATTCACTAATACTCACTAATTCACTAACTTGCGGTTTAAGAACATACCTATAGCCCACAGCTATTTCTATCAAACTTTAAAAAGCAGGGAGATAGGGCAGCTATAGTGAATGAACCAGGGGAGCAGGAGACCTGACCTCCTCTCTGAGATATTGGACTGCCCTACTCATTTGTCAAAATGCAAACACAATTTGGGTTGGTCTTTCACAGTCCAATCCACTTCCTGTGTAGCTTGCAAGAATTTCGTAACGTGCCCCTGAGCATATGGAGAGTGGTGGCAACACCTGCAATCAGGATTACATCTGCAAAGAAGGAGAATCCCATTTTTTGTATGTTTGTTGGTGTTCTCCTTACTTTGCTTCTTTCCTGTATTACTACTGTGTCTACAGAGAATCTAACCTAGAAAATTGTATTTCTCTTATTATTCATCCAAGAAATATGTGTCAAATTTATTTTTATTAATTTCAAATTAATGTTCTATTTCGGGTGCATTAAGAGTTGACTCTGAAACTCTGTAACTGCAGTTTGATGTAAAATCAGACTGATTACAATATATTGCTACTTAAGCAATGAATCTAGCTGTTGGACAAAACAAACTTGGCCAGTCCAAGATGCATGTGTTTAGCCTGCTATGTTTAAACCACCCCACTTAAGAAAGGGTGGATATGATCAATTAAAAACATAGAGAACACCTAGAAATTTGCTAGAATATATTTCACCTCCCACTGTTTTATCTTGTGCAGACTGAGATACTTGTCATGTCCATTGGATACTATTTTGCAGAATGCCCAGTGGCATTATTTGCAGAATACCCAGTGGTTTTGGAGGTTTTAAAGTGTAAATTATGCAAAATGTTGCTATACACATGTCCACAGAAACAGAAGCAAAACAAAATTATTTAATATAGGAAAGTTCACTAAAATTGCAAAGTAAATCAAACATATTTAAAGTGATTATCTGAACTATATAAACTGCTTCCTCCCTGCTAAAATAAGATCAGCACAGCACGTGTCTTGTTTCTATTATTTGGGCCAATTGCAGGTGTTGCCTCCACTCACCTTATGCTCAGAGGCACATGTTACCAAATTCTTCCGAGCTACACAAGAAGTGGATTGGATATGAAAGACCAACCCAAGTTGTGTTTGCATTTTGACAAATTTGGAAGGGAATACAATATCTCAGAGAGGAGGTCAGGTCTCCTGCTCCCCTGATGCATTCGCTATAGCTGCGCAATTTCCCTGCTTTCTATAGTTTGATAGAAATATCTGTTGGCTATAGGTACATTCTTAAACCACGAGAGTTTTTTTTGTCTGTTATTTATTATTTATTTATTTACAATATAATCAAACATGTACATAATAAAATTGTACACAATGAAGATCACAAAAATAATAAAATAGATTGAAATAAATAAAATGCAATTAAAATACAATATATATATACACACACACACATATATCCACATATATAGGAATTGGTATGGAGGGAACTACAGAGGTTAAAATTAACATAGAAAGCATAAAATCAGTGTCAGGCTCTACCTTCAGTCCCTCCCAAAGGCTCTCCGGAACAAGATGGTTTTCAGAAGTCTCCGGAAAACCATCAGGGAGGGAGCAGAGCAGGCTTCTTGGGGTAGGGTATTCCATAGCTTGGGGGCCACAGCTTGAAAGGCTCTCTCCCATGTGCCTGTCAGTCTAACATCTTTCATTCCAGGCACGCAGAGGAGACTAGAGGCAAATGATCTTAAATCCCGGGCAGGTACATATAGTGAATTTCTATGCTTTTTAATCTGGGAGGTAAGAAATGGGATCCTGTACAAGTTTGCAGAGAATGGATCAATCATTTGCATGCTTATTGAGTTCATTGGGATTTACTCACCTGCAATCATGCTTAGGATAGGTGAAACTGGCCATGGGGGAGGGGAGGAGGAAGAAGGGCAGAGGGGAAGGGGGATGGGAGCAGGTGGGAGGAGGAGGTCAGGTTTGAACATTTGCATGCTTATTGGAGGAGGTGGAAGGGGAGCGCAGAGGGAAGGTGGAAGGGGGGAAGGAGATTGGAAGGGGATGGGGACGGGGCAGGAGAGGCAAATGAAGAGGTAGGGAAGCAGTAAGAGGGAGGGGATAGGAGGCGTCATGGCCCCATCGGAGGACTCATCAGACGAGGATGACTCGGGAGTAACAGCAGCAGACCCAGAAGCAGCAGACCCAGAAGGAGAAACGGAGGAAACTCCTGAGAACCCAGCTCCTTCTCCCCCTCAGCTGCAGAGCACCCCAGACACAGCTGAAGACCTTCAGCCAGACGCAGACAGTGAACAGGATACTCCCCCCTCACCTGCAGAACGTAGACAACAGAAGGTCAGCCAGAAGAGGGGCAGGCCTATCCACTTAAGGCCAAAACGCTGATGGCTCACACCTGCTGACAAACCTGCTCCTTAAAAGACAAACCTTGGTTTCAGCTTGTTGCTGACTACAACATCAGGTGTGGCTTCGTGTGTTTCCAGATTCCCTGAACCTTATCTTGGACTGACCCCTTGACAATTGAACCCAGGCCTCTACTGACCTCTCTTCTGGACTTCTGGCTTGGCATGTATTCGTACCACCGCTACAGCCAACACCTGTGACGTAGTCTCCTTTGTCACCACGTGTCTTTGGGACTCTCTTTGGTTCGTATCCCACCGCTACTGCCACCACATGTGACGCCCTTCCCTGGCTCTCCCTGTCAGGTTCCTACCTGCTCGTGGTTACTGCCTGTCTCTAGGCACCACCAGGGACTCCACCAGTCTGGACTGTCCTTTTTATGGTTTCTCTCCCCGCTCTAGCACAGATCTCAACAGATCCCCCTGCTAGGCAGCACCACCAGTCACGTCCTATAACCAGTAGTCCCAGAAACTCAGCCTGAGTCTCCCTCAATTAGGTTACCTCTGTGACTGTGTGCTTAAGCTGTCCCAATCCCTTTGATTTACTCAGACTGCTTGTGGTGTTATTCTTCCCTTCTCCGCTGCCACCATTTGTTATCCTTCAGCCTTGGTATTTACCTTACCCTCCCTTCTGGTCTGTGAAACCCCAGCCAAGGATCAGGCCTTTGGTAAACCAAAAGTATTTATTAAATATAACAAAGATAACAAGATTTCTTTAAAAGGCACTTAAGCATATGGTTACATCTATTCCTGAGGTACTGGTCTTAGTATTAATCCAAACTCCACCCTCTCCTCACATCCACCAACTCTCCACACAATCTCCTCTCAAAACCCACCAAAACAACCCTCTCAAGTCCACCAACGTCCACCCAGATTTACCTGTCATTCTTCCTTTTATACTGTCAGCCATTGTAAACATTCAGCCAATCATCCAGCATTCTACTGCCCATTCACTCCCCCTTCCTCTTTCATTCTACTTACCATGTATCTCCTATACAAACAGCACTTACCCTATTTACACTAATACAGGAACATCACATTTCCCCCCCCTTAAAACAACGGCAGAGTATTATTCCTGTTCCAGGATTTATACGTCGCGTTAACAATATAAACAAGTCTCTCTGGGGAAAATGTCTTTCTTTGTTCCTCCGTCCGGTCACGTCACTGCAGTCCCAGCCACCTGCCTTGACAGTCCATCGGCCAATACATTGCCCTTGCCTTTTATGAACTGGAAGTCCACTTGATAGTCCTGTAGGGCCCAGGACCACCTCTGCAGCATAGTGTTATGGTTTTTCATAGTCTGCAACCATAACAAGGCCCGATGATCCGTTGTTACCGTGAATCTTCGTCCCCACACGTATGGGCGCAACTTGTTCAGTCCCCACACGACCGCTAGGCACTCCTTTTGGACCGACGAATAGTTTTTGTCCCTCAGCGTCAGCTTGCGACTCAGATACGCCACTGGATGTCTGGTGCCTTCTCCTGCAGCAAGACGACTCCCAGTGCGAGGTCTGATGCATCTGTATCAGCTCATAGTCTGGTGCTATTAATATGGGTCCTTGGCACAAGGCTTGCTTCAGCAGATCAAAAGCCTTCTGACATTCATCCGTCCATACCACCCGCTCAGAACACTTCTTCTTTGTTAATTCATGCAAGGGGGTTGCTATTTCCCCAAAATTTCTCACAAACTTCCTATAAAAACCAGCCACACCTAGAAATGCCCTTACTTGTTTTTTGGTTAAGGGGATAGGCCACGCTTGTATTGCCTCCACCTTGCTCCATAAGGGGGTGATTTTCCCACTCCCCACCTTATGTCCTAAATATATTACTTCCTTTAGCCCAAACTGGCATTTCTTAGCTTTTATTGTGAGGCCTGCTTTTCTTAAGGCCTCTAATACTGTTGTCAGGTGTTGAACATGCTCAGGCACCGATTTGCTAAAAATGGCCACGTCATCGATATAGGCCACTGCAAAATCTGACATGCCTCGCAACACAGTATTGATTAGCCTCTGAAATGAACTTGGTGAATTCCTTAGTCCCATGGGTAAGGTCACAAACTCATATAACCCATCTGGTGTACTGAAGGCAGTTTTGGCTCTGGATTGCTCGTCTAGTTCCATTTGCCAAAATCCTTTACAGCGGTCTAACGCAGAGATAATGGTTGCTGCCCCCAATAACTCTAACATTGCGTCTACCCTGGGCATAGGATACACATTTGGGACCGTGATTTTATTGATTAGCCGATAATCAATGCAAAACCTTGTCGTTCCATCTTTTTTCGGAACCAGGACAATACTTGAGGCCCAGGGACTGATGGATTCCCTGATCACTCCTAATTCCAGCATATCTTCCACCTCCTTTTTGATTTCACTCAAAACTTTCCCATTCACACGGTATGGCATAGATCTGATTGGGGCATGATCTCCAGTATTAATGGAATGTTTGGCTATACTGGTTCGGCCAGGTTTGTTGCTAAAGAGATTCCTATAGGTTTTCAAAACTCTCAGAATCTCTTCTTTTACTTCCTCCTTCACCTCCTCTGACCATTCCACTTGATCTACCCCTCCTTTGTCTTTGCTTTCCTGTACCAAATCTGGAAGTTCAGGCCCACTTCCCTCAGGGAATAAGGTAACTTGCAACACCTGTGCATCCCTGGTATGGTAAGGCTTTAACATATTTACATGAACCACTTTGCTTTTGTTTAATTGGTCTGTGGTGATTACATACGTCACTGTGTCAAGCCTTTCTCTGATGGTATATGGTCCTTCCCAGTTAGCCTGTAATTTGTCATGTTTCCTGGGTATGAACGCCATAACCATATCTCCCACATCATACACACGTTCCCTGGCTGTTCTGTCATACCAGTAACTTTGCTTCTGCTGTGCTTGACTCAAATTCTTTTTCACCACCTCCATCATTGATGTTAATTTATTGCGGAATTCCAATACAAAATCTACTACAGATGTTTTGTACTCTCCCAGGGTTCCTTCCCATGAATTTTTTTAACAGTTCCAAAGGTCCCCTCACTTTTCAAACAGGTGAAGACATCAGAGATAAAATTGTTAATGCTCTAGTAAAATTTCTGGATTTGAATGAAGATAGGATGGAATTTGAAATAGACAAAGTGTATAGAATCAATTCCAGATATGCAACAATGAATAAAATTCCAAGAGATGTACTTGTTCATTTTATAAAGAAGACGACCAGAGATATGGTATTACAACAACACTTTAAAAATACCTTTAAAATTGATGGTAAGGAAATACTGGTGATGAAAGAAATTCCTACTAGACTTTTACGTAAGAGAAAAGAATATGCTTTCCTTACAGAGAAACTTAAGCAACGCAAAATTCAGTTTAGATGGGATGTTCCAGAAGGAGTGATTTTTACATTCAGACAACAGAAATATAGATTGAATACTGTTCAAAAAGCAAGGGACTTCTTGAGAAAAGTTTTAAAACTTAAAGATATGGATATAATTCCTGGGGAACAAAGTCAACAAAGATATGCAGAGGAAGGGAAGGAAGATGATGGATTAAAAGGAGCATCAGGCACATTTTAAAATACACGCTTAAAGATGGATTACAAATATCTAACTTGGAATATAAATGGAGCTAATACGGCGCAGAAGAGAAAGAAAGTGTTTCATTATTTGAAAAAATTAAAATTGGATATAATTTGTTTACAAGAAACTCATATTAAGAAGAAAGATTCCAAATATTTGATTTGTAAAAATTTGGGTGAAGAATTTATTTCGGCTGGACCAAAAAAAAAAAATGGAGTTGTTCTCTACATTAACCCACAATTGCTTCCTAAATTGGTATTATTGGATGATAGTGGTAGATTTGTGGGGGTTGAAATTACTCTACAGGGTACAAACATTTTGATAGTGGGTATCTATGCCCCTAATGAAGATAAAACAAGGTTTTACACAGGACTTATGGAAAAATTGTCAGAGTTTTCATATGATCATTGGTGTGTCATGGGTGATTGGAATGGGGTAATCTCACCAAAAATTGATAGGCTTTCTGAAAAAAATATCAAAGAGACACAGGGTAAATTACCGAAGATTTGCTTTGAACTGATGGAACATTTAGAATTGGTGGATACCTGGAGATATATAAATGACAATGCAAAGGAATTTACTTATTTTTCAGAAAGACACAAAACATTCTCGAGGATTGATATGATTTGGATGTCTAAAATTTTAGCGAAGGATACTTTTAAAATGGATATATTACCAAAAACTTTTTCGGATCATAATCCTGTGATATTAACTTTAAAAAAAAAAAATCTTGGATTTAGATGGAGACTAAATGAATCTTTATTACAGAATGACAAAGTAGTACAAGAATGTAAGAAGAAATTAAAAGAGTTTTTTGAACATAACCTACATAAAGGAACAAGTGAAAATATCGTTTGGGATACAAGTAAGGCATTTATGAGGGGATATCTTATTAAATGTAACTCTGAATTAAAAAAAAAGAAACAACAGAAAATGCAATTAATTTTGGAAGAAATAAAACAAAAAGAGGAAGAATTGAAAAAGAATCCAACTAAAGTCTCTATTGTAAATCAAATTAAAATGTTACAGAAGCAAGTATCAATGCTGACAGTTAGAGAAATTGAAAGAAAATTAAATTTTGCTAAACAAAGGACTTTTGAATTTGCAAATAAACCTGGGAAATGGTTAGCATATAAATTAAGAAAAGAACGTCAAAAAAATATTATTTTAAAGATACAAGAAGGAGATGAGACGTTGACAGATAATGTAAAAATTAAAAAGATTTTTCATCAATATTATTCAACATTGTACAAATGTCAGGAAATTCCATCTGAAAAAATAGAAGAGTATATATCTAAACAGAATTTGCCTAAAATTACAGACTTTCAGAGACAAGCTATTAATGGCCCTATTACGTCAAGAGAGATATCTGAAGCTATAAACAAAATTAAATTAGGAAAGGCACCAGGACCAGATGGGTTATCTGCAATGTATTATAAATGTTTGGAGGAAGAACTCTTACTACCTTTACAGTCTACAATGAATTTTATTTTGCAAGAGGGAAAGATACCGGATAGTTGGAAAAATGCTAACATAACATTAATACCTAAAGAGGAGCAAGATTTAACTAAAACAAAAAACTATCGACCAATATCTCTATTGAACAATGACTATAAAATTTTTACAATGATCTTGGCAGAAAGATTGAAAATAATATTGCAACAATTTATTCAGGAAGATCAATCAGGGTTTTTACCTAAAAGACAATTACGTGATAACGTCAGGAATGTCTTGAATGTCTTGGAATATTTAGAACAACGAAATGATAAACAAGCAGCTTTGATTTTTTTAGATGCTGAAAAAGCATTTGATAATTTGAATTGGAAATTTATGTTTCAGGTTTTGGAGCAAATGGATTTTGGAGACAATTTTATAAAATGGATTAGATCGATTTATACATCTCAGAAGGCTCAGATAATTGTTAACGGAGATTTAACGGATTCATGTGAAATACAAAAGGGTACAAGACAGGGATGTCCTTTATCTCCCCTTTTATTTATTCTGGTCTTAGAAGTGCTGCTTAGAGATATAAGGCAAGATAAAAGAATTTCGGGATTAAAGATAAAAAAAGAAGAATATAAATTGAGAGCATTTGCTGATGATTTGATAATTGTACTAGAAAATCCTTTGGAAGGAATTAATGTATTGATGGACAAATTAAAAGAATTTGGACCGTTAGCAGGATTTAAGATCAACAATAAAAAAACAAAGATGTTGGTGAAAAATTTAACTTTAAGGGAACAGAAAGAGTTAATGGACAAGACAGATTTTACAATAGAGAAAAAGTTGAAATATTTAGGTATCACTATGACAAATAAAAACTCAAAGTTGTTTCATAATAATTATGAAAAATTATGGACAGAGATTAAGAAAGATTTGCTAAAATGGGATAAACTACAACTGTCATTAATGGGTAGAATATCTGTGATAAAAATGAATGTACTACCGAGAATGATGTTTTTGTTTCAAACAATACCTGTAATATCCTCTGATTTACCTTTTAAACAATGGCAAAAAGATATCTCTAAATTTGTATGGCAAGGAAAAAAACCAAGAGTTAAATTTAAACTACTACAAGATGCCAAAGAAAGAGGAGGACTGGGATTACCAAATTTGAGACTTTATTTTGCTGCCTGCTCGCTCACTCGCTGTGGCACCACATCCCTTCTGCCACCATTATATGGTCTGGGTTTAAACTCTCTTGATGTTTTCCCCACCCAGCCAGTTCTGTTGGAGGCAAAGTGATCCGCCATCTCTGCGGCCTCCTGCACCGATGTAGGGGAACGGTCTTTGACAAGGAGCCTTATTTCTGGTGGTAACTGATGGTATAATTGATCCAGTATCATGAGGCTTTTCACCTCTTCCACTGACTGAGCTTTGGCACTACTCATCCACTTCCCAAATATATCCATCAGCTTTGCTCCCAGTTCAACAAAAGACCTCCCTGCTTGGATCTGACAGTTTCGGAATAACTTTCTAAAATAGTCAGGTCCCAGTCTGAATCTTCTGTAGACTGCCTCTTTAAACTCAGCATAGGTGACGGGCTTGTCTGATGGGAAATATTGGTATACCTCTGCCAATTCCCCTTTGATCAGGTTTGATAAATACTGCATGTATTTATCTTCAGGTAGCCCCCACAATTGAGCTGCCTTTTCAAAGGTTGTGAGATAAATTTGAGGATCTTGACCAGGCTCATACACAGCAAAGTCCTTTGGAGTAATTTTTATTTTTGCTCCATCTTTCCTTGTCTCCTCAGAGTGAAATTTCTCTCTATCCAATTTTAATCTTTCCACCTGTAATTCCGCATCCACTCTCATTCTCTCAAATTCCAACTCCCGCTGCTTTTCCTTCTCTGCACCTTCCATCCTCAACTTCTCAGTTTCTAACTCTCACTGTTTATCTTTCCCATCAGCTTCCATCCTCAATCTCTCAGTTTCCATCTTCAACTTCTCAGTTTCCATCTCTCGCTGTTTATCTTTCTCATCCATTTCAAAGACCCTCTGCTTGTCTTTTTCCTCAGCCTCCCATCTTAACTTCTCTCTCAAATACTCTATATAAGCGGGATTGCTCAAGTATCCTTCTGGGGTCTCTTCCCTGACAGGTTGTTTTTGCTGGGCAGTTGCAAATCCTATAAGTGCTACCCTCAATTCATCTACCCCTTTACCCTCGTGAGGTAAATTGAATGTTATGCACTTCTCCACCAGCTCCTCTCTTTTCATTTTTATATATTCATCCATGGTGTTTGAGTTCACTCACTCTTTGCCACACACTCTTTGCCAGTCACTCTCACAAGTAATCTTGTTTTGTTATTTCTGTTTGGCACACCACTGTTAGGGATTCTCTAGTATTCGTACCACCGCTACAGCCAACACCTGTGACGTAGTCTCCTTTGTCACCACGTATCTTTGGGACTCTCTTTGGTTCGTATCCCACCGCTACTGCCACCTCATGTGACGCCCTTCCCTGGCTCTCCCTGTCAGGTTCCTACCTGCTCGTGGTTACTGCCTGTCTCTAGGCACCACCAGGGACTCCACCAGTCCGGACTGTCCTTTTTTATGGTTTCTCTCCCCGCTCTAGCACAGATCTCAACAGATCCCCCTGCTAGGCAGCACCACCAGTCACGTCCTATAACCAGTAGTCCCAGAAACTCGGCCTGAGTCTCCCTCAATTAGGTTACCTCTGTGACTGCGTGCTTAAGCTGTCCCAATCCCTTTGATTTACTCAGACTGCTTGTGGTGTTATTCTTCCCTTCCCCACTGCCACCATTTGTTATCCTTCAGCCTTGGTATTTACCTTACCCTCCCTTCTGGTCTGTGAAACCCCAGCCAAGGATCAGGCCTTTGGTAAACCAAAAGTATTTATTAAATATAACAAAGATAACAAGATTTCTTTAAAAGGCACTTAAGCATATGGTTACATCTATTCCTGAGGTACTGGTCTTAGTATTAATCCAAACTCCACCCTCTCCTCACATCCACCAACTCCACACAATCTCCTCTCAAAACCCACCAAAACAACCCTCTCAAGTCCACCAACGTCCACCCAGATTTACCTGTCATTCTTCCTTTTATATTGTCAGCCATTTTAAACATTCAGCCAATCATCCAGCATTCTACTGCCCATTCACTCCCCCTTCCTCTTTCATTCTACTTACCATGTATCTCCTATACAAACAGCACTTACCCTATTTACACTAATACAGGAACATCACATTCCTTGCCCTTATCACGCTTCATCCTCGTTAGCCTGGCAGATTTACGACCAAGCTGCCAGCTAAGGACTTTCCCGCCCTGGTAAATACCCAGGAATTTCCAGCCCCCACCTGCGCTGCTGTCTCGGTGCAGAGCTGACAGGAGGGAGGGGTAGGACTGGTTTGATCATTTGCATGATTTTTGAGGTCAGTGGAATTTATTCTTGTACAATCATGTTTAGGATAGGTGAATCTGACCTGGGGGAGGGGGGAAGAGGGGGAAGGGGACAGAAGGGTAGGAAGGGTAGGGGTAGGAAGGAAGATTGAGGGGGATGGGAGGAGATTGGGTGTGTGGGCACTGGGCAGAGGGAAAGCCCCTTTCCTTCCTAAAAGGAAAACGTGAACAGTACCATTGTTTTTCAGGGTTTCCCCCACCTTTTTATTCTACAACAGGCACATACACCCAAATTTAAACCAAAGCTGTCACTAGCCACATCCACACCAGACCTTTATTTCACTTTAGACAGTGACGGCTTCCCCCAAAGAATCCTGGGAAGTGTAGTTTGTGAATGGTCCTGAGAGTTGCTAGGAGATCCCCTATTCTCCTTACAGAACTGCAATCCCCAGAAGAGGGACTGACTGTTAAACCCCTCTGGCCACTGGACCTCTGTCAGGGGAATAGGAGTCTCCTACCAACTTTCAGCACCTTTCACAAACTACACTTCCCAGGATTCTTTGGGGGAAGCCATGACTGTCTAAAGTGAAACAAATGTCTGGTGTGGCCCCCTGATTAGCCACGCTAAACAGCTGTGAGTCTCGCTTTTAGAACACTGACAGCTGGTTCTTACTGAGCATGCCCGAGCTTATCATTGACTCCGATGTTAAATTTCTTAAATTAATTAAAAAACAGCCATGCATTTTTTAGCGTTTAAACTGAACACGATGAAAGTCAGAGTATGGGGTAAGGTCAGTAATACAATTACAGGTATTCTGTGAACATGGCTGATTTTTAATTAATTTCAACAGATTATGAGACCACTCAGAAAAAAGTCCAACGGGGTCTGGATTTTTTTCTCTTGTTTTATACTTTGAACTCTTGATTCTCTTTGAGTGTTTTGTGTATCGCCATGCAAACATAGAGGGCTGTTAAGTGTTTCTAAGTTCAAGACTGTAAGTCTTGTAAGATTTTGTTTTAAAATGAGCTTATGGGAAGCAACAGAATGGCATGGGGGTATTTTCAATTTAACATTGCAGAATGCAAAAAATCCATGTTGACTATAGTATATACACTGTCGTGGCTGTATAATGTGGCCTTGGCCAGTGCATAATACATAACGCTGCCTGCAGCCAGGGCACAATGTTTCAATAAGCTGATAGGTATAAAGTCACTAAGTACTATAAGGCATTGCATACAAAAGCCTCTTACTTCAAACTGCCTCAAACACTATATGGCTTTCCCTCTACCTTCATTTAGATGGCCATAAATCTAAAAAGAATATCTACGGTACTTACACTATCCATCTTTCTGTCTCTAGCCTCCAGCCTCCATCAATCAGTTCAGCAGCAGCAAGCTTAGTGTTGGATTGTGTCTGTAGGAGGACCGGTAACATATAACTTCTTTTCAGCCCTTTTTATAGACAGTCTCGAGGATAGACTCAAGGAAGGAGTTTCCCTGAGGCATGACACATTTAGTTTCTGTCATTTTTTAGAGGCTTGACTCAGTGGGGGCTGAACACACCCAAGCAGAAAGCATTTCTACAAACGGTCACCTTTCTTTCTCGATTGTCTTCTCAGACTCAGCAGTCGCCTTTTTGTTTACAAAAAGGAGAGGGGAAGTGCTCAGGCAGTTGGCAGACGTCCCAGCCAGCTGTTCTCGAAGAGAAGAAGAGTCCCCAATACAGCAAAAGGAGGAGGGAGTGAGGGGGAGAAGGAGAGTGAAAGAAACTTTAAGCTTTGCAGCAGTCTTACAACAGCCAGGAATCATATACTTCTAACTAGGTTTTTTTCACTGCAATTATCCCAATTATTACACATTTTGTAATATTATTACACAACGTGGAGACCTTGAAAGGGTCAAAATATGGAAAATCTGAGGGAAGCCACAACACTTCAAAGAAGTAGCAACTAGCCAAGAAAGATAGCCGGTTGCTCTTGTGCACTTAAGATGCTTGGCAACTATCCAGTGCTGCACAGTTCACTGTGGCCTTGACATAAAGTCCACAACCCTTCAGCTGTACCCTCTCTCTCTGTAATCTTGACATGAAGCCTATAGCCCCTCCAGCTATACCCTCTTATAATGCATTCCTGCACAGAATTAACTCCATAAAGGATGCAGCCTAAAAGGATCCTAATGTTGCAATAGCACAGCTGTGCAGAAAAGCATACGCATACTATTAAGAACATTCACGCCCCTATATAAGCCTCAAATGGGGCATTAAAGGGGCAATTGCTGGACACCACCTATCTCCTCAAAATCACAATATCCTTGCATGTATTTTCCAAGACAATGTGCCAGTCTTGCTGCACATGGCATTATGGAGGGCTTATTTTGCCTATGTCACCAACATTTATCTTGGCCATGCTTCAGCAACATGCAGCACATGAGGAGAATCTTTTGCTGGAATACTAGAAGCTCAAAAGAGACAAGTTGGTTGTGTTTGTAGCTTATACAAATGCCAAGCCAGTGTGGCGTAGTAGTTAGAATGTTGAAGTAGGATCTGGGTCAGATCCCTGCTAAGTCCCAAAGCTCACCAGGTGACCTTGACTCAGGCATTATCTTTCAGCCTAACCTTCCTCCCAGGGTTGTTGTAAGGATAAAATAGGCTAGACACCATGTGTGCTGTCCTGAGATCCATGGAGGGAAGAAGGAATAAAATATAACTAATGACAATCAAAATCAACACATGTGCATTATATTTTTTAAAAAAATAAAGGATGGGGATGAAAGCCATCTGCCAGAGGCCAACAGTCATCAGCAGGGAACACCAAGAAAGAGGGCAGGAAATGCCACCTGAATAATTCTGGCAGTATAGGATTTTTGTTTTTGTTCTTAATACCAGACTTTAATGCGTTTTTTATTCTGAGAATCTTTGGTAAGCCGCTCTGAGAGTCTCTCAGGGGATGTTAAACATTCTAAAAAAATAAAAATAAAAAAGTATATGGAAAATAATGATAACTGAAATTCTGATTCTGTGCCAATATTGAATGCTAGCAGAATGGAGGATCAGTCACTAGTTTTCCAGATGGCTGCCTGCCCTTCTTGACTGGATAAAGCTTGTTTTGACAAAGCTTGTACCTGGGTTAATGGGGGGGGAGAAGAAGTAACTTTAAAGACCTTGTCAATAATAGTTGTCAGTTTTTTTTTTTAAAGATATGGAAAGCCATATGCAGTACTGGCAAGCAACAGCTGGAAATCGTTCTTGGGCTACACCATCTGAAACAGAGTCTAAAATAGATTATATGTTCTATTTTCTTTTCTTTTTATTCTTGAAAGGCATTCAGAAAAACTGAGCTTTATCATTGTATATGAACACCAAACAGAACACTAATCTCAGATGTTAAAAGTTCCCTGGGAAGAGGGACTGACTGCTAAACCACTCTGACAATTGTATCTCTGCGAGGAGAATCGGAGTCTCCTAACAACTCTCAGCATGCTTCACAAACTACACTTCCAAGGATTCTTGGGGGAAGTAATGACTGTTTAAAGTGGAATAATAGTGGAATAAATGTATGGCATAAATGTGGCCTATAGTGTGAAAGGGGGAGAGCAAAGCAAGAAGGCAAATTTATTTATTTATTTGAAACATTTCTGTACCACTTAATCATTTGCATTTCTACATGATGTACATAAAAATAAGCCATAGATAAAATAAACAATAAAATCATAATACTGTAAAACCAAACACTACCTTAAAATGCCTGCTGGAACAAGAAAGTTTTAGTCATGCGCCTGAAGAGTACCTGGTCTATGTGGGGCAGCTCTTGGGTCTGGTCCAGAATCTTTAGCTAGTGCAGAAAGCTGCAGCTATACTGGGGATGGGAACAGACTGTGGCCAACACATCACACTGGTGTTAGAACTGGCTTCCTGTCTACGAGCAAGGTTCAAGGTCCCTGTACTAGTGTACAAAGCCCTGAATAACTTAGGCCCAGGAAGCCATAATGACCGCCTTACCCTGTATATCCCAAGTTGACCACTGAGATCATTTGAGCAGAGCACTATTAGTGGTCTCCCATGGACCAGAAGCATGACTCTTGTCAGCAGGCAGTCATGTTTTCAGCCCAGTGGGCCCAACTCTGTGGAACTCCCTCTCATTAGAAATCAAGCGGGCACTGTCATGCTACGTTTCAGATGCCAGGTTAAAATGGCTTTATTTTAGGGGGTCTTTGCAGTATGAATGTTCTAATGTTTCTGTTTCCTGATGTTTTGATCTATGTTTTAAATTTTGTATATTGTATATTATATTTTTGCTGTAAGTTGCTTTGAAACATATGGCGAAAAGTGTGGTGTATAGTTTTGCCACCTTCATTGCATCCAGCACAACTTTCCTGAGTGACACAAGCATTGCTTTCATCTACTCTGGTTAATCTAGTCCTTGAGCCCTTGGAAGCCCACTGTGATAATTTTGCAAGAGAGACACTGACACTCACTGTAATAGTAATACATTTCCACTTACTGAGAGGCTTCCTAGCAGAATTAGATGGTTCTACCTTCTGTCTCCTGGGTGGGAAATGTTTAAAAAAACCAAGCATGATTACAGATAGCTTTCTTAGGCAGGGCCCATCCATTTCCCCTCTCCCCTAAGTAGCTTATGGACTCACTTGCATATCGAAAGTCCAAGAAAATAAACAGAGGGAAGAGACGACTTGTGTCCCCCCCTTCCACACCCAAGCATTCTTCCTGTTTCCCAACTTGTGCCTTGCCAGTCAGGGCTGGCACCAGGCATGCCATGGCCCTTGGGCACCAGCCTGCCCTGGGCCCTGGCAGCAGCACGAATGCACGCCCCACCTACCTACCTACTGAGCGGGTGGAGGGGCGGGGGGCGGCATGGCTAGTGAGTGAGTGAGGAGGCCAGGGGGTGGGATGGCGGGGGAAGAGGGGAAGAGGGGAGGAGAGGAAGAAGGGAGGAGAGGAAGAAGGGGGGAGGAAGGGAAGGAGGGGAAAGGCAGGTCTGATCATTTGCATGTTTATTGAGTTCAGTGGGATTTACTCCCATGCAATCATGACTACGATAGGTAAAACTGACCATGGGGGAGGAGGAGGGGGAGGGGAAAGGAAAGGAAGAAGGGGGACAGGGGAGCAGAAGGGGGGGAGGGGGAGGAGGATATTGGAAGGGAAGGGGGAGGGGTGAAGGAAGGCGGAGGGAAGAGGCAAAACAGAGATGATGGAAGGGAGGAGGAGGAGAGGGCAAGTTTGATCATTTGCATACTTACTTTTTTTTTTTTTACAGTAATTTTTATTCAAATTTTCATAAAACATAGAAAACAAAATCATAAAACATTCAAAGACAAAAAACAAAACAAAACAAAAATGATTAAACAAAAATAAAATAAAATGTTGACTTCCCATTTGTCACATAACAAATCAGTTATAGGTCTACAATATATAACAATCCTGTCTCTTAAATCATATTATAAAATCACTTTCCTCCAGTAGTTATCTTAATTAATCATCAAATCTCATAAACATTACTTTATTCTTTCCACAAAAAGTCAAAGAGAGGTTTCAATTCTTTAAGAAATATATCTATCAATTTTTCTCCAAATAAACATGTCAATTAATCCATCTCGTTAATAATTATAATAATCTTATTGTCATAACCATAGTCCAAATAAACATTTCGATTAATCCATCTCATCAGAATCTGTTAGGTCCAATAATTTCAATAGCCATTATTCCATTATCCCTATTAGTTCCATCTTCCATCTTCAATAGTCCTGTTAAGTCCAGTAATTTCAGTGTCCAATCTTCCATTATCAGTATTCCATAATAATCTTGCTGTTGTAGCCATAGTCATATAATAAGAGTCTGATGGGAATTTCCTCTATCCCAAATATTTTCTTGCCATCCATTCTGAATAAGTTGCTGAAATACTGTTGTAAAGTCATATCTGTGTTCTTCTTTTTTACAAAATGCACTGGCTCATCTCTTAAGAGTTTTTCCATTGTCACATGGCTGCAGTTAATTCCATAGATTTTCTCTATATCAAGCTCCATCACATCATTCCAGTCCAGAAGATTATCCAAGCCATTGATAACTTTATCTCTAATATCTTCATTAATTTCTTCAGAGATAACGTTAAATTCCAAACAGTAGATTTTATTTCTAAAATCCATAAACTCCAGATCTTTTTCCAATTCCACATTTGTTCCAATCTCCAGGGCTTGTATCTTCCCTTTATTTTTTCTTTTCTCATCTCTGATCTCATTCTCCTCTCTCACAGGATCCCCTATTTCTTTAAGCTCCTGCGTCATTTTGCTCAGTTCAATTTTCAGCTCCTTACTACCCTGTCGCAGGGTTTGTTTCGTTATCTCAATCTCATCCATTATTTTCTGAAACATAATTACTTCCAGATTCTCAGCCACTTTCTTGATTGCCATTTTTAAAACCACGAAAACAAAGCAAAACAAAAATAAAGAAGAACCACTTCTTATTTCAGCAACAATTGGGTTAATATTCCAGGCTTGATGACATCACAGTATAAACAGAGCAACCTGCCTTATCTCTCTATGTTCAAGAATGCAAAACAAATTTAGTTCCCAGCATCAAAACAGTTAGTGGCGTCATGAAGAAGCAGATTCGTCAAAATAAAATAGACCAAAAAGAGAATAGTCCCAGACAATATAATATTCCTCGGAATAGAAATCAGGAATAGAAATCCCTCTTCTGTTTATTATCTTTAGAATGCACTTCCAGGACAGCTTTTTGCGACAGAAACAGAGATAAGCTGTTAATTTCGTGAATAACAGAGCTATATCTCACCCAGAAGTTGTCCAAAGCCGATCAATCTGACAAATCTCCTTTTGCTGCAACAATTTAAACCAAGTAAAAAAAATAATAGAAAGAAGGGTGCTTGCCTGTTAGTCCGTTCTCTCTTTAAAGAAAAGATAAACGTATCGCTTAAGCAGATAGAGCTTGTTAGGAAGTCCGTCCGGCATTGTTGGCTGGACCTTATCTCATAAATTAATGAAATCCAGTCCTCCCAACAAAAACAGGCTTTGAGGTTGATCTCTACGTTTCTCCCTGCCCGGGAGAAATTTCATCAGTCAAAAAAAAAAATGTTCTGACTGATTTATATCTGAATAAGCTTCTTTTGAGGCGGGAGCCCGTCCCAAAAGCAGGCACAAGCGAAGTCACCCTTCCCGGAAGTGATCATTTGCATACTTACTGAGTTCAATGGGATTTACTCCCATGCAATCATGCTTGGAAATGAAATGGACTGCCTTCAAGTCAATTCCAGCTTATGATGACCCTATGAATAGGGTTTTCATGGTAAGCAGTATTCACAGGTGGTTTACCATTGCCTTTCTCTTAGGCTGAGAGGCAGTGACTGGCCCAAGGTCACCCAGTGAGCTTCATGGCTATGTGGGGATTTGAACCCTGGTCTCTCAGGTTGTAGGATAGGTAAAACTGACCATGGGGGAGGAGGGAGGAGGGCAGAGGGGAGGAGAAGGTGGAAGAAGGGGATTGGAAGGGGATGGGGAGGGGAAGGGAGGGGTGAAGGAAGAGAAAGGGAAGGGGCAAGAGGGAGGGGATAGGAGGGAGGAGGAGGGGAGGGCAAGTTTGATAATTTGCATGCTTTTTGAGTTCAGTGGGATTTACTCCTGTGCAATCATGCTTAGGATAGGTGAAACTGAACTGGGGGAGGGGCAGGAAGGGGAGTAGGAGGGGAGGAGAAGCCCCTTTCCTGTCCAAAAGGAAAAGATTGTGGACAGTATCATTGCTTTTCAGCGTTCCCACCACCTTTTTATTCTATAGTAGGCACATGTAGCCTCCCACCCAAATTTAAACCAAAGCTGTCACTAGCCACATCCACACCAGAACTCTATTCCACTTTAGAAAGTTATGGCTTCCCCCAAAGAATCCTGGGAAGTGTAGTTAGTGAAGGGTGCTGGGAGTTCCTAGGAGGTGCCCTGTTTCCCTCACAGAGCTTCAATCAGAGCGGCTGACTGTTAAACCACTCTGGCCACTGGAGCTCTGTCAGGGGAATAAGAGTCTCCTCTCAGCACCCTTCACAAACTATATTTCCCAGGATTCTTTGGGGGAAGCCATGACTGTCTCACGTGACATCAAAGTCTGGTGTGGGTGTGGCCCCCTGATTAGGCAAGCCCAGCAGCTGTGAGTCTGGCTTTGGAAACACTGACAGTTGGTTCTTACTGAGCATGCCCAACACTATCATTCAGTTCAATGCAAAATTTCTTAAATTAATTAAAAATCAGCCAGGCATTTTTTTTACTTTTAAACTGCAGAAGTTGAAGGTCAGAGTGTGGGGCAAGGTCAGTAATAGGATTACAGGTACTCTGTGAATGTGGTTGATTTTTAATGAATTTCAACAGATTATGAGAACTCTGACAGAAAAAAGTTCAAAAGGGCTCTGGGTTTCCCCCCTCTCTTGTGAGATTCTGTAATGCCATTCTGTTAATCTTATGGATTTTTTTTTATATTCTACTACCCTCTGTGTATGTGTGTTTATTTTTAATATTGTTTTACACTACTTAGATGTGCAGCAGCCAAGGCTAGCACCTTGTAGGCACTCCATTTTTTAAAAAAGTAACTTAAGTGTAATTGTAGTGATTACTTTTGAGTAACGGTAATCAGTTACTTTCAGAGCAATTGTAATTGTAATGGCAATTTATTACTTTTTGTGGGCATGGAACAGTAGTTGTAATTCATTACTTTTTAAAAGTAATCTTCCAAACTCTGATATATGTGTGTGTTTGTTGTTTACCGTTGCTGGGCTAGTGGTGGTAAGTAGTTTCCATTGTGGGAAACAAGATGCTGGACTAGATTGACCTTAGGCTTGTTCCAAGATTATATTGAAAGGAATTCCAACCCCTCTTTTAAAGAAAAGATGGCTTCTTTCTGGTTTCTTGACCCCAGTTTGTTTATTTTTGTTAACCCATGAACCCAACTCATTGATTCAAGAACCGAAGCACCCCACTGTCCTGATGCATTAAGATTTTGATTTTGCATGCTATACAATTGACAGAAAAATAAAGCCTTTTACCCCACTATTCAGCCTAAAATAGTTTCCAGAGATGCTTACTAAGATCAGATATCTCTAGTCAAGAATACTATTTCACAATTCACAAATTAAACCAATTGTCTCAAAAATTATACTTAGGAGTGACACATACTATATGCTAATTACATCTAATGAACTGCAAAATGAACAAAAGGGTTGATGACCAGAACTGGATCAGTGAACACTATTAATTCATTAGTGGACAGTGCTGGTTATTTGATGCTTGAGTAGGCATGAAATTGCTCTCATAACCCTTACTTCATATTTATGCCTTTGATTGTTAAAAAAGGAGGGGATTTGCCCCGAAAGAGCCGCACCTCTCATATAATTAGCTTAAAATTCAAGAACTCTTGTAATAAATTTATGCCAAGATCTATGAGATCTCCAGGACTAGTTAATAGCTTTTTGCTTTAATATGCCTTCGTTAAGTTTGCCTTCTTGAAATGTAACAAAGCACCAAAGAATGCATGCTGAGCCTGATATGTGATGCAAAACATAATATAGTCTCATAACTCTATGCTTCAGCTGAGTTTCTCACAACATTTTAGGCAAGAAAGAAAATATCTGGCCCACACAAATTAACAAGGAAAATAAATAATTTGGGCAGGTAGAGCTTTTATCCCTGCACTTGCACTGAACTTTACTCAGTTTCATCTTTAAAAACCAACTGTTACCAATGTGGCCACACATTTCACTTACAGCTGCTTCCTTATAATGACCAGGTGGCCATTATAAGAAGTACTGCAAATGCAGTTCAATATAAACAAGTGTAAAATTATGCATATTGGAGCAAAAAATCTGAATTTCACATATACGCTCATGGGGTCTGAACTGGCGGTGACCGACCAGGAGAGAGACCTCGGGGTTGTAGTGGACAGCACGATGAAAATGTCGACCCAGTGTGCGGCAGCTGTGAAAAAGGCAAATTCCATGCTAGCAATAATTAGGAAAGGTATTGAAAATAAAACAGCCGATATCATAATGCCGTTGTATAAATCTATGGTGCGGCCGCATTTGGAATACTGTGTACAGTTCTGGTCGCCTCATCTCAAAAAGGATATTATAGAGTTGGAAAAGGTTCAGAAGAGGGCAACCAGAATGATCAAGGGGATGGAGCGACTCCCTTACGAGGAAAGGTTGCAGCATTTGGGGCTTTTTAGTTTAGAGAAAAGGCGGGTCAGAGGAGACATGATAGAAGTGTATAAAATTATGCATGGCATTGAGAAAGTGGATAGAGAAAAGTTCTTCTCCCTCTCTCATAATACTAGAACTCGTGGACATTCAAAGAAGCTGAATGTTGGAAGATTCAGGACAGACAAAAGGAAGTACTTCTTTACTCAGCGTATAGTTAAACTATGGAATTTGCTCCCACAAGATGCAGTAATGGCCACCAGCTTGGACGGCTTTAAAAGAAGATTAGACAAATTCATGGAGGACAGGGCTATCAATGGCTACTAGCCGTGATGGCTGTGCTGTGCCACCCTAGTCAGAGGCAGCATGCTTGTGAAAACCAGTGGCCGGAAGCCTCAGGAGGGGAGAGTGTTCTTGCACTCGGGTCCTGCTTGCGGGCTTCCCCCAGGCACCTGGTTGGCCACTGTGAGAACAGGATGCTGGACTAGATGGGCCACTGGCCTGATCCAGCAGGCTCTTCTTATGTTCTTATGTTCTTATGTTCTTATGTTACTGTAACTTGAAGAATTGGCGCCTGAGCTTGTTTCGCCCGCCCCCTTCCCATCCCCTTTTTCCTCTGTGCCATGTCTTTTAGATTGCAAGTCTGAGGCCTGGGATTGTCTTCTGGCATAGAAATTTTAAGCTAAAGAGCAGCTTAAAGTGCTTCAGTTATTTTGTTTAATAATAAACCTATTTAGACAGTGGTATGCTATAGACTTCAAGAAGATTTTACTGACTTGGCACAGCTTTGGCCTTAAGGATTATGTCAGTGCCTGAATTTTGAAAAGTATTAAAATGTTCGAGACGCTTGCCAGCAGAGCCAACAGGTCACACTAGGAGAGCGAGGGTTTCTGCTAAACTGACAAGCTGAACTGACAACTTCTGTTATTAAGACCATTGTAGACAGGACCATTGTGAGGGGACAGAGCTCAGTGGTAGCACTGGTAGAGCATGTGCTTTGCAGGTAGGTTCTGTCCTTGGTATCAGTCCAGACAGGGCTGGAAAGGAGACTCCTGTCTGAATCCTTGGAGAACGGTTGCCACTCTGTGTCGACAATGCTGAGCTAAGTAGACCAGCACTCTGACTCAGTATAAGGCAGCTTTCTATTAGGGCTCTGCTCTGGATTTGGCTGAGACCTGAGCCAAATCGGGCCTCTTCAGAGGCATTTGGGCCTTGGCCAAGTTGGGTTGAGATAGCCTTGGATTGCTCTGGGTCAGGTAGGGCGGTCCAGAGTGAGCCAGGGTTATCAGGGTGGAGCATAGGGCAGAAAAAAGAAGCAGGGGTCCATGGGAAGAAAGAGAAACCAGGAAAAGGAGGCACTCCTCATGGGAGAATGTAGGTACCTTCCCCTCTCCTACCCACCAGTCCTCCCCGAGCCCCGCGTGGTATCCAAATCTCCTTCATGAGGGGACACATTGTTGTAGCCACTCTAAGACCAAAGGAGCACGCATACACTTCTTGCTATGCTGGTGAACCTAAGCCTTCCTTCCTGAGATGGAGGCAGCTTCCAGGAGCATGCCCTCTCTCCCTCTCTGCTGTTCTGTGCATGTGTCTTTCTGCCCTCTTTCCATATCCATCCTCCACATGCTGTGCTCTCATCTGGAGTTAGAAGATAATTGGAGCTTGGCCCAGCCCCTCATTTTCTTTTTTTCTTTTTTTCGAGCTTCTTGGTGGCTTTGGGACCATGACCAGGGTGACGCCTACATTTTTGCATGCTTGTCCAGAGGCTGCAAGAGTGCTGGAGTTGGGATGGTGGCTGTTTTGGAGGTGTTGTTGCAGGATGAGCTGGCAACTAGATCTGGTGGCTGTAGCCAAGCCAAAGCCCCTGCCCCATAGAGGAAAGCCCAGAGCTTGGAAGATTACTTTTAAAAAGTAATAAATTACAGTTACAATTATTTGGCCCAAAAAAGTAGTAATCACCGTTACAATTACAATTGCTCTGAAAGTAACTGATTGCTTTACTTTTTCTCAAAAGTAATCACTACAATTACATTTCAGTTACTTTTTAAAAAAAACTCCTACAAGGTGCTGGCCTTGGCTGCTGCACAACTAAGAAGCCTAAAACAATATTAAAAATAAACACACACACACACAGGGGGTAGTAGAGTAAAAAAAATTATCCATAAGATTAACATAATGGCATAACAGAATCTCACATCCCCCCAAGCAATGATGATACCCCAACTCTTGAAATCAAATTTTACACTTGAAATGCTTTTATAATATGTTCCTGTTATGTCTCAAAAGAACAAGATGCTCAAAGAGCATGTCAGACAAGGAATGTCTTTTTACAGTCATTACGTTGCCTCCAGTACTGAACAGGCGTTCTACTGCGGCGCTTGAAGGCATGCCTGTGTTGTGCTGCAAAAAACACCGCAGCACACTTGGAAAGCCATGGAGTGATGACACTTCCCTGCTGGGAGACCTCAGGTACCTCACCAGTTCCTCCTCAGCAGTGTCCACTGCTGACTTCTTGCCCTGGGTCAGAAAGTTAAAGAAGTCATCTTCTAAGTCATCTCCTTCCTGGTCTTTATCTGAAGACTGATCACTGTCCTCATTAAGTACACCCATCTTTATTTCAGCTTTCAACAAGGCTTCCATTGTGTATCTAAGAAAGAGAGAGGATATGTTAACACATATATGTTAGGAAACCATCGTCTGCTCTTCATTTCCTGATGCTTGTCATGTCCCCTGGTTCAGGGTCCAGCCTGAGCCTGTGGATGATGACATGGAAGGTAGGAAGGTGACCAAGTCACCACACTCATGGGGCAGCACAGCAGACCCTTAAGGATTACCTGCAGCAACCCAAGGTTGTGATGAGGAGCCCCAGGAAGAAAAGGACCAGCCCCTGCCTACCACCTTAAGCCCTCTGATGCCTCCCTTGAGACAACATTTCCCTTGGAGTAATCCACCCAAAGGGCTTCCCTAATGTTCTTACTTGTTGGTATGGGTGGTGGGTTGACACGATTCCAGCCAATCTAGTTTGAAGCGAGGGTGTAGGCAGGCTGCCAGAAGAAGCCTCTTGTCCTCCCAGATAGCTGCAAACCACTTTCTTAGGGCTTCGCGCACACCTCTCAGCAGCTGAAAACAGTATGTGTACCTCTCAGGTTTGTTTTCCAGTCCTTCTAACTTGCGGTCCAGATTGCAGAGCATTGGTAGCAAATACCCCATGAACATGCCGTTCTCCCTTTGCAGGATATCTAGGGACTGGGCTAGTGGCTCCATAATCTCTGTGTATTCCTGTACCACTTCAATCTCAGCAGCTGTGATCCTGGACAAGGAGCAGCGGTTCATTATGGCATGCATTTTTAGTGGCACAGTTGACAGGAGCTCATGTAGTTGCTTCAACGCATCAAAGGTGGAATTCCACCTGGTCTTATTCGGTACCTTCAGATACACACCACATTGCGCATGGATATACTCAGCAATCTGGGCTGACTGGTTCTGCTTGGACCACAAATTGCTGCACTTTCCCATCAAGGAACGAAACTGTTTCTTGAAAGGACCAAGAAGACTACTTTTGGAGGAGTCAGAAAGCATGGCCTCTATGTCTTGTGTTGCCACAAGGTTGAGGGTGTGGCTAGCACATCTCTGGTGTGGTGGTAAAACAAAATCCTCTCCTGAGTCTGCAGCTTCTTCCTCTGCCTCAGGTCCTGTGTCCAGGATCTCACAGATAGGCACAAACTCCACCTCAGCCTCCTCCTCCTCCTGGTTATCACCATCATCGTCACTGGTGCCTGCAACTTCCACTGGTTCTTTGGCCATGAAAACTCTGAACGCTTTCACAAAGTTGGAGCCATTGTCTGTAGTAGTGCACATAACTTTGTTGTGGATCCTGTACTGCACATGTACATCAT
Organism: Rhineura floridana; assembly: GCF_030035675.1. NCBI lineage: Eukaryota > Metazoa > Chordata > Lepidosauria > Squamata > Rhineuridae > Rhineura > Rhineura floridana. The sequence continues at coordinate 92,505,899 of NC_084484.1, read as the reverse complement.
GCAGTGGTTTTGAAAGGACATCGTATGTATGGCGCCCCTTCAGACGCTTACAAGCCAAGGCCCCGACCTCACGTTTCAGGGTAGTTGGGTTGATCCAGTGGGCTGTTACCCCAAAGGAGCTCTTCTTGCCATTGGTCCAACAATCTGCAGTGGTTGCTATATATGCCACAGCACCCATTCGGTTTGCAAGAGTTTCTCTCATGTGGCATGCTCTCTTCTCAATTCTGTCTCTCAGAGTCTTGGCACATATGATGGTGAGATCTTTGGGGAGTCCAATGCGAACCAGATTAATGAATGATGGTTTGTCCACAGTCTGAAGTGGTAATGTCTCCTCTACAATGAAATCAATGATTCTCCTGTCGAGATTGCTCTGGGTGACAGGCTCCCTGCCAGATCCCCACCTCTCAAGGGTTGTCTGCTGCTGCTTCAGCATTTTGGGAGGAGGGGTGTCATGCATTGGTTCAGGAAGGCCACGTCTCCTTGCCTTTATTGCTTCTTCAATTGCTCTTAGCTTCTCAGGGTGTGCCCTCTGAGGAAGAAGAACAAAGCATGAATCCAAGAAAAAATGGAAGAGGAACTTCACAATTTAAACATAAATAGACAATGGACACTCTTTGAGGACCAGCATGACAAAGGCATACCTCAAAATGTTTCTTCACATTGGATGAGGAGGAAACAGCTGATCTCAGATTTTTGATCCTTGGAAGGCAGTAATTGCATCGTACAACAACATTTTTCCCACTCTGGCTCACAAATGTACAAGCTTTCTCAAAGCCAAACCATGGTACTTGCTGTTCTGCAGATGTGGCTGTGGGCAACTGGCACTGCTTCATGCCCTCCTCCTCCTCATGCACAGGGCCTCCTTTCTGAACCTCACTTTCTAGTTTTGCCTCCTCAGGATCAACAAGCTGTGACTCAAGTGGCCGCACTAACTGACTGCTGCTCTCAGCAGCAAAACCTGCAACAGGCGTCTCTGTAATAAACAAGAGATAATGCTCCTATATGGGTGAACTTCAGCTGTGATGTGCCCCCATCTCTTCCCCATGCTGCAAGATCCTCCAGTCAGAGTGGAAGTAAGCAGGTCGATAGCACAATTAAAAGAGATCCTATTTGCATCATTTTTGCTCACTGAATAACCCTGCCTGGGTCAGTCTAACCTACTATCTCACAGGGTTGTTGTGAGAACAAAATGAGACTAGGGTTCAAATCCCCACATAGCCATGAAGCTCACTGGGTGACCTTGGGCCAGTCACTGCCTCTCAGCCTCATGAAAACCCTATTCATAGGGTCACCGTAAGTTGGAATCAACTTGAAGGTGATACATATATTTTTTATTTTGAATATGATGATTATGATAATAAATATGCAGCATTTCAAATTAATTCTGTATGAGAAGCATTCCATGCCAAGCTTGGAAAACCAAGGATGAGGTATAAAATGTAGACAAAAATACTTTTGACAAAATGCCGTTTATCTTTTATATCTATATCTATAATTAGCAATACAGCTGAATGATGTATGTAAAGTATTTTTCTTTCCCTTTTCTTTTTTATTAATATTTTAGTACTACTGCTAAAGTTCTGATGAAAGAATAAAGCATTCATTAGCCAAATTCAAATGATTAGAACACATCACATAAATTCCACTGAAGTTGGAGTTTTTGCCATAGAAAATGAAAAAAACATATAACCTATGATAGCCCAATAGACAATCAGAACTAATATAAAACCCTATTGCTTCTCATTTGCAAATCTTGCAAGATCTAAGGTAACTCTAGATCATGTGAGTTCAGGTGATGCATGTTATGTACATTTGTATAGATATTAGCAGAGATTGTCAACAGTCTATCTCTCTCTGGGACTGGGAATCTCTCTCTTTCTCACAGAACGTGAGTTTGAGAGCTGGGGGACTGAGAGGAGGAGCTGCAAGGACCCTACTTCTCACCTCATCTCTGCCAAGAACAAAAAAATCAGCCTTAAGCCATTTATTATACGCCTAATGATTTATTATTATTATTATTATTATTACTGAGACAGTTTTTGTCCCACATACAATTCAGTCTTGTGATTAAACAGGACAAAAATACAAATAAAAAGAAAGATGGAGTTCAAATAAATATACAATAAAAAGCTAGCCAGCATTTTAAAAGGCAGGAGTGCTCTGTCTGGATAAATACAGCACACAGCTATGCATGGGAACAAGGGGGAGAGTTCAAAAAGGGGGGGAAGGAAGAGAAGTAGGCCAGAGCTTGGAAAAGTTACTTTTTTGAACTACAGCTCCCATCAGCCTAATCCAGTGGCCATGTTGCCTAGGGCTGATGGGAGTTGTAGTTCAAAAAAGTAACTTTTCCAAGCTCTGATAGGCCGAAGTTTCAGAATTGCCTTGTGATTGATGGAGGGGGCAGCAACAAGGCAAGGAGAGGCAGTGGGGGGGCAGAAGGGGCCATGGGGGGTGGGGTGGGCAAAAATGCCACGGGGGTGGAAGGGGCCGTGGGGGGGCACACACACACACACACAAATCATCATCACTCACCTCCACAGCTCTTCGCCATTCTGCTGCTGCCTTCTCCTCCGTTGTCCTTGCCCTGGCTTTTTCCTCCGGCATCCATTTTTTCCTCTCAGACGCTAGCAGGCCCTGCCTATTCACCTCTTCCCTCATGCCTCCTAACACAGATCATGAGGGAAGAGACAGTCTGTGCAGATGTCCAATCAGTGTGAGGCACATGTCTTGTGTTAACCAATCACAGCCAGGAGTTGACTTCCCCTTGTTCCCGCCCCCAAGTAACGTCCAACCTAACGTGGAAACGTTAAAGTTGCAGCTGAAAAGTAGGGAAATTACTAGTCGTTCTGTTACTTGCCAAATGTAATGGAATTATCCACTCGTTATTTAAAATTGTAACGAATTACAAGTAACTCGTTAAAAATAATGAGTTACTTTCAAGCTCTGGGAAAGCCAAGTCCACCCCAAGCTAGCCCTCCTGAATTTGCTTCAGAAAGACGTTGTGCCTTTTTTTTGCTGAGCAGCACTCCGTAGTATGGTATCTTCTTGTTTATCAGCTGGTAAGCAGGGGGATTCATTCAGTGTGGTGCCAGTCACTGCTAGTTTGCTAGTAGCTTCCCTGCAAAGGAGCAGCAACAGGCAACACACAGGCTGGAATCCTCCTGCCTGCCAGCTAGTTAGCAGGACAATTCCATCCTGCTCGGTGCTGGTTGCTCCCGCCTGCTCTGGTGGGGGGGAGATATTGTCTCTTTTGCCCTCCACCACACTTTTAACTTAAGAAAACTTTTAGCCCCACCCCCAAATGGCTTCGGAGAATGGATCTGGGGCAGGGCAGGTGGTCCCCTCTTTGTGAGAGGGCAAATTGGCCCTCCCCAGAACCCAAAAATTGAGGCCACTTAGTGGATAGGGAGGGCTGTACACAGCCCTACTTTCTACGCAGGAGATGAATGTGAGAACCATCAATACTGCAGGGGCTGAAAAAGACGTGGCAAACTTTCCTCTTTCAACAAGCCTTTTAGGTTGAGACCTATCCCAGTCTGCGTCTGTGCTAGAATTGCTTAATATGTTTTTTAAATAATGTTTTAACCCTTTAAAAAAGTTTTTTAAAATGTTTTTAACACTTTTTTGTTTTAATGTATTTTAAGATCTGTTTTTATGTTTTAAAGTGTTTTTAGTGCTTTGTTTGCTGCCCTGGGCTCCTGCTGGGAGGAAGGGCAGGATACAAATTAAATAATAAATAAATAAAAATAAAATAAAAAATGTTGGAACTTCAAATGAGTGCAGTGTAAACTGGTAAAGTTCCCCAAATCATCATCCCCTGCTCCATGCACTCACAGAGCCAGAGCAAGGCTTTAGTGATGAGCACAGAGTCCAGGCCATTTAGAACCCAATATAGACCAGTAGTGAACAGAAAGCCAGTTCCACTGAGCTTGATTTTAGTTATTAAATGGGCAGAATTTTGCCCTATATAGAGCTTTTGAAAAGTCTGAACAGTGCAATTCTATATATCAAGGCTGGGGGCAGTGTTTTTAGCCCAAGGGCTGCTTTCCTTCTGGGGACTGCATGCCAATAGTGGGCATGGCCAGAGTCGAGAGTAGTAAACCATCCAAGATGAATTTTACCTTTGCTTGTTTCTGCACACCCTTCTGTCCTCCAGCTTCCCAGCATAAAGCATATTAGTGTTCAAAGACACGTTCCAGCCAGGTTAAAACACACTCAAGGAGAGTGCAATGCAGAGACATTGAGAGGTGTGGCCTAGGAAGAGAGGGGACAAGCAGGAAGAATCTCGAGGCCCAGACAGAGAGGCTTGGAGGGCTGCATTTGTTCCCCAGGCCTGAGGCTCCAGCCAGCCCTCCTCTTTATGTCTATTCCAGAACAAGCCTCACTGAGCTCAGTGGGACTCACCCCTAAGTAAGTGTGCATAGGATTTCAGCCTAAGTCAGCCCTACATAGAGTTTATGCTATAGCGACCATTGAGGTTATGAAGAATTGTGACCAGGTCACAGCTATCAAGGAAGAGGCACAAACAACTTAGCAGCATATCAATGTATGAAGGCAAACTGTCCGTAACTATAACTTAAGTAAAACCCAGCCGGTGAACCTGCTCCTTCAGGAGCTGTGAGACCCTATCCAGAAGAAGTAATCCCCACTCCATTGAATCACAAGACTTACTAGTCATCTTTACCCTGCTTACGGGAAAGGGCCATAGTTCAGTGGCAGAGCACCTGCTTTGCATGAAAAGATCCCAGGTTCAATCCCTGGGATCTCCAAGAAGGGATTGGAATGTTCCATGTCTGAAGTCTTGGAGAGCAGCTACCAGTCAATGTAGACAATACTGAGATAGGTGGACCAGTGGCCTCACTTAGTATGAAGCAGCTTCCTATGCCTTGCCTAGAGTTGGTTTTTCTTCATGCCATCCAACATTGCATTCAAAGACCTTAGTGCTTCTCCTGGATCTGATGAAAAGGGAAGAGCTGAATGTTATCAACATACTGAAGATACCACTCTGCAAACTGATAAAGGATCCCTCGCAGCAAGTGTACAAAAAATTACACAGCACGAGAGTGGCTGTATACTATAGCCAGCATGGATTTTTCACATTCCGCAATGTTAAATTGAAAATACCCCCATGCCATTCTGATGCTTCCCATAAGCTCATTTCAAAACAAAACCTTACAAAACGTATATAGTCTTGAACTCAGAAGCACTTGCTTAACAACCCTCACAGTTTTCATGGTGATACACAGTCAGAGATAATAGAGAGTTCAAAGTCTAAAAAGAGGAAAAAACCCACCAGACTCCTGTTGGACTTTTTTCTGTCAGAGTTCTCACCATTTGTTGAAATTAATTAAAAATGAGCCATGTTCACAGAGTACCTATAATCCTATTACTGACCTTGCCCCATACTCTGACCTCCATCTTCTACAGTTTAAAAGTTAAAAAAAATGCCTAGCTGATTTTTAATTAATTTAAGAAATTTTGCATTGAACTGAATGATAGTGTCAGGCATGCTCAGTAAGAACCAACTGTCAGTGTTCTAAAAGGCAGACTCACAACTGCTGCGCTTGGCTAATCAGGGGGCTACACCCACACCAGATGTTGATTTCACTTGAGACAGTCATGGCTTTCCCTATCATGGCAGCCATCTCTCTGTAAAAGCTGACATCAACGCTGAAATTCAGCATCATCTGAGCTCTGCAAGTGCCGCATTCTCCCGAATGAAATGTAGAGTGTTTGAGGATCGGGATATTCGCAGGGAGACCAAAATGCTTATTTACAAAGCCATTGTACTATGACTTTACTGTACGCCTATGAAACATGGACCATTTATAAACGCCACTCCCAACTTCTTGAAAGAGTCCACCAATGCTGCCTCCGGAAAATTCTGCAAATTACTTGGGAAGACAGACGGACTAATGTTAGAGTTTTGGAAGAAGCAAAGACTACCAGCGTTGAAACAATGATCCTTCAACATCAACTTTCCTGGACCGGCCATGTTGTTCGAATGCCTGATCACCGTCTTCCAAAGCAGCTACTTTACTCCCAGCTTAAGGATGGAAAACGGAACATCGGTGGACAGCAAAAGAGGTTTAAAGATGTTCTTAAAGCGAATCTAAAATGTAACATGAACATCAACAACTGGGAAGTCTTGGCCCATGAGCGTCTCAAATGGAGGTCAACTATTATCAAAGGTGCTGTGGACTTAGAAGAAGCACGAATACAGGGCAAACGGGACAAATGAGCTAAGCGGAAGGCACGTCAAACATATATTCACCGCGACCATCTTCCATCTGGAAACCTATGTCCTCCCTGTGGGAGGCTGTGTGGATCCAGAATTGGCTTCCACAGTCACTTACGTACCTACTGTTAAAGACCTTATCTTGGAAGACAATCTTATTCTGCCACAAGTGATCGCCAGTGATCCCCAAAGAATCCTGGGCAGTGTAGTTTGTGAAGGGTGCTGAGAGGAGACTCCTATTCCACTGACAGAGCTCCAGTGGCCTGATTGGTTTAACAGTCAGCCACTCTGATTGAAGGTCTGTGAGGGGAACAGGGCGTCCCCTAGCAACTCTCAGCACCCTTCACTAACTACACTTCCCAGGATTCTTTGAGAGAAGCCATGACTGTCCAGAGTAAAATAAAGGCAAGGTGTTGATGTGGCCAGGGACACCTTTGGTTTAAATTTGGGTGGGAGGCTACATGTGCCTGCTGTAGAATAAAAAGGTGGGGGAAACCCTGAAAAGCAATGATACTGTTCACAATGTTTTCCTTTTGGACAGGAAAGGGGATTCCTCTCTGCCTAGTGCCCACCCACCCAATCTCCTCCCCTCCCCCCTCCCTGCCCCTCCCCCGGGTCAGTGTTGGACTACAACCTGGGAGACCAGGGTTTTAATCCCCACACAGCCATGAAGCTCACTGGATGACCTCGGGCCAGTCACTGCCTCTCAGCCTCAGAGGAAGGCAATGGTAAAACCACCTCTGAATACCATTTACCATGAGAATCCTATTCATAGGGTTGCCATAAGTCGGGATTGACTTGAAGGCAGTCCATTTCCATTTTCGAACATGATTGCACAGAAATAAATCCCATTGAACTCAAAAAGTATACAAATAATCAAACCCACCCTCCCTTCTGCTCCCTCCTCTCCCCTCCCTCTTGCCCCTTCCCTCCCCCTTCATTTCCCCCTCCCTCCCCATCCCCATCCCCTTTGAATCCCCTCCTTCCCCTTCCCCCTCCTCCCCCTCCCCTTTCCTCCTCCCCATTGAACTCTATAAGCATGCAAATGATCAAACCTGCCCTCCCCTCCCCCTTCCTTTGCCCGCCTCCAATCCACTCCTTCCCCTTCCCCCTCCTCCTCCCCCATGGTCAGTTTTACCTATCCTAAACATGATTGCATAGGAGTAAATCCCATTGAACTCAATAAGCGTGCAAATGATCAGACCTGCCTTTCCCCCTCCTTTCCGTCTCCTCTCTCTTCCTCCTCCCCTCTTCCTTCTTCCTCCTCCCCTCCCTTCTTCCTCCTCCCCTGCCCACTCCAGCCCCCCTTCCCTCCCCCTTGTCAGTTTTACCTATCCTAAGCATGATTACACAGGAATAAATCCCACTGAACTCAATAAGCATATGATCAAACCTGTCCTTTTCTTCCCCTCCTCCCCTCCCCCTGCTGCCTGCTGTCATCCCCCACCTCCCCTCTGCCCTCGCTCCCCTCCCTCCCCTCCCTCCTCCTCCCCCTCCTCCCCTCCCCATCCCCTCTGGTCAGTTTTACGTATCCTAAACATGATTGCAGGGGAGTAAATCCCACTGAACTCAATAAACATGCAAACAATCAATCCACTCTCAGCAAACTTGCACAGGATCCCATTGCTTACCTCCCCGATTAAAAAGCAGAGAATTCACTAATAGGCAAAAAACCTTGCAATTTAAGAACGGACTGAACCTGGACCTTTTGCATGCAAAGCAGATGCTCTACCACTGAGCTACGGCCCTTCCCAGTACATATCTTTGCCTGTGCTTCAGTGTACCTTTGGCTCTGCTAAAGTCAGCCATGCTGACTAGATTTCTAACTTACAGTATATCTGTAATTACAAGTGTTATCAAATTACATGGAATTCAAGAAACAATCTTCTAAGTCTCAAAGGAAACACTATCAAAATAAGATAAGCCATCTAGCACTTTAAACTGTCTTTTTCAATGCTTGGGTCCTCAGCGCCAATCTTTGGCTATAAATGCATCACGATCAAAAGAGGAAAATGAGACTTCGGTATCACTTATGGTAAGTAGTCAGCTATTTAGAGTCAAACGAGTGAGGCCATTAATACTGACTGAGGATGTTTAGTGCTGGAAAACAAGCTTGTTTGTTACAGAATCACTTTGCTATTTAAATTTCTCATGTTAATAATCTTGGCAGTTAGTTGTGGGATAGTGCATTGGTTTTCCAGGGCACTTTAAAAAACCATTTTATTGATTGTTCTGGGGTGGGGGTGGGGAAGGGTGCATTGTTAAACATAAATTTTTATATTGATTTTTGTTGAAATGTAAACCACTTTGAGACTTTTCAAACTATAAAGTGGTATACAAGTTAAATAAATAAATAAATAAATGCAGAGGGGGAGAGAGAGAGAAGGGTTCACAGCTGCATACCAGTGCACATGTATGAGCTGCACAGGAAAGCATCCATAAAAGTACCTCTTGCGGAGGTAACTTCTTGTTCAGCGACTCTTGCTTCCAAAACCTAAGGGTTGTAGTCAACTAATTCCTACTCAAAGTAGATTCATTTAACCTAATGACATGTCTATTAACGTCAATGGGTCTACTCTGAATTCTACCCTACTAGCACTGAATTCTACCCTAAACAATTAAACAAGTCCACAGCAAGATTTGTTCATTGTTTGTCATTGGTAGCATTCCCAACTTAGGGTGCAATCCAACTTGTATTTATGCTGGGCTGAGGGGAGTTGGATATGGCAGACCCCCAGCTATGCCGGCAGGATCCTGGCTCTGCTGGGCTCTGCTGGCAAAAGCCTTTCACGCAGGCTCAGCCACGATGCAGCCAGACCCTACCGGCCAAAGGGATGCCAGCGGAAGCCGGTGCAAGGTCTGAAAAAGGGGCATTCTGGGTGCATGTCAGAGGAGGGGCCAAGGGGGGTACTTATGCAAATCCAACTGCGGTTCAGAGTGCTCCTGTGGGTCCCAATCCAGGCAAAAGTTACGCCGGGAAAAAGATTGGTCTATAGCAGAGTGGGGTGGAGAGCCTAGCTGGGAGTCCAGAGTCTGTGAGTTCAAATCCCTGCTCGTGTCTCCTGGGTGTCTATGGCCAGCTAAAGATCACCCCCACAGTGAGTGGTTCACTGCCACCTGTGCAGCCGTGGGCAAGCTCCATAGTCCCAAGGAGCCCAGTTGCCCCCCAGCTGGCAGTTGCAGACAAGGAAGGGGCTGGCTTGTGCAGCTTTGACAAGCTGAGCAGGCCCTAGCCAGCTGGGGAGGGCTAGCCGCAGAGGGAGGCAATGGTAAACCCTCTCTGAATACCGCTTACCATGCAAACCCTATTCATAGGGTAGCCATAAGTCGGGATTGACTAGAAGGCAGTCCATTTCCATTTTCAAGAAAATGATTACAGTGGAAGTCTATGGAGAGTGCTTATTACTCCCCGGTAAGGGTGTTGATGAGGGCCGGCTTTTACTTTAGGGTCCCTGCATGCAGTTCCCAGCTGAGCCCGTGTTCCCCTGGCCTGGAGGCTCCTCAACACCAAATGCATGCTGCAGACCTTTCTGCCAGCTCCTCCTCCACCAGCTCCCCTTCTGTCAGCTTCCCATGAGATGGGTTGCTCTGCCCATTTCCAGCAAAGTGATTTACAATCATTTGTTGTTGGTATGGTAGGTAGCTAAGTAGTGTATTATTACTGTTGCCCTTTTACAGATGAAAAATGGTTAAAGGCAAGGTCTCATAGCAAGGGGAAGGACTATGCTTTGCATGCAGAAAGCTCCAGTTTCAATCCCCAACTGCTAGTCCTGGAAAAGAAGACTCCGATCAGAAACCCTGGCGAGTTGCTGCCAGTCAGTGTGAATAACACTGAGCTGACTCGGTATAAGGCAGCTCCCAATGGTCCTATGAGCCTCGAGATAAGCTGAGACTTAAACCCTTATCTCTCAACTTTAAGAGAGTCCCCTGTTATGTATCACACAGCTTCTTACAGATTCAGAACTATGACTCCATACCATTGTTCAAATGGTGTCCCTTGTTACCATATCCTCCACCCACAGAATCCTGGGAACTGTAGTTTACTGCTGATAGGGCTACAGTTCCCAGCACCCTTAGCAAACTACAGTCCCCAGGATTCTTTGAGGGAAGATTCTTTGGTGTGTATGTAGTCATTGTAAGATCAAAGAACTACAACCACAAGAAGCTATGGATTGTATTCAGCTAAGTCCTACTTAGAGCAGACCTACTGAAATTAATGAACCCAAGTTAGTCATGTCTGTTAATTTCAGTGGGTTTACTAGGACTAGCCTTGAATCCCACCCTATTCCCATATATAGTTTTAGGGTTCTAGCAAGGAAAGAAGAAACATGATACAGGAGAAGAATATGGTATCTTTTCGCATCTAGTATCTTTACTCATTCTTAGCCAGCATAAGATCTGCTTGAGAAATTCATTTTGGCTATAGACATATCTGTCACATACCTCTTTGCCCTGGCCTTGACACCTGAGACATATGTTTTTAGGACCCATCCTATTTTGTGATTTTAGATTGTTTTAATGTTGTATTTTAAAATTATTGTAACCCGCCCTGGCACCTTTGGGTGAAGGTGGATGATGATGATAATGGTGTTGATATAAAAGGTGTCAGGGTCTTTCCCAGGTCTAAGTTTGCATGATCCTAAAATAGTTAAGAGTCAGGGAAACTGAGTTGACCAGTAAAATTTTAATTCAATGCATGTTATGTATCAGACCGAAAGAGTGCAGAACAAATTGAGTATTCATTTATTTTATAAATAACCAACTTTAGATTAAATGTATTGATTGTCCCTTCATATGAGAGATTGTCATAGAATACATTTTGAAATATGAGAGGCCTCATTAGTATTGGCAGTCTGATGGCTCTTGAGGCATACTTGTTTAAACAAACCACTTCAGCGGTATTTATTTATTATTTCAACAATTTGTATACCTCTTAATTACAATAGTCTCTAAGCACTGTAGAAGTTACTCAATAAAATAAAGATAAAAATCAGTTAAAACTATAAACAGAATTCAGTTAAAATACCTATTGAAATAAAAGAAGTCTTCAGTAGAGGGCCTGTCTGACCTCCGCTGGGAGTTCTGTAAAATTGGGCCCACAATAATATATGCATGGCTCCTGGTGGATATAAGTGGTGCCACCAAACCATGACGGATCGATCACTAATACTGACTCTCTTGAAGACTTCAGTGATGAACCAGGTGATCCTTGAAATACCCTGGACCCAAGTGGTTAAAGGCTTTGTGATTTAATACAAGAAGCTTGAACCTGGCACTGTAGCATATGGGCAGCCAGTGCAAGTTCTTAAGTCCCAGAGTTATGTACTGGGGCTATAGTCTGTCCCTATTCTTTTTAAATAGTTTGCTGGGATTTGTGTGAGTGGATGGCTAGGATATAGGGAAAGAGTTGTTGGGAAAGGGCATAATAACTAGTCTCTACATCCTAGTGGCAAATGATGGGTGCAACAGCAAATTGGCCTGGCGTCAGTTCCAGGGGCCATTGTCATTGTATCTTTATTGCATCTTTTCCCATTACCTCGGTCTCATGGTTCTCAAGGCGCATGGATGTAACTTATGCTGTTGACGAAGGGAAAAGGCTGGCTTTTTAAAAAAATTGTAAAATACCATTGTAAAATAAAGATATGGCCCAATATATTTTGGCCCCTCCCTCTCAGCATGACAGTAACAAGTTAATAATTTTAAAATGGCCAACTTGTTGCTTTTTGACAATCAGCATCAGAAGCCTGAGGTGTGTTGCCTCACAGTATTCTTTTTAACCACAGGGCTTGCCTAGATACCAGAAAAGCACACACTAATGAATGTTGTTGCCTTATACCCTCTAGCTATAAACTCATCGTCCAAGCTTGAACATCTGTGGAATCACAAGCCATCTGAAAATGCTGTATATAAACCAGATGAGATATCTTATATATGAGGTCATTTATGGCTATAATCTTATTTACAACCCTTTGTGAGCTGAACAGCATGAATATAGGCTCCAGTCATTTTCTTTATTAGTACGGTTTCTTTATGGCCACCAAAGCAAATCAGGGCCTGTTTGTATGATTTTATTTTGAGGACAGCATATTCTAGGTGCTTTATGAATCATCAAACTAGGTGGCGAAATGCTCCATTGTTGTTGCTGTACCTCCCTACCACACTCTTTGAACAAACTATAAGAAACTGTGAGGAAAAGTGGGAACAAAATAAGAAATGATTTATAGTTCCTAGCAATTGTTCCTGAAGTCAACAAAGTCAAACCTTTGAGGGGATACACATAAAATGTCCCATCTTACATCAACTTCATATGTTCCATCTCCATATTTTGTAAACCACCCTGGAATGTTAATGAAGGGCAGGGGATGAAACCCTAAAATAAAATGAAATAAAATGAACACTGCTGAAAGTATGAGGAAATCCTAGAAATGTCACAATTGTCCAAAAGGCATAGTCCATCCATGGATCCTGACTAGACAAAATACATAGCAGGCTGCCAGGCAGTAATATGCAGACTAACCCACAGTTGCAAGGGTACCTGTCCATTGTTCTGGAAGACAATTGAGCAAATGTGGAGGCATCATTTTTTTTAGTGTAATTACTCTAGTTTAAACCAGAAAACAGCTGAGTCCCACATACCAAAAATTTGGAAACACTGATCTAGCTCAACAGCTCCAACGGCAGAAATAAATATTTTAGGAAAAATGTATATCCCACCAGAAGGCTAGTGATGGAAGGAAATTTGTCACTTGATATAAGCTGACTGAAAGGCCAGACAGTTATAGACTTCTACAATTGTTGTCTATAGGCATTGTTGGCCCCGGCATGACCCACCCTTAACCTTTCCATATTGAACTGTAGGGTCTGAAGGGGCTTCTAACCATGTGTGGGTGAATGCTCAATGTGGGAAGGTTGGGGATGGAGCAAGCGAGGCCCAGCACACACAGGGCTGTGATGGGGTGTGGGATGGGATGGGGAGTGGGGTGGCATGCGTGCCCAGTATACCACATACTTGGGTCTACATTCCTTATCCAGGCATAATGCTTAAATATGGCTTATACGTCTTCAGGAGATAAACCATTATCACAAAGGCTTATGCCTCTCCTCAGCATAATTTTTTCACTTGGTATGGAGGAATTTTTTTATTCAGTTTGTATTTAAAGGTGAACCTACCAAATTCACACTGTATGAAACAATACGCAAACTGAAACACAGCCATCCTTCAAAATTTGCCCTTTTTCGAATGTTGAAATGCAGTTCTCCAGCCAAGTAATATGTACAAAAATGCATATACTACAGTAAAGTGTGCATAAACATATATATAATACAAACAATTACATTGAATGTGTTATATTATGGGAAATTGCTTTGCAAAAATATGTATATTAGGCAAAATTGCATGTGTATATCTGTAAAAATTCACACTAAAACATGTATATTTGTAAAACGTCTCACTAAAATGCTCCTAATTTTAATTTTAAAAAACCCAAATCCAAACTGATAAGTAAATATGGAGAACTGTGTTTAAGATTAGAAAAATGAGAAGCTGAGAGAAACAAAAATAGTCAGATTTGCCTATCCCTGTTTTTCACACAATGTTTTCTAAACAATATTCTTTGCAATTAGAGTAGGGGCTTATCTATATGGTGGTTTACTGTGTGTTTGGTGCTACTCATATCTCCTTTAAATTTGCATGGTTCACATGACTTTACTAGCAAACAGAAGCTATCACAGTTTCCCCCCTGTAAATCTGTACTAACCCAATCCATCGATAATATGAAATGGGGAGAAAAAAAAGTCTCCACTCCGTTTCTCTAGTGCTTGCAGACACTTTGCTCAGATGCTTTTTAGGTGGGTATGTCAGTCGTTCCCCTCTCCACACCCACTCCCTTCATTCATTTTATTTCCTGTAGGCTGACAAGCAACTTCTGGTTGTTCTCCATTCTGCTGGCCTTTTTTATGTTGCCGAAAACAGTGCCTTTATTTTCTTTCCCCCCTAACTTTTGCACAAAAGCATAACACTGCTCAAACAAGGATTTGTATTGCAGCTGTATCCTACCAGAAAAAACACAGATATGTGCACTTCTGGGTTTTTAAAAAAGAAACCTACTGGCAGAACAGACTGAGCATGCTCGGTCACTTAGCAACCACAGGGAGTAGAAATGTATAATTAGAGGCCGGGCCACAAGGAAAAAGTGAGAGTAATTCTCCCCGGAGGAATGCCTACTTGTGTGAATGGAAAAAAACCAATTGGCAGCTAACTGCAGACAATGCAAATCTATTTTGAAGGTAAATGCGGTGTATTTCCTATGAAGAAATGCTTGCATGTAGATGAGCCCTAAGCAATGTATAAGCTAGGGGGGTGCACAGGTCCCAAGCTTTACCATGTATCTTTATCTGTGTGCTTTTTAAAAAATTCTGATCTGTGAGTTGTGCTATGCCCTTTCCGCTTCAATCTGTAATTCATGCTCCAAGCCACACTGTATATGAGTTCTCTTTTTTTTAATTAAATTAAAAAATGTTTGTTTTTAACTTTAAAAAATCCCCACTGCTGTGTTTTAACATATCATCATCAACATTATCCAGAACTCTTTATAGCTCTGCAGGCAAGATTTCGGACATCCTCACTTTTTACAGAGTCCATGGACCTAGAAAAACAGAGTTATATAGGAAAACATAGAGTTATAAGGTACAGAATAGCAGTTACTGTAGAGCAACACAAGGCTTTGTGGGACTCCTGATCCACCTGGGGGGATTATTGGCATCACAACAACTGAGGGGGGGGGAAACCCCTGAATCAACCAGATTAACCTTGTTATTTGACCTCCACAAAGAGTGGATGCACACCTCTACTACTACTGCTATATTTTCTCTGTGAGGGCAGAGTTAAGATCCTTGCCAAAACTCAGCTTCTCTGCAAGTTAAGTTCATTGTGATATAAAAGGGGGGGAAACTAATAAAAGAAGCATATTTTTTTTAATAAAACCACAAACTTTTAAAGGAAAACAGCACTATGTGTCACATCAATGGGGGAGGATATGTTTTAAGGAACAGATGTTCTCTTACCTAATTTTAGCAGCAGGGGGTTGAAGGGGAATGGAGCTGGGGGGGGACTGGAAACAAGGCTGGGGGTTAAAGGTTTAATCTTTGTCTTTTGTTAGATTTTTAATCTGTTTTCTAGGAAAGTCTGGGAAAATGCATTAAAAGACTATAGATGGTATCCAGCTAATTAGTTCCAAGAGCACAAGGATTTCTGCTTGTGCCACAGACCTATCCCCCTTCTTCTCCCTGAGCATGAAAAGAATTCAGGGTTGCATGGGGGGAGGAAGGGGTGAAGTTCCATGAAACCATAAGGTATGTATACATTTCCACATGAAATTGTTTTCAAAGGGCATATATTCCATACATTTATGGGTAATACAAAGATGATGTAAAAAAAAAGACATGCTTGCAAGTGACTGAACATTAGAAAATCAAGGCATACACAAGTTTATAACAAGAAATAGGTGGCTTAGGTTACTTCTTGAAGAAGTGCTCTTTCTGGAATGATGCCTGATCCCCTTTCTCTGGAAGACTTGTATTATTTATTTATTGCTTGGTAGTACATTTGTATCCAGCAGCTGACGTTTACAGCTGGACCTGCGTGCTTTTAGGTGTGCACTTAGGAAATTCCACCAGGGGGCAATAAAGGTTTAGGAAAGATTGATATTGCACACTGCAAATTCAAGGAACAAAAATGAGTGTGAAATTGAACCAGTATTTTTGTCAAACTGTATTGGAGGTCTGCAGACTGGAATAGTGCCAGTTTTAGGCTGTTTTTTTATTTTTTATTTCTCTATTTCAGGAATTGAGCATATAGACAAGTCATCACATATGCAATTATTTACACTGTCAGATAAGAAATAACTCCTTTCCTCTATCTTTAAGAGTAGTTAGGATGTTAATCATATGCATAAACACAGGAAGCATGAGTCACACTTCTGTATTTGCAGATGCTATTAACACCTGAAGCAGGGACTCCCTATCTCCCCCACAGGGTAGTGTGGGTATTCACTGAGTAGTCACAGCATATTCATTTCTGTACAGGGGAGATGGCAAACCCTCATTTCAGATGTTAATAATATGTGCAAATACAGAAAGTGCAGGTGAGTATTTTGCATATTATTAATGCCTGAATCTACTTTAATTTTGACAGACTTCTAAAGGCCTTTATAGTTTAAAAAATACTCCACTTTCTGAATTAAACAGTTATTTAGGAAACTTTGTGCCGAACCTCAAAAAAGTCATTAGGATTAGAACAAAATCATTTCAAACTATCATTTTCTGTCTTGTCAAGAAATACCATTTCATGCAGCATATATGCTCAAGGGGCATTTGTTCAAAGCCATCCTTCAGTCAAAATTTGCACCCACATCCCATGATCTGAAGATCTACCCAGGGAAGGATTGCCAATTTTGACTGAGGAAGTTCCTGGGATTTTTTTTCAGACTGAGATTGAATTTGTACATGTTGCTTTACCTGTCTGAATTCACAGAGCCAGTTTTATCTCTTTAATTTGCCTTTATTATTTAAACCCAAACTTTGGAAAACCAGACCTTTAGAGGGCAGAGACCACACCCACTTTTATTTATTTTGTTTATTTACCTTATTGTATTGTTTTTTGTGTTTTCTTCTTTCAGTGTACTTTTTTCTGCATGTCATTTTGTTGTCATTCTGTAAAAAATACGAAAAGGCTTTAAAATAAAGAGTATGTTTTTAAAAAAACCAGGAAACCCTGGGGAGTCTCCAAAGATGAACATTAGCAAAGGCCTTTTCTGTCACTCTCTCAAACTTGTTCTAGCCTTCCTCTCTGCAGCTAGGTGGCCAGAATGACACCTTCATACTAAGATACTTGAAATGTAATGTGATGTTTTTACCTTAAAGCTGGGTTGGCTTTTCCTCAGCTTCCTGCTTTTTCAATTTGAACTGGCCTCTTCCAGTTTTCAGAAGATCTGGGTTCTTTTTTAAGAAGACTAGAAACTCTGTACAGGTCATGTTAATGTTCAGTTTACCTGCAGCTTGGCCTTCACAACTTTATCACTCAGCCTGTTTCTGTCCTTAGTCCACAGTTGTATCATTAAATTGAAAAGTTTCTCACCGTAGGCATTAGACACAGGAATGGAAAGTGCGAAAGAGACCAGTTTCTTCATTTGGCTGCCACTATCCTCTGGCATGTGCCTGAAATCTCCATCCATCTCTGATCTATGTTCTGTTCCTTGGAGAAAATCTCTAATTTGTTGTAAAATACAGTAATCATCATACAGCTTGTCAATGTCAATCTCAATATGGAGTGTGGTAGCAAGAGTCTGTAAATCTGCCCATTTCACATCATTATGAAGTGAAAGCAACATCATACCATTTCTCCAGGTATTCAGTGCACCGTATCAATATTTTATAGGCTTCTGTTGTCAGCTGGAGACACATTGTCCAAAATGACCTGCAGAGATCTTCCATAGAATTTGTCCTCTCTTCTTCTCTTCAGTTTGGAATGAAGGCCTTCCATGACACCATAGAGTTCTGTGGAGCTGACATTGTTACATTCCAGTTTCTTCACAGCATCTTGAAAGATTACCATCAGATTGTGCAAAAAGTAAACATAACAAAGAGGGAGAGAATTGCGTTCTTCCTCACTGAAAGCTGACCACACATTCTTCTTCCTCCTCTGAAAATTATGCCCTTAACACAGGCCAACACTGTAGTATGTGTTCAATTGTAGGTAGAAGTGCCAGCCACCTTATTAGTATGTGCCCAAGCACATCTTTGTATTCCATTTCTACAAACTCAAAACAGGAAAAAAGAGGCTCTGCTTTCTTGGCCAAGAAGCTAAACTCACTGTATATCTTGAGGATAAATGTTTCTACGTCAAAATTCAAAGCCTTCATCCCATGTCTGAAGCACTCGTGGGTTATATGACATTTACATCCCACTTGTATCAGGTGGTCATTAAACTGTTTTAATTTTTGATACACTGACTTGTGTTTTCCAAAATTACAGAGCCAATGTCAGCCACATAAGAAGGCACATTGCTAATGCTGATACCATTCTTAGGTAGAATATTGGAGAAATGTGTTTCAATTGCCTTACTTGTCTCATAGTTATTGTTAAAATCAAGCAAGCCATGCTTAATGCCCTCTGTCACAGAAAAGTAACATACAGTTAATGGGCAGACTTTCCTGTGTCCCTTGCTGGAGGCATCAGACCCAAATGAAAAAAACACCTGTGCATTAACCAAGTCCTCAAACAGAAGTTCTAGTTATTTTGGTGCCAAAATATTTTCTGCTGTGCTTGGCTGCTTTTGTCCTCCCACAAGATTTTTTGTGTGTGGCAATTTTAGAATCAGGCAATATTCTCGGAAGCATTTTGTTTGCACAGTCTTGGCTTGTGTGACAAATGGTGGGAAATACTGTGGTAAACCTGCCCTACTTCAGCTATTGTCACCTGGTTTTCGGGGGATGAGTCTCTTTTGGTTAAAAATGATGAGATTTGTGGCATTCTTTTCTGTTGTTTCTCTGATCCCTTGTGCTTTATGCTTTCAGCATGGCTTCTCACTGCTTTTCTTCCATCATGCTTAACTGAAAACCCTTGATGGCTTGGAATGCATTCTGCTGTAACTGTGTTGACTTTGTGAAGCCAATCTTTGAATGCATCTTCCTTGCACCATTCACCATCAAAACTACACAAACACCCTTTTTCTTACTGTGCCACCGTCTGAAGGTCTTCCATCACCACCACCACCATCTGTCATGATTTGAATTTTTTGTTTAAATTTAAGAAAGAAAAATAATATGACTGACCGCTATTGTACAGAGAGGCATTCTCCTGGCTCAGCAGACAGCTGCAACATGCTTAGCTACAGAGAGATATGGGAAACTGTTCTTGAATCCTCAGCTCCTTCTCTCTGTCAGTCCTGCCTGTCTCTGCACCTCTACCAATCTCCTAACTCTATTTTGCAATATTTACTCAGCACTGGTCTCCAAGGTTTTTCTCTCTTTACAGTCTATTAATCCCCCCTTTGTATCTCCCTCACCTTCCTGCTTAGATCTCTTAAGATGACAGGCTAGCGTAAGACCACAGTGGTGGCTTGTCACATCTCCAGTATTGGCCTCAAGAGGAGATTGATGTCAATTCCTGGACTTTAGATGAGACCTGGAGGATTGCAATTCTTCTGGAAGGAGAGCTCAATTCCTGATCATTCCGAGGAAAATCTGGAGGGTTCGCAATGCTAATCCAGTGCAGCTACTCAGACTACACATCTGTTATTGATGGAGTGACAGATTTGTTTTGGTATTATTAAACAATACAAGATATTCATATACACAGTTTGAGGGAAGAAAAGTCCTCACTTCTTGAGCATCACAGGGCCTTGACTCTTGAACTCTCAGATTGCATTAGCTAGCATTTGTTAGGCAAACAAGAAAAAATAATGTTGACATACAAATTTTGTTGTTGTTATGTGTCTTCAAGTCGATTATGACTTATGGCGACCCTATGAATCAGCGACCTCCAATAGCATCTGTTATAAACCACCCTGTTCAGATCTTGTAAGTTCAGGTCTGTGCTTTCCTTTATGGAATCAATCCATCTCTTGTTTTGTCTTCCTCTTTTTCTTCTCCCTTCTGTTTTTCCCAGCATTATTGCCTTTTCTAGTGAATCATGTCTTCTCATTATGTGTCCAAAGTAGGATAACCCCAGTTTCATTATTTTAGCTTCTAGTGATAGTTCTGGTTTAATTTGTTACAACACCCAATTATTTGTCTTTTTCACAGTCCATGGTATCTGCAAAGCTCTCCTCCAACACCACATTTCAAATGAGTTGATTTTTCTCTTATCCACTTTTTTCACTGTCCAACTTCTACATCCATACATAGAGACAGGGAAAACCATGGTCTGAATGATCCTGACTTTAGTGTTCAGTGATACATCTTTGCATTTGAGGACCTTTTCTAGTTCTCTCATAGCTGCCCTCCCCAGTCCTAGCCTTCTTCTGATTTCTTGACTATTGTCTCCATTTTGGTTAATGAATGTGCCGTTGATAATCCTTGACAAGTTCAATGTCCTCACTGTCAACTTTAAAGTTACATAAATTTTCTATTGCCATTACTTTAGTCTTCTTGACATTCAGCTGTAGTCCTGCTTTTGTGCTTTCCTCTGTAACTTTCATCAGCATTCATTTTAAATCATTACTGGTTTCTGCTAGTAGTATGATATCACCTGCATATCTTAAATTATTGATATTTCTCCCTCCAATTTTCACACCTCCATCATCTTGGTCCAATCCCGCTTTCCGTATATGTTCTGCGTATAGATTAAATAAATAGGGTGATAAAATATACCCCTGTCTTACACCCTTTCCGATGGGGAACCAATCGGTTTCTCCATATTCTGTCCTTACAGTAGCCTCTTGTGCAGAGTATAGGTTAACCATCAGGACAATCAGATGCTATGGCTCCCCCATTTCTTTTAAAACATTCTATAGTTTTTCATGATCTACACAGTCAAAGGCTTTGCTGTAATCTATAAAGCACAGGGTGATTTTCTTCTGAAATTCCTTGGTCCATTCCATTATCCAATGTATGTATGCAATATGATCTCTGGTGCCTCTTTCTAAATCCAGCTTGGATGTCTGGTATTTCTCGCTCCATATATGGTAAGAGCCTTTGTTGTAGAATCTTGAGCATTACTTTACTTGCATGGGATATTAAGGCAATAGTTCAATAATTACTGCATTCCCTTGGATCCTGTCTTTGGAATTGAATTACATATTGAACTCTTCCAGTCTGTAGGTCATTGTTTTCTTTTCCATATTTGTTGAGAAATTTTTATCAAAATTTGGACAGATTCAATCTCAGTAACTTTTAGCAACTCTATTGGTATGCCATCTGTTCCTGATGATTTCTTTCTTCCAAGTATTTTAAGAGCAGCTTCCACCTCACACTATAAAATTTCTGGTTCTTCATAATGTGGTTCCTCTGTGAATGAATCTGTCGTCCTTGCATCTCTTTTACAGAGTTCTTCAGTGTATTGCGTCCATCTTCCCTTTATTTCATCTCAGTCAGTCAGTGTGTTCCCCTGTTGATTATTCAACATCCCTACTCTTGGTTTAAATCTCCCTTTACTTTCTCTAATCTTTTGGAATAGGGCTCTAGTTCTACCTTTTTGTTGTCCTCTTCTATTTGTATACAATAACTATTGTAATAGTTCTCTTTGTCCCTACGTATTAGTCGCTATATTATTGCATTTAGGGTTCTGACCATGTTTCTATTTCCTTTTGCTTTTGCTTTCCTTCTTTCTTTAACCATTTCAAGTGTTTAACCATTTCAGTCACCATTTCTTTTTTAACTAGAGGCACTGTCTTTTTGCATGATAATGTCTCTGATAATGTCTCTGACTTCAATCCATAGTTCTTCTGGTTCTCTGTCAACTAAGTTTAAAGCCTCAAATCTGCTCCTTATTTGATCTTTATATTCTTCTGGGATGTTATTTAAATTGTATTTTGGCATTGTGATTGCACTGTTCTTTTTCTTTAGCTTTACTCTGATTTTCAATATTACCAGTTCATGATCTGTATCGCAATCTGCTCCTGGTGTTGTTTTCACAGCAAGTATGGAACTTCTCCATCTTCTGCTACCAATTGTATAATCAATCTGATTATACAAATTATCTTCATATAAAAACCAGTGCCTCTTATTGTGACCAGCTTATACTCAAATATGATGTGCACAAAAAGTTTATCTGCTGATTCAACATCTATGTCAGCATAATACAAACCAGTATATGTTTTTTAAAAATACAAAGGTGCCAAAACCTCCATTCTGCAGCTTTTCTGGTGAGAAGCTTTAGATAATCTAAGTATTTAGAAATCCAGTACATTAACCCTCTGTGTACCTTATACATGCCAGTGTCATGAGCCCTGTGGAAAGGGAATGGAGCAATGAAGACAAAGAGGAGACAGACTTGGACTGGGGGAAAGCTCTAGTGATGTGCATTCAGACGTGGTTGAGCTTGAAGGCTTCTGTGCCACTGACAGTGACAGTTCCATCCCTGTAGATCCAATTAGCACTGATGAGGCACTGCCCAATCAGGAAATTGTCTCTCAATCTTCCCTCCCCCCCTTTCTCAATCACCCCACCACTATGGCTGTACAGCCCTCCTCCTGAGGAGGAGGATCTTGCTGATGTGGTTCAGTCACCCTAACCTCAACCTCATAGGCTGTGGTGCCAGTAGGCTCAAAGGATTTCCAATGTCCGTCTAAGGAGGAGTACCCTCATGTGCACATGTTCCTAACTGTGATACTTTTCTCATGCAAGTAGGAAGCCATCCATCCTTATTTAAGGCTGGTAAGGAGGAGTGTCTCATGGCCGCAATAATGTCTTAGTGCAGTGTAGTTGTGCCTAGCTATTCCTAGTAAAGATGCTGAATCCTGTGTAACCTGTAAGGTGATTCATCAAGTGCTCTGAACTGAAACTTTCCATTCAACCTATTACAGAAAAGCACACCTTTGTGTCTGCACCTTACTTTGATCGGTTTGGGGAGGATAGCCAGAGAGAAGACACTACAGTTAACCTTCTCTCTGATGTCCATGCAAATGATTATGATTTAGAGCCACTTCTATTTGTTTGCAAATAGCAAAATGTGTGTTGCAGATGTAGATTCATTCTGACTTAGCCAATGTCAATAATCCGCATAAAACCATTTGTAATGCTACTGAAATATTTGGCCTATAATGAGGTGCTGTTCTATGTATATAAAAGGAAAATCAGAAGTGGCCTGAGTCAGACCATTGGTCTATCTACATCATTACTGTCTACACTGATTGGCAGCAGGTCTCAGGCAGGAGATCTTTCCGAGCCCTATCTCAAGATATCAAGGATTGTATCCAGGACCTTTTGCATGCTAAGTGTGTGCTCTATCGCTGAGTCACAGCCCTTCACCTCTAATGAGTTTTAAAGAATCAGCTGTGTGTGTGATCGGATGTAGCCTCAGAGCCACCCTCCTGTCACCAGCATTGCTGCTGCTTACCTGGGCAGTCTTGGGTAGGATAGGGCAGGACAGAGCTATGGGGGTGCACCTGTTAGAGTGCTGGATTGGTGGTGGCTGGCCCTCTGGTGTACTCACACAACTCTGACTCTGCCATCAGCCTGTTCCACCACAGCTCTGTCCAGGTAAGCGCCAATGAGGCCCAATCACAGGTGCAACTATTGTGAAGAAATATATGAATGTATACAGAATTGCAAATATCCCTGTATTTGAAAGCAATAAAACAAAAACAGCACTTCTTTGATTGCAGAGGAGACATTTTAGGGCTGATTCACTTAGTCATGTGAGATGTTAAGGTCTCCTATGTTTTTTTACCACCTCCATTTCACATGCTGAGCCATTTGTGTGAAGTAGCTCACATGAAGTAGCCCCAAGGAGAAGCTCCTTTATAAAATATAAACTCTAACTTGAAAGAGGCCTTCACCATTCCAATACCCCCAGATGTTTTGAACTGCAACTCTATCAATCCCAGCCAATGATAGGAGTTGTAGTCCAAAACTTCTGAAGGACACCAGAACAGAAAGCATTGCTTTAATGGTTGGGGCCAAAGGCTGTATTATTTTCTGTTCATAGAATGTTTGTGTGTGCAGGAAGAACATGCTGTAGACTCCTTTGCCATTTGCAGGGGTTCTGCGGTAGGCATACAGAAGTTTCTTGGCAGATGTTGATGTGTAAAATGTTTTCCCCAGTTAAAGAGTTTTTAAACTACTGTGATATACCATTACATATCAGCTATCAGTACTGGCAACCACTAAATAGCATCACATGTCATATATCAAATACTGCAAAATATCAACTGTCAGAAATCAAATTTATATCACTGTGTGCCAAATACAGATATCAAATATCTAGAGACTATCCAAGCACACATGGAATATTTGGCATCACACTGTGCAAAGGAGAATCTTTGGGAGCAATTTTGTTTCAGTTTATTACAACTCACTGAAAAAAAATCATAATTGAGCCAATGGTGTTCAGTTGTATTACTTTTATTTGAATTGTTTTATTGAACAAAATTTATAGACAATTTAATAAAATATTAGTTTACCTAAAATTGTGTAAAATATTTGTTACAATACTGTTAAAACTTTAAAAACAGACATAATAAAATAATCAAAAATATAGATAAAATCAACAGACTTTAAAAACAAGTATACATAACAAAATTATATATCTGAGTAAGATTGGTGAGACAAAAAAGTCCCACAGATCAAAGCAGTAGAATTGGCAGGTATGGGGTAAGAAGATTCTTCAAGTCAACTGGTCCCAAACTAGGGATTTATATATTACAAGTAACACCTTGGACTTGGCCCAGTAACATCATCATCATCATTTCTACATCGCCTTTTGGCCAAAGGCCCTCAAGGTGGCTTACAAAAAAAATAGGCACAAGCATAAAAATATATCAGTGAAGGCAATACAATTTACAAAAATGAAATAACAAATACCATCATTAAAAAACCCAGCAATTACAACATTATTAAAAAACAACAATTACAACTTATACCCCTGCAGATGTTGCTGGACTGGATTGGATGTAAGCATTAGCACCCATTCCCACAAATGGAACCTGAGAAACAGTGAACAGTCACCTATGCCATGAATAACATCAGAAATAGAGAGGACAGAGTCATTGAAGTTGTTAGGAGTTGCTGGCACATTTAGTCGGAATCAGCATGAATTACTGGGAGTCTTCTGATAGTGCTGTTGAAAACTTAGTGCCGCTTGCTGCAGCTGCATGGCGTGGGTGGAGGAAAGGTCCAGGCTGTCCTTCTCGGCCATGAGTTTGGACAAGTACTTGCTCTCAGGCTCGGCCTTGGCTGCGGACTCGGCACCAGGCAGCAGTGGGGTAGGGGTGGCGCTGGAAGCTGGCGGGGGTAAGCCGGTAGCCGAGGGCGGCAGGAGGGGCAGCAGCTGAAGCCTGTGGCAGCTTCCATGAGGAAGACGTGGCCTGAGGCGACTGGAGGTAGTCCAAGGGAGCCGCCAGGCCCAGAACCCTGTCCAGATGGGCGGCAGCGAGGTCAGGGGCTCCTTGGTGACCCAGAGCTGCAGCTTGCAATGTCTCTGTGTTATCGTCCTTGGCTGGGATGCTCCTGAATGGCTCAGTCTCTGCCACTCCCTTTGCTGTGAGAAGCTGCTGGATGTCACTGTTGCCAGAGCAGAAAACACCAGCACCAGCAGCAGTCATCTCCTCTACTATGTCCTCTGGATTGTTGTTTTTATTTTCTCACCCTCTGTAATCTCCTCAGCCTCTCTAAATTTCTTCAAACAATTTCGCCCAGAATCTCCTCAGGCCAAAGGGAGACTCCTTGAAGCTGCAGCTGCTAAAGTACTGCAGGCTCTACTGCATATTTTGAGATGCATGGCTCCCTTCCAAACTTTGGCCACATATCAGCAGTCAGTGCAGATGACTGAGCAGAGGTATACTATGTTGACACTTCTGTTAGGAATTATGCTGTGGCATTCTACACTAACTGCAGTTTTTAGACCTAGAGCAAGCGAAGCCCCACATAAAGTGCATCACAGTAATCCAGTGTTGAGATTACCAGTGCGTGGACTACTGTAATCAAGCTGTCCTGGGCCAGGAATGGCCTCAGCTGTTATATCAGCTGAAACTAATAAATTGCATGCTTAACCACCAAGGCTACCTGGGCCTTCAGTGACAAAGCTGAATCCAGGAGCATCATACCTGCTGCTTTAGAAGGAATCCAGGGAAGGCAACTAGCCAATTTTTGGACATGGGAACCGCTCACCCACAGACCCTCTGTCTTCTCAGAATTCAAGCTCAGTTTATTTTCTCTCATCCAACTCACTACTACACCCAGGCACTGGTCTAAGGCTTGCATAACCTCTCCTGATTCAGATGTTATGAAGAAATAGAATTGAGTGTCACCATCATACTGATGACAACTAGCCCTAAATCTGCTAATGACTGCTTCCAGCAGCTTCACATAGATATTAAATAGCATTGGGAATAAAATAGTGCCCTGAGATACTCCATAGCATAACTGCTAGGGGGCCAAAAAGCATTCTCCCAATGCTACTGTATCTACTTGGCCACAAAGGAAGGAAGGACTGAGACCACAGCAACACAGGGCCCACAGTTCCCATCCCATGGAGCCGGTCCAGGAGGATACCATGGTCAATAGGATCAAAAGCCACAGAGATCTGACCAGGCCTGAACCCAGATTGCAATGGGTCTAAATAATCCATATCCTTCAAGAATGCTTACAGTTGTCCCCCCATGACCCTCTCCAGTGGAAGTGGATATTATTGTATATTGTATGAATTGTAGTCATTGTATTTGCCACCTCATGCCTGCCATTTGATATTAGTCATCCCAGTGCCACAGAAAGCACCTTATGGTGCCAATATTATGAAATCTGTAGTCACTTTCCAGAAGGATTATGAGACTGGGCTATAGGGATTTTATGGGCTGATACTAGGGATGGGGGAGAAATTTGATTCAGTTCACTTTTAAAACAGAATGTATCAAATTCACACTTTCCAAAAAAATTTGAGAACTGAAACACAGCCATTCTTAAAAATTGCACTTATTTGAATTTTGCAATGCAGTTCCCCAACCAAGCAATATTTACAAAAATGCATGTATTAGGTGAAAATATGCATAAAAATATATTAGTGAAAATAACATACAAAATCCTTTGCATTAGGAGAAAGTGCTTGGAAAAATGTCTGTGTTAGTCAAAACTGCATAGAAAAATGCAGTGGGAGAAATTCACACTGAAATGCTGAAGAATTTTCATGAGGATTTTTTTTCAGTAAATAAATTGCAAATTGTTGCAGAAATGTGGAGAACTGAATTTAAGATTGGTAAAATGAGAAGATGAGAGAACCAAAACTGACAGATATTTCCATCCCTAGCCAACTCCATTCTTATTTTTTATTTGAATTAGATTTTTAAAGAATTGACTGGGCTGCTGGAATCAGAAACCCTTTGGGAAATAGCTGAGCTCATGTGAAGCATACTTAGGGTTGCCAGGTCGGAGC
The DNA here is from genome assembly GCF_030035675.1 of Rhineura floridana. Classification (NCBI taxonomy): domain Eukaryota; kingdom Metazoa; phylum Chordata; class Lepidosauria; order Squamata; family Rhineuridae; genus Rhineura; species Rhineura floridana. Next base: position 92,478,577 of record NC_084484.1, on the reverse strand, counting down.
CATCCAAAAACCTGAGAAAATGGGGGCGGGCCCTAGTGACGTCACGGGGCGGGCCCTAGTGACGTCACGGGGCGGGCCCTAGTGACGTCACGGGGCGGGCCCTAGTGACGTCACGGGGCGGGCCCTAGTGACGTCACGGGGCGGGCCCTAGTGACGTCACGGGGCGGGCCCTAGTGACGTCACGGGGCGGGCCCTAGTGACGTCACGGGGCGGGCCCTAGTGACGTCACGGGGCGGGCCCTAGTGACGTCACGGGGCGGGCCCTAGTGACGTCACGGGGCGGGCCCTAGTGACGTCACGGGGCGGGCCCTAGTGACGTCACGGGGCGGGCCCTAGTGACGTCATTAAGCATGATACATTGTATCAACCACAGTTGCTTGGAGCATGCCATTCAAAAAAAATTCTCTGGAGATTAAAATAGAAATCTTACCTAAAATAGGGTGTAAAATAAAGTCATTCTTTCTCACAAGCTTAGGGTGATGCAAAATGGAAATGGACTGCCTTCAAGTTGATCCCAGATAGGGTCTTCATGGTAAGCAGTATTCAGACAGAGGTGGTTTACTATCGCCTTCCTCTGAGTCTGAGAGGCAGTGACTGGCCCAAGGTCACCCAGTGAGCTTCATGGCTGTGTGGGGATTTGAACCCTGGTCTCCCAAGTCACAGTTCAACACCTTTAGGGAACATTTAATCTAGCTTCCTTGCTTCTGGCAAGAAGGGTTTACGTGCCCTCAGGCCAGGCCATTATTGGAAGAAAGGAGCCTAGTGTTGCAGAGATGTTAGATGGGAGCACAGATGGATGCTCCTGAAGGCAGCAATTATAAACATGCTTATTAAGGAACTAAGCCCCATAGAACTCACTTCTGAGTAGATAGTTTGGATTGTGCTGTTAGTAATGCTTGACTAGGGATCCTTTGCAAAGACATCCATATCCAAGCAGGGTTGACAACCCCCTGCCTGGAATGCCCTGCCCTTATCTTTTAATGTGGCTGCTCCAAACTTCTTTACAGATTTGACCCTTCACTTCAGAAAGAGGTCTGAGAAATGTGTAAGAGAAAGAAGATTCTCTACCCTTTCTGTCTACTCTGTGGGGTGCTATAAACTCACTTGGACAGCCAATCCAATTCCAGTGAGTAATAATTGACAGAGAAAAAACACCCATGGTTTGGTCTACCTTCACAGGCAGCAGCTTGGGAACAACAACTGCAGCCACACTTTCAAATATGTGAATTCTCTTTTACCATTAGTGGGCAAAAAACAAACCATCATGCAACCAACAAGGCACATCATCAATGGGTTTTAGGGGTTTAGTTGACCACATGGAACCACTGTTGTTGCTTCTATGGATGTAAGGGAGGAGGGTCAAAGGTACATGAAATGCAAACAGAAAATGAAAAAAGACAGTGATGCTTCCCTAAATGCAATACCATACCAACCACAGCAACACATACCAAAGGGTCAGCGTAACCCTTCAACTTCTAGGTAGAACTCTTACTAGGACATTAGGGACATTTCTTGGGAGGTGCAGTTCTGATGCCTTCTAGTTTACTTGCTTCTGGCAAGAAGGGTTTACGTGCCCTCAGACTTGGCCATTATTGGAAGAAAGGAGTTTAGTGTTGCAGAGATGTTAGATGGGAGCACAGATAGATGCCCCTGAAGGCAGGAACTGTAAACATGCTTATTAAGGAACTAAGCCCCATAGAACTCAATAGGACTTACTTCTGAGTAGATACGGTTGCAGCCATGTTAAGGACAAGGGAGGGCATTCTAGGCAAGCAGTTGGCAATCACAATTATACAATTATACAACTACCTCTAGTATTAAGGTAAAGGTAAAAATGTGACAGAAATAAAACCAATAGCACCAGGTTACAAACAATTTTTTTATTAACAAACACTATCTTTAAGAGAACAAAGGCAGGTTACATCACCAATCAATCTAGTCCCAACTAGAGTAGAGACCCACTGAAGCAATGAAATTGCAGCTGGTTTTAGACATTTATCTCTCTTACAAAAGAGAAGTGGATGACATCCAAGGGATGTTTTCAACCATTATAAACATTATAAACAGTATTACTCTTTATAAAAGAAAAACAGAAAGAACAAGGTGCTTTCACTGTAGGAACTGGTGTTAAATAACTAAACAGGCTGAGTTTAGAATTTGTACTTCTCATTTGAAACACAAGCTTTAAGCAACCTTTGTTCTTCCTTCACATATTTAAAAAACTCAGCACAGTTCATGCCAAAGTTTAATTTGACACAAAGCTCTGCTTTAACAAGGGAAGGTAACATACGGTTCCTGTTGTCAGTCCATACATTGCCCATTAGTGAAAACGCTCTCTCCACGAAAGCATTGCTTACTGGGATGGCAAACACTGCACTGACAACCTTCACCAGAATTCTTGATCTGATGCTCTTTAGCAACTGCACCCATTTCTCATCCAGAGGAAGATCAGATGTTCTGACCTCAGGCACAAACTTTTTAACCAGGCAAAGTTCATCAAAAAGTCCATCAACAGCCGAAGCTCTCTGGGAGGTTTACAGTAACTAAAAACATTAAAAACAAATATACAAATTTAAAACACATCTTTTAAAAACAATTTAAAACACAATTTAAAAAATTTAAAACAATTTATAAGCAAAAGTTATTATTAGACAAAAATTACTAAAGAAATTGAATATGGTTTATCAACAATGAGCATTTGACAGCTTTTATAGTAGTGTCAGTCTCACAATTAACCAGTATAGTTGTCTAAACAAGTCTACCTTCTGAGACTTTTGGAACTACATCATGCAAGAGACAAAAGTAGGGCACAAACATTGACCATGGTGGGGGATGCTGAAGCTGAACTCAACATTACTCTTCATTTAACATGGATTCCACCTAGTTTGGAGTATGGTGAAACTCAGTGGGATCACATGGCAGGTAAGTAAACTGACTCCTTCCTTCCCTGGTCAATGAACAAATTGTTCAAGAAACATTGTATCATCATGTTTTGGGATGTTTTATTACAATGCCCAATACTAAGGTTGTAACCATATGTAACAACTACTTTTGAATAAAAGTGGAGAGGATTGAGGTGTATGTCATCCTATGTGCTAGCCTGCAGACTTAAAGATGTACTTTTAACTCGCCAACAATTAACTTTAGACCAGAAAAAGATCGTTCAATTTACTTTTTTATGGTTAAAGTATGTAGAAACCGCAATTAAAAAATAAGAAAAAAAGGGGTGGGGGAATGTTGCCAAAGCCATATTGCTCTAATAAAATTATGGCTCTATAAAAATGCAGCTTTCAAACAGGCCAGTTTCTTTCTGTTTTGATAATATTGAACATCTGACAGCTGGTAGTACACATGCTGTCATCATTCAGGGTTTGCAGACAGCAACAGATAACAGAAAGCTTTTTTTAAAAAAAAGAAGGGGAGAAGAAAACACAGACTATAGACTGTCTTGCAAAGTTTAATACATGAATTCAGATATGAAGCTAAAGTGGGGAATTCTACAGCCAGATTTAAATCTAACCTGGCAAGAAATAATTAAGTCCCTGGAGGATGGAAGCACTTAAAAACACACAGTAACACAAAGAGGAGAGAAGAACACAGGAGTCCTGCAGAAACAAATCCTTTCTGCCCTTAACTCTACTCTTCTTATGGTCCATGTATTTGTATGGAGGCAGCCCCGAGCTAACAAATCCCCAATTTTAGTTTAAGGCAAGGGTCAAGCACAGTAATACCCCAAGAAACATGCTTTCACCACCACGGCTCAGCCCAGAAATGAAGAAGTAAAGACAGTATCGCCGAGCATGTGCAAAGTTATTTCAATAAACAGTGCTTCAAGCACCTGAGATTAAGTTAAAGAGTTGCAGGTGCGAGAGTGTGACATCCAAACAGGCCCTCAAAGCCTTTCAGCATGCTTCCTTAACAGACGTACCAGAAGTGGGCGGGTCAGCCTACCTCTGAACCGGCTGGACTAAGGAGGAGGAGCCGGCCCAGCCTGCCCTCCACGGCTCCTGCTGAGGCTGAGCCTGCAGGCCTCCGCGTCGGCCCTGTCTCGGCAGCGGTTGCTAGGAGACGAGCATCGCGGCTTGTCAGCCTCAGCAGGAGCCGTGGAGGGCAGGCCGGGCCGGCTCCTTTTTAGCCCCGGAGCCGGTTCCTCTGCTCCGGAAAGGACGACCGCCGGCTTCACCCCTCCTGCTGTGGGCACCCCTGGGCGGCAGCGGCCGCAATGGCCCCCCCCAGCGGCGCCAACAGCAGGAGGGGTGAAGCGGCCGGCCGTCCTTTCTGGAGCTGGAGAACCGGCTGGACTAAGGAGGAGGAGCCGCCCCGGCCTGCCCTCCATGGCTCCTGCGCTGAGGCTGCCAGGCAGGCTGCAAGCCGCATGGGATGGGCCCCGGCCCCCGTCTTGGCCGGGGCTAAGAGGGAGCCGGCCCAGCCTGGGCTCCACTGCCACCCCACCACTCGCCTCAGTCCACCCACGGCAGCGGCTGCGGCCGCGATCGCGATCCCCCCCCCACCAGAGACTTCAGCAGCCTGAGCCCCAGGGCGGGGAACTGGCTCCGGGCCGGCCGGGGCTAAGAAAGACGGAGCCAGGCCGGCCCAGCCTAGTCTCTGCTGCTGCCACCGCTCGCCTCCACCCACCCATGGGCCATCAGATCACCCTCACACGCCCAGGCCCCGGCCACCTGTATGTTCTCTCTGTGGGTGGTGGTGGGAGCGGGCAGGGGCTGCTGCTGGAGGAGTCCCTCCCTCACTGTGTCGGCTGCTCAAGTCCTGCCTGTGGCCTGCCTGCCTGAAATTGTAAAGAGCGGAAGTCGGCTAGCCGCAGCCCAACGTATGCATGGTCAATCACGCATGCGTGGCTGAGGGGGCCAATAAAAAGCCGGAGATCCACCTTTTAAACTGAAGTATAGCTGGAGGCCGGACACGGCCCCCTTTTGCCGGACTCTCCGGCAGATTGCCGGAGACCTGGCAAGCCGAAGCATACTGGCTTGTAAGTCTAGATCAAAGAATGTCATGAGCTTGCTTAGATGTTATATTTTATGTTGGTAATATGAGGCATAGTGTGTTCTGAGAATGTATTTGACAGGCCTTGTTGTTTGCATGCCTTTTGAAGGCCTTGAGAGTTATATGACTCTCTGGGAACTTCATTGTTTGGCCAATGGCCATATATTTATTCTAGTGCAGCTCAGGTAAAAGTTATTAGAATTATTTTCATCTTTTAAAAGCCCTTAATAGAAAGAGGTCAGGGTCTGTGGCTAAAACCTTGTGCTAAAACTACTGCCAAAAGCCTTGTGCTCAAGGTTACTAGGACTCAAGCTTTGCTCTAGCAAACAGGCAAACTGGACAGTCATCTAGGTTAGCACAATTTAAGAGGCATCCATAGGGCCAAAAGCAGTAGCAGAGTCTGGTCAATTCCATACTGCTTCCAGCATAACTGGGCCCCCACTAGGTGTGGACAGATTTGTCAATTTCTCATGCTTTGAATCTTAAATTCACTTCATCTTATTTCCATATCAGTTTGCAATTTTTAAAAAGTCCATGTCCAAACAAAACTTTTATGCATATTTCAACTAATATACACATTTGTGAATGCAGTTTTCCCTAATGTGCACTATGCTAATCCTACTCAGAGCAGACCTATTAAAATTCATTAGCGCAACTAACTTTGGTCCATTAATTTCAATGGGTCTACTTTTTTTAGGTATAAGAGAGTTAGAAATGCTTAAGCCCATTGATATCAATGGGTTTCAGTGTGCCTAACTGCTTAAATGAATGGGCTTAAGCATATCTATCTCCTTTAGCCCTTGTGTCATTCACAGATTTGATTCCTCAGAGCCATTTCACATGTGACATCTTTCATCCTTGTGTTGGGGGGAAAAAAGTATGCCTGCATATGCTTACAAGAAAAAATGTCATGATTACCAGAAATTAGACTAATAGAAGAGTGAACCTCCAATCACTGCACCAGTCTGGCTTATTCCAGACCATAAACCATATAAGCTGGAACATTACCAATTTACATATAAAATCTTACTAAATGTTCAGTGCAGCATTGGCCTATAATGAGTCCTTAAAAAATGTTTTATTTTTATTTCCAAGCTGCTTATCACAGCCATTAATGAAGAGAAATGGTGGTTGCACCAAAACATCACCAAGCCAAACTGTCAGCAATAAACAATAATAAAATTACATATACAGGCCAATGGTCAGGGGGTTAATTGCTAATCTAGATATTAATCTTAGCTAAACTAATTCTTCCATGCAATGAAAGCAGTAATATTTACCATCTATTTTCAGTTCTGGTTTCTGCCAAGCCAAGTCATTAAAACAGGGTTTGTCTGAGGTCACATTAATTCCTGCACATTGGTGATAAATTTCTGTCTTATTGACTACTGCTAGTATACTTACATAAGCATAAACAGGAATATTTTGAAAACTGAAAGACACAAGAGCCATTATAAAACAGAAGTGTTGACTACTAATGGCCTGTGTATGAAGTCAGGCAGCTTGAGGGGTGCACTATGTGCTCCCTCCTGGCTGCTAACTCTTCCAAGCACCATGAATAGAAAAATTCACATCTCCAGAACTTGCATACTCTTATCTGTCCTGTTCCCTCCACAGTTAAATTATGAAATTCACTCCCAAAAGAGGTAGTGATGGCCACCAACTTGGTTGACTTTAAAAGAGGTTTAGACAAATTCATGGAAGAGAAGGCTATTAATGGCTCCTAGCCACAATGGCTGTGTTATACCTCTGTGTCATGCCTCTGAATGTCAGTTGCTGGGAATCACAAGTAGAGTGCTGTTGTGCTCATGCCCTGCTTTGGGGCTTCCCATAGGCATCTGGTTGGCTGCTGTGAGAACAGAATGTGTTGGCCTGATCCAGCAGGCTCTTTCTTTGTTCTTAGAATCATAGAATAATAGAGTTGGAAGGGGCCTATAAGGCCATCGAGTCAAAACCCCTGCTCAATGCAGGAATCCAAATCAAAGCATTCCCAACAGATAGCTGTCCAGCTGCCTCTTGAATGCCTCCAGTGTCGAAGAGCTCACTACCTCTCTAGGTAATTGGTTCCATTGTCATATGGCTCTAACAGTTAGGAAGTTTTTCCTGATGTCCAGCTGAAATCTGGCTTCCTGCAACTTGAGCCCATTATTCCATGTCCTGCACTCTGGGACGATCGAGAAGAGATCCCGGCTCTCCTCCATGTGACAACCTTTCATGTACTTGAAGAGTGCTATCATATCTCCCCTCAGTCTTCTCTTCTCCAGGCTAAACATGCCCAGTTCTTTCAGTCTGTCCTCACAGGGGTTTGTTTCCAGTCCCCTGATCATCTGTGTTGCCCTCCTCTGAACCTGTTCCAGTTTGTCTGCATCCTTCTTGAAATGCAGAGACCAGAACTGGACGCAGTATTCAAGATGACGCCTAACCAGTGCTGAATAGAGGGGAACTAGTCCTTCCCTCTTATGCTCTCTTTCCTCCCCTGGACCACCCCAGAAGTAAGAGGAACAAGAGGGACCCTGGCAAGGAAAAGAAGATTTTGCCCTTTTACTCACATGATCTAGTTTGTTGTTAGTCCTCTCTATAAAGATTGCTAGGAAGGGAGATGAAGAGCACTTACAGGGTGCCACTATTTTCAGGTGTGATTCAGGCAAGTGCTGGCAAATTCAGTTTGGGCAATTAAGGCTGATTCACACAATAATTCCCCCATAAGATTTTGCAATAAGGAAAGTGATGGCTAAATGCACTGAAAAGTGTGGGGGTAGAAACTGCAGTCGCATTGCTTGACTCAATGTTGTATAACCTCCCTATAAACAAAACAAATTGGTGGTGCTCAGTTGGCACCATCTAACTTACCAGTTTTGTGCAAACAAATCAGGCTGAATGCTCAGTGAAACGGCTGTCTAGAAGCATCCTAAGGAAGGAAATCTCATGCCAGAAACTGCTGGGACCAGAGGTGGGAATCTTCCACTTAGCAGGCCACTCTGTATGCAGCAGCCAGCATTGCAACTTAAAAGATTCTCCACACTGTGATGTACTCCCAGGCTCCATTGTAGCTCCGCCCATCCAATCAGCTCATTGATTCCTAACCTAGTACAGCTCAGACGGGCTGCTGTTGTTGGCTGCTGTTCTCTTGCCTGCCCAAACTCCACCTGGCTACTTTCCAAGGTGCCTGTTATTAAAATATTACTTTCACATGGGTGCTATGTAGCCCAGCTTTCAAAAAGTCTGCTCTTGGAATAAAAAAAATCAGGCAGATGGCACCAAGCTTTTAAAAGAACAGCAATCGTAGCAGGAAAGGGGCTTCTTAAAGATATATGTAACATCTGTAGTCCAGCATGTTGACCCCTTAGTCCTCTACCCATCCAATGTGACCTATGTATTTCCCAGCCACAGAAAAAAAAACTCTTAAGGGATTAAACCGAATCCTTTTTTAAATAAACATTGTTGTTAATCTGGCACGTTCCAAGAGGAATCAAATTTATACTTTAGTAGCAAGCAGAAGTGTTTGCTTTCAATGAATATATGATGAACCAGTGGCAGTCCTGATCTTTGAACCTATTTCTATAATCTTGAAAAGCAATCTCTCTAATAATTTGTGATGTGAGGCTTATCAGTACTTAGAATGACCTACTTAGGTCAGCTTTTCAAAGGGCTGTGTGATCAGCATGGAACCATTCTGAACAGGATTTTTTAAAAACAACACAACACTAGCCACATTCTCACAACTATGCCTTACCTGGTTTTATGCTAAATATGTGATTTCTATAAAAAGTCCAAGGAATGTAGAGTTTGCTGGACTGGCTACTCCAAAGGAAAGCATTAGAACGACTGTATTAGAATGCATGAGGGAGTGCATTTTTGTAGAAAGATAATTTGCTCCATGTAATAATGAATTGCCTTAATTTGACATTAATAGCTTTGATTTGGTTTGCTTTGTGACTAACCCATGTGTCACCCAAGCCAGATTGCAGATGTGAAGTACATTTTACTTCTTATTTTTAAAGTTCTTTCTGCTACTGCTCTTTACCCCCTAGAAGAAAACGATTGCAACATATTTCTAGAATGTCAGAGCTCTTCAAGAACACAATGGATGACTTTTGTTTCAGAGGCACTACTTTTCTACAGTATCCTTTGGTTTGCATATTTTGGATTCAGTTCTGGTGTGCATTGGTATTCGTCCTCTGTATATTATCTAAGTTATTTTCTTATAAGTTAGGCAAGTATTATTATCCGTATATGGTGGAAGAGGGTGTGTGTGAGTGGGTGAAAGGTAACCGCTTTTCTGACACAACATAGTGACACAGAAACAGAGATGAGATTTGAACCATGGAACTCTAGTTCATATCAAAGCTATTCACCACCATTCTATATCACCTGCTGTAGAAAGCTATCCACTGTTGTGGTGAAGCTTTGTAAACATACCCAAACATGAATTGGTTATCCACAAAAACTATTATATGAGCATTTTAAAAAATGATGAAATGTACTCCAACAAGAGATCCTACAGGGAAGGAAAAGGTCAAAAATGCAGTTTGGAGATAAGGGGGGAAAGGGAAAATTTCTCCATGAAGTTTTTGAGAGGCTGATATTGGATGAGGATCCCAGCAGAGCAGAGGGTAGGCACTGTGTGGGTTATAGGCTTGTAACAAGGGGCGCTCATGAGATTTGGATGTCGTGCAAAACTAGTAATTTAAAGGGGCTGGGGCTTGGAGACTGCTGGGTATATGGCAGGTTCCTGTCACGTGTATTGTAGAGCCAAGCCCTGTAAGCATCTGAACCAGTAATTTGATGCACATTCTTTGGGCATGCTGCACTCTAACTGGAAAACAACAACACCCAACCCTGCGTGCTCCGCTTGATTCATCTTACCATTCAGTCATCAAAAATGGTTTCTATGTCATTTCTTGTCTCATTCATTATCTATAGTGTTGCCCAGATGTTTGAATACATGTACAATACTCCACCCTCTGGAACTCCCTCCCACAAGATCTTCGGCACGTCTCTTCCCTGAATATGTTCCGCAAGGCCTTAAAGACCTGGCTTTTCCAACAGGCTTTTGGGACTTCTGGGGAGGTTTAATGTCCTTATGATTTAAATACTGCCTATCATATATTGTTTGTTAGCATAATTTATACTGTTACACTGTATTTTTGTATTCTATTTTGTTGTAATTTATTGTATGTACGTCGCCTAGAGTGGCCACTGGCCAGATAGGTGACAGATAAATTAAATTTTATTATTTTTTATTATTATTTCAATACATGCATCTAGGGGCCAATAGGATCAAGGTAACAAACTCTGCCATCATCATATGCACATTCATGTGCATGTCTGCAACATGCCTATAGTCATATGACTGTATGTGCAGTTGGGAGACTGTGCTTTTTGCAAGTGCCCAGGCCACACGGAGAAGTCTAAGGGCATTCATTGTACATGTGTTTAAATGCTTGAGCAGTGTTTGTATTTGACAGTTGCTCATTTTAATTCTTCTATTATTCTGCAGGGTTCTTTATCAATATCCTTACCCTGAACAGTTTCAGCATCTATATTCATGGCACCTGACCTTGTATTTTCTTATTTCCTGAGTATTTTTTATTTGATCCTGAGCACCATATTAACACTCTCATGCAACACTGCATTGACACTAAGAAACCTTAGTCTTTCTCAGATCTCTCATTCTTTCTGATCAGCACTTGATCTCCAGCAGTTCTGACACCCCTTTACTAATCTTTCATGCAGTTTTCAAAAGCTTTCCCATACAATGTGAAATGGGGCCTCTGAAAAATTGTGTTTTTCACATAATCCATTACATGTCTATAGTTTTATTTTTCTTTGCTCATTAAGGATGAACAGATCAATCTAAATTTGTTCTGTGTCACTTTCTGATGTGTTCCATGCAAAGGTTGTGTACATGCCATGCATTTAAAATATATTCTCCCCCCCCTCAAGAATCTTGGGAACTGCCTATCTGTCCCATTTGCACATTAATGTGCATTTTTTTAAAAAAAAATCTGCATGAAATTCCCAGAAAAGAGCTGAACTTGTAATTCAACAAGGTGATCTGAACCCCTCCAACACACACATACTTTAAAGCAGATAATAATGCCTTAGAGTGGCTAGGGAGCATAGCTCCTGCTACACGTATTGAAAATTGAATTGCAGAAGTCCCTGAAGATGCTATGCTATGATGACACATTGTCCTTCTCAGGTGCATCTTACTGGAGGAAAAGATAGCTGCCCCCAGGGTCCCTTTCTAGCCACTCCAAGAGGCTATTAAGCCCTTGGATGTCTCATAGAATTCAGAAGGCATGTGAATTTCAAAGGAGAACCCATTCTTATCCAGGAGATGTGGGTCCAGTGAGTTTGCCTCAGAAACTGGACCCAGTGAATTGCTCAAGCATCCTTAACTCATATGAAATTCACTCTAAATTATTTGGGCTAGTGATCTTGTTACATTTAAGTCATGTTACTTTACATACTCTGGAAGCAGCGTCTGTTTTTCAAGGCAATGCTTTTGTACCAAATGCAATGGAAATGTGTGTCATTGCACACTGATGAGCACCTTTCTCTATAAGTACATTTGAATGAAATCATCATACTGCACAAATGGTTCACTATTTTGAGGCAACCAGAAAATTCTGAAGCAACCAGAATGACAGGAAGTCAGCCATAACATGCTAGTGCTTCCTGTCCCTCACACTCGACAGATAATTGTCAGACAGTCACCTGGCAGAGCACCGGTAGTAAGCTCCATAATGGGCACATCTCTCTTCCTCATAGGTGGGTTCACTAGAGACTACATGTTGTTAATGGTGTTGGTGAAGACTTATAGAGGACTTATAGTTGACCCACAATCCATTCCTCCATTTCTTTTAGACAGGAGCTTCTTAGAGTCTAAGAAAATAACAGCCCTGTTGAATCAGGCCAAAGGCCCATCTACTCCAACACTCTGTTCTCACAGTGCAACCAGATGCCTCTGGGAAGCCAGCAAGTAAACCTGAACACAACAGCCCTCTCTCCACCTGGGATTCCCAGCAGCTAGGATTCCAAGGCATACTGCTGCTAACCGTGGAAGTAGAGCATAGCCATTTGGTCAGTAGCCACTGATAAACTTATCCTCCATGAATTTGGCTTAGTATCAGTATGTACTGCCTTCAAGTCGATTCCAACTTATGGCGACCCTATGACTAGGGTTTTCATGAGGCTGAGAGGCAGTGACTGGCCCAAGGTCACCCAGTGAGCTTCATGGCTATGTGGGGATTTGAACCCTGGTCTCCCAGTTAATAGTCCAACACCTTAACCACTACACCACACTGGCTCTTTAAAGCCATCCCAGTCAGTGGTCATCACTGCCTCCTGTGGAACTGACCTCTATAGTTTAACTATGCGAGCTATGTGAAGAAGTCCTTTTTTGTTTATCCTCAGTCTTTCAACATTCAGCTTCATTGGATGACCTTGAGTTCTAGTATTATGAAAGAGGGAGAGAAAAAATCTATCCACATTCTCCACACCATGCATAATTTTACACACCTCTGTCATGTCTCCCCATAGTTGCCTTTCCTCTAAATTCAAAAGTATAACTATGCTCAAGTGTGCCAAGTCCAAACAGTATGTCGTGGAAGCTGAGCACATCATATGTGTTGTTTCCTTACCACATATATAACTTCGAATAAATGTCTCAGAATTTTTTAAAATGAACCCCCCCTTCCTATTCATTATAAGCATACTATTGCTTATAACTTGCTCCCACACTCCTCTGGTAATATATGGATTATTTTAGCATGCAAATAGGATGCATCATGTGGGCACTTGCTACACTAGTGTCCCCACTATACTCGAGCTGCTGATGCTAGTATGGGAATATTCACAGATCTAACTAACCACATGAAAACGAAACGAAACAAAATGAAATGTGTTCTTTACTAGTGGAGCATGAGAACCAGACACAGTGGTTTTGTAGCAGTAAAAATGCTGCAAATGTAAGCTATGAATTGACATTTTCACATCTACTCTTCTGAAATTTTAATCTAGATATTGTGCCTCATGTATGGTCAATCAGATCAGATCCAAAAGTAGGTTAGCCCTGCAGATGATGCACGGGTGTCACTAAATGCTGAACCAGCTGCTGCAAGATCGTCTGACAAGTCAGAATTGCTAGGCCACAGCAGTTATTGGAATTCCATAACATGGGAAGATGCAAACAGAAGCAAGCTTGAAAATTATGTACAATCGGGATTGGTCTGGCCTTCTCTTAAATCAATTTTGCTGTCACACTACTGATTATATTCTGCTACCTGAATTCAAATGCATTCAAATGCTATACTGAGCAGTGGGCTGCCAAATGCAGAGTTTGTTGGGACAATGGAATTTTTTGTTTTGTTTGCAGAATTATTTTTGTCTGAAATATCACCTGTCAGATTACCCTAATTATGAAAGCATTTGCTAGTGTCAAAGTAAATCTGCTATGGAAGCTTTCTCTGAAGTGAGATATGGTAAGCCAAATCATGAGTGATATTAACTAATAATACATGTTTTAAAACAAATGACAGTTTACATATTACATGTTTGTAAGTATTTTGTCATACACTGATTAGGGCTACAATTTTAGTTAATTAATTATAGTGCAATCCTAACCATATGTATTCAAAAGTACATTTTATTGAATTCAGTGGGGCTTACTGTCAGGGAAGTGGGGTTAGAATTGCAGCCTTAGTCCATTAAAAATATGCCACTAATTAATCAGACTATTTTTGTTAATGTTGTTTTTACAATAACTTACACATGGGAGGAAATGCCTCTTCTAAGCAGTGTAATTGTAGCGCATGTGCATCATAATCTAAGAACAAATAATTTTTTCAAAGCTGTTTTATTTATATGCAAATTTATGTTAATTTAATCCAGGGGTGGGGAAGAGCCTCAGGCCAGCCTTGTAGCCAGCCTTCCTTGTTAGGTGGAGCAGCCACATTTCTAGGTGGGGCATTTGGAGTGGGAGGTGCACAGCACCAACCAATTCCCCTCTCCCCCTCACTAGTGCAGAGGATGTGAGGGCCAGGCCAGAGGATTTCTTCTCCATGTAGAGAATGTGTTAACTGACATAATGGGCTATGTAAAGGTCAAGTTAACAGAAATGTTAGTATGAATACCAGAAATTAAATGACTGGCATATTTTTTTCATCTCATAAGGAAAAAGGCTGTTAAGGGTACAGTGAACAAGGGGATACAAAAATGTGTAAAATAAAATAGTTTATGCTATAACTTAGAAGCTGTAGTGTAGTGGCAAATTCAGAAGTGCAGGTTTCCTTTATGATAATCACACCACACCCCCTCACAGCCACGCCCCCAGAATTCACAGTCTGTTCTGCAATTACAGAATTATAGAACCAGAATAAAACTGCTATGTGAATAGGCTTCCTCCCACTCAATCTCTCTCTCTGTGGGCTAAACGGTGCCAGAAATGTTTTGATTTTAAGAATTCTGAAATGAAGCCATGGGTTGGGACTAGGATTTGGGAGACCAAGGTCCTTTTCCATGAATCTCACTTTTCACTTACCTTAGGAGCCAATCAACATGAAAGGGGAAATGTGTGTTAGCTACTGAGAAGAGTCTTCTCAGTGATTGACTCACCTCCTTTCACTCTGATTGGGTCCAATCAGCATGAAAAAAACAAGGAAGCATGTTTGCCAAGTGAGAAGACTCTTCTCAGTGGCTAACATACTCCTCTTTCATGCTGATTGGCTTGTACATAGGAACCCTGCTGGAACCCTTCTCCCAAAAAGATAAGGGGTTTATGACCCCCCATGATCCTGGACAACTACATCCCTGCTTAGAAGTTAAACTAAAAGTTCTCAATCTTCTGTCACAACCACCACCAATTAAAAAAAATGTTTAGAAACCAAGTAAGAATTAGGGATTGGGTCCGTTAGCTGGTGCTGCTTTGAAAGCGTTCTGTCAACCAAACAGGAGGTATCAATTTGAATTAATTCTTTGTCTCCTGTTTGGTCTGGGGTTATTTTCTCCCCCAAAATATCAATATTAATATCGATACTTTGAAAGAAAATATCAATAAATGAAAGGAAATATTGATATTTTGAAAGGAAAGCCACTCCTCCTCCTCCTGCTTTTCCTCCACTATTATAGACTACTATAGGCTTGGCTTGCTTGCTCCTCACTTGGAGCTTGGATTATTTGAGTGGAGGGAGGGTGGCACAGAGAGAGAGAGAGAGAGTGAGCACTGTACCACTGTGCTGTGCTGTGAGTAAAATCAATAAAAGAACAATATATTTGAGGGAGTATTCAAAGGAAAAATATTCTGATGTTGGGGGAAAGCCACTGAAGTTTGCAGCAAACATGATCACTCTGCAAAGATTGAGAATATGCAGACCATTCAAAAAGCCAGTGCTAAATCCAAATTCAGCCGAATTCTCGACCATCCCTAGTAAGAACACATTACATAGTCGAGCATTGAGGGAGAGTGGTGCTGAGGACAATATGCAAAACTTTCTTGTTGAAGTTAATGAGACTGAACCTTAACTTTTAAAAATATTTACTGCATCACAGACTTCCTCTTGTAAACTTATAAAAATGTGGAAGGGAATTTTCAGTCTTTTTCTCTGGCTAAAAAGGTTTCCCAGACAATTTGTCATCTAAGATTGCCTGGATGCTAGTCTTAATCCTGATTAAATATTAATAAATTAAAATTTGGAATATTATTTCAAATATTCAGAAAACAATATAATGCCACCTGCTCTGAACCAGACTAGACTTAGAATGAACTTTAATTTGGGGCCATTTAATTTCCATTCAGAGAAATAGGGAAATTTCTTTGCGACCATTGAAGTCAGAAGTAATCAATCAAAGCCAGTGATAAGTCAGATGGAGTCAAGAATTTTGCTCATTACTCTGAAAACTAGAGAATGCTTGATTTATCTGCATACATCACCTCCTCTTGTCAGGTTTGGCAGGATGCCCTACTTTCATAATTGAACTAATCTCTCTGCTTTATTAACATCATTAAATCAATGTTTTGTAAACTTTCCTTTTATCTCAGTATGTTATCTTGCATGCCCTGGAGATTTTTTTTTAAAAAAGTTGCTTCCTGGAATTATGTTCTTCTGCACTGTGCTTGAATTGGATGACATGCACTTGATTGCTTTGGGGTGCAGCACCAATACACAATTGTGTGTGTGTGTGTGCTTAGTCTTAAGCTATGGGTGAAATCCAATTTTGCCATTCCACTCACAGGGTTTGAGCTTTTGACCAAGTGTAAAAGGATGGGAGGTGATTTTCTCCAATGGCCCTCTTTCCATGACAGCCCTCTGTGCCCCCACCAAAACTGTTCCAGAGGGTTGGGGGATCCTCCAGAACAACTTGCCAGATTTGAGGCGGGAAGGTCTGCAGTGGAAAGTGGGAACTGGAGAAGATTCCTCTCCTGCTCTTACATTAGTGCAGGGATGGTGAACCTCAGGTCTGGGAGTCAAACACACCCCTGCAGGATTGTCTACATGGACCTCTAGACTCTTTCAGGTCACGTAGCCTCCTGAACCACACCCCTCACTGGCCCTGCTTTGCACGCTCTTTGAATGTTTTCACCTGGCTGGAATGTGTCCTTGCACTCTGATAATGTTTCTGCTTGCCTGGATAGATGATAGAAAGGAGTGTGTGCGTGTGTAGTGAAACTAGCCTACCTTTGTAAAAGTAAATTTTGCATTCATTGCTGCTACCCACCACCAGCATCTGATGCTCAGAAAGTTGTTGAGAAGGGAATGTAACCCTTGGGCTGAAGAAGGTTTCCCACTCCTGCATTAGTGGAAGCCCTCAGCTGGACCAAAAGCTGTTCACCTTATAGCCTTATGTCTTGTTTAACAGCTGCCTTCCCTTTTCCCCTCTGTCTCTTTGTCTCCAGCTGATAATGGCTGTAAACCATTTCTTGCCATACTGAAAACCAAAACCCACAGTCCTATTGAACTAATCTTCCAGAGAGAAGGCAAACAACTTCTGTCCCAAGAATGGGACACCTCAATCTGCACTGCCACAGGGGGTCTCAAGGGAGAAATGAGTATTTTCTGGTTGCTGGCTTGTTTGTTCCTAAGAGGTTGACAAGCTGAATATACTTCCTGGATCTGATTCCTGCCTCTCCGAGTCAGCAGTTTGTGAGACTGCTGCCTACTCTCTGTACATTATGAAAGAAAGAGCTACACAGGGGAGAGACCATTCTGTGTAAATGGAAGCACTGCACAGCAATAAATAATTGAAGGTGTAATTTTTGATGCACTTTCTTGGTAGAATCAGTGGGACTTACTTCTGAGTAGACATGTATGGGGTTGCACTGTAAAAAAGATCATGTTGTGCCACTGTTCCTACATCAATTATTTTGGGTTTGTTTCTTTTTAATATTGGTAATTGCTTCTGACATAGAAGCAGCAAATAGATATTTTGCTACTATAACCTGCCAAGTTTTCTTTTCAGTACAGCATATTATCTTTCTTACAGATGCTGAAAGAGGTGTTACTGTACATTACAAGGCACAAAAGCCTGTGAAAGTTACTTGGGAGTGTGGCAAGCTGATCCAAAACCAAAACACATTTCCTTGGAAATAAGCCCCAATTAATTTAATAAAATTTACTTCCGTTGAAATCACAATCTAAGTCCCATTTATCAAGTGATGGGCTCACAAAGGCTCAAAGATGCCCACAAAGCAGTCACTTCCATTGCCACTCCCTTCCCTGAAGCCCAGAACAATCGGAGCGGAGAAGTGATGGTAAGGAAAGCAGCCGCAGACATGCTCAAGGCCACAGCAGAGTATTTTCTCCCTTCACTGTTTAAACCTCCCCCTTCTCCTGCCTCAGGTAAGTTTGGTGAGACTGTGGGAGGAGCTGGAGTTAGGCGATAAGATGGTGGGAGGTACACAAGGTGTGGGTAAAGGAGACCTAGCTTGTACCCTTCACTATTGTGCATTCAGATGTATCCTTCCCTCATGTGTCAAAATAACAAGTGAGGGCAGTCACAGAGCAATGTGCGTTAGCTCTGTCACTTCTACTGATGTGCCCAGTGGTCAGGTATGCCCCACATCCAGGCTGTGTATGCACCTTACATTTAAAGCACATGACTTGCCCAAAGAATCCCGGGAACTGTAGTTTACCCCTCCTGCAGCTATAGTTCCCAGAACCCTTAACAAACTATAGTTCCCAGGATGATATATATGCAGCCAAAGACCATAGACATGTCCCAATGTGCACTCAAAGAGCTCTTCCACACAAGAGGAAACCCTGCTTGGAGTACATTGGAAGGGTTTTTATGCACACAACAATGTATGCCCATAGAAAGATCATCTTACCCCTTATATACCATCTTATCAGGAGTTTCGTTCTACACAACATAGGAAGAGGACCTTTAATGTAGTGGCACCTACCCTTTGGAATTCCCTCCCCTTAAATATTAGACAGGCACCATCTCTGTTATCTTTTCTGCGCCTACTGAAGACCTTACTCTTTCAATAAGCTTTTTAAGTAGCGACTTTTTCCCAGTCTGCATCTGTGTTGGAATTGCTTTTAAATATGTTTTTAAAGCTTTTTTAAAAAATATGTTTTTAAAGATGTTTTGTTTTAATATGTTTTTAAATACTTTTTATTTTAATATATATTTAAAGTATGTTTTTAAGTTGTTTTAGAGTATTTTTATTGTTTTGTTTGCCACCCAACAAAGGGCAGGATATCAATTATTATTATTATTATTATTATTATTATTATTATTATTATTATTATTATTATTATTATTATTATTATTATATAATAATAATAATAATAATAAGAGCTTCTCTATGCAAAGTTTAACCCTCAACCCTCATGTAGAGGACCTCTGTGTGTATATATTGGTATGTGCATATAGCTCCTTCTGACACACTCCAAACACTCTGTGGTGGGGCCACATGACCCCCTTATGCATTCTTTCAATACATAAGAGGGGTCATCTGATACCCACCCCATATTAAACTGTGTACTAAACCTGTGTTCTCTAAATGCTGAAATACATGCCAGCTAAGTAAAATGTTTGTGTCTGCAGTGATTGACATGCAATAAACAACTCTGAGACCAGATTTGCTTTTCATAGCAGTACAATTCTATAGCAGCAGGACCCTTTTCTGATTTTTAAAAGAGTGAAAGACAGTTCTTGGAGACTATATCAGTAATTTTCTTCAACCGATAAAGAAGTCTTGTTTGCCAGAACAGAGCTCCTAGCAACCATGTCAAGGATGGAGACTAATTTGCAACAAGTAAGTGCAAGGAAACTGAATGCCACCTTAGTCCAAATCTACCCATCTTTGGAGCTGCCAATTTGGAAAATGACCATTACTGCCAAACAAGGCCAAATTAGAGCTGGCCATAAACCCTGTTTTGCTCAGCATGACAAACACTACATTTGATCCAAATGTCACACTTCTACTTCAAATTGAACAGAATTCTGGCACTGTAATGAACCATCTCATCTCTGCAATGTTATGATGGCAAGAATGAGCATTGTTTCTCATAGAATTACTATTATTTTCACAGTTGCTTCAAAGGGAGTTAAGCAAAACACTGTAGGAGACAGCAGTAGAAGGACTTGGGGAATGCTATAGACAACCATTACAGGTTTCTTGCTTGCCAGATTCAGGAAAGACAACAGCCCTAATCATTCATTAGCTCTCCATGTTGAAGGCTAACAGTTGGAGAGCTAACACATGGAGTGGGAGCAGGACTATGCTGTCTGACCCTCACCCCAGTATCAGGATACCCACCATCCACACCATCACCACATCTGCCCAGCTCCACCCCTCTAACCTCCCCAGATTTGGTAAAGGTCTCAAAGGGTGAACATCCTGTACTTTGGTAGGCTTCTTCAAGCAATCAGGAGCCCTGTACAATTGGAGCTTCCAGTAGTGTAGTAGAGCCTATGTGTGTACAGAATGTTCTCCCTTCAGACCTCTGCCAAATGCACAAATGTCAGAGGGTTGGTGTCAGGCAGTCATGACTTTGGGAGTGGGGCCAGCAGTGTGGCCCCACTCTCCTTTATTCATGTGCTAGCCCTTCACATGGATACGGTTAACATATGTCTGAGAAAGGGCTTCATGATGACTGACAGCCGCTACCTCTGCTTGGTGCTGCTCCCTTACAAATCAGTCTTGTGTGATCATATTTTAAAACAGAGTCCTCACTCTCACAGTAAAACAATACAAATGGGAAGTCTTATAAGTCATTTATTAGGCCTACATTCAAGAGATTCCACTAAAAATCAGGACCGTTTAGGATCTTAAAGGATCATCTTACTCCATATATGCCCTCTTGAACATTTCAATTTGCAAAACTGGCACTTTTACAAGTGCCATGTATTGTTTGTTCTCAGGGAAACAGTCCTTAATTGTGGCAGCATCTATTCTCTGGAACTCCCTGGTGAGTGCCAATTTTTGCAAACCTGTGCCAATTGGAGGCAATTGTCTTTTGTCTTTGACACAACTAAGGGTGATATTTGGATATACCTTGGCTGAACCCATGTATAACACATGCTGCACAACAAAACAGACCACTGAAGAAGGCAAAGAACCTGAAACCTGCCTCTCCACCCATTCCCAGCTGGGACACTGTCTGTGTGGGTGAGGAGGAAAAGTGGAGCAAGATGTCCCAGTTCGGGAAGACCCCCCATCTGTTTCTTGGGACAGTCTGGCTCTGGAGGTGCGGGAGTCAGATCTCAGGGCTCTCGGAGGCTTCTGGCTGTCAGGTTCAGCCTCACTGGGGCCTGGGTCTGGGCCTTCATTGCTGGTTTTGGCTCTGCCACCCTGGCTGGTTCCTCCCTTTCTGTGTCTGAGTCCTGCGCTTCTGTGTCTGAGTCCTTGAGGTCCAGGTCATGACATCATGATTGGGTGGAATCATTTTGTGAAGAGTCATAAATGGCATTTGGAGCAAGAGAAAGGTAGAATATACTGGAAACAGTGATGAAAAATGGAAAAAGGTACATTGGGGGGCTTATGTGAATATTCCAGTTCCCTTCCCTCTCCATTTTGTTTTTCTTTGGAACTTCCATGGGCAATACTGTGTAGCACAGTATTTAGATGTAATGCTTTGGAACAATACACATTGTTTAACTGTGTCATGTGTCTTTCTCGCTTAACTTTTTTTTTTTTTTTACTAACAACATTGGATAGACTATCTGCTTTATTAGGCAGTTGTCTACAAGAATGAAAGAAAACTCTAGCATTGCTAGAATGTTAAGATATTGCATAACAAACATGAACTGGGGCTCAAAGAGAATAGCATGTGATTACAAAACCAACACAGATATTTCAGCTTTTAATATTGCAGTGGATCGCACTCATGATCCCAGAGAATTAAGCATGAATGAGATGTGTTTTCTGGATTATGAGTATATAAGTTTATATAGAACTGATTTGCCAGTAAATAAACTTTTTTCCTGGAAATGCAAATTTTGATGTCTCCTTGGCAGTTCAAGGAGAGAGCATCACTTTAATTGAAGCAGGTCAGTCTGATTTGCTTATGTAGCCTAAGATGCCTCAATTACATTGACATGCAGCACTTTTTCCTCACTGCTTCTCCGGCCGCAATGAAATACTGACTGACTCAAGGCTTTCCTATGCCTTTAATTACATTTTTCTTGATAGCTCTTTAATCATTGTACTTCTGATTTTTCCTTATTTTCTTGGGTCATTACCACTGATCATATAATAACATTAGCTTGATGGAGTTTGTTAGATGTTGTTCCAGAGGCCAGCACTGACTGACTCTTTAAACTGAAATGAAATATGTCTTTTAATATAGGCCATAGCTAGCTTGCTCTTTAATTAATTGTCATAGACACATAAACCTTATACAGTGGAAACTAGGAGTGTGCACTGAAGATTTAGTTCAGACTCTGCTTCAGCGCTTTGGAAAAGATCAAGATTCAGGCAGAAGCACTTTGGAGGTCTGATTCCAGACAGGGTTCAAACCTACATCCCAATTTGGAAAAATGAAGCTTTATGCATCCCTCACTATTATGGAGAATTTTTAAAAAATCTATAACCTTTCCCCCTTTTGACAGTATTTGATGGAAATTGCCGGCATATTAACCTCTTCTGAGTGGATAACATCTGCCAAATTACAGACAGATACCATAGGTTCAAAAGGTTTTGTGCTGGACGTGATTAAAATTTGTCCTCCCCCAAAGGAACTCTACAATGTTTTATTATTTTCAGGAAGAATTAGATGAAATTTTCAGGCATGACAGCCCCTTCTGAGAGGATGAATCGTGCCAAATTTCAGAAGGATAGTTGCACTGGAACTTAAAGGGATTTGCTTCCTTCCCTGTGATTTTCTGGGCAACATCCCTAGAAAAGTAACATACAAAATTTCAGAAGGACGGGGGCAGAAATTATGATGAAAACAGCTCAGACTTATGCACTGCTCAACTGGCACCAAAAGTCACAGAAATGAACCACAAAGGTGATTTGACAGGGTAGGATGTGTAGGGTAGGATGTGATTTGACAGGGTAGGTCACATGACACAGAAGCAGAATTTATTTATTTATTTATTTATTGCATTTGTATACCGCCCCATAGCTGAAGCTCTCTGGGCAGTTTACAACAATTAAAAACATTAAAAACAAATATACAAATTTAAAAACACATTTTAAAAAAGCAATCTAAAAACACATGCTAAAATGCCTGGGAGAAGAGGAAAGTCTTGACCTGGTGCCGAAAAGATAACAGTGTTGGCACCAGGCACACCTTGTCAAAGAGATCATTCCATAATTTGGGGGCCACCACTGAGAAAGCCCCCTCCCTTGTTGCCAGCCTCCCAGCTTCCCTCGGAGGAGGCACCCGGAGGAGGGCCTTGGATGTTGAGCATAGGGTACTGGTGGGTTCATGTCGAGAGAGGCGTTCCATCAGGTATTGTGGTCCCAAGCCATGTAAAGCTTTATAGGTTAAAACCAGCACCTTGAATCGAGCTTGGAAACATACAGGCAGCCAATGCAAGCGGGTCAGAATCGGTTTTATATGTTCGAACCGTCTGGTCCCTGTTACCAATCTGGCTGCTGCATTTTGCACAAGCTGCAGCTTCTGAACCGTCTTCAAAGGCAGCCCCACGTAGAGTGCATTGCAGTAATCTAACTTGGAGGTTACCAGAGCATGGACTACTGAAGCCAGGTTATCCCTGTCCAGATAGGGGCGTAGCTGCGCCACCAACTGAAGTTGGTAGAAGGCACTCCATGCCACCTAGGCTACCTGAGCCTCAAGTGACAGAGATGGGTCTAGGAGAACCCCCAAGCTACAAACCTGCTCCTTCAGGGGGAATGCAACCCCATCCAGGACAGGTTGGACATCCACCATCCAGTCAGAAGAACCACCCACTAGCAGCATCTCAGTCTTGTCTGGATTGAGCCTCAGTTTATTAGCCCTCATCCAGTCCATTGTCGCAGCCAGGCACTGGTTCAGCACATCGACAGCCTCACCTGAAGAAGCTGAAAAGGAGAAACAAAGCTGCGTGTCATCAGCATACTCCAAATCTCTGGATGACCGCACCCGACAGTTTCATATAGATGTTGAACAACATGGGGGACAGAACTGACCCCTGCAGAACCCCATACTGGAGAGTCCAGGGTGCTAAGCAATGTTCCCCAAGCACCACCTTCTGGAGCCAACCCGCCAAGTAGGAGCAGAACCACCGCCATGCAGTCCCTCCCACTCCCAACTCGGCCAGTCTTCCCAGAAGGATACCATGGTTGATGGTATTGAAAGCTGCTGAGTAATCGAGGAGAATCAACACAGTCACACTCCCCCTGACTCTCTCCCGACAGAGGTCATCATACAGGGCGACCAAGGCTGTTTCCGTGCCAAAACCAGGCCTGAAACCTGACTGAAATGGATCCAGATAATCGGTCTCATGCAAGATTGTCTGGAGCTGACCTGCCACCACTCGTTCAAGGACCTTGCCAGGAATGGAACATTTGCTACCGGCCCATAGTTATTAAGATTTTCTGGGTCCAGAGAGGGTGTCTTCAGGAGTGGTCTCACTACCACCTCTTTCAGGCAGCCAGGGACCACCCCCTCTCGCAGAGAGGCATTAATCACTTCCCTGGCCCAGCTGGCTGTTCCATCCCTGCTAGCTTTTATTAGCCAAGAAGGGCAAGGATCCAGCACAGAAGTGGTTGCACGAACTTCTCCAAGCACCTTATCAACGTCCTCGAGCTGTACCAACTGAAACTCATCCAAGAAATCGGGTCAAGGCTGTGCTTTGGATACCCCGCTTGATTCACCTACTATAACACTGGAGCCTAAGTCCTGGCGGATGCTAAAGATGTTATCCTGGAAGTGCCTAGCAAATTCATTACAGTGGGCCTCAGATGGTCCTACCATGTCCTTGGGGCCAGCGTGTAATAGTCCCTGGACAAATCTGAAGAGCTCTGCTGGGCAGCTGATTGATGATTTGATAGTGGCAGCAAAATATTGGTTTTTTGCTGCCCCTCAATACAGCTTACCATAGGCAGTTACCAGTGTATGAGTGCATCCACCAGGAGTTTGTCTCCATCTGCACTCAAGCCGTCTCCTATATTGTTTCATCACTCTCAGCTCTGGGGTATACTATGGAGCCGTACAAGCTCTACACAGGAGAGGGTGCTCAGGAGCAATCATGTCAACCACCCGGGTCATTTCTGTATTCCACAGTTCAGCCCGGGTTTCGACAGGAGCTCCAGTCCTATTAGCTGGAAAACTCCCCAGAGCCCTTTGGAAACCATCCGGATCCATTAGTCTCTGGTGGCAGACCAACTTAATAGGTCACCCACCCTTGCAGAGGGGAAAAGCCACTGTAAGTCTAAACTTCAGCAAGCAGTGATCTGTCCATGACAGAGGGACTGATGTAAGGCCCCCCACATTCAGATCACTATCTCCATGTCCAGTTGCAAAAACCAAGTCTAGAGCATGCCCTTCTACATGTGTTGGGCCAATGGCATATTGGGACAGTCCCATGGTTGTCATGGAAACCATGAAATCCTGACCCGCCCCGGATAAGAAGTAGAAGCAGAAGGACTTGAATGTTGAGCATTTTCCAAGCAAGTACCAGTAGCAGAACTAGCAAACAGCACAGGACAGAGAAAAACAATTAGACACATTACTTCAGCATCCATTCCCCAAAGCACTGCAATCGGAGAACCCTGGTAATATCAGTACCTCTGAACAGAAACTATGCCTGTCAGTCACAAAAGAATACTCCTTCTACCTTGTCCTCCCCCTATTTTCATCATATGGCAAGCCTGGAGACAAGATTTCACTTTTAGATCACAAACTGTCTACAGCATATTTATTTTTACATCCTAATCTCCAAAGCAGTGTAAAGGGCTTCGGAGATCACTACTTCAATTCAGGGCACTTCTGAGAGATCCTGCTTTGGCTCTAACAAGCCCTATATCTGTTTGAAGAAGCCCATTACAGGTATTGGTTTGGGATTTGTCTGAATCTTTTGCACACCCTAGTGGAAACACGTATTTCTGGGGGTGGGGAGGATAATCATAGTTCCAGCTTAGGTTACAGTGTGCCAGCAACTGTTGGATCTACGTATAGCTCCCCCATATGGCAGATCTTTGAGCTGCAGATTAGCTTCTCAGTACCCTCAGGCCCTTGACTGACTGCTCATCCAACCTGGCCACTGAATCCTCCTGGAGAGAAATGAATACAAGAGGGCTTCCCGTTCCAGTTGAGCTCTACTTGACACAAGGTCTTCCTGAGTTCTGGTGTATCCTTGGATTGTCCTTCAGTCCAGCTTGCTCCTTGCTCCAGCTACCTGGCTTGCCACGTGGTTCTGACTTACTCTTTGGTCCTTACAACTGGCAGGTCACACATGGTTTACCTGGCTGCGACAATGGACTGGATGAGGGCTAATAAACTGAGTCTCAATCCAGACAAGACTGAGATGCTGCTAGTGGGTGGTTCTTCTGACCAGATGGTGGATGTCCAACCTGTCCTGGATGGGGTTGCATTCCCCCTGAAGGAGCAGGTTCGTAGCTTGGGGGTTCTCCTAGAACCATCTCTGTCACTTAAGGCTCAGGTAGCCTAGGTGGCATGGAGTGCCTTCTACCAACTTCGGTTGGTGGCCCAACTACTTCCCTATCTGGACAGGGATAATCTGGCTTCAGTTGTCCATGCTCTGGTAACCTCCAAGTTAGATTACTGCAATGCACTCTACGTGGGGCTGCCTTTGAAGACGGTTCAGAAACTGCAGCTTGTGCAAAATGCAGCAGCCAGATTGGTAACAGGGATCAGATGGTCCGAACATATAAAACCGATTCTGACCTGCTTGCATTGGCTGCCTGTATGTTTCCAAGCTCGATTCAAGGTGCTAGTTTTGACCTATAAAGCCTTACACGTCTTGGGATCACAATACCTAATGGAACGCCTCTCCCGATACGAATCCACCAGTACACTATATTCAAGCTCAAAAGACCTCCTCCGGATGCCTACTCCAAGGGAATCTGGGAGGCTGGCAACAAGGGAGAGGGCTTTCTCAGTGGTGGTCCCCAATTATGGAATAATCCTTTTGACGAGGTGTGCCTGGTGCCAACACTGTTATCTTTTCGGCACCAGGTCAAGACTTTCCTCTTCTCCCAGGCATTTTAGCATTTTTTAAAAATTGTTTTAAATTTTGAAATTGTGCTTTAAATGGTTTTTAAAAGATGTGTTTTTAAATTTGTATATTTGTTTTAATGTTTTTAGTTACTGTAAACCGCCCAGAGAGCTTCGGTTATGGGGTGGTATATAAGTACAATAAAATAAATAAATAATACCTTACACTGCTGCTCACAGCCTAGCCTGACACAGTGATATATTTGCTATCTTTCACATGTCTTTCAGCAATGAATAATATTTATGGAAACTTAGATGAATCAAGGCTGGGGATAGAAGGACCTGCTAATTTTGGTTCTTTCAGTTTCTCATGTTTCCAATTGTAAATTCAGTTCTCTACATTTCCACAAACAAGCTAGGCTATCAAACCAAGGTGAAACTGTGGTTTGATATCCTAGCTTCTTAACTGGTTTATACAAACAAACAAACAAATCCTATACTTGTGTGAAATCAGAAACTGCAGTTTAAAGATTGACAGCTTTAAATCCCCTCCTCCAGCAAACAAAAGAGAGAGGAAGGGAAGGAGTTTGCAAGCTTGAAGCTCATACCTGTTCATTAATGCAGTGCTAAACGACAGTCTAGCTCAGAGCTTGGAAAGTTCTTTGGCCACTGGATTGGGCTGATGGGAGTTGTAGTTCAAAAAAATAACTTTTCCAAGCTCTGGTCTAGCTTTACATCCAATACTGGCCCATGTGATGTAGAAGCTGGTTAAAAGGATATCCACATATACTATCCTGTCCTAGGACTGTGCCCAGACCTTACACCAGCCTTTCCCAACCGGTGTGCCTCCAGATGTTGTTGGACCACACAATTCCCATCTTTCCTGACCATTGGCAATGCTGGCTGAGGCTGATGGGAGTTGTGGTCCAACAACATCTGGAGGCACACTGGTTGGGAAAGGCTGCCTTACACTTTCAGTGGGATCAAAAACAGCTGTAAGAAGCAACCAACACAGAATGAAATCAGCTGCAGATAAAGATGGGGAAAAATTTGATTCAGTTTGCATTTAAAGTCGAATTTGTAAAATTCTCACTTTCTGAAACAACGTGAGAACCCAAACACATACATCCTTCAAAATTTCCATTTATCAGAATTTTATGATGCAGTTCCCCAACCAACCATGTTTATAAAAATGCATACATTAGGGGAAATGTGCATAAAAATGAATATAAGTGAAAAATAACATACAAAAATGCATTATAAGAAAGAATTGCTTGCAAAAAAAAGATACATTAGTCAAAACAGAATACAAACATCTGTTTAGTAGGAGAAATTCACACTAAAGTGCTGAAGAATTTTCATGGGGATGTTTTTGAAAAAAATTGCTGCAGAACTAAATTTATGATTGGAAAAATGAGAAACGGAGAGAACTAAAAATGACAGATCTTTCCATCCTTAGTTGCAGATATTGATCCTTTATATATATATATAGATTCTAGATTTAAAAGTCCTTATAATAAAGTAAATGTAAGAACTTCTTTCTCTTAAAAAGATATATACAGAAATGTGTTGTGATGAACAAAGATCCATCTGTGTAGCTGATTTTTTTCTTTCTGTTGCTCTACCCATTATCCACCTTACTTTTTTGAAAGCCCTGAGAAGGCTCACTGTGATTAGACTCATGCATATATAGGACATAGCATTAAGCAGCTGTTTATCATTTCTTCTTTCTGATAAAAGGTTGCAGAATCAATAGAAATAAATAGGATCTGCACAAGTGCATGATACTGCTCTTGTCCTATTTCCATTCATTACCACAATGCCTGTGTAGGAGAATTTCTAGATGTTTGCGCTCATATCTTTGGACACTGGCAATAATAGAATAAAATATTTGTATATCTGATACTCTGAGTTGTATTTAGCTAAGTCTTACTCAGAGCAGACCCACTGAAATTAATGAACCTAAGTAGTCACAGAATCTTAGAACAATAGAGCTGGAAGGGGCCTATAAGGCCATCAAGTCCAATCCCCCGCTCAATGCAGGAATCCAATTTAAAGCTTATCTGATAGGTGGCTGTCCATCTGCCTCTTAAATACCTTCAGTGTTGGGGAGCCCACCACCACCTAGTCGTGTCTATTTGCTTCAGTGGGTCTTATCTGAGTAGGATTAGCACTGAATACCACCCTCTGAATTTATAAAAGTTCAGTGGGAGTTTGCCAGTGCCATAGAAAAGACACAATTTTAAATTTCTATTGCTGATGCCTCGTATTCCCAATTATTTAAGCCATTGGCTGCAACTAGAACTTGGATATAGAAGATTTTTACTGTCAAATCAACACAGAATAGGAGGCCTAATGAAGCTTGAATGCATTATTACAGGGTCTTCCTGCTTCTCTTTCATTTCTTTAAAGTAAATATTATTATAATGTGTATCGAAGGCTTGCTTTTTTTATTAACTTATAATGCTCAAAGCCTGAGATTTGAATACTGCCCGTTCATGCATATATAGCTGTCTTTCATTTTCTTTTTAAAAATGCTAGTACTTTGTGTTTAAAGTAGATGCTTGTTTTATTGATTATGCAAGTATAATTCTAAAGAAATTGATGCTGAAGCACGTAAGAAAGAAGATTATTGGTAGGGGTAGGGGTGGGGTGGTATCTGGAACTCTTTTGCAACCTTATCAGTTAACACAAATGTACAGGAAGCACAATTCGATGTTCTCAGTAGGTGGTACATTACCCTTGCAAGGCTTCACCTAATACATCAAACTACTATCAGTACTGATAGAAGAGGTGTAGAGAGGTGAGTTCAGTCTTTTCACCTGTGGTGGGAATGCCCAACAGTGCAGAAGGTCTAGGACATGGCTGCTGATTACTGCCAGGAATTTTCCCACATCAAACCACAGATCGCATCGAAAATGGTCTTTCTTCACCATTTTGAACCTAATGATCCAGGAATCCCAAGTTTAAAATAAGACACTATGGCACCATGGTTTCCATTCCTCTCCTCTGTGGAAGCCCTTCAAGCTTCTGATTGCATCCCAATCAAATACAGATGCATATTTGTCCAGTTCTCTGTCTATCTATCAGACTATAATTCCGCTGCATAATTTTCATATCCAAACTAGCTCATTGGGTAGAGAGGTTCTCCTTAGGCTGTTTTGCTCTAATTGTCATAAAAGCTTACCCATGATATTCTAAGAAATGTAAATGGTGAGCTTCCTAATTAGGACACCTGTTGTATGGTGGGCTTTTTTGTTGCCTGTGGACAGAATCCAGCGAAGTGGTTTCATTAGCACAAGGACTTGTCGCTGTTTTGCTCCCTTTCCTCTCCCGGTATTCCCTTCACACAACCCCTTAATCTGTTCTTGGGTTTCTCTCCAAACCTCCAGAGCAGATTCGGGGAGGGTGTGGGGGGAACCGAGAGAGAGAAGTTCTGTAGTGCAAGCGTAAATCCTTGCACTAGCGTAACCACCGGCCTGTATTTTTAATCTTTATTTTAAAATAAAATTCCATGTAAGAAGGGAAAAAGAGCCATACACCTCATTGCACCCAGTGGGTCTTTCTCCATAACAAGTATGGTTAGGATTGAATTATTTGAATTCAGCAACGACACTTGATGGGCACTGCATTTCTCAGAAGCTACAGGATGTCTTGGGAGATTTTCTAAGACATAAAGCTAGAGAATACTTTGCAGTTCTCACCCTCAAACTTGTCACGTCTTGTGGATAATCTGAAATTCTTCAGAAAAGCAATGAAGTGTTCAGCAATCAATACACATTCTGGCTATGAAAATGACATCACTAGCAGCTATATTCATTTGAAAGCCTTTTCTAATGGACTGGCAGAGGTTAAAGTGGAGGAAACATCTGAATCAATAGTAAAAGCATTAATCACTGCCTATCTCCTGGGCTACGTTCAAGGTGTTGGTACTGGTGTACAAAACTCTATACAGTTTGGGACTAGGATCTCTAAAAGTATCTCATTCCTTATATACTCAACCAATCACAGTCTTCTGCAGGAGAGGGCATCCCACAGATACCATCCTATCACAAGGTCAGTATGATGCCACAATAGGCCCTTCAGTGTGGCGGCACAATGAGAGGTCATGGGAGTGTGGCCAAGCTGTTCATTCCCCCCCATCCTTCCCTGAAAGATACTGTAGACCAGCGTTTCCCAACTAGTGGGCCACCAGATGTTGTTGGACCACAACTCCCATCTTTCCTGACCATTGGCAATGCTGGCTGAGGCTGATGGGAGTTGTGGTCCAACAACATTTGGTGGCCCACTAGTTGGGAAAGGCTGTTGTAGACACTTAAGCATTGCTTTTTACAAAGAGTTAGCATCTAACAAAACTGAAAAATGATTTACTTTGGTTCAGAAGGGGCCCCTGCTATCACAGTTCCTTCTCTACCGGGAGAAACATTGTGTGGTCCCCACCTGTTCTGCTCCTCTCCCTATCCTCCTCCTTTGCAAAGAAACAATGGACACTTAAACACTGCAGTTTTATTAATATTTAGCACCTAAGTGTTGGTTCAGAAAGGGTGCCTGCTGTCACAATTTCTTGTGTGGATTTATGCCAGAATAATGATATATTTAAAAGGTAAAGGTGTCCCCGCACTTGTAGTGCGAGTCGTTTCCAACTCTTAGGGTGACGTCTTGCGACGTTTACTAGGCAGACCATATATATGGGGTGGGATTGCCAGTTCCATCCCCGGCCTTTCTTTACCCCCCCCCAGCATATGTCGGGTACTCATTTTACCGACCACAGATGGATGGAAGGCTGAGTGGACCTCAACCCCTTTTACTGGAGATTCGACTTCCTCCTTTCGTTGGAATCGAACTCCGGCCATGAGCAGAGCTTTGGCTGCGTTACCACCGCTTACCACTCTGTGCCACGGAGGATCTTAATGATATATTACTCAGAGGTAAATCCCCACTGAATTCCATGGGGATTGCTCCTTGTAAGTATGTATGGGATTGCAGCCTGAATTGGTTAGTCTGAAAGGTGCCACATAGGACTGTTAACAAGGGACCCCATACATTTCCAGACCTTTACAAAAATATTATTTCCCCCCAGCTTATTTATTTCCACATCTTTTTTTTCCAGAATGTGGAATAAAATGCAGGGAAATTAAGTGGACTAGGACCTGGAAGACTACAGTTAAAATCCCCACTCAGCCAGGAAATTCACTGTGCGACCTTGGGCCGGTCACCATTTCTCAGCCTAACCTACCTCACAGAGTTGTTGTGAGGATCACATGGAGAAAAGGAGACCTTGAGCTCACTGGGGGAAAGGTAGAATGGATGTAAACATAATACTGATAAATAAGGAATAAACAAAATTTTAAAAATCCATCTCCAGCCTGTCTCTCCCTGGTTTTGAATTGTGAGAGGAGTGGGAGTGCAGGTTTGGAATCATGAAAAAATCCAATCTAAAAAAACAAAAAAGAATCTGGAACATTCAGACCTGCAAACATTGGACTTTACATGTAGGTCCTATGGTGTATGTGTGTGGGGGGGGCAGGGTGTAATCCATGCCCCCATACTACATATAGGCTCTGCATGCTGATCTGAAACATCACCCGCAGCTTCCTACTTTTTGTAATGGCATTTTAAATTTGCCAAAGTTTTCTATAACCTTTTATCCTCACAACCCTATAAAGTAAGTCACAGCAGCATTTTAGCAAAACAACAGTGCAGTACTACCACCTTAAAGACTAAAAAATGTATTATGGCATAAACTTTCTTGGACTAGAGAGTCCACTTCCTCAGATCCCCGTTCCGCGCCTGGGACTTACTGGGCGAAGGGGCGTGTTTGCGGCCGCAGCCGCAGCCGAGCCACCATCTTGGTGGGGTGTGCATGCATGCAGCGCGCAGGCGCGCTGATGTAGCACGCAGCAAGGGGGCGGGGTGGCAGACGGCCATTTAAGGCCATGCCGCCAGCCGCCCACCCTCACTGCAAATTTGGTGGCTTTTTTGAATGGCGGCAGGCTCCTGCATCGGCGGCGCGACGCAGCTCGGATCGCCTGCCAACGCACGTGGCTTCTTGGGGCTCCTACAGGCCGGGCCTTGGCACGGCGGGGCTGATGGCGAGGAGCGGTGCGGCATGGCTTGGGCACGGCGAGGACGGTGGAGAGCCCCTGGCTCTTTGACGGGGCAGTGGTGGGCCCTGGGCTTCGGGAGGCCCTCCAGCTGCGGAGATGCGGCTGCGGCGGCCGTGGGGCTTCTCTCCAGGGAGGCCTGCAGGAGGCATCGGCAGACCCGGTGGTGCAGTGGAGAGAGCCCTGGGCCCTCCAGCGGCGGAGGTGTGGCGGCGGTGGCAGCCGTGGGGCTCCACTCCAGGGAAGCCTGCAGGAGGCATCTGGGACCTGGTGGTGCAGCGGAGAGAGCCCTAGGCATCGGGAGGCCCTCCAGCGGAGAGAAGCTGCACGGCGGCGGCGGCACGGCCTAGCGGCAGCGGCGGATCTCAGGCGAGGCGGCCTTGTGGCCACGTTCTTTTTCTTTGTCTACTACCCAGGGGACCCCTGTGGGAAGGTTCTCAGCCCCTCACCCACCCCATAGCACACACCCCATAGCACCACCCCATAGCACCACCCCATTTGTCACTTAGCGGCCCAGGTGGCCAGGATTGTTGGGGCGAGATAAAGGGGCCCATCAGCAGGGGACTGGAGTGAGCAGGTGACACAGTCCAGCAGGGCTGTGAGGGTGCTGGTCCCCCTTTAGGTATCCCCACGCTGACCACCTCTCATTGCTGCAGGAGGCACTCCGACCCTCTTGCTTCCGCAATGGACATAGGCCTTGGGGGGTCATTAGTGAAGGATAGACCAGGCTACACTCTAGCTCAAAATGCCACCCAAAAAAGGTCAAGGGGGGCCAAAAAGGAAGGGAAGGGCCCCCAGGGCAGAGGGTAGACGCCCACCCCCAGCTGCGGAGGATGGGGGACAAGGGGAAGGCATACCATGGACCGCTATACTGGCTAGGTTAGAAGCCCTGGAGAGGGGCCCTGCCCAGCCGGCAACTGGGAGAACTAAGGAACCACCCCCCAAGCGGCCCCGGGAGAAAGCGCAACGTCCAGTTGGCGGGGCTAACGCTGCGGCTATTACGTCTATCTTAGCGCGACTGGACGCACTGGAGGCAGGGCCTAGTGGGGCCGCAGCAAGAGCGCCTGGAGCAGAAGCAGGAACAGCGTTGTCTTTGCATGCAGCCCCAGGACCACAGCCCATGCATGGGCCTTCAGCAGACAACATAGTGGGTGAGTCTCCCTGGGCAGCACAACAACAGGGGCAGCCCCAGTGGGGCTGGCCCCTGTGGGGGTTCCCATACTGGCCCTTTCTCCCACCAGCTGAAACTGAGTGGTATGGGCAGGCTGGGACCCCCATGGGGGTGGGGCATGGCACGCCACAACAACAGCCTCCCCTAGGGTTGGCCTGTGAGCAGGTCTGGCAGTCCACTGCCGGGACAGTGATGGGAGTGGGGGCTCAGCCCTCCTGGCCGGTACCCCCTCCTGCAGAGGACACTGACCCTCTGGGCTCAGTGAGGGATGGGGCTATACCTTTCGGGGAGACATCAGCCCCATTGGGCTTTCACCTGCTGTCCGCTACAAAGGAAAAAATATGGAAGGGGGAGTACGTCGACTTATTCTCACTTCTATACAGGGAACCAGTTAGGAGGGAGAAGGACAAGGGCGAAGAGGCAGAACCTGACAAGCCCAAGAGGCGGCGCATAGAACGCACTTGGGCTAATTGGTTGCCTGCATTTCTGACATACATGCGGGTGGTGATGCAGAAACAGCCACAGAGGGGCCCTATTCTTATTAAATATCTCGATATCGTACATTGGGGCTACTCCGAGTTCCAAGGGGCAGCATGGCTCGCCTATGACGAAGCGTTTCGTATGAGGGCGGCTTTCGATACTTCCCTCCCCTGGGACAAAAAGGAAGCAGACCTGTGGCTACAGTTTATGTCACACTCCAAGCCCATAGCCGGGGATAGAAAGGACAGCGGCCACCTCTTGGCCCGCCAGGCAGCAGCAGCTCCTTTCCGCGGGCCTGCGGGGCAGGGGGTTCAACCCTGCCTGCTCTGCTGGGAGTTCAGCTCCCGAGGCCACTGTGGTCGTAACCCCTGCAGGTTCCGACATGAGTGCGCAATATGCGGGGGTCCACACTCCTGCGTTGCCTGCCCCAGGGGCCGCCCCTTCAGAGGTGGGAACAGGGACTCAGCTGGCGAGAGGAGACCGAGAGCTGCTAGCGCAGCTCAAGGAAAGGGGCCCCAGTCCAGTTAAACTCTATGAACTCCAGCGCTTGCTCTGCCTTTACCCCCGAGTCCAAGACGCCCACTTTTTGCTCCAGGGCTTTACAGAGGGTTTTCGGATCCCCTATTTGGGTCCCAGGCACCCCTTCATGTCCTGCAACCTCAAATCAGTGGTGGGCATGGAACCGGTCGTGGGGGAGAAAATTGGAAAGGAGGTCATGGCAGGCCGTGTGCTGGGCCCCTTTGCGGCACGACCCATCCCTTCACTCAGAGTTTCCCCGCTGGGCCTTGTTC
This sequence comes from Rhineura floridana, assembly GCF_030035675.1. Taxonomy (NCBI): domain Eukaryota; kingdom Metazoa; phylum Chordata; class Lepidosauria; order Squamata; family Rhineuridae; genus Rhineura; species Rhineura floridana. The sequence goes on along the minus strand of NC_084484.1, from coordinate 92,443,450 downwards.
CCAAGAAGGCACCAGGCGAATTTCGCCTTATACACCACCTGTCATTTCCCCAGGGTGGGTCAGTAAATGACTTCATCCCATCAGACCTCTGCTCTGTCCGCTACACATCATTTGACTGTGCGGTTCATATGGTTAGGGACTGCAGGATTGGCACCCTCATGGGAAAGTGTGACATCAAATCAGCCTTCCGTCTCCTCCCTGTGCACCCATGGGACTTTGAGCTGTTAGGCTTTGCTTTCATGGGCAAATATCTGGATAGGGCATTGCCTATGAGCTGCTCCATCTCATGCTCGGTCTTTGAGTGCTTCAGCTCTTTCTTGGAGTGGGCAGTCAGGAGATGGGCAGGCCGGCAATCAGTGGTGCACTATTTGGACGACTTCCTGTTTGCGGGCCCTGCAGACTCGGGCGCCTGTCAGGCATTTATGGAGCAGTTCACAGGGATGGCGGGGGAACTGGGTGTTCCCCTTGCGGCTGAGAAAACTGAGGGCCCGTCCACCACCCTCACTTTTTTGGGCATAGAGATCGATACAGTGGCCCAATGCTGCAGGCTCCCGCTGGATAAGCTGGTGGCCCTTAAGGGGAAAATCTCGGAGGTGGTTGGGGCAAAGAAGGTGACATTGGCCACACTTCAACAGCTGGCAGGCCATATGAACTTTGCATGCAGGGTGGTAGCACCCGGGCGCGCATTCTTGCGGCGCGTGTACGATGCCACGGCGGGCCTCTCACGCCCCCACCACCACACACGTGTTACGACCGCTCTCCGGGAGGACCTGGCAGTTTGGTCCACCTTCCTGCGGGAATTCAATGGGGTCTCCTTATGGAGAAGGGATCGTCTGTTGGAAGCGGAGCTACAGGTGAGCTCCGACACCTCAGGTTCCTGCAGTTTTGGGGTCATTTTCCATGACTCATGGTGTCATGGCAGCTGGCCACAGAACTGGGCGCAGGCTGGCCTAACCAGAGACCTGACCTTTTTGGAGTTCTTCCCCATTGTCGTGGCCGTACACCTTTGGCCTGAAAAACTGGGCAATTCCTCAGTCCACTTTTGGTGCGACAATCTCCCCACGGTGCATGTCATCAACACCCTGTCCTCTAGAAACCCCAATGTTATGCGTCTGGTCCAAGTGTTCGTGCTCCAATGTCTTCGCTATAATATACAGTTCCTTGCACGCCATGTCCCGGGTATTGATAATAGTATTGCTGATGCTCTATCACGGAACCAGATGGAGAGATTTCACCAGCTGGTGCCATGGGCAAGGGCTCAGCCGGACGTGGTACCCCCAGCGCTATGGGAGATTGGAGGACCGAATCAGAACAGGCCATAAGCCTGTCTGTGGCACCCAGCACTTTGGCCAGCTACCAGGGGGCAGGTAGGGACCTGGCAAGCTTCAGGGAGTCCAGAGGCTACACCCAGGAGTGGCCCATCCCCGTGGAGCATCTTATGGAGTTCTGCGTGGAAGGGAAGCAGAGGGGACTTTCAGTCAGGACCATCAGAGGTAAGCTCGCAGGTCTATCCTTCCTAGGGAAAGCACGGGGCTTTCAGGACTACTCCGGTGACTTTAGGGTCTGCCAGATGCTGGAGGGGTGGTCCCGTGAGCGCCCGCACACACCTGATGCCTGCGCCCCCTTTTCCCCAGAGCTACTGTTGGGTCTGCGGGGACAGTGGAGGGTGCTATGTTCTTCCCATTTTGAGGCACTGCTATACCATGCTGCGGCCCTCACCTTGTTCTTTGGGGCCTTCCAAATAGGGGAGGTGGTGGCAGGTTCTAAGATGGATAGCTCCCTCCAGGCCCTTCTGGTTTCTGATCTCAGCTGGGAGGCAGAGGGGGTCCGCCTGCAACTCAGGCAGTCAAAGACAGACCAACACCAGAAGGGTCGTCTGATTGTGTTATCCCCATGCCAACAGGAGGAGCTCTACCCGGTGAGGGCCCTATGCATTTTTCTGGCAACCCGGGGGCTGCAGCCAGGGTACCTATTCAGGCACAGGGACCTCCAGCCCCTTACCAAGTATCAGTTTTGGTCGGTGACAAAGGCAACACTCCAGAGGCTAGGTGTGGATGCCCGCAAGTTTGGGACACACTCCTTCCGAATAGGAGCAGCTTCCACCACCGCCCACCTGGGTTTTTCCAAGGGGCAGCTACAGGCAGCGGGCAGGTGGTCCTCGGATGCATATAAGACTTATGTTAGACCACTAACGGAGATGCATGAGGCCAGTGGCTAATGGCAATTGTTGTCATTTTTGGCAGGCTGCTGGGAAAGATCGGAGCAAGTGAGTATCCTCCTCTGTGGCCACAGCATGATTTTCTGTGCAGGCCGCAGGGCGGCGAAGTCCTGCATTGGAACGCAGCTGGGGCTCAGTCAGTGGGCCTCAGTGCGGTGGCTGGGACACCGGGGGATGCATTGGGACGGTCTCCTGCCTACCTTGTTCCAGTCGGCTGTAGACCGGGCATTGCCCCAGGTGCTGGTCATCCACCTGGGAGGTAATGACTTGGGTCTGTTGAAGGGCAAGGCCCTAATCGAACAGGCATGTAGTGACCTCCAGGCCATTGCGCTGCGCTGGCCAGGGGTGCACTTGGTATGGTCTGACATCCTGCCGCGCTGGTGACCCACGGGGAATGGACAGGGCCTGGAAGAAGGTTAATAGAAAGATTCAGAGGGCCATCAAGGGCCTGGGGTGTTCTGTCATACACCACCCAGAGATCAAGCACAATAGCCTGGAGTTGTTTAGGCCAGATGGCATGCACTTGACTGATGGGGGCAATGACATCTTCCTGATGGACCTGCAGAGGGGTGTGCACCGGATTCTTATTGGGTATGGGGTAAAGGGAGACTAAGCAGAGGCTTGCCCCCCTTTTGTGGCAAGGAAGCATGGGGGAAAGGTTAAAAGGGAAAGGGCAGCTAGGTGACACCTTTAGGCACCTTTGGGGGTGATTGGCGGTCCGGGGGCCTGCAGCTCAGGGCTATACGGCCCGAGGGCAGAACATGGGCCGCTTTTGGGGCCAACGTGCCTCATCTGCTCAGAGTTTCAGGGCTCCGGGGGGCGGTGATGCGGGTTGGACCCCCTACACATCTTCAGGGTGTGGCCAGAGCTGGGGCCTGGCACAGGGTAGCCCCAGGCTCAGGCAAGGTTTGGTTGCCCTATAGCTGCAAGCAGGCTTTGCCTGGATCAGCAGAATTCCCCCGCACTTGATTGTCCCTCTGAAGGTTCATTTGTTATAATTGACTCTGTTTTAATAAACTGGCCCAGGATTTAACCCAATGAATGGTGTCTGTGTTTATTTCGGCAATAGGCCGCAACCCCGTTCCGCGCCCAGGACTTACCGGGCAAAGGGGCGTGTTTGCGGCCGCAGCCGAGCTGCCATCTTGGTGGGGTGTGCGTGCACGCAGCACGCAGGCACACTGATGTAGCACACAGCAAGGGGGCGGGGTGGCAGACAGCCATTTAAGGCCGTGCCACCAGCCGCCCACCCTCACTGCAAATTTGGCAGCACCCGCCCGACCCTCCCTTGGGTGCAATGTGATTAATTTGGTCGCTACGGGGCCGACTAGGAATTTTTGGCCTGCCTGCCTCGCTTTGCTGGCAGGTTTCTTTTGCCTACTCCACACTGTGGTTGTAGGGGAGGGTCAAGGGTTAGCACGGGTGCCTGTGGGGGCTAATAGGCTAATTGGTCCATTTTGGCTTAATAGTTTAATGGTCACTGGTCAAGGAAGCATGGGGGAAAGGTTAAAAGGGAAAGGGCAGCTAGGTGACACCTTTAGGCACCTTTGGGGGTGATTGGCGGTCTGGGGGCCTGCAGCTCAGGGCTATACGGCCCGGGGGCAGAACACGGGCCATTTTTGGGGCCAACATGCCTCATCCGCTCGGAGTTTCAGGGCTCCGGGGGGCGGTGATGCGGGTTGGACCCCCTACACATCTTCAGGGTGTGGCTGGAGCTGGGGCCTGGCACAGGGCAGCCCCAGGCTCAGGCAAGGTTTGGTTGCCCCATAGCTGCAAGCAGGCTTCGCCTGGATCAGCAGAATTCCCCCGCACTGGATTGTCTCTCTGTAGGTTCATTTGTTATAATTGACTCTGTTTTAATAAAGTGGCCCAGGATTTAACCCAATGAATGGTGTCTGTGTTTATTTCGGCAATAGGCCGCAAGCAGCATTTGTGGTAATCCATGAAGCAATCAAGGCAATATTAGTGTCATTGGGGGCCCTGCTACAGTTTCCATAATAGGGGCCCCCTGTCCTAGAAAGGAACATCAAATAAGGTACCACAAAAGAAGTCGTGTGCTATCTTCAAGGCAAACAAGTAACTAAGGAAAACGAGAACTGAGGGGAAACAATGAGTTGAGTTAAAATGTGAAAAAACACATTCTCAGAGTGTTTTCTTTCTGTTAATCAAGTTTGACAAAACATTTTTGTTTGTGTTTTGCTGAGAGTTTTGAAACTGCACATGCTCAGAGTATTTGTAGTCCGCAAACGCTAACTTTTTGTTCAGTTAAAAACCGTTTTCTACCCTCCTGAAAAAAATCCCCATGCCCAGGAGATTAAACTGACCTCCATCCCCTTTTCAAATTGCTATTCACTGGGATTTTGTGCAGGCAAATAGTTAAGCCACACCTCCTTGTGTTTTTCAGAGGAGGTGCTCCTGGTCTACTTGGCTGCAGCAACTGTGAGATTTAGAGCAACCTAGCAAGGGAGCCCCAGGTAGTAACTGGAGATTTCCCGCTGACATAGTGTCAAGGTAACAAATGGGTTAGGCAGCTGGGGGCTATTCAATGTATTGTACAGAATGTCATATGTATGACTATCTGTCTCCTGGACAGATAATGCTTACAGCATTAACACTCCAACAGATCTTGCTTCCCCATTCAGTTTCTGTGGGGAGATGGGCCAAGCCACAGTTTTAGATTCAAGATAAGGAGCAAATCAAGCCTCTGTCTCTCTTCTCAGCCCAGTCCAAGATGTGATTGGCCCCTTGTCTATTGTTCTTATACACTCACTGATGACATCATCTCCAGTCAAGGGAAAGAAGAAGCTTTCCCCCTTTAGCCCACCTTCTGGAAGCATCTCCAGTTAGTAGTTTCTGAGGCAGCCAGTCATCTGTAGACTTTAGAGATATACTTAACAGACCTGGCTAGAGTCATTAACTTAACAAAGACTCTGGTTGGACCACTTCAGCAGTCTCATTTTCTAACAGAATCCCATCTCAAAGATATGAAACCAAGGCTTGGAGGGGTATGTGCCGCTGAATACCAGTTGCTGGGAAGCACTAGTGGGGTGGGGAGAGTGCTATTGCACTTGGTCCTGCTTGCAGTCTTCTTATAGGCATCTGGTTGACCACTATAAGCACCAGATGCTGGACTAGATGGACCTATGGTCAGATCCAGCAAGGGTCGTCTTATGCATGAGTAACTGTTCATGTTTATACTTCCTTGATACTGATAGTCCATGGGATCCACTAGCTGGGACTGATCTGCTTGCATTCCATTGAACTGGAATGCAATTCCATCCCGACTTGCTTTGTTTCCAAAAACTTCTGCTTTGCTCCAGTTCAGTATGAAGGGGCTGTAATAGGAACAGGAACCAGAAGTATGTGTTGTGCCATAGAAGAGTTTCTGGGGGAACAGAGGATAGGGATCCCAGGCCTTCCCCTCCCTCCTGTTTCTGGCTTACCACTGGCTGTGCCAGGATCTCTGTGGCACTGCAGGCTCTCCCAGTCCCTCTGGCCACCTCCACAGCACCAGAAAGGGCAGAGGACACTGTAATCTGGACTGGAGAGGTGGATTCCCCTCTGAGGGCAATCCAGCTTCTCTTGCTCTGCTCTGAGGAGTCTGTGGAGAGGCCCAGTGAGGTCAAGCAGCAGCTTCTCTAAAGCTAAAAAGGTGCAAGGAAGGTCAAAAAAACCAAAGAAAAGTCCCAGGTTACTTTCCACATGCTCTGGAGAGAGATTGAGATCAACCTGCTCACAGTGCTCACCTCGTCTCACCTCTATGGCAACAGGCCTAGTGGAAGAACAGCATTTAGAGGGTTAATTCTAGAGATTAAAAGGGAATCCTACAACATCACGTTAACATGGATGAGATGCTTTAAAATTCCCTGTTAATCTCTGTAGCATTAGCCCTTTAAATAGGGAAGATAATAATATTCTGTGATTTTTTTTTAAAAAAAATCCAGTGTTGGAAAAAAGTGGAAATCCAAAGCATTCGGTCTGCAAAGAGAGTGAACGTGCAGATTAAAAAAAAAATCCAGTCCAATGTCCAATTTTGGTGGAATTCTCACCCATCTCTAGTCCATGTCAATGTATAGACATTTGGGAGGAAGGACAGCAAAATGCCTAAAACTGTTAGATGCCAAGCACCTTCAATGCTGCTATTCACATCTAGGTAAAGGTGAAAGGTCAGAGGAAGGGAGGAAGTAAAGAGGAAGCACAGAAAAGTCAGCTTATTGGGGAGAAGAAGTGGGTATGGAAATGAGAAGAAGGTGGAAAAGGTGGAGAAAGGTGGGTTTGATGAAGAGAATGAAGTAATGAATAAGAAGTAGTTCACTGGCAGAGCATCTGCCTTGCATGTAGAAGGTCCCAGGTTCAATCCCTGGCATCTCCAAGTAGAACTGGTGATGGCCCCTGTCAGAAATTCTGGAGAGCTGGTTCCCGTCAGTGTAGGCAATACTGGGTTGCATAACACTGGTCTCACGTGTTGTACAGCGGCTTCCTAAGTTGTTCCTGAATGGAGTTTATTAGATGAAAAGATGAGGTATGGGGAGGATGAAGGGAAGTAGGGTGTCAGGCTTTGGAGAGAGCATGGCTAAGTTTAGAGATAGCATGGCAAATGAGGGGAGCTGGGCCACATCCAGAACACCTACAAGGCCCAATGTTGCCTTGGTAATGAAACAGTTGTTTTTTGTAAAGTAAAAAAATAGATACAAAATTACCTTTGTATTGACACAGAGCTGCAAAAATTGTCTCAAAAAATAACCCATGTTTGGTTTAATTTACTATAAATTAAGCAATCACGTCACGGATGAGTGATAAAGTGAATGTTTAATGTTTCAGCAATGCTAACATTTATGTGGGGGGGGAATCCACCATTGTGTTTCTTGCCTTCTTTGCTGTTTTATCTGCAGTTTTTATGTAATGAGGTTTTGCAGTAAAGGAAAAGATAACTATGGGCCAAGCACATCTCTCATACATAAAAACAGAAGTTACACTGTGATTATGAAGCAAATGCTTTAACCTCCAGCAAACATAGTCTATCTTGTAATTATATAAGCAGGAGTTAATGAGGCCTATTAATGTAAAACCAAAAATCAACATTCTTTGCTCAGGTTGTGTTAAATCTGCAATATTTTATGTAGAAATCATAGCCTTGGATGTTATGCCTAATTAATTTTTAAAATGTTCCCATTACTTGGTCCCATCACATGCCTGCAAGTTATTGAGCTTACAGAGTTGCATATACACATATCTGAGGTACAAGCAACTTGCCCATCGTGAGAATGCTTTTTCCAAAATACCACTTTTTTTAAAAAAAAAGTTCTTTTATCTTTATTCTATGATAAGGAGGTTAACCCAACACAGACCCTGCATTTATTTTACTTAGAGCTGTATTCCAAACGCAAGGGATGAATAGCTACATCACAGGACAAAAGATGAAAATATAATGTTTCCATTTAAAACAAAAGGGCTTAAGAAAAGAAGAGACGGAGCCGGGGGAATGACACAGCCCAGTTTGAAACATATTAATTACTCAGGAGTTTGCCACAGGCAAAGTCAGTGGACTTGTGTCCCTAGGAAGTATGCTTAGGATTATATCCATAAATATTCACTAACAGACAAAAATCCTTGCGGTTTAAGAATGTACCTATGGCCAACAGATATTTCTATCAAACTTTAAAAAGCAGGGAAATTGGGCAGCAATAGTGAATGCACCAGGGGAGCAGGAGACCTGACCTCCTCTCTGAGATATTGTACTGTCCTACAAATTTATCAAAATGCAAACGCAATTTGAGTTGGTCTTTCACAGTCCAATCCATTTCCCGTGTAGCTTGGAAGAATTTGGTAATGTGCCTCTGAGCATACTGTTATGAGCATGGGGGTTGGGATGGATGATTCCTGTGGGTCACCTTTCCAGCCTCTGATTTGGAATCCAGCCTCTGATTTGGAATCCTGAGGAACTCTTTGCTGGTCAAATGAGTCTTTTGTTAACCAAATAGATTGGCCAGGTAAGATAATGGGCTGATCAGTTGCCTAGCAACGGAGAATGGGCCAGCAAGACCCCTTTTGTCATTTAAACTCTACAGGAGAGCCTCCCCCCCCCACTCCTGGCAGCTAGCAGAAGTTGTGTTTAGTTTGTGTGTGTCTAGAAAATTGCTGGGAACTGGAAGGCAGGCAGAGAGACTGGCTCTCTGCACCATGGCGTTTGGGGTGCCTCCTGCAACCCAGATGGAAAAGCTGGATATTAGACTGCTGATGTACTGAACCCCTCCATCCTTGAGTTCAGGTTGGAATGTGTGTAAATAAACAAACCATATTTCATAAAGACACTGCAGTCTCTGCTGACCTTCTTCCCAAAGGAAACCAAACCTTGGATGAGCGCAGGGACTCTCGAAATCTCACCGCTCGGAGGTTGGAGGAGGCACACAACAATACAGTGAGCGGTGGCAACACCTGCCACCTTCAAAGTTGGAGAATTACATTTTTGTATGTTTGTTGGTGTTCTTCTTGGTGGTGGCCTACAAACTATGGAACACCCTTTCTGACGAGGTTCGCCTGGTGCCTACATTACTATCCTTTCGGCGCTAGGTGAAAACCTTCCTCTTTGCCCAGGCATTTTAATTTTAATTTTAATACCTAATATATTAATATTTTAGTATTTGTATTTGATGTTTTAACAGACAGTGATATGATACATCCTTTTGTAACTTGATGACAGATGGTTTTTTTTAAATTATATGTGACGTGTTTTTATTTGATGTACACCGCCCAGAGAGCCTTGCTATGGGGGGTATAAGAGTTGAATTAAATAAATAAATAAAAATAATTCTTACTTTGCTTCTTTCCTGTGTTACTATTGTTTCTACAGAGTATCTAATCTAGAAAATTTTATTTCCCTCATTATTCATCCTAGAAAAGTGTGTCAAATTTATTTTTATTAATTTCAAAGCCTTTTTATTACTCAGTGTCATATGATGGTGAAGACAGCCCTTTTGTGTTTCAAATTGGAGGTTATGTTCTGTTTCTATTTTGGGTGCATTAACAGCAGTTTGATGTAAAATCAAGATGGATTACAATATGTTGCTACTGAAGCAATGACTCTAGCTGTTGGAAAAAACCAAACTTGGCCTGCCCAAGATGCATGTTTTCAGCCTGCTATGTTTAAACCATTTCATTTAAGGAAAGGTGGGCATGGTCAATTAAAAACATAGAGCACACCTAGAAATTTGCTAGAATATATTTCACCTCCCACTGTTTTTTCTTGTGCAAATTGAGACACTTCTGAGGTCCGCTGGAGACTATTCTGCAGAATAGTGAATGCTATTATTCCACAATTGTTTTTGTAGTTTATATTTTGCAAAGTGTTGCTGTGCTTCACATATTCACAGAAACAGAAGCAAAAGAAATTGATTTACTATAGGAAACTTCACTAAAATTGCAAAGTAAATAAAACATATTTAAAGTGACTATTTGAACTATATCAACTGTATCTTAATATTGTTGCTTCCTCCCTGCTAAAGCAAGATCAGCGTAGCACATGTCTTGTTTCTATTATTTGGGCTGATTGCAGGTGTTGCCACCACTCACCATATGCTCAGAAGCACATGTTACCAAATTCTTCCAAGCTACATAGGAAGTGGATTGGACTGTGAAAGACCAACCCAAATGGTGTTTGCATTTTGACAAATTTGTACGGCAGTACAATATCTCAGAGAGGAGGTCAGGTCTCCTGCTCCCCTGGTGCATTCACTATAGCTGCCCAATTTCCCTGCTTTTAAAAGCTTGATAGAAATATCTGTTGGCTATAGGTACGTTCTTAAACGGCAAGGTTTTTTGCCTGTTAGTGAATTTCTCTACTTTTTAATCTGGGAGGTAAGAAATAGGATCCTGAGCAAGTTTTCTGAGAATAGATTGATCATTTGCATGCTTATTGAGTTCAGTGGGATTTACTGCCCTGCAATCAATTCTTAGGATAAGTGAAACTGACCACAGGGGGTGGGGAGGACTGGGATGGGAGCAGGCAGGGAGGGGAGGAGAAGGGCAGGTTTGATCATTTGCATGTTTATTGAGTTCACTGGGATTTATTCCCATGCAATCATGCTTAGGATAGCTAAAACTGACCGGGGGGGAGGGCTGGAGTGGGCAGGGGAGGAGGAAGAAGCAAGAGGGGAGGGGAGGAGGAAGGGAGAGGGGAGGGGAGGAGGAAGGGAGAGGGGAGGGGAAGGAGGGGAAAGGCAGGTTTGAGCATTTGCATGCTTATTGAGTTCAATGGGATTTACTCCCATGCAATCATGGTTAGGATACATAAAACCATGGGGGTGGAGGAGGGGGGAGGGGGAGGGAGGAGGAGGATATTGGAAGGGGATGGGGATGAGGAAGGAGGGACAAAGGAAGTGATCCTTGGTGAACACTATCAGCAAGCTGTCAGTCCTGAATTAGTCAACATTACCCCCACTTTTCAATTTGCAGACTAAGCCTAGGCATGTTTAGATGTCTGAGTGCATCAAGTGGGACTTACTCATCTCCAGTGAATGCATATGGGATTGCAGCCTCAGTAAGAGCTGCCTTGATTGCCTTTGAGAATTCCTCCATGGCATAAATTATCAGCTCCACAGAGACTTATCTGATCACTAATTTGGGTAGTAGGTCCAGAATTAATCTGTTTCCATTTAGATCACAGACAGCTTAACATTACAAGAATTCAGAATGGACTGAACGCAGTGGGAGAGAAGGGAGAAAAATTGTGCCCTGTCTGAAATGACTCAAAGAGAATGTCTGTATTGTACTGCCTTCAAGTCAATTCCGACTTATGGCGACCCTGTGAATAGGGTTTTCATGAGGCTGAGAGGCAGTGACTGGCTCAAGATCACCCAGTGAGCTTCATGGCTGTGTGGGGATTTGAACCCTGGTCTCCCAGGTTGTAGTCCAACACTTTAACTACTACACTTTATGTCTACTTTCTAATAAACCTATAAGGGGCAGGGGAAGATTTTCTGGGCAATTTTGTTCTGTAGGTAAAAATAAAAATAAATGCATAATTAATAGGACATGATGCATAATCTTTAATACTCTTTTCTTAGAATAACAGCTGAGCCTCTGTCATTGGAGTTCATGTTGTCCTGAGTTAATTCTTTACATTTCTGAAATGGGAAATTAACTTTCCCTGAGTAGTGCTGATGTTTGCTCTTTTAGGTGCTAATCAGACCCTTCCTGAAAGAGTAGTATAGTATAGAAACTTTATTGCAAACGGAGCCATTGGCCATGTGCAATTATACATACATCCATATATGCACAAATAAAATTATAACCACTTAAAACGTTTAGAGACTCTTTTATGACAGTGCTTCCTTGACAAAAGAGTCTCTCATTTTTTGAGCCACCAAGGCAAAATTGGCGACCGCGAGGGTCACAGAAAATTATCTGCTAAAAGCGCATTGACCTTCTCTCTATCTGTATAAGGCTCTAAAGAGTCTAATAGAAAAGATAAAAATTTCCGCCTAGGATTATCATAAAGTGGGCAATAAAATAAATAATGAACAATGTTCTCAATTGTCTTACATTCATAAATACAAAGGCGCTCTGGTTTGCCCCGTTAGCGGCCGTCAAGATAGGCCGTGGGCATTACTTGAAATCTCAAGGCGGTAAAAGCTCTTCTTATAGGCGCTCTATTAAGTGCTTCTAAATAATTTGCTATTGAATGGTTCAGTTTGAAACCTGGAAACCAGTTGGAAAAGTGGGCCGTTACAATAGACGCACGATCCTGAGCTGCGTTGTAATCATAAATTCAATTACAAAGGGCGGCTTTACTTACTTTACCTGAAAGAGTAATAAACAATGTGAGCATATCTGTTTTACTGTTTCCTTTCAAATTTCAGTGTTTCAGGTTAAGAAGGCTACAAGTTAAAACTGCCTCCTGAAATAATGAAGCTGCTGATGTGGAAATATTTTCCCATTAGGAACATTATGACATCTCAGTAGCACTGCATTTCTTTATTTTTGGAACGAAATTTTATACAACTGTGAAATACAGCTATAGCACCTAAATTTCTGCATGGATGAATTAGAATACCCAGAGACTGTTGTTACGAGAGAAAAAATGTTCATACAGACTCAGTTTCCTTCTGGGAAGAAAGTACTGGAGAATTATGGCGCCTTTTATAACAAATTGTTTATTTACAAATGTACATGTAAAGTGGCAATGTACCAGGGATAGTGAGCAAATATACAGATAAGTTGATTTCTTAAAGCAATAGCAGCCCTCCAAGCACTTCTTGTTAAGCCAGTTACAAAAATTCAACCATTTTTCTTGTTCATTGTCTAAACACAACCCATTTCTTCCTGCTTCTCCTCTGCCACCCTCCCAAGCCAGAACACCCTAGGAGGCAGGTGACCTTGATGCTAAGAACATTAATTGTTGGTAGCCAAGCCACTAAGGCACGATGGTAGATAGACCTCCAGAGGTTGTTGGATTCCATCTCCCATCATCTCTGGCTAATAGCAGTTGGTGGGGTGGGGTTGCGCTGCTCACCTGGTTTCTTAATGTCAGAGTCACTGCCTGTTACCATGAGTGAGGGTGAGGGGAGGTTGGCACTTGTGGGTCTAGCGGTGGAGCCAATTCAACACTCCTGCTGCTGCACCCACACCATCCCAACTTCCCCATCACCCCTCCCTTCCCCCTCTTGGTAACTAGCAGTGCCACCAGTCAGTGTTGGGAAGCCAGGTAAGCAGTGTAGCCACATCCTGCCCTGCCCAGCTGACTGGTACTGCCATTGGCCCTGCTAGCTGGGGCTGACGGGAGATGGAATCGAACAACACCTGGAGGGCCACAGGCTGCCCACCCCTGCACTAAGAATCTTCTCCACTAAGGTTACATTCACAGGGTGGGCACTGGTGCCATGCATCTCATTCCTGTGCAATGAAGTCCTTGGCCACAGGGAGGAATCCACATTTGGGGTGACTTAGACAACCTGTTCCACTTGGCTCCTCTCACATGCCTGGGCCTTCTCTCATTTGCTCTGTGGTCCAGGAAGGTTGGATACATGTTAGAATGGCTCCCACATCATGGATGTAGCATGTGAAGGCGCCCTTTGTAGGACAGCATAAACCCGAGTGTGTAAGATGGAGGAAAGTAACAACCAAATATCTCAAGTCCAAGTGCCTCTGCTAACCAAGTAAGCTGATTGCCTTTGAAGCTAAACCATTTCATAGAGGTGAGAGGAAAACATGCATTTGGAGGATCCAGCCCATCTGCAGTGTCACTTCTTATCTGTCCCCTTGGATGGAAGCCTTTCCAGTGATGCCCAAAATGATAGCTGTATTATTTGGCACATAGCACAGGACTTCAAACCAAGCCATTAGTAAAACCGGATCACACACAAAGCAACCTATCAGTCAATCCTCATTCATTGGGATGCCTATGCTATCAAGACCAAACAGTGGCTCTTCAGAATTTTGAGAGGGTCAAGTTCAGATATGGGGATAAGGGGTATACAAAGCCCTATGCAACTTGGGACCAGGATACGTGAAAGATCATCTTACCCCTTATATACCTAGTTGATCACTGCACTCTGCAGATGATGGCCTGCTGCAGATACCATCTTATCAAGAGGTCCGTTCCATGTAAGAAGACATATAATCCCCAATCAGCCATGTGGTGGATATTCAGATATGCAAAGTACCAACTGTTCCACTGAGAATTAACATTCTGGGGAAACCACATGCTTGAGAAATCCTTGATGAAATGATTATAAAGAAGGCACAGTCAAAGACAGGGACCCAAGGCATTATATCCTGTCTCAGAAAAACCTTCCAGGGTAAGGTTTGCTCAGCAAAGAGGGAGTGACTTGCCAAAGGTTACTCAATTAGTTTCATAGCTAAAGCTCTGATTACACACCATAATGGCAAACCAGTTTGCTTAAACCCAGATCTGCCCCAGTCATGTATAAATTGTGGCTCGGGGACCCTGGTTTTAAGGGCAAACAGGGACACACAGTTCAAGGGAGCCATAGCTCAGGGGAACAACCATAGCTCAATTGTAAAGCACATGCTTTGCATGCAAAATCTTCCAGGTTCAACCCCCAGCCTCTCCACATAGGGCTGGGAATGACTCCTGTCTTAAAACTACTGGTCAGTGTCAGCAATACTGACCTCAATGGACCAGGGGCCTGACTAAGTATAGGTTCTTCATCCTTCTTCTGTTCCTTCCTCAGCTTACCTCCTCACAGGCTCTCCCTTCAAAGACTTTCTTTCAGTCAAACCCGCATGTGATAGAGGAGTTTGGGTGATATGCTGTGCGGATTCTGGGAGGTAAGTTATGAGAAGGGAGAGAGTTTTGTTTCCTCGCCTGTATGCTCTTTTTGCTTTTAAAAATGAGGCTCCTCATCCACACTTTATGTGTGATCAAAGCTGTCCCAGGTTTAAACAAATGGGGCTGCTGCCATCATGTGTACTCAGCTGCTGAAAGAACTCCACTGGCTGCCCATTAGCTACCAGTCTAAGTTCAAGGTGCTGGTTTTGGTGTATAAAGACCTATGCAGCTTGGGACCAAGATACCTGAAAGATTGTCTTACCCCTTTGTTATGAGGTATCAAATATTTGGAATTTTTAATCTTTGATTCATCTCAGTGAACCAGAGTTTGAAAAGGCCTACAACAGCAAAGATTCCTGGGAGACAGCCCCTCTGTGACCTCTGAGTACATATCTTGCAATGCCTGAAGGTACAGACTTCCTGACTCATGGAAATTTGGGATTTGTCACCCAGTAAGAATAGGCGCTCTTTCAAACAAAGGAAATGTTTATGATAATCTAGGCCATCAGGAGGAAACAGAATAGCTCCTTTCAAACTAGGAGGTGTTGTGCATTTCTAAGCCTTTGGAGAAGACAGGATAAACTCCTGTTAAACAAAGAAACTGTTTTACACAAGGATTATGATAATCTTAACCTTGAGGAATCATCAGGAATCTACAGCAGGGAGATCACACCTATCATCCGGGAATTTATCAGGAAATGAGTGGGTTCCCACCTTCCTGATCACATTTACTTTGGGTTTACTTTGGGGTCAGTTTAGTTAGGAAAAGGTATAAAACATGAGGAGTGAGAAGGGAAAGGCAGTTCATCTTCTGGGGGGCTGCAACAACTGCTTTTCTTATCAACGCACGCTAGCATCTTTGGGACAATTTCAGAGCTATGGATTTGGGTGAGAACTTTCAAGTCTGGCGCTGGTTACAAAGGGTGGAGCTTTTGCTCATTGGGCTAGATACGAAAGTCTCTCTCTCTCAGCTTTAGGCTTGCAGCAACTCTCCAGGAAAGGTATATGCAGCTATCTGGGCCTTGTTCTTTCTTTTTTTCTTTCTTTCTGTGTGGGTGAGCTTAATGTGAAAGTGTTTATAGGGCTAGTCTCTTTGCTTTAGTCTATCCAGTGTTGCTGAATGAATGAATGAATAATAGTTAGAAAACTACTCATTGTTAACTGCAGTTGTAAACTGCAATATTTTTCCTTGTTCCTTCTCTTAATAAAACCACTCTTTATTTTACTTTCAGTGTATGTGTTATTGGGTTAAGGGTAAAATTATACATGTTCTGGGGGTGACGTGCGGGTAACTCCAGCAAAAGATCCTGCTGCTCTCTTTTGGGGAATTTGGATTTCTAGTGAGCTCTGCTCATGAGGAAGTTCAAGGTCCCTTCGTAACACCTTATATACCCAGTTGATCACTGTGCTCTGCAGGTGATGAGCTACTTTAGATACCATCTTATTAGGAGGCCCATTCCGCACAACTTAGTGTTGGAAGTGGGGCAAGAGCAACTCCTGTTTTGTTCTTTTGTTTATGCTCCAGAAGGGAGATAGAGCTAGGATCCTCCAGATGGATAGGCATGTTTACCCTTACCTGTGATGCTCTGACTAACTTCCTTCTGGCGCTAGACTGTGAAGACTTTAGGGAAGCTTACCTGCCCCTCTTCCTTCCTCCCTTTCCACTCCTTTGTCCTCCGACTGTACAGGAGAGAGGAGACATCCCTTTGTCTCTGCTCTCTGCAATCCATGAGGCTAACCCCTACACCTGGGCATTATGCCTCCAACTTAGTTAGTTAGTTAGAACTAGGTTTGCTTTTCTATCTACTATGTATTTCTATAAATAAAGTAGCTTTTCTTATTTTACTAAGTCTCCAGTCTCAGTGATGCTGATGCAGGGTAAAAGCCTGCTTTCTTAGGCAAACACACGCACACGCTGGCACACTCGCATTTCAACATCTGTTGTTACTCTGCTGCTGTTGTGTTGCTTTAAACGAAATTAAGCACACATACACACAGCGCAACACTTAGGACGTGGACCTTTAGTGTTGTGGCATCTACCCTTTGGGATTCTCTCCCCTTAAATATTTGACAGGCACCATCTCTGTTATCTTTTCGGTGCTTACTGAAGATCTTCCTTTTTCAACAAGCCTTTAAGTAGAGACTTTGGCTGCTTTCACACATGGGGCTAATAGCGCTAGTTTAACGGATTTAAAAGGTAGTGCTTTGTTCCGGATTTCAAAAGTCCCTTTCACACTGCAGTACCTGTTATACCAGCATTTTGCGCAACAGTCTTTCACACACAGAGCAGAGTTTTTCTCCCCCCCCCTTCATTCGGCCTTACGCGACACTGGATGAGCAGGTCTTCATCTACCTTTGGTTTGAGGCCTGTTCTTTCGGTGCATGGGGGGGGTTGAAAGAGGCACGATCGCGATCAGCTGAGAGGCGCGATCGTGATTGGCTGAGGCGCGGCAGTGCAGCAGCAGAGGCTCTGGTTGAGCACAAGCAGCAGCAGCACAGGCTGAACGAAGACTGCATGCTGGGAGGGCTGTTGGTAAGGGTGGGAACGCACTGCATGCTGGGATGGCTGTCACGTGAGCAGCGGCAGCTAGTGCAAAACTCCCACAATCTTCTGGGTTCCCAGCCTGCTATCAGAATTTTTCTGGTATCATTTATTGCGGAAATTAGCGCTAAACTTCCACTACATTCCACCAGAATTCCGGAGCTACCCGTTATGTCATGTGAAAGCTCAAATTTAATGCGCAAATTAACAGGAAATAAATCATCAGAATAATGGAATAAAGTGCAGTGTGTAAGCACCCTTTATCCCAGTCTGCATCTGTGTTGGAATTGGTTTTTAAGATGTTTTTAAAGTGTTTTTTTAAAGATGTTTTGTTTTAATAAGTTTTTAAACATTTTTAATGTATTTTAAAGTCTGTTTTTAAAATGTTTTAGAATGTTTTCCTCTTTCAACACACCTTTTAAGTAGTGACCTTATCCTAGTCTGCGTCTCTGTTGGAAATGTTTTTAGATTTTTCTTTAAAGATGTTTTAAAGATGTTTTGTTTTTAAGATGTTTTAAACTTCCGACCTGTTACAATGGTACGGCAGTGGAACCAATTACTAGGGAGGTCGTGGGCGCTCCAACACTGGAAGCATCTTGACAGCCACCTGTCAGGTATGCATTAAGCTGGATTCCTGCAATGAGCAGGGGGTTGGATGTGATGACCTTATAGGCCCCTTCCAACTCTACTACTGTGGGATTCTATGATTCTAAAGATGTTTTTAGTGTTTTGTTTGCCTCCCTGGGCTCCTTCTGGGAGGAACGATGGGATATAAATGTAGCTGCTACTACTACTACTACTACTACTACTACTACTACTACTACTACTACTACTAATAATAATAATAATAACGTGTAGCTTGAGCTTGAGTAGAAGTTTGAATCTGTGCTCCCTTAAATCTAAGCTTTAGTTTTAGTTATTCTACTACACTGGTTCATCAGGTACCTTTCCCATGTAATCTACTGCTATAAAAAGACTACACTGTGTTCCATTATTATTATTACAAAGTGCCTGTTTATATCATTTCACTCAGCATAGCATTAGCATAACTGACTCAAAGAAAATCAGAGTACAAAAGGAGGAAAGTAAATTGCAATGATTTTTCCACAACTGGCAATTGGATTGTCCCTTTCAGCAAACTACTGCATCACCTGAGGAAATTCTAGAAGCAAGTTGGTTTTGATGAAAAGGCTGTTGCTTATATGGATTTTGCACTATGCACTGCTGGTACATTACCATGGATGTGCATTCTGTCCTGAAACACGCTGTCACTGTTGCGATTGCAATGAAGCAAAACCAGACAAATATATCACTGAACAAGCTCATGGCTCTAAAATAATTCCTCTTGGAATTAGATAGATACTCCTGCCAAATACATCCACAACCACAGACTAAGAAGAAAAGATGGCAGTGTTCCATTTGACAATTTTTCTAAGCATAGTTTTTCTAAGCATGATATATGTGCCCTTATAGGACTGTACCCCTGCTGCAACAAAATGTAAAGAAACACTATATTTTTAAATCTATGTGCCCTATGATCAAAATATTTTGGGATTCATAATTTAGTAACATTGTTCAATCATATTTCTAGGGATGGCTTTAGGATTGAGCATTTGACTGGATAAATAAAAGCTGGTCAATTCTTGGTCAAATATTGTCAAATAATGGCCAAGTATTTTCTAAAAGCATTAACTTTTGTCAGAACAGCAAAAGGTTTTGTGCTCCTCTTCTGATTGATCCTGATGTTGGGAAGGTAGTTGAAATAATTTATAAAAGAGTTAGAGTGAAAGAGATGAAACACTAAAAAAAAAAGCTGGAACACTGTGAAAGTTAGAGAGCATGATTGGTAAAAGAAAGGAGCTATAACAGACAGCTGCAAATGAAACCAGAAGATGAACTCTGAGAGGGTTGTAAATGTATCAGCTTAGAGTCTAGTCTGGCTTTAGCTGGATGTGTGTCATTCTGTGGTTTTTATTTTGCTTGTATGGAAAACTGTTCAAACCATTTTTAAAACAAGGGTTTCTAAAGAACATACTTTCAAAAACTATTAAACTTGTTACCCTACAAAAAACCTTAGTAAAAACTGAGCATATTTGTGTTTAAATGCTTCTGAGGCCTTATTGTTCACCCCATGCCTAGTTGTCTTAACTATCTGCTCAGTATAGAGAGGTGCCTGGACCATTTTCTTGAAAGTATCAAAGGCTAAAAGGCTATTGAGTAGAGTCAGCAAGGAAAGAAAGTATACACTTGGTGGTGGTGAAGTTATCAGAAAGGAAGGACTGGGTTAGGGGGTTCCTTCCTTTTCTGTCATGGTGCAGGCTACAGCTCATGCCATCACAATCCCTGTTTGGAGATGCTTACAGTTCTAGCAGGTGCCAGAAAAAAAATATTTGTTACACTGTCAGATTTGCCCCACCATAGGACTAGAAAGCAAGCAACTCTTTTTCTGCCCTTGCTAACAAGTTACAACTTAATGCAATAAAACGTTAGTGGCATTAATGGAATGCTCAACAATATTTGAATATGGTCAATTGACAATATTTCACCAGACAATTTGACAGTGTGCTGCCCCTGTTGGCTTTAATATTAAGGCAGCACTTTGCAGGGCCAGCCCTTCCATTATGCAGAGTGAAGCAGCCTTCTCAGGTGGCAGAGGCTCAGGGTCAGAGACTGGACAAAACCATGTGCTCCTCTGCACCCATAAGCTTGCTTACTGCCCTCAGGTGCAGTGAAAGACTTTTTCCCATCACCAAGGTCACAGTAGTATGGGTGAGTACAGAGAGATAAAGGCCAGTGGCTTTGATGCTGCAGCAGATGATTGATTGATTGATTTAATTTTATTACGGTCATAGACCAGCCAAGCTGCAGCAGATGGTGAAAAGGTCTCCACTTTTACAATGCTGAAGCAAAAAAAGGCTTAGCCCTCTAATAGTACTATATATGGAAACCATCTAGTAACAAACTAGCTAGCATCATGCCAGCCCATTTGTGTGCATGTTCTAGACATATGTGCACTTTGCACTGTTGTCTTGGTTATAAAAGTGATCTCCGCAATTGCTCTCTCAGCTAAGCAAACTGTTGGTTTCCTATAATGTAGCCTGGGATTGCATCCCAACTTGCAATTGTGATGAAGAACATAGGCTTCTCCTGGGTGACCTGATAAAACACTCAGAATGTGTGTGAGAGATTAGAAACTGCCTAGACAAAGGGGCCTTATTCAAATAACCAATTACTTTACAAAGTCTAATTCCCATAAAATAAAGGAGTGATTTGCTGCTCAGAAAGAGACCAATACTACTGAGGAGCTAGGATTACCACCTCCCACAGAAGAAGAAAAAAAGCATGTTAATCCACTTAAATGCATGCACATTTTAAATTCCCTATTATTTAGCACTGGCAGTGAACTAAAGCAGTCAGATAAAGACAGAATATCCTGTATCAAATGCATCTCAACTGATGTCTAGCCAACCCTTCTTGAAAACCTCCACAGAAGGATATTCCATAACCTCCTTTGGCAGCTTATTCCATTTCTGGACAGCTTTTGTAGCTAGGAAGCTTTGCCTAATGTTTGCCCTAATTCTACCTTCCGGCAGTTTAAAATCATTGCTTCTTATGCCCCTGCCTTCAGTGGACAGGATGAATAATCACCTCTCTTCTTTCTCAAATCCTTTTACGTAAATCAGTAAAATAGTTGCACATCTCCCTTTAACCTCCTTTTCCTTCCCCTCCCAGTTAAACATATTCAGTTACTCTCAACCTTTCATCATCAGTCTTTCCTTATAGCTTTGAGTCCAGTTCAGAGATACAGGTGTGAAGCAGTGGGCTTTGGATATGTGCATGCTGCTACATGCACATATCTTCCTATGCCTACCCACCACTCAGTCTGTGGGCTCATCCAGACGACTGTATAATCTGCGATATGATCGCTTTGTGTGTTCATTAATTTTCCATGGTCCATACGATGTCACCTGTTAAAGTGGACTTTCTCACTGCCTTGGACAGCTCCTTGAAAGCTCGGACTAAAATCCAGAGTGGATTCCGCTGTCCCACAGACATGGAGCCACTAGCCATCACTGCTATAGAGTTGTTGCACAGAGGTTACTTTATATTATTTTATGGTCTTTGTGAAGCTGCAGATCAGTTTTTCAACAGGGAGGTGGAAGGATCCTGTGGTTTCCTGGGGAAAAAATTGCTAGATTCACCTGCTGATCCAGTACACTGGAATTGCTTGTCACATGGAAAGCACCTCCACAGGAAGTAATTCAACATGACTTGTACCTGGGGGTACATGTGAGATTCTCATGGATGGTACATTGACAATGGTTTCACCAAATTAATCAGAAGATAACTTTTAAAGCTCTTAGCAAAAGCTTTCACAATATTTCAGTCCAGAGTAGTTGTTGAGAGCATTACAAACTGTGGCAGTTGCTTAGGCTGGGAGGCATGCAGTTTTTCAGGAATTAGACACACAGGGCCAACATGTGCCCAACGGCCAAACATATGCATGGTGCTTGTTAGAGATACTGAAGCAACTTGTATATCTGAGGGCATGAAGTAAGTTGACTATTGTCTACATTGCATAATCTCTCCGTGATGCCTTACAGCGCTCTCACCTATCCCTTCTTTCCTTTCATGTTAGCATTTCCCCCCCAAGTCTTTTAGGGCTGTTCCCACCCCCTCCCTGCAGGAATATTTGTACATAACAGAAGTTTAGCACTCCTATTGCCAGTTTTCATCTATTTATTGTGTGTTTGTTTTTTGGTTCCTTAGTTGCACACAGATGATTGCCCTGAAAAAGAAAAAAAGAGACAAAGTGTAAGGTAAGTGTTCCCTTTGGCAATGTGAACAAATTTCTCTCTCTCTCTCTCTCTCAACGATAGGACTCATCCCCAGCAATTTCGTTCTTTCATTCTTTCATTCTTCATGGCTGCTATTGCAATGTGTTCTTAGCCTGCCTTTGAACCAGAAAGCAATTTTTAATGTATATGTTTAAATCCCTTCAAGGTTGATATCATACTTCTTCTAAACAACCAATTAAGCTTTAATTTCATGATCATTTCCAGATACACAGCAATCACTGTCTCCTGCAGTGCTGATAAGGACTACAGTGACAAAGATACACAGTCTAGTAATTAAACTGAGAGAAAACTGAGAGAAGTCTCTCTCTCTCTCTCTCTCTCTCTCTCTCTCTCTCTCTCTCTCTGTGTGTGTGTGTGTGTGTGTGTGTGTGTGTATAAACTGAACAATTATCAACCTGCAGCTGATGTTTCCTGCTGTGACAACTCTTGATTAAAACAAGAGTGAAAATTTCTTCAACCTTCTGCTTTTCTCCTTAACTTGGGAAAGGAGGGGTGAGTATAAATATTTTTGACCAATGAGGTGAAGGGTGGAACCATAACAGCAGAGGCCACAGATGCAAGCAACCACAGTAAAGGCATTTCCCAGGATTGCTTTGTCGATTATCTTAGTGCTGACCTGTGAGCGCACTCTTCCCTAGGGAGAGATGCTCTTCAATCTCCATATTAACTCACCATTGAGCTTCTCCATAGCCAAGGCTCTGCTATCAAGCTTCTAACACATGGGGTTAAGCCCAGCATCTGGTGTGTGATGGTGTCTTGGCGCAGATAGCTATCAGCAGGAAACTAAGCCGCGGATTACTTATTTCATTTTGCAGATGATAGGGAAAAAAGGGGGGGGGGTTAAGGAGGCTAAAATGAAAGAGCCTGTCAATTAGAACCTTATTCTGCCCAGGGTGTAAATGGAATCGATGATATCAATTTCCACAGATATGCACATACTTATCTAAGTATCAGTTTGAAAATGACTCCTTCCACTTGAAGTAATTATCAACCTTAAGAGAGCAAAATAACCGGTGCCTTATTGGTAAAACTGTTCTCTTCTTAGGTAATCCTATTCACTAGAAGAGTATAATAGGACAACTTTTGTTTACTGTTTTACCAAGCTACAGCAATCGTCGGGGGCATAGTATATTGAAAATAGTGTAATTACAAACAAAATGATATTAGTTAAACATTGTTACCTGATTTGGCTGTTTATCTCCTGGTTCCTCCTGTATGTCATTTTTAAAATGTAACCTAAAAGCTGATTTTTTTAAAGTAAAGATATAGAAGCCTGTGTCAGGGGTTTTTCAAGCATCTGTATACTATTCTGTCTGGGCAGCTAGCCTTGAAATAAAACTGACCAGATCTTACCTTACCACCTGTCTCTGGTTGGGAACCAAAGAGCCATTTTAGGCATTCCCAATGACTTTGGCATGCCAGCTGGATTAAAAAAAAATAAAAATCTTTAAACAGCGGGCCCAAGTACCATATTCCAAATGGCTATCTATTTATTTATTTTAAAAAATATTATGTACTGCCTGTTACAGTCCATCTCAAGGCAGTGTATAAATTAAAATGATACAACATTAACACAGTAAAATGATATTAATATAAATAAAATGGAACTAATTAGAAGCCTTCTTTGTTTCAAAGTAGCTTGCTGTGTGGCATGTGAGCAGCTGTTGTTTGAGAAACACAAAGACCTATAGCAGGTAGGGTTGCCAGGCTCAGGACCTGAGACTGATCCTGTATCTTTAGGAGAAGAGAAAGTCAGCCAAATGCAGGTGTTCTTGCAACACTGTAATGGGAAAAACCACAAGGTGGAATTCTCCCTTCCCCCTGCACAACTTTTAAAGATACAGAAAACCTCTTGATTGCCAGGCCCAGCCTCCAAGAGGTCTTCTGTATCTTTTATATGTTTGAACCGTCTGGTCCCTGTTACCAATCTGGCCAGTGCATTTTGCACAAGCTGAAGTTTCTGAACCGTCTTCAAAGGCAGTCCCATGTAGAGTGCATTGCTAACTTGGAGGTTACCAGAGCATGGACCACTGAAGCCAGGTTATCCCTGTCGAGATAGGGGCATAGTTGGGCCATCAACCGAAGTTGGTAGAAGGCACTCCGTGCCACTGAGGCTACCTGAGCCTCAAGTGACAGAGGTGGTTCTAGGAGAACCCCCAAGGTATGAACCTGCTCCTTCAGAGGGAGTGCAACCCCATCCAGGACAGGTTGGATATCCACCATCCGGTCAGAAGAACTACCCACTAGCAGCATCTCAGTCTTGTCTGGATTGAGCCTCAATTTATTAGCCCTCATCCAGTCCATTGTTGCAGCCAGGCACAGGTTCAGCACACTGACAGCCTCACCTGAAGAAAATGAAAAGGAGAAATAGAGTTGTGTGTCATCAGCATACTGATGGCAACACATTCCAAAGCTCCGGATGACCGCACCCAATGGTTTCATGTAGATGTTGAACAGCATGAGCAACAGAACTGACCCTTGCGGAAGCCCATACTGGAGAGTATAGGGTGCCAAGCAATGTTCCCCAAGCACCACCTTCTGGAGCCGACCCACCAAGTAGGAGCGGAACCACCGCCATGCAGGCCCTCCCACTCCCAACACAGCCAGTCTTCCCAGAAGGATACCATGATCAATGCTATCGAAAGCCGCTGAGAGATCAAGGAGAATCAACAGAGTCACACTCCTCCTCTCTCTCTCCTGACAGGGCGACCAAGGCTGTTTCCATGCCAAACCAGGCATGAAACCCGACTGAAATGGATCCCGATAATCAGTCTCATGCAAGAGTGTCTGGAGCTGGCCTGCCACCACTCGTTCAAGAACCTTGCCAGGAATGGAACATTTGCTACCGGCCTATACTTATTAAGATTTTCTGGGTCCAGGGAGGGTGTCTTCAGGAGTGGTCTCACTACCGCCTCTTTCAGGCAGCTAGGGACCACCCCCTCTAGCAGAGAGGCATTAATCACTTCCCTGGCCCAGCTGGCTGTTCCATCCCTGCTAGCCTTTATTAGCCAAAAAGGGCAAGGACACTGGAGTCTAAGTCCTGGCAGATGCTAACAATTTTATCCTGGAAGTGCCTAGCAAATTCATCACAGCGGGCCTCAGATGGTCCTATCATGTCCTTGGGGCTAGCATGTAATAGCCCCCAGACAATTCTGAAGAACTCCGCTGGGCGGCAGATTGATGGTTTGATAGTGGCAGCAAAATATTGTTTTTTTGCTGCCCTCACTGCCCCTCAACGCATCCACCAGGAGTTTGTCTCCATCTGCACTCAAGCCGTCTCCTATATTGTTTCATCACTCTCAGCTCTGGGGTATACCATGGAGCCGTACAAGCTCTACACAGGAGAGGGCGCTCAGGAGCAATCATGTCAACTGCCCAGGTCATTTCTGTATTCCACAGTTCAACCCGCCTTATCAGCTGGAAAATTCCCCAGAGCCCTTTGGAAACCATCCGGATCCATTAATCTCTGGGGGCGGATCAACTTAATAGGTCCCCCACCCTTGCAGAGGGGAAAAGCCACTGTAAGTCTAAACTTCAGCAAACAGTGATCTGTCCATGACAGAGGGACTGATGTAAAGCCCCCCACATTCAGATCACCATCTCCATGTCCAGTTGCAAAAACCAAGTCTAGAGTATGCCCTGCTACATGTGTTGGGCCAATGGCATTATTTATTTATTTATTTATTTTATTTTATTTATAGACCGCCCATAGCGAATAGCTCTCTGGGCGGTGAACAGCAGAGTTAAAATACAAAGTTACAATAAAACATACAAGGTCACAACAAGGTAGAGTAAAAAACATTGAATATAAAACATGAACGTTAAAATGCCTGGGAGTATAACCAGGTCTTAACCTGGCGCCTAAAAGAAAGTACCGTAGGCGCCAGGCGTATCTCCTCAGGTAAGCTGTTCCATAGTTCGGGGGCCACCACAGAAAAGGCCCTGGATCTAATAACAATCCTCCGGGCATCCTGATGGGTTGGTACCCGGAGGAGGGCCTTAGATACTGAACGAAGTGAACGGGTAGGTTCATAGCGGGAGAGGCGTTCCATCAGATATTGCGGTCCCACACCATGTAAGGCTTTATAGGTCAAAACCAGCACCTTGAATCTGGCTCGGAAACAAATAGGTAGCCAGTGCAAGCGGGCCAGGACAGGTGTTATATGCGCGGACCAATGGGTCCCCGTCAACAACCTGGCTGCCGCGTTTTGCACTAGCTGAAGTTTCCGAATGGTCTTCAAGGGCAGCCCTACGTAGAGCGCATTACAGTAGTCCAATCTAGAAGTTACCAGAGCGTGAACAACAGAGGCGAGATCATCACTGTCCAGATAGGGGCATGGTTGGGCTACTAAGCGAAGATGGTAAAACGCATTCCACGCCAACGAGGCCACTTGAGCCTCAAGCGACAAGGAAGGGTCAAAAAGGACCCCCAAACTACAAACCTGTTCCTTCAAGGGGAGTGTAACCCCATCTAGAACAGGCTGAACATCCACCATCTGGGCAGGTAAAGAGCTCACCAACAGTGTCTCAGTCTTGTCTGGATTGAGTTTCAGTTTATTAGCTCTCATCCAGTCCATTATCGCGGTCAGGCAACGGTTCAGCACATCAACAGCCTCACCTGAAGAAGGTGAAAAGGAGAAGTAGAGTTGCGTGTCATCAGCGTACTGATGGCAACGCACTCCAAAACTCCTGATGACCGCACCCAGAGGCTGCATGTAGATGTTAAAAAGCATGGGGGACAAGACCGACCCCTGAGGGACTCCACAATGGAGAGTCCAGGGTGTCGAGCAATGTTCCCCAAGCACTACCTTCTGGTGACGATCCGCTAAGTAGGAGCAGAGCCACTGCCAAGCAGTGCCCCCAACTCCCAACTCTGCGAGCCTCCCCAGAAGGATACCATGGTCGATGGTATCAAACGCCGCTGAGAGATCAAGGAGAATCAACAGAGTCACACTTCCCCTGTCCCTCTCCCGACAAAGGTCATCATACAGGGCAACCAAGGCTGTTTCGGTGCCAAAACTGGGCCTAAAACCATGAAATCCTGAGCCGCCCCGGATAAGGTGGCCTCGGCATGGATGTTGACATCTCCCAGAACCAACAGTCTGGGGGATCTCAACATTTCACCCGAGATCACCTCCGTCAGCTCAGCTAGGGAGTCTGTTGGGCAGCGGGGTGGGCGGTACACCAACAGAATCCCCACTCTGTCCCGCTGACCCAACACAAGGTGCAAACACTCCAGACCAGTAGTCACATGGACAAGACGCTTGCAGAGGGAGATGGAGCTCTTATAGACCACAGCAACCTCACCTCCCCAACCCTCAGGTCTACCCTGATGCTGAACCAGGTACCCTGGCGGACATAACTGGGAGAGACTGACTCCTCCCTGCTCACCTACCCAGGTCTCGGTTATACATGCCAGGTCGGCTGCCTCATCCACAATTAAATCATGAATGAGGGAGATCTTATTATGCACCAATCTGGTGTTTAGGAGCAGCATCCAGAGGTCTGAGAGCTGACTGAGAGGGCAACCAACAAAACTGCGGGTGTGGGGAGGACCAGAACAAGGCACAGTTGTTAACTGCCTGGGTTGCATTGCCCTTACCTGGCAAGTCCTCCTCACAATGCCATATCTCCCTCTACCCATCACTACACTAACTGGAGCCACCTCAAGTCTCCCCGCTTGGCTCTGAGTCTTCTCCCAGGCACATAACTCAAGACCCACAAGTCCCACAAAAAAACCAGGGAATCTACAAAGCAGGAGCCACCTCGACCAGCCAGCTTATGTATCCCCTCCAGGGAAGGGACAGGTGGATGAAATCAGCAACAGCTGGCTGAGTACCTGGGGGCCTGGTCCTGCAAGGTGTGGCAAGCTGCAGCACAGAAGTCCAACAGGGAGAGGGCGGTGGTGGTAGCCAAACAGCAGCAGCAGCAGCAAGCAAGCAGGCAGGCAGGCAGACAGACAGCCGCAGCAGATGGCTCTCCTTCTTCCCTGGGCGGTGGTAGTCCCGTTCTTCCTGCAGACACTGGGTCTCCCAAGCCACCTCAGCCAACCAGCTTATGTGTGCATCGTACAACTCTGGACTCTCCTTTTGCATCAGAGTGCATCAGCCTCTGGGCTTCCTTTTGGCTTTGACCCAGCTGCGTCATTAGTCACAGCGCTACTCATACTTGTCCTTTGTTCTTCCCCAGTAGCTCAGTGAGTGCCTTCTGACCTGGGGGTCTCACCTTCCAGCACTATCTTGTGTTGCATTTTGGATACTCTGTTCATAGGGTTTTCGTGGTAAGAGGTATTCAGAGGTGGTTTACCATTGCCTTCCTCTGAGTTTGGATGCATCTTAGTCTGGTGTCTCAGCTTTGACCATTCCGCCTTAGGTGCCCCTGCTAGGAATCTAGCCTCTTGGTCTAGACTCCTGAAAGCATTGCTCACAGCTTCTTCAACACTCTCAAACCCCCTCACGACGTTAAGGTGTGCATCCTAAAGTGGGGGAAATCCTAGGGAAGGTTTTTAGGAGATGAACACTGATTGGTCAGGAGTCTGAAGCTATTGCTGACCTGTCTCTATTTCAGTGAAACAGGATTATTACATAAGAAGAAATACCAGAGCTAATTTAAAATTGAATTTTAATTTCTTTTTCCTGCCAGACAGAAATTAACTAACATGCAGAAGATCATTTTAACACACCTTATCTGAGTAGGACTCTTTAATTCCCCACACCCCTATCTTAATGCAGATATTTATGGATATGCCAATCAGAAGCTTAGGTCCAACAATCAAAGCAGAAATTAGGATTAGAGAAAGAGAGCTGATCTACATGCCAGAACAGCATAGGAGAACAGCCTTTGACCCAACACTGTTCCTAGGTGTCTTTGGGCCTTTTATGCAGTTTTCTGCAGGAAATGGTCAATGGGAACAAACTCTGGGGCAGGGATCTCTTGGGATAGAAAATACCCAGACCTGTACAGTGCTGTGTTTCAGGTCTTTCACATGGGTATCCACCAGAGGGCCAAAACTGAGACCTCCCCTAGGGTCTGACCCTTTCATGCTCAGTCACTCTGACTGCTATTTTGTCTGTTCCCTCTCTGATTGAGAAACAAAGCACCCTGAAACTGAATACCTGAAATGAAAGTGGTATGTTCATCTCATGTAGAGTGCATGTTTCTCTATCAGAGGAAGAGAAGATGGTATTAGCAAATACGTGTTAGCCATACACGCAAATACACGAAGAGGCACAAGTGTTCAATTTGCTGATATAGCAGAGATGGATGTTGATACAAAAAGGCAGTTAATCGTACATTCACAGTGCTTTGAGCTCCTTTTATATCTTCAGCCTAAGGAGTTGGGATAAAATGGTTATTATCCTACTGTCCCTGTCCCTCAGACTCTGTGTTCAGCCAAAGGTCTGAACAGAGCCTACATATCTAAGTATGTTGGGTCTACAAGTGCAATTGGGGACCCTATCTTTTGCATGGTTCCTCAGTGCATGGAGAGATCCTATGCATATACAGTTTGTGTATACTGTATTTACACCCGCAGATAAAATATAAAAGCAGAGAGCATAGATAGCAGGTATGATCCCTCTTCCCCTTCATGCATTCATTGAACATTTGACAAAGGCTTCTCTCTCAACCATATATAAAATACAGTGGGAGGCATCTTTTCCACATTTCCTAAGCAACGTTAAGGTTTGGGAAATGGACCTGGATAGATAGAGGCTGAAGGCATATATGGAAGCAAGTCCATTGTCTCTAAAATGTTAACATAAGGGATTCAGCTTTCAACATTACAGCTTTTCACAACAGCTGAACTAAAAACACATGACAAAAAGGGTTAAGAACTATTCTGGGGAAATAGATATGGAGGTGCAGGGGACCTACTTCCACCTATAGTGCAAATGTCCATTAGTGTAGTCTTTCTGGGAGATGGTGGTAGCATGTACTGGAAGCATTGTGGGTGTGTATATCCCTAGGTATATCCTGCTTCTCATTTTAAATGCTATGGATAAAAAGCAGTTGTATACCTTAGACAAATAATTAATTTTATTGTCATTGGTAGCTGCAAGGATGAAAGATGCAAGGCTATGGTATAAAATCATTATCAGTGGCTCTTCTGGAGTAATCCTGCTATGGAAGAAAAACACCCATCAGATCCACTTATCCCAAAACAAAGCAAATTCAGCGGATTTCTCTCTGATCTCAACTCTCTTCATATAATTTTCTAGGGAGACTTCTGCAGCTTCCATCTAAATATGGATTTGTATATACACATGCAAGAGTTATAATCAAAGATGTTACAGATTATTCCCCTTCTATTTTTCACCTGGGAGTCTTCGCCTCGGTGTAATAATAAGTTTTGTAGTATCATTAAAATGTGAAAGTGTGCAAGGATTTTTAATTGACTTGAAGCTGTTATAAATTTTAAGATTATAAATTCTGTTGTTTGTTTTAAGATTATTTTATTTTTATTGATTTGTTAGAAATCTTGAAAATTATAAATAAAAAGATAAATAGCTATGAACAATGTTTATACATATAGAGAGAATTCACTAACAGACAGAAAACCTTGCAGTTTAAGAACGTACCTATAGCCAACAGATATTTCTATCAAACTTTAAAAAGTAGGGAAATCGGGCAGCTAAAATTGCAAAGTAAATCAAACATATTTAAAGTGACTATCTGAACTATATCAACTATTTTAATATTGTTGCTTCCTCCCTGCTAAAACAAGATCAGCACAGCACATGTCTTGTTTCTGTTATTTGGGGTGATTGCAGGTGTTGCCACCACTCAGCGTATGCTCAGAGGCACATGTTACCAAATTTTTCGAAGCCACACAGGAAGTGGATTGAACTGTGAAAGACCAACCCAAATTGTGTTTGCATTTTGACAAATTTGTAGGGCAGTGTTGCGCTGCAGCCAACTTAGAAGGGACAGGAAGGGGGGAGGCATGAGTTTCAGGCGCCTCCGCAGCCAGAAGAAGCAGAGTTGGGGATTGTTGTGTCTGAGCAGGATTGTGCGGGAGGGGGGCAGCCTGCTCTCCAGCCAGTTCCCACGAGTAACGCCCTTTCCGAGGAGCCGAGCGCACCGCCCCCAGTTGATGCAGAGGGCTTGTGGGGGGAAGCTTCAGAGACAGTGCCAGCTCCTCCTTTACCAAGCAGTTCCCAGGAGGATTCCAATGTGGCACCGCCCCCTGACCTTGAGCCCGTTGCTCGGGAGCAGGTGTCTTCAAATGAGCCGTTGGATGCGCATCCCCTGTCTCCTCGTTCCCGTCGCCGCGAGAAACAGACAGGGCAAAGACAGGAATTACGAAGGAGTCAGAGATTACGTTCGAAAACATTTCCTATATAAGCCTGCCACTCCCAGTGGGGGGTTGTTGAGTCAACTTCCTTCACACGCTGCAGAGCATGTCTAGAGTATAGTTAGGGACTCTAGTGAGTTAGCGTAGGGTTTCCTATGAAGCGCAATGCCTTTGATGTATCCATTACTCTAATAAAATGAGATTTACTTGCACACACACTCCAGCCTCATTCTTTCGGCTCTGGACGGGACAGGCAGTACAATATCTCAGAGAGGAGGTCTCTCACTATAGCTGCCCAATTTCCCTGCTTTTTAAAGTTTGATAGAAATATCTGTTGGCTATAGGTACATTCTTAAACTGCAAGGTTTTTTCCCTATTAGTGAATTTCTCTATTCATGGAAGCAGGCAGGAGGGGGAGGAGGCTGACAGGTTTGATCATTTGTATGTTTATTGAGTTTAGTGGGATTTACACCTGTGCAGTCATGCTTAGGATAGGTAAAACTGACCATGAGGAGGGAGGCCTGGAGTGGGAAGGGGAGGAGGAAAAAGGAAGGGGAGGGGAGGAAGAAGGGAGGAGAAAGGGCGAGGAGAGGGGAAAGGCAGATTTGATCATTTGCATGCCTATTGAGTTCAGTGGGATATACTCCCATGCAATCATGGCTAGGATAGGTAAAACTAACCATGGGGGGGAGAGGAAGGGGGGAGTAGAGAAATGGAGGAAGGGGGAGAGGGGAGCAGAAGGAGGTGGAGGTGGAAGGAATTGAATTGAATTTTTTTGAATTGAAACTTTATTTTTACCCCGCCCTTTTTCCAAACTGGAACTCAGGGCAGCTTACAAATAGAACTACATGTAGTTAAAAACATAGAAAAACATACAATTAAAATACAATTAAGCTATGCACAACCTTAAAACCGTAAAAGACACTTAAAAATCTAAAAACAATTTAAAATAATGCAAATAATAATATAAAACAATAAAACAAGCCTTGTAAAGCCCAATCCTAAACACCTTCTATCCCAAAAGCCTGTCGGAATAAAAAAGTCTTTACTTGCCAACTGAAGGATGGCAGGGAGGGGGCCATTCGTGCCTCCCTAGGAAGGGAATTCCAGAACCTAGGAGCAGCCACCGAGAAGGCCCTATCTCGCGTCCCCACCAATCGCACTTGCGAGGGTGTTGGGACTGACAGAAGGGCCTCTCCTGAAGATCTCAGGGCCCGGGCAGGCTCATAAAGGGAGATACGGTCTGACAAATAGCCTGGACCTGGGCCGTATAGGGCTTTAAATGTCGAAACCAGCACTTTGAATTGTGACCAGAAACAAACTGGCAGCCAGTGGAGCTGTTGTAACAAGGGAGTTGTATGGTCCCTGTAACCAGCCCCTGTTAATACTCTGCAGCTCTTTGTACCAGTTTAAGTTTCTGAACAGTCTTCAAAGGCAGCCCCACGTAGAGCGCGTTACAGTAGTCTAAACGGGATGTAACTAAGGCATCCATCACCATAGTCAAATCAGGCATTTCCAGGAATGGTAGTCTTAACTGGGCAAAGGCACTCCTGGCCACGGCCGAGACCTGGGCCTCCAAGTTCAGAGCTGAGTCCAGGAGCACACCCAAACTGCAAACCTGTGTCTTCAGGGGGAGTGTAACCCCATCCAGCACAGGCTGAATCCCTATTCCCTGATCTGCCCTTCGACTGACCAGGAGCACCTCTGTCTTGTCTGGATTTAGTTTCAATTTGTCCGCCCTCATCCAGTCCATCACTGATGCCAGGCACTGGTTCAGGACCAGGACAGCTTCCTTGGCCTTAGGTGGAAAGGAGAAATAGAGTTGGGTGTCATCCGCGTACTGATGGCACCGAACCCCAAACCCCCGGACAACCTCTCTCAGCGGTTTCATATAGATGTTAAATAACATGGGGGGCAAAACTGAACCCTGAGGGACCCCATAGGTCAACGGCCAAGGAATCGAACAGGAGTCCCTCAGCACCACCTTCTGAGTTCGTCCCTCCAGAAAGGAATGCATCCATCATAACACGGTGCCCCCAAGTCCCATCCCAGCAAGGCGGTCCAGAAGGATACCATGGTCGATGGTATCGAAAGCCACTGAGAGGTCCAGTAGAACTAACAGGGACACACTCCCCCTGTCCAGGAGGGGATTGGAAGGGGAGGGAGAAGGGGTGAAAGAAGGGGGAGGGAAGGGGCAAAAGGGAGGTGATGGGACAGAGGAGGAGGGGAGGGCAGGTTTGATCATTTGCATCCTTATTGAGTTCTATTGGATTTACTCCCATGCAATCATGCTTAGGATAGGTAAAACTGAACATGGGGGAGGGGGATGAGGGGGAAGGAGGTGATGGGAAGGGGGAGGGGGATGAAGGGGAAGGAGGTGATGGGAAAGGGAAGGGGTGTTGTGCCCCAGTTGAAGGGAGAGTTAGATCAGGGAGAGGAGTCAATTGAGGATGAGGCTCCTTGGGGAGCTGAAGGAAGGGAGATTAGTGGGGAGGATTCTGGCAGCCCTCAAACCCCCATGCCTGGCACTTCCACCAAGGCAGTTCTTGCCCCACCTGTGAGTCCAGCACCTGAGCAGTTGGGAAGCGACTCTCCAGTCATGCTAACTACTCCCGTGCAGGAATCCCCACCAGACACTTCAAACACTTCCCAGCCAATCAGCATCCAGCTTCCAGGGGCCATGCTGCCACCTAGTGAAGCCCTGCTGTCGGATGGGACATCTGAGACTTGCCCCCACCTTGCCCCGCTCGAGAAGAGAGACTTTCAAAGGGTGAAACTCAGGTGGAGCCGCCACTTATGCACAAAACCCTTCCCTACTTAAGCCAGTGTCCTCCAAGGCACAGGTGCTGCGTTAACTCTCCCCAAACGCTGCAGAGACTGCTTAGTTAGGATAGTTAGAGAAAGTAGTGAGTCAGAGTAGATAGGTATATGAAGCACACTGCTTTGGATGTAACCATAACTTTAATAAAAAAAGAAAAAGACATCACCTTGCCGCAGTCTGAATCCTTTGTCTCTGGGCAGGACAAGGGAGGAGTGGAGGAAGGGGGAGGGAAGGGGCAAGAGGGATTAGATAGGAGGGAGGAGGAGAGGAGGGCAGGTTTGATCATTTGCATGCTTTTTGAGTTCAGTGGGATTTACTCCTGTGCAACCATGCTTAGGATAGGTGAAACTGACCTGGGGGAGGGGCAAGGAGGGGGGAGGGAGGAAAGGGAAGGGAGGGGAGGAGATTGGATGGGCGGGCACTAGGTAGAGGGAAAGCCCCTTTCCAAAGGGAAAACATTGTGAACAGTATCATTCTTTTTCAGCGTTTCCCTCACCTTTTCATTCTACAGAAGGCACATGTAGTCTCCCAACCAAATTTAAACCAAAGCTGTCCCTGGCCACATCCACACCAGGCCTTTATTTCCCTTTAGTCATGGCTTCTGCCAAAGAATCCTGGGAAGTGTAGTTAGTGAAGGGTGCTGAGAGTTACTAGGAGATGCCCTGTTCCCCTCACAGAGCTTCAGTCAGAGCAGTTGACTCTTAAACCACTCTGGCCACTGGAGCTCTGTCAGGGGAATAAGAGTGTCCTCTCAGCACCCTTCTCAAACTACACTTCACAGGATTTTTTGGGGGAAGCCATGACTGTCTCAAGTGAAATAAAGGTCTGGTGTGGGTGTGGCCCCCTGATTAGGCAAGTGAAGCAGCTGGGAGTCTGGCTTTTAGAATTCTGACAGTTGGTTCTTACTGAGCATGCCCAACATTATCATTGAGTTGAATGCAAACATTCCTTAATTAGTTAAAAATCAGCTAGGCATTTTTTAAAAACTTTTAAACTGCAGAAGATGAAGGTCAGAGTATGGGGCAACGTCAATAACAGGATTACAGATACTCAGTAAACATGGCTGATTTTTAATGAATTTCAACAAATTCTGAGAACTCTGACAGAAAAAAGTCCCAAAGGGGTCTAGTTTTTTCTCTCTCTCTTTTTACACTTTGAACTCACGATTCTCTCTGACTGTTTTGTCTATTGCCATGAAAATTTAGAGGGTTGTTAAGCAAGCTTTTCTGATTTCAGGACTATAAGTTTTGAAAGGTTTTGTTTTGAAATGAGCTTATGGGAAGCATCAGAATGACACGGGGGTATTTTCAATTTAACATTGCGGAATGTGAAAAATCCACGCTGACTATAATATACAACCACTCTTGTGGCTGTATAATTACAGGACCCCAGCATTCTTAGCCTCCTCATTTCTCAAAGGCTTCACAACTGGGAACAAGAAACAAAGTCTTAATCCTTTTATCAGCAAGGCTCTTGTCTTCTTTTTAGCAGTTGTGTGGATTTTCACTTTTTTTGTTGTCAGTGTCCAAAAGAGATGGCTGAGAAATTAGATTCAGTTCACATTTCAAGCCAAATTCACACTTTCCAAAACCATATGAGAACTGAAACACAGCCATCCTTGGAAATTCACACTTCTTTGAATTTTGCAATGAAGTTTGCCAAGCAATGTTTACAAAAATGCATATGTTAGAGGAAATTGTGCATAGAAATGAATATGAGTGAAAATAGCATACAAAATGCATTATATGATGAGAAATTGCTTGCAAAAATATGTACACTAGTTCAAAGTCAAAGTCAAAGTAATGTTTATTGTGCTAGCCATAAGCCATGACAAATACTGTACAAAACTTTAATATTGAATATAAACAAAGACATAGAAAATATACATAATAAAAATTAACAAGCAGAGTCTCCCTGGCAGTTAATTGCTATGTAGTCTAATTCTTTTTTTCTGATCTTTTTTGCCGCAAGGGCAAAAAGAGCCACCTTGTGGGTCACGTAGCTGTTAACATCACTCAGGAGATATAAGGTCTCCTCCAGGGAGTTCCCATTTCCCTGGGACAACAAAGGTTTAATAAATCTCTCTCTTGGATGATCGTAAAGAGGGCATCTTAACATGTAATGCACAATATCCTCCACCTCTCCTAGATCACAAATACACAGTCTTCTTTCAAATGGCACTTTCTGATAACGACCATCCAGTACCGCTGTAGGCATAACTTGGAACCGAAGTTCCATGAAAGCAATTCTTAAGGGGGCTAGCCTTAATTTAGTCAGATAACAAGCTCTAAAATGTTCTGTTTTCACTAATGCAAAATAAGTAGAAAATCTGGATTTTTTGATTAGACACAGATCTCTTTTAGCGTCTATCCAAAGGAGCCAGTCCCTTAGGTGTCTTTTTTCTATGTCCACGAGATATTTTAGCTCGGGAAGATGGTAGCTATTTAAGAGGTTATGGGACATTAACTTCCAGTTATGGTTATTTTCTAACTCCTTATAACACAAAGTTGGTAAACGTTCCGTTATCAAAGAAGCAATTCGCTTGAAATAATTCAAGCGGAGCCACACAGCTTTTATCTTTATAGATGGCCAGCCAGTTTCTGTTCTCAAGAAAGCTGCAGGTGTTCCTGGGGGTAAGGAGTATAGTTTTCTAAAGAATTTATTCTGCACTATTTCCAGGGTTGTGATCACATTCGTATCTGCTCCCCATACCTCTACCCCATAGAGCATTTGTGTGACTACTTTACTGCCGAAGATCTTTAAGGCAGGTTCGATCAATTGTCCACCCTTATTATAATAAAATTTCATTAAGGCTCCAATTGTTCTCTCTGCTTTCAGCTTAATCATCTCACTATGCCGTTTCCACGAAAGGGACTCGCTGAAAACTATCCCTAAATATCTGAATGAGCGAACTTGTTCTAAGACCTGTTGATCCAAACACCATTTATACCTTGGATTACGTTTGCCAAAGACCATAATTTTAGACTTAGAGTAGTTTATCAATAGATTCTCATTTTTACAGTAAGTGCTGAATGAGTCAAGGAGGTTTTTAAGGCCCAAACGAGAAAGAGAAATAAGTACCAAGTCATCTGCATACATTAAAATAAAAATCTTTCTATTGCTAATTGCTGGTGCAGGCGAATCTACTCGAGCTAACCATGGGACCAGATCATTGATATAAATATTAAAAAGAGTGGGAGCCAAAATGCATCCCTGCTTCACCCCTCGTGTAGTTTTCAAAGCTTCAGTTAATGCACCCTTTAAGCCAATTCTGATCCTCAGTTCTGTGTTGCTATACAACTCTTGAATCAACTGTAAAAGTCTACGATCCATCTCAATGCTTTGTAATTTCTCCCATAGTCTGGATCTGTTGATTGAGTCAAAAGCTGCAGTGAGGTCAATAAAGGCAGCATACAGATGTCTTCTGTTCTTAGTGTATTTCGCTATAATATGATTTAAGACAAAGCATTGGTCAATCGTGCTGTAACCTCTTCTAAACCCTGCTTGTTCTTCCTGGATAATCAAATTATCTTGCAGCCAATCAGTTAGTTTTTGCAGTAAATATCGAGCATATATTTTTGAGGGGATGTCTAACAAACTGATTGGACGATAGTTTTGTGGGTCATTTCTATCCCCTTTTTTATAGATTGGAAATATTATGCTTGTTTTCCATCCGAGAGGCATTTGACCAGAGCTGTTGATTGTGGTGAATAATCCAACCAGGATGGGTATCCACCAGTCTACATTTTCTGTAAAGAGTTCTGGGGGAAGCATATCTTCTCCTGGTGCTTTTTTAGTTTTCAAGGATGCAATAAGCGTCTTTATCTCATGTGTAGTTACTGGATGCCACTCAGGTAAGTTATCAAAGTTTTTAGATATCTCAATCTCTGCACTATCATTAGGTTGACCACCAAATAAGTTAGTAAAGTGCTTAATCCAGGAAGAAGCAGGGACTGCAGCCTCCGAGGTAGATCTTATTTCCTTTAATCCTCGTGCAACCAGCTCCCAGAATTTACCTTCATTGTGTTCCCTTACTGTTTGTTCCAATTCTTGCCACTGAGTTTTTATATATACCCCTTTCTTATTTTTAAGTAAACTTTTATATTCCGTCCTACATTTAATTAACTCTTCCGTTTTCTCTTTTGAAGGTTTCTTACAGGATTCTCTGATTTTTTTTTTTAATACTTTCTTAGCCTTCTTACACTCTGCATCAAACCAGCCGTGTTGGAATATCTGTTTACTTTTATCTTTAGTTGTTATTAAACAAGGTCTAAGTTCAGTAACTATTTGCTGGAAAATATCTATATGATTCGCTGAGTTATCCCCAAATTGTTGTCGCCTGCTCATCAGAAAATTGTTTTGTAGTTTTTGCTGGATGTTACTACTTAATTTGTTAGACCATTTCAGTCTCCTTTCGCCCAGCATTTCCCCGGTAAGATTAGTTGTATCTGTTATTGGCATCCGTTCCAACAAGGGATTTAAAGTCACCACTAAGGGGAGATGATCGCTTTCTGTTCTTCCAAGAATTTCAAAAGCACTTACTAAAGGGAAAAGTGAGACTGAAACCATTATATGATCGATAACACTGGCACCCAAATTGCTCAGATAGGTATAATAACCTTCAGTTATGTCCAGTGGACTCCCATGCAGCGAATATAAATTTTGATGGTATATAAATTCTAAGAATTTAAGACCTTGTTGATTGTATTTGCTGTCCATCGAGGTGTGGGGAGTTAGAAAGATCTCTTCCAGATCTAAACCGAAGGGATGAAAGAAACCTTCTGAAATTGCCCCAATTCGGGCATTAAAATCCCCGCAGATTAGAATATATGCTTGCAGGAACTTCTGATCTATCTGTTCCAGTAAAGATACTAAATCCTTCCATATCTTGGTAACGGTTACAGGGTTGTTAGACGGTGGAAAATATGTGTTTATGCAGAAGAAGGGGACTCCAGTCTCTGTTTTTAATTGTACTGGAAGAAGATAGTTGTTTTGAGATTCCAATTTAACCAACTGGGATTCTTCGATTAATTCCAGCGATAAGAAGGACACCAGTCCACCACTACCTCTGCCCTTCTTGAATTTCTTTGTGGCTGGTAGATAGAATGATTTGTAACCCCGCAGCAGTGGAGAATTGAGTTCATTAGTCCAAGTCTCCTGTAAGCAGACTATATCATATAGTTGGAGCATCTCAATAAATTCTTTATCTGCCATCTTATTTTCCCAACCTGCCACGTTCCAGGAGATTATCTTTAACCCTTTATATTTTGTATCAAGTCATTTAGAATAGTCCAAAGAGGTTTTAGGAGAGTAATCTCTGGGCTTATTATTATCACCCTTGATCCAATATTTATCTTTAATATGGATCATGTGTTGTGTTCTCCAATTTTTCTGGTTGTGGGTTTGTGTTTGCAGCCTGATGTTATTTGGGTACGTTACAAATTTGGGGAGCTCGTATCTCTGATTCCTCCAGCCTCTATTTTCCCCAGTGTTATATTCCAGCCATCTTTTACTTCCAGTCTTTGGAATCCAAGTGGAAATATTATGATGCCCTTGAGAGGACTTGTTTGGTGTTCTTATGAGTTCAAATAGTAGCCCTCTGTTGGAAAACCTATGTAATAGGGACCAGAAATTGTACCCTAACTCCGAACTCCGAAATGTGAGCTCAATGCTTCCCAGTTGACCAAAAGAGGGTAGACATTTGCAAAAAACTCCTTTTCTTATATCAAGGGCTGTTCCCAATATAGATTGAATATCAGTTAGGAGTTCTTTCCACGAACTTAATCTCCCTCCTGATTTTCTCACTAACCAGTTGTGGATGATCACTTGAAAGTCATTCGGTATTCTTTCCTTTGATCTAATCCTTTTCTTGTAAAAAGGGTTGTATTTACTCCTTTTCCTTCTATTGTCTTTATAGTTGTATTTTAGGGGATGTGATGATTCACTGAGTTCCTCGGTTGCCTCCCATCTACGTTGCTGAACCATACGGGGAGACTGTTGGTGAGACTTGACTGAACCATCTTCTTCTGATGGAGTTTTCAGGGTTTGCTTAAAAATATTAGGTGGGCAACTCATGTTTTCCACTATCAGTGGAGTAGAGGCCTTGTCTGAATATTTATCAATTATTAAAAGTCTTGGGTCGGAGGGTGTGAGATTTAAAATGGAAACATCGTTATTGCTGAGAGCTTGCTCTTGGTTACCAACATAAGGGAATGTCTCTGAGTGCTTGTTCCAGTCTTCAAGTATATCTTTTAGTTGTTGAGTTGTTGTGTTTTGGTCGAAATCCTCCTTATGCCGAATATCTCTAACTGCTTGTTCTTTCTGTGGCACGGTGTCCTCCAAACCTTGAATAGTAAAATTTGTCTGAGGGGCTATCGTCAAAATTCCCAACTCTACAAGGGCAACTAAAGTTCCAATGGTAGCTTTCAGGCCAGAGACTTCCTGCTGCAGTTTATCCATGTTATGAAAAATTTTTTCCGTTGTCTGCTTGGTTAAAAAACATTGATCTCTTAAAATTTCCCATGAGGAAGGAGTTTCTTCCTCGTTTTCTCCCAAAACTAAATTGCCTGAGTTTTCCTTTAAAGAATCTAGAGTTTCTTTGCTTACTGTAAGTTGTGTTTGTCTACAAAATTGGAAAGTGTCTTCTCTCAAATCAGGATCAGTGGACCAGTTTGTTGGACTTTCGTTATAGGAATGCTTGTCTGAGTTTCTTCTATCTTCTAGATGATCTCCTGTCTCAGTTATAAAACTGGTGCTGTCAAAGAGACCCAGACTCTCCATAGGTGTTAATTCTGGAGTTCTTTGGTCCAACTGCTGCTCTTTTACTTTTGCTGTAGGTTTATTACTTTTAATTATCCCACAATAGTCTAATATTGATTTTTGGATTAGATTAGGAGTTGAGCTGTTAATTATAGTACTACGGCTTTGAGCACGCGTGGTCACCATTTTGTACCCGTCAGGTGAATTTCAAAGAGTGAAATATGCTTAAACAGCACTAATTTCTCTTCACCTCCTAGCACTCTGTTCTGATTTCAATAAAAGATACTTTGGCAGCTGCAATGTTAAAGAAAGGAGTCAAGGCTTTTGTAGGAGTGAGAGACTAATTAGTTTGTAATATGCAAGGGGGGTCGTGACGTCAAAGCTGTTAAAGGTCCATGTAGAATTACTCCTTCCAACTCACAAAAATGTTTCTACCCCTTATGTAGTTTATAGTTCAGGTTTGCTTCTGCTCTCGTGCTCCTACGAGTAAGAATTCAGTTTAGTGTTTTAGAACTCTTCTCTCTCCGTTGAAATTGCAGCTACATTGATGTTTATATTAATTAAGTGAGGTGCCGAGCCGATGGGAAAAAGATAATAGAGAGTACCTGTGTATGTACGCTGGAATTACGTCTATTCCACTACAGAGATGTACTTGAAAAGAAACTGGAGCTTCCTTGCTTCCTTGCGATACAATAAAGAAGCAGTCGATGTTTTCAGCTTGCTGTTCCTGTGTGTTCCCCTCCTCCAGGTCTCAACATAAACTGCTTTGTAGCTTATCTCTCCGGTTTCTCACTTTTCCTTTCAGATGTTTTCAAAAGCCCAGGGAAGATAGAGGAGTTGTCTTACTCCTATATTGAGTCCGTTCACTCGTAATCTTCATGTACACTAGTTAAAACTGCCTTCAAAAATATGTTTATTAGGAGAAATTTACACTAAAATGGTGGAGAATTTTCATGAGGATTTTTTTTTTTAATCGCAAATTGCTGCAGAAATGTGGAAAACTGAATTTAAGACTGGAACAATGAGAAACTGAGAATCAAAACTGGCAGATCTTTCCATCCCTAGTGTCCAGTTTGTTTGGAATCTGGTGGTTTTAATGACATAATAATCCCTTAATTCTTTTGTTGTATTGCTCTGTTTCCCTTTCAGACTCTTCCCCCCCTCCCATTCCTCTCTCTCTCTCTCTCTCTCTCTCTCTCTCTCTCTCTCTCTCTCTCTCTCTCTTCTCACTCACCTGGTGATGGCAAATTTTCTCTGCTCTACATTTTTCTGCCTCAGCTTTCTCTCTAGGTTTCCCCCCACCTCTGTATCTGATGCTTCACATTTAGCAGCTGGTGCTACTGTAACCATGACAACGACAATGGCACAATATTAGCAAGAGGATTCAACATCATAGTGAGGATTCCAGCTTTTTAAAAAAAAAAAAAAAAAAAAAAACTCAGATAAAAACACAGATTATCAATAGTTATAATTTTATATATCTGCAGCTCTCACTGTATGTTTAATTAAAAATGGAAGTGGGTGCCTGGGATGGGGTGGAGGTGGAAAATACACCATTCACAGATTTCTGCCTGTGTGGCAAAAATGCCTCACTCCCCACCTCCACCAGACTCCAGACAGCATCAATTTCTGTCAAAAAGAACTTGCTGATACCACCAAAGTCCTCATCTGCATCTCTGTCCCTGCCAAAATCAGCACACAGATGTCTGAGTAGTTACTCATGATTGGCTTGCTGTTAAAATGGAGTGGAAGAATGAAGCTTGGAAGTGATGGATCCCTGCACTTAATGCCAGACACAGCATTCAGAGGATTCAGAGGCAACATGCAAAGGCTCTCTATGACCTCCTTCCACCATCTCATCGCATTGGCAACCCAGACAAGGTATCTCTTCATAAAGTTGCTTTATCAACTCAGAGAGGTCACCATACACAGTTCGTTCTGCTCCTTGAATAAGTTAACAGGGTTATAAAAAGGCAGAAGAAGTGAGCTTGGTTTTGGCTTTCAGTGGCAGCAGAAGCAAACCTAGTCCCTTTTAAATCAGAGAATGGAGGCCATCTGAGTCCCTTACTAACCTTGCGCAGCTGCTGAATGGAAAGATTACAGGACTGGCTGCTTGACGGGAGTGAGATAGTGTAAAGATTAAAGGAGTGTAGATTCCCCCCACCATGCACATGTCCCCCCCACTCTTTATTCATTAGCTATAGCCCTTATAGATCTGTGCTGAGCCAATTCTATTAAATTGTTTACACTTTGTAAATGAAGCTATCCCCCGGGAACAGGGTCTGCAGCAATTTCCATCAGCCTGCACCATGTGTGATCCCCCAAATTAAACACAAAACAGCAGGCACGTCTTGTGGCCCACGAGGGACTTGACAAGCTCCTTGAGTTTGTAGTTTGGGGTAGGCAGCAGAACAAGCAGATTCATCAGTCCCATAGTGGGCTTCCTCCATATGTGGTTGGTGGGATGGATCTGGTACAGTGAGTCACAGCTGTGCAGGCCTGACCCACACTTACCCCCCAACATTCTTCAACTCCTACCAAATCAGATTCCATTTTCTATTCCATATAGAAGACACAGTGAAACTCCTTCCCACCTTTACCCTTGTAACATGGGCTTTGTATCTTTTGTTCTCTAGTTTTCCCTAGCAGAGAAGTGCTGAATCACTGCCTGACCGCGATAATGGACTGGATGAGAGCTAATAAACTGAGACTCAATCCAGACAAGACTGAGACACTGTTGGTGAATGCCTTCCCTGCCCAGATGGTGGATGCTTACCCTGTTCTAGATGGGGTTACACTCCCCTTGAAGGAACAGGTTCGTAGTCTTGGGGTTCTTTTCGATCCTTCCTTGTCTCTGGAGGCGCAAGTGGCCACGGTGGCAAGGAATGCATTCTACCACCTTCAGTTGGTAGCCCAGCTACGCCCCTATCTGGACAGGGATGACGTCGCCTCAGTTGTTCATGCTCTGGTAACTTCTAGGTTGGATTACTGTAATGCGTTCTACGTAGGGCTGCCCTTGAAGACAGTTCGGAAGCTTCAGCTAGTGCAAAACGCAGCAGCCAGACTGCTGACGAGGACCAGCCGGTCAGCGCATATAACACCTGTTCTGGCCCGTTTGCACTGGCTACCTATTTGCTTCTGAGCCAGATTCAAAGTGCTGGTTTTGACCTATAAAGCCTTACACGGCATGGGACCGCAGTATCTTGTGGAACGCCTCTCCCGCTATGAACCGACCCGGTCACTTCGCTCAGCGTCTAAGGCCCTCCTCCGGGTACCAACCCATCGGGAAGCCCGGAGGACAGTTACTCAATCTAGGGCCTTTTCTGTAGTGGCCCCCGAATTGTGGAACAGCCTCCCCGAAGAAGTACGCCTGGCGCCGACGCTTCTATCTTTTCGGCGCCAGGTTAAGACCTGGCTATGCTCCCAGGCATTTTAATGTGTTTCATGTTACAATTTTAAATCTCTTTGTTTCAGTTTATTTATTGTGATATTTTGTATTTCTGTATTTTTAATCTTTTGTACACCGCCCAGAGAGCTATTCGCTATGGGCGGTTTAAAAATGAAATAAAATAAATAAATAAATAAAATACATAAAGTACAGAAGAGGTTCTGTCTGGC
Organism: Rhineura floridana; assembly: GCF_030035675.1. Classification (NCBI taxonomy): domain Eukaryota; kingdom Metazoa; phylum Chordata; class Lepidosauria; order Squamata; family Rhineuridae; genus Rhineura; species Rhineura floridana. The sequence continues at coordinate 92,399,052 of NC_084484.1, read as the reverse complement.
ACGGAGAGGGAGAAATCCAGCAGTAGCCCATTTCCTAACTTCCAAAAGGTATCAAACCATCTCCCTGACAGACGTCACTGACTTGTTAGGACTGGCTGGACACCGGCAGTCAAGACCTACCTGGGTCACAAACTCTAAAAGATGGCTGTTGCCACACAGTCCTTGATCTCTCAATATCCTGCAGTGGTCTGCAACAACCTGCAACCTGACCATCTACACTGCTATGTTACATGAAAAAAGACTAGAAGCCTGTCTGTAAGTAACTGTTAGACTCAGGATAGACAGTCTGCAGGGGAAGAATTACAGAAGACCCCACTTGACAGTGAGCGAGAAGCTGAAGCTCAGTCAAGCAGAGGAAATGAAACCACACCCCACAATAAGAAGAAGAGAAGAGTAGTAGAGAAAATTCAGGCTGCTCTGCTCAGGGTTGAGGGTCCTCAGCAACTCCTCCTGGGCCCTCCTAGCCTGAAGACATAGCTCTCCAACTTCCTCAGGCTCAGAAGGTGAGCCACCAATAACTTTCCTGCCCTATATGCAGCATAGAATTTACTGCCTGCAGAATTGGATTAAGGCCCCTTAAGTCAGCTCTGGGTTGAGACATCCTCATCCTGATATTGTATTTTGGATTTTATATTGTTAGCCACTTTGGAAAGCATACAATGCCCAGGGTCCTAATCTTCTTAAGGATGCCTTTGACTTGACTTTGCCCAATCTGACTTTGTCTGTACTTGCCTTGACCTTGTCTGACCTGACAACCTTAGATTAGAAGATACTTTGTTCATCGCTTCCACCTCCCCTGTGCACCCAAAGAACAAGATAACCTGAGTCCACAGTAGTTTTGTTTTTAACCACACATTTAAAAACCTCAAAAAGTCTCAAAATCTGGTCTCCTAAGACCAAATGCTTAGTTGCGTGTAGTTTAGAAATTTCGTTGTAATACAAATGTATTTGTGTGTGGGAATAGTGGCTGCTGTACAGATAAAGTGTTCTTAATGCTTCCCCCCGCCCCGGCTGTTTTCTTATTAAAAACCAGCTACAAGCTGTTTCTCCCACCCTTACAGCATCATGTACAGTGTGGGTCTCAGTTGCAAAGAGACTGTCATTTTTAGGGCAGGCAAATACTTCTACTAAATAAATAAACAAACACAAAGAAGGTTCAAAGCTGAACTTTGGTTGAATCCAAGTCCAACCCCCAGCTCAATGCAGGAATCCAAAGCAAAGCATTCCCGACAGATGCCTGTCCAGCTGCCTCTTGAAGGCCTCCAGTGTCGGAGAGCCCACTACCTCTCTAGGTAATTGGTTCCATTGTTGTATGGTTCTAACAGTTAGGAAGTTTTTCCTAATGTTCAGTCAAAATCTGGCTTCCTGCAACTTGAGCCCATTATTCCGTGTCCTGCACTCTGGGACGATCGAGAAGAGATCCCGGCCCTCCTCTATGTGACAACCTTTCATGTACTTGAAGAGTGCTATCATATCTCCCCTCAGTCTTCTCTTCTCCAGGCTAAATATGCCCAATTCTTTCAGTCTCTCCTCATAGGACTTTGTTTCCAGTCCCCTGATCATCCTTGTTGACCTCCTCTGAACCTGTTCCAGTTTGTTGGCATCCTTCTTGAACTGCAGAGACCACAACTGGACGCAGTACTCAAGATGAGGCCTAACCAGTGCTGAATAGAGGGGAACTAATACTTCACGCGATTTGGAAACTATACTTCTGTTAATGCAGCCTAAAATAGCATTTGCCTTTTTTGCAGCCACATTGCACTGTTGGCTCATATTCAGCTTGTGATCAACGACAATTCCAAGATCCTTCTCACATGTCGTATTGCTGAGCCAAGTATCCCCAATCTTATAACTGTGCATTTAGTTTCTTTTTCCTAGGTGTAGAACTTTGCATTTATCCTTGGTGAATTTCATTCTGTTGTTTTCAGTCCAACGCTCCAGCCTATCAAGGTCCCTTTGAATTTTGTTTCTGTGTTCCACGGTATGCTTTGTGTATCTAAAAATTCAGAATAGTTTTGAAAGTCATAATTACTAAAAGCTTTGGACATTACAGAAACATGGGAAACCGCAAGTCCAAGTCAATTGTGCTTCCAATTCCTTCTCCACCCCCGCCACTTGCTCTAAACTTTCATAAATATATGCTTGGTGCAGGGGAAATTTGAGCTATTTTGAGGCATCAAGAGAAAAAGCGGAGGGCTGGGCAGCATTGTCAAAGAGGAAGAAAGCACATAGGAGGTATCATATTTATCCGAACCTTCTTTATCTGTAGTTCCCCAAACCATTTACAAAGTAGTTACCCAAACTGGTGGAAAAATCTTCCAGAGAATTCTGGAAACCAACAACATTCATGGGTTTCACAGCATCCATGAGGGTTATCGGCCTGTCCATTGGTATCTGATACCACACAGTTGGCTGGTCATATACTTGGTTTTATGTTTTATACTGGACATGATTTAAACAAGAAAGGGCTAGGGAGGGGCCTTTAGCATAGACAGATTATTATCTGAGGTTTAGAGTTACGTTAGGCTTGGAAGTCAACAGGGATGCATTAGGATGGTCCGCTTATGGATCTTGATGTATCCATCTGGTTTTCTGAAAGCTCAAGGGGATTTTCTAGCTGATAGGACTGGCAGTTCTGCAGATGCTCTGGTCAATCTCTGGATTCAGTCAGAACATGACTGTTCTGACGAGAGTAACACATGCCTTAGTTACATCCTGGTTGGATTACTGCAACGCACTCTACGTGGGGCTGCCTTTGAAGACAGTTCGGAAGCTTAAACTGGTTCAACGTGCAGCAGTGAGAATGTTGACGGGAGCAGGCCTTTGAGCCCATACAACGCCTTTGTTACAACAACTCCACTGGCTGCCGCTTCGCTTCCGGACTCAATTCAAAGTGCTGGTGTTAACCTTTAAAGCCCTACACGGCTTGGGCCCTGTCTATTTGTCTGACCGGTTGTCTCGTTATGAACCTTCCCGTTCTTTGAGGTCCTCGGAAGAAATACTTCTTATGATCCCTCCAGTCTCACAAGTTCACTTGTCAGGAACCAGAAATAGGGCGTTCTCGGTTATAGCTTATAGTCTCTGGAATGCTTTACCGATTGAGGTTCGGTTGGCTCCTTCACTTGCGGCATTCCGCCGTCAGGTGAAGACGTTCCTTTTTCGGGTTGCATTTAACTATACGTAGAATAGGAATTTTAATAAATCATGGTAACGAGTATATAATTATTGTATTTTTTAACTGTATTCGATCTATGTAGATTTGGTATCTTATTGTTTTATTCTTTTTTATGTACTGGTTTTAGGTTGTTCGCCGCTCTGAGTTTCTGGGAAAAAAATAGAGCGGGCTAGAAATATTTTAAATAAATAAATAAATAAATAAATAATAAATAAGATAGAGATAAAGTTTCTAATTATTTACATTATCTCAAGCAACACTACTATGAATTTGGGAGCAAAAATTCAAGACTTCTTACAAATGCAGTAGCTAGAAAGCAAGCTCAATATCAGATCCTTTTTGTTCAAAATAGTAATGGGAAATTGACATATGATCCAGCAGATATGAACAAAGAATTTAAGGAGTTTTTTAATGAAGTTATATTCTTCTACATGGCCAAGGGTAGAGGAAATTATATCCTTTCCCAATGAAATACTGATTGAACTATTCTTTGATAATTTTAGGAATCTCTTAAATCAAGATATTCGTGAGGAGGTATTACAGTCATTCAAAAGTTGAAGTCTCAATAGTTCCCAGGTCCAGATGGCTTTGCAGGTGACCTTTATAAATGTTTGAAATCTACTTTTGTCCTCATCATGCAACTTTTTAATGGGATCCTAAGTGGTGGAAATATATCTGAATCCTGGCTGGAAGAAAGGACAGTTATACCAAAACTGGAAAGGAATCTGGAGTTGGTGGATTCAGATTGTCCGTTCTTGCTCCTTCACTGCAGTATTAGCGGCTAGATTTCAAAGTGCTTTAGCAGATGTTATGCATTCTGATCAAGCAGGGTTTGTTCCCAGTCAATAAATTTCAGAAGTTATACATAGGATCTTTAATACTTTTCACCATGCGAAACAACAAGGTAACCCCTGGCAATGATTATCTTTGATGTTTTTAAGGCTTTTGATTCATTGGAATGGCCCTATTTGAAGCAAGTTCTTCAGAAATATGGGGGGATGCTTTCCAATGGTGTCTATTTTAAACAGGTTTAGTCTAATTGTAGGCTATAAAATAAATTATTCTAAATCTAATTCATCATTTCTTAATATTGGTCCCCAGAAACAATTGGAGAGCCACCCCTTGTCAGGGATCAATATAACTTTGAAGTATTTAACTCCCTGGGGATCAATATTGCAAAAACAAACAAACCTTAATCCATCTTTATTGGCTTAATTATCCTCCACTAACTAAAAAAATTTAAAAAGATATTCCCTCAACTAAAATGAATATTTCTTTATTGGGAGGGTTGCTTCATTGAAAATGGTCGCCTGCCCAGGTTACTATTTTTATTTCAGGTGTTAACAATTCATCTCCGTTAATCATTGATTTTAAAGTGGCAGGAAATATTTAATATGTTAGCTTTAAAAAAATAACAGAACTAGACTTTCCTCCTCTTTTATTTGCTTGGTTGATTAATGGAGGATAGAGATTTCCCCACCTTCAATTTAATTTGATTCTTTCCAGCTGTGTCAATTGATTGCAATGCTTAGGATTGATACTTTGAAGCCTTGGGTCAGGACTGAGATGGGGGTGATGGGGAGAAGTGGAGCTTAGAGCTGTTTGCTTCTTCCCATCCCTTGTAATCTCTTAATGTATTTAGATAATTCTTTTTTGTATTGTACTCTTTGAATGTGGAAGCAGTGGAAAAAAGTTTCTCTCCTGCAATTCCCCAATTCCTCCCTACAGTATACTAACCTTCATTTTATTTTATGGATAGCAAGGTTTTGGGGAAGCTTGTAGAAAGTAAGAATTTACTGAGATTGGGAGATTATTTTCATCGTGGAAATCCCAGTTTGGAAGTGCAATTAAGAGAAAAATTAAAGGAATGCCCTATGACCTGGTTATTGACTCAAAAAACCTATGATTTGATTTCCAACAAAGCTTGCATGGATCGAGCATTCTGACCTCTTACAGCATTTGAAATACTGAGGGGGGGGTTGACACCCCCTACAAAGGTTTAGTGTCACGCATTCATTCCATTCTCCTGCACTTCGGCTTTAAGATAATAACGGGAATCTGATATGGGGGCAGAGATTGACCAACAGTTTTGGAACTGTATTAGGACCACCAGACCATTTGTCTCTGTTTCTGCTCACATTAGGGAACTCCCTTAATATTTTTCACTGTTGGCATTGTACTCCAGTCAGAATGATGTGTATTACTCTATCTACTAATTGCTTTTGTTGGAGAAGTTGTGGAGAATGAGGCATGTATTTCTGGTGGTCTTCCTCAATTGTGCAGAATTACTGGAAACAGGTTATTCATGAAATGGGGTCTATTCTGCAAGTTAGTCTTCCATATGATCTGCGGTTTTGTCTTTCTGTATTTCCTGAGCCAGCTGAGGAGTTATGACCACAGAATTTAATGATTTTTATGTCTATCACAGTTAGATTAGTGATATCTCCAAATTGAAAGGAAGCACATAATTTGAGCATAGAAGAATTTTAATAAACTTTTATTTATTGCAGTCTCAGAAAAATTAACACCTGAAAATACAAAGGGGCAAAACTGCCCCCCCTGGGATTTTGCTGCTATATGATTGCCATTTATTTCTTATATGTTAGATGAACCGTATAATGCTTATACCTAAACATTATGCATATATTTGGAATTGCTCATAATTTATTTTTCTATAGATATTTTCTCTCCCATTCTCCCTTTAATGGGATTTTGGTATCTCAATATTTTACTATTATGGAATAATTGCACAAATTTTTGTATAGTGGGAATTTTTTATTAATTAAATCCTGTACTGGTTTGCTGGTTATAACCTTGCCTTTGTTTGTCCTAATAATGATTATTCTTCTTATATTCTGCACACTTAATTTCCTAATAAAAAAGTTATTTTCTAGAAAGAAGAAGAAGTACATGGCCAAGATGGTTGATAGTCTTTCCCAGATATTATCTCAGACAGACCTGGAGCTAATGAAGTGGTCTACTGAGAAATTGGAAGCAAGGAAACAGGGTGACAGCTAGATCAATGATGAACAGAAATCTGCAATGAATTTGACCAAATATGGGCTAGAACTCATTTCAGTGACTACTCCACAGTGGTGTTGGCAGGAAAGAGATCTTGCTTCACCGCACTAGTGTCATCTCATGATGAACTGATAAATGTTTTGTGAGTGGTGAATCTAGTATATTTTACTTGATCAGGGAGGAAGTCCATTCTGATCAATTTGTGGTAAGTTTTGTAGATAAATTTGTCTGCGTCTGTTTTGTCTTAGATTCCATAATTGTGATTGTGATCAATAGTTTTTCATGGATTCCTTTTTAGTTATGCACTAAATTTAATATGTGGCATTAGAAGTAGACACGTTGATACAAAGCCCATAGACCATATCAGAAGATGCTGCAGCAAAAAGGGTTTTTATTTTTTAAAAAAAATTCTAGGAGTCATTGTCTCCAAGTCTTTGTTGGTGGGTGCTCCAAACATTAATAGGTTTTCTTTGAGAGAAAAAAAGAGATCATGGATGTCTAGAATGAATTTGACCTGCCTTGCTTGAAATCTGATGCTATTTATAGAACATGGAGTCCATGGATTATTCTTTCCTCATCCTGAGTGAGGATGCAATGCTTTAAGAAATGGCAGTTCTCTTGTGAATGCTTTAGAATTTGGGAACTGCTTATTTCAAATGTGGCAAATGGTCTGCAACTTTCTTTCACCTGAGATGTGTTTTGATATTGCAACAATTGAAGTTGAGTTCTGTGAAAAGTAATGTTCATTATTGCCTACCCTTATTCATCTTCAAACAAATAAGAAGAAAGTACTGTATGCCTTGAATATAAATACGGAGTAGAGAAGAGGAAATGTACCAACTTTTGAGAACAGCCAGGACCATCTGGTATCCTGTCTTCTTTGTCCTTCCTCTCCACTCACCAATTCATAATACAAAAGCCAGACAAGTACTTATGAAAAACATTATATACTACCATTTCTAAGTATGAATTCCATGCTCCACCTACTTCTTTCCCCCCCTCATTTTCTTTCAAGTTGCTGTGGAATTGCTTTTCATCCAATTTCTACAACATCTCTTGTGAGCAACATCACAATCCATTGCTTGTGAAGGGACGGGGATTGTTCACGGAGCCCATAGTAATAGATCTATCACTGTTACCCCATTAGCCATTCAACAGAAAGTGTTTCCTTCCCAACAAATGCTATAGATTTTGGTCATCCACTCACGGTGCTTACATAAATCTGTATTACGGTAAGCTAGTAAATCTCCATTACTGGAATTTTAAACCCTTTTCATGTGCTTCATTCAAGCGTTCATTAGTAATTGCCTGCATATCTCCCTATTGTTCAGTGGCATTTTAGGCTATTCCATTCTGAACATTAAAAGGCGCCTTTAACTGATTGTGTCTGTGTCTGTGTGTGTATTGGTGAATTTGCTTTTTTAAAATATGGCTTTAGATATGCAGAAGTCCAAGGAAGGTAAAATGGATGAATAGTGAACTTAGCTCTTTTTAAGTGAGTAACCTTTCTTCTAAGTCAATAAATAGATTCCTGAAATCCTTCTCTTGACAGTTCTGGGACTGCAGTCTAATATTAATGCCAGTGCTTGATGTAAAAGTGTAGTGGGGCAGAATTGCAGTCACAGCAGTGTAAATGTTTAATTTCAAGGAAGTAATTAGACTGACTCCAGTACAACTCCTTTGGAGTCACTGCACTGTCAATTAGTTCAAAGTTTAGTCTGTTGTCCCTTCTGCACAAACATCTCTCAATACATAACGGAGTCTCCTTTTAACACTTAAAAATAGCATTCTTTTAAAAAAATAACTTAATTTGTTGCTATTTCTCAAATGAATAGAACTGATAAATAAATAAAAGTTATTTTTTTAACACACAGCTTTTTAAAACAACAACTATACTGAGACCCTGCCTTTACAAGCAAGTGTAAATGAATCTTTAAAAAGAGAGATTTTGTACCATTTGCTGACAGGCAAGAAATCAGTATATTGTCAAGCAACACCAGTTGGAAGATTCTAAAGATGAGAGTTTTCAACTGAGATCATCTTTGCCTCTGGTGAGCTTGAGTGGAATGTTAGGTTGTTTACAAGGTATATCTTCTGCATATCTAATATGTTCCAGTGCACACCTGTTTATCTAGCTTTTCAATTGTGAGGCCTTTGTGTGAGATCCTACAGTTCCTATGGATACAACTTTAGAAGTAACAGCAACAGCATGGAAAACTTTTTATTTTAAGTTCATCCCTTGGTGCTGCTGCAGTGTTTTTATAGGTTTTATGGGTGAGACCAATTGTGTGGGTGCTTGCCATCTGATTATTGCCCATGTCCTTCCCAGCCGTCCTGTAGGAAGGAATAAGAGAGTGAGGAAAGCAGGCAAGGACATCAGAGCAACCCTGTAGTGACCCTTCCTTGTTAGGTGGGGCATTTTTTTAGGGGGGAGGCGCAAAGCACCAGCCAATCCCCCCTCCCACTCACTGGTGGAGAGGATGCGAAGGCCAGGCCAGGGGAAGGAAAAGGCAGTGACCTTCCCTTCACTCCTCCTCCATGCAGAGAATATGTTAACTTACATACTGGGCTATGTAAAGGTTAAGAGAACAGAAAATTTAGTATGAACACCAGGAATTAAATGACTGGCATTTTATTTTTGTTTCATAATAAAAAAGGATTTTAAGGATACAGTGAACATGGGGATGCTCAAAAGTTTAACTCCTCCTTGAGGGCCCTTCCTTCTAGTCTTGTTCCTGAACTTTGGGTTTTTCTTCCTGTTGGAAAATAAAGGGGAAACTTTTTAAGTGGTTGCTATATAAAAACTAATTAAGCAATTGGAAACTAATTGCTGCCCTGAGCTCCTGCTGGGAGGAAGGGTGGGATATAAATCTAATAAATAAATAAATAAATTGTGGAAAGCAATTGGAATTTTTCTTATTGGTTGCTGGAGTGATTTTTCTGCCCAGAAACTCTGAAAAGGCCTCATGCTGAGCTGCACATTTTAGGTGAATCTGAAATTAGGCCTGAGTTACAGCATAGGTGGTCAGCCAGCTAAATGTAGTGTGCACAGAAGTTCTCTAGGACTGTTTTCATCCTTTGCCATCAAGTAGTCAAGAAAAAGAACAAAAAATAATCACTGTGATTGTAAGCATGGTGAGTACTTTAAAAGAGTAAAGTGAAAGCTAGGATAGCCACTTTTTCAGATCACTTAATTTTACTCTTTAGCAATAAGCACCAAATCTTGCTCTATTATTCATAAAAATTAAAGAATAAACAAATCTTTTTACTGCAGGCAAATACACATGCTTCTTTATTCCTGGCTGGGAAGAGAACACAGCTGTAACTGAAAAGCAGAGCAAAAGAAAGTTCAAAGTCTGGCTCATAATTTTATTTATTATTTATTACATTTATAAACCACCCCATAGCTGAAGCTGTCTGGGCAGTTTACAACAATTAAAACATTAAAAACAAATATACAAATTTTAAAACACAATTTTAAAAAAACAATTTAAAAACACATGCTAAAATGCCTGGGAGAAGAGGAAAGTCTTGATCTGGTGCCAAAAAGATAACAGTGTTGGCACCAGGTGCACCTCGTCACAAAACTCATTCCATAATTTGGGGGCCACCACTAAGAAGGCCCTCTCCCTTATTGCCAGACTCCCAGCTTCCCTTGGAGTAGGCACCCAGAGGAGGGCCTTGGATGTTGAGCATAGTGTACGGGTGGGTTCGTGTTGGGAGAGGCATTCCATCAGGTATTGTGGTCCCTAGCCATGTAAGGTTTTATAGGTTAAAACCAGCACCTTGAATCAAGCTCGGAAACATACAGGTAGTCAATTCAAGTGGGCCAGAATCGGTTTTATATGTTCGAACCGTCTGGTTCCTGTTACCAATCTGGCTGCTGCATTTTGTACAAGCAGCAGTTTCTGAACCGTCTTCAAAGGCATATACAATACAATATTGAAAGCATAATACAAAGTTCTAATATTTAACTCTTCAAGGGTCATGTTACTATACAGGCTTCTGTTTTTTTCAGGATCAGTTAAGTAATTATAGGGTGATGGTGATCACGAAAAATCTACTGTCAGGAAAAGTCTTGTGGGAGCAAAATTTTGGGGGCTGTTCAACATGAGGCTTTTGTTGTGCACTTGTCCCACCTTATTCACTTAATATTTCAGAGGGTCCAATTCTTAAATGCTCCTGTTCTTAAAAGAAGCTGTTATACTTTATATGGAGGTTGTCATTGTCTGTTATGTCACAAATTAAAATTAAAAAAAAAATCTTAGGGGAGAGATGAAGCACAGCTCAGAGGTGTGTGTGTGTGCACCCATTTGCCCCACCCTGGCTGCATCAGGGCCTCCTTCACTCAGACGGTCTTCTCCCCACCACAGGATCAATAGGCATCAATTGACCCTATCCAGATCCAGCAAATCGTCAGTTTTTATTTTGTCAATAAGGCCTAGAACTTCATCTCTTCTCAACACTATTTGCCTCAGTTCCTCAAACTCCCTTCTTGTGAACGCTAGTTCATGCACAAGGACCTGCCCTATATCTTCTGCTGTGAAGACAGAGGCAAAGAATTCAGCATCTCTGGAGTTAATCCAAGAAAAATAAGGTTTAGGGTACATTTTTCAATGGTTTCTTGTCCAGAATAACCTACTGAATAACATATTCAAAATCCACAAACTTCCAAGCCCAGGAAAGCCTCCAAATTGACAGAAAACCAAAATGGCCAAAAAGCAGAAAAAATGAAAAGTTAAATTTCAATATTCCAGTTTTCATGCCAAAAGTGTAATTTTGGGTTTATTTCAGCACACAAGATTCTACTAGCTAAAATAAGAGACTTGCTGTTTATATTTGTTCTTTTTTTTTCATGATGCCACTGCATCCCACCTGGCCCAGACCTTCTTGTGGGTACACGGCACAGCTAAGGGCATCTATACACAACAAAAATGGGAAAAGTGTGCAAAAACAATAATAACGGACTAGAGAGGCTCACCCCAAAATCTCCTGTGGGCCAGGATAATTTATACACCAAAGCAAAAGGGAGAGGGTCTTCTACAAAATGCCAGTGCATCCTGCCTGACCTGGGGCTTCTTGTGGGCTCATGGCATGGACATTGGCATCTATGCATAGCCAAATCATATAGAAAAATAGGTAAGATGCCCTTATCTGTGCCATGCACCCACAAGAAGGTCTGGGCCATTCAGGATGCAGTGGCATCTCATAGAAGAGTCTCTCGGTTTTGCTCATGTATGTGATTTGTCCTGGCCCACAACTTGCCATTTTCTGTGAGTCCCCCTCCACATATTTTTCCTGCACTAAGTCTCTTTGGCCACAACTGCCCCATACATTTAAAGTAGTATCATACCACTTTTTACAGGCATGGCTTCCTCCAAAGAATCCTGGGAACTGTAGTTTAAGGGTGCTGAGACTCCTGTTCCCATCACACAGCTACATTTCCCAGAGTTTCCTGGGAAGAGGGATTAACTGTTAAACCACTCTAGAAATAAATATCTGGTATGGATGTAGCCCTTACCTTCCTTAAATAAAATAAATAAATAACTAAAATAATAGCACTATCCAGTCAAAGTGAAGCTCTTTAATTTCAAATTAAATGGGAGAGATATAAGCATATGTTTAGCCATTTCCTTGAAATTAGTGAGCTTGGAAGTACTTAATTTTGGCTGTCCTGTGCATTCATTGTTTATGGACAAATGGACAACTGCCATTCTGTTACTCAAATAATCTGTCTTTTGTGTGTACTCAGTGTAATGCCTGGCAATGTAATTCAATTAAACAGGTTTATATTTCAGTAGGAGCAAAATAGCTCCAGAAGCCTAAGAAATATTGGTAGTATGCTAATATAGCACATGTTACATGGATTGATTAATCTCAAGAAGTATTTGTAAATTGCAAATTACAAATGGAAATGTTTTAAGTTAAATTTCAAGAGCAATAGTTTCATCATTTCATCCTCATAGTAAATCTGTAGACGGAGACAGGAAAACTATGTTAATATTTATAAATAATATGAAAAATGTTGGCTCACAAGTCATGAAGAAGGGGAAACAATGAGAATGAACTATATTGCAATGCCCTTGCCAACAATATCAATGAAAGCAAAAGCATCAAAGCTATATTCTGCATGAAGGATATGCATCATTTATGTGGAATTAGATGGATACATCATTTTTGGGGGGCTGTGAAGTTGACAAAGGGACCACAGAGAACAACCTATGGAATATATTATTATGGCAAATGACATTAGCCTTTTGGACTACTCAGGAAGCAAAAATTAGAAATAATCAAATGCCTCTATCTATTAAGCTACGTCAAGAAATCAGAAGAAGGTTAGGACTGGGGAGGGTAGCTATGCGAGAACTAGAAAAAGTCTTCAAATGCAAAGATGTATCACTGAACACTAAAGTCAGGATCATTCAGATCTCTATGTATGGATGTGAATGTTGGACAGTGAAAAAAGTGGATAAGAGAAAAATCAACTCATTTGAAATGTGGTGTTGGAGGAGAGCTTTGTGCATACCATGGACTGCAAAAAAGATAAATAATTGGGTGTTAAAACAAATTAAACCAGAACTATCACTAGAAGCTAAAATGATGAAACTGAGGTTATCATACTTTGGACACATAATGAGAAGACATGATTCACTAGAAAAGACAATAATGCTGGGAAAAACAGAAGGGAGTAGAAAAAGAGGAAGACCAAACAAGAGATGGTTTGATTCCATAAAGGAAACCACAGACCACAGGTGCCATTAAAAAAAAGAATTCAGAAAATTACTAAGGGAATGAATTAAAATATAAAAATATGATATAAGACATCACAAAGGATTTTATCCAGAGTCACTACAATAACATCAGCTGGACCATTCCAAAATAAGTTTTGGTCTGGTTTCCAGATTGGTGGATGGTAGGGTTGCCAAGTGTCTGGTTTTTACCCAGAGATGCTGGTTTTTGGGGGCCCTCTCTAGGTCTCTGGGTGATTCACCTTAGTCTCTGGATGCTTAGCTTTCATTTTTTTAAAAAATAAATTTTCTAGGTGGTCTAGTGAATGAATGAATGTTTATTTCGGTCCATGACCAGCAAGCTAGGTGGTCTAGTTCAAAAGATATAAACCAAAATGTCAGCCACCCACCCCAACTTCTGTTACTAGCGGCTGCTCTAATCCCTGCCCTTTCAGGTTTTTAGCCAGTAAGTGAAGGAAGGATTGTGATTGACAAGATTTGTTGACTCCACGCAATAGCTAAACTCACCGTTTCCTTTTCCTGTTTGTCTCACATTAGGAATTCAGTAAATATATAGCAGCGTAAAGAGTAGTTTCCCTGTACAGGATTGGGACTTGCTTCTGAGCAGAAATGCATAGAATTGCACTACAACAGAAGATCACAGCAGGATCTTAGTAGGTATAAAAGTGTACATGCAGGGTTTTTTTTAATTATTTGCAAAAATGACATATACGTTTTATCTTTCAAATAATTTCTGAACAGAAATTTTAAAAAGTGTACATGCTATAGTGTTGTACCTTTCTAATTAAGGAGTCAAACAAGTTTAAATGTTACTGGACAGTTGAACAGGGCAGTTTATTTGTCTTATTCATAACCTGTTTTGAAAACCTTCCCAATATGAAGCTTTTCCGAGAGTAAAGCTGCAATGCTAATTCCACATACCTGGGAGCTAACCCCATTGAATTCAGTAGGACTTAGTAGACATGGTTAGGATTGTGCTGAAAATCAATGGGACATTTGAGTGAACATAGACAAGGATTGTGTTGTAAATCTTTCTCTCCCCCTCTGATCCCCTTTTTAAAGCAGTTAGGCAGGGTTTACTTAGGTGCCACTGCTTTATTTGGCAGGAAACTGATGCTTATTTTTTAAAAAATGTTCTGCAATGGCCAACAGGTTTTGACAATAAACTATTATATGGGGTGTATGCATTTTTACATCTCCAGTGTGTGTATATATGGAGTCTTTCCAGCAACCCTGTGAGGTAGGGTTGGAAACCAAGGCAGATCACAACAAGAAATAAAGCCATTTAAAACCCAGTAACCATAACACAAGTATAAAACAGTTGCAAAACAGGTTAACCTGGCATGATTCTGAATTTTGGATTGGGAGAGTGAAGTTCCTTATCACTGAATTGCAGACCTGTGCATGCTTCCCTGTCTGAGTAAGCCCCATTGAATACATTGGGATTTGCTTCTGAGTAAACATGCATATGATTGCACCATGGAGTGGTCATGGTCCCCTTTTGTTGTTTTCACCCCGAGGGGCAGATTAAGCTGAGAGATGGTGTGTAGTCCATGGTCACCCAGAAAACTTTGTATCTTATTTCCATTTAAAATTTAATTAAAATGATCTATATGCAGGCAAAGTTTATGAAGTAATGCAGATCCATACAATACATTTAAAGCACATCCAATCCACATATAATGTGTATGACTTCCCCCAAAGACACCTGGGAAGTCTACTTTCCCCTTATAGTTCCCACCACCCTTAACAAACTACAATTCCCAGGATTCTGTGGTGGGATTCATGTGCTTTAAATGTATTATGTGGCTGTGCCCTAGGTATGCTGTGCATTCATTAGTGAAATGAAAATAACAATTTTAAAAGATACCTTTTAAAACAGGGCTGTAGCTTAGTGATAGGACACATGCTTTGAATGCAAAGGTCCAAAATTCAATCTCTGGAAGAGACTATTGCCTGGAATCCTGGAGAGCCAATGCTAGTCCATGTCATCAGTACTGAGCTAGATGATACCAAATGGCCTGACTCAGTATAAAAGAGGAAAGAGACCTAAGAGCCACAGTGACTCAGAAATTTATTTATATATTTTATTTACAACATTCATATACTGCTTTATTGTAAAAAATCTCAAAGTGGTTCATAGAAGGAATTAAAACAAAAAACTTATTGGCAAAAACAGTTAAAGACAGGTATTTAACAACATTCAAAATAATAAAACCAACAACACTGAAGGTGCCTGCCTAATATAAATAGGTAGGGAGTTCCAAAGCATAGGTACTGCTACACTAAAGGATCAATTTCTTACAAGAGCGGAACAAGTACTATGTGGAACCCGTAACATGAAAAGCACATCTTGAACTTGGTCCGGTAGCAAATCCAGAGCTTGGAAGATTACTTTTAAAAAGTAATAAATTACAGTTACATGGCCCCAAAAAGTAGTAATTACCATTACAATTACAATTGCTTTGAAAGTAACTGATTACTTTACTTTCCCTTCAAAGTAATCACTACAATTACATTTCAGTTACTTTAAAAAAACTGCCTACAAGGTGCTGGCCTTGGCTGCTGCACATCTAAGTAGCCTAAAACAACATTAAAAATAAACACACACATACAGAGGTAGTAGAATAATTATTTTTATTCATAAGATAGCAATGGTGGTCTCTCCGCTGGTAAGGGTGGTAGGGAGGGAGGCTGAGGCCACTACTCAGATCTTTGCACATCAAACCAAGTGCAAACTCTCCCCCACTCAGACAGACAGCATAATCTCTCTCACTTAACCACCTCCTGGACCCTGCCCTGCCACCAACTAAGGGACACTCACTCAAGCAAACATTTTCCCCTGAGATGCAAAAAAGTTAAAATACTGCAAATGCAGCACAGTAGCCAGAGAGAGTGGTGGAGGCCACTTTGTGTGCCAAGTGCAAACACAGTATATATATATACACACACACGTTGTCATCTTTCATCTCCACAGTTCTTTATCTCCATTCTGCTGCTGCCTCCTTATCCTCCTTTATGCATGACCTCCAGATCCTTTTCCCCTCCACTCCATTCTTCACCACCACTATCCGTTTTTTTAAATAATTGTTTTCTCCACTCCACCCCGTCTCACTCTCCGCCTCCTCCCTCGTCGCCTCCTGCCCATCCACAGAGCATGAGGAAAGAGCGACACTGCACAGAAGCCCAGTTTGAGGCACATGATTTTCATCCACAAATCAGAGGAGCAGAAGACTTCCCCTGCTCCCCCCCAAAGTAATGACCAAAAGTAATTCTGGAAACGTTACAATTACTCCACAAAAG
Organism: Rhineura floridana; assembly: GCF_030035675.1. Taxonomy (NCBI): domain Eukaryota; kingdom Metazoa; phylum Chordata; class Lepidosauria; order Squamata; family Rhineuridae; genus Rhineura; species Rhineura floridana. The sequence continues at coordinate 92,382,804 of NC_084484.1, read as the reverse complement.
TAGTAAAATTACTCCTAGTTCTATTACAATCAAAATGTAAAGGAATTACCCACTCGTTACTCAAAAAAGTAATGAATTACAAGTAATTCGTTACTTGTAACTAGTTACTTCCAAGCTCTGAGCAAATCAGTAACCAGTGCAGATTTCAGAGCAGACATATTGTATGCTGATACGGTCTCACTCATGTCAGCAATCATGCCGCAGCATTCTGCACTAACTGCAGCCCCCAGGTCAGATTGTGCTGCATGAGGATTTCTGTGACCATGGCTGACTGGCTGCCAGGATATTTTTAGTTTTGGTTAGGAACCCTGACTGGTTGTGGGATGCTGAGTTTTCTGTCTTACTCATAGGAACCTTGTTGTGTTGGTATGGTATTGCATTCAGGAAATCATCACTGTCCTTTGTTTTTGTTTTTCTATTTGCATTGCATTTACCTCTGACCTTACTCTCTTACATCCATAGAAGCAACAACAGTGGTTCCATGTCGTCAGCTCAGCCCCCTTAAACCCACTGATGATACACCTTGTTATTTGCATGATGGTTTGGTTCTTGCCCGATAGTGGTAAAAGGGAATTCACATTCTGGGAAGTGTGCTGTTCCCAATCTACTGCCTGTGAAGGTAGACCAAATCATGTGTGTTTGCTCTCTGTCAATCATTACTCACTGGAATTGGGTTGGCTGTCAAAGGGAGTTTATAGCAGCCCACACAGTAGGTGGGAAACAGTAGAGAATCTTCTTAGCTCTTACTCATTTCTCACACCTCTCTCTGCAGTGAAGGGTCAAGTCTGTAAAGAAGTTGGAGCAGCCATGTTAAATGGCAGGCAGGGCATTCCAGGCAGGGGGTTACCAACCCTGCTTTGATATGGATATTATTGCAGAGGATTCCTAGTCAACCTTACCAATAGCACAATCCTAATAATATCTAAAGAGAAGTAAGTCCTGTTGAGTTCTATGGGGCTTAGTCCCTTAGTAAATGTGTTTAGAATTGCAGCCTTCAGGGGCACCCATCTTTACCCCTGAGTGTTCCCATCTAACATCTGCACAACACTAGGCTTTCTTCCTACAACGGCCTTCTGGTGACTGGCCTGGCTTCAGGGCACTTAAACCCTTCTTGTCAGAAGCAAGTAGGCTAGATTAAATGTTCCTTACCTAAACAGGTAAGAAGGAATAATCCCATCACTTCAGCTGGACCTGGAAACACCCTCATTTAGCTAAGATTTCTATCTTAATTTCCAATCGGAGAATGTTATTTGTTTGAGTGGTATGGTCCAAGCAAGTATAGTTGATGCTTAATGTATCATGCTTAATGATATCACTAGGCCCACCTGCTATGACATCACTAGGCCTGGGCCCATGACATCACCAGGACATGCCCCCTATGGCATTACTAGGATCCACCTCTGAAATCTCAGGGTTTGGGATACTTCTGACCTGGCAACCCTAGTGGATGAAGACCATTTTATTGCTCAGATGCTAGGTTCAACAGACATCAACATTGTTGTTATTTGTATACTGGAGCAGAAACAATTTTTACTCAGGAGCTGCAGATATCCTGTTCTTCCATGCTTTGATCAGGATCTCAATATAGTATTCCAACCAATCCCAGCAGTGTCAGTGGCACAGTTATTGGACTGTACAGTTGCATGGCTTCCTGGCATGCCTAGGGCTTGCTATGGCTCAGCAACCTAAGTCGTTGCAGTGTGTGTGTGGCGGAGCAGAACTGGTTTGTGGATTGGATGCAAAGCAAAATATTTGACCTTAAGGACATTCTGAACTAGTAAATTAAGAAAACCACGACTAGGGTTTATTTTAAATAAACCCACATTGTAAGATGTATAAGCCAAATTCCCTGAAACACTACAGACAAGTTGATTCACTGAGAATTATACAGCTAAATCAGGAGCTATCCCCACAGTCCAGTGGAGCGCAGCTGTTCCCTGGGGATGCCAATATCAAAGGCAGCTTTATGGAGAGGGCCAGGATGTAAAAATAGCACTGATAATGGTGAGAGAAAACAATGTCAGTGGGGGTGGGAGAGATGATCTTTTATTTGAATCTGCTCCAGCTATTCTGGGGAGTCTTCCTCCAGACTATCATTCTTTTCTTTTCTTCTTGTTAAGCAGTATGTTAGGGGAGCAACTAACGCTAGCTGTAAAGAAAGTAGTGCTACATTTCCCCCTTGTGCTCAAACCAAACATGAAACCTCTTAATAATGTTACTGCTTTCTGGAAGGTATGCCTGCAGTCACTGGGTCTGTCAGAATTTGTAGAACTCTCTGTACCACAACTCGACTTCCCTAGTAAGCCAGCGCCACAGCTGACATGAGATGACTCCAAGGGTTATTGTACAGAGACTAAGGAACATCATGATCTCTTGGGGGTTTCAATAGGGTTTGACTGAGTGCAGTTGCAGGTGATCTGACCAGATCTATTTTTAGAATAGCTTGAAAGTTGTGAAAGAAAAGAAACAGAGGAACAGGATGAGCTCAGATACTTGCAGCCTGAAATACGATATACAGTAAGTTCCTGAAGGTGTATGTGATATTCGTAGATTGAATTTCAGGGCTGGGGAAACTTTTTCAGCCTGAGGGCCACATTCCCTTGTGGGGGATCTTCCAGAGGCCACATGGCAGTGGTGGGCAGGGTCAGAGGCAAAACTCAGCAGACCAAGGACGTGACTCTTCGCATTCTACAATATGGGACATGCTGGCCATGCAAAAACCAGAGATTTCTATGCACACACATGCACCAACTCTTCAACCTACATCAGGCAAGCAAAAAGGTGTTATCATAGTTCAAGGACACAACTGTGCCAGTTAAAAGCCTGAGTGTGGAGCAGGGCTGACAAAGGGGGTGGTCCAGTGAAAGGACATGGCTGATGCGTCCTGAGGGCCAGATAGAGAGACCTAGAGAGCCACATTTGGTCGCCAGCCTTGAGGTTCCCCACCCCTAGTATATATGATTCAGAAAACTTTCAAAAGTATCCACAAGATGTCTTGTGGCCCTATGGTGAACGACCGTTCTTTAGCATCAGCTCCAGCAGGGCACTCACAGGAGCAACACTGACCAACATGGGCTGAGGCCTTTACTGCTAGGAGGAGCAAGAATAACAAGAATATTTGTGAGGTAGCAACTTGGTAACAACAATCTTTGAGGGCAAAAGAGCATAAGATAATAATTGTCTTATCAGATCAGACCTCAGGTTCATTACCCCAGCATTCTGTCTGCAGTTGCTATCAATAGTGATGGATGAACTCTCCTCAGTTCACAGAATTGACCCCATCATAAAAAGCATTTTTTCCCAAAGGCTGGAAAATAGCTTGTTTTCCCAGCTTTGGAGCTCCTGTTGCACTACTAGAATGTAATGTGGCCCCTACAACCTGTAAGCCATAGAAACCCAGGCAGTTGGTGGCGTGACCTCCAATTCTGGGGTAGGGATGCCCAGATCCAATAGCACTTCCGAGTCACTGACAGTGTGGAGATCTGCTAGAGCAGGTGTGGGGAACCCCTGGCTCTCCAGATGTTGCTGAACTACAACTCCCATCATCCCTGGCCATTAGCTATGCTTGCTGTCCGCACATTTGGACATTGTGGGAAAGAGCTCGCTGCACATACTAATGAACACCTGTTGAGCTTCTGAATGCAAGGGAAATGTGACCCAATCAGAGTCCCGCCTCTCCTGGATGCATACACTAGTACATGCAGAGATATGATAGTTTTGTGATAAGATGGAATAATTTTATTGAATACAATAAAAGATTAATGCGAGAAAGAAAGTTTTGGTTTATAATATTTTGAATATAAATATGGTACTTAAAATATAAGTACATTTTATGTTCGGATTCAATATATTTTAGACATTTTATGGTATTTCTCACTTAACAATTAATGCACAGGTTGCCACCTTTGAGGACCAGAGGTCACATTTCAAATTTTGAGAGAATGTTGGGGGCATCAGTACCAAAATGGCTGCTATCGGGGGCATAACATAAAATCAGGGAGTAGTGATTGTGAAGCTTTTCCCACAATTGTATTTCCATATTACAAAAGGCTTGACCTGTTGAATTTCTGTATGACATGCAGCTGTTAAAGGCACAAGAAGCCTGTTTTTCCCCAATGCCAACCCTAAACCAAAGCCTAGGCTGACATTCCATACCTACTTACCTAGAAGTAAGTACTATTAAACACAAAGAGACTTCTGAGTGGATATGTCTACTATTGTACCGTAAGTTAACTGTACAGTGAATTCTTAAAGAATCCCTGGTCTTTCGCGCCTGCAAAGCAGAAAACATGCCTAAGCCTCTTAGTAAAGTTTGCACATTTGCCTTTTGGGGGGAGGGGGATTCTTTCAATATGCACCCACACTTATTGTGTAGTAATATTCGCATAAAATACTTTCTAGGCACTACCTGATCTCAGGTGAACCAGCAAGGAAGATGCATCCTAGTTGCTAGGGAAAAGGAAGGGCAAACTGTGGAGATTCCAAGGACCAGGAAAAAAGACAGAAGCAGGAAAAGTGCACTGAAAAGGAGGGGAAATAGCAGCTCTTTAGGACCCCAAGAATTCCTGTTGCCAGATGTCCAAACAGCTCACTTAATAATCACAACTCTGACTTCACTCATTGGCTAATCATACTGACAGGCAATAACAGCTAGTCTTGCTCACTGCACATTATTGTTGTCATTGTTGTCACTGTCATTGTCGTCATCGTCAGAATTTATTACCCACCCTTCACCCAAAGGTCCCAGAGCAGGCTACAACAATTTTAAAATACAGCATTAAAGCAGTTAAAAACAACCTAAACAACATCACAGAAAATAGGGTGGGTCCTAAAAATATACATCTCAGGTGTCAAGGGCCAGGGTAAAGAGGTGAGTCTTCAGCATTCACTGAAAGTTGTACAATGAAGTTGACAGACGAACTTCAGTTCCACAGCTTAGGGGTGCCACAGAATGCCCGCTCTTGGGCCACCACCACCTGAACTTCCAAAGGTGGCAGAACTACCAAAAAGGTCCCCTCTGCTGATCTCAATACCTGAGAAGGTCTGTAGGGAAGGAGGTGGTCTTTCAGATATTTGGGACCTAAGTCATTTAGGGCTTTAAACACTAGCATGAGCACCTTGAACTGGGCCCAAAAGTGAACTGGCAACCAGAGCAGTTGTTTTAAATCAGGGGTTATATGAGTTCTAATGGAAACCCCAGCCAGTAATCTGGCTTCTGCATTTTGGACCAGTTGAAGTTTCCAAGTCATCTTCAAGGGCAGCCCCATGTAGAGAGCATTGCAATAATCCAGTCTGGTAGTTACCAGAGCATGGAGCACTGTGGCCAAGTCTTTGCTGTCCAAAAGGGACTGAAGCTGGTGAACCAGCCACAGCTGGAAAAAGGCATGCCCAGCCACCGAGGCCACCTGAAAACCTCCAGTGACAGTGCTGGATCAAGGAGCATCCCCAGGCTGTGGACCTATTCCTTCAAGGAAAGAGCAACCCCATCCAGAACAGGCTGTCTTCCTACCTCCTGGACGTGAGAACAGTAACCTCCTGGACGTGAGAACAGTAACCTCCAATAACTAATTTTTGGAAGCGGCTCTGGAGGTATGAACAGAACCACTGAAGCGCAGTGCCCCCAACCCCCACCTCCCTGAGACATTCCAGAAGGATACCATGGTCAACAGTATTAAAAGCTGTTGAGAAATCAAGGAGAACTAGCAGAATTACGTTTCTCCTATCTATCTCCCAATAAATGTCATCAGTCAGGGTGACCAAGGCAGTTTCAGTGCCATAGCTAGGCCTGAAGCCAGCCTGGAATGGATCCAAGTGTTCAGTTTCGTCCAAACATGCTTGAAGCTGGACTGCATCTTGCCCAAAAGGGGTTATTTGCCACTGAGTGATAGTTGTTTAACACTTCAGGGTCCAGGGAGGTCTTCCTAAGGAGGGGAGACACCACTGCCTCCTCCGAGGCAGATGGTACCTCTCCCTCCTCCAGTGAAGCATTAATTACTCCCTGGACCCACCCAGTCAGTCCCCTATGGCTAGTTCTCAGCAGCCAGGATCGGCAAGGGTCAAGGGGGTGGGTGATGGGCCGCATGTCTTCAAGCAGCTTGTCCACATCCTCAGGCTGCAATAATTGAAACAGATCCAATACAGGTGGAACAGAGAGTGCTCTGGATGCCTCCGCTGGACTTGTTCTAACTGTGGCATCCAACTCTGTGTGAATCTGATCGATTTTGTCCCTAAAGTGCCTTGCAAAGTTGTTACAGCAGGCCTCTGAGTGTGTCAGAGCAATGCTCTCTTGGCAAAATGACAAAAACCCATTCACCACTTGAAAAAGCTCTGCGAATGGCTACTTGTGGATGCAATGGTGGCAATGAAGTCAGCTTTCTTTGCTGCCACCACTGCCAAGTGATATGCACAATAGTGCAGCCTTACCTGTGTTTGGTCAGGTTTGGACCAAGTTTTGCACCACCTGCACATAGAATTCCTGCACATTTTCCTCTATAACTTTCTTTCTAGGAGGGCTAGAGACTTACATTTTTTAGAAATGAAAGCTCAGATTCTGGGCTACTTGCTGGGGGTGCCACTGAAGGCCTTCAAGGGCACTAAGGCACCAGCGAGTGATGGGTTGGCGACCCCTGCTCTAACTGGACATGGGAAATGTACATGAGGAGATGGTGTGTGTGTAGACAGAGAGAGAGAGAGAGAGAGAGCTATTTAAACTTGGGGGGGGGAGAGAGAAAAACACTAGGACATGCAAGGAGCCCTTTCCCACCGCATTCAAATGTGCAGATGCAGTGAAACCTATCCACCATGGCCAGCGTGGCCAGGCATGCATCAAATTAAAGGAACCTTAAACAAATAAGGGAACACTTTCAGGTGGTCACAAGGTTGCTCACATGATCAGATTATGAGATGAGCAATGACAGCAGCCCTTCAGTATAAGGCAGTTTCTTATGTTCTTATTTTTCTTTGAACAGTAGATTGCCCCTATGCTATACCACAATCTTCTTTTGAAAGTCCATTCAGTTTCAACAACAATTTGCCATGAGGCATGGAGGGTTGTTTTCTGAGAAACACAGGCCAAAAGACTGAAGCATTCAGATGTACTGCAAAACAGTGGATAGCAAAACTTTGGCAGCATAGTTTAAGTCCACCACAGTCAGTCAAATCACTGGTCTGTAAATTCCAACTTAACCACAGACCACCACACAACCTATGACTTGTAAACCAGCTTGAAATTATGGTTTCAGATTCTGGTTTGACAGCTCCAAACAAACCACACTTTTGGGATTTGGTTCAGATTTTTAAAAAAACAACCATGGTTTTGCATTATATCTGAATCAAGCTCTTAGGTACATGGAACTAGTTGCACCATCATGTCCAAGCAGTATTCCCAGGATTTGGAAGGTGAAGAATGGAGAAGGTCCTTCTGTATATCTTGGCTATGTCTGAGTCTAGATTGGTTGGGATATGTGAGAGAGCTTTTTCTGTGGTTGGAATCAAACTAGAACTCCATTTGGCCACTTCTCTGCCTGTCTTCAGCTGCCTATTTAAGACTTTTGATTTATTTATTTTTACACAAACAAGCTTTCACATTGCCTGGTTAGACTGTAATATAGCTGATCCTAATACTTTAGTTGGTTTTTATCTGCTGCTTCTGTGTAATTTGCTTTTATGATATATAATTCTTTTGCTTTTAAATGTCTTTTGTTTTAAAGTCCATATCTGTCTTGGAATTGTTTTTAAGATGTTTTATCACTTGTTTGCCACCCTGGGCACCTTCTGGGAGAAAAAGTGGGATAGAAATGTAACAATAAATAAGTCAGTCAGTCAGTCAGTCAGTCAGTTAAATGATGTAAATTACCCTGAACATTGCCTTTACTGAGTGGTAAGTGGCGGTAACGCAGCCAAAGCTCTGCTCACGGCCGGAGTTCGATTCCAACGGAAGGGGGAAGTCAAATCTCCGGTAAAAGGGGTCAAGGTCCACTCAGCCTTCCATCCATCCGTGGTCGGTAAAATGAGTACCTGGCATATGCTGGGGGGTAAAAAAAGGCCGGGGAAGGAACTGGCAATCCCACCCCATATATACGGTCTGCCTAGTAAACATCGCAAGACGTCACCCTAAGAGTCGGAAACGATTCGCACTACAAGTGCGGAGACACCTTTACCTTTACAAGGGCAAGATCTAACATTTTTAACCAAACAACATTTTTATGCAGCAATTCATGTTCTCTAAAACTGGCAATTTCTGCAAGCCCAGTTTTGATTTCTACTAAGTTCATTGTGAATGCTGATGATGAAATAAGTTAACAATAAAGACCTAAAGACTCACTGCAGATGACTTAGTCCCATGGAGCTTTTCATCCCAGTGCATCTGACACTCTACTTATGAAGTAAATAAAATGAATAAAATCCTTAACACCTGGAAGGCTAAAGAGGGATATTTTCCTCTCTTTTTTGTGTCACAACTAAATAGACAGAGGAAGGACCCAGGTTCAATCCCCAGCATCTCCAGGTAGGGCTGGGAGAGACAGAGACATGTCTGGTTTTTTTAAAAAAAAAATATTGTGAGAACTATTCAGATACTGGCTGCTTTCATGCTGCACTTTATTCCGTTATTCTGACGATTTCTTACCCGGTAATTTGCGCATTATATTTGATCTTTCACATGACACACAAGCTAGCTCCAGAATTCTAGTGGAATGTAGTGGAAGTTTAGCGCTAATTTCCATTACAAATGATACCAGAAATAATCCGTTAGCAAGGCTGGAAACCCAGAAGATTGCAGGAGTTTATTGCTATCTGCAGCTGCTCATGTGACAGGCATCCCAGCATGCAGTGCGTTCCCGCCCTTTAGTTGCATGGTTTGGGGGTTTTTGGCCTGATGAACACTGTACCGGTATTCCGGCATCAGTGCAGATAGCAGCAGCATTTCCCACACATACCCTTGTCTTGATACAACTAAAACAATTTAAAAAGTCAGATCCTAAAGGGAGAGGGCTTTCATCGCGACGGGACGAGATCTTACAGTGAGGAAAAGTATGCATGGGTGAGGGACGAAAACAAGCCATGTGAAAGACAGTTGCGCAAAATGCCGGTATATTGGCTGAAAGAGCTGCTGTTCCTTAACACAAGAGGTACTGCAGTGTGAGAGGGATTTTAGAAATCGGGACAGAAGCACTACCCTTTTAATCCATTAAACTAACGCAATCAGCCCCATGTGTGAAAGCAGCCACTGTCTCTCACATTTCAATGGAAAGTATCCTTAGATTCTGGCTTGTGTCCAGTTCATGGTTCTGTGGTGGTTTTTGATGTGTGCATCTTAAATGTATTCTTGGGGGAGGGGGAAGTAATGCAAAATGAAAATCATTAACTGATTTTTTCCACTCTCCAAAGAAAGAATTTCAGTATGGATTTGATTCAGGTAAATGTCCAAGCAAATGTTTTATCTTATTTGGATCACTTTGCTCATCCCTCATCAGAAATGAAAATTTGAATTGATTGCTTCTGCTTGCACTGCTTTGATCCCATCTGTCCTAATTGCTGAAGTGATTCAACCCTCCCCCCTCCAGCCGCCTGGCTATATGCCTCCTTTGCTTTTGTCATTGGCTGCTTTATTTAGAGAGGGCAGGATAGCGTTGACCCTTTGTTCTGTTAAATCTCTGTTGTGATTAACTTTGCTCAAGAAAAATGTTCCTGAGCTTAAGGATTACCACTATGTAATATTAATCACATATGTAAATGTTTGCAGACTAGGGGTTTAATTTTTGGGATTACTCAGATAAATGATGTAATATACAATTTACAAGAGCCTATATTTACTGAGCCCACATAGACAACTTGATAGCATGTAGAGCTGGTCTTTGAAGAGCACAGTGGATGTGGTACCATCTTCAAGGGACTCCAAATCATTTGATTCTCATTCCATGGAAGGAATGTCAGTTGCCATCATTTCCAAATCAAATAATTCTGCTGCAGAATGTGGCCATTTATGATAATATAGATGGGCCCACAACACATTGCACTGGCCTTAGCTGAGCTTCTAACCCTTTGATGACTATGATGTTTGAAACAGGACTTGTGCTAGGGATTTTCCTAAATATGCCAAGCCCACACTTCATACTAGCAGATTCTTTAGAGGTGTTCATCTAAGCCCTTATAAAGGAACATGAATAACATCTTCAAAAAAAACCAATTTAAGAAATATTTGAAAAACAATTCCAATACAGATGCAGACTAGGATAAAGGTCTCTACTTAAAAAGCTTGTTGAAAGATGAATGTCCTGCACTCTGGGATGCTGGACTCAGGAACCACCTATTCACAGCACCTCTGTCTTGCTAGGATTCACAGTCAGTGTATTAGCCCTCATCCAGTCCACCACAGAGTCCAGGCACTGGTCTTGCCCCAAATGTCTCCTCTCTTCCTCTGTCTATGTCATTTGTTCCTAGGCTCTCACATACATTTTACACAGTCTTTTTCCCTTGTGGGATGATTCTTATGGGGATTTTTGATGCAGTACAGTTCTCACATGAGGACTATACCACCTCATTTTTTTGTTCGGAGGTGACACTTTGAAACTGCCCCACTGTGAAAATTGTAGAACATGGCACACCAGATTACACTGCATGGATGTGGGCAGACATGCTGAATCCAAGCAAAATCCAAGCAAAATGGAGGTACTGTATGTACGGAGGTTCCCAGCTCCAGAAGGTGGTTTACTTCTGATATTAGATAGGATGGCACTGGCACACCCCCTGAAAGACTAAGTATGCTGTTTGGGAGTGCTCTTGGAATTAGCCGTAACTGGGGAAGCTCAAGTGCAGTTAGTGACCAGGAGTGTTTTCTTGGTCTACCAACTGTGCCCCTATCTGGAGAAAGCTGACCTTGCCACAGTAATCCATCCTCCAGTCATGACCGTACTAGACTACTGTAAAGTGGGCTTTGTAGGGCTGCCTTTAAAGATAGTTTATAAACTTCAGCTGGTCCAGCCCTACCGGGTGTGAAACGGTTAGTTTTTGCAACACATTTATTATATCAGCTGCACTGGTTACCAGTGCATTTCTGGGCCCAATTTAAAGTACTGGTTTTCATCTATAAAGGCCTTAATTGTTTGGCTGCAAGCTATTTATTGGACTGCCTGCACCCACATCATTCTGCCCGCATGTTAGGATCTGCTTTGGAGGCTCACCAGATGTGTCCACCCCTTAGGTCAGTAAGATGGGTGGCCAAAAGGGAGAGGCTCTGTGACAATGGAATCCCCTTCCACTGGGCCTGTGTCAAATTTCTAGGTTGCTAGTTTCTTTATTTGGCCTGATGCTTATTAGTTGGGTGATCATCTGGATAAATTATGTTTTTTCTGGCTCTGTTTAAAAAACATTATTGCTGAGTTGTGGTTGAACAGTTTAAATTTCTATAGTATTTTCTTTTAATCTTTTGATGTTTTAGATTGTAAGCCACTTTTCTTTTGCCCAGAAAAGTGGCCTACAAATAATTAAGTAACATAATAAATAATATGAAGCACATTTTGTATTTAAACCTGTTTTTTTATCTTGATATATAGCTGCACTTGAAAAGTCTGTCCCAAAAGTGAGCATGACGTTAAGAATATGGGTAGATGCCACATCACTATGGTGGTCAAAAGGGGAGGGAGCAGCGATGTATCTACCATTCCTGCCTACATCTTTCCAGGTACACTTTACCAATGGCCAGACAAATATAAGATGGGGCACAATCACAGGGAAACTTTGTGACAGCACACACCACTGAGTTCCATACCTCTCAGAAACTCTCTTCGCATATTTAGTCCGCACATATAATAAATGTGCAGATGATAGGTTTGTCCAAGCATCTAAAGCAGGGACAAGATAATATCAAAATAAATGTTTGGAGAAGGGCCGTAGCATCTGCTTTGCATGCAGAAGATCACAGGTTCAGTCACCGACATCCCCAAGTGCAGCTGAGAGAGAATCCTGCCTGAAATCCTAAAGAGCTGTACTGAGCCTGAAGGACCAACGGCCTGACTCTGTACAAAGCAGCTTCCTGTGTTCCTTCCTATTTTAAACACATGAATGGTTTGCTCTTCGGATTACTGTGCAGTTTCCCATGTCTGTTGGGGGTATTTCCTCTGAACTTTGTGTCTCTTTCAACTGGAAGCATGGGAATTTGTATTACGGCACAATAACCATGGGATTCAGCTTTTCCTTTGCCTATGAAATCCAGCACAGCTCTGCAGAGACAACGTGAGAAGGATGATCATTGAAGGAAGTTTATGGGATGATGTACATTTTGACAAACAGGCCTTTTGCAGCCAAGTTTATTCATACTCAGGTTTGTCAAAGGGAATTAAGATTTTTGATGGTATTTTATAATTTGCATGGAAGAGGCTTCATTATACTGACATACAATTAAATAACATATTTATTGCTTGTGTTTTATGTGTTGAATTTAGCATGCTTCATATTCATAGCATCTACACAGATGTGGTCATTAATATATAGTGTGTGTGTGTTATATAGTCATGTACATCAGATTAAGATTTGTTACTTACCTTTGTATTTATTCTCTAGCACTGCTTTTTGTTCATTTCTGGTTTCTCTCTATTTTCTTCTTGAACCTTTGTGTTCTTCTGGCCATTTGTTCATTATTAAACCTGTGATCTCTTCATATCTCCCCCCCATTGTTCCTTATATATGGAGCTCTTTACCAACCAATATTCATTAGACTGATTATCTTTTTTAACAAAAACTTTTTAACAAATTTGCCAGGACTCATTTGTATAAGCCACCCTATGTCCAGTTACTCTTCCAGTTTTGTTTAGTTTTTAATTTTTTTTATTTCCTTCTAATTTAAAATGTAAATAGAGCCTCTTTTTACACAGTGCCTAGTTTGGATAGTGCCTAAATTTTTAAGGTACTTCACAAAATACCATTTGCTGCTGCTCCAGATAGCTGATTTGTGATTAAAATATTATTCCCTATTACATCTATTATGACAAGAACAGCATTTGGATTGTGGTTGTCTAACCATTGTAAAGGCTTCTGTGATATCACTGTGATGAGGGACACACACATAGAAGTTTCTTCTTCTTACATCATTTTGAGTAGCTTAAAAGGTCACACATTCTCTCTCTCTCTCTCTCTCACACACACACACACACACCACACATAGTGAGGTGATAAGAGTCTTTGGTGCTAAAATAGACTGTCCCACTTCAGATTGCAAATGGGGGGATGACATTTTGAAGTTCTCCCTTAGAATGAATGAATGAATAAATGAAACCTCTCTGCAAATAAAAACATTACAGCAAGGTGCAGGGTGATTACAACCTTTCTCCCTGATGTGCTATATTGTTTTGTTTTGTTTTTTGTTTTTTAACTTGCTAGGAGTTTTGTTTTTTTTCTTTTTACTTTATATAGAACATTGGAAAAATGACAGGCCGGTCTCTATGCAAAAGAGTAAATGGACACAAAACTGACATCAGAAATGTCAATATCAAGAAAATGAGTGAGGGGAAATATATCAGCCTCCCAGAACTAGGGATGGGGGAGAAATTCAACTCAGTTCACATTTAAAGACAAACTTACCTAATCCACACTTTCTGAAACATTATACAAACCTAAACACAGCCATCCTTCAAAATTCACACTCTTCTGAATTCTGTAGTGCAGTAGTGTGTACAAAAAGGCATATACTAGGGTAAAATGTGCATAAAATGCATATATTGATGAAAACAGCGTATAAAATACATTATAGGGGAAATGGCTTTGCAAAAAGTGTTTTTAGGCAAAATTTCATAGAAAAATATGTATATTATGGGAAATTTGCACTAAAATGCTGATGTATTATTTGTGAGGACTTTTTTTTAAAAAAAATGCAAACTGATGTGGAAATGTGGAGAACTGAATTTAAGATTGGAAAAATGAGAAACTCACTTCCCGGAAGGATTGCTCCACCTGTGGCTGCCTCTGAGATGAGCTCTGTCTCAGAGGAAGCTTTTTTCAGTTTAAAATCAGTCAAAAGGGAACTTTGACTGGTATAAATGTTCTCCCAGGCAAGGGTGAACCGAAGAGATTATCCACAAAAACTTCGTTGGGCTGTCGGTGGCTGGAATTGATCAGGAATTCCCTGGGAAAGGAAGGCATACCTAGCAGCCGAGGACGGAGTTAGGACTTCCAGCAAGCTGGGCTGAAAAAAAAGTGAGACGTTTTTTCTTTTAAACGATCCACAACGGGCGAGCTTTCTTCTGTCTAATCTTATCATTTGGCTTAAATTACTACAGTAAAAGAGATTTGTTTAAGAATCAGCAATTAAGATACCTGGGTGAGTTACACTTCTCTCTTTTATACAAGGAATTAAGGAGGACGAAAGAAAATTTTAAAAGCTTATCTTATTTTTTATGGCAAAAAGCTGGCCTGAATTTGGAAACTATAAAGATTAAAACGGATGAGGGGCAACTTACCCGAAGAGAAAATCTGATTTAGATGATTATTTGATTGATATATGTCTGGGACTACTTTTTCTTGGACTACTTTCTTTAGACGAATCTGCTGTTCGTGTATGTTACTAATTGTTTGGCGCTGTGAACCAAATTTGTTTTGCATTCTTGGACGTGCGGGAGATAAGAATTGTGCTGGCCAGATGATGTCAACAGACCTGGAATATTAACTCCCTTATTGCTGGAAAAAGAAGCAAATTACTCTTTGCTTGGGAATTGTGGCTATATTGGAAATTTGAAGGGTTTTTTTTTTCGGCTTTAAGAATGACAATCAAAGAAGTGGCAGAGACCCTGGATGTATCCCTGGAAGGGTTTTCCCCTCTGGATATGTTTCAGAAGATTATGGATGAGATTAAGATAACGAAACAAGAACTGGGACAGAGTAGACAAGAGATGGCAACTGAATTTGGTAAAGTGAAACAGGAGTTGAAAGAAATAAAGGATTATATGAGAAAAGAAGCAGATGGACAAGCAATAGAAGAAGAAAAAGAAATTAAAGGGAAGGAGCAAATTCTGGAGATTGGATCAGATATATCAAATGTGGAATTGGAAAAAGATTTGGACTTTATGGCAAAAATTGAAGGGAGGATGCAAGTCCTGGAGATTGGAACAGATATATCAAGTGTGGAACTGGAAAAATATTTGGAGTTTGTAGATCCTGGAGATAAATATTACTGTTTGGAATTCGGCGTTGTCCCTGGAGAAATTGATGAAGATATCAGAGATAAAGCTATCAATGTTTCGATGGAATTTCTGGACTGGAATGATTTGATGGAACTTGAAATAGAGAAAATTTATAGAATTAATTCCAGATATGTGACAATGGTATAGTATAATTTTTATTGTGACTTTGTACCATAGGTCTTATGCACAAATACAGATACAGGTAGAAATACATACATGTTTTCCGTTAAAAATTTATTACATTTTGTAAAATAATAAGTGGCTATATTGAGCTTGGAGAATTTATGATGAAAAATTCTCTTAGTTTTTGAGCAGCCAGAGCAAAATTGGCTACTGCAATAGTCACTGGGTTAAAATTATCGCATAAAAGCATACTGACCAATTCCTTATCTGGACAGGGTACTAAAACCTCTAAAAAAGGCGATAAGAACTTCCATCTAGGATTTTCATAGAGTGGGCAATAAAGTAAATAGTGAGCTAAATCCTGCATGGCCTTGCAGCCGTATATACAAAGGCGCTGAGCCACAGGTATGCCACTATAACGGCCTTCTAAGTAAGCTGTTGGCATGGCCTGAAAACGGAGGGCAGTAAAAGCCCTTCTAATATTGGCTCTATTGAGCGTGCTCACGTAGTTTGTCAGAGAGTGGTTGAGTTTGAAATGGGGATACCAGGGCGAGAAGGGAGCTGACATTATGGATGCCCGGTCCTGGTGAGCATCACAGTCAAAAAACCATTTGCGGAGGGCAACTTTGTTTAATTCCAGCAGTTTATCTTGGAAAAGTTCATATTTGAAGAGTATTGTGCTGCAATCTGATGCCCAACCACCAGATCGCAATTGTTCGTACCAGCACTGTTTGACCAAGGCAGAGTCATCCATTTTGAGGATTCTAAGCCAGTAGCGAATGTGGGCTAGATCGATACGTGCTGCGATTGAGGGGAGGCCTAGCTCCGCTCTAAGGTGGGGAGTCGGAGTCCCCGATGGAAGGCCTAGCACTTGTTTTATGAATTGATTTTGAATTGGCTCTAAGGTGGTTCTAGCAGATGTTCCCCACAGCTCTGATAAGAACATAAGAACATAAGAAGAGCCTGCTGGATCAGGCCAGTGGCCCATCTAGTCCAGCATCCTGTTCTCACAGTGGCCAACCAGGTGCCTGGGGGAAGCCCGCAAGCAGGACCCAAGTGCAAGAACACTCTCCCCTCCTGAGGCTTCCGGCAACTGGTTTTCAGAAGCATGCTGCCTCTGACTAGGGTGGCACAGCACAGCCATCATGGCTAGTAGCCATTGATAGCCCTGTCCTCCATGAGGATCCATATAGGATCTTCGGGAGTATTTTAGTTTTGAGAATTTTGAGCATGGGGAGAATAAGTTGGCCACCATGGGTGAAAAAAAATCTTTTAGCTAGGCCCAAAATCTGGGTACCCGCTAAAGTCGCTGCTTTTAGCTGTGGAACCCAAGAGAGCCTATTAGACAGGTGAATTCCAAGATATTTAAAGTCGGAAACTTGTTCAATGGGGACCCCGTTTAAAGACCAGTTGTTTTTGGTATTCATAAATTTGCCGCATATCATGATTTTAGATTTAGATTGATTTATCGCTAGGTTCTGGGATTGGCAATATTCCTCTAGTTTTAAGAGTATTCTTTTAAGGCCGATTTTGGTTAGGGAGCAAAGAGCCGCATCGTCGGCGTAAAGAAGGGTTGAAATCTTTTTGGTCCCTATGGAGGGGGGGAAGAAGGTGGGCGATGATAGTGCCGTTACCAAGTCATTAATGAAAAAGTTAAACAAGAAGGGAGCAAGTGTACAACCCTGCTTCACCCCTCTGTGAACAGGAATTTTAGGTGATAGAGAGCCATTTTGGTCCAAGCTAACCTGGATCGTATTAGATTGATGGAGGGCTCTAATCAACCAGAGGAGCCTTAGGTCAATGTTTGTTTGTGCCAATTTCTGCCAGAGTAGCCCTCTATCGACTGTGTCAAAGGCCACAG
The DNA here is from genome assembly GCF_030035675.1 of Rhineura floridana. NCBI lineage: Eukaryota > Metazoa > Chordata > Lepidosauria > Squamata > Rhineuridae > Rhineura > Rhineura floridana. The sequence continues at coordinate 92,365,650 of NC_084484.1, read as the reverse complement.
TAAAGTCAACAAATGCAATATAGAGAGATGGCCACACTTTGGATCTTGTTTTTTTATTAGATGGTTTAGAATAAAGGCCTGGTCGATGGTACATCTGTTGGCTCTGAAGCCTGCCTGCTCTTCGTGTATTATTAGGTTAGATTGTTCCCACTCGTTTAATTTATTTAATAGCAGATAGCCATAGAGTTTGGATGAGACATCTAGAAGGCTGATTGGCCGGTAATTGGCTGGTTTCGTATGGTCGCACTTTTTATAGATAGGGACTACGATACTGGTGAGCCAGCCCTGGGGAATATTGCCAGTTTTATTTATGTAAGTGAAAAGAGCTGCAAACAATGGGGCCCACCAAGACGAATCTTGGAGGAAGAGATCAGGTGGTAGCATGTCCTCCCCTCGGGCCTTCCCTGCTTTCAAGGTGGACATTAGCATTGTAATTTCCTCTATGGTAACTGGTGGCCAGAGCGGAAGGTCAGTCAATATTTCAGGGATGTCTACGGCTTTGGTAGGATGGAAACTGCCAAAGATTGAACTGAAGTGAGCTATCCAGGCCCCCTGAATTATAGGGGGCATCGGGGTATTGTTTTCTGGGTCTAGTTTCCCCTGTAGACATTGCCAGAAGACTGCCTCATTTCCCTTTCGAGCTGCGTTATCTAAGGTCCTCCAGTTTGCCTGGTAATAGGAGTGTTTTTTGTTTTTAAGTAATGTTTTATAGGATCTTCTTTGTACAATTAGGTTTTGAAGAGTAGCAGGGTGATTATTAGAATGAAATATTTTGATTTGCTTAGTGAGTTGTTTCTTCGAGAGTCTGCATTCTTTGTCGAACCAGGATCTGGATTGGGCTGGAACCCAAGCCATCGTTAAGCTGTGATCCGTGGGCTGAGCCGGTCTATTAAAGATTCATACTCCCTTAGATTATTCTGGGGTTTTGTTATAATTAGTTGACGTAGAAGGAGAAATGGGTTAGATGTTATTAAGCAGTGGGCTCTTGTTCCTATCTTGGTTGACCATTTGAGACGTCTAAAGGTGCGTGGAAGATTTTTCTTTGAAACCCCTAGGGTAAAAGTACTGTTGGCAATGGAGCGTATGAGGATTAACCTTAGAGGGAGGTGATCGCTTTCTGGCCTCGCAAGGATTTTAAATTCTTTAATTCTTTTAATTAGGGAAAAGGTGGTTAGAAAATAGTCTACTGAGCTGGCCCCCGACCCTGATAGATAAGTAAAGGGCCCTTTGGAGAGGTCCAAGGAGGAGCCGTTCAGGCAGGTCAGTGCAAATTTTTGGATTGTTTGGAGAAGGGCTAAACCATGCTTATTAGTTGAATGATCACTGGCGGGTCTGGTCGAAGATTGGGCATCCGTCAGTGGTTTATAAGAAATAGCATCGCTATGGGAGTGGAATGGTCCCATCCTAGCATTGAAATCACCACCTAGGAGTAGTTCATAGGATGGGAATTTACTTTGGAGAACTTCTAGTAATGATTCCAGTAATGGCCAGGGGGGTTCACATGAAGTTGAGTTTATTGGTGGAATGTATATATTTATACAGATGAAAGGCGGGAAACCGGGTATCTTCAAGCCTAATATTAAAGCGGAATCGGGGGTCTCTACTTTAAGGTCTATAATATGGGCGGTGAGGTTCGAGGCAACCAAAAAGGCCAAGCCGCCTCTTCCTCGACCTTTATGTGCTATTTTAGTGGCGGGTTTCGACCATGATTTATAGCCTTTAAGTTCAATATTCTCCCCTGATGTTAGCCATGTTTCCTGTAAATAGATAATATCAAATGTTTGTAAAAACTGCATTAGCTCTAAGTCTGGCGTCTTGTTTTTCCAGCCAGCTATGTTCCATGATATTATAGAAAAAGGGGAAGGAGAGTCCTTTGGCGAAACATGTGTTGGATTAGAGGCCATTCGGCAGTTAGAATTGGGAAGTGAACTGTTTGTTTTTATTTTTACACTTGGCTGTGGTCACGGATATGGGGTGATAATGTTTATTTCCGGAGTGAGTGTACTTATGTTAGAAATTACTCTAGGGGCTCGTGTGGTTTTAAGGGGGGAGTTAGGTTTGATTTCCCGAGTACCAGTTGGAGAGCCCAGTTCATCTGAGTGCAATAGGCGCATCTCAAGCCAAGCGGAGCTTGTTGCTGGATTAGCTACACCCGGAATCGGGTCATAGTGATAAGATCTGGGTGGCCCCCATCCTTTTATATTGTTTGGGGGCTTATTATTGTTGCTTGTTAGCGAAAATTGTGAGCAAGGTTGGTTCATTGCTATTCTATAGGGAGATTTAGTAAGGTTATCTGCATCTAGAGAAGGACCTTGAGGTAAATTGCCTCCTTTCATTTCAGGGTTTCTGCTGGTTAAATTTTGAATTAGGTGAGTCAATCTTTGAATAATTCCTTCCTGCTCTGATTTTGGAAGGCGGTCGTAGGATTCCATGAGTAGGAGCTCTTCAGGAGCGGGATCCTCTTGCCAATTAAACTGAGGTCGGCGTTGAGACGAAACGCTAAAAGGGCTGAAGTGTTCATGGTTTTCCTGCCTACTAGGGAGAGTTTGAGATCGAGATCTCTCATTTTTTATTTGGAGAGAGTGGCTAAAAAGCGAGGGCTGTGAGGTCTTATTTACAAAGTATCGTTGGATCCGGATGCCATGGGAATAGAGGTCCTCTCTGATTTTATATATCCGGTCTGCGATGCCAGTTGATTGGAAGGTGAATATAACGCGCCTTTCAGAGGCGTGTGAATAAAAATGAGTCATGTGTTTGACGCAGGTTCTGTTTGAAATGCTGGGGAGATAAGATCTGAGGCTGGATTCAAAATATTGCCTTAACGAAGTGATGGGCCCGTATCTCGATGTCATGAATAAAAAGGTTACTGCTAATTTATCTCTTAACAGTTGAAGGTTCCAATTTGAAGCGTTACAGTGTCTTGGCTGAAAATGGCGTAAGCCCGAGGATTTGTCGGCATCTGAGACGCTGGGTTTATTATTTGGTGTTTCTATACAGGACTCAACTAGAGATTCGGGTTCTCTGTTCAAGAGGCTTGGTTTGTTCGGATGCTGAGGACTGGCACTTGGAGGCGTTTTTATTTCGTTATTTTGCACGGGAGCTTGCTGTTTTTTTATTGGAGCATCTAGTAGCTTGAATAGGGGTTTAACATTCATTTTCCTTGCGGCAGCAGATTTGTAATTTTTTATATTCTTTGGTTTCTTTGTTTTTTTTTTACTTTTCGGGTATCCAATTGCATTGCCTTGACATTGTTAGCTTTCAGTTCAGGTTTCCGTAGTGAGCCTTCTCGGGTGGCTGAAGCATGTGGAATAGAGTCAGGGGGATTTACATCCACTGTCTGAGGCTGCCTCAAAAGCTTGATTAGAGTTGTTAGTAGATTATTTGTTTCAGTAATGTAAGTTTTCATCAGTCTCAGTTCATCTGTAACAGCCATAGCCCAGCCTAACGACGGCAGATTCAGTCCTGTGACATTCTGTTGAATTAAAGATTTGTGTGTGGGCTGAGTCTCTGATAGGGAGGTTTTGTATTCCTGGGGTTCGTCAATGGCTTGTTGAAAGAGAACGGTCTTCAATAGGCAATGAAAAGAAAACAGAGATGGCACCTGTCTAATATTTAAGGGTAGGGAGTTCCACAGGGTAGATGCCACCACGGTAAAGGTCCGTTTCCTATGTTGTGCAGAATGGACCTCCTGATAAGATGGTATCTGCAGGAGGCCCTCACCTGCAGAGTGCAGTGATCGACTGAGTATATAAGGGATAAGATGGTCTTTCAGGTATCCTGGTCCCAAGTTGTATAGGGCTTTGTACACCAAGATTAGAACCTTCAACTTGGCCCAGTAGCAGGATGACATGTTGGCGATACCCTGCCCCAGTGAGCAGTCTTGCCGCTGCATTTTTCACCAGCTGCAGCTTCCGGACCAACCTCAAAGGAAGTCCAACATAGAGCACATTACAGTAATCGAGCCTGGAAGTTACCAGTCCATAGACAACAGTGGCCAGGCTATCCCGGTCCAGGAACGGCCACAGCTGTCTTACCAGCCAAAGTAAATAAATAAATAATGTTAATACACTCATCTTAGCGATGGTAAATTTTCTCTAATCAGCTACTATAAAAGGTGTGCCTATTTAACATATATTTAAGCTCTAATTATCTCTAACTGTAATTTTTGCCATCTCATTGCCATTCAACTCTCGCCTTCCAAATTTTCTCATTTATATACCTGTCAACAAAGATTTCGCTTCATGCATTTGACAAAGTGGGCTTGAGTCCACAAAAGCTTACGCCATAATAAATTTGTTCATCTTTGTTGTTTTTATTGGAAAATGGCATTTACCACCTGCAGTCTGAAGCTGTACAGTCTATTTTACTTTCTCAGTGTTTCATCACCTCGTTTTGCTGAATGTTTAGGCCAGGCCTGTGGCAGCTACTGTGAAGTGGTTCCCTCAAGATTTTGAGCAGTTTTGAAGTTCCACACATTAAGCATTACACAGTTTGGAAATGGGTAAATGATTTTATGTTGAATGAAACAATCCCCAAAATGCATCCTTGCAAGCAAAGTATGCCATGCATTTGTTTACTATGGGATCCAAAATCAACTGATGTAAAAGAGGAATTGAACTTTGTAACCAAATAATCACAAAATCTTTCTGTTTCTGTTTAGATACATAGAAGTTCATGAACTGGATGTTATCCATTTTTACTTTAACAGCAATAATAATAATAGGGTAGTCAACAGATGCAAACACAATTCTCCACATTTACTGAAATCAAGGGATGTATTCGCATCCCAGATTTTCAATGCCATGTACAATATGTATGTTGCTTCTGTCTAGATAAAATTGTGACCACCAGGCTACAGAGCTGTCTCTGTTCACCAACAGCCACAAGCCATATTTCTTTACTCCTTCAGAGCTTGGAAAAGTTACTTTTTTGAACTACAGCTCCCATCAGCCAAATCCAGTGGCCATGCTGGCTGGGGCTGATGGGAGTTGTAGTTCAAAAAAGTAACTTTTCCAAGCTCTGCTCCTGCTTAGTTTGTCCATTTAAAACTAGCTTTTGTACAGAGGTGTTTGCAGTAAGCTCTATATAATTATAAAAAAGGAAAATCTATTTTGCCATAAACACTAACTTCTATCAAGATTTATGTAGTTAGTTACCTGTGGCTGTATGTCAATAATTTTTTGTTTAGGGACAGAATGAAATTCCAGATTGTTTGGGTCTGCTCAAAATTCACTTAAAACAGAGTAGGGAGCCTGTGGCCCTCCAGATGCTGCAGGGGTTCATGGGAGCTGGTCCAACAACATCTGGAGGGTTACAGGTTCCCCATCCCTGTCAAAAAATGTCTCTAGGCTCTTTGAATAACCCGCAAGTAAAAAACAAGCTTCTAAGATTCTATGGCAAACATTTGTCATATGTTTTTTTCACTTTAAAACATTTGTATGCCATCTTCACAAATAAGAAAGTCTCCAAGGCGTCTTACAGATTAAAAGAATACCTAAACTCTAATAGAATAAAACAGTCTCCTTGTAAAACTCCAAAATAACAGTTCAGTTAGCAAATTGAGTTTGGTTGAGAGTGATGACTTTATGAACCTGCCCTCTGCACCAAGAAACACTCCCCAGGCTTTCTCTTTCTGTTTTTAACAGAGCTTGGAAGATTACTTTTAAAAAGTAATAAATTACAGTTACAGTTACATGGCCCCAAAAAGTAGTAATTACCGTTACTATTACAATTGCTCTGAAAGTAACTGATTACTTTACTTTTACTCAAAAGTAATCACTACAATTACATTTCAGTTACTTTTTCTAAAAAAACTGCCTACAAGGTGCTGGCCTTGGCTGCTGCACATCTAAGTAGCCTAAAACAACATTCAAAATAAACAGGTAGTAGAATAATTATTTTTATTCATAAGATAGCAATGGTGGTCTCTCCGCTGGTAAGGGTGGTGTGGAGGGAGGCTGAGGCCACTACTCAGATCTTTGCACGCCAAACCAAGTGCAACTCCCCCACTCAGCCAGCCAGCATAATTTCTCTCACTTAACCACCTCCCAGACCCTGCCCTGCCACCAACTAAGGGACACTCACTCAAGCAAACATTTTCCCCTGAGATGCAAAAAGGTTAAAATACTGCAAATGCAGCACAGTAGGCAGAGGGGGGTGGGGGTGGAGGCCACTTTGTGTGCCAAGTGCAAACACAGTATTCTCTCTCTCTCTCTATCACACGCACACGCACACGCACGCACACACACACACACACGTACATCATCTTTCACCTTCACAGTTCTTTATCTCCATTTCTGCTGCCTCCTTCTCCACCTTTATCCATGTTTTTGACCTCTGGATCCTTTTTCCCTCCACTCCATTCTTCACCACCACTATCCATTTTTTAAAAATAATTGTTTTCTCCACTCCACCCCGTCTCACTCTCTGCCTCCTCCCTCGTCGCCTCCTACCCATCCACAGAGCATGAGGAAAGAGTGACAGAAGCCCAGTTTGAGGCACATGATTTTCATCCACAAATCAGAGGAGCAGAAGACTTCCCCTGCTCCCCCTCCCCAAGTAATGCCCAAAAGTAATTCTGGAATTGTTACAATTACTCCACAAAAGTAGTAAAATTACTCCTAGTTCTATTACAATCAAAATGTAAAGGAATTACACACTCGTTACTCAAAAAAGTAATGAATTACAAGTAATTCGTTACTTGTAACTAGTTACTTCCAAGCTCTGGTTTTTAAGCCTCATGTTTTCAAGTGTATTAGTAACAAATTAATAACCCAGAGGAGGTTGTTTAAAAGACAAAATAAAACACAAAAAGAGGGATTTTAGGATGAAATATTCTCCATGCCTGCACAATGAAGCCATGGATGTCTGGAATACATTCATCACTACCAATAATGAAGTGTTCTCCAAACACAATTCAACCATGTCATGATATAAGTAGCTAAACTAATTTCTTCTGGGCACAGAAGAAAAGTTGCAGTGTCCAAATCTTCATACTGCACATAGCATTGCATTTTCTATTACCTTAGCCAGTGTGGCAGTGTTTAGTGTGTTGGATTATGACGTGGGAGACCAAGGTTTGAATCCCCACATAGCCATAAAGCTCACTGGATGATCTTGGGCCAGTCACTGCCTCTCAGCCTCGGAGGAAGGCAATGGTAAACCACCTCTGAATGCCACTTACCATGAAAACTCTATTGATAGGGTCACCATAAGTCAGAATCGACTTGAAGGCAGTCCATTTCCATTTATTTTTCTCTGATTCTTTTGCCAGTCATTAGCTTCTCCAGGCAAAAAGTAGCTATTTTCTACTCATGTTTTGGCTTTCTGGAAGATCAGAGCAATTCTGCTTTACATGAAAATTTAGAAGGAGCAGTCTTTCAAACTATGTGTTAATAGAGAATTCCTTGTGGTCAAGATTAAAAATAAACACTTCAGTTTTTCATGCTCCTTCACTTCAAAGGTAACACGTTTTGCCAGTGTAACTGCTCACATTGACACCAACTTTGCATTTCCCTTTCTGTAGAATTACAATGAGTTTTTTTTTAATTGCTTGTTCATATGAACTGAAGAATGAATTGGATACATCCCTGCACAATTGAACTCAGTAGCCTTGATCCAATAGCCTGTTTTGGAGGCATGTATTTTTATTTATTGTAAACAAAATCTATGCCACCTAATTTCCCTAGGAAACTCAAGGCAGCTAACACATCAATAACAGAACAATATAAAAACAAATCACCATTCTCAAATTAAACCCAGTCACACAGTCAAGATATTAACATAAAATGAAAAGCAAATTGAACAATTCCAAAACAGTCGTTGAAGAAATACAAAACTAAGCTGGTGAAGAACTTAATTAGTTAGTGAAAGACCTTCTTTAAAAACCATGTGTTCACCAACTACTTAACACAATATAAAGATGGGGTCTGAGTAGTGGTGGGTGGGTGGAAGGCTGGGAGATCAACAATAGGTGGAGCCAAAGCCAGCGATAGGCAGAGCCACCTAATTCTGGTTTTGTCCTCATCCTCTCCTCTGCTGAATTCTTCAAGTGCAATGCTGAACTAAGGAGGAAGCAGCTGAGTAGCACCTCACTTGGCAAGGCATTTCACAGGGTGAGTGCCACAGTAGAGAAAGCCCTAATCCTGATTGACACCAGGCTCACAAGGGCAAGGGATCTGGAGCAGAGTCTCAGATGATGGTCAAAGCATGTGAGGAGGGAGATATGGAAGAAGGTGGTCCTGAAGGTACCAGGTTCCAAGCTAGTAAGGGCTTTGAAGGGTAATGCCAGGAACTTGACTTGAGTCTGGAAACTAAATGGCAACCAGTGCAGATAATATAAACCTTGTGTAATAGAATCAAATCACCTGGCACCCATCAGCACCCTGGCTGCAGCATTTTCCACTAAGTAACACTGTGGAATGGATGCATTAGACAGAAATGGCTTGCCCAGTGGAATGGAGCCATAATGCTAGCTTCCCAGCAACTGGGTCACTGATGCCTACTGGGAGGGAAAGGGGAAGCATTGAAGCAGTGGAGGGATCAGTGCTATGCAGACACACTGGCATGAGCACTGGATTGGATCTGCCAGTGTGCCTCCACAGCCCTGATCTCTCTGCCACCTCCCTCCTTCCCCCCCCCCTCCTGGTACGTGGCAGTGATGACATTTCCAAGAAGGTAGTGTTGCATTGCAGCTCCGCCGCACTGGGCAAGCTGCACATGGAGATTTCCAATCTTGAAGGGTTTTCCATTCATTTTGGGAGAGGTGGTGGGTGGGAACTATTCCCCCCCCCAGAAAAGTGAACTCAAAGCAACCTCCAAAAGATACATTAAAAACAAGTGTAAAAAACAAGGATAAAACAACCTAAAATACACCAGTAATATATATAAAAGAGGAGATCCAACTAACCCCACCCTACTAAAAGATAAGCAGAAAATTAAGGTCCAAAAAGTCCTGGCTGAATAAGAATGTTTTTGCCTGGTGCCTAAAAGCATAGTGATTGTGCCAGGCATGCTTCCCTGGGGAGAGCATTCAAGAAATGGGGAGCCCCCACTGAGAAGGCCTATTCTCATGTTGCCACCCTCTGTACCTCCCTCGGAGGGAGTACATGCAGAATTGGACCATGTGGGGAGAGGCAGTCCTTCTGGTATTGGGGTCCTGAGCTGCATAGGCCTTTATAGGTCAAAATCAGCACTTTGAATTGGGCCAGAAACTAATTAGTAGCCAATGCAGCCATGCCAGGACTGGTGTTGTGTATTCAGACTATCTTGTCCGTATACCAAGAACAACTCCTGTTGTTGAAAAGAACATTCAGGGCCTTTCAAAACGTAGAACACATGAAACGCCGGATAACTGAGGGAAGAATTAAATCCTTTCAGACCAAAGAAATAAAGGAACCATGGGCTTGTATAGAAGGATTGTTGATTAAGATAGAATTGTAGGTATTTGCAAGGTTTATTAATCTTGAAGTACTTCTGAATGTTTGTTCTCAATGCTTTGTAGCATCTCAGTTGTTGAGAAAATCCATTCCTGCTGGGACTGAGAGTGTCGTTTCTCAGTTTCAAACTCTTTTGAGTTAAAGGAGGTTCAGCTTACCTCTAGGAAAGCAGTGCAAAAGCATGTCAGCAAATATTGCTTAAGCTTTGTTTGCATGCTCCATGAGTAGGGCTCTCACTCATTGTTCACCAGTTGAGCTTAATGGCCAAAATACTGGCTGGAACAACAAGCTGTAAGAGGAAAAGGTTTTTTGTTTTGTTTTTAATGGGAGCATATTCCTTAGTTGTTTTTCCCAGCCAGACACCTCAACATTCAGAGTCTACAATAAAATATGCTTGTGAAAATAATTGGCCTCATCTTCTGAAATACTGAGAGAGGAATTATATATTACAGGGCAGTGTGTGTGTGTGTGTGTGTGTGTGTGTGTGTGTGTGTGTGTGTGTGTGTGTGTGTGTAACCACTCTGCGGAGGGATGCCTTAGACTTATGTAAAATGGCGGCATAGGAGGACGACGCTATAGTCAGAGCTCCGTAAGCCAAATTCTTTAACACCTATTTCACCGCCTTTTAACATCTTTTGGGACTCACCCCCCTCTTTACTTGATGAGGCCTACTTTCCCTACCTTGTGTGGCGTTGGGGCGAGAGCGAGAGTGACGGTGGCGGCGAAAGAACATAGCGGAAGGCGGAGGGCGGCCAAAGCATCGGTCCGGCGGCGGCGAGAGAACGCCGCGGAGAGTGGCCGGAGACAGGCTGGAGATGGGCCTGGCCTGCCTTCCTTGCCCTGGTGCGGAGGGCCGCGGAGAACATTGGCCCGGTGGTAGCGAGAGAACGCTGCAAAGAACAGCCAGGTGTGGAGGGGCCGTGGAGAGCATTGGGCCCGGCGGCGGCGAGAGAGTGCCGCCGAGAATGGCCAGACATGGAGAGGCCGTGGAGAGCATTGGGCCCGGCGGCGGCTAGAGAGCGGCCGCAGTTTGAGCATGGCCCAGCAGCGGCGAGAGAGCGCCGCGGAGAGCGACCGGAGACTGGACGTGGCCTCCCTTCCCTGCCTCGGTGCAGAGCGGCCAGAGTTTGGGCGCGGTCTGGCAGCCCGGCGGTGGCGAGAGAACGCCGCGGAGAACAGCCAGAATTCGGACGCGGCCTGTGCCGCTGAGGGGGATTGGGGGCGTCGGCCCGGCGGGCGCCCTGGCTCATGCCCTTCGGTGGCCACTGGTGTTCTCCATTGCCAGCTGCCGCTGCGACCTTATTGTCGCCGCTGGAAGATGTCTCTTGAGTGTGGGAGTTGGCTGGTTGAGGACGTGGAGGACGTGGAGCAGTGGGTTGGGGGGCTGCCTGCCTGTCCCTTGTGACTTAGACACAGAAGAGAGGAGGAGAAAGAGTACCATCGATATGGCCGCTCCGGCTGCTCCGGAAGAACAGGATTTGTGAAGGGAGGAGGACAACGAAGCACTTTGACAACTTTACATGGACTTGTCTGGGGGTGGGGGATTCTGCTCGAGTCCCAGGTGGGAGGGGGACATGTGCATATCAGAGAGGGTTCCTGTGGGGAGGGTGGGAAGCCACGATATTAAGAGGCTAGGCGGCAGATGCTGGAGGGGTGTGAGGAGCAGGCCAGGCCAGTTTCGGGGAACAAGGGATAGATGCATAATATCCATCCCCTGTTCCGGGCCTGCTCACCACCAGAAGATAACTGGGGGATGTACGACTCCATCCAACCTTCGACTGCTGTTGTGTAACGCCAGGTCTGTGGTACAGAAAACATTGCTCATCCATGACATGATCATGGATGAGAATGCAGACCTGTTGTGTATTACAGAAACCTGGCTGGATGAGGCCTCAGCTCCTGTGCTTGAGGCCATGTGTCCAGCCGGTTTCCAGTACGCACAGCAGCCGAGGATTGGTAGGCGGGGAGGGGGAGTGGCAGTCATCTACCGAGGGTCCTTGAGTTTTGCCAGACTCCCTCTCCACGAGACCAAGTTTGTTGACTGCATGTACTGGAGGTTGGGCCCTAAGGGCAGTTTAGGGATTCTGCTTGTGTACCGCTCACCCTGCTGCACAGCTGACTCCCTGACCGAGGTGCTTGAGGTTGTCTCGGGCATGCGGGCTCTCTCCCCCAACTTTTTGGTTTTGGGGGACTTTAACCTGCATGCCGAGGCGGCTCTCATAGGAGCTCCTTGGGATTTCATGGAAACCATGACTTCCTGGGAACTGCACCTTAGTAATTTTGGGCCCACCCATGTAGCCGGTCATGCTCTTGACCTTGTATTTGTCTCGGGAGGGGAAGGAAGTGCTCTGAAAATGGGGGCTGTTTCTTCGAACCCCGTGTCATGGTCAGATCACTATTTGGTGAACATGGACCTCTCATTGCCGCACACCCTCCGCAGGGGAAAGGGACCTATTAGGATGGTCCGTCCCAGACGCCTGATGGAGCCAAAGGGATTCCTGAATGTGCTGGGAGACTTGGAGCCGTCAGAAGGTTGCCCGGTCAAAACCCTGGTGGCAGAGTGGAATAGGAAGATCACCGGGGCAATAGACCAGGTGGCTCCGAAATGTCCTCTCCCCCTGAATAGAACTCAGATTGCACCCTGGTATACACCACGCTTACGGGGTCTGAGGCAGGAGGTGAGACGACTAGAGCACCGGTGGCAGAAATCTCGCTCCGAAGACGATCAGACACTGGTTAGAGCAGCAATAGCTGCCTACCAAGTGGCAACAAAGGCAACAAAGAGGGATTTCTTTGCTGCCTCTATTGCATCCGCAGAGTGTTGTCCCAGGAGGTTGTTCCAAGTGGTCCGAAGCCTGGTCGGTCCAGTTGCGCAGGAACCCATGGAGCATTCTAAACCTCCTGTGATGCATTTGCCAAACACTTTGCTGATAAAATTGAGCGCCTGAAGAGCACGATTCCGTACGCCGTGGATACAGGAAGTGGGCCAGAGATGGCCAGTTGCATTCCGGTCCGGTGAGATTGGTTTCAGCCTCTTCCCTCTGAGGAAGTGGACAAGGTGCTCTCTAGTGTGAGGCCGACCACCTGTCTGTTTGATCCTTGCCCCATGTGGCTCACTGTGGGCTGCAAAGAGAAACTGAGCAAAGGGATCAAGGCAGTGGTAAATGCTTCCTTGGAAGAGGGTGCATTGCCATCTGCCCTCAAGGAGGCGGTAATAAAGCCCATCTTGAAAAAGTCCTCCTTGAATCCCCAAGAGTTGAACAACTTTCGCCCAGTCTCTAATCTACCATTTTTGGGCAAGGTGATCGAGCGAGTGGTGGCCAAACAGTTACAGACACACTTGGAGGAAGCAGATTATTTAGATCCATTCCAATTGGGCTTCAGGACTGGACATGGAACTGAAACAGCCTTGGTCGCTCTGGTGGATGATTTGAGGAGGGCGTTGGATAGGGGAGAACATTCATTCCTCAATCCTCCTGGATCTCTCAGCGGCCTTCGATACCGTTGACCATGGTATCCTCTTGGATCGCCTGGAGGGAATAGGAATAGGGGGCACGGTTTTACGGTGGTTCCGTTCCTATCTCTCAGACAGGCACCAACGGGTGGCATTGGGAGATGAGGTTTCAGACCCTTGGCCTCTCAATTGTGGTGTGCCACAGGGTTCTATCCTCTCTCCCATGCTATTTAACATCTATGTAAAGCTGCTGGGGGCCATCATCAGGAGATTTGGGTTGCAGTGTCACCAATATGCGGATGACACTCAGCTCTATCTCTCATTTAAGTCCTCACCAGAGTTGGCTGTGGATACTATTTCCAAGTGTCTGGAGTCCGTAAGTGAATGGATGGGAGGTAATAGGCTGAAACTGAACCCCGACAAGACCGAGGTACTGCTTGTGGGAGACAAGAGAAGGTTAGGAGATATTGACCTGGTGTTGAATGGGGTAAGATTGCCCCTGAAGGACCAGGTTCACAGCCTTGGGGTCATTCTTGACTCCCAGCTGTCTATGGAGGCTCAGGTTTTGGCAGTGAGCCAGGCAGCTTGGTATCAATTACATCTGATACAGAGGCTGCGACCCTACCTTCCTGTCCATCTGCTCCCATGGGTGGTACATGCCCTGGTCTTCTCTCGCTTAGACTACTGTAATGCACTCTATGTTGGGTTACCCTTGGAGATGGTCCGGAAATTACAGCTGGTACAGAATGCGGCGGCACGGTTGATTAAGAGCAGCCCCCACCGTGATCATATCACTCCAGTGCTAGAAGATCTGCACTGGCTACCAGTTGTTTACCGGGCCCAATTCAAGGTGTTGGTGTTAACCTTTAAAACCCTACACGGTTTCGGTCCAGTTTATCTAAAGGAGCGCCTCCAGCATCACCAAATATGCCGCCTGACGAGATCAGCCTCACAAGACCTTCTCTCGGTCCCACCAGTTAAAACAGCTAGGCTGGTGCAGACCAGAGAGAGGGCATTCTCGATTGTGGCCCCCACACTCTGGAATTCTCTGCCATATGACCTTCGCCATGCCCCCTCCCTGGCAGGTTTCCGCTGAGGATTGAAAACTTGGCTGTTTAGGCGGGCCTACGGGACTCCTGGGTAATCTGGTTTTATTTTGTAAAGATGTGGGGGGGGGATTAATTAGAGACTGATGTTATAATTGTACTTATATGTTGTATTTTAAATTTTTATGTACGCCGCCTAGAGTGGCCGTTAATTCGGCCAGATAGGCGGCTTAGAAATAAAATTTTATTATTATTATTATTATTAGACTGGAGAAGTGGCAGGTTGAAAGGGTAAACAAGACTCTGGAGTCCCATAGGAGGAAGCAGATTAGGAGGAGCTACATTGGGAAAACTATGGGCTGGAGAAGAGTAACTGTCTCCCTGACTGAGGCAGCCACTTCTTTGCTCCAGAGCATACCCTCCCAAAGTGACATTTCCATAACAAAAGTAGTCATCTGGGTTTTGTTTGCACTTAATTTGTGATTCCATCCCAAGCCACTGTTTGTGCATAAAGGCAGATTTTCTTTCCCACCTCCGAGTTCTCAAATTGCAATTTTTGCCAATATGTTTTTTCAAAATACCTCATACAGTATTTTGAACAGATAACACATGCGTAAGAAGCGATTGCCCACACTATGTTGCAAAGAATTTATTCATCACCACTTGAGGAGGGAGAAAGAGAATAATATATCTAGTATTAATATGAATGGCATAATCCATTATTCAATTATGCACCCAGAATTGTGATTCAGGTTACATGTTTTGATACAATTGTTGCATGTAGATTCTGCTCTTTCTGTAAGGCAGTGTCTGAGTATTTCAAACTTCCTGTCTTTAGGGAACCCACTCTGCATCAAGTTGTGTGCTGAGGAATTAATCCATATCTGCATTCAGAGGTATTCACTGTAATGCTGCAGTGAATTCTGGGGTGTGTTCCAGGGTGTACATGGGGCATTGGCCAGCCCTGTCTGGTTTCACCTTTGCCCCACATCAACTGAGAATGTGTCTTACATGACACTTAACATCCCTGCAGCTGTGGATTACAGGGGAAGGCTGGTAGTGGTTGAGAAAATGTTTTGGGGCAGCTTGTTCATCATTGCTAATCTCATCATGGAGGAATCCCTGATAAAACCTTACAGGAATTTCTAGAATTTGGCAGAACCTAGCTCGCTCTAATGTAGCCTACATGAGGTCCTCTGCTCTAAAGCGGCTCATGAGGTTCCCTTGTTTTTGTTATGTGCCTTCAAGTCAATTACGACTTATGGAGACCCTATGAATCGGCGACCTCCAACAGCATCTGTCGTGAACCACCCTGTTCAGATCTTGTAAGTTCAGGTCTGTGGTTTCCTTTACGGAATCAATCCATCTCTTGTTTGGCCTTCCTCTTTTTCTACTCCCTTCTGTTTTTCCCAGCATTATTGTCTTTTCTAGTGAATCATGTCTTCTCATTATGTGTCCAAAGTATGATAACCTCAGTTTCATCATTTTTTCATTCATAGAGGTTCCCTTAGAACACTCTTTTGATCCTTGAATAAAGAACACAATGAAAGATGATTTGATCCCTTTCAAAGACTTTTGTGAATCTATACATAGGTGGTCAAACACAGACCAGAAAGAGGATGGACCTTTTTCAATGGAGAAATCCAAATTCTGAAAGTCACTTCCCTAAAACATTTTGGCTGCCTCCTTACTTCTGTCTTTCAGATGTCATGTTAAGTCAATGTTCTTTAAATGACTTATTGGGGAGTGAGAAGGGCACTTTTGTTTTGGGGTGGTTGGGGAAGCCATTCTCCACCCCTCCCTAAACAGTGGTACTTGGAGGATGCAACATTGTGGCACAGCACTCTGTTACCTTTATGCCGTAATTTTACATTTTTTATTTCTTAGGTCACATCCACACTTTACATTTAAAGTACATCATTTCCCCAAAGAATTCAGATAACTGTAGTTTAAGAGTGCTGGGAATTGTAACTCTGTGAGGGTTAAACTATAGTTTCCAGGATTCTTCAGGGGAAGCCATATGTTTTCAAAGTGCTTTAAATGTGTAGTGTGGATGGGTCCTTACTGTCCAGTTTGTGTTTTATGTGGTTCTGTGTAATATGTTTTTCTTTATTATGTTAACCACCATAATTATACTGATGGTAGTAGAAAGGCAGAAACATATTTTTAATAAATAAATGCACAAACCATTATTATGCTACACACTCTACCTATTCCTATTATACCTCTTTCTTCTCAGTCCTTTTACCAGACATCTAATTCCTCCAGCCAAAGATAAGGTATTTTCTACTCAGTGCTAGTTTGCTGGAAAAGCAGAACAATTTTGTCTTACAGACAGGAGAGTTTTAGAAGAGTGTGTTTTGTTAAACGACATGCTGATAGACATTCCTCATGGTATCATCAGTATCCACCAGCTGTGAAGCAGAGAGCATGTAGGAATGCAGTTATCATGACAGGATGGTGGATGGTCATATTTCTCCTTGAAGTTAAGTTGCCTTCAGATTCTTCCTGGAGGCCTAGCTTAACATTGTTTCCTTATATTATTTCATTTCTGGCACCTATATTCAAGCCTGCAGTGGGGTGGCTCAGGTGTTGGCTAATGTAGTGCCCTCCAGATGTTGTTGGATTCCAACTCCCACCAATCCCAACAGCATGCTTAATAAACATGGATGCTGAGAGTTGTAGCCAAACAACAATTGGAAAACCCAATGTTGGCTACCCATTTGTTTGTTTGTCTGTCTGTCTAAATATATTTATATACCACTTAATACTTAAGATGGTCCCTAAGCAGTTTGTGAAACAATGAAACTGAGGAGCTGCAATACAATACAGTGCTATGCAATATTAAAAGAAACTACAGTACAATACAATAATGCTATTAAATCTTTAAAAACAAAACAAAAGCATAGCACCACATTTTGTAACATCATTAGAGTCAGGGATCCCTTTCCTTTTTAACCTCCCCTTTGCCACGGCACATCATGACTCACAAAACACCACACAGCACCCCAAATTCTGCCTTACATCTACAAAAATCATACAATACCTACTACTCTTTCAATAGCACTCGTTCTATTCTACCCTCACACCGCACATAAATCCACCAGTACACAGAGATACACCATCCACTCAAACACTCCAATAAATCCCATTCAGTCACCAAGCACTATCTCTAGTCACTATCACCTAACAAAAAAAGAACTGCAAAAACACCAAGGAGACAAGGAAACTGTGTAAATAACAATACAAATTGCCACCTATTAATCACACAGATGTACGGTTCCCGACAGTAATCTGGCTCTCACTCAGGTTGCTATCTCCCATCCAAGACTCTCATACAAGGATGAGTGAAACGGCACCCCCCCCCCGCTACTCTTTTCTCTTACCAAGGAGTGCCCTCAGATAATTCAACTGCACAAGAGGCATTCCAAACACAAAAAATATTGACAAATGGCCCTGTTTTCCTTAGCAGTGTTGGTTTTGTAGTTCTCTGGATGGGCGGTGATCATCACCAACAGCCAGTTCCACTCACTTCCTTCACAGTTCTGCCCCAAAGAGACAAGTCCGAGGGCCAGCAGGGCTATCAGGGAGTGAGGAGGACAGGTGCTCTCATGTTTCTCCTCTGCTCCTTATCACCTGGTCCATCTACCCATGGGATAGCCTATTGCTAAAGCAGTTCCCGGTCAATTCGAGAGTGAAACATGCAGAGTGGAAAACTTCAGCCATATATCCAAAACTATAGGC
Organism: Rhineura floridana; assembly: GCF_030035675.1. NCBI lineage: Eukaryota > Metazoa > Chordata > Lepidosauria > Squamata > Rhineuridae > Rhineura > Rhineura floridana. The sequence goes on along the minus strand of NC_084484.1, from coordinate 92,347,969 downwards.
TTTGACTGTGCTAAATGTTTGTTAGGTGGATTGGGAAGAATTGGTGTACGCATTCTGGAATGAGAATACAAAATAGAATAGCTATAGCAAAAGGTTGCAGCTTCAGTCCCTGGCTTCCAGTGGGGGTGGGGGACAGAGTGACAGTGGTATCATCCTGGTGCAGTTACTGGAAGATGGTGGGATGAGGCAGCAGCAAGGTTGGGGGACATCTGGGCTGGTGGTGGCTTGCCCCATAAGTGGGTACACACCAGTGAAGCCAGCGTTGCCAACTCAAACCTCCCCTGTCTAGCTGCCATCTCACCTTCCCCCATTCCTGTGATGGGAATGGCTCTTGCTCCTTGTGTGCATACCTTGTGCACACTTGCCTCTCTCCATGAAATCATGTATCACTGTCTCCACAATCATGTAGAGGAATTTGGCAATCATGTAGAGGAATTTGGCAATGTAAGTTTATTGTAAGTTTAAGGGGCACTTGTGAGTATTGTCGCAGGAGCCTAAATAGGCTATTGCCTGCTATAGTTCAATGCTGGGAGGCCCTAACCAAACTCTCAAGACACAACAATTGATTCTTTGATTAGAAGTCTTTATTTACTCACAAGCAATTGCTTGGAAGAGGTGCACAGAGAACAAGTCTCTATGTAAGCCCTTTCATAAAACACACATCTTTCTTATATACTCTTTTCAAGGTTACATTGATTACTCAATCTTCACGTCAACATATGTCAATCAATACAATGACTTGGTATAAACATTCTTAACATAGCATAAGCATTATTATATGTTCTAAAATATGCAGGTCAAGATAACTTTTTCTCTTCCTTTTCCATGACACAACTACTCCATGACACAACTACTCCAACCTCTTCCCTACATTTCCATCATATCTCCTTAATAAGTATTTGACCTCTAAAGCAAGCATATATTTATAACCTTTACTCTACTTCTTCTCCTAGCTTTATAAGTGCAATTTCAGCAGTTCCACTAATACATTTTACTAATACATTTTGGGCCTAGCCACTTTGGAGAGTTCACGCAAACCTGAACCAAAAGAATTCCGCAACAGTATTTAAAGGACTCAGGGAACAGGCCATGTCACAAATTTGCATAATATTCAAATATGTTAATTTATATTTGAATATGCTAATTTATATGTATAGCTGCCTCTAGAAAATTTAGATGGTAGTGCTGTGCTTTGCACTGCAGCCAATTGTCCTATATGCAAAGTAAAAAGAAGTTTTTAAAAGTGGAGGGGGAAAGAGGCAAGAGATATGGGGCCAACTACAAAAGACTCATGGTCTTGGACCCCTTGGCCACCTCCTAATAACATCTCTGGTAAGCTGAGTTTTGCAATAATCTCATGGCATTGCCCTTATGAATGGTTTTTACAAATTAGGCTTGATTCCGTCCCCTCCCCTCACCACCTTCCAATGCATGTTGGGCCATAATAAAAAATTGCAGTTTCACTACCTCCATTTACATTTACATTTGTGCATGTATGTCCACTTATTTAATTAAAAAAAACTGGCATACATTGTGTGGAATTACTGAAGCCTACATACTGTAGTAAGTTGAACTTCATAACCCTGGAGATTCCTTCCTGTAGTGTAACTCTGTCTATTTTTAAAATTCATTAACCATGAAAGTACTTTAAAGAGGTTAGGTCTTTCCCCCTTAATAAACAGGAGTTTGTGTTGTCATTTCCCCCTATTCTGAAACTATTCTGCATCCAAACAAAGCATTAAACTCACCATACAGCACAAGTTCTAGTACCACAATCAACAGGGGGAAAATACAATTTTCATACAGCAGCTGTAGCTACTTTAATGAGAAATCTACATAGAGAAAAATAAGCAATCAGATTTCTGCAAAGTATGAAAAATTCCATTAAATTGTCTCTTCCTTTTATTTAGCACAGCTGTGACTGTTCTCTATGGCTTTTTTCCCTCTTCTCAGTGCTTTAGCTTAGTTGACATTTGGGCACAGAAGCATTATTTCAAAACAACTGATTTAACATTCAGTAAATTCCATTAAAAAAGGCTCCTCATTTGATCTCCAAAAATTTAGGGAGCAAAAAATGGATGAAATCATCTGCAGTAAAAGTATAACATCTAAACAGACACACTTGTATGAAGCTAAAAATGGCCTGACCATGTAATAAATTTCTCTCATTTGCATCCACATGAATTTCTGCTAGTTTTGTCAAAGTATTAATCTTCAACGGTTTTGATGTTGTGGGCAATTTCTCTTTGTCTATTGAGTTTCACAGGTTCAGTTTTAAAGAGAAAGGGGTTCTTGTGCTTTTATCCAACATATCAAATCACTGCTGGTAAATGGAATTTTCCGAGTTACTGTAGAATAAATAGTAAATGTCAGACTATTATCCAATGAGAGTTGTGAAAGTTTTGAATGTATGGTGATGTTCTTTTCATATATTAATTATCATATTTTCATATATTATAAGATTCTTGCTCCAATCCATTGGGGAAATGACATTTCTTGATCATGGCAGCTTTGGCCTGTGCAAGCCAAACAGCCTTTGTCCTGTTCCTCTTCTCTCCGTTCCGAGAAATTAGATTCAGTTTGCATTTCAAGCTGAATCTATCAAATTCACATTTTCTGAAACAATATGAAAACACAGCCATCCATTGAAATTTGCACTTATTTGGATTTTGGAATGAAGTTCAACAATCAACCAATGTTCACAAAAATGCAAATGTTAGGGGAAAGTAGGTCCAAAAATGAATATATGAATGAAAATAATGTACAAAAATGAATTTCATGATGAGAAATTGCTTGCAAAAATGTGTACATTAGTGAAAGCTGCCTACAAAAATGTGTTTATTAGGAGAAAATTGCATTAAAATGCTGGAGAATTTTCATGAGAATTTGGTTTGTTTTTTTAAATCACAAATTGCTGCAGAAATGTGGAGAACTGAATTTAAGATTAGAAAATGAGAAACAGAGAGAACCAAAATTGACAGATCTTTCCATCCCTATTCTCTAGAATATGGCAGCCAAGGTAATCTGGAGCTGCTGGCATGGTGAGGCAGTGCTGTGAGGCCTGCCTCCTGACATTGGCATTGCTGCAGCTTACCTGGGTGGGGTGTGGGTGGAGCAGGGCAGTAGCAAGGTCAGGGCTGCATGGGCATACTGGTGGACCCAATCTGGTGCTCTTGCCAGTGCTCTCAAACAGCCCCAGCTTCACAGCTGCCCTGCACCACTCCCACATCCACATGAACTGCATCAACTCCAGTGTGGAGAAGCTGGCTCCACAGCATCCCCTCCACACACTCCCATTCATTCCTGTAGGTAATGTAAATACTGTTTATGATATATTTTTCTGAAGTGTTTCTGACTGTCATGTGGCTTCCATAAAGCAGTTGTTATTGTTTTTGTTTAAAAAAAGATATAGGATATTGTTATGAAAGCTAGCCAACCTGTGCCATCTATCCTGGCCATATCTTTCGATAGGCAAAAGGATGTTAATGGCTGGTTGACGGTCAGTGAATTGTCGTCCTGGGAGCTGATAATTAAAAAGATGGTTTATTGATTAAGAAATCTCTCTGGAGTATTGTGGATGGAAAGAAAGCCATCAGAAGTTTGAGAATGATGACACACCTTTCCTGACCCCACCACCACCACATCTGTTCCATTTTTACGGGGTGGGAGTACAGCCAAAAATGTGGCTATGAATTATCTACATAGGTCATTTCTTCAAAATACAGCTTAGGCAACCTTCCATTCTCCATGTGCTGCAATCATATTATAGTGGACATGACTTTGCAGCAGAAATTATGTCAATTTCAAACCTAACAATAGCAGATGACATATTTCCTGTCAAGAACAATAATGATCTTATGAACTGTTTTTGAATTGCTTCTGTAGCTGAAAGACATATGGTTTCCCAAGATCAATATTATATGAACTTTTCTTGCTGCACCACTCACAACATGTGCAGGTACATTCTGTACCAGCAGCAGCTTTCTGACTGTCCTCAAGGGTAGTATCAAGAGTAGGCACATTGCAGTAGTCCATTTGGGAGGTTGCTAGAGCATGAGTCACTGTAATCAGGCTATCTATGTCCAGGAAGAACCAGCCACAGCCAAATATGGATGCTGCTTGCCACTAAAGCCATCTGGGCCTCAAATGACAATGCTAGATCCAGGAGTATGTGCAAGCTAAGTATTGCCCCTTTAGGGGGAGTGTAACTCCATCCAGAACAGTTCATCTTCCCAGTTCTCAGACACAAGAACTACCCACCAAGAGTGCACCCATCAGTCAGGATTCAGCCTCAATTTATTGGCCCCATTCAGTCTCCAGGCATCAATCCAGTACCTGCATAGCCTTACCTGATTTAGTTAGTATGGAGGCATAGAGTTGAGTATCATCAGCTTACTGATCAAACCACACTTCATATACCCAGATGACTGCTCCCAACAGCTTCATATACATGTTACATAGCATGCGGGACAAGATGGAAGTCTATGTGATCCCACAGGGATTAAGCAGAGGTCCCCCAATGCCACTCTCTACTAGCAGCCCTGCAGGTGAGAGCAGAATCACCGTAACACTCTGCCTCCAACTCCCAACCCATAGAGCAGCCTTCCCCAACCTTTGAGATCCCAGATGATGCTGGACTTCAATTCCCATCATTCCTGACCATTGGCCGTGCTGGCTGGAACTGATGGGAGTTGTAGTCCAGCAACATCTGGGGACCCAAAGTTTGGAAAAGGCTGCCATAGAACCACTCTGGGAGTATACCATGGGCAATGATATCAAAAGCTGCTGAGAGGTCAAGACTTGACAGGATCACACTCCCCCTGTCTCTTTTCCAATAATCAACCAGGGCAACCAAGGCTATTTCAGTGCCAATAGTGCCCCCAAAGCCAGACTGAAATGGATTTAGATAATCAGTTTCCTCCAAGCACACCTGAAGTCCAGCTACCATATTCTCAGTTACCTTGCCCCAAAAGGGGATAAGTTGGTATTGGGCAGTAGTTGTCCAATCATTCAGGATGCAGAATGGCTTTTCAAGGAGGAAGTCACTCACGTAGCATAACTTTTTCCCACTAAAAGGCATTTATCGTTTGTTTTCAAATTGAAAGTGATCCCAAAACTCAGAGAAAAGCACAATCTGACTGTTAGTTGCATTCCAATACACAAATAAGTCTGGGACCAGCAAATTGGGTTGGTTTGTTTTAAACTGAGAGCCAGATGAAATTTTCCTCCATCCCTAGGTATGGGAAGGACATTGCTCAGATACAAAGCTGCAGAAAGACCCAGGTGAAATATCCAGCCCCAAAGACCTTGCATAACAAGGATGAGAAAGATCTGATCCCAAGTATCTGAAAAGCTACTGCTAGGTAGAATAGACAATATTGAATTAGATGGATCACTGGTATAAACCAATAACTTACAGCTTCATCTGCCCTAATCTCCCAGTCATATAACACTACAGTTTCAGTGGAGGAGGGCAGAGTGCAACCAGAATAAAAAATATATTACAGTTTGCATAGTTTATTTGAGTTACAGAATTCTTCAGGGCAGATTTTCATACCTCCTGACCTAGGCTTTCCTTTAAGATCCTTACTTTGCTGCAAGAGTGGTATGCAGACATCTTGGACACTAGGAAATGAACTGCGTATAGACAATCAGAAAACTAAGGCTTCTGTCCAGTGTATCACTAAGTAACTCATTCCATCAACTCAAGGATTTACACTTGCAGAAGAGAACTTCCTCTCTTCTCTCCCCCTGTGTGCACCCCACACTCTTCCCATATCTGCTCCAGAGTGTTGAGGGAACTCCCAGAACACATTTAGGGAAGGCATGGGGGAGGAGGGGGGAGAAGTTTGGTTGTGCAAACATAAATCATTGTGCTGATGGAACACATAAATGGATGCTACCCGAAGTAGCTTGAAAGTAAGTATGTAGGCTATAGCCCATGCCCAAGAAAAAGAGAAAGTGCTAGGTAGTTAAGTTCTCTCTGCTGACCAAGATTAGGGAAATTTTATCACTTTCATGCAAACCTGCTGTTATGGACTGACCCTATGTTAAGTGTAAATTTCTCATCTAAGAGTCTTTATATGTATTAATCCCCATGCATAGAATATTATATGTCTAGGTATGCAGACCTCCTCATAGTATCTGGTCAAGCCTTGTAAAGTCCAAACTGGAACAAGTTTTTCTCTCCCCCCCCCTTCTAATTCTGGGCAGTCAGCCAATGTACTGTTGCTTGCAAAAACAAAAGAGATAACAACACCTAGCTTCCAGCTACAGCTGCCTTATATGGTGTGGACCACACCTGCTTCTGGTTAAAGTGACTAGTTGGAACATTGGCTGGTCCCACTTGCTGCCTCTGCAAGGCAACATGGAGAGATGCTGCATAGAAGCAGCTGTTAATTAGACAGCTGCTGAGCAAGGTCATAGCCTTGAGACATTCCTATAAATAGAATTCAGGAGCAGTATTTGGCCAGTCTCCCTGGAGACTTGGCAGAAGATACACTGCTACTATGTTGCTGCATATAATCGGAGATCTGCCTCCCACAAGGGTGAGATGATTCAATTTCTTTGTGGACAAGAGATTGAAATGTATTTATGTGGAAATGTAACTTGTTTGATGTTGATTCCTTGCAATATGACTTCACAATTATAGCAGTGTAACTTGCATAATATATAAGTCTGAACTGATAGCTCATTATACTTTAAGATATGTTAACATTATACTGCAATGTATACTGATATACAAGCCTAATATTTGACTTCTGATCATAATTGATTCTGACTCAATGGCTAAGGTCACTGTATGCATTACCAGTAAAGATGTTTAATATGCAAAGAATAAATATTATAAGATTTATAAAGTTAATCTGCTGTTGAACTCCCATTTTTTCCTGAGATATCCCTAAACCTTAGTATGTTCTTTGGTGGGACCTCCAATCATTAGCTCACCTAGACAGACCTAACTGCTGGCAAAAACTGTGGAAGCTCAGGTGACAACAACATTTGTCATATAAGGTGTCTGTGTAGATACAGACTAGGGGAGTATGCAAGAACCCTCAACGCACTGCGTTCACAAGACAGAGATGGTTTGAGGCTGTTTCACTGCCTAAATCATACTTCCTGAACCAAACCAAAACAGAGCTATTCTTCACAATCTACACTTCTGTGAATTTTGGGAAGCAGTTTTCTAACCAAAAAGTGTGCACAAAATTCACATCATAGTGGGAATCATGTACAAAGCCACATTATATAGTGTAGAAGAACTCAGAACAAAAATGCATTCATATTTGTGTGCGAATTTTTAAAGAAACATTCACAAATTGATGCGGAAATGGGGTGAATTGAACTTGAGGGTGGAGAAGTGAGAAACTGAAATGGATAGATTTGTCCATCCCTAGTCAAAGTAATCAATATCTGAATCTCCAGTAACTTACTGCATACAAAAAGGGAGGCCTAGTTGGCGGTATGGAACATGTGACTACAGTCTCCCATTCCCTGTAATTTTCTGCATGTGTCCATATGTACAGTATGTCCTGAGGGAAGGGAAGAAATTAGAAGCTATTGAACCCCATGAGGACTTAATTGCACTGGGAAAGATCATGCGTGAAATGTGATAGCAAGCGAAAGTTTGGTTTTGCTGAAAACATCCATTCAAAAGCGTCATTCCTGAAAGCACTTTATCACAAGCTCCATGAAGCTGGCTTTACAAAGTTCCTGGAAACTAATGAGATCCTTGATGAGAAGCGGATTGTGCTTAAGTGTTAACTTTATATATTCATTAGGAAAAGTGGTGTGCTGGCAGATCCAATATTGTTCAGTTCCTCGTCCTTCTCGTGGCATAGCAGTGTTAGGTGACATAGGACACCACTGCTGTGGGAAGCCTCTGTCCTCGCTCTTGCACTTCCTACTATAGCTGAGAAAAATTAACCTTCTCTTCTAGCCATTACTACTCAAGCTGTGAATATTTAATAAGGACAAATTCCCTTTCTTTCTTTCTTTGTGTTTATTAAACCAATTACTTACTTTTAGTCATTGTTAATGACTGAGCCATAATGCGTGCCTAACAAACTTAGAAACAAGCAACAGACCTGCAACAGAAGGCTGTGAATCACAGACTACTTGTGGCGGTATAGTTAAAATCAAGCTGGCTTAGCCCCATTAAAATCAATAGGACTAAGCCACCTTGAGAGTAGATATGGCAGGATAATTAGCATGTGGATTGTATTAAAAGTATTGTGCATGTCTCCAGTTATTATTGCACACATCAATACATTTTAACAATGAATTATTTGACCTGGTGAAGGAAAAGGACTATATAAGTAATACATAACTTGGAGCATATCTGCATGGTGCTTATTTCAGGGATTACATGCACATGCTATACGTCTGATCCTCTGCATTCAGTACTTTTTTAAAAAAGGAAGATTTTGCCTCTTTTTCTGAGGCCAGAGGCTTGGAAGTCTGTAAAACAAAACTCTCCACCCCTACCTGTACGGTGGGAGTAGGATTTTGCTTCCACTCATTTGAAGCACAGGGAAGCAGCTGGGGTATCTGCAGAGCCTTGTGCAACTCAGCCAATCAAAAGCAGACATGGCTAGGTTTAAGGTGACCACACCTTTCCCTGGCAGCAGTTTTCACCCACAGTGGCAAATATCAGACAGTGCAGCATGAGTTGGTCATCAGTGGGGCTGATTAGGAATATTTTTGTGCCAATTCCTAAACTGGCCAGAAGAAAGAAGCTCCTCCTTCTCCTCTCCAACCCCCCTCAAGAGGCAGGTTCAGAGTTGCTGGGAGGAAAAGGAAGACACGGCAGGCTTTAGAGCACCCTAAGGCATCAGAAGGATGAAGGGAGGATTACCAAATCTGACTCTTGAGTCCTGAAGGCACCATTGACCCCAAAGATCACCAGCAGAGGGGCCAATTATGCTAACAGGGCCTGCTCCACACACTTGAAAGATGTGTAGCCACTGAAGAATAAAGGCTAGTTTAGGGATGGGATCTGCTGGCCAGTTCTGATTCAAAAGCATTCCGTCAACTTAACAGGCCGGTATTGCTTTGAGTTCATTCTTTGTCCGCCAGCCTGCTTTTACTGATCCACTTTCCCCCTTACAAAAATATTGATATTAATATCAATATTGTTAAAGGAAATATCAATAAATGAAAGGAAATATTGATAAAATTATCATTCTTAATATTGATAGTTTAGAGGTGGGTTTTTTTAAGAAATCCATTTTTGAAAATAGCCATGAAAGATTGCTACATAAAAATCCAATCAGCAACAATAGAGAATAAGCAAATTATTGGAAAATTCGGTACCAAATCTGAATTGGGTGGAATTCTAGCACATCCCTTGACCAGTTACATTACTGTTCTAATGCTTAGGCCCTTCCCAAACAAGTTCACTGGGATAGAACAGTCCCTCAACGTTTGCATGAGGCAGGTGGCATGGGTGCTATCTCCCAATTCTCATCATGGTAGTAATATCACCACACTGGTTTAGGGCTGGTTGACTTTAACTAGTAAAATAGGGGTGGGAAACCATGTTTCAGCAGATGTCGCTGGACTACAACTCCAATAGAACACCTCCCCTCAACGACATCAACAATTAATGTACCATCTGGCTTGATGTATCACAATTCCTGCAGCTGTTCAATACTGCTGTTTGAGTGCTTAGAATATATGTCCATCTCCTCAATAGAAGAGCTTCCTAGAGCAGGGGGCACCAACGTGATGCCCTCCAGATACTGCCAAGCTACTGTTCTTAATATGTCCGCACATAGGCCTTGTTGGTTGGGGCTGATGGAAGTTGGAGTCCAACAACATTGGGAGGGCCACAGGTAGCTTTAGGCAATGGGTGGTAAGCTCAAATATCATCTTCCCCACTCTCCAGCAGGAAGAGACAGAGTACTGGTTACTGCTGAGGTACAGAACCTGTGACCTTCCAGACATTGTTGGACTCCCACCGGCCCCAGTCAGCATAGCTAGTGTTCAGGGATGATGGGAACTGTGGTCAAGCAGCATCGGGAGGGCTATACCCCCACCCCGGTCTAATTTATAAAAATAACGGTGCTGGGCCTCAAACTCTGTACCTAGTTTGAGATAAACTTTGAAGTTGACGGATGCTACTCAGTGAGGAGAGAAAGGCATTGAGCACATAACCAGGAAAACTCTTGTCTATTGCTCTTCCACAAGTTCTAGAACTGCACCAGAACTCAAATTAAGCCTGGGGACAGAACTCAATACATGCACCCAGAGCCAGTGCCTGTTTCCTTGCTCTTCACCTAAGGACATTGCAGGGAGCAGACGAAAGAGGAGTTCCTGGGTATCTCATAGAGCAGGTGGTGGGCAGGGAAGGGGGGGAATACCCTTCCAACCTGACATACAGCAAGGCACTTCTACATGTATATATGGCAGGCCTCTGAGCAGGGCTGGTGTCAGGCATGACTGGGGCCCCCACTCCCAGCCCCCCCACAGACCATGAGGGACCGCTCCACCTACTTCTTCTGTCTTTCTGTGAATGCCCTGCGCGCTGGGTGCGCAGGTCACTGCCATCAACGAAGATAGTGGCGGAGGCTTCTCTAAAGGGCTGATACCCCTGCCACCATCTTTGCTGATGGCACACATGTATGCTATGCTGTGTGCGTGCACATGCCTGCCATCAATCAAGATAGTGATAGGGGCATGGGCCCCTTAGAGAAGTCTCTGCTGCCATCTTGGCTGATGGCATCTGCGTGCACAGCATGCAGGGCATTCACAGAAAGGGAAGAGAGGTAGGTGGAGAGGGCATGTACCATGGGCCTGCACAGTCTATAGGGCGGGCTAGGAGCTCCATCTCTGTGATCTGCGGCAGGGCTGGGAGTCAACCCTGCCAAGGATTCTGGAAGGGGAGTGCTACCCCCACACCCTAAGGAGGGCCCCTTTAGGGGCCCCTCTGGACTGTAGGGGCCCTCAGCCAGAGCCAAACCTGGCTGCCCTTTGGCACCAGTCCTGCCTCTGAGAAAAGCTGTTTTAAATTCTGGTAACATCCAAGCTGAATATTTCCTTTTTAACATGCATGTCATTCACATCCACTCACATGCCTCAATTCTGGAACATATCCTTGTTAGAGAGAACAGATGGTTTCAGTTTCAGTAGATGAACCTCTCAAGTTTGTCAGAATTGTTGTTCAGATTAAAAGATGATTTGCTTAAATTGGAACCTAAACCATGGTGCCCTTGTGATGTCATTCTGTCTTCCACCTTTCTTTGACTCTGTCTGACATAACAAAAAAAGAACAGCTTACCCCTGCAGATGCAACCAATCAATGAACACTAGTTGGCCACTTGCAGTGGATGGTTAATTAATTCTTATGCTTTCTCATTGTATTCAGTATAATATAAGGGAAAACGAAGCTTGCTTGCACGTTCTTGGGGATGAAATAGCTCAAGTGCAGCATGCATTAAAAATGCACGTTCTCCTCAGAACCTGTTCCAGCAAGGTCAGGTGTAACCCTGTTACTGTTTCTATGACAGCTGAATTATACTTTAAAATAAACATTAACACAAAGAAGAATTGAAGTGGTGGCAGGTGGGAGAATTCTTGGCTTTCAGGCTCCAGGTTCCTAATTAAAATCAGAATATTTGTGAAGTGACAAGAAGGGGGGAGGAAATGCTCAAAAATAATTACAATATTATATGGGATTTCTCATTAAACCATCAGCAAAGTTTTGAATGAATGCCACATCAGACACTATGTTTGGGGAGCCGTGTCACTGTATAGCATTAATCCTAATGAAAAACAGCTCTGTTTTCAAAATGTTGCTATTAGCTGCCCTGTTCAGCTGTACCAGTAAAGGGAGGAGGGAGGAAGCAAAAAAATGAATAGCTGAGGCTGTAAAACCCATTTTTTTTACCTCTGTGAGAAGATATCTCCCTGTTCAAAGAGCGTTTCCCCAGTCCGCTGAATTATTCCTCAGTGAACCTGGAAGCCATTTGCAAATAATAGATTAATACTAATCTCACTAATGACTAACAGGTTGTTAGGAATACAGTGCTTCAAATAACCATACAGAAGCTGTCTTCCTTCCTTCCTTCATGAGGCTTAGGGAAGCAACAGTCAACTTATAGCCCAATAGTCTATCCATATCTTCACTTTCATAGACATCGTCCATGGGCAGCTGATATATATTTCTATAATGCCCATGTGGGTTTTTCCACACATTTTTGTTGATCAAAGGTTCTTTAATCCAACAGAGGCTTTTGTCTGTGAAATAGGGAGAGTGTGAATTTTTGGTGATAACTCCTTTTCCCCCCATAGCTCCCACATGCACCAAAAATCTGCTCCAGAACATTGGGAGACCATTTGGAACACCACAGCAGGTAACACGCGAGGGCTATAGGGAGGAGGGAAAATCACCAAATATCACCTCTCTCCATATCAGAGCTTGGAAAAGTTACTTTTTTGGACTACAACTCCCATCAGCCCCAGCCAGCGCATGGCTGATGGGAGTTGTAGTTCAAAAAAGTAACTTTTCCAAGCTCTGCTCCATATTCTGCTGATGGAAGCTTCCACTGCATGAAGGAGCTTTCTATCACTGGAAGGACACCAATTAGATACGACTTTTTATAATATATGTGCTAGAGTGAATGTCCAAACTTTGGTGAACATTGACAGTCCCAAACATACTTTGTGAATACATGAAAACTGAAATTCACTACAGCCTCCTAAATATGAGTTTCAGCTCTCAATAATGTATGCTCAAAAAGTACGGAAATACATACCTATTCAAAAATTAATTTAGAATTATGAATGCTGAGGTGTAACTTAATGTTGATTCTTAAACCATAAACTATATTAAAAAACCCCAAGAAGTACAAAAGTTAAAATAACAAAAAAGTACCACAATAGTAAAAATCACTAATATGATTTTAGGCTGTATCAGCAGAAGTACTATTTCCAAGTCAAGGGCAGCAATAGTTCCACTTTATTCTGCACAAGGATGGCTTCATCTGGAGTACTGTGTCCAGTTCTGAGTACCGCACTTGAAGAAGGCTGTAGACAAGATGGAACTGGTTCAGAGGAGAACTGATAGCCAACAATATTAAAAACAAATCCTATGTGAAAAGTTGAAAGAACAGGGTATGTTTAACCCGGAGAATAGAAAACATGTGGGAGGATAAGATAGCATTCACCTGAAGGGCTGTCCCATGGAAGATTTTTCTGCTGGCCCAGAGGACAGGACTAGATCTTGTGGGCTTAAGTTACAGGAGGGGAGATTTTGGCTGACAGTTTGGAAAAATGTCTTGATGGTTAGAGGAAATTAAAAATAAAGCCAGTTACCTAGAGGGGTGGGGGGCTCCTCCTTGCTAGAGATCTTCAAGGAGAGATTAAACAATTATTTGTTGGGGGTGCTTTAGCTCTGAATTTCCTGCATGATTGGATTAGATTGCCTACAGGGTTCCCTCCAGTTCTATGATTTTATCATGAAGGACACTCATGTCTATTGCGTAACTTGAGACAAATGTAAAACATAACTCATAAACTTCCAATATCTCAGAAATCTATATGAAAAATCAAGTAGCTGTATTCAACAATATTAATCGTTATTATCAACCTTATAATGATGAGCTCACCACCACCACATATACCTACACAATCATTTGAACCATAATAAAGTTCCATCTGGTTTTCAAGACAGATACAATTAAGCAACTTTTTTTAGGTGGACTCATCAACTTGCTTCCTCCATTTAGGGTTTATTAGTACAGTATGGGATCCAAATGGCAGTATTTTAACAAGGGGTGTGGAGAGACTCCTGGTTTGTGTTCGTTATAATTGTATGGAATACAACTGTGGTAATGCCATGGGAACCTATTATATATCACATTGTTATAATAGTCATTAGCTACAACATTGTTATTGAGTGACCAATGACTATTCCTCCTGGGCTCCCATGACCACACCATTTGGTGACCTTGAGAAATATTTCGCTGTTAATTGTTTATCTCTTTTATGGGGTGAATGCTGTAGCATACAAATGCAAGTGCCCTTTTAAAAACTGGTGAACACCAGTAAGATCCTTTATCCTGGCATTTCCCAATGAGCTGCCATTTCATGAATCTTTGCTTTTCAATGCCATTCTCTGGAAGCCAGGAACTCTCACTCCTCAGTGTTTGATAAAGGCAGGACTGCTTATATGACAGGAATATGATGGAGAAGACATACATATTTCCTGTTTCCTTCATGCAGCAAGCTTTCTTACCCATTCTATAAGGATAAGATATCATACAGCGGCGTCACTAGGGGGGTGCAGACTGCACCGGGTGACACCATCAGAGGGGGTGACACCCAGAGCCGCCCCTAGGCACCGGGAGGCAGGGTGGTTTTCTCTATCTTCAGCCCTGCAGCTGCCATCTCGTCAGCCACTTCCCTCTTGGAGAATCTTCCGCTCTTCGGCTGCAGAGAGTTTTTTTCCCCATCCTGCCTGGCCTTGCCCGCTCATCAGCTGTGAATTTTAGGTGGGAGGTTTGAATCCTCTGCCTGCTCTTGGGCTGCATGCCTGAGTGGCTTCCCAGGCAGGATGGGGGAAAAAACGCTCTGCAGCCAAAGAGCGGGACATTCAAACCTCCAGCCCAGGCAAGTGGCATACCAAGGGGGGGTCGGGGTAAAGTCAATCAGGAGGTGCAGTCAATCAGGGGGTGCAAGATGGAGTAGGGTTACCAGGTGTCCGATTTTCAGCTGGAGTTTCCAGTTTTGGGGGTTCCCTCCAGGTCTCCAGCTAACTTACCTTAATCTCCGGACTCTCAGCTTCAATTTAAAAAAAAACACTACGTTTCTAGGTCGTCTGGTTCCCGAGATATACACCAAAACGTCAGCCCCCCGTGACTGTTTAATCTGTTTTTTAACGGATCTGTATAGCAGCTTTTAGCCAGAGCTTGGAAAAGTTACTTTTTTAAACTACAGCTCCCATCAGCCCCAGCCAGCATGGCCACTGGATTGGGCTGATGGGAGTTATAGTTTAAAAAAAATAACTTTTCCAAGCTCTGGCCTCTAATCCCCCACTGTCAGGATTGTAGCCAATAAGGGGAGCCAGGCTTGTGATTTGTTGACCCAGGCAGTGCTTAGGCTTCATTACAATGTCAAAATGGTGGTTTTGAGATCTTCAGTTTGAGTAAGTAAGAATATGGGTTAAAGTTCTTTTTCTCTTGTGTGTAGCACACAGTCAGACCCTGGGCTGTTGGAGAGGGCAGTGCTTTGAAAACCAGTTATAAATCTGTTTGATTTTTCAATTTCATTTTGTCACTAGAGTTTCCAGATCCAAAATAAAGGGCAGGGTTATATCACCTTTAAGAGTTGTGTAAAAGAAGGAATTTCAGCAGGTGTAACTTCAAGCCAGAGCAGCAGGAGGGAAAGAAGTAAGACCAGCCGCCTGAACTGAGAGACTGTGCTTGTTATTTGCTTGCTACCTCTTTGTGGCATCTTCCTCTTGAGTAGACTTACTGAACTGGTCAGAGGGCTTCTGTTGAATCAGCAGTTTCCAGCAGCCATCTATATTGGGCCATTGTTGGAGGCAGGGCTGTAAGAGAGACACAGGTGTGGGGGGGGGTGGCTTGCTGTTGGCTATGAGGGCCTGTACATGACACTGGGGCAATGAGACAGATTGGGGATGCTGTTGGTGTACTGCCCACCCTAACTGAGCAGGCAGAGATGGTCTCAAGCTTGAGAACCCCATTACATTTGTTCTGAGGGACTTCAGTATCCACACTGAAGCTGCATTGGAATTTCATGGCTTGCAACCATGGGGCTGTCTGTCTGGGCCAAAGTGTAAGGCAGGGCATACCTTTGTTTTGCTCTTTGCCTCAGTGTGTGAACAGGGCAATCTGGACATTGAGGGGGGCTTAACTCACCCCTACTGTTACTCTGGTAAAGCTTGGACTTATGGTACTAGTCACCTTTGGTAGAATTGGGGAACCTATTAAGATGGTCTGCCCTTGGAGACTTATGGAATCCAAAACCAAAGCCAGGTGGTGATCCTGTTGAGGTCTTTGTGTCACTATGGAATGCAGATGGGGGTTGGCACTTGACATGATTGCTCCCAATTGTCCTGTCCTGCACTGTAGAGCCCAGATTGCTTCCTGGTTTTCTGCAGTATACCAGGACAACAAAACCTAAAGTGCAAGTGGTGTAAGATTCAAAGTGAAGCCATCTAGACATGTGCTAGAGCGCATAATTGCACCTACTGCATGGCAGTGAAGGCTGCAGAGAAGCTTGTTTTGCTGCTTCCATCACAGCCTTGAGTAGCCATCCAGCATTGCTTTTCCAAGTGGTGCAGTGATTATTCTCATATACCCCAGCAAATTGAATGCTTGCACTCTTGAGTCATGCTGTGACAAATTTTAAAACACTTTGAAGATAAAACCTATGCCAACTTGAATTGATACTATTGATACAGTATCAGATGGATGTCCAATGGAGTCTTACCTAGTTTTATGGGATCTGTTTCAGTTTTTGCGGCTTGAGGGCACGGACAAGATGTTTGTTGTAATACAGTCGTGCACATGTTACGCCTGTGCTAAAAGCACTGCACTGGCTGTCTATTAGCTATTGAACCATTTTAAAAGTTTTGTTGCTGATGTATGAAGCCCTAAAGAACTCGGGAGTCGGATACCTAGAAGAGCACCTTATACAGACCTGCTAGGACATAAAGGTCGTCAGAAGAGGCCTTGTTAGGGTCATCCCACTTTATGATGTGTTGCTTGTTGATGACATAGAAACAAGCCTTCTCTGTAGTGGCACTCATTCTTTGGAATGCTCTTTCCCCCACTCCTATAGGGGAGGCATCCACAGTAGGGTGCTTCTGAAAAAGTGTGAAAAACACATTGGATTACTCAGGCTTTCCCCAGCTGGGTCACTGGCCCATTTTAGACACTGTGCATATCCCTGGCATTTGTTTGTTCTTTGCTATTGATATTTTTATATTATGTATATTTCAGTACTTGTTTGATTTTATATGTTTTTAACATGTTAATGTTGGATTTTATTCTGTATACCACTTCGGGATCCTGGATGGGAAGTGGCCTACAAATGATATTAATTAAAGGTACAGGAGGTCTGTCCTCTTTTTCATCTTTATCTCCCTCATTATTATTGTCTCCCTCATTGCTGATTTTCAGGAGAAATTTAAAAACATTCCTGCTTACCCAGGCTTTGATGGATGATACTGACCATGGCAACTGTGAAATTAATAACTGCAAGGGTATATCATTATTTTAAAATGTTTTTTAAATATGTTTTGATTTGACTTTGAAATGTACTATTTTAACATTTTGGTATTTGCCAATTTGGGCTTCTTTGGAAGGAAGGGCAGCATACAAATTTAAATAAATTTGTTATAATATATGAACAGATATATTAGATATTTATCAAATTTGTCCTATTTAAGCGCTCTCTTTTCTGTTCTTTACTTTCAGATTTATGATATAGGTATATCTAAACACAAAGCGATGATGAAACAATGCTGAACTATTTTGAATCATATGATGATATAGTAGCATTTTCTGACCTTTAAAAAAAATTAAATAAATTTATGCCTCACAGCTGGCTTGTTTTTTATCCTCAATATTCAAGGCAGTTTTAAATAGACATACATTCAGACAAATTAAGGTGCAATCCAACTTGTATTTATGCCAGGCTGAGGGAACTAGGATATACCTACACCAGCAGAAGCCCCTCACCCCAGCTGAGGTAGACCCTGCCAGCTTTGTATAAGCATGGTCCCTCATTGGCACCAAACAGGCACTGTCCTTTAGCCACTGCCTTGGGCTTCTGCAGCTACATATCCTCTTGCTAGGCCACACATCTGAGAGCTGCAGGTGGAAACAATTCTGCCTGAAAATAGACTGACAAGCAGGTAGGCCAATAAAAACAGGTAAGTACTTACAGGGTACAGCAGATGGTTGCTAGGCACTGCCTTGGGCTTCTGCAGCTTAATAGTCTCTTTGCAGGGCTACACTTCTGAGAGCTGCAAGTGGGCCATTATGGGACAGCACTGCAGGAAAGAACATGAAAAAACAAATGAACTCCAAGCTTAGCTTCAGACATCAGTACATCTTAAGAACTTCATGATTGAGGCTGTCTGAGGTGCTCTGACCCCAGAAAAACTGATGACTGCTTCTGGCTTGCTGGTTGGACAACAAAAGATCACATGAAGAGCCCTGTTGGATCAGGGCAAAGGCCCATCTAATTCAGCATCTTGTTCTCATAGTGGCCAACCAGATGCCTGTGGAAGCTAGGGTTGCCAAATCCATGGCCTGAGACGGATCCTGTATCTTTAGGAGAAGAGAAGGTTAGCCAAGTGCAGGTGTTCTTGCAACTCTGTAATGGGAAAAACCAGAAGGTGAAATTCTCCCTTCCCCCTGCACAACTTTTAAAGATACAGAAGATGTCTTGGAGGCTGGGCCTGGCAACCAAGAGGTCTTCTGTATCTTTAAAAGTTGTGGAGGGGGGAGGGAGACCACCTTCTGGTTTTTCCCATTACAGAGTTGCAAGAACACCTGCACTTGGCTGACCTTCTCTTCTCCTAAAGCAGCCTTTCCTAACTAGTGGGCCACCAGATGTTGTTTGACTGCAATTCCCATCTTTCCTCACCATTGGCAATGCTGGCTGAGGCTGATGGGAGTTGTGGTCCAACAACATCTGGTGGCCCACTAGTTGGGAAAGGCTGTCCTAAAGATACAGGATCAGTCTCAGGCCATGGACCTGGCAACCCTAGTGGAAGCCCACAAGCAGGACCTGGCTGCAGTAGCCCTCTCCCCCTACTTGTGATTCCCAGCAACTGGTGTTCAGAGGCATACTGCCTCTGTTACTGGAAGTAGTACATAGTCATCAGGACTAGTAGCTGTTGACAGCCTTATCCTACATGAATTTGTCCAATCCTCTTTTAAAGCCACCAAAGTTGATGGCCATAACTACATCTGTGGGCAAATTCCATAGTTTAACTGTGCACTGAAGAGGAAGTCACCACTTTTGTCAGGATACTTCAAAAACAAGTAGAAGTGACCACACAGAGACACATGCCTCCAAGTTCTTCACTGTCAAGTGCTGCCCAGTTTTCAAAGTCAACTTTGACAAGCATTTTTCAGAGTCCCAACTCAGCTTAACAAGGCAATAGATCTTCCCAGGGCCACATAATGAGAATCAGAGCTTGGAAGATTACTTTTAAAAAGTAATAAATTACAATTACAATTACTTGACCAAAAAAGTAGTAATTACTGTTACAATTACAATTGCTCTGAAAGTAACTGATTACTTTACTTTTTCTCAAAAATAATCACTACAATTACATTTCAGTTACTTTAAGAAAAACACCTACAAGGCGCTGGCCTTGGCTGCTACACATCTAAGTAGCCTAAAACAATATTAAAAATAAACACACACACACACACAGGGGGTAGTAGAATAATTTTTTTATCCATAAGATTAACAGAATGGCATAACAGAATCTCACTGATACCCCAACACTTGAAATCAAATGTTACACTTGAAATGCTGCTTTTATAATACATTCTCATGATTCTGCTCACTCAGAACTCAACAAAACCACATATTTAAGATTGTACCTCCGGTCAGCTTGAATGATGACTCACAAGTCCCCCCCCTTTTTTTCCCCCATAGTAAATTGTGGCATACTTCACCTGTTTGGAAAATTTGTCCTAGAAGCTTATAGGCGGCAAATGAACTTTGGAGCCTTTGCCTTGTAAAATAATCTAATGTGGTCTGATGACAGCAGGCCTTGTTCTTCCAAGAAAGACTTCAGTTGCACATGGTGGGTTCTGCCACTGAGAAGGGTTTTTGAACCAGATGTCTCTTTCAAGCCCCCAAATCCCCCATTACTACACTTCTATTAATCACTTCCTCTTTAACCCAATCAGTTAGTGCTAATGACTGTGCACTTTTTCCTGCAAGTTAAAATCACCTCATGGCTCATGCCTTTTCCTTGGCAAGTAGGAGGGGCAGGGGGTGGGAGAAGGAGAGTAGCACTATTTGCTAAAAGCAGCTAGGAAGAAGCAGGAGCAAACTTAAGGAAAACGGAGGAGGGCAGGGAGAGAGAGGAGCTGCACACCAAACCATTGAATGAGGAGAAACAAAACAGAGAGAAAGAAAGATGGGGAGGACAAGAAAAGGGGAAAGAGAAGGCCAAGTGAAGAGCTGAGGCAGAAAGAGAGAAAACTTTAGGGCAATTGTACTTAGGAAAACTCATACAGTATCCAAGGGCTTGGGGGTGGGGAATTCACACCACAAGAAAATGGCCTAACTGGCCTGCTGCTGCACTTTTTACAGTCTGATCTGCAGGTATCAGCATGTGTAATTTTTGATGGCACAACAATTAACCTGATTAGCAGATGGAAATATTTAAGGCACAAACACAAGGGCAGTTTTTAAAAAGCTGGTAAATCTAGAGGTGTAGGGTAGGCCTAGAAGTAGGCATTGTGAGAGCAGGGACACAGGATATAAATTCAGAAGAGCAAAATTACCACAGGCCTAACCACAAGTGCCAAAGACACTTGAAGAGAGACACTGCTTACAAGTGCCTGTACGCTAATGCTAGGAGCCTGCGAACCAAGATGGGAGAACTGGAGTGCTTGGTCTTAGAGGAGAGCATTGATATAGTGAGCATAACGGAGATCTGGTGGAATGGAGAAAACCAGTGGGATACGGTTATCCCTGGATATAAACTATATCGGAAGGACAGGGAAGGACGTATTGGTGGCGGAGTCGCTCTATACGTGAAAGAAGGCATTGAATCCAGCAAGCTCGAAACTCCAAAAGAGGCAGACTCCTCCACAGAATCATTGTGGGTGGTGATACCGTGCCCCAGGAGGGACTTAATACTGGGAACGATCTATCGTCCCCCTGATCAAAATGCTCAGGGAGACCTTGAGATGAGATATGAAATTGAGGAAGCATCCAAACTAGGAAATGTGGTAGTAATGGGTGACTTCAACTACCCGGACATAGACTGGCTGCATATGTGTTCCAGTCATGACAAAGGAGCAAAGTTTCTAGATATTCTAAATGACTATTCCCTAGACCAGTTGGTCATGGAACCGACCAGAGGGACGGCAACCCTGGACTTAATCCTCAGTGGGGACCGGGACCTGGTGCAAGATGTAAGTGTTGTTGAACCGATTGGGAGCAGTGACCACAGTGCTATTAAATTAAACATACATGTAACTGGCCAATTGCCAAGAAAATCCAACACGGTCACATTTGACTTCAAATGAGGAAACTTCACAAAAATGAGGGGATTGGTAAAAAGAAAGCTGAAAAACAAAGTCCAGAGGGTCGCATCACTCGAAAATGCTTGGAAGTTGTTTAAAAACACTATATTAGAAGCTCAACTGGAGTGCATACCGCAGATCAGAAAAGGTACTGCCAGGGCCAAGAAGATGCCAGCATGGTTAACGACCAAAGTCAAGGAAGCTCTTAGAGGCAAAAAGTCTTCCTTCAAAAAATGGAAGTCTTGTCCAAATGAAGAAAATAAAAAAGAACACAAACTCTGGCAAAAGAAATGCAAGAAGACAATAAGGGATGCTAAAAAAGAATTTGAGGAGCACATTGCTAAGAACATAAAAACCAACAACAAAAATCTATAAATACATTCAAAGCAGGAGACCATCTAGGGAGACAATTGGACCCTTGGATGATAAGGGAGTCAAAGGTGTACTAAAGAACGATAAGGAGATTGCAGAGAAGCTAAATGAATTCTTTGCATCTTCACAGTGGAAGATATAGGGCAGATCCCTGAACCTGAACTAACATTTGCAGGAAGGGATTCTGAGGAACTGAGACAAATAGTGGTAACGAGAGAGGAAGTTCTAAGCTTAATGGACAATATAAAAACTGACAAATCACCGGGCCCGGATGGCATCCACCCGAGAGTTCTCTTTTTTTTTTTTTTTTTTTATATAGTTTTTATTCAAATTTTTCCAAAAAACAAACAAAACAAAGTAAGAAAAAACATAACAATACTACAACAAAAAATAAAAATAAAATGGTTGACTTCCGATTTGTCACAGATCAGCTATAAGTATATAATATACATCAAACCTGTCCCTTAATATGTACATACAGAATCCCTTTTCTCCATAAGCTGTCTTAATTAATCATCAAATCCCAGTATCATCATTTTATTTTGATCTTTCGACAAAAAGTCTAAGAGAGGCTTCCAATCCTTAAGGAATGTATCTGTCGATTTTTCTCTAAGTAAACACGTCAATTTATCCATTTCTACTAAGTCCATTAATTTCAGTAGCCATTCTTCCATTGTTGGTATTGATTCCATTTTCCACTTTTGTGCATATAATAATCTTGCTGCCGTAATCATATATAATAATATTCTTCCATATTTCTTTTCTATTTGTTTATCCATAAAACCCAGTAAAAAAAATTCTGGTTTTGACTGAATATTTATCTTTAAAATTTTTTGCATCTTCCTACCTATCTGTGCCCAGAATAATTTCGCCTTTTTACATGACCACCACATATGATAAAAAGATCCTTCTTGTTGTTTACATTTCCAACAAACATTAGAGACATTACTATACATTTTTGACAGCTTTTCTGGAGTCATGTACCAACGGTACATCATTTTATAAAAATTTTCTTTAAGATTATAACATAATGTAAATTTCAAGCCTTTTTTCCACATATTTTCCCATTGATCCATTTGTATGTTATGACCAAAATTTTTTGCCCACTTTACCATGCACTCTTTTACTTGTTCTTCCTCCATATCCATTTTCAATAAAAGTTTATACATTTTTGCAATTATGTTTTCATCATTTGTATACAAACCTATTTCAAAATCAGATTTACTTATTTCAAACCCATACATTTTCTTGTCCATTTTATATCTTTCTAACAATTGTAAATAGGCAAACCAATGAAAACTATATCCTTCCTTTATCAATTGTTCTCTCTCTTTCATTGTGTATTCTCCATGTACATTTTCTAATAGTTCTTGATAAGTTAACCATTTCTCTTTTCCAGACATTTCTCTTCTATAAAACGCTTCTTGACTTGAGACACATAATGGTATTTTCGAATAAAACCTTGGTTTGTATCTATTCCATATTTTCAACAGAGAACGTCTTATAAAATGATTGTTAAAGTCTACGTTTACTTTTACTTTGTCATACCATAGATATCCATGCCATCCCCACTTCAGATTGTGGCCCTCCAAATCCAATAGTCTTTTATTCCTCAATAAGATCCATTCCTTTATCCAGACTAAACAGCAGGCAGCAAAATAAAGTCTCAAATTTGGTAATCCCAGTCCTCCTCTTTCTTTAGCGTCTTGAAGTAATTTAAATTTAACTCTTGGTTTTTTTCCTTGCCATACAAATTTAGAAATATCTTTTTGCCATTGTTTAAAAGGTAAATCAGAGGATATTACAGGTATTGTTTGAAACAAAAACATCATTCTCGGTAATACATTCATTTTTATCACAGATATTCTACCCATTAATGACAGTTGTAGTTTATCCCATCTTAGCAAGTCTTTCTTAATCTCTGTCCATAATTTTTCGTAATTATTATGAAACAGCTTTGAGTTTTTATTTGTCATGATGATGCCTAGATATTTCAACTTTTTTTCTATTGTAAAATCTGTCTTGTCCATTAACTCTTTCTGTTCCCTTAAAGTTAAATTTTTCACCAACATCTTTGTTTTTTGATTGTTGATCTTAAATCCTGCTAACGGTCCAAATTCTTTTAATTTGTCCATCAATATATGAATTCCTTCCAAAGGGTTTTCTAGTACAATTATCAAATCATCAGCAAATGCTCTCAATTTATATTCTTCTTTTTTTATTTTTAATCCCGAAATCCTTTTATCTTGCCTTATATCTCTAAGCAGCACTTCTAAAACCAGAATAAATAAAAGGGGAGATAATGGACATCCCTGTCTTGTACCCTTTTGTATTTCACATGAATCCGTTAAGTCTCCATTAACAATTATCTGGGCCTTCTGTGATGTATAAATCGATCTGATCCATTTTATAAAGTTGTCTCCAAAATCCATTTGCTCCAAAACCTGGAACATAAATTTCCAATTCAAATTATCAAATGCTTTTTCAGCATCTAAAAAAATCAAAGCTGCTTGTTTATCATTTCGTTGTTCTAAATATTCCAACACATTCAAAACATTCCTGACGTTGTCACGTAATTGTCTTTTAGGTAAAAACCCTGATTGATCTTCCTGAATAAATTGTTGCAATATTATTTTCAATCTTTCAGCCAAAATCATTGTAAAAATTTTATAGTCATTATTCAGTAGAGATATTGGCCGATAATTTTTTGTTTTAGTTAAATCTTGGTCCTCTTTAGGTATTAATGTTATATTAGCATTTTTCCAACTATCCGGTATCTTTCCCTCTTGCAAAATAGAATTCATTGTAGACTGTAAGGGTAGCAAGAGTTCTTCCTCCAAACATTTATAATACATTGCAGATAGCCCATCTGGTCCTGGCGCCTTTCCTAATTTAATTTTATTTATAGCTTCAGATATCTCTCTTGACGTAATAGGGCCATTAATAACTTGTCTCTGAAAATCTGTAATTTTCGGCAAATTCTGTTTAGATAAATACTCTTCTATTTTTTCAGATGGAATTTCTTGACACTTATACAATGTTGAGTAATATTGATGAAAAATCTTTTTGATTTTTACATTATCTGTCAGCGTCTCATCTCCTTCTTGTATCTTTAAAATAATATTTTTTTGACGTTCTTTTCTTAATTTATATGCTAACCATTTCCCAGGTTTATTTGCAAATTCAAAAGTCCTTTGTTTAGCAAAATTTAATTTCCTTTCAATTTCTCTAACTGTCAACATTGATACTTGCTTCTGTAACATTTTAATTTGATTTACAATAGAAACTTTAGCTGGATTCTTTTTCAATTCTTCCTCTTTTTGTTTTATTTCTTCCAAAATTAATTGCATTTTCTGTTGTTTCTTTTTTTTTAATTCAGAATTACATTTAATAAAGTATCCCCTCATAAATGCCTTACTAGTATCCCAAACAATATTTTCACTTGTTCCTTTATATAAATTATATTCAAAGAACTCCTTTAATTTCTTCTTACATTCTTGTACTACTTTATCATTCTGTAATAAAGATTCATTTAGTCTCCATCTAAATCCAAGATTTTTTTTTTTTAAAGTTAATATCACAGGATTGTGGTCCGAAAAAGTTTTTGGTAATATATCCATTTTAAAAATATCCTTCGCTAAAATTTTTGACATCCAAATCATATCAATCCTCGAAAATGTTTTATGTCTTTCTGAAAAATAAGTAAATTCCTTTGCATTATCATTTATATATCTCCAGGTATCCACCAATTCTAAATGTTCCATGAGTTCAAAACAAATCTTCGGTAATTTACCTTGTGTCTCTTTGATATTTTTTTCAGAAAGCCTATCAATTTTTGGTGAGATTACCCCATTCCAGTCACCCATGACACACCAATGCTCATATGAAAACTCTGACAATTTTTCCATAAGTCCTGTATAAAACCTTGTTTTATCTTCATTGGGGGCATAAATACCCACTATCAAAATGTTTGTACCTTGTAAAGTAATTTCAACCCCCACAAATCTACCACTATCGTCCAATAATACCAATTTAGGAAGCAATTGTGGGTTAATATAGAGAACAACTCCATTTTTTTTTTTTGGTCCAGCTGAAATAAATTCTTCACCCAAATTTTTACAAATCAAATATTTGGAATCTTTCTTCTGAATATGAGTTTCTTGTAAACAAATTATATCCAATTTTAATTTTTTCAAATAATGAAACACTTTCTTTCTCTTCTGCGCCGTGTTGGCTCCATTTATATTCCAAGTTAGGTATTTGTAATCCATCATTAAGCGTGTATTTTAAAATTTGCCTGATGCTCCTTTTGATCCATCATCTTCCTTCCCCTCCTCTGCATATCCTTGTTGACTTTGTTTCCCAGGAACTATATCCATATCTTTGAGTTTATCTTCTTCCATATCTTTTGAAGCTTTTCTCAAGAAGTCCCTTGCTTTTTGAACAGTATTCAGTCTGTATTTCTGTTGTCTGAATGTAAAAATCACTCCTTCTGGAACGTCCCACCTAAATTGAATTTTGCATTGCTTAAGTTTTTCTGTAAGGAAAGCATATTCTTTTCTCTTACGTAAAAGTCTAATAGGAATTTCCTTCATCACCAGTATTTCCTTACCATCAATTTTAAAGGTATATTTAAAGTGTTGCTGTAAAACCATATCTCTGGTCGTCTTCTTTACGAAATGAACAAGCACATCTCTTGGAATTTTTTTCATTGTTGCATATCTGGAGTTAATTCTATAAACTTTGTCTATTTCAAATTCCATCCTATCTTCATTCAAGTCCAGAAATTTTACTAAAGCATTAACAATTTTATCTCTAATGTCTTCACCTGTTTCCTCAGGGATTGCACGGAATCTCAAACAATGCTCTTTATTTCTCATTTCAGTCACAGCTAAATAGTCCAAATTTTTTTCTAGTTCCAGATTTAGTATATCTGTTCTATTCTCCAAGGTTTGTACCTTTTCTTTAGTATTTTTTGCATCTTCCTTTATTTGCCCAATTGTCCCTTTAATCTCATCCACTTGTGTTTTAATATAGTCTTTTATATCTGTCAATTCAGTTTTCATTTCCTGTTTCATTTCCTGTTTTATAGCATTAATCCCTTCCATTATTTTTTGAAACATTTCTGGGGGTATATCCTCTTCCTGTGTATCAATAGAACCTCTTCGCCCCTGGGCCTTGGTTGTTTTTTTAGTTGTCATTTTCAAAAAGAGGCCTTTAATTTCTAATATTAATCACTGTTTCAGAACCTAAGGGCAGTCTATTTCTTTTCTTTTTTTCCCTCCACCAAAAAGAAGAGTTAATATTCCAGGCCTATTATTGAAATCCAGCCAGCACAACACAGTCCTTATCTGCTTCCAAGAATGCAAAACAATTCTGGTTGCCAAGACTAAACAATTAGTAGCATATACGAGCAGCGGATTCATCCAACAAGAAATAGTCCAAAGAGAAAAATAGTCCAAAATATAATAATTACCTCTCATCCGTTTTAAACTTTAAAAGTCCAAATTCAAGCCAGCTTTTTGTCGTAAAAAAAGTATATAAGTTGTTTATATTTTCTTTCTTCCTTAATTATATTTAAAAGAGAAAAAGTATGACTCACCCAGGTTTCTCAATTGCTGATTCATAAACAAATCCCTTTTATTGCAGTAATTTAAGCCGAATGATAAGGTTTAGGCAGAAGTGGGCTCGCTGGTTAAGAACGTTTTTTTTTGAGAGAAGAAAAAACGCTTCGCTTTATTCCAGTTCAGCTTGCGTGGAATTCCTGACTCCGTCTTCAGCCGATCGGCTTGCCTTCTTATCTCAGGAATTTCCTGATCAATTCCAGCCGCCGACAGCTCAACGAAGTCTTGTGGAAGATCTGATCGGTTCTCCTATACCTTGGAGAACATTTAAGCCAGTCCAAGATTCCTCTTGGCTGGCTTTTAACCTGAAAAAAGCTTCCTCTGAGGCAGAGCTCCCTCAGAGACAACCACCAGCCAGCACCACTTCCCGGAAGTCCCACCCGAGAGTTCTCAAAGAACTCAAATGTGAAATTGCTGATCTGCTAACTAAAATATGTAACTTGTCCCTTGGGTCCTCCTCCGTGCCTGAGGACTGGAAAGTGGCAAATGTAACGCCAATCTTCAAAAAGGGATCCAGAGGGGATCCCGGAAATTACAGGCCAGTTAGCTTAACTTCTGTCCCTGGAAAACTGGTAGAAAGTATGATTAAAGCTAGATTAACTAAGCACATAGAAGAACAAGCCTTGCTGAAGCAGAGCCAGCATGGCTTCTGCAAGGGAAAGTCCTGTCTCAGTAACCTATTAGAATTCTTTGAGAGTGTCAACAAGCATATAGATAGAGGTGATCCAGTGGACATAGTGTACTTAGACTTTCAAAAAGCGTTTGACAAGGTACCTCACCAAAGGCTTCTGAGGAAGCTTAGCAGTCATGGAATAAGAGGAGAGGTCCTCTTGTGGATAAGAAATTGGTTAAGAAGCAGAAAGCAGAGAGTAGGAATAAACGGACAGTTCTCCCAATGGAGGGTTGTAGAAAGTGGAGTCCCTCAAGGATCAGTATTGGGACCTGTACTTTTCAACTTGTTCATTAATGACCTAGAATTAGGAGTGAGCAGTGAAGTGGCCAAGTTTGCTGACGACACTAAATTGTTCAGGGTTGTTAAAACAAAAAGGGATTGCGAAGAGCTCCAAAAAGACCTCTCCCAACTGAGTGAATGGGTGGAAAAATGGCAAATGCAATTCAATATAAACAAGTGTAAAATTATGCATATTGGAGCAAAAAATCTTAATTTCACATATACGCTCATGGGGTCTGAACTGGCGGTGACCAACCGGGAGAGAGACCTCGGGGTTGTAGTGGACAGCACGATGAAAATGTCGACCCAGTGTGCGGCAGCTGTGAAAAAGGCAAATTCCATGCTAGCAATAATTAGGAAAGGTATTGCAAATAAAACAGCCGATATCATAATGCCGTTGTATAAATCTATGGTGCGGCCGCATTTGGAATACTGTGTACAGTTCTGGTCACCTCATCTCAAAAAGGATATTCTAGAGTTGGAAAAGGTTCAGAGGAGGGCAACCAGAACGATCAGGGGGATGGAGCGACTCCCTTACGAGGAAAGGTTGCAGCATTTGGGGCTTTTTAATTTAGAGAAAAGGCGGGTCAGAGGAGACATGATAGAAGTGTATAAAATTATGCATGGCATTGAGAAAGTGGATAGAGAAAAGTTCTTCTCCCTCTCTCATAATACTAGAACTCGTGGACATTCAAAGAAGCTGAATGTTGGAAGATTCAGGACAGACAAAAGGAAGTACTTCTTTACTCAGCGCATAGTTAAACTATGGAATTTGCTCCCACAAGATGCAGTAATGGCCACCAGCTTGGATGGCTTTAAAAGAAGATTAGACAAATTCATGGAGGACAGGGCTATCAATGGCTACTAGCCGTGATGGCTGTGCTGTGCCACCCTAGTCAGAGGCAGCATGCTTCTGAAAACCAGTTGCCGGAAACCTCAGGAGGGGAGAGTGTTCTTGCACTCGGGTCCTGCTTGCGGGCTTCCCCCAGGCACCTGGTTGGCCACTGTGAGAACAGGATGCTGGACTAGATGGGCCACTGGCCTGATCCAGCAGGCTCTTCTTATGTTCTTATGTTCTTATGTTCTTATGTTCTTATCACTGATCTCTAGAAAAGTATTCTCTAACACTTAAGCCCAAACAGCAATGCTGTGGCATCATCCCAGTGATTTGTAGAGGCTGGGCTGTGACTTCACAACCATTTAAAACAGACAAAGGTCTACTTAAAGTCAGTTGCTCTAAAGTTACTTTCAGGTGAAAGTGCACACCTTGATCCTAAAGCTATAATCGGAAGAAAGACTCCTAGATCTTTTCTTACACATTCATAGGATAGTGGACTACAGTCTGAGCTTAAGCACAGTCAGGTCAGGATGCACCAGGGTTCAACCCTGGAAATTTCTTTTCTGAGGCCAAATCCTGGACACAGAACATGTTTATTATTATTATTTCTATCCTACTGTACAAAATGCTTGCAGCAAGTTGCAAACGTCATCAATCAGTTCTATTTAAAATAAGGAAAGACCATAAAGTGCAAAAATATTTTACAAAAATATGTAAAAAGGAATGCCTCTGAGTATTATAGAGTGTCTGCACCTCACTTGAGGTCAGCTACACATATTACATAGCAAAAGCATATGTCCTCCTCCGCTCTACATTCTGTGGGAAGATATGATCAATCCTATTTCCCTGGCACAGGTACCTGCAACCATACATACGCATAGACATAAGTAGCCCTAAAATAAAGCAAAGTAGTTGCCTAGGGCAGTGAATTTTAGGCATCACTAAAGATAGCTGAGAAGGAAATAGGTCTAAAGCAAAGGCAGATCTCTTGCAAGATCCCACTGAAGTTAATGATATTTGTGCAGGTGAAGTTTGCAGTCATTTTCTAGAAGGAGATGGGAAGGGGGACAGTTTTACATGAAAGGTTATGCCTCATTAAAGAGATCCATATTTTTCTTCAACTGGTTCTGACAGAAGTGAACGTAGTTTTCTTTCTCTCTCACTTCCTTTACCATTTTGTGCCATTCATTCATTCACCAAAATGAACTTATTTTTTCTGCTAATTTCTTTTAGCTGAGATCAAACCTGCACCCCCCACCCAGTCTCAATGATCCTAGAGCCCAGCTGTTTCACCATTCTGTCTTGTGGCTCACCCCACTGTTCAGAACAGTTTTGCCTAAAATATAACAGGATATACATGGGTGCAATGGCACCAATTCATGATCTTTTAAAATTTTCCAATAAAAATCTGAGCCTGCTTATGGAAAGCTTAGTATTGGATGAGGAACAAAACTGAACTGATAAGAAAAGCAAGTGTCCTGGCAATGATACCTTTTTATTCTCAAGGCAAGTCTGGGGCATTTTGGGTGCATTCATGCCTTGTTGTGAGGAAATTACAGAGGCTTGTACTTTCAGCTGTCTTACAGCCCGATCCATACTTCAGTGATTGAAGGTAATCCAATTTATTCTAAGTGGTGTTAAATTGTCTCAGATCCTAGTATTCACTTAAAATGGGTTGCAGTTTGAGCTGTTGGCATCATTCTCTCATGAGGTTTGAAACTCTTCCTGCTTTATTGCTAGATGATAAAACAGGGAAGGATTTGATCCTTTTGAAATGCTGCTTGACGCTGCTCATCTAGCTCAATGGTAATGTCTTTTTTTCTTTTGGCGGTTTGTGCTTTTATGTTGCACATCTTGCCTGGGATCTTTGCCCATCATTGCACGCCCCACAATTACAAACATCCAAATGGAATGTAAAGTAGACATCAGTGTGCTGTTCTATCATTGTACACCAACAAATGAAGTTTGCACGTGTGTTTGTTAAGAGTTCAATTCTGTTTGCTCAGGTATAAGATTTGACTCTCTTGTCAAATATAGCAGAGCTATAGATGGCAATGCACACCTCTTCGGTGTATTTTGTTTGCTCCCCCCCCCCGGAATCATTAAAGTTATCAAGACAAAGGATCATTGTTGGACTTTTTCCCACCCACCCTTATGATACCAACTATGATGTATCCTCATCTTTAAATGTGGGTATGCCACAAATCACACACAGTGGAGGGCAGGGGAAAATTTAAGCAGCAAATGTTACATGAGTCACAGGGGCTAGATACATAGGAAGCTGCCATATACAGAGTCAATGGCTGCTAGCCACAATAGCTTTATTCTGCCTTCACTGTTGAAAGCAGTATGTTTCTGAATACCAATAGCTGGGAATCACAGGTGTGGAGAGTGCTGTTGCACCCAGGTGCTGCTTGAAACCTTCCCATGGGCACCTAGTTGACCCCTGTGAGAACAGAATTCTGGACTAGATGGTGTCATGAAATTGTAAATTTCTATGCATTTGTTAACCTGGTTTTTGATAGCATGGCTCAGTTACAAAGAACTCTGGGAGTTACATCTTGTCAGGAGACAGGCCTCTGGAAAGGGTAGGGCAGAATTGTGTGAAGCCCCTGGAGGCTAAGATTGAAGCAATGCAGACTTGGCCTGTTCCTCGTACTAAGAAACAGGTTCAATCTTTTATGGGGTTGGCAGGTTACTACAGAAAATTTGCACCTCACTTCAGTAGTATTGCTACACCTTTAACTGATCTGTGTAAAAAATCCCTGCCTATGCGTGTTAATTGGACTGACAAGTATCAGCATGCTTTTGATGCTTTAAAAACCTTGTTGGTGCAATATCCAATTTTAAAAGCTCCTGATTTTTCCATCCCTTTTGTAGTTCAGACTGATGCATCGAACTATGGGCTTGGAGCTGCTTTGCTTCAAAGATATGCTGATGGAGATTTGCATCCCATTGCATATCTCAGTAAAAAACTGATTCAGAGAGAGCGCAATTTGGCTACAAATGAAAAAGAGTGTCTTGCTTTTGTCTGGGCTCTTGACAAGTTATGCCCTTACCTGTGGGGATGCCATTTTCAATTACAAACCGACCATTCACCTTTGTGTTGGCTGGCTAAAATGAAAAATTCCAACCAGAAGCTCTTACGCTGGAGCTTAGCCCTTCAGGATTTCGATTTCTCCATCCAATACATAAAAGGACGTGATAATGTGGTAGCCAATGCTTTATCCCGTGCTCCTATTCTAGATGATTAATTTTTTTTTGGCTCTGATGATCTATGGCTTGTTTTGGAGGCTGTTTTTACTGTTTCGAGATTTTAACATGGTTTTTTGACTTTTGACTGATTTTATGGCTTATGACCTTCTTTTTGGATTTTGGACCAGCTTTTTGAACTGCCTATTTTTTATTCTATCTCTTTGTTCTCCTAATAAAGTCTTTCTTTTTAGTGTTCTATTTTTGAGGGTATACATGTTCCAAAAATCTTTTACAACTAAAACCTAGCCAACCTGAACATTTAAACACATCAGGCTTTTAAATTTCAAAATAAGAATGGGGGGGGGGAGGAAACATTTGCCAGGTACTAAAATCAAACCGTAGGCATTAAATGTAACAAATCTTACATTTTTCTAAGTAGTACACAGCCTAACATTTGCCAAATGAACAGAAAAAACTGCCTGAAATGAAGTTAGGTACATGGTGGGGCATGGTGAAGGTTCTGCAGCCCTCCCCCCCACCAAGGCAGACCTATATGTAATGAGAGGTCAAATCACACCTAGAGTTTGGTCCTTGGGAGATCCATTCATATAATCCTGGAACCACTCTGAAATGTTAATCAGCATAGGAGCAACTTTACAATTCCACTGCTGAAATGTGTGAGTGACAATATGTAAACCAAGCTCTATATCAGGCTTTAAACAGTTGGGAGGCAGAAACAATTGCTAATCTATTGCCAATCACCCAGCGAATGAGAGGTGGGGTGGTGGGGGGGCGGCAGGAGGTGTGGCGGTGGGGGCGTGAGAATGAGTGGCAGGGAATGAGAGGCGGGGTGGGGGCGGCAGGAGGTGCGGCGGCTGGGGAACCAGAGGCGGGGTGATGCTGGAGGCGGCAGGAGATGTGGCGGTGGTGCCACAGGAGGTGCAGCGGCAGCGGGGGAATGAGAGGCGGGGTGGCAGGAGGAGCAGCAGCAGCAGTGGGGGAACGAGAGGCGGGGTAGTGCTGGGGGGCAGCACGAGGTGTGGTGGTGGTGGTGGTGGAGGTGCAGTGGCGGGGGAACAAGAGGCAGGGGGCAGCAGGGGGCAGCAGGAGGTGCAGCGGCAGGGGAACAAGAGGCAGGGGGTGGCAGGGGGCGGCAGGAGGTGCAGCGGCGGGGGAACAAGAGGCAGGGGGCAGCAGGGGGCGGCAGGAGGTGCAGCGGTGGGGGAACAAGAGGCAGGGGGCGGCAGGAGGTGCAGTGGCAGGGGAACAAGAGGCAGGGGGCGGCAGGGGGTGGCAGGAGGTGCAGCGGCGGGGGAACAAGAGGCAGGGGGCGGCAGGGGGCGGCAGGGGGCGGCAGGAGATGCAGCGGCAGGGGAACAAGAGGCAGGGGGCGGCAGGAGGTGCAGCAGCGGGGGAACAAGAGGCAGGGGGCGGCAGGAGGTGCAGCGGCGGGGAAACAAGAGGCAGGGGGCGGCAGGAGGTGCAGCGGCGGGGAAACAAGAGGCAGGGGGCGGCAGGAGGTGCAGCGGCGGGGAAACAAGAGGCAGGGGGCGGCAGGAGGTGCAGCGGCGGGGGAACAAGAGGCAGGGGGCGGCAGGAGGTGCAGCGGCGGGGGAACAAGAGGCAGGGGGCGGCAGGAGGTGCAGAGGGCGGCAGGAGGTGCAGAGGGCGGCAGGAGGTGCAGAGGGCGGCAGGAGGTGCAGAGGGCGGCAGGAGGTGCAGAGGGCGGCAGGAGGTGCAGCGGCGGGGGAACAAGAGGCAGGGGGCGGCAGGAGGTGCAGCGGCGGGGGAACAAGAGGCAGGGGGCGGCAGGAGGTGCAGCGGCGGGGGAACAAGAGGCAGGGGGCGGCAGGAGGTGCAGCGGCGGGGGAACAAGAGGCAGGGGGCGGCAGGAGGTGCAGTGGCGGGGGAACAAGAGGCAGGAGGCGGCAGGAGGTGCAGCGGAGGGGGAACAAGAGGCAGGGGGGTGCTGGGGGCGGCAGGAGGTGCAGCAGCGGGGGAACAAGAGGCAGGGGGGTGCTGGGGGTGGCAGGGGGTGGCAGGGGGGTGGCAGGGGGGTGCTGGGGGTTGGCAGGGGTCGGCAGGGGGTTGGCAGGGGGGCGGCAGGGGGGACAAGAGGCAGGGGGGCGGCAGGGGGGACAAGAGGCAGGGGGTGCTGGGGGTGGCAGGGGGGTGCTGGGGGCGGCAGGGGGGTGCTGGGGGCGGCAGGGGGTGCTGGGGGTGGCAGGGGGGTGCTGGGGGCGGCAGGGGGGTGCTGGGGGCAGCAGGGGGGTGCTGGGGGCGGCAGGGGGGTGCTGGGGGCGGCAGGGGGGTGCTGGGGGCGGCAGGGGGGTGCTGGGGGCGGCAGGAGGTGCAGCGGCGGGGGAACAAGAGGCAGGGGGCGGCAGGAGGTGCAGCGGCGGGGGAACAAGAGGCAGGGGGCGGCAGGAGGTGCAGTGGCAGGGGAACAAGAGGCAGGGGGCGGCAGGGGGTGGCAGGAGGTGCAGCGGCGGGGGAACAAGAGGCAGGGGGCGGCAGGGGGCGGCAGGGGGCGGCAGGAGATGCAGCGGCAGGGGAACAAGAGGCAGGGGGCGGCAGGAGATGCAGCGGCAGGGGAACAAGAGGCAGGGGGCGGCAGGAGATGCAGCGGCGGGGGAACAAGAGGCAGGGGGCGGCAGGAGGTGCAGCGGCGGGGGAACAAGAGGCAGGGGGCGGCAGGAGGTGCAGCGGCGGGGGAACAAGAGGCAGAGGGCGGCAGGAGGTGCAGAGGGCGGCAGGAGGTGCAGAGGGTGGCAGGAGGTGCAGCGGCGGGGGAACAAGAGGCAGGGGGGTGCTGGGGGTGGCTGGGGGTGGCAGGGGGGTGGCAGGGGGGTGGCAGGGGGGTGCTGGGGGTCGGCAGGGGTCAGCAGGGGGGACAAGAGGCAGGGGGGCGGCAGGGGGGACAAGAGGCAGGGGGTGCTGGGGGTGGCAGGGGGGTGCTGGGGGTGGCAGGGGGGTGCTGGGGGTGGCAGGGGGGTGCTGGGGGCAGCAGGGGGGTGCTGGGGGCAGCAGGGGGTGCTGGGGGCGGCAGGGGGTGCTGGGGGCGGCAGGGGGGTGCTGGGGGCGGCAGGGGGGTGCTGGGTGTGGCAGGGGGGTGCTGGGGGCGGCAGGGGGGTGCTGGGGGCGGCAGGGGGGTGCTGGGGGCGGTGGCAGCGGGCGAACAAGAGGCGGGGTGGGGTGGCAGGAGGTGCGGCGGTGGGGGAGCGAGAGGTGCGGCGGTGGGGGAACGAGAGGTGCGGCAGTGGGGGCAGCGGGGGGCACAAGCAGTGGTGGGAGGTGGCATTCCCTCTGTTATATCTGTGCCATTTGAGATCGGATCCATATTACAAGGGCTATTAAGACGAAGACCAAAAAAACTTGACATATTAGAATCACCACAATGGGGTGCATTAAAAGGTTTAAACCTCCTTTGGCGCCTCCTCCCCAGCCAAACAGGGAATCCCACCATTTATGTGCCCCTATCTGATTAATCTTGGCTGCTATATTGGTAATTGTATGGCGCTCATATTTTATCTGGAGTGTAGCTTGCTCTCCCATTTCTTTAACTGCTTCTAATTATTTCTGTAACATAGGATGAGAAAGTAACTTCTGGAGATCAGCTAGGCCATACCTAATACAATGGGTTTGAGTTATTGAAACAAATCTGGATTAACTATTTTCTGGATGGTCCATACAGGGACTTTAAATGAAAAATCACATCCTACTATTTCCTCAATACCACAAAAGCATCTATTGATATATCTTAGCATAGGTTGTATATAATACTTATCAAGAACAGCATAATCACAAAACGTTCTAAGGCACACACACCCATGTCCAGAATATACAATGGTTGAACTTGATTCATTTCTTAGCATGAAAGAGCAATACAATACATTAATCATTCTGAGAGAAAAGCAATCTTGATGGGATTCCAAACTATCATCTTCACAAACAAATCCTAACTTCTTATGATATTGACAACCTTTTACATTAATGGTTACCCATCTTGCATGCTTAATTATGGCCCACTGGTGAACTTCCTGGGCATAAAGAACTAAATCTTGATCTACAGTGATTCCCAATGGAATTACAGGATATACAGTAATGATTTCAGACGCTTCTACCATTACAATAGACAATCTTAAAGCATGATTTTGCTTATCATATGTGGCATTGACAAGGCTCCACCAGTCTTCCAATTTTCTTTCTCCCTTGGACACCTGATGTCGAATTAGGGACCAAATTTCCCTGGGTATAAACCCACTATCTGTCATGTGAATAAGTTCAAAAGCCACTGTATGGGCCCAGTTCTGCATTTGGGTGCATGTAATGGCCAAGGAAATAGTCTGTTGTAAGGACTGCATGGTATTTATCATGTCATGATAATCTTTTTCCATTCTCTGTTCCCACATTGGAAGTAAACTGGCTATGATTTGGGGGGTTTCAGTAGTTTTTTCCAGAGCCCTATTGATAGGTTCTGTCATCTTACTTATTTCTTCAATGGTATGTTATTTGTTGGCTAATATTTCAAAATTGGTAGCATCCAGAAAAGCAGCTCCAGTACCCAGCCACCCTGACAAATCCCGCTTATTTCTCTTCTCATTCTCCCCTTCCCATAATTTAACCCAATTATCCCATCCCTTATTACTCATCTCTAAATATGATCCACAAACAGGGAATTCCTTTGCAATGTTTAATTTCTCAAATGAGACTACCACTTCCTTAAGTGCAGTCCCTGGTTTTATCAATAATTGCTGCTGGTGGTTCAATTTAATCACGTGAGATCCAACAATATCATAACCTATTGAATTAAAAGGAATATGATATTGTCCATAATGGCAGTACTTTTCCTGGATAGACATTATCCAGTCTGGAGGACCGACAGTGTGTATCTTGGTCATGTCCATAAGTCCATCGAACCTCTGCCAATTTGTCATAGTTCTGGGATATTCTTGCCCTTTTGATGAAATCAGGACAAGAGCCAGTTCATCGGTGGGTCTTCTTTTCTTGGCACTTGCCATAAAAACCTGGAAGTGCAAAGGTGATCCCTCCCCCCAAAGGGCCATAGAAATCCATAAAATGTTGCAAACTTCTTCATGAATCATGTCACTGCCTTGGGACATTTCACCGAATCGTGGGGTGCAAGAAATCTTGGTGTCCACAGAAGAATCATGGCAAAAATGAACTTGCTACTCCTGGGGACCCTTGGTACATTTAATTGTGACTCCTCACAAGCAGCACTCTGTGAGACAGGTAGCTGATGGAGGATATATTTTTCCAATTGTTGTCTCCTGGAAGCATTACTTAGCAACCCTGGAAATTGATAGGCCATCTCCACCTCTGGGTCCTGATAACAGATCCAAGCATTTGTGGGGATGGGCTCGATGTCAGTATTTTCCAGGACACCTGCCTTCCACGCTGCATGTGCTCCTAAGATTCCCCATATCATCAACAGGATAGTGGGCATGTTCTGGTGCTTTAAGAAAATAAAACAGAAATTATTCTTTTCCCTTCCCCTCCCATGAGTCAATCCATTAATTTGCCCAAGACATTCCTTACCCACCACAAATAGTCACTAACACTTTAACCTTTTCATGGTTTTTCTACGTTTCTCAAACCTTCTGTCTACATCCTGTATACCTCAATCTTAAAACTACCCCTGTCCAATGGAAACTGGGGTTCCTTCCACATACCACCCTTTATTAAAGGTTATGTCACTATCCTTTTACCTGCTATAGGGAAGCTTAAAACTTCCAGGACCACCTCTGCACTCCCTTCTCCCATCCTCCCATCCTTTCTTCTTTAATCATTTGCTTAGACAAACAGAGCAAATTTCTTTAAAAAAAAAAACACTAACTGAACAATTGCAAAACCCAGGGAAAGAAAAAAAATGCATATAACCATTCAAGCTGTGGCCATTGAAGAATACCATATTACATATTACAAATGAAGTCCTGAATTTGGGATGCATGCACACAACTAAAACTGGAGGGAGAAAGCACATCAGGTGGTTTGTCCTTCCACTCCTTAGTTAAAAGAACTTGTACCTTCAGTGAGGCACCAAGAAAATATTTAGTATTACAGGCATCTTTGTCAGTGTGTCTGTAAGTCTTACCCCCATGTCTTTGTCTGTACACCATCTGAATGCACTTTCCCTGCTTCTTACCATGGGTCACACTTGCATCTTCCCATTTCTTAGATTTGGATTTGCTTACAGGATCCTTTGCTGCTTTTGTGTCCAAATCTTTTTTGTGGGATCTTCCTCTTTTGGATTTCTCTTGCTGCAGATGCAAAACAAAGCACAGTCAGTAGCACCAGCTTATAACATTCCAAATACAATTGTGCTTCCATTTGTACCATGTCAGGGAGTTTCACTGGCGAACACCCTGTTTGCAGAGCAATTGCTCTGGGTTCCCTGTTACTCAGCCTGTCAGGGACTGCATGCAATAACACATTTGCATCAGTGCTGGAATTTGCACACACAAAGCATGACAATGAAGAAAGCAGCTCCCTGTTGGAATTGGGGTTTTGCAACTTGTCCATTCTCATGCAGATGGCATCAGAAACCAGCTGCTGTTTTGGAAGCCAAATTGTATTAATTTTCAAAGTAACTTCAGGTTCTGGATAGACTCTTCCCGAAGCTAGAAGCTCTATACTTTGGGTCTTGTTTTAATCCAAAGGCTGTTTGCCAGCAAGAGATTGTTCCTTAGGAAAAGAATGTTCATTAGCAAGAGACTGTGGTGTAGTAGACCCAAGGGAAATATTTAAATCACTATTTCTTTCCATGGAAGTGGGCACATCTTGTGTGTTTTCAAGCAAATCTGAAGCATTTAAATAAGGGCCTGCAATTTCAGAAGATGTTTTTGTATGTTCCTCTTTAAGAACATTAACAGGACTTTGCTCAGTAACAGGAGCCCTTCTGTTTCCAGCTGTTTCTGGACTTTCAACTTCTTTGGTTAAAGAAAACTTTTCCTTTTCTGCCAAAGAGGGTTCTGCACTGTGATCCATGACACCCTGTTCCAGGAGAGAATCGCCTCCCCCCGTAGCTACAGAATTTGCACTAAAGACCTCTGGTTTTTGCAGACTGGATTCATCTGAAAAACCCAAGCCTGGTTTTCTGGCCACTGTTCCCAGTTCCCAGGTGGTGGCCTCCACATTCATTCTGCCCCACAAAGCTGGCGCTGACATAGACACAGTTGTGACTGGAGCAGCAGGAACTGGGCAGCCCTGGGTTCGATTGTGGACATCTTGTATGGCCTGTCTCTGCTCTTCTGAGCGAAGGATAGGAGCAGTGGGAGGGGAAACAGAAGCGGAGGTGGACGGGGCCATGTCAGGAGCCTGTGCCTGTGCTCTCCTGTTTAGAGCATTCAGCAAAACTTCAGTGGGTTGCTTGTGAAATTGATCCATATTTTCTCCCAAATTTCTAAGCATGGACCAAAGCTGATTACAGAAGGGATCCCCAAAATCCACCTGTTCTTTCCCCTGTTGTGTCTGAGTAGGGCCTTGTTGGGGGGGGGAGAAAAGTTGCTGTGATTGCTGCTGGAGTTATTGAACCCAGATGTTCTTTCTGCCCCCTTTGATGCGAAATTACCCCACTTTGAACCAGGGGCCAAGAAAGGGCGATATTTTCCTCTTCCCTGGGGTCCCCGATTTGCATTGGGTACAACAGATGAATGAGGCCCCTAATTGGTATATGTGACAGTTTGAATCTGCTCAAGCTGAAACTTCTTCTGTGCAGTGGTGGCTTTTCACCCCCCTCCAACCTCTTGGAGGAGCTCAGAGACTTGTGAAATAGCCACACTCAGTTCCCGCCAAGTAACACCTTCAAGATCCATTCTCCCTATTGCTAACTTCATTTGAGCATTTAACCCCATGTTCACAGCTTCCAGAAAGTCTCTGTTATATACTCATACTGGCCATCTTCCCGAAGCCTGACACGCTCTGATAAATGTGCAAGGAATTTCTTCCGATTCACATGGGCTTTCCCCTACACCTTGACTCTCCATAACGTATGCCTTTAACACATTCATCCTAGGCAACAGAGCCTTGATCACAATTCTCATCCAGTCATACACATCCCCTGCATTCCCCATTCTGAACCTTGCCTCTATGGACGCTCCATCCTGCTCAGTGGCACAATATCTTGCCACCTGCATTAAATCTTGAGCATCAGCAGAATAATACATTTCATCTGCCCTAGTTAACCATGTCAAAATTATGTCCTTATTCAAAGGACCCAAACTATCAGCCACTACCTTTGCCTGGGGAGGGGACCAATGTACAATCTCTTGGACAATTTTATTACGAGCTGGCCCCATCCCAGTGGTTTCCACCACATTTTTCATTATAATGGGTGCAAGTACCTGTGACTCCTTCCATTCAGGATTTAAAGGAGCAGATGATACAGCATCTTCTGGGAGGGGGGGGAAGGCCCCATTCCTCTGCCCCATTCCTCATCCCCATCACCCGAAACATGCATAACTGTGGCCACCATCTCCTGTTGGACCTGCAACTGTCTTTCCAGTTCTTTAAGTTGAGCTTTGCTCTCATCGTGGCTAACATTCAACTTTTGCTCTCATGCTCTAACCACCAGGTGTTCAGCAGTTAATTTTGCCCTGGTACATTCATCCTCTTTCTTTTTCAACTCCTTACGAGCCATCTCAGCCTGGACTAATGCTTCATCTCTCTCCCTCTCCATTTGTCTTAAAGAAGAAGCCCACCTGATTTTTTCTGCTACCATATTCATTCGTTCACAGCCAAAATTGTCACAATCATTTCTCCAACCTTCATTCAAATCTACCCGTTCATTATCAAAGGCCTCAATCAAACTACTTCGCTCTTTGGCAAAAACCTGTCTTTCCTTATCAAATGCCTCCTCTGCCTGTGCCAACTTACTCCTTGACTCCTGACTTTTCTTGTGTTCTTCCTCTAACAGATCTGACAAATCCTGACATGAATTATAAAGTTCCCAAGCTGCCGCAGCACTTTTCTTTGATTTGGAAGGCCTGTATTCTTTGCAATATCCCACATAGGCCTCAGTCATGGTTTTCATAGGGTCATCTGTCTTAAAACAATCATCATCCCATACACACCTTCCTTTCTTAATCGACCATTTCTCTAGGCACTCTACTGGACTCATAAAGCGTTTTGTTCCCTCCATGGCTACCACTTTTGCCATAGCTTAGAAATCTCCAACACCAAAAGCCAAATGCAAAGAATACAATAGTGTACACACAAACAACCAAGCCTAGTCTCAAAATAAGTTCAGGTATGAGCCACCTTCAAATGCCACATTCCCAGATCAAGTCACTCATGAGTAAAGCTGTTGTCACCAGCTTTTCCTCCCAGATTGACTCTCAAAAGGAAAAACCAGAGGTGGGGGGTATCTAAAGGGACAGGAACCAGTTAGGAGTCTCTGCCAGCCAGAGCATTGAACATTCTCTGTGCAAATCCTGTTTCCACCTTTTCCAAGTACCTAGCCCCACCGGCTCAAAATACCTGCAAGGCTTCGTTCCCCAGGACGTTGGGGAATGGGAGGGAGACACAAATGTTATCAAGGGCTTTCAAAATGGATGGGACCCAGTTTAGGGAACCCCCTTAGTAGCTTCTGGCCACCAGCGGGTTAACCTTCTCTCCAGTATCAACTTTGGCTAATCGCTGTGCCACAATCACAACGTGCCAAAGCTTTGTTGCCAGGGACAGAAGGGGAGGAAGATAACCGTGTGCCAGGGAATTTATATACCTTAACCTCTAAATTTTACCAAAGCATTGGAAGGACATTTCCTCACTTATTTTAAAACAAGAGACAGCAAAACATAGTAACAAAGGAAAAGGAAATCACACTCATTCCAGACACATTCAGAACTTGGCTACCTGTTTCCCTGGATTGCAGGACTGTTCACATGTTACTTTATTTCCTGCAACCCTTGCTGCCCGCCTGATTCTCCACCAGATTGTTATGACACATGCTCTTGGGAACCTGAGTGTGTGAACTTGCCACCTCCATGTCCCATAAAACACACCTCCTTGAGAGGGGATCTTTGGCTAGGGATAAAAAAAGCGCTTTGCCCTGAAATGTGCCTAAATGGTGCACATATATATATTTAACCCAAGAAATGCAGGTCCAAACCAAAATAAAGCAAAGCTTGATTTTATTGAGAGAAAGAATAGACTAGCATTACAGAATTACTTGGGCGCGTGGCAGCATTAATCATTGATATCCTATCCCATTCATAATGTTAAACTAAAAAGATCAAAGAACCCTATTACTATAAAGAGTGACAGGTAGGAGAGATTACCTATCCTATGCCCGGAGTGGGTGGATGAATACAGCCGAATCTATGTGGAAGAGCTCTGATCCAAAACCAGGAAGGAATCTCCTGGTCTCAAGATTTTGCACCGAGACCCAGAGTCTCTCCCCGGTTCTGTCCCTGCGTTCCTTGAGAGCGGAGTACACATGAGCCCTGAACTCTCTTGCCCCCCTTCTTCTTCTTCTTCTTTCACTAAATTCAAGCCTTAGTTTTAAAATACTTTTTCCTCTCTCCCCCTCCTGCAAAAGAGGGGTTTGGGAATCTGCTGATTTTGTGTGAGTGTGCATTTCTCTCTCTGAACCTGAGAAAACTAAGGCTACTTAGAACAATGGAAGATTCACTGTGAGTGAGGCAAATCTGCCAAAAAAAAGATAACATTTATGAAGAACATTTATGCAGTAGCCTTTGATTAATTTTTGTTTCTTAAATCTCCCCTTGTTCTTCCTTCAAACTTTACCTCTGGATTTCATGACGAGCCACATAAGAAGGGGTGTGGGGTGGGAATTGTAGTTTTTAACAGGCTCCAAGGCCCTGCCTCATAACATAAATCAAGGGCCACGTTTATTGAATAAAGCCAATTATATGCTTGATTGCATGGTAGAATGATCTGCAGAGCCATTGTGGAACTTATCTCACACCCATTGGGCAAGGGCATCCTGCCATGAGAAAAGGGGGGTGAGCCAAGCCTAATCCCTTCTTCCCGGCCCCATCCCCACAGGGTGGTTAACGAGGCCTTCCTGATCCACCCCCCCTCAGGGCCACATAACCTCTGAGTGGGTGGTACAGGTTAGCCCCAAAGGTGAGCCTTATCCTGCCAACGGGCCGCACAACCTGGAAGGCAGACCTCAGAACCCACCAATCACCTTAAAGGGTGCCTAAGGGTGGTCACCAAACCCTACCTTGTTAAATTCCACCACAATCTGCCACAGAAAAGCCTCTGCTTAGTCCCTGTTCTACCACCTGCGCCAAATTAATTCACGCAGGGCACTCTGCAGATCAGAAAGAAATAGATCGTTACCACAGTCAGACATATGTACACCATCTGGCCAGTAAAGATCGGCCCACTCACACCTCACCTCCGGATGATGCGGGAATCACCTTATTTTATAGTTAGTTACTGCAAATGTTATTTGTTATTTAATTTTGAGAATTGTTATTTAATTTTGAGAACTGTATTATGTTATTGATGTATTATGTTTTATTGATGTATTATGTTCGTGTTTTTTTGTAAGCCACCTTGAGGGCCTTTGGGCCATAAGGCGGGGTATAAATTTAATAAATAAATAAATAAATTATGTATTACCTCCCCCTGCTGATAAGCAAGGGCGAGCCAGACTTCCCTATTTACTTTATGGCTAGCCTTATTCAGGCCTCTGGGATCATTCCCACCCCTCCAAATTCTCCTCTAGAGAATATCGGACCAAACAATGATGGTCCTAGGCCACCTACTGCATATGGCCACAAAGTCCTGGCAAGCCTGAATGATATGGGCTTTCCCTTTCAACATTGCCAGGCTATTGCCACCCAAATGTATAATCAAATCCTGTGGAGGGTGCTGCACCAACGAAGCATGTTGGCAGGAGGCATTCTGACAGCATGCCACATCTACCCAGCCACTGGACCAGAGCGCAATGACTGAGCCCCAACTGGGTTTTGTGCCTGATCTGCCATGCCCTTCTCTTGGCCCAGAACTCCATCTGTGGCCACACATGAGTACCTTGACTCTCTTCAGCACCCTCCAACCTGTTAAAACAGAAACAACAATTATCAATATACTCAGCAGCACAATGGTTAAGGAGGGCCCGTAAATGGCCTACCGCCAGTGCCCCACTGCCTGCATGGCTGTGCTCCCACAACCCAACATAACTACTATAGAAGCTACACCCATCTGGAAAGAGTGTGTACCAAACTGGTTGGGATCCAACCCCAAACATGACCATAATTAGAATCTCCAGTCAGCCCCTCAAAGGCAGAGAGCGGTCACTGCACTTTATTATAATGTGAGTAGTAGTTTCCATAATGTCCATACTGGGTAACTGCATCCTCATTATCAGAGCAGCCCTTGCTGGCTCAGCATAACAGTAGATCAGTTGGGATTAGATATGGTATGTGGAAAGAATTGATGAAATGATCCCTAATAAATCATGGCCCCAACAGTTGGACGCAATGCACCATGTGCAAAGTCCATCCCTTTGACTTCTCAGGTGTGTTTGCTACTCCTGATACAAGTCTCGAAGATGGCTATTTCTGTTCCTCCCATCTCAGAAACTGGTCAGGTTACAGTGACAAGGCCTGTCTGACAATGGACCAAAACTGAAACTTAGTCAAAGGCTAACCATCCTGGTGACAAAACAACAACCCTCTAGACTTACCTCTAAACCTAAAAA
This sequence comes from Rhineura floridana, assembly GCF_030035675.1. Classification (NCBI taxonomy): domain Eukaryota; kingdom Metazoa; phylum Chordata; class Lepidosauria; order Squamata; family Rhineuridae; genus Rhineura; species Rhineura floridana. The sequence goes on along the minus strand of NC_084484.1, from coordinate 92,303,034 downwards.
TGAACCTAAAGCCCGGACTGCACACAGCCTGTGTACATGGAAGAGGCCAAAGTGATAACCAAATCTCAGCCCCTCTGGTCAGTCTCTGACTTGCACAACTAAATCCAAACACAGCTGCCACTTACCAAAACATCACCTCCTTCAAAGCCTGACCAGATCTGTCATTTCTAAAAAAGGGGGCAAAGCAACTCTCCCATCCAAAAGCCCCTCGCCCCAAAACAAAACAAACAAAAATATGCTATAACAGCACTGCATGAAATCAGACTGCCTCAGAGCTAGAACTACATAAAGATAGCCAAAGCCCATGAAAGCCCAACAGCCTCAGCCCATTCCACTGGCTATGCCTTTGCACACCAATTATCCTGAAAAATAACCCCAAAACCCAAAGCCCCAGAGGCAACAGAGTGAATTTACACTCTGCCTCCAATAATAAGTTCCATGGCCAAAATAAACCCAATTAAATTGCTCCAAAATTCCTGCTGCATCTAATGCTGGCCACCCTATGCTTCAACTCCCCTAACTTCACTGCTGGTAAATGGCAAGCTTGCACCACTGAGTCAAGCTCAATTCCCAAAAAATGTAAGTACAGGCGAAGGACCCTCTGTTTTTCTCATGGCCAAGGCACCCCTAGCTCAGCAGACACCAGTCAAAATACAGATATAGGTCAAAACACTGCTGTGAGCAAGCATAGTAGGGTAGTCAAATAGACCCAGTACCCTTCTCTCAGCTATTTCTTTATCTATTTTCTCCTGCACCACTAGCTCCATGCCAGCTACCGACTTAAAATTCCCTGACATGTAAGGGCTATGCTCCCAACTAATGAAATCCTAAAACCAAACCAAAAACTTTTCCCCACGTAGAGTGCATCCGCTCACCTAGGATGCTGATGGAGCAAAGGCAAAACCCACAAATATTAATCAAGGTGGGACCCCTCAGCTGAAGGCTGCCCTCCAGATCCGAGCTTTTTCCCCTTCTGAAAACCCTTAAACACCTCAGCTGGTAAAAGGATGGGAGCCAGTTCAGATGCAACACTCATGTCTAAATTTACACAGGTTCCTGTTGCAAAAGCCCTTAACACTGAACTCCCAACAGAGCAGGCGGGGTTGAATCCCCTGCCCCGTGGACCCACAGGAAGGCACCACAGTGTCTGACCCAGTAAATGTCTACTCTCTGCCCTATCCTCTTGCACAGGTTGAGCTGCAATCATGAACTGCAACCACAACCCAGGTCCTTTCTGTTCCACTGTAGGTTTATATCCACTGCCACTTTCATCCTAAAAGATTCATCATAGGCCAGCCATGCTGACCCCATGAATTCTGTATGCACCTTAAATATTATGTCCAGGTATTTCACCAAAGCTGCTGCCCTCATAGGCTGGAGCAGAATCACCACCCCCATATAAATTAAAATTCCTGCCATCCAATTACCCCAGGTCCTATCCACCTTTTCCTTTAAAAAATTCTCATTGTCTCTCTCCTCCTGCTTATCCCTTTCCTTCTACTCAGGGTCTCGGTATAACAGGGAAAACACATCCATGCATTCTTCCTTCCAAATACGCTCCCTTGTTGCCAACAGAAAATGGGCCCCCAGAGGAGCTGACATCTCCCCAAATGGAACTGCACCAACCTGGACAGAAGACAATGGGTCGGCAGCGAGGTATGCTGCCCCTGCCCATGGGGCCCCCAACCTATCTACAATCATCACTCATAGGCTGCTTCTGGGCAGAAGGAGAAACACCCCTTCCATATCCAGCAAATACTGCCCCTGAATATGCAGATATGACATCAGGGCCCTAATCCACAGAGGATGACATGTCCTGAGTGAAAGAGGCCACTGCTGAACAGGCTGCTTTGGGGCCTTGCCTGTCTCCTAGGCCCACCCCCACCCTTCTTAGGAGGCATGGCCCACAACCCAGATGGCTACTACCTAAAAATTACCTTACCAAAATGGCTGCCTGCATAAGACCCTACCAAAAGGGCCACCCTCCTGAAGACCTTACTAAAATGGCCACCCTCCAGATGAACTTTCCAAAATGGCTGCCTCACAGAAGGTCTGCCAAAATGGCCACCAGGCAAAGAAAGGCCCAGTCACACGCCCCCAAACTACCACCCATGCTCCAACACTAACTGTAGGCCTCAAATGATTCCAGCCCTCTAGACCCTTAACAAGCCACCCAGGGGGCCTCCAAATGAAGCAGGCCTAGCAGAGACTCTCCCTGCCCCGACTCCAAACCTTGCAATGCCAGCCCTCCAGGCCCTTAACAGGCCAGCCAGACTGCACAGGAGGCTGCTAAGTGAAGCAGTCCTGCCAGGAACAGCAGAGACTCTCTCTGCCCCAGACTCCAAACCTTGCGGGCCCTCTGCCTCAACTGCTCCAAGCCTCTCTCTCACACTCCAATGCTGAGAAGCTGACCCACCAGGTCTTCTCTCTCCCACCTTGTGCGCCACTGAAACAAGGCCCAAAGCACCTAACATAGCCTAGCAACCTGTTCCGTCTAAGGCCTAAAGCACCTAACGTGGCCTAGCGACCTGCTCTGTTGTCATGTGAGGCCGAAAAGAGGCCAAGGGCAGACAGAGCAGGGCTTAAATAGCCACCCTGCTCCGCCCCTTATGTGACAGGCACGCGTGGCCACGTCACGCCAAAATGCGGTTTTGAAGCCATGCCAGGTCTTCCCCGGCGTGGTTGCAAAAGCCCTCCCTCGCCAGAACCTTTCAGCCTGACAATGGTGGGACTAATCATAGCTTTAATTTTTTTAAAAGCCTTATAGTTTTCACAATAAAAAAATGAAACTAGCATGTTTCTGACTCTGTTCCAAGAACACAGAGATAGTTCATGAACTCCTCTCCTAGCACCCAGCACATCTGTACAAAAAAGCGTAATTGTCAGGGCACAGGAAAGCAAAGAAAATAGAGCATTAACTGCTACATAACACCATTAGGGCCGTAAGGGCTGAATGAAAAACAGTCAAGAAAGGGCAGCGCATGATCCTCCCCATCAATTATCATCATCCCAAGCCTATCAGAATGGAGGCCAAAGTAGGTGTGGTGTCACAAGGGAGGAATGCAAGTGGGAGGAAAAGGCTACTTGGCGATGTAACTTGCCATGGTCCCCTACCAACTCTATTGATTCAGGTTTCCATCTCTCAGTAGTCCTGATCTATGGAGATGCCCCACACCATGGATAAGTGAAGACTCAAGAAATGGGAGGACAGTAGTCTGTGCCAGAAATGAAGGCAAGATCAGCACCTTACAAAGGGACTGATGTGCGGGTTTCAGGACCATAGTCATCTACTCTGCAGATGAGTCAGAGCATACAAGCAGTCTCCGCCGTCTCCTTGGAGCAACTGGCAAACCTTTAGAACCTGAGCTTGTACCCACTGAGCAGCCCCCTGAATGCTACATCTGGCCAGTGAAAGGGCCAGTGCCTTCCCCGGCAGCTGTTGACTCCTTCTAGGTGCTGGAGTTGAAAGCTGTGGAGATGTCTCCTTGGGACAGTCCTGCTCCTCTAAGAGCCCATTGGCCAAGCCTCAGAGTGTCCCCTTGGGATTCAGAGGAGGAAATGTGAGCTATAGTCCCCGTGGCTCTACAAGGGATAGACCAGGGACTGGATCCATCTCCTCCTTGGGGTTGCAACCATCAGATGACTCTGATGTTTCCTAGCCTGAGCTGAAGACACTTAACAATTTTCTGAGTGTCTTAATATGGGAATAGGGAATATCTATGACCCTCCAACTCTAGTCAGCCACAGACAGTATGGCCAATGGTCAGGGATAATGGCAGGTGTAGTCCAACAATATCTGAAGGGCCACAGGTGCCCCAGTCCTGATTTATGGCAACATGAGAGATGAACTTCCCCCCTCCTTCTCCCAAAACATGCAACTTATGACCACCAGTTGGATTCGAACAGCAGTTAAGTGAGAACAAGCAAAAGGAAAGGTTTTCTTCACATTTATTCACAAACAGTCAATGGAACTCACTACCACAAGATTAAATCTGGTCTTAATGCAGGACCTAAAGCCTTCCCTTGTTGCTTTACCCATTGCATACGAAGATATACTGCCCCTTACAATGGAGGATCCTTTTACTCAACATGGTTACTTGCTATTCCTGCTCCATGATATTTGTCTGATGCCTGTTTAAAGCACAGCTGGGAAACGTCTCAATATTGTTTGACTACAACTCCCATCATCCCTAGCAGCTGTCAGTTGGAGTCCCTCAACATCTGGAGGGAGCATAGATTCCCCGACCCCGCTTCTGGCCCATAAAGGACCCCACTTCTGGCCTATGAAGGAACCAGGATTACGCTGGCATAAGTATGATGCAAGCTAAAGCACTGTGAGGCAGTTAGCCACCAACAACATCCTCTTTTCCTCACCCTGACAAGAAACTATGTACGCTTTGGCCCATGAAGGAACCAGCTTCTGGCCCATTAAGTAACCAGCTTCTGGCTCATGAAAGAATCACATCATCACTGCAGAACCAATTATGATGCAAGATAAACCATTGTGGGGCAGTTAGCCACCAACAACGTCCTCTTAGCCTCACCCTGACAATAGAAGATGTAAGCTGTGACCCATGAAGGACCATGCTTCCGGCCCATGAAGGACCCCGCTTCCGGCCCATGAAGGACCCCGCTTCCGGCCCATGAAGGACCCCGCTTCTGGCCCATGAAGGACCCCGCTTCTGGCCCATGAAAGAACCAGGTTTTCATCTCGGCACCAAGTATGATGCAAGCTAAACCATTGTGGGGCAGTTAACCAACAACAACATCCTCTTCACCTCACCCTGACAAGAAAAGATGTAATCTGTTCCCCATGAAGGACCCCGCATCTGGCCCATAAAAGACCCCAATTCTGGCCCATGAAGGACCCCATTCTGGCCTATAAAGGACCCCGATTGTGGCCAATAAAGGACCCCACTTCTGGCCCTTTAAGAACCCAGCTTCTGGCCCTTAAAGGACCCAGCTTCTGGCCCATGAAAGAACCAGGTTTTCATCCCGGCAACAAGTATGATGCAAGTTAAAGCATTGTGGGACAGTTAGCGACTAACAACATCCTCTTCTCCTCCCCCAGACAATACAAGGTGTAAACTGTGGCCCATGAAGGACCCTGCATCTGGCCCATGAAGGACCCCGCTACTGGCCCATAAAGGACCCTGCTACTGGCCCATGAAAGAACTAGGTTGCACTCCAGCACCAAGTAGATGCAAGCTAAACAATTGTAGGGCAGTTAACCACCAACAATGTCCTGTTCTCCTCATCCTCACAATAAAAGATGTAAGTTGTGCCCTATGAAGGACCCCACTTCTGGCCCATAAAGACCCCAATTCTGGCCCATAAAGGACCCCGCTTCTGGCCCATAAAGGACCCTGCTTCTGGCCCATAAAGGACCCTGCTTCTGGCCTATGAAGGAAGCAGGTTTTTGCCCCAGCACCAAGTATGATGCAAGCTAAACCATTGTGGGGCAGTTATCCACCCACAACATCCTCTTTGCCTCACACTGACAATAAAATATGTAAGCTGTGCCCCATGAAGGACCCCGCTTTTGGCCCATAAATGACACCGCTTCTGGCCCATAAAGGAACCAGGTTTTTGCCGCAGCACCAAGTATGATGCAAGCTAAACCATTGTGGGGCAGTTACCAACCAAGAACGTCCTCTTTGCCTCGCCCTGACAAGAAAAGATGTAAGCTGTGGGCCATGAAGGACTCCGCTTCTGGCCCATAAAGGAACCAGGTTTACGCTCCAGCACCAAGTATGATGCAAGCTAAAGCATTGTGGGGCACTTAGCCACCAACAACGTCCACTTTTCCTCACCCTTCCAAGAAACTATGTACGCTTTGGCCCATGAAGGAAACAGCTTCTGGCCCATGAAGTAACCAGCTTCTGGCCCATGAAGGAACCAGACAATCACCCCCAGAACCAAGTATGATGCAAGCTAAAGCATTGTGGGGCACTTAGCCACCAACAGTATCCTCTTCGCCTCACCATGACAATAAAAGATGTAAGTGGTGCCCCATGAAGGACCCCGCTTCTGGCCTATGAAGGAAGAAGGGTCTGGCCCATGAAGGATGCAATACTGGCCCATAAAGGACCCCACTTCTGGCCCATAAAGGACCCCGCTTCTGGCCCATAAAGAACATGGCTACTGGCCCATGAAGGACCCAGCTTCTGGGCCATAAAGGACCCAACTTCTGGCCCATGAAAGAACCAGGTTGCACTCCAGCACCAAGTAGATGCAAGCTAAACAATTGTAGGGCAGTTAACCATGAACAATGTCCTGTTGTACTCATCCTAACAATAAAACATGTAAGCTGTGCCCCATAAAGGACCCTGCTTCTGGCCTATGAAGCATCAGGTATGATGCAAGCTAAACCATTGTGGGACAGTTATCCACCCACAACATCCTCTTTGCCTCACCCTGACAATAAAATATGTAAGCTGTGCCCCATGAAGGACCCCGCTTCTGGCCTATGAAGGAACCAGGTTTACACTCCAGCACCAAGTATGATGCAAGCTAAAGCATTGTGGGGCACTTAGCCACCAACAGTATCCTCTTCACCTCACTCTGACAATAAAAGATGTAAGCGGTGCCCCATGAAGGACCCCGCTTTTGGCCTATCAAGGAATGAGGTCTTTGCCCCAGCACCAAGTATGATGCAAGCTAAACCACTGTGGGGCAGTTAACCATCAACAATGTTCCATTCTCCTCACCCTGAGAATAAAAAAGGTAAGCTGTGGCCCATGAAGGACCCCACTTCTGGCCCATAAAGGACCTCGCTTCTGGCCCATAAAGGACCCCGCTTTTGGCCTATGAAGGAACCAGGTTTTCGATCCAGCACCAGGTATAATGCTAGCTAAACCATTGAGGCAGTTAACCACCCACAACGTCCTCTTTGCCTCACCCTGACAATAACAGATATAATCTGTTCCCCATGAAGGATCCCGCTTCTGGCCCATGAAGGATCCCACTTCTGGCCCATAAAGGATCCCGCTACTGGCCCATAAAGGATCCCGCTTCTGGCCCATAAAGGATCCCGCTTCTGGCCCATAAAGGACCCCGCTTCTGGCCCATAAAGGACCCCGCTTCTGGCCCATAAAGGACCCCGCTTCTGGCCCATAAAGGACCCCGCTTCTGGCCCATAAAGGAACCAGGTTTTTGCCGTAGCACCAAGTATGATGCAAGATAAACCATTGTGGGGCAGTTAGCAACCAACAATGTCCTCTTTGCCTTGCCCTGACAAGAAAAGATGTAAGCTGTGGCCCATGAAGGACCCTGCTTCTGGCCCATAAAGGACCCCGCTTCTGGCCTATGAAGGAACCAGGTTTACGCTCCAGCACCAAGTATGATGCAAGCTAAAGCATTGTAGGGCAGTTAGCCACCAACAATGTCTTCTTTTCCTCACCCTCCCAAGAAACTATGTACACTTTGGCTCATGAACGAAACAGCTTCTGGCCCATGAAGTAATCAACTTCTGGCCCATGAAGTAACCAGATCATCACCCCCAGAACCAAGTATGATGCAACCTAAAGTATTGTGGGGCACTTAGCCACCAACAGTATCCTCTTTGCCTCACCCTGACAATAAAATATGTAAGCGGTGCCCCTTGAAGAACGCCGCTTCTGGCCCATAAAGGCCCCCGCTTCTGGCCTATGAAGGAACCAGGTCTTTGCCCCAGCACCAAGTATGATGCAAGCTAAACCATTGTGGGGCAGTTAACCATCAACAATGTCCTGTTCTCCTCACCCTGACAATAAAATATGTAAGCTGCGCCCCATGAAGGACCCTGCTTTTGCCCCATGAAGGACCCCACTTTTGCCCCATGAAGGATGCCGTTTCTGGACCATAAAGGAACCAGGTTTTTACCGCAGCACCAAGTATGATGCAAGCTAAACCATTGTGGGGCAGTTAGCAACCAACAACGTCCACTTTTCCTCACCCAGTTAGCTCAGTTAGCCACCCCAGAATGAATTATGATGCAAGGTAAACCATTGTGGTGTAGTTAGCCACAAACAACGTCCTCTTTGAATTACCCTGACAATAAAAGACGTAAGCTGTGACCCATGAAGGACCTCACTTCTGGCCCATCAAGGACCTCACTTCTGGCCCATCAAGGACCTCACTTCTGGCCCATAAAAGACCCCACATCTGGCCCATGAAGGACCCCACATCTGGCACATGAAGGACCCCGCTTCTGGCCCATAAAGGACCCCGCTTCTGGCCCATAAAGGACCCCACATCTGGCCCATAAAAGACCCCACATCTGGCCCATGAAGGACCCCACATCTGGCCCATGAAGGACCCCACATCTGGCACATGAAGGACCCCGCTTCTGGCTCATAAAGGACCCCGCTTCTGGCCCATAAAGGACCCCACATCTGGCCCATAAAGGACCCCGCTTCTGGCCCATAAAGGACCCCGCTTCTGGCCCATAAAGGACCCCGCTTCTGGCCTATGAAGGAACCAGGTTTTTGCCGCAGATGCAAGGTAAAGCATTGTGGGGCAGTTAGCCACCAACAACGTCCTCTTTTCCTCACCCTCCGAAGAAACTATGTACGCTTTGGCCCATGAAGGAACCAGCTTCTGGCCCATGAAGGAACCAGATCATCACCCTCAGAACCAAGCATGATGCAAGTTAAAGGATTGTGGGGCACTTAGCCACCAACAGTATCATCTTCACCTCACCCTGACAATAAAACAGGTAACCAATCAACCATGAAGGACCCCACTTTTGCCTCATGAAGGATGCCACTTCTGGCCCATAAAGGACCCCGCTTCTGGACCATAAAGGAACCAGGTTTTTACCGCAGCACCAAGTATGATGCAAGGTAAACCATTGTGGGGCAGTTAGCAACCAACAACGTCCTCTTTGCCTCGCCCTGACAACAAAAGATGTAAGCTGTGGCCCATGAAGAACCCTGTTTCTGGCCCATAAAGGACCCCGCTTCTGGCCTATGAAGGAACCAAGTTTACGCTCCAGCACCAAGTATGATGCAAGCTAAAGCACTGTGGGGCAATTAGCTACCAACAATGTCCTCTTTCCCTCACCCAGTTAGCTCAGTTAGCCACCCCAGAATGAATTATGATGCAAGGTAAACTATGGTGGGGCAGTTAGCCACAAACAACGTCCTCTTTGAATCACCCTGACAATAAAAGATGTTAGCTGTGACCCATGAAGGACCCCACTTCTTGCCCATGAAGAACCTCGCTTCTGGCCCATAAAGGACCCCGCTTCTGGCCTATGAAGGAACCAGTAGTACGCTCCAGCACCAAGTATAATGCAAGGTAAAAAGCATTGTGGGGCAGTTAGCCACCAACAATTAACTCTTCGCCTCACCATGACAATAAAAGATGTAAGCGGTGCTCCATGAAGAACCCTGCTACTGGCCCAAGAAGGACCCTGCTAATGGCCCACAAAGGACCCTACATCTGGTCCATAAAGGACACCACATCTGGCCTATGAAGGAACCAGGTTTTTGCCGCAGATGCAAGGTAAAGCATTGTGGGGCAGTTAGCCACCAACAACGTCCTCTTTTAGTCACCCTCCCAAGAAACTATGTACTCTTTGGCCCATGAAGGAAACAGCTTCTGGCCCATGAAGGAACGAGATCATCACCCCCAGAACCAAGTATGATGCAAGCTAAAGCATTGTGGGCACTTAGCCACCAACAGTATCCTCTTTGCCTCACCCTCACAATAAAAGATGGAAGCGGTGCCCCATGAAGAACCCCACTTCTGGCCCATAAAGGACCCCGCTTCTGGCCCGTGAAGGACCCCGCTTCTGGCCCATAAAGGAACCAGGTTTTCGCTCCAGCACCAGCTATGATGCAAGCTAAACCATTGTGGGGCAGTTAACCACTCACAACGTCCTCTTTGCCTCACCGAGACAATAACAGATGTAATCTGTGGCCCATAAAGGACCCCGCTACTGGCCCATAAAAGACCCCGCTACTGGCCCATAAAAGACCCCGCTACTGGCCCATAAAGGACCCCGCTACTGGCCCATAAAGGACCCCGCTACTGGCCCATAAAGGACCCCGCTACTGGCCCATAAAGGTACCAGATTTTTGCCACAGCACTAAGTATGATGCAAGGTAAAGCATTGTGAGGCAGTTAGCCACCAACAACGTCCTCTTTTACTCACCCTCCGAAGAAACTATGCACACTTTGGCCCATGAAGTAACCAGCTTCTGGCCCATGAAGGAACCAGATCATCAGCCCCAGAACCAAGCATGATGCAAGCTAAAGCATTGTGGAGCAATTAGCCACCAACAGTATACTCTTCGCCTCACCCTGACAATAAAAGATGTAAATGGTGCCCCATGAAGAACCCCACTTCTGGCCCATAAAGGACCCCGCTACTGGCCCATGAAGGACCCCGCTACTGGCCCATAAGGGACCCCGCTACTGGACCATAAGGGACCCCGCTACTGGACCATAAGGGACCCCGCTACTGGCCCATAAGGAACCCCGCTACTGGCCCATAAGGGACCCCGCTACTGGCCCATGAAGGACCCCGCTACTGGCCCATGAAGGACCCCACATCTGGCCCATGAAGGACCCCACATCTGGCCCATGAAGGACCCCACATCTGGCCCATGAGGGACCCCGCTTCTGGCCTATGAAGGAACCAGGTTTTTGCCGCAGATGCAAGGTAAAGCATTGTGGGGCAATTAGCCACCAACAACATCCTCTTTTACTCACTCTCCCAAGAAACTATGTACGCTTTGGCCCATGAAGGAAACAGCTTCTGGCCCATGAAGGAACCAGATCATCACCCTCAGAACCAAGTATGATGCAAGATAAAGCATTGTGGGGCACATAGCCACCAACAGTATCCTCTTTGCCTCACCCTGACAATAAAAGATGTAAGCGGTGCCCCATGAAGGACCCCGCTTCTGGCCCATGATGGACCCCGCTTCTGGCCCATAAAGGACCCCGCTTCTGGCCCATAAAGGACCCCGCTTCTGGCCCATAAAGGACCCCGCTTCTGGCCCATAAAGGACCCCGCTTCTGGCCCATAAAGGACCCCGCTTCTGGCCCATAAAGGCCCCTACTTCTGGCCCATAAAGGACCCCGCTTCTGGCCCATGAAGGACCCCGCTTCTGGCCTATGAAGGAACCAGGTTTTTGCTCCAGCACCAGCTCTGATGCAAGCTAACCACTCACAACGTCCTCTTTACCTCACCCAGACAATAACAGATGTAATCTGTTCCCCATGAAGGAACCCACTTCTGACCCATGAAGGACCCCGCTAATGGCCCATACAGGACCCCGCTAATGGCCCATAAAGGACCCCACTTCTGGCACATAAAGGACCCCGCTACTGGCCCATAAAGGAACCAGGTTTTTGCCACAGCACTAAGTATGATGCAAGGTAAAGCATTGTGGGCCAATTAGCTACCAACAACATCCTCTTTTCCTCACCCAGTTAGCTCAGTTAGCCACCCCAGAACAAATTATGATGCAAGGTAAACCATTGTGGTGCAGTTAGCCACAAACAACGTCCTCTTTGAATCATCCTGACAATAAAAGACTGTGACGAATGAAGGACCCCACTTCTGGCCCATGAAGGACCCTGCTTCTGGCCCATGAAGGAACCAGGTCTTTGGCCCAGCACCAAGTATGATGCAAGCTAAACCACTGTGGGACAGTTAGCAACCAACAACATCCTATTTGCCTCGCCCTGAGAAGAAAAGATGTAAGCCGTGCCCATGAAAAACCCTGCTTCTGGCCCATAAAGGACAGCTTCTGGCCCATGAAGGAACCAGTTCATCACCCCCAGAAGCAAGTATGATGCAAGCTAAAGCAATGTGGGACACTTAGGAACCAACAGTATCCTCTTCGCCTCACCCTGACAATAAAAGATGTAAGCGGTGCCCCATGAAGAACCCCACTTCTGGCCCATGAAGGACCCAGCTTCTGGCCCGTGAACGACCCTGCTTCTGGCCCATAAAGGACCCCCCTTCTGGCCCATAAAAGACCCCCTTCTGGCCCATAAAAGACCCCCGTTTCTGGCCTATGAAGGAACCAGGTTTTCGCTCCAGCACCAGCTATGATGCAAGCTAAACATTGTGGGGCAGTTAACCACTCACAACATCCTCTTTGCCTCACCCAGACAATAACAGATGTAAACTGTTCTCCATGAAGGACCCCGCTTCTGGCCCATGAAGTACCCCGCTACTGGCCCATAAAGGACCCCGCTTCTGGCCCATAAAGGACCCCGCTACTGGCCCATAAAGGAACCAGGTTTTTGCCAAAGCACTAAGTATGATGCAAGGTAAAGCATTGTGGGGCAGTTAGCCACCAACAACGTCCTCTTTTCCTCACCCTCCAAAGAAACTACGTACGCTTTGCCCATGAAGGAACCAGATCACCACCCCCAGAACCAAGCATGATGCAAACTAAAGCATTGTGGGGCACTTAGGCAACAACAGTATCCTCTTCACCTCACCCTGACAATAAAAGATGTAAGCGGTGCCGCATGAAGAACCCCACTTCTGGCCCATGAAGGACCCCTCTTCTGGCCCATAAAGGACCCCGCTACTGGCCCATAAAGGAACCAGGTTTTTGCCACAACGCTAAGTATGATGCAAGGTAAAGCATTGTGGGGCAGTTAGCCACCAACAACGTCCTCTTTTCCTCACCCTCCGAAGAAACTATGTACGCTTTGGCCCATGAAGGAACCAGATCATCACCCCCAGAACCAAGCATGATGCAAGCTAAAGCATTGTGGAGTACTTAGGCACCAACAGTATCCTTTTCGCCTCACCCTGACAATAAAAGATGTAAGCGGTGCCCCATGAAGAATCCCACGTCTGGCCCATAAAGGACCCCCCTTCTGGCCCATAAAAGACTCCCCTTCTGGCCCATAAAAGACCCCCCTTCTGGCCCATAAAGGACCCCCTGTTTCTGGCCTATGAAGGAACCAGGTTTTCGCTCCAGCACCAGCTATGATGCAAGCTAAACCATTGTGGGGCAGTTAACCACTGTTAACTCACCCCCAGAACCAAGCATGATGCAAGCTAAAGCATTGTGGGGTACTTAGGCACCAACAGTATCCTCTTTGCCTCACCCAGACAATAACAGATGTAATCAGTTCTCCATGAAGTACCCCGCTTCTGGCCCATAAAAGACCCCCCTTCTGCCCATAAAGGACCCCCCTTCTGGCCCATAATGCACCCCGCTTCTGGCCCATAATGCACCCCGCTTCTGGCCCATAATGGACCCCGCTTCTGGCCCATAATCGACCCCGCTTCTGGCCCATAATGGACCCCGCTTCTGGCCCATAATGGACCCCGCTTCTGGCCCATAATGGACCCCGCTTCTGGCCCATAATGGACCCCACTTCTGGCCCATAATGGACCCCGCTTCTGGCCCATAATGGACCCCGCTTCTGGCCTATGAAGGAACCAGGTTTTCGCTCCAGCACCAGCTATGATGCAAGCTAAACATTGTGGGGCAGTTAACCACTCACAACATCCTCTTTGCCTCACCCAGACAAAAACAGATGTAATCTGTTCCCCATGAAGGACCCCGCTTCTGGCCCATAAAGGACCCCGCTTCTGGCCCATAAAGGACCCCGCTTCTGGCCCATAAAGGACCCCGCTTCTGGCCCATAAAGGACCCCGCTTCTGGCCCATAAAGGACCCCGCTTCTGGCCCATAAAGGACCCCGCTTCTGGCCCATAAAGGACCCCGCTTCTGGCCCATAAAGGAATCAGGTTTTTGCCACAGCACTAAGTATGATGCAAGGTAAAGCATTGTGGGACAGTTAGCCACCAACAACGTCCTCTTTTCTTCACCCTCCGAAGAAACTATGTACGCTTTGGCCCATGAAGGAACCAGATCATCACCCCCAGAACAAAGCATGATGCAAGCTAAAGCATTGTGGGGTACTTAGGCACCAACAGTATCCTCTTCGCCTCACCCTGACAATAAAAGATGTAAGCGGTGCCCCATGAAGAACCCCGCTTCTGGCCCGTAAAGGACCCCGCTTCTGGCCCATGAAAGACCCCGCTTCTGGCCCATAAAAGACCCCGCTTCTGGCCCATAAAAGACCCCGCTTCTGGCCCATAAAAGACCCCCCTCCTGGCCCATAAAAGACCTCTCTTCTGGCCCATAAAGGACCCCGCTTCTGGCCCATAAAGGACCCCGCTTCTGGCCCATAAAGGAATCAGGTTTTTGCCACAGCACTAAGTATGATGCAAGGTAAAGCATTGTGGGGCAGTTAGCCACCAACAACGTCCTCTTTTCTTCACCCTCCGAAGAAACTATGTACGCTTTGGCCCATGAAGGAACCAGATCATCACCCCCAGAACAAAGCATGATGCAAGCTAAAGCATTGTGGGGTACTTAGGCACCAACAGTATCCTCTTCGCCTCACCCTGACAATAAAAGATGTAAGCGGTGCCCCATGAAGAACCCCGCTTCTGGCCCGTAAAGGACCCCGCTTCTGGCCCGTGAAAGACCCCCTTCTGGCCCATAAAAGACCCCGCTTCTGGCCCATAAAAGACCCCGCTTCTGGCCCATAAACGACCCCCCTCCTGGCCCATAAAAGACCTCCCTTCTGGCCCATAAAGCGCTGAGTATGATGCAAGGTAAAGCATTGTGGGGCAGTCAGCCACCAACAACGTCCTCTTTTCCTCACCCTCCGAAGAAACTATGTACACTTTGGCCCATGAAGGAACCAGATCATCACCCCCAGAACCAAGCATGATGCAAGCTAAAGCATTATGGGGTACTTAGGCACCAACAGTATCCTCTTCACCTCACCCTGACAATAAAAGATGTAAGCGGTGCCCCATGAAGAACCCCACTTCTGGCCCATGAAGGACCCAGCTTCTAGCCCGTGAAAGACCCTGCTTCTGGCCCATAAAGGACCCCCCTTCTGGCCCATAAAAGACCCCCTTCTGGCCCATAAAAGACCCCCATTTCTGGCCTATGAAGGAACCAGGTTTTCGCTCCAGCACCAGCTATGATGCAAGCTAAACATTGTGGGGCAGTTAACCACTCACAACATCCTCTTTGCCTCACCCAGACAATAACAGATGTGAACTGTTCTCCATGAAGGACCCCGCTTCTGGCCCATGAAGTACCCCGCTACTGGCCCATAAAGGACCCCGCTACTGGCCCATAAAGGACCCCGCTTCGGGCCCATAAAGGACCCCGCTTCTGGCCCATAAAGGACCCCACTACTGGCCCATAAAGGACCCCACTACTGGCCCATAAAGGAACCAGGTTTTTGCCAAAGCACTAAGTATGATGCAAGGTAAAGCATTGTGGGGCAGCTAGCCACCAACAACGTCCTCTTTTCCTCACCCTCCGAAGAAACTACGTACGCTTTGCCCATGAAGGAACCATATCACCACCCCCAGAACCAAGCATGATGCAAGCTAAAGCACTGTGGGGCACTTAGGCAACAACAGTATCCTCTTCACCTCACCCTGACAATAAAAGATGTAAGCGGTGCCGCATGAAGAACCCCACTTCTGGCCCATGAAGGACCCCTCTTCTGGCCCATAAAGGACCCCGCTACTGGCCCATAAAGGAACCAGGTTTTTGCCACAACGCTAAGTATGATGCAAGGTAAAGCATTGTGGGGCAGTTAGCCACCAACAACGTCCTCTTTTCTTCACCCTCCGAAGAAACTATGTACGCTTTGGCCCATGAAGGAACCAGATCATCACCCCCAGAACCAAGCATAATGCAAGCTAAAGCATTGTGGGGTACTTAGGCACCAACAGTATCCTCTTCGCCTCACCCTGACAATAAAAGATGTAAGCGGTGCCCCATGAAGAATCCCACGTCTGGCCCATAAAGGACCCCCCTTCTGGCCCATAAAAGACCCCCCTTCTGGCCCATAAAAGACCCCCCTTCTGGCCCATAAAGGACCCCCTGTTTCTGGCCTATGAAGGAACCAGGTTTTCGCTCCAGCACCAGCTATGATGCAAGCTAAACCATTGTGGGGCAGTTAACCACTGTTAACTCACCCCCAGAACCAAGCATGATGCAAGCTAAAGCATTGTGGGGTACTTAGGCACCAACAGTATCCTCTTTGCCTCACCCAGACAATAACAGATGTAATCAGTTCTCCATGAAGTACCCCGCTTCTGGCCCATAAAAGACCCCCCTTCTGCCCATAAAGGACCCCCCTTCTGGCCCATAATGCACCCCGCTTCTGGCCCATAATGCACCCCGCTTCTGGCCCATAATGGACCCCGCTTCTGGCCCATAATGGACCCCGCTTCTGGCCCATAATCGACCCCGCTTCTGGCCCATAATGGACCCCGCTTCTGGCCCATAATGGACCCCGCTTCTGGCCCATAATGGACCCCGCTTCTGGCCCATAATGGACCCCGCTTCTGGCCTATGAAGGAACCAGGTTTTCGCTCCAGCACCAGCTATGATGCAAGCTAAACATTGTGGGGCAGTTAACCACTCACAACATCCTCTTTGCCTCACCCAGACAAAAACAGATGTAATCTGTTCCCCATGAAGGACCCCGCTTCTGGCCCATAAAGGACCCCGCTTCTGGCCCATAAAGGACCCCGCTTCTGGCCCATAAAGGACCCCGCTTCTGGCCCATAAAGGACCCCGCTTCTGGCCCATAAAGGACCCCGCTTCTGGCCCATAAAGGACCCCGCTTCTGGCCCATAAAGGAATCAGGTTTTTGCCACAGCACTAAGTATGATGCAAGGTAAAGCATTGTGGGACAGTTAGCCACCAACAACGTCCTCTTTTCTTCACCCTCCGAAGAAACTATGTACGCTTTGGCCCATGAAGGAACCAGATCATCACCCCCAGAACAAAGCATGATGCAAGCTAAAGCATTGTGGGGTACTTAGGCACCAACAGTATCCTCTTCGCCTCACCCTGACAATAAAAGATGTAAGCGGTGCCCCATGAAGAACCCCGCTTCTGGCCCGTAAAGGACCCCGCTTCTGGCCCATGAAAGACCCCGCTTCTGGCCCATAAAAGACCCCGCTTCTGGCCCATAAAAGACCCCGCTTCTGGCCCATAAAAGACCCCCCTCCTGGCCCATAAAAGACCTCCCTTCTGGCCCATAAAGGACCCCGCTTCTGGCCCATAAAGGACCCCGCTTCTGGCCCATAAAGGAATCAGGTTTTTGCCACAGCACTAAGTATGATGCAAGGTAAAGCATTGTGGGGCAGTTAGCCACCAACAACGTCCTCTTTTCTTCACCCTCCGAAGAAACTATGTACGCTTTGGCCCATGAAGGAACCAGATCATCACCCCCAGAACAAAGCATGATGCAAGCTAAAGCATTGTGGGGTACTTAGGCACCAACAGTATCCTCTTCGCCTCACCCTGACAATAAAAGATGTAAGCGGTGCCCCATGAAGAACCCCGCTTCTGGCCCGTAAAGGACCCCGCTTCTGGCCCGTGAAAGACCCCCCTTCTGGCCCATAAAAGACCCCGCTTCTGGCCCATAAAAGACCCCGCTTCTGGCCCATAAAAGACCCCCCTCCTGGCCCATAAAAGACCTCCCTTCTGGCCCATAAAGCGCTGAGTATGATGCAAGGTAAAGCATTGTGGGGCAGTCAGCCACCAACAACGTCCTCTTTTCCTCACCCTCCGAAGAAACTATGTACACTTTGGCCCATGAAGGAACCAGATCATCACCCCCAGAACCAAGCATGATGCAAGCTAAAGCATTATGGGGTACTTAGGCACCAACAGTATCCTCTTCACCTCACCCTGACAATAAAAGATGTAAGCGGTGCCCCATGAAGAACCCCACTTCTGGCCCATGAAGGACCCAGCTTCTAGCCCGTGAAAGACCCTGCTTCTGGCCCATAACGGACCCCCCTTCTGGCCCATAAAAGACCCCCTTCTGGCCCATAAAAGACCCCCATTTCTGGCCTATGAAGGAACCAGGTTTTCGCTCCAGCACCAGCTATGATGCAAGCTAAACATTGTGGGGCAGTTAACCACTCACAACATCCTCTTTGCCTCACCCAGACAATAACAGATGTAAACTGTTCTCCATGAAGGACCCCGCTTCTGGCCCATGAAGTACCCCGCTACTGGCCCATAAAGGACCCCGCTACTGGCCCATAAAGGACCCCGCTTCGGGCCCATAAAGGACCCCGCTTCGGGCCCATAAAGGACCCCACTACTGGCCCATAAAGGACCCCACTACTGGCCCATAAAGGAACCAGGTTTTTGCCAAAGCACTAAGTATGATGCAAGGTAAAGCATTGTGGGGCAGCTAGCCACCAACAACGTCCTCTTTTCCTCACCCTCCGAAGAAACTACGTACGCTTTGCCCATGAAGGAACCATATCACCACCCCCAGAACCAAGCATGATGCAAGCTAAAGCACTGTGGGGCACTTAGGCAACAACAGTATCCTCTTCACCTCACCCTGACAATAAAAGATGTAAGCGGTGCCGCATGAAGAACCCCACTTCTGGCCCATGAAGGACCCCTCTTCTGGCCCATAAAGCACCCCGCTACTGGCCCATAAAGGAACCAGGTTTTTGCCACAACGCTAAGTATGATGCAAGGTAAAGCATTGTGGGGCAGTTAGCCACCAACAACGTCCTCTTTTCTTCACCCTCCGAAGAAACTATGTATGCTTTGGCCCATGAAGGAACCAGATCATCACCCCCAGAACCAAGCATAATGCAAGCTAAAGCATTGTGGGGTACTTAGGCACCAACAGTATCCTCTTCGCCTCACCCTGACAATAAAAGATGTAAGCGGTGCCCCATGAAGAATCCCACGTCTGGCCCATAAAGGACCCCCCTTCTGGCCCATAAAAGACCCCCCTTCTGGCCCATAAAAGACCCCCCTTCTGGCCCATAAAGGACCCCCTGTTTCTGGCCTATGAAGGAACCAGGTTTTCGCTCCAGCACCAGCTATGATGCAAGCTAAACCATTGTGGGGCAGTTAACCACTGTTAACTCACCCCCAGAACCAAGCATGATGCAAGCTAAAGCATTGTGGGGTACTTAGGCACCAACAGTATCCTCTTTGCCTCACCCAGACAATAACAGATGTAATCAGTTCTCCATGAAGTACCCCGCTTCTGGCCCATAAAAGACCCCCCTTCTGCCCATAAAGGACCCCCCTTCTGGCCCATAATGCACCCCGCTTCTGGCCCATAATGCACCCCGCTTCTGGCCCATAATGGACCCCGCTTCTGGCCCATAATGGACCCCGCTTCTGGCCCATAATGGACCCCGCTTCTGGCCCATAATGGACCCCGCTTCTGGCCCATAATGGACCCCGCTTCTGGCCCATAATGGACCCCGCTTCTGGCCCATAATGGACCCCGCTTCTGGCCCATAATGGACCCCGCTTCTGGCCTATGAAGGAACCAGGTTTTCGCTCCAGCACCAGCTATGATGCAAGCTAAACATTGTGGGGCAGTTAACCACTCACAACATCCTCTTTGCCTCACCCAGACAAAAACAGATGTAATCTGTTCCCCATGAAGGACCCCGCTTCTGGCCCATAAAGGACCCCGCTTCTGGCCCATAAAGGACCCCGCTTCTGGCCCATAAAGGACCCCGCTTCTGGCCCATAAAGGACCCCGCTTCTGGCCCATAAAGGACCCCGCTTCTGGCCCATAAAGGACCCCGCTTCTGGCCCATAAAGGAATCAGGTTTTTGCCACAGCACTAAGTATGATGCAAGGTAAAGCATTGTGGGACAGTTAGCCACCAACAACGTCCTCTTTTCTTCACCCTCCGAAGAAACTATGTACGCTTTGGCCCATGAAGGAACCAGATCATCACCCCCAGAACAAAGCATGATGCAAGCTAAAGCATTGTGGGGTACTTAGGCACCAACAGTATCCTCTTCGCCTCACCCTGACAATAAAAGATGTAAGCGGTGCCCCATGAAGAACCCCGCTTCTGGCCCGTAAAGGACCCCGCTTCTGGCCCATGAAAGACCCCGCTTCTGGCCCATAAAAGACCCCGCTTCTGGCCCATAAAAGACCCCGCTTCTGGCCCATAAAAGACCCCCCTCCTGGCCCATAAAAGACCTCCCTTCTGGCCCATAAAGGACCCCGCTTCTGGCCCATACAGGACCCCGCTTCTGGCCCATAAAGGAATCAGGTTTTTGCCACAGCACTAAGTATGATGCAAGGTAAAGCATTGTGGGGCAGTTAGCCACCAACAACGTCCTCTTTTCTTCACCCTCCGAAGAAACTATGTACGCTTTGGCCCATGAAGGAACCAGATCATCACCCCCAGAACAAAGCATGATGCAAGCTAAAGCATTGTGGGGTACTTAGGCACCAACAGTATCCTCTTCGCCTCACCCTGACAATAAAAGATGTAAGCGGTGCCCCATGAAGAACCCCGCTTCTGGCCCGTAAAGGACCCCGCTTCTGGCCCGTGAAAGACCCCCCTTCTGGCCCATAAAAGACCCCGCTTCTGGCCCATAAAAGACCCCCCTCCTGGCCCATAAAAGACCTCCCTTCTGGCCCATAAAGCGCTGAGTATGATGCAAGGTAAAGAATTGTGGGGCAGTCAGCCACCAACAACGTCCTCTTTTCCTCACCCTCCGAAGAAACTATGTACACTTTGGCCCATGAAGGAACCAGATCATCACCCCCAGAACCAAGCATGATGCAAGCTAAAGCATTATGGGGTACTTAGGCACCAACAGTATCCTCTTCACCTCACCCTGACAATAAAAGATGTAAGCGGTGCCCCATGAAGAACCCCACTTCTGGCCCATGAAGGACCCAGCTTCTAGCCCGTGAAAGACCCTGCTTCTGGCCCATAAAGGACCCCCCTTCTGGCCCATAAAAGACCCCCTTCTGGCCCATAAAAGACCCCCATTTCTGGCCAATGAAGGAACCAGGTTTTCGCTCCAGCACCAGCTATGATGCAAGCTAAACATTGTGGGGCAGTTAACCACTCACAACATCCTCTTTGCCTCACCCAGACAATAACAGATGTAAACTGTTCTCCATGAAGGACCCCGCTTCTGGCCCATGAAGTACCCCGCTACTGGCCCATAAAGGACCCCGCTACTGGCCCATAAAGGACCCCGCTTCGGGCCCATAAAGGACCCCGCTTCTGGCCCATAAAGGACCCCACTACTGGCCCATAAAGGACCCCACTACTGGCCCATAAAGGAACCAGGTTTTTGCCAAAGCACTAAGTATGATGCAAGGTAAAGCATTATGGGGCAGCTAGCCACCAACAACGTCCTCTTTTCCTCACCCTCCGAAGAAACTACGTACGCTTTGCCCATGAAGGAACCATATCACCACCCCCAGAACCAAGCATGATGCAAGCTAAAGCACTGTGGGGCACTTAGGCAACAACAGTATCCTCTTCACCTCAC
The DNA here is from genome assembly GCF_030035675.1 of Rhineura floridana. Lineage (NCBI taxonomy): Eukaryota > Metazoa > Chordata > Lepidosauria > Squamata > Rhineuridae > Rhineura > Rhineura floridana. The sequence continues at coordinate 92,281,704 of NC_084484.1, read as the reverse complement.
CCTGACAATAAAAGATGTAAGCGGTGCCGCTTGAAGAACCCCACTTCTGGCCCATGAAGGACCCCTCTTCTGGCCCATAAAGGACCCCGCTACTGGCCCATAAAGGAACCAGGTTTTTGCCACAACGCTAAGTATGATGCAAGGTAAAGCATTGTGGGGCAGTTAGCCACCAACAACGTCCTCTTTTCCTCACCCTCCGAAGAAACTATGTACGCTTTGGCCCATGAAGGAACCAGATCATCACCCCCAGAACCAAGCATGATGCAAGCTAAAGCATTGTGGAGTACTTAGGCACCAACAGTATCCTCTTCGCCTCACCCTGACAATAAAAGATGTAAGCGGTGCCCCATGAAGAATCCCACGTCTGGCCCATAAAGGACCCCCCTTCTGGCCCATAAAAGACCCCCCTTCTGGCCCATAAAAGACCCCCCTTCTGGCCCATAAAGGACCCCCTGTTTCTGGCCTATGAAGGAACCAGGTTTTCGCTCCAGCACCAGCTATGATGCAAGCTAAACCATTGTGGGGCAGTTAACCACTCACAAAGTCCTCTTTGCCTCACCCAGACAATAACAGATGTAATCAGTTCTCCATGAAGTACCCCGCTTCTGGCCCATAAAGGACCCCGTTTCTGGCCCATAAAGGACCCCGCTACTGGCCCATAAAGGACCCCGCTACTGGCCCATAACGGACCCCGCTACTGGCCCATAAAGGAACCAGGTCTTTGGCCCAGCACCAAGTATGATGCAAGATAAACCATTGTGGGGCAGTTAGCAACGAACAACGTCCTATTTGCCTCGCCCTGAGAAGAAAAGATGTAAGCTGTGGCCCATGAAAAACCCCGCTTCTGGCCTGTGAAGGAACCAGGTTTTCGTTGCAGCACCAAGTATGATGCAAGCTAAAGCCTTGTGGGGCAATTAGCCACCAACAACGTCCTCTTTTTCTCACCCAGTTAGCCCAGTTAGCCACCCCAGAACGAATTATGATGCAAGGTAAACCATTGTAGGACAGTTAGCCACAAACAGCGTCATGTTTGAATCACCGTGACAATGAAAGACGTAAGCTGTGACCCATGAAGGACCCTGCTTCTGGCCCATGAAGAACCTTGCTTCTGGCCCATAAAAGACCCCGCTTCTGGCCCATGAAGGACCCCATTCTGCCCATAAAGGACCCCACATCTGGCACATGAAGGACCCCACATCTGGCCCATAAAGGAACTAGAATTACGCTCCAGCACCAAGTATGATGCAAGCTAAAGCATTGTGGGGCAGTTAGCCACCAACAACGTCCTCTTTGCCTCACCATGACAATAAAAGATGTAATGTGTGACCCATGAAGGACCCCGCTTCTGGCCCATAAAGGACCCCACTTCTGGCCCATAAAGGACCCGGCTTCTGGCCCATGAAGGAACCAGGTTTTCACTCCAGCACCAGCTATGATGCAAGCCAAACCATTGTGGGGCAGTTAACCACTCACATCCTCCTCTTTGCCTCACCCTGAGAATAACAGATGTAATCTGTTCCCCATGAAGGACCCCGCTTCTAGTCCATGAAGGACCCCGCTTCTGGCCCATGAAGGACCCCGCTTCTGGCCCATGAAGGACCCCGCCACTGGCCCATAAAATACCCCGCCACTGGCCCATAAAATACCCCGCCACTGGCCCATAAAGGACCCCGCCACTGGCCCATAAAGGACCCAGCCACTGGCCCATAAAGGAACCAGGTTTTTGCCGCAGCGCCAAGTATGATGCAAGGTAAAGCATTGTGGGGCAGTTAGCCACCAACAGTATCCCCTTCGTCTCACCCTGACAATAAAAGATGTAAGCGGTGCCCCATGAAGGACCCCGCTTCTGGTCTATGAAGGAAGCAGGTTTTTGCCCCAGCACCAAGTATGATGCAAGCTAAGCTATTGTGGGGCAGTTATACACCCACAACATTCTCTTTGCCCCACCCTGACAATAACATATGTAAGCTGTGCCCCATGAAGGACCCCGCTTCTGGCCCATAAAGAACCCCGCTTCTGGCTCATAAGGGAACCAGGTTTTTGCCACAGCACCAAGTATGATGCAAGCTAAACCATTGTGGGGCAGTTAGCCACCAACAATGTCCTGTTTTCCTCATCCTCCCAAGAAACTATGTACGCTTTGAAGGAAACAGCTTATGGCCCATGAAGGAACCAGATCATCTCCCCCAGAACCAAGCATGATGCAAGCTAAAGCACTGTGGGGCACTTACCCACCACCAGTATCCTCTTCGCCACACCCTGACAATAAAAGATGAAATCGATCAACCATGAAGAATCCCGCTTCTGGCTCATGAAGGAACCAGGTCTTTGGCCCAGCACCAAGTATGATGCAAGCTAAACCATTGTGGGGCAGTTAGCAACCAGCAACGACCTCTTTGCCTCGCCCTGAGAAGAAAAGATATAAGCTGTCGCCGATGAAAAACCCTGCTTCTGGCTCATAAAGGACTCCGCTTCTGGCCTATGAAGGAACCAGGTTTATGCGCGAGCACCAAGTATGATGCAAGCTAAAGCATTGTGGGGCAATTAGCCACCAACAATGTCCTGTTTTCCTCACCCAGTTAGCCCAGTTAGCCACCCCAGAACAAATTATGATGCAAGGTAAACCATTGTAGGGCAGTTAGCCACAAACAACGTCCTCTTTGAATCACCCTGACAATGAGAGTCGTAAGCTGTGACCCATGAAGAACCCCGCTTCTGTCCCATAAAAGTCCCTGCTTCTGGCCCATAAAGGGGCCAGGACTTTGCCCAAGCACCAAGTATGATGCAAGCTAAACCATTGTGGGGCAGTTAGCCACCAACAATGTCCTCTTCTCCTCACCCTGACAATATAAGATGTAAGCTGTGGCCCATGAAGGACCCCGCTTCTGTCCCATAAAAGTCCCTGCTTCTGGCCCATAAAGGGACCAGGTCTTTCCCAAGCACCAAGTATGATGCAAGCTAAACCATTGCAGGAAGTTAACCACCCACTACATCCTCTTTGCCTCTCCCTGACAAGGAGAGATGTAAGCTGTGGCCCATGAAGGACCTCGCTTCTGGCCCATAAAGGACTTCACTTCTGGCACATACAGGACCCCGCTTCGGGCCTATGAATGAACCAGGTCTTTGCCACAGCACGAAGTATGATGCAAGCTAAACCATTGTGGGGCAGTTAACCACCCACAACATTCACTTTCCCTCACCCTGAGAATAAAAGATTTAAGCTGTGGCCCATGAAGGACCCCGCTTCTGGCCCATGAAAGAACCAAGTTTATGCCCCAGCACCAAGTATGATGCAAGCTAAACCATTGTGGGGGAGTTAGCCACCAACAACATCCTCTTCGCTTCACCCTGACAATAAAAGATGTAAGCTGTGGCCCATGAAGGACCCAGCTTCTGGCCCATAAAGCACCCGGCTACTGGCCCATAAAGCACCCAGCTACTGGCCCATAAAGCACCGTGCATCTGCCCCATAAAGCACCGCGCATCTGCCCCATAAAGCACCGCGCATCTGCCCCATAAAGCACCCCGCTTCTGGCCCATAAAGCACCCCGCTTTTGGCCCATAAAGCACCCCACTTCTGGCCCATAAAAGAACCAGGTTGCACTGAAGCACCAAGTAGATGCAAGCTAAACAATTGTAGGGCAGTTAATCACCAACTATATCCTGTTCTCCTCATCCTCACAATAAAATTTGTAAGCTGTGCTCCATAAAGGACCCCACTTCTGGCCCATGAAGGAATCCGCTTCTGGCCCATAAAAGACGCCGCTTCTAGCCCATAAAGGACCCCGCTTCCAGTCCATTGTCAACGTCAACATCAACATCAATATCTGAAACAATAGCATCCTCAACAAAAACATTATCAATAACAACAATAACAAAAACAATTCATCACCGTCATCATCATCAACATCGACATCAACGTGAGCATCAACATCATCAAGATAAATAAACTATGACAATAATAATAACATCATCAACAGCAGCAGCAGCATCACGAACAACGCCATTAACATCAAGGCAGGGTATCAATTAACTATAATAATAGTAATAGCATCATCATCAATGTCGACAACATCATCAACATTGACATCATCATCATCATGATCATCATCATCGACATCAACATCATCATCATCATTAGAATCAATATCATCAAGATAAATAAACTATAACAATAATAAAAATAACATCAACTAACCTTTGCAGGCTCGCCCTCATCCAGCAGGGCAGCGGGTGCAGCTTCTCCGAGAAGATCGTCATAGTCAATAACAGCATCAACAAGAACATCATCGACATTGACAACAACATCATCAACAACATTAGCATCAATATCATCAAGATAAATAAACTATAACAATAATAAAAATAACATCATCAATTCACCTTTGCAGGCTTGCCATCATCCAGCAGGGCGGAGGGTGCAGCTTCTCCGAGAAGATCGTCATCGTCAATAACAGCATCAACATGAGCATCAACATGAGCATCAACATCAACAACAACAACTCATCATCGTCAATAACGTTGTCATTGTCATAGTCCTCAATATTGCCATCGTCAATGTCAACATCAACATCTGAAACAATGACGTCCTCAATAAAACATCATCAACAACAAAAACAACAACACATCATAGTCATCGTCATGAACATCAACATCAATGTAAGCATCAATATCAACAACATCAAGGCGGGGCAACAACAACACATCATCATCGATATCAACATGAGCCTCAACAACAACATCATCAACATCAACAGCAACATCATCATCAACAACAACACATCATTGTCATCATCATCAATATTGCCATCAACAACACATCATTGTCATTGTCAAAGTCAACATCAACTTCAACATCTGAAAAAATAACGTTCTGAACAAAAACATTTTCAACAACAACGTGTCATCAACATCAACATGAGCATCAACATCATCAAGATAAATAATAATAATAATAATAATAATTTTATTTATTGGTCGCCTATCTGTCCAGGTTAATGGACACTCTAGGCGACTTACAATAAAAAACAATACATCATATACAATATACAAAATAAAACACAGTCATAGTCAATTTAAAATCAGTTTCCAATTAAAACATCATAAAACTAACCCTCCCCAATCCCATAGGCCTGCCTGAATAGCCAGGTTTTTAAGGCTCTGTGAAAACCTGTCAGGGAGGGAGTATGTTGAAGATCAAGAGGAAGGGAGTTCCAGAGGGTGGGGGCCACAATCGAGAAAGCCCTCTCTCTGGTCCTCACCAGCCTAGCTATTTTAACCGGTGGGACTGAGAGAAGGTCTTGTGAGGCTGAACTATAACAATAATAATATCATCAACAGCAGCAGCAGCATCACCAACAACACCATCAACATCAACGCAGGGTATCAATAAACTATAATAATAATAATAGCATCATCAACATCATCAACATGAACATCACCATCATATTCAAGAACAATAACATTAGCATCAATATCATCAAGATAAACTGTAACAATAATAAAAATAACATCATCAACTCACTTTTGCAGGCTCACTCTCATCCAGCAAGGTGGCGGGTGCATCTTCTCCAAGAAGATCGTCATTGTCAATAACAGCATCAACAAGAACATTAACATGAGCATCAACATCGACATCAACATAAACATAAAAAACAACAACACATCATCATCAACATCTGAAACAATAACATTCTCAACAAAAACATCAACAACAACGCATCTCCATAATCACCATCAATGTAAGCATCAACAACATCAAGGCGGGGCAACAACAACAACACATCATCGTCATCGACATCAACATGAATATCAACAAGAGTATCAACAACATCAACAGAACACATCATCGGCAACATCAACATCAAAATCTACATCTGAAACAACAACGTCCTCAACAAAATCATCATCAACAACAAAAACAACAACGCATCACCATCATCGGCAACATCAACATCAAAATCTACATCTGAAACAACAACGTCCTCAACAAAATCATCATCAACAACAAAAACAACAACAACGCATCACCATCATTGACATCAACTTTGACATCAACATCATCAAGATAAATAAACTAACAAGAATAATAATATCATAAACAGCAACAGGCATGACCAATAACTCCATTAACATCAAGGTGGGGTATAAACTATAATAATAATAATAGCATCATCATCAATATAATGAACATCATCAACATCGACATGGACATCATCATCATCAAGAACAACATTAGCATCAATATCATCAAGATAAATACACTATAACAATAATAAAAATAACATCATCAACTCACCTTTGCAGGCTTGCCCTCATCTAGCGGGACGGCAGGTGCAGCTTCTCCGAGAAGGTCGTCATTGTCAATAACAGCATCATCAACAACATCAACATGAGCATGAACAGCAATATCCACAGCAATATCAACATCATCAACAACAACACATCATCATAGTCGTCAATAGTGCCATCACCATCATCGTCATCAACGCATCACCATCATTGTCATCAACATCGATATCAACATCAACATGAGCATCAACATCAAGATAAATAAACTACAACAATAATAACATCAAGAGCAGCAGCAGCATCACCAACAACACCATCAACATCAAGGCGGGGTATCAATAAACTATAATAATAATAGCATCATCATCATCATTGACATTATCATCATCAACAACAACAACATCATCAACATCATCATCATCAAGAACAATAACATTAGCATCAATATCGTCAAGATAAACTATAACAATAATAAAAATAACATCAACTCACCTTTGCAGGCTCAACCTTATCCAGCAGGGTGGCGGTTGCAGCTTCTCTGAGAAGATTGTCATTGTCAATAACAGCATCACAAACAACATTAACATGAGCATAAACATTGACATCAACATCAACATAAACAACAACAACAACACAATCATCATCGTCAATGTCAACATCTGAAACAATAACATCCTCAACAAAAACATCACCATCATCAACAACAACATCAACAACAATGCGTCACCATCATCAACAACAATGTAAGCATCAACATCAACATCAAGGTGGGGCAACAACAACAACACATCATCATTGACATCAACATGAGTATCAACAAGAGTATCAACAACATCATCAACATCATCAACAACAACACGTCATCATCATCGTCATTATAATCGTCATCATAGTCGTCAATATTGCCATCAACATTAACATAACAAGTCATTGGCACCATCAACATCTACATCTGAAACAACGTCCTCAACAAAAACATCATAATCAACAACAAGGCATCACCATCATTGACATCAACATCAACATCATCAAGATAAATAAACTATAACAATAATAATATAATCAACAGCAGCATCAGCATCTCCAACAGCACCATTAACATCAAGGTGGGCTATAAACTATAATAATAATAATAGCATCATCATCAACATCATCAACATTATCATCATAATCAAGAACAACATTAGCATCAATATCGTCAAGATAAATGAACTATAACAATAATAAAAGTAACATCAACTAACCTTTGCAGGCTCGCCCTCATCCAGCAGGGAGGGTGCAGCTTCTCCAAGAAGATCTACATGCCTGCATCAACAACATCATCATCATCATCATCATCATCAACAACAACAACATCAACATCATAGTATAGTGGCAAATCCAAAAGTGCAGGGTCCCCTCATGATAGTATTACGACAGGACCTTGAACTTCCTCATGAACATAGCTCACTAGAAATCCAAGTCCCCTAAAAAGAGCAGCAGGATCTTTTGCTGGAGTTAGCCGCATGTCACCCCCAGAACATTTATAATTTTACCCTTAACCCAATAACATACACTGAAAGTAAAATAAAGAGTGGTTTTATTAAGAGAAGAAACAAGAAAAAATATTGCAGTTTACAATTGCAGTTTCTAACTATGATTCATTCATTCAGCAACATTGGAGAGACTAACCCTATGAACACCTTCACATTAAGCTCACCCATACAGAAAGAAAAAAAGGAAAGAAAAAGGCCCGGATAGTTGCATATACCTTTCCTGGAGAGTTGCTGCAAGACTAAGGCTGGGAGAGAGAGACTTTCCTATCTAGCCCAATGAGCAAAAGCTCCGCCCTTTGTAACCAGCGCCAGACTTGAAAGTTGTTAACCCAATCCATAGCTCTGAAATTGTCCCAAAGATGCTAGTGTGCGTTGATAAGAAAAGCAGTGGTTGGACCCCCCCCCAGAAGAGGAACTGCCCTCCCCTTCTCACTCCTCATGTTTTATACCTTTTCCTAACCGAACTGACCCCAAAGTAAACCCAATGTAAATGTCTCCAGGAGGATGTGGACGTGATAAATAAGAACAATGAAAGAATTTAGGATAATTCTGTCAGGGAATGTGTTGTTTTTCCAGAAACCATTCCCTGAGGGATTCCCAGATAACGACTGCAATCCTGTCTCCCCCAAAGGCTTAGAAATGCATAACACCTCCCAGTTTGAGAGGAGCTATTCTGTCCCAAAGGCTTAGAAATGCACAACACCTAGTTTAAAAGGAGCTATTCTGTTTCCCCTGGCTTGACACACATTAACTGGACAACCGGTTGTCTCTCACACACACGTTCTTTCCCTACACAGACCAGAGCAAACGATTCCTTGATATTTTAGAGAAAGCAGTAGAGATAAACAGTAAATTACCCTTCATCATAGCATTCACAATTAATAGGAAAGTAAAGGTTGAATAGTCAGAACATTAAACATTATAAGACCCCACACAACTTATACAAATCTGCTTTCTTCAATGTTTACATTATACACTGATTATGACAAGAGCATTCCTTTCAAGCTTGGAATGAAGTTGCCTTTTAACACAAAGTTCATCCTCAGAAAGTTGAATGCTTCTGTTAAGTGAACGCTGACTTAAGTCTGTAGGTTGTTTAGTAGTTGAGCATGTTGGCAATGCAACAACAACAACAACAAAATCAACCCCCGTGTGACACTGAAGCACTGCAAGCTTCATCTTGCCTCATATTTAAAGCTGTTGAACACATCAAGCAGGAAGTTGAATCAGGAGCACAGGAGATCATGGTACCAAGTAGACAGGAACATTACAAAAATGCAGGTTGTTCTGTTGACCCAAGAACACAGTAGTTTGATTTCTTTGGTTTGGATGGCAATTTAGGAATTGGAAAACTTTCTACTTCTTTGTTGCTGGCCACATGTAGAGTTCTACATCTTACAAATGCCTCCAAAAAAAAGCCCCCAATTTAGAACTGCCACCAGGCATCTGAATCCACTCTGACTTCCCAACAGTTGGGGAATTTAATGCTGAGACACCAGAATCCCAGCATCCTCATTTGCTTCATTTTCATTTGAAAAGAAAAATAACCCTGTGCTGCTTATGCACTTTTACACCACCATTGAACTTCAACCTTTTATTAGTTGAATTAACCTGTTCAGGCATTGTTTTCCTCCAAACCTGATCAGACTTCCAACCCATCTTGAGGAAGTAAAGCAGGGTGTCTTACATTATGGGCACCCCCCTTCATAATAAGATGACCCATCAACCTATCACAAAAAGAAACCCGCCCATATGCAACATACTTGCAATTTTGTTGGATTGCTTTCAGGTGGGGGGCATATGTGCTCTTAAATCAAACCACAGGGTTTGATTTCCCCTTTGTTTTGCAGGGCTAAAGTTCACTATGCTATCCTAAGAGTGCTGATTTGTTGTTCCTGAATCTTCCTGAGACAACAAACTTCAAAAGGGAAGGGTTGTCTTAGCCTTTTCCTTTTCTCTGTGCACTCTATGAATGCATGTTTTCTGAGTCTTTACCACTGGTCCAATGCCTATAACCATTGGGTTCTCCTGTCTTAACAAAGACTTTTGTTAGTGCTGTGCTTGGAGAAAATGGATTTATACCTCTTGCTATGAATGCAAAATAAAGAAATGTTAGTGGCACAAATAGATTAAGTTCTGTTCCAAATCAGCAGGGAGTTCCAATGGTGCTCATCCTGTATGTAGAGCAGTTGCTCTAAGTGCCTGTCAAGGAATAAATGCACTAACGTGTTAGAATTATGAACATCATTTTAAAAGGAAAAAGTTCATTAGTAATAGTGTGATTTATATGCACAAGGTATGACAATGAGGAAAGCATTTCCCTGTTGAAAGTCCTGGTTTGTTTTCATTCAAAGAGCATCTGGGGATGAGTTTTTGTTTGGGAAGCAAAGTAACATTAATTCCCAATGTGAATTCTAATATGAGGTAGACAATTGCTGTGGCTGGAATCTCTGCATTTTGGTCCTCTTTTTGGTAAAAAAAATGGTTTGTAGGCAAAAAAAACTTTCTTGGGGGGAAATATTCATTAAACTACACCTTGATGGATCTAAAGAAAACAATTAAACCAAGCTTTCAAACTCAATAATATAAATTTTAAAATTCCGCCAGCTCTTTTGTTTACAGGGTAAAGTCTTATCTGTAATGACTTTACCTAGTCACAAGAGGGTATCACATTAGGTTTAAACAGCAAGGTGGCCTCAGTTTTGCCTATCTAGAAAATGGGCAAATCATACATTTCACAGACAAATTTAAAACAATTACCTGGGATCGAGCACCTTAAGAAGATATTCTATTTTCCTTATGAAAGAAAGAACCTTCAAGAAGTTTTGTTGTTGACTTCCAAATATTTTCCCCTCTCTTACCCAAGTTCAAAAGTTTAAACAGGTATAAGTTCTAATCCACAATCTGGCAACAACAATGAAAAAAGGAACCACACACACTATTTTGTTCTTTCCTGTCAGTTTTTTCCCTTTCTTATTACCATCAATCAATATATCTCAAACTATCCTTTCTCTACCATCAAAATAACTTATTTCCTAGAATCCTTCATATTGCATTCCTACCTTTTCTTTCCTACAACTTTTCAGTCCTTCATTTTACTTACAACCTTTCTATGCTAATTCATGGGTATCTTTTCTCTATCAAAAAGTGGGGGGGGGAGGAAAACATCTCTACCCACAAGGCGCTACATACACATTTAGTTGGCACTTACAATTGCCTCCCTTTATACACAGGTAAATGGGTAGAGTAGTTCCAAAGTAATTCTATTGTTTCCTTTTCTGCAATTCTGGCTCAATATGCAGTAACAAAAACCAGAACCTCTTCAAAAAGAAGTTTAAATAAATGACTGACAAATAATGAAAAGCAAAACTTATTCTAGACAAATATCCCCCTCTGTGAACATCTGCTATTGCACCATCACCTTTCCTATTAGTATAGCCAAAAGGGCTAATGTAGGTTGGAGGTGGAGTTAGGGTTGCCATATTGCCCGGATAGCCGGGTTTTACCTGGATTCTATGCATGCCACCCGGCACCTGGCTAGCCCCTTACATGGCCTGGATTCTCAGCTTTAATTTTTTTATAAAAATTAAGTTTCTAGGTGGTCCGGTTCTCGAGATATACATAAAAACGTCAGCCACCCCCCTCGACTGTTAAATCTTTCTTTAAACAGTACTGTACTATAGCACTTCGTAGCTTTAACCCCGCCCATTCAGCATTGCAGCCAATCAGGGATTGTGTTTCAGTTTCATTGACCTGAGGCAGTGTCTAGAAAACAAAATGGTGGTTTCACCCCCCCCCTGTTTACCTGAAAATCTCAGAAATTGGTTAAGTATATACATTTCAGTTTTTTTTCCTCTTGTGTGCAGGAGTCAGAGCTTGGGCAGTGTTTTGAAAACCTTCCCAATACTTGCTTTTTGTAAAAGCAATGCTAATCCCATATGCCCAAAGTAAATCCCATTTAATTCAATAGGACTTACTTTGAGTAGACATGGTTATGAATGTGCTGAAAATCAATGGGACTTTGGAGTGAATGTAAAAAAGAATTATGTTTGTGTTTAACTCTTTCTGTCTCCAGTCCAATTTTAAAGCAAGTAGGCAGGGCTTACTTAGGTATTACAGTTTTTATTCTGTAGGAAACTAATACTGATTTTTTAAAAACTAATACTGATTTTTCTGCAATGACCAACTGGTTTGACAATACACTATTATATGGGCTGTATGTATTTATACATCTGCTGTGTGTGCGTGTGCGTGTATGGAGTCTTTCCAACACCCCTGTGAGGTAGGGTTGGAAACCAATGCAGCTCACAACAAGAAATAAAGCCATTTAAAATCCAATGACCATAAAACAAGTATAAACAGTTGCAAAACAGCGTAAAGTGGCATGATTCAGAATTTTGGGTTGTGTGAATGAAGTTGCTTATCACTTGAGGTTGCATTTCTGTCCCTGTTTGAGTAAGCCCCACTGAATACGCTGGGACTTGCTTCTGAATAAATAAATTTAGGATTGCACTATAAATATCTTTACAGTTTGTGTAAATAATAAATATATTTGATAGTCATGCTTATATACATATTTCTTCATTTATCATATTTTTGGTTTTTGGTTAGGAATCCTGACTGGTTGTGAGATGCTTAGTTTTTTGCCTTACTCATAGGAATCTTGTTGTGGTTGGTATGGTATTATATTTAGGAAAGTGTTACTGCCTTCTGTGTTTTTTTTTTCCTATTTGCATTTCACTTATCTTTAACCTCACTCCGTTACAGCCATAGAACCAACAGCAGCATATGCAAGATAATTAACTCCTATTAGTGATAAGAACAAGAATTTATAATTATTATTTCAATGAAAACAAGAGGCTTATCAATACTTTGAAGAGGACCAGATATTTATTTTCTTTCTGAGCCCAGGACTGGGTCTTTCATGATGCCCGGTGTGTGTGTGGGAGCAGGAGAGTAGTCGATAAGACAGACATCCTGGCATTGGTAATCTAATTAGCAAGGTATGTGTGGGGTTGTTGCACACTTCCAGGCCCAGTTTCATTTTGAGTATGGAGGTGGAACCTGTGTAGATGTGGTTGAGTTAAGCAAAGCTCTGCTTTTATAAAACCTAAGAAACATACAGATACTTTGAATGTCTGAGTGCCTGCACCAGTGGAATACTGGAGGAACTTGTAAAACTTGCTGCAACAGTATTTAGAACTGAGCATGTGGTGTGAAAGACTCCTTTTCCTAACATTTTGGCTTGTTTTTCTCCACCCACCACATCTCTGAAATATATTGTATATGTTATGGTTAACCGTGCTGCTGCCCTGACTTACTTTATGTTTGTTGCTATTTTGTGTTTTTATTATGTTTTTATATTGATTGTGTATTTTTATTGTTTTTATTATATTTGTAAGCTATGCTGAGCTCTGTTTTTAACAGCAAAAGGGCAGGATATAAATTCTCTTAATCAATCAATAAATACTCCATAGTGTTGGAAACTAGAGTCTAGGCATTTAAGGCTGAAAACGTTGCTTAAAAAAAAAAGATTTCTCACATCTTTCCACAGTTTTTGGTGGTAATTCCTAGGCACAAAAACAAAACAACTGGACAATCCAAATATTAATATGCAAATATTTGCATAATATGCAAATAATATGCAAATAATTTACATAATATGCAAATTAACCTGCCCGGATTTGTGGAACTGGAATATGGCAACCCTAGGTGGAGTACATTCATATCTTCTCCCATATCTCTAAGTGCTTGCCAAATCTGAATCCTTACTGGGTCCCTACAATCTATTCTGTCCTCCCTAGGATTAGCTGTATGTATGTATTTATTTATTTATTTATGTATTTATTTATTTATTAATTATACTTGTATACCGCCCCATAGCCGAAGCTCTCTGGGCAGTTTACAGTAACTAAAAACATTAAAACGGATACAATTCAAACACATATTTTAAAAACAATTTAAAATACAATTTAAAACTTAAAACAATATAAAACACATGCTTGATTAAAAGCAGCCCGTGGGGCACCAGTTGTTCCACTTCTATTCCCAAAGTTGCCAGGTGCTCCTCTGGCATTTCCCATTGGTGTGAAATTACCCCAGTTGGGACCACTATTCCCAAATGGCCAGTAATTTCTTCTGCTGGGCACTCCCTGATTAGCAGTAGGTACCATGGAAGAAGGTGCTCCTTGATTGGTGTATGTTACAGTCTGAATAGGGTCCAGTTGAGCTTTCTTCGAAGTGGGAGCACTTTTACGCAAGGCTCCTGTCTCCCTAAATAAGCTGCTGACTTGTGTTATTCCTTCCCTTAATTCCCGCCATGTAACTGCCTCTGGGTTTACTCTGCCTAACGCAAGCCTAGTCTGTGCATTTAATCCTGAATATGCAGAATATGGCACTTTTAATGAGCCAGGAGGGGCAAGGGTCTAGCAGACATGTGGTGGCTCTCACCCCTCCAAGGAGCCTGTCCACATCCTCGGGCTGTACAAATTGAAAATAATCCATTATTATTGGGCAAGCAGAAACCAGAGCTATATCCCCTGAGACTGTATCAACAATAGCGTCCAAGTCGGAATGAACATGAGCAATTTAATCTGCAAAGTGCTGTGCAAATCCTTGAGTGGTCGTAGGAAGAACTTGGTCCATTCAGTTTAACTTTTGTTTTAATCGTTTTAATACTTGGTATTAGGCCTGGGTAAATTGTATTTAATATATTTGTATTTATGTTCGACTTAAATTGCTGGTCTTGGACCGAATTAAATAAATTTAAACTTCAAAAGGGGTATTCACACGTTACTCTGCACCCAGGTAGAAGCCTCCTGTACCTGGGTACAGCTGCTCTTGAGAAAGTGTCTACACGTGGTGATTTCAAAAATCACCATGTGTACAGGTACCCTGAAAAAAGGGCCCTGTTCACACGTTACAGTCAACGAGTGTACAGTCTGTGTACCTGGGTACACAAGTAGCTGGGCTGTATACTCATACAGTTATTCACATGTAACATTCAACGAGTGTACAGTTTATTATATGCACATTTGCATATAATAGGAAACAGGAATGTAGTTTTACTCTTTTCCTTTTTCCTGCAGATTCTTAAGTTTTTAAAATCAAAACACCAACTTTTAAAAAGAAAATACTAACCTGTAACTATCATAATTATAGTTATTAAAATATTGCATTTTTCATTGCCTGTTATTAGAGTATGTATGGGTTTTGATGTAGGCTTTCATGGAACAATCCTATACATGTCTATACAGTCCTATAGAGATCAATAGGACTTACTCATAGATAAATGTGTGAAATGTGCAGACCTAAATATATTGAATATTTATATATGAAAATATTTTGAGGGGGCTGCAACAAAAACAAGCTGCTTAAAAGATTATGAACTGAAACTATTCTTCCAATGTGGTACACCTAATTCTTTCTTGAGGATATCATGCGCTTTAATACACAAAACTACACTCAAAATATAAATGTGGGGAAAATTATCAGTTGGGCTTTCTAGCCTACTGCTCCCACTGTAACATACCATGTCCTCTGGAAAGCCTTTCCTGGTATTTGGGGAACAGGAAAGCTCTGGGCTGTGGTTTTTCAGTAGAAATGTTTGTAGCTCAGTATCAAAAAGGGATCATCAGTATCTCTTCTTATGATCTATGTCAGTGGTTCCCAACCTTTATGAGTACGGGACCCCCTTTATAAGCTCAAACTTTTTTGTGACCCCCTCCCTCCAGGAAGGCAGCTTGGCTGCCAGGAAGGAAGGGGGAAAGCGGCCTTTCCTTGCAGCCTTGCTTCTTTGTGCTTCACAAAAAGCCCTCTCATTCTGAGTAAGGACGTCATCAGTAGTGGTGGCGTGTGAGGAGACGGCAGTCAGTAGTAGTAATTCCCTCTTCTTTCTGGTAGCTCCACCTCAGCCTCCTTTGGTGTCTGCCATGTATTTTAGAGGCAGATGCCTGCCTTTGGGGCGCCTGAAAGATGGGCTCTAGCACTTCAGCAAAACTCCTCCCTTCTCATTTGGAGCAAGGAGGAGGTGTCATCTGCAGTGGCTCACGTGGTGATTCTCCCTGCATGCTGTCCACGTGGAGCTGATCGTGAGCAATTAGTTCCCCCCCCCCGGGACAGCCTGAGCCTTCCTTCTAGCAGCAGCAGCCAATCAGAAATGGGCTCAAGGAAACGTCAGTTGCTGGAGCCACAGAGTGGGAAAGAAGAATGAAGCTAAAATGGAGTCAAGGGAAAGGAAGGGAGACCAGCCTGAAGCAATGACTGAGCCTGAAGGAAGGGAAGGCAAAAAACAGGGGGCAGGGGGCGGCGGAAAGAGCTTGGAAGGACACTCTGCAATTTTTAAAATGTCTACTCAGAAGTAAGTCCCATTGAGTGCAGTGCTGCGCGCTGGCAATGAGTGAGTTTGAGGAAAGGACAGAGGAAAAAATGGAAAGGAGAGAGCTTTGCAGGATTCAGATTTGAATTTTAAAAATGTCTACTCAGAAGTAAATCCCACTGAGTTCAGTGGGGCTTATTCCCAGGTAAGAAGCATTAGCATTCCAGCCCCTTAAAAGAAACAGTGGGGGAGGGGGGCAGAGAAAGGGAGGGGAGTTTGCCTCTGTGTCTGCTCACAGTCCTGTCCAGTCCTAGCCATGTTTACTCAGAAGTAAGTTCCACTGAGTTTAATGGGGCTTACTCCTGAAGTGAATGTGAATATAGAATTACAGCCTTTAACTTCTAAATTCAATCCTTTCCATTAAATACTAGATGATTTATCAATAAATATTATAAACTTTATAATGTCTGTTAAATGTTCAATGTGTCATTATGTGACTCTTATTGTTGCTTGTTACTAGTACACCTACTTTTCAGGATAGTGCCACAAATAGATTCCAAAACTTGCTCCAGCTCCCCTGTTCAGGTAATGAATAATAGCTGCTATCACAACTGCAATAATAAAATAACTTAATGGCTAGGTAACACATTGCTCAGAAATTATATATATAATTTCTCAAGTAATTGTGCAAAGGATTGTAGCAATCTTATTTAATGCCTTATTTCCTTTACGTCTCAACTTTCTTGCAAATAGCTCAGTGTGGAATACGTAGCCCTGCACCTCTCAAATATATCCCCAGAATAGCCCTATGAGGTAGTTTAGGCTGAGAAGGTGATTAGCCCAGAAGTCACCCAGTGAGTTTCATGGCTGAATGAGGGTTTGAATCCAGGTCTCCCAGGCCCTAGCCCAGTACTTTTATCACTACACCACACTGGCCTTTGCAGAACTTGTACACTACAGTACATCTATAACTCCAATATAAATTACCCACTATACTTCTCTTCCTTGGTCTTTTAAAACCTATTGAAATCAATGGTTAGGTAAATTCTGTTGTGTGCTTTCTATTTCCTCTTAAAGGTCAAGAAAGAGAAATGTAGCCAAGACTCTTCCAATAATTTGATGACATAGGTCAGCAGTGATACATGGGGGGTGAGGGAGAATGGCAGTGGCACAGAGATGGCAAGGGTGGGGGTACTTTGGTGGAATGCAGCACAAGCTTGCAGGTGTGTGCCCACGTGCTGCAGGATGCTGGTGCCACCAGCCCTGAACTTGCAAGCACCTTGTCTCATTCAGTGAGTGGCAATGTTGCCATTACTGAGAGAGCACTGCTATTGCAGGGTCAGGGATCCACCCTGCGTTTTACTAGAACCTCAAGAACCACCAACTGCAGCCGGCTGCAAAAGACATACGTCTAGTATGAAAGAACATGGTGTCTGAGAAGCTGCTGAGCACAGGGTTATCAGAACTGAGATGAGCTCACAGTCTGTCCACACATAGATGTATTCCTACTTTCCACAAGTATTCTTAATTTCAGTTGTCAAATTTCCAAACGGATGTGTGTCCTTTTGTTGGTATTATTAAACAACTGGAAGCCAGAAGTGCTTGCCAATTAACTACAAATCTCCCAGGGATCTACCAATAGATTGCAGTATCTTCTGGCCATCCCTGCACTAAATCATTTGTATGGGCACAGACCTACCTTGCAGGGTTGTTGTAGCATGGTTCAAAGGAGTGCTTGCAAGAATGAAAATACAATAGCAGAGGTAAGACTCTTCAAAACATTGCCAAAGAAGGCATTCTCAAAAAAGCAATGTCACCTTTCTACTGTGTATCCAGAAATTGAGAAGAAAAAAATTGTGGATTTGCTCATCTCTCTGCAGCTCTTTTCTATGTCAAGTGTCGTGCATCAAACTTAGACACACCTGATGGTCAAACACATGTTAATGGCTCCCTCCATTAGATGCTGCTGTCAGAAGTAACTGCATCACATGGTTTTATGGTAACACAAACCTGCCTTGTAGGCTTGTAATGTTTTGATTATTTATTTATTTATTTATTTATTTATTATTCGATTTATATCCTGCCCTTCCAGCAGGAGCCCAGGGTGGCAAATAATCTGTGGTTTGGATGGTTAGACTTCATGGTTAGACTAGATCAGGATCTAATACTCTAGATCAGGATGGTTAGACTTCAGGTTTTTGGTATTGATTTTATTATTATTATTATTATTATTATTATTATTATTATTATTATTATTATTATTATTATTATTATTACAAAAACCCAAGATCCACCAACCAGAGCAAGCCACAAAATATATGCACTTAAGAGTTAAATAATTCTTAGCCCAGGAATTTGTTTGGAGTTCCAAAATTGAACTGAGCTCACAGTATTTCCACACAAAAATCCATTCAAATTACTCCCCACTTTCTTCATCTCAGCAGTATAATGGTGGGGTGGTCATTTTCTTGTTTTCACTGTGAAACAGGAGTCTGAAATCCTCACTGATCTTCTGTGAGTCATCCTGAGATACACCAATACATTTTGATCTACTTTCTGCCCACCCTGCATTTAAAGTGCTATCCAAAAGCTAAACATTAGGACATAGATCAGTGGTTCCCAACCTGGGGGGTGTGAAGTAATCCGGAAAGGGCCGCGAACAGTAAAGAAATTTATTATTTTTAAAAAGTCTTCACTCCCTGGGCACTGTCTGCTCCCCACTGCCGCTGCAGATGACACCTCCTCCTTGCTCCAAATGAGAAGGGAGGAGTTTTGCTGAAGTGCTAGAGCCCATCTTTCAGGCGCCCCAAAGGCAGGCATCTGCCTCTAAAATACATGGCAGACACCAAAGGAGGCTGAGGTGGAGCTACCAGAAAGAAGAGGGAATTACTACTACTGACTGCCGTCTCCTCACACTGCCACTACTGATGACGTCCTTACTCAGAACGAGAGGGCTTTTTGTGAAGCACAAAGAAGCAAGGCTGCAAGGAAAGGCCGCTTTCCCCCTTCCTTCCTGGCAGCCAAGCTGCCTTCCTGGAGGGAGGGGGTCACAAAAAAGTTTGAGCTTATAAAGGGGGTCCCGTACTCATAAAGGTTGGGAACCACTGACACAGATCATAAAAAGAGATACTGATGATCCCTTTTTGATACTGAGCTACAAACATTTCTACTGAAAAACCACAGCCCAGAGCTTTCCTGTTCCCCAAATACCAGGAAAGGCTTTCCAGAGGACACGGTATGTTACAGTGGGAGCAGTAGGCTAGAAAGCCCAATTGATAATTTTCCCCACATTTATATTTTGAGTGTAGTTTTGTGTATTAAAGCGCATGATATCCTCAAGAAAGAATCAGGTGTACCACATTGGAAGAATAGTTTCAGTTCATAATCTTTTAAGCAGCTTGTTTTTGTTGCAGTCCCCTCAAAATATTTTCATATATAAATATTCAATATATTTAGGTCTGCACTTTCACACATTTATCTATGAGTAAGTCCTATTGATCTCTATAGGACTGTATAGACATGTATAGGATTGTTCCATGAAAGCCTACATCAAAACCCATACATACTCTAATCAGGCAATGAAAAATGCAATATTTTAATAACTATAATTATGATAGTTACAGGTTAGTATTTTCTTTTTAAAAGTTGGTGTTTTGATTTTAAAAACTTAAGAATCTGCAGGAAAAAGGAAAAGAGTAAAACTACATTCCTGTTTCTGCCAACACTCTTTCTATTGAATGCAGCCCTTGACAGGAAACAGTTTCAGGAAGTCTAACAGACCCAGCATGCCTTGCCTTGTTGCCAGCAAAAGGGAATTGCTTCAATGGCGCATTTAATAAGTGTCATTGAAGCCATTTTCTTTCCCTGGCAGCAAATGTGTATATAACAGACTGTACACTCGTTGAATGTTACATGTGAATAACTGTACGAGTGTACAGCCCAGCTACTTGTGTACCCAGGTACACAGACTGTACACTCGTTGACTGTAACGTGTGAACAGGGCCTTAGGGTTGAACAAATAAGGCATCTTTGGTCTGGGAAGAACGGGCATTAACCAGAAGATGATACAGGGCAACCAGTTAAGACCAGGCTGAACACAGGGCAACCACAGCAGAATTAAGTCTCTGTTCTCCAGCTGATATAGATTTTAACTGAGTTAGTCTCTATGTTATTGTTTAGCTTGCTTAGTGTTTGGTGTTTTTGATGTTTTATATGTTTTTTGCTTTGTACGTTGCTCAGAGTGGCTGGGTAGCCAGCCAGATGAGCGACTAAGAAATCGAATAAATAAATAAATTTTGCCAGGTAAAAGCTGAATCACACACTTGAGAAAAGCAACCTACCCTGTTCTGAGCTTCTAGGATTCTGGGGGCCTATGTTGACTGATCTTTGTTGGAAACTGGCAGCCCTCCATCATCATCACCCCTACCTGCTGGACATGCTAGCTGCTGGGGTTGAGGGACACTGGAATCAAATAACACCTGAAGGGTGCCCCACTACCCCTGGCATAGGCAAGATGAAACTAGATGGAGGAATGGCCTGGCTCTGCAGAAAACAGCTTTCTATGTTTATTATAATCTTCATAATCATAATATAATTTATATCCCAGCCTTCTGCCTGAAGGAGCCCAGGTCTGCAAACATGAACAAAACAATTCATCAGAAAAAATAAAAGCACACTAAAAATATTCTAAAATGCCATTACAGTTAAAAAAGATTCTAAAACACTGTTCCTAAAAAAACACCAAAAAACATTCTTTCAGCAGTTACCTTTGGGTTGCCAGTAAAACTCGAAGGGATGCCTTCAGGGGTTGGGGGTCCCTTTTACAGAAGATATAAAGTTTCACCAAAGTACTCACCCAAGGAGAGCAGGGGTGCAGATGTAGCACAGACCAAACAAACCAAGGTTAAGCACAGCCCAGAGAAACAGTTTAGGTCCAAATGTGATCCAGAGACAAAGCCAGGCAACACTGCAAGGTCAATATCACAGGACATTCAGGCAAGACACAATTCAACAAGACAGGATGGCTTCTGCAAGGGAAAGTCCTGTCTCAGTAACAATTCATCAGAAAAAATAAAAGCACACTAAAAACATTCTAAAATGCCATTACAGTTAAAAAAGATCCTAAAACACTGTTCCTAAAAAAACACCAAAAAAAATTCTTTCAGCAGTGACCTTTGGGTTGCCAGTAAAACTTGAAGGGATGCCTTCAGGGGTTGGGGTCCCTTTTACAGAAGATATAAAGTTTCACCAAAGTACTCACCCAAGGAGAGCAGGGGTGCAGATGTAGCACAGACCAAACAAACCAAGGTTAAGCACAGCCCAGAGAAACAGTTTAGGTCCAAATGTGATCCAGAGACAAAGCCAGGCAACACTGCAAGGTCAATATCACAGGACATTCAGGCAAGACACAATTCAACAAGCCAGCATGGCTTCTGCAAGGGAAAGTCCTGTCTCAGTAACCTATTAGAATTCTTTGAGAGTGTCAACAAGCATATAGATAGAGGTGATCCAGTGGACATAGTGTACTTAGACTTTCAAAAAGCGTTTGACAAGGTACCTCACCAAAGGCTTCTGAGGAAGCTTAGCAGTCATGGAATAAGAGGAGAGGTCCTCTTGTGGATAAGGAATTGGTTAAGAAGCAGAAAGCAGAGAGTAGGAATAAACGGACAGTTCTCCCAATGGAGGGCTGTAGAAAGAGGAGTCCCTCAAGGATCGGTATTGGGACCTGTACTTTTCAACTTGTTCATTAATGACCTAGAATTAGGAGTGAGCAGTGAAGTGGCCAAGTTTGCTGACGACACTAAATTGTTCAGGGTTGTTAAAACAAAAAGGGATTGCGAAGAGCTCCAAAAAGACCTCTCCAAACTGAGTGAATGGGCGGAAAAATGGCAAATGCAATTCAATATAAACAAGTGTAAAATTATGCATATTGGAGCAAAAAATCTGAATTTCACATATACGCTCATGGGGTCTGAACTGGCGGTGACCGACCAGGAGAGAGACCTCGGGGTTGTAGTGGACAGCACGATGAAAATGTGCGGCAGCTGTGAAAAAGGCAAATTCCATGCTAGCAATAATTAGGAAAGGTATTGAAAATAAAACAGCCAATATCATAATGCCGTTGTATAAATCTATGGTGCGGCCACATTTGGAATACTGTGTACAGTTCTGGTCGCCTCATCTCAAAAAGGATATTATAGAGTTGGAAAAGGTTCAGAAGAGGGCAACCAGAATGATCAAGGGGATGGAGCGACTCCCTTACGAGGAAAGGTTGCAGCATTTGGGGCTTTTTAGTTTAGAGAAAAGGCAGGTCAGAGGAGACATGATAGAAGTGTATAAAATTATGCATGGCATTGAGAAAGTGGATAGAGAAAAGTTCTTCTCCCTCTCTCATAATACTAGAACTCGTGGACATTCAAAGAAGCTGAATGTTGGAAAATTCAGGACAAACAAAAGGAAGTACTTCTTTACTCAGCGCATAGTTAAACTATGGAATTTGCTCCCACAAGATGCAGTAATGGCCACCAGCTTGGACGGCTTTAAAAGAAGATTAGACAAATTCACGGAGGACAGGGCTATCAATGGCTACTAGCCATGATGGCTGTGCTCTGCCACCCTAGTCAGAGGCAGCATGCTTCTGAAAACCAGTTGCCGGAAGCCTCAGGAGGGGAGAGTGTTCTTGCACTCGGGTCCTGCTTGCGGGCTTCCCCCAGGCACCTGGTTGGCCACTGTGAGAACAGGATGCTGGACTAGATGGGCCACTGGCCTGATCCAGCAGGCTCTTCTTATGTTCTTATGACTAATCACAAGCTAGAGACCAGAAACCTGTGTTGCTTCCAAAAACTGAAATGTTCAAAGGGGAGCATATATATCCTCTGGCATTCTAAACCACACCCTAACCACAGCTGCAGATAGTGGAGGAGTATCGATTTTTACTTACTCCTTATTCATGAGTAGACCAATGAGTCAAGTTTCATGGACACATACCTTGCCATCACTCTTCAGCCTGGACCTGAAGGTTCTTGCACCATCACTCTAGAGCAGCCTTTCCCAACCTTTGGGCCCCCAGATGTTGCTGGACTACAACTCCCATCAGCCCCATCCAGCATGGCCAATGGTCAGGAATTATGGGAACTGTAGTTCAGCAACATCTGGGGACGCAAAGGTTGGGGAAGGCTGCTCTAGAGGATGCAGGGGGCAATTCCATAAAAATGTAAGAGCTTGCCAGATCAGGCCAAAAGGACCCATCTAGTCCAGCCTCATGTTCTCACAGTGGCCAACCAGATGCCCCAATGGGAAGCCCGCAAGCAGGACCTGAGCGCAAGAACACTCTCCCCCTCCTGTAGTTTCCAGCAACTGGTATTTGGAAGCATACCGCCTCTGGCCATGGAGGCAGAGCGTAGCCACCCACCCCCTCCTCTGACAGTTTCATGGGTTCATCATCAGGTATCAACCCAAAGGGGCCCTCAAGGGGGCCATCAGCGTTGGATTCAGGGTGGGACTGCCTGCTTCCCAAGGTCCTCAATCTATGGAGTGTCTGGTTCATCCTCTGAGGACTCCATGCCTGGTATCAGGTCAGGGCTAGGCATGACAGATCCTGGGTGTGAGGGACGTGATGCACAGCCACTGGACCACCACCCCTCCCATTTTTACTTTATCAACAACTGGCCTGGTATCCAAGATGGAAACTGCCCTGCCTCCTGCTCCATCTTGCAGCTCACAAAGGCTGCAACCCAATACATGCTTACCTAGGAGTAAGTCCCATTGAACCTAGTGGAGCTTACTTCTGAGTAGACACATATTGGATTACAGCCTAAGCTGTTTGTCCCTGACACACACACACTGCATCTCTTTATGGCTGCAATAATAATAATAAAATTTTATTTCTAAGCCGCCTATCTGGCCGAATTAACGGCCACTCTAGGCGGCGTACATAAAAATTTTGATACAACATATAAGTACAATTACAACATCAACCTCTAATTAATCAACCCCACCCACATCTTTACAAAATAAAACTAGATTACCCAGGAGTCCCATAGGCCCGCCTAAACAGCCAGGTTTTCAATTCTCGGCGGAAACCTGCCAGGGAGGGGGCATGGCGAAGGTCATATGGCAGAGAATTCCAGAGGGTGGGGGCCACAATCGAGAATGCCCTCTCTCTGGTCTGCACCAACCTAGCTGTTTTAACTGGTGGGACCGAGAGAAGGTCTTGTGAGGCTGATCTCGTCAGGCGGCATATTTGGTGATGCTGGAGGCGCTCCTTTAGATAAACTGGACCGAAACCATGTAGGGCTTTAAAGGTTAACACCAACACCTTGAATTGGGCCCGGTAAACAACTGGTAACCAGTGCAGGTCTGCTAGCTCTGGAGTGATGTGATCATGGCGGTGGCTGTTCTTAATCAACCGTGCCGCCGCATTCTGTACCAGCTGTAGTTTCCGGACCGTCTTCAAGGGTAACCCAACGTAGAGCGCATTACAGTAGTCTAAGCGAGAGGAGACCAGGGCATGTACCACCCATGGGAGCAGATGGACAGGAAGGTAGGGTCACAGCCTCTGTATCAGATGTAATTGATACCAAGCTGCCCGGCTCACTGCCAAAACCTGAGCCTCTGGGAGTCAAGAATGACCCCAAGGCTGCGAACCTGGTCCTTCAGGGGCAATCTTACCCCATTCAACACCAGGTCAATATCTCCTAACCTTCTCTTGTCTCCCACAAGCAGTACCTCGGTCTTGTCGGGGTTCAGTTTCAGCCTATTACCTCCCATCCATTCACTTACGGACTCCAGACACTTGGAAATAGTATCCACAGCCAACTCTGGTGAGGACTTAAATGAGAGATAGAGCTGAGTGTCATCCGCATATTGGTGACACTGCAACCCAAATCTCCTGATGATGGCCCCCAGCGGCTTTACATAGATGTTAAATAGCATGGGAGAGAGGATAGAACCCTGTGGCACACCACAATTGAGAGGCCAAGGGTCTGAAACCTCATCTCCCAATGCCACCTGTTGGTGCCTGTCTGAGAGATAGGAACGGAACCACCGTAAAACAGTGCCCCCTATTCCTATTCCCTCCAGGCGATCCAAGAGGATACCATGGTCAACGGTATCGAAGGCCGCTGAGAGATCCAGGAGGACGAGGAATGAATGTTCTCCCTTATCCAACGCCCTCCTCAAATCATCCACCAGAGCGACCAAGGCTGTTTCAATTCCATGTCCAGTCCTGAAGCCCAATCTCGTACACATCCCTATTTAAAGAATAATTTAATTAAGTGGAAGAAAATGTAATTAGTTTTAATTGATGACCATTCATTTTCCCTTTATTAATATATATATATATATATATGAACGTAATTGTGATTAACCAAACAGAGGTTTTTATTATATTAACAAAACGTTTCAGCTTCCGCCTTCATCAGCTACCAACATACAAACGCAATTACCAAGGTGGCAGTTATAGAGCTTTGAGGATGGAATGCTCAGAGGGGCTTCATTTGCAGAAGCTAAGTAGTGGTGGTACTGTCCTCCAAGTTCAGGCCATGTGGTGCCAATGTGTCCAGAGAGTAAATCCAAAACTTCTCCCTTTTGGTCAATGCTGCTGGATCTGCTGGCATCTCTATCGCTGTCATGGAAAAGTCCAACAGGCTGTGACCCTCGATGTTAAAATGCTTTGCAACTGGTTGCTCCACTTTTTTTGTCAAAATTGCCGACTTGTGGTTCCTGAAGCGTGTGCGTAGGTCAGTTGTGGTCTTTCCTACGTATTGGATATGACATCCTGGTCTTTTGCACTCGATGATGTAAACTATATTGCAGGACCTGCAGGTGATGTTCTGTTTGATGTAATATGTCCTGCCTGTCCTAGCGTTTGTAAAAGTGGCTGTCTCCCTGAGGTACACACAGGTGATACAGCGTTTGGAGTGACAAGGACGAGACCCTGGATTGGTGATAGGCGGCTTAAGCACAGCTCTCATCAACAGTCTGCGCAAATTAGGAGGTTGGTGAAATGCTGTAACAGGAGGCCTGCTGATGGCTCTGGTAAGATGTTCACAGTTTGCCAGCAATGGGTAGCTCTCCTTGATTGCTCGGTGATAGTTAGGAGATGCTGGATGGAAATCTACCACAAATGGAATCCGTTGCTCTCTGCTCTTTGACACCTCAGTATGATGGAGGAGGTTTTCTCTGGACAGAATGGAGGCTTGGTGGATGTTGCAATTCATAATATGTGGAGAATATCCTCTTCGAAGAAGGTGTTCTTTAAGTTCACTGATCCTTCTCTGGTATTTATCTTCAGTGTTGCAAATAAGTTTGATTCTCAGAGCTGAGCTATACACAATGTTCTTCTTTATATGCCTAGGATGGCAGGATTTCCAGTTTAAATAGGTGTGGGCATCAGTGGGTTTGCTGTAGAGATCAGTGGCTATTTTGTTGTTTTCAATGGTAAGAACGACATCCAGAAAAGGGATGTGCGGATTGTCATTTGTACTATTAAATGTAAACTTAATAGAGGGATGGATAAAGTTGATGTAATTTTTAAATTGTTCCAAACTCTCTTTATATATATATCTCAGTGCCCAGTTAATGTTGTATAATGGGGTAATTAAATTCTCTTATAAGAGCTAGTTAATCTTCAAATGCTTTGGATGTAGCGGAGCTCAGTGACCCTTGGGGGCTTTGTTTGAGATTGGGATTGACTTCAACAGCTGTCAGGAATCAGAGAAGAGTGTCTCTGAACATAGGCAAAGTTAGGCAGAAGAGTGGATGGGGAGGAGTGACCAAAATGCAGTGGTGATGGGTGGAAGGGGAGCCCATTTTCTTAAATCTTGGGAGCCAGGAATCGGGGCAAATCATTCCACTGCAGAAGCTACCATACCGACTCTCTCGCTTTTTCCAGCCCTGCTATTAATTTTAAAGAATGCCCTGAATGTTTTAAGACCAAGATGAGTGGTTCAGTTAGGTAGCTATAGCCAATGCCAACCCAAGTCAGAGCAGACCCATTGAGGTTAATGGGCATGGCTAACTTAGGTTCATTCATTTCAATGGGTCTACTCTGAGTAGGACTTGGTTGGCTACAACCCAATGATCTTATGGATGGGAAAGGGCCTCTTTGGATGGTGCGAATTAGGGACCCCTATTCCCCCATACAAAGGTACCATTCTTAGAGCGGTTTAACAATCCATCCCTCTTCCCAGGGAACCCTGAACAAACTTTGTAGCTCTGTGAGGGGAACAGGGGGGTCTCCTTGCAACTGTCAGCACCCTGAACAAACTATACTTCCCAGGAGTCTTTGGGAGAAGCTGGGACTGTTTAAAGGGGCATGATAATGTTTTAAATGTACAGTATAGCGCTGCTAATGCCATTAAGGGAATGAATGAACAGCTTCCCTGGGGTGAACCGGAAACACACACACACCCCACAACCAGTTGATAAGATGGGGCACCTCTACTGTTTTTTATCTCTATGTTGCCCTGCCAGGATTTCCCTTCACCACCCTGCCCGGGGAGGAAGGATGGACTCTGCTGATTGGCCGAGCCTGTCCAGGAGGGGCAGGGCGCCGGGTGGGATTTCCCCAGCTTGCCATTTTATATATTTTTGCAAGCAGCTGCCTGCTTATTGTTTCTTTTTTCATCTCCTTTTTTTGCAACTGGTGGCTCTTCGGAGCAGAGACTCCTTCACCTTTCCTCTGCTGCTTTCCCAGCACAGAGGTAAGTCCCCAGAGGGTTGCGGGCTTTTGGTTCCTGTACTGGTTCCTATAAACAGTGGTCAGTTTTATCCTTCAGGCAGCTCGGGGGAGAAAATTGTGTCAAAAAATAACTAGGAGATTCTGTGTATAATGGAATGTTGACATCTCACAAGCAACTTGCAGGTGCAGCAGACAAACAGCCGCCACCATCCAGCTGATTGTCCCCAGATTCTAGCACTCAGAGATAGACTGCCTCTGATTGTGGTGGCTCCAAAAATCCAACTGGCCCAGTATTCTGTTTCCAATGGCAGCTGGCCAGAAACATCTAAGGAAACCCATGAGAAGGCAAGGCCTTCCTCATTGTCCACCCCCCCCCTTTACTGCATTTGGTCCACTGAAATATACTGCCTTGACAAGTGGAGGTTCAGTTTGGCTATTCTTGCACAAGAAGAGCCAAGGGGGTTTGCCTCTAATTTCAACAATCTGCTTCCCACAATGGACCAATCAGAAGCCTCCAGCAAGCCTGTGATGAAGGCATGAAAGATGATGGCTTGCTTCCCTGTTGACAGTCCCCAGCATCAGATATACCACCTTGGGATATGGAGGTTTTGTTCAGGCATCGAGGCTAATATGAATCTGAACAAGCAAGGATGGGGAACCTGTTGCTCTCCAGATGTTGTTGAACTACAACTCCAAACTTCCCTCACCTGGGGGGGGCTGATGGAGTCCAGCAACATCTGGAGGGCCACAGATTCCTTGTCACTGCAATTAACCTGTTATCTCCCTGCAACTGATGCCTTTTCTCCTTAGGCATGTGAGCCAGGCTCTCCTGGCCTTATGGAAGGCTCTGAAAGGGGCTCAGACCAGAGCTTGGAAGATTACTTTTAAAAAGTAATAAATTACAGTTAGTTACATGGCCCCACAAAAATAGTAATTACCGTTACAATTACGATTGCTCTGAAAGTAACTGATTACTTTACTTTTACTCAAAAGTAATTGCTACAATTACATTTTAGTTACTTTTTTTAAAAAAAATGCCTACAAGGTGCTGGCCTTGGCTGCTGCACATTTAAGTAGCCTGAAACAACATTAAAAATAAGCACATGCACACAGAGGGTAGTAGAATTTTTTTTTTATCCATAAGATTAACAGAATCTCACATTCCCTCACCCCACCCCCAGCAATGATGATACCCCAACACACATATTTTTTGTGTATATATATTGCCTCCAGCTCTTTTCTCCTTCCACTCCTGTCAATTTTTAAACAATTGTTTTCTCCACCCCGTCTCGCTCTCCACCTCCTCCCTCATCACCTCCTAAGCACCCATAGAGCATGAAGGAAGAACAACGCTGCACAGAAACCCAATTTGAAGCACATGATTTTTATTCACAAATCAGTGGAGCTGAAGACTTCCCCTGCTCTGCCCCAAGTAATGTGCAAAAGTAATTTTGGAAACATTACAATTACTCCTCAAAAGTAATGAAGTTACTACTTGTTCTATTACCAACAAAATGTAATGAAGTTACCCACTCGTTACTCAAAAAAGTAATAAATTACAAGTAATTTGTTACTTGTAACTAGTTACTTCCAAGCTCTGATAAGAATATGGGTTAAAGTTGTTTTTCTCTTGTGTGTAGCACGCAGTCAGACCCTGGGCTGTTGGAGAGGGCAGTGCTTTGAAAACCTTTCCAATATGAAAGCTTTAATCCAATACTTGATTTTCTGGGAGTAAAGGAATGCTGATCCCATGTACCTGGAGTAAACCCCATTGAATTCATTAGGACTTACTTTTGAGTAGACATGGTTAGGATTGTGCTGTAAATTAATGGGACTTCTGAGTAAACATAACAAAGAATTGTGTTTGTGTTAAAATGAACATAATTTTGATGTAGTTCTTAAACGTTTTTACTTTGAATTTTGTTGTTTTCTTACTGAATTTTCACTTTAACCACATGAAACTATGTATAAATGTAAATACATTTAGGCTGTGCGTATGATATTGTAATTTAAAGGTGTAATTTTAATTTTGCTAGTTGTGTATGTCACTACTATTGCCATTACATTCAGTGATATAAGGGAATTACGATTTACGAGTAACATTAGTACAAAAAAATTACTAAGGATTCTGTATGGTCTGGTACGGAAGGAGGTCCATGGGGGTGACACCATGAGTTACCACACTGGGTGACACCAACCCTAATGATGCCACTGATACCATAGTACAGACACAGGATCAAGACAAGCAGTCTGTAGCTGCAATAAGATATAAAGTGATGTTGCAATGGGGGGAAAAGATATGTTTTTGCTAGGGTAAGCATGCTTTCAGAACCACTGAATTAGCATATATTTAGTTCTCATTCTTTTAACTTAAGAACATCAGACCAAATGCTCATCTAGTCCAGCAAGCTGTTTCCATTACCTGTCCTTCACCAGAAGGTCTCAGGGCTGATCACAACAATGTAAAATACAACAACAAAAATAGTTTTAAACATCACAACTAGATGCACATGGGAAGCCCCCAAGCAGGACCTGAGTTCAATAACATTCTTCCTGCTTGTGATTCCCAGCAACTGGTATTCAGAGACATATTGCGTTCAACAGTGCAGGCAGATCAAAGCAATCATGGCTAAGTAGCTACTGATAGCCTCATCCCCCATGAATATTAACTTTGTTAACCCTAACACAGTGTGATTACTAAAAGTAGAAACAGTGGAGGCTCCTCACTAAAGGCAGATGGGGAACTGCCTACCCTAAAGGATGGCCTTTATCAGGAGAAAGACAGGGAGAATGCAACCCTGTTACTTTTACTTGATCACTCAGTGGCTTTTGATACCATTGACCATGGTATCCTTGTGGGCCGACTTGGTGAGATGGGTATCGGAGGCACTGTTTTACAGTGTTTCCGATCCTATCTTCAGGGTCGTTTTCACAGAATAGCATTGGGTGATTGTCTTTCGGCCTCCTGGCAGTTGTGCTGTGCAGTGCTGCAGGGTACCATCTTCTCCCCCATGCTGTTTAACATTTATATGAAGCCCTTGGGAGTGGTCAGAGACCCAGTGTGGTGTAGTGGTTAGAGTGTTGGGCTATGACCTGGGAGACAAGGTTCAAACCTCACACAGCCATGAAGCTCACTGGGTGACCTTGGGCCAGTGACTGCCTCTCAGCCTCAGAGGAAGGCAATGGTAAACCACCTCTGAACACTGCTTACCACGAAAACTCTATTCATAGGGTCATCATAAGTCCATTTCCATTTTTGAGGAGTGGTCATCAGGAGATTTGGGGCGAGGTGTCAGCTCTATTTCTCTGTAACATCTGAATCGGGAGAGGCGGTGCAAGCCCTGGACTGCTGCCTGGACTTGGTTGTGGGCTGAATGAGGGGCAATAAACTGAGTCTGAATCCTAGCAAGACAGAGGCGCTGTGGTTTGCTGGTTCCCGAGTTCAGATAATTGGTCATTTGCCTGCTTTGGATGGGGTCATACTTCCTCTGGGGGTGCTCCTGGATCCATCTTTGCCCAGGTGACCTCAGTGGCTAGGAGTGCCTTTTACCAGCTTTGGCTGGTAAGACACCTGTGGCCATTTCTGGACCAGGATAGCCTGACCACTGTTGTCCACACACTGGTAACCTCCAGGCTGGATTACTGTAATGCACTCTATGTGGGGCTGCCCTTGAGTTGGTCTGGAAGCTGCAGCTGGTGAAAAATGCTGTGGTGAGACTGTTCACTGGGGCAGGGTATTTTCAACATGTCACTCTGCTGCTGAAAGAATTGCACTAGCTGCCTATTTGCTACCGGGCCACGTTCAAAGTTCTAGTTTTGGTGTACAAAGCCCTATACAGTTTGGGACCCAGATACCAAAAAGACCGTCTTATTCCTTATATACTTAGTTAATTACGAGCTCTGCAAGTGAGGGCCCCCTGCAGATACCTTCTTATCAGGATGTCCGTTCTGCACAACATAGGAAATGGACCTTTACTGTGGCAGCACCTACCCTGTGGAATTCCTCCCCTTAAATATTAGACAGGTACCATCTCTGTTATCTTTTCAGCGCCTGTTGAAGACCTTCCTCTTTCAACAATCCTTTAAGTTGAGACCTTATCCCAGTCTGCTTCTGTGTTGGAATTGCTTTTTAAGATGTTTTAAACCTTTTTATTTCTTTTTTTGAAACAATATCTTTTTTAACCTTTTTTGAGATGTCTTCAAAGATTTTTAAAAAATGTTTTTAAAGATGTTTTGTTTTAATGTATTTTAAAATCTGTTTTTATGATGTTTTAAAGTGTTTTTAGTGCTTTTGTTTGCTGCCCTGGGCTCCTGCTGGGAGGAAGGGTGGGAAATAAATAAATAAATAAATAAATAAATAAAGCAAGCAAGCAAGCAAGCTAGCAAGCCCCAGATCTATAGCCCAGTCCCTTCTCTGTTCCTCACATTCATATTCAATAAATTACATATAGCCCAGTGTCCTTTCTCTGTCCTTTACATTCGTATTCAATACAGTACCTCACATTTAGAGGCACTCTGAACTTTTTTCTGTCCATCTCTTGTTTTGGCCAATCATCTTTAGATAGCACAGCCAGTTCACAATCATTGCTATGGTCTTACCCCTGTCTCCAGTGAGAGAAATGCATATAATGTGTTGCTTTTTCAGAATATGTTAAGGATAAATAAAATGTGTGATTTTTATTGTTAAGAATAAATGGTTAATAGGTTAATAGACTGTTTGCAGTAGATAATTCTATAGAAGTTGGAGTTAACGTAGATAGAGAAAAGGGGCTTTTTCTTAGAATAGGACATCTGTCTGAAGTTCAAACAAAGCAGCCAGAACAGACAGTTTGTGGTCAAGTTCCACTTTAAAATAGACAGGGGATTTACACTTGACTAATTCAGCTGATGTTTTTAGCCCTTCATTGCTTTGTTTGATGTAAAGGGAGTTTTTATGCTTAGTTAATGAGGAGGGGAGGGGAGTAAAATACCATATATGGAAAATAATAAATATGGGTATAAGGTAGCCTAAAACTGAGGAGTGGGAGATGTAAACAGGGGAGGAGTTTCATGTGACAGGGACAGGCGGATCTGATAGGCTGTGAACCCTGGAAGTACCTGACCAATGGGGAAAACAGGGGAGGGCATGAAGCGTCGGGCTAGGGGATAAAAGATTTGTACCAATGTCATTTGGGTGTGTCTGCCTTCTGGTAGGACACCCGTCCTTGCAAGTACAAAAATAAAAGCTTTTAAAACTGATTCACACTTGTCTCTGTCGTGGGTCTTCCACAGGAGACCATTTTTGGGGTCTCATAGGGGGTTTTTCCCTTAAGAAAAACCACGCTAAAACCACGTTTCTTACAGATGGGGGCTCGTCCGGGATCCAGTCCTTGACGTGACCACTGGTCCTAGTTCTACTGTGGGAAGACGCGTCCTGTTGACCTTTCAACAGTCCCAGGTAGTAAAAGAGACAGTTTGGTTCTTCAACTGACAAAATGTCCCAGGACCTAATTTAATAGACCAGACATTGTGAATCAGGGGGAAATTCTTTGGGTGTGTGTCTCTTGGAAATGAAAAGATCTGGAACGGTAGGC
Source organism: Rhineura floridana (assembly GCF_030035675.1). NCBI lineage: Eukaryota > Metazoa > Chordata > Lepidosauria > Squamata > Rhineuridae > Rhineura > Rhineura floridana. Next base: position 92,248,305 of record NC_084484.1, on the reverse strand, counting down.
ACCCGGCTAGATATGCGTGAATTTGACCAGGCAACGCTGTGCACGGATCAAGGTAAGACAAAAATTAAAGGCACTGGAAGGTTAATGTGAGTACTTATCTTGATGGTCAGACAATCAAGGTAAAAAGGGTTGGAGTGTCCTGGGGGGGATTGGCATCCCCTGAAAGTCACCTAGTACCTTGGTTGGACAGAGGGCTTTGAGGGTCTTCTGGAAGACTGTCCTTCAGACTAAAAGTCTGTAAAGGACAGAGGACTGGACCTTACTGTCCTGTGTGTGAGACAGGAGGAGTGGGGATAAAGTCCCGGGCTGGACCTTGTCTTTTTGTGTGTAAAACAGGAAGAGGAAGGTACTAGCCTTAAAAGTGTGAGTGTGTGTCAGATCTGAATGAGAGTGACTGAGACGTGTTCTAAACACGAAACGAAAGGAAAGAGTGAAAGAAAAAGGTCTGACTTCAGAAATGGGAAATAAAAGTAGTAAGAAGATTAAAGATCAGACTAAAATACTTACTACAAAAATAGCAGATAAGGAAATTAACATACCTCCTGAAAGTCCATTGGGAGTAATGTTGAGAGTATGGGAAGACTTGCCTTGTACAAAAGACAAGGACAAGAAGAAAATGATTAGATATTGTTGTTTTGAATGGCCAAGCCAACCCTTACAACCTCCAGCCATACTTTGGCCCAAATTTGGAGCCTTTGAGGCTTGGCTTTGTCAACGTTTAAGTTTTGTTGTTGTTGTTGTTTGTAAACAATAAAGAACCATTCCCACGGGAAGAATCAGATTATGCATCATGTTGGGTGGGAAATGTTAGTGAGAACTGTTATTTTTTTAAGATTCAGAAAGATCCAGGATAGAACTAATAAACCAACTAAAAAGACAAGGGAGGTAGAGAAATCTAAAAGTCCTCCCTGGGACCCTCCATCCTATTCAGGAAATATAGAACTGAGGGAACTGCCTGGACTAGACCTGATTAATTTGGATAAATTGATGGTCTCCCTCACTCCATCCATAGCTTCCTCTGGCCCCTCATCAATTTCCAGTAAAGTTGCAACAACTCAAACAGAGCCTGATATAAGACCCAGTATTAATGACTATTATACACAAAGGAAGTCACAGGGGGATACAAGTTATGGATGTATGGGTGTTTATACAGTAACTAAACAAGTTAGTTAATGAAAAGGCAAGAGAAACTGCCTTACAGTCAGAATCAATCACAATTAATATATTAGTTCTATCAGTACCAATTATAGAAATTGTCCCCAGTTTCATCAAACAGGAAATAAAACAATTAGAAAATTAGGTTTGAATAATCATTTGGTGTTGTTGGTGTTGGGAATTAAGGATGTGACAAAAGAGATGGACAATGTTGTGAAGATAAGTCAAGCCCATTAATTTAAGGATCCAATAAGGGTGAGAATTATGGTCTGGACATTGTACATGTGTTAGAAAGGGTGGTGTGGGACAGGTAATGTCCACAACCACAGAAAACGAATTAAATAAGGAAAAGGAAGAAAAGGAAAATTTAGGAGAAGGCTGTTCCCTTCACTCCAGTGTTTTCAATTGAGAGGTGGAGAAAGTTGTTAGATAAAGAGTGGAATTTAATACTGGGAACCAAGTGCAGGAGGTCATATTAGGAAGTTAGGATTCAGACCAAAATTTAATGCACCCAAGTTAAGATAGACCCCACAACCCATCCTCTGGATTTTGTAAGGAACAAATGTTTAGATTCCAAACATTATTGAGGATTTGTTGTGGAGAAAAATAAATTGAGAGTAAAAAGAAGTAAAATGTGTATAAAGGTGGTCAGTTTTACCCACGTCACTTCTGCAGTAGAAGATAAGAAAGTAAAACGTCCAAAATGTATGAGAAATATGGCACGTTTCCAGTAGAATTCTTGTCTTTGTGACATACTCATATAAGCACTTAAAGCAAAAAGCAGCAGTTCCCAGAAGAAAGAATCTTTTATTTAGCATTAAAATCATTAAAATGGCTTTGGAAGATAGGACTTGGTTTTCCAGTTTGGACAACTAGGTCCCCTTAAATGATGAATATAAATTTTATTTGGGTTATTAGTGTAGGGCCAATTGCTTAGAAAATTTGGAACTGCCATATGATTTTACATGTATATCCCTTTTGAGGGAAATTACTCTATCCTACCCTTTTGTTGCCTAATGAGTAAGGATTTATGTATAAACATTCAGGTTCTTAGGAAAACTTGGAATGTTTCTCAGTAGTTATGAAGTAGTGCCTGAGTGGGGACACTCACTCAAGATTAAAAATAATTGGAATGGGCAGTATTTGGTTATAAGTACATACTCCCAGGAAAGTGAACAAAGAGAAAGGGGAGTCATGGCTATAGTAATTATATATAAGAAGAATTAGATATAAATGAATTTGACTGATTTAATTAGGAAATAATGTCATAAATATTGTTAAATCAAACACTATTTTAAGGCATAGATGAAAAACACTAAGAAATTCTGTATACAGAATTGGCACATGTGTATACTTTAATCATTTGATAGGATAAAAATTATATTAATGTTAATTTATAAAAAGTAAAGGAGAGATATTTAGGAAACTAAAAGGTATCCCTACCGTAGAAACTTCACACCTGGGTGTCTACTGAAGTGGACTTTCAGCTGTGCCAGTTTCCTTAAAATCCAGTCCAACGGTCATCTGAAAAGTCCAGATCTGAACGGGCTTTTGGGATAACATCCAGTTGAAGAGATTACTTCATTTCAGTCTGTCTCTCTCAAGTGAGTGGCAGGGACTTTCCCAGCTGAGCAGATCGCTTGGGGGAAAGTTCACAAGTGTGCGTTATCTTTGCTACAGCCTGACATTCAACTTGGGAAAAAGAATCTGAAACAATTGAAACAGACCTTTTGCTTTTTGTATTTGATATGGAGAAACTAGTAGTTTGATAAATTGTTCCAACACAGGCTGAAAAGACCAACCTTTTTGAAAACTGCCCACAAAGGAACTGTTTCTGTGCTAACACAGACAGATTCCTATTAATAGAACAGGAGGAAGTGCCTGTTTGTGACAACATTATAAGATAAGGGGCAATATAATCATAAAACCAGTGTGGGTTTTAAGTTTGATAATAATAAGTGTTAAATATTGGAGTCCTTTGTAGAGGGAAAATCATTGTGTCTGATCCGATGGATATGGCAGGTGGCCAACTGCCTGAACCAGTGGACCTAGACTGATGTTACCCATTCAATGGATTTTTATACTCATGTTGTTTTGCCAGGAAAAGGGGGGTATATGTAAATTTCATGGCAAAACAGTGTCTGGTTATTTATGTGAGAATTTCACTCTAGGGGGAATTCTCTCCTTGTTTTACTAAGAAATAGGGTAAAATGGAGTAATTAGATTACTCTCTTATAGTTAAAGGGGTACTTTAGGATAATATCAGAAATGATCATGGTATTAAAATTATTTGTATTTTTTTTCATTTTTTTTTCAATTAATTTTTATTCTAATTTTCAAAACCAAAATAATACAAAAAGAAAACAACACAAATCAATAACTAATACAATACAAAAAAATGCATATATATAAAAATATTGACTTCCGATTTGTCATAGTTCAGCTATAAATCTATAATATATAACAAACCTATCTCTTAATAGATTATAAAATCACCTTCCTCCAGCGGTTATCTTAGTTGGTTTCAAATCTCATTAACATCATATCATTTTAATCTTCCACAAAAAGTCAAAGAGAAGTTTCCAATCCTTGAGATATATGTCAATCAATTTTTTTTTCTAAATAAACATGTCAATTAATCCAACTCATCAAATCTACTGAGTCCAGTAGTTTCAAATCGCTCTTCTGTCATTATCCATATTGGGTCCATCTTCCATCTTTACGCACCCAAAAATCTTGCTGTCATAGTTATATAATAAAAGTCTGATAGGAATTTCCTCCATCACAGATATTTTCTTACCATCAAATCCAAACGTAACACTGAAGTATTGTTTCAAAGCCGCATCTCTGCTCCTCTTTTCCACATGATACACTAGTACATTTCTTGAAGGTTTTTCCATTGACACAAAACAGGGATTAATTCTATTAACTTTCTCCATTTCAAGTTCCATGAAATCCTTCCAGTCCAGGAATTTTTTTGAACCGATAATATCTTTATCTCCAATCTCTTCAATTCCTTCAGAGACAGCGCTGTATTCCAAAGTGTAATATTTATCTCCAGGATCCGTCACAACCAGGAAATCCAAATCTTTTTTCATGTCCATATTTAAGCCAATCTCCATAGATTGAACCTTGCCTTTAATTTCTCTTTCATCCTTTTTTTGTTTTCCAGATCTATCTTTATTCTCCTTTCTCATAGAATCCTGAGTTTCTTTCAGCTCCTGTCTCATTTCATGAAATTCAGTTCTCCACGCTTGTCTATTATTTCTCAGTTCTTGTTTTATTGAGTTAATCCCATCCATTATTTTCTGAAGCATGTCTAGAAATAAAGTCCCTTCTTGTACATCCATGATCTTCTTAATTGCCATTCTTAAAACCAAAAGAACAAAACTCCTTCAATTTTCAATGTCCCAAGCAAAGAGCAGTTTATTTCTTTATCCAGTTACAAAGGAGTTAATCTTTCCAACCAACTAACGTCACACACTAGACAGTCCTTATCTCTTAAATGTCCAGAAGTGCAAAAACAGCTTTTAGTTCACAGCGTTCAAATAACTAGTAGCAGAGAGAATGAGCAGATTCGTCAACAAAAAAAAAAAAAGTAGATCAGAAAAAATAGTCCCTTATATATATTACACAAAAGTCTTGTAAATCAAAAAGATTTCTTATCTCTCCCAATCAGAAAGCTCTCATCCGTTGTAATCTTTAAAACGCAATTTTCCATGTCAGCTTTTTGCAATAATAATAATAAAAAAGATAAGCTATTTATATTTTCTTCCCCCTTAGTTCCGTAAATAAAGAAGGAAAGTCTTACCTCATCTAGGTTATCTTAATTGCTGTTACTTTGACAAATCTCTTTAGCTATATAGATAAGAAAATGATAAATGTAGACAGGAGGTTTGCCTGCTAGTCCGTTAAAAAAAAACGGGTCACTTATCCAGCTGAGCTAGCATAAAATCCTCGCTCTGTCTGAACTGCTGGAAGACAGACAATTCTGACGAATTCCAGGCTCCAACAATCAAAACAAAACTATGTGGCAGATCTCACGCTTCTTCCTTATCCGGAAGAAATCATCCCCAGTCAGAAAAAACCCTTCTGACTGAATTTAAAACTGGATAAGTTTCATCCAAGATGGGAGCCCGTCTCAGAGGCAGCACAGGCGGAGGGATCCTCCTGGGAAGTTCAACATTATTTGTATTTTTTATGTTAGTTTTGTTTTGGGTCATGACAAGGATGGTGGACATTCACTTCATGGCCCAGGGTTTCAGGACTCATTACAGTCTGACCCTCCTTTTGCATGTTCATATATTATGCCTATTATACATTTTGTAACTGTTACTGTATATATGAGTTGGAGATTATAGACTACCATGTTTGGGGGTGTGGGGAACACACTAACCTTTGGGACCAAGGATCAGTTATTGAAAAATTAGATACTGGCATTATTTTCTTTTATATCCTCCCTAAGGAAAAGAAGGGGGGGGCCTTTGGCCCAAACCCCGTCGTTGGAGTCTGCTGTTGATAAGACATAAAGAAATTCTTGGACAGACATCATGACTACTTCTTTGGAAAAACTCCTACAGAATGGATTTAGAGGATCAAAACTGGACAGATAAGGAGAGATTTGAGACTTTACTAATTCCAGAATTAGATACTTGGAGTTCAGGGTGGAAATGGAAGGGAACTTGGATTAGGACCTCCTTTAAGGAATGAGGTTGAATGACAAATGAGAAGAAGGTTACCTGTTATAATAGAAACCAAATTTCTGCCTGTAAGGGAGTGGGGGGGTCTCAACCAATAATATTTGTATACAAGAAACCTGGACACTTAAGACCAAGGGTTCTAGTGCAAATACCCCTTGAGATTGAAACGACACCTAATAGAATACCCCCAGGTAGGGGTTAAATGTATAATGATCCCTGAAGTAATTTGTACAGGAATTGTTTGGATTGGAGTTGTAATAATAATAATACTTTGTCTGTTGAACATTTTCTTATATTTCTGGTTTTGTGAAGAGATTACCAGAGATAAAGAGGTGGATTAGTCTGAGCAATGTGAAAGTTAGGATGGGAGTTGTGTTACCTGGGAGAAAATAACATTCAAAATGTTGTTTTCAAATAATAAGACTCCCATCAGAAAAAGAGCAAAAAAAAAAAATGCCCAAGAAAAGTCATTCAGTCTACCACAGATTGACCTCCTTAGGGTAAAAGTCATAGAAATTCAGGATAAGCAGTTTGAATAGAAATAGTAATAGGGATAAGTGTTAATTTTTGTGTTTATATTGTTTAACCAGAAAGAGGGAAATATATGTCAAAATATAAAATTCATGATAATGGTGAGAAAGCGGCAGGCGGCCAATAATGCCAGTCAGAAGGTCCGGACCCAGAGTAGTTTGGACAGTCCTATCCCGTATACTTATATTCAAAATAGAGACAGGATATGGAGAAATAAAATGCCTGGGTAGGATGGGTAAAATATACAGTCAAACTGCTATGTTCGTGCAACAGGCAGGCTAATAGCACAAATAAGCTCCCTCCTCTATAGAAGGACCAGACAGTACCACCAAAATAAGTTGCCTGTTAGCTCTGTACCAGCATGAGAATGCTTGGAACAATGAGACCCTGTCAAGAGCTTTCCCACCAGTTCCCAGCCTTAAAACCTAGAGACTAAGGACACCACCAGTCCAGAGTTTCTAGGACTCACTCAAGAGGTGGGAACTTTGGATGGTTGTACAGGAGATGGGTTGAGTAGTTCTTCTCACCCTCAGGTAACAAGGGCAGACTTATTGTGGTATTGTTGAGGTGGAACATGACAGGCTATCCTTCCTAAAAACTGGACAGGGACATGTGCTATAGCACAATTGGCAAAAACCATTTACCCTGGCATTTGAACAAACTAAAATGTTTAGTAGAAGAAATAAAAGAGAGGCAATAGATTCCTCAATTGATAAAGGTATTTATATAGACTCAATCAGGTATAGATGACCAACTTACTGGGTGGTTGGAGTCCAAGTTTGGAAAATGGAAGGAATGGATTTTATATATTTACCTCATTAATGATAGTAGCAGGGGTATTGATTGTTGTAGGATGTTGCATCATACCATGTGTACGAGGGTTAGCACAGAAACTAATAGAGACAGCTGTAACTAAACAGATGCCTTTGGAACTTCCTCCTTATAATGAAAATATGTTACTTTTAGCAGAACCAGAAGGAGATTCTAAATCCTCCCAGGAAGCTCGATGTGAGACCATGTTAGAATAGTTCAACAGAAGCTTGAGAATTTAATGAAAAAGACAACAGAAAATTATAAAATAAAAGAGGGGGGATTGAGAGAAATGCATATAATGTGTTGCTTTTTCAGAATATGTTAAGGATAAATAAAATGTGTGATTTTTATTGTTAAGAATAAATGGTTAATAGGTTAATAGACTGTTTGCAGTAGATAATTCTATAGAAGCTGGAGTTAACGTAGATAGAGAAAAGGGGCTTTTTCTTAGAATAGGACATCTGTCTGAAGTTCAAACAAAGCAGCCAGTTTGTGGTCAAGTTCCACTTTAAAATAGACAGGGGATTTACACTTGACTAATTCAGCTGATGTTTTTAGCCCTTCATTGCTTTGTTTGATGTAAAGGGAGTTTTTATGCTTAGTTAATGAGGAGGGGAGGGGAGTAAAATACCATATATGGAAAATAATAAATATGGGTATAAGGTAGCCTAAAACTGAGGAGTGGGAGATGTAAACAGGGGAGGAGTTTCATGTGACAGGGACAGGCGGATCTGATAGGCTGTGAACCCTGGAAGTACCTGACCAATGGGGAAAACAGGGGAGGGCATGAAGCGTCGGGCTAGGGGATAAAAGATTTGTACCAATGTCATTTGGGTGTGTCTGCCTTCTGGTAGGACACCCGTCCTTGCAAGTACAAAAATAAAAGCTTTTAAAACTGATTCACACTTGTCTCTGTCGTGGGTCTTCCACAGGAGACCATTTTTGGGGTCTCATAGGGGGTTTTTCCCTTAAGGAAAACCACGCTAAAACCACGTTTCTTACACCAGGGTTAATAGTAATAAATTCTAGTAGGAGTGGCTTAGGGAGGGCAGGAGTCCCTCAGCACCTCCATTTTGATTTATTTCCAATAGAATAAGCTCTAACCAATTAGATTTCTTACAACAGCAGAGCAAGTACTATGTGGCACCAGTAACATGGAAAGCACACCTTGAACTTGGCCTGGTAGCAAATCAGCAACCAGTGCAGATTTCAAAGCGGAGGTATTATGTGCTGATAGGGTCTCACCCATGTCAGCAATCGTGCCACAGCATTCTGTACTAACTGCAGCCCCCATGTCAGGTTGTGCTGCATGGGGATTTCTGTGACCTTGGCTGACTGGCTGCCAGGATATTTTTAGTTTTGGTTAGGAACCCTGACTGGTTGTGAGATACTGAGTTTTCTGCCTTACTCATAGGAATCTGTTGTGGTTGGTATGGTATTGCATTTAGGAAATCATCACTATCATTTCTTTTTCTTTTTCTATTTGCATGTCATTTGCCTTTAATCTCACTCCCTTACATCCTTCGAAGCAGCAACAGTTGTTCCATATGGTCAGTTCAACCCCCACTGATGATGCACCTTGTTGGTTGATGACAGTTTGTTTCTTGCTCAATAGTGGTAAAAAAGAATTCACATACTGGGCAGCAATGCTGCAATTGTTGTTCCCACCAAACCATGTGTGTTTTCTCTCTGTCAATTATCATTCATTAGAATTGGATTGGCCATCAAAGTGAGTTTATAGCAGCCCATGGGAAAGACAGAAAAGGGTAGAGAATCTTCTTACTCTTACTCTTTTCTCAGACCTCTTTCTGAAGTGGTCAAATCTGTAAAGAAGTTTGGAGCAGCCATGTTAAAAGGTAGAGACAGGGCATTCCAGCCAGGGCGTTGCCAACCCTGCTTGAATATGGATATCTTTGCAGAGGATCCCTAGTCAAGCTTTACCATCATTGCAATCCAAATCATATCTTCTCTGGAGCTCAGTCCCTTAGTAAGTATATTTAGAATTGTAGCCTCTAGGGGCATCCACCTTTACTCCTGAGTGCTCCCATCTAACATCTCCATAACCTAGGCTCCTTTTTTCCCCTACAATGGCCTTCTGGTGACCTGCCTGGCCTGAGGGCACTTAAACCCTTCTTGCCAGAAGCAAATAGGCTAGATTAAATGTTCCCTGCCCACATAGCCATGAAGCTCACTTGGTAACCTTGGGCCAGTCACTGCCTCTCAGCCTCATCATTGCCATAAGTCGGAATCGACTTGAAGGCAGTACATTTAGCCAGGCTCCATCTTTTAGCTAAGATCTCCAATCAGAGAAATGTTTTTATTTGAATTGTATGCTCTAAGCAACTGTGGTTGATATTTAATGTATTATGCTTAATGACATCACTAGGGCCCACCTCTGTGACATCACTCAGACCCACCCCTATGTCAGGGTGGGAGGGAGAGGAAATTACCTCAAGAATGGACTGGCCTGGGCTGGACCTTTAACATTTATTTTTATTTATTTAAAGCATCTATTTAATATGGGTTTATGCAAGATAATTAGCTCCTATTAGCCATAAGAGCAACTTATTATAATTATTTTAATTAAAACAAAATACTTAGCAGTACTTTCAAGAGGATCAGATGTTTGTTTTCTTTCTGAGCCCAGGACTGTCTTTCATAATGAGATGCAGGGTGTGGAAGAGGTCAAGAGAATAGTTGGAAACACAGACATCCTGGAAATCCAGGTAGCAGTGCATGTGTGGGTTTGTTGCATGCTTCCAGCACCAATTTCACTTTGAGTAAAGAGGTGGAACCTGTGTAGATATGGTGGATCAAAAGGAGAAGGTATTTTAAGTTGAGCAAATCCCTGTTTTTATAAAAACCAAGAAACTTAGAGGTGCCTTGTGTGAATGTCTGAGTTCCCACATCAGTGGGATCCTGAAGGAACTTGTGGAACTTCCTGCTACAGTATTTAGAACTGATCATGTGGTGTGAAAGACTCCTTTTTCTAACATTTTGGCTTCTTGCTTTTCCTACCTGCCATATCTTTTTATCTGAGCAATAAATAGGAGCTTACAGTTTATAGGACTGGCTTTTTTTAAAAAAAATCTCTGGAAATCCTTAGCCAATGACTATAACCCATCATACTTTAATACACTGTTCCAGGCCAGGGAGGTTCTTTCTGCATACCAGGGAATAACCAGGCATAGCTTAAATAAAGCATAATATTCCTGAATATAATATTTGCTGTGACAGTCTCACATATATAATGGTTAACTATACTGAGGAGGTATGATTTAGCTGTAGTAACTAACATAATTCTATTCATTTTATTTATTTATTTTTATTTTTATTTATTTATTTATTACATTTATATACTGCCCCAGAGCTGAAGCTCTCTGGGCAGTTTACAGCAATTGAAAACATTAAAAACAAATACAGTAGGGCCCCACTCATACAGCAGGTTAGGTTCCAGACCCTCGCCGAAAAGTGAAAAGCGCTGAAAAGCGGATCAGCTGTAGTGTGAGGGTCTGGAACCTAACCCGTTGATTGCGCCAGAGGAGAAGATCAGCTGTAGCACACTAAAGCTGATCTTCTCCTCCTCTGGCGCAATCAGCTGGAGTGCGGGAGTCTGATCACCCCGAGGAGGAGGATATCAACTGTAGTGTGCTACAGCTGATCTTCCCCTCCTCCGGTGAGATCAGCTGGAGTGCGGGAGTCTTATTGCCCCAAGGATCAGCTCGAGTGCGGGTGTTTGATCATGCCAGAAGAGGAGGAGATCAGCTGTAGTGCATTACAGCTGATCTTCCCCTCCTCCGGCGAGATCAGCTGGAGTGCGGGGAGCTCCAGTCCCCCCTCCAGCTGATCTCCCTGCTGGCGCCGTATTAGCAGAACGCCAAAAAGTGGGGTGCCGAGAAGCAGGGCCCTACTGTATACACATTTAAAAACACATTTTAAAGAAAACAATTTAGGAGTATGCTCCACTGTATTCATTTAAATGGGTGTGGAATTGAACCCTGGTCTTTCAGGTCCTAGTCCAACACTCTAACCCAGCCTTTCCCAACCAGTGTGCCTCCAGATGTTGTTGGACCACAATTCCCATCAGCCTCAGCTAGCATTGCCAATGGTCAGGAAAGATGGGAATTGTGGTCCAACAACATCTGGAGGCACACTGGTTGGGAAAGGCTGCTCTAACCATTACATTTATACAATTACAGATGCTAATTTTAAATATATTTTAATTTTAAAATATATTACCAAGTTGCTCAAATGTGTCTTTTCTTTTCCTTTTCCTTTTCACTTGATTTCTTTGCATGGTTTAGGACTGGCACTGGGGGAGAGCAGCACTCATGTGCCTTGTATGTGTCAGGCAGAAATTATGAATTAAAAGTGCATTTGGATGAACTTGAACTGAACTATTTTGTTCCTTTTTAAATGAACTTTCCAAGCACTGCTGGTTACTAACACAATCCTCTTCATCTTATTCAGAAGTAAGTAAGCTTCCACTGTGTTCTGTGGGGCTTACTCATGACAGCAAGCATAGGGCTTTTGTAGTGCATTCTAAGTGTGTGTTGTGTATGTGTTTTGTTTTCTGTGTGTGTGTGTGTGTGTTTAAACAGGATTGGGACAGCATTACTGAATGAGCAGAGATTTAGATTTCTGTTCACTACTGAAGAGGTAAGACGTAACTGTGTGCACATTCTTAAGAGCAATCATAGGGCTAAATGTCTGTTAGGTGCTCATTATTATCAAAACTGATACTGTTTCTTTGCAAAGGAGGAGGGAAAGAACCAGAACAGGTGGAGGCCACACAACTTTTATTCCACCTGAGAAGCTTCTGTGACAGCAGGGACCCCTTCTGAACCAAAATAAGATACTTGGGTGCTATTTGTAAAACTGCAATACGTAAGTGTCCACAGTACGTTTGCAAGGGAGGAGGATGGGGGTAAAGCAGAACTTGGCCGTGACTTCATTGGCCACACCTCCATAACAGCCCCACCAAGTCTAGTGGGCACCAGCCACCACTAAGTAGAAATATAATGCCTGACCTGAATAATAATCTGTAGTTAGAGCAGAAGGCTCAAACTGGGCAGACCTAGATTCAGATTCAGCCCCCTCAGCCCTGACATTCACTAGCTAACCTTGGGATAGTTGTTATCTCTCAGCCTAAGCTATCTCATGGGGCTGCAGTAACAGTGGGACAGAGCCTTGTATACCACCTTGAGCTCTGGTAAAAGGGCAAGGCAAAAATATAATAAATAAATAAAATTTATCTGAGCATTAAATGCAAATATGAAACAATTGATGGAACATTAAGCATGAACATACGTCGCACTTGAAATGCACACCAATAAGAAAACCATCCACAGCCCTTATTCACATTTGAGAAACACAGTCAAACTTTTTAACAAATTTTAATTTTGTAGCCTCTCTCTTTAATTATAATCTGTTTTTTCTCTCTCTCTTTATAGCATCCCCAAGGTTAGAGAATGTGACTCTAGGGAGACTGAAGTGCTCCAGGAATAAGTGAAGCAGGACATAATTGACTCATCTCGAACTTTGTTTAGGTTTGCACCAGATCTCGCAAACATGACAAGTATATTGTACTGAAGATAAGTTTTTTATGTAAGAGGCTCTCAATTTTCTTCCCCAGCTACTGCCTCAGTGGTAGGTAGACATAAAAAGTGGGGATTTTTCTCTCTAATGATGGAGAGAGTGATTGTTTTCTGTATTTTTATAGATCTGTTGTTTCAAGTAGCAATAGAGGAGAATATAAAACCATTTACAAAACATCACTGCTTTAGGGTGGTATGTATTTTGAAGTTTTTCCTGTGGTGAGAATTATTGTAATTTATACATATATTGAAAAGAATTACAATTTGTTTTTATCATAGGTTTCAAACAGCATTTCACTTCCCCTGCCTGGTGTCAACTAATATTACAAAAAATGAAAAGACCAACCATCAAATAAGAAAAACATAAAATATATTTGCAAGCTTCCATCTATTTTACATCCATACTACAACCAAACAATAACAAAGAATATACAAATAACAAAACATCATATTAATGAACCATAAAACACACAGCCAGAATTTAAAAGGGCATAATAAACCAGCAGAAAACAACATTCAAGTGCAATGATTCTAAAAAACAAAACAAAAACTTCAAAACACCATTGCTTTCTAAGGACCACAGGATGGTCCTATGACCCACAGGCCATTCAAGACAGTGAATTCCATAACACCGGGCAGTAGTAGCTAGTTGCATGGAGCTAGAGTGGGATGGGGCAGCATTGCTTACCTAGCTTCCCAATATGGAGGTCACTGCTGGTAACTGAGAGGGAGGTTGAGGTGGTGGGAAGATGGGTAAAGGCCAGAGCTTGGAAAAGTTACTTTTTTGAACTACATCTCCCATCAGCCCCAGCCAGCACCATGCTAGCTGGGGCTGATGGGAGATGTAGTTTAAAAAAGTAACTTTTCCAAGCTCTGGTAAGGGCACAGCGGAGACAACACTGAATTGGCTCTGCTGCTGCATCCACACCACGCAGACCTCCCCACTGCCTTGCCCCTCCCCCCATGGTTATCAGCAGCAACCTCTGCATGGGGAAGCCAGGTAAGCAATACCACCCCATACCACTCCACCCAGCCAGCTGCTCATACTGGAATCACCAAAAAGGCCTTGCTGCATCCCTCTTCCCTCATACACACCAACAGATACATGCACACACATGAGCCTCACTTCCATCCTGATCTCAAAATGTGGGTAAGTTGATATGGTTTTTCATATTTATTGATGGCTGATTTGCACCAGTGAGTTCAAGAGAGTCACTTTGTGTCATCTAAGTAACATCCCTCTCCTACCTATGATTACATATATAGCCAGAGTCTTCCCTGCCCCCTTTACATAGCATCTGTCTTGGGGTATATAGTTCTCTTCCCTTAAGACAGAACTGCCACCAATATCACATCACATTTTATTGAGGAAAAGCTGTAAGTCCACAAATTTTGCATTCTGTTCCACTTCCATGATCGATAGGTGACTTCAATTTGAGAATCACTTTTTGGGAAGCCATGTGAGAGATTCACTGCATGTCCGCTTAAATCTGGGCAACATCTCCGGCGACAGGAGCTGGGAGTTCACCTCGTCCCTTTTCTTCGCCACCGGCATTCTTGCCACCACGGCTTGTGTTGCCCTTCCTCACTGCTTGACACCACCTGCTTCAGCACCGGCATGGCCATCTTCAGCCTCCTCCTCAAGCCTTTGTCCTGCTTCTTCGCCTATCGGATGTGCTGGGAGTGCAGAGGAGAGCTTGCCTTGAGCCTAGACTGGGAAGGTTCGCCGGAGAAACACGTTTCCTGGGACAGTGTTGACTCCGCTGCTATTTCCCTCGTCCGCCATTGCTGGGCCGGCTTCCTCTCTTTGTTCCTTCTAGAGGGGCTTTTCCTGCTTTGTGTGTGTCTCTGCCGGTTTGGAGATGAGCGTTTGCCTCCCATCTTTTCTCCTGGGCCTTTTTTAGAAGGCCAAGAATAGAGAGGAGTGAATTTTTGCTTTGTGATTTGTTAATGTATTTTATTGGATGTTGTAACTGCTGCTTTTTGTAAATTGTATTGTTTTTATTGATGTCTTTTTATATTTGTGTTCATTTTTTTTGTAAGCCGCCTTGAGGGCCTTTTGGCCAAAAGGCGAGGTAGAAATAAGCAATAATAATAATAATAATAAAAAGTGTGGACTTCCTAGCAATCTGACCGCTTACAAACAGGGATCCTATCATGTACACATTCTGTAATTTTTGTGATGGTAAAATCTATCCATTGTAGTTTGTCTGTTTCTCATCTTTCCAATCTTAAATTCAGTTTGCCACATTTCTACTTCATTTTGCAGAAGCATAACAATTTGTCAGCATTTTAGTGCACATTTCTCTTAATATACAATTGTTTCATGATTTAATGCATTCTATGTCATTTTCACAAATAAATGCATTTTTATGCATTATCTCTCCTAATATATTTGTTTTTGTACACTTTTGTTTTTTTGATTGGAGAACTGCATTGCAAAATTCAAGGGAGTGTGAATTTTGAAGGATAGTTGCATACCATGCATTGTTTTGAGTAGTCTGAACTTGGTGGGTTCACATTAAAATGTTAACCAACCCAAATTTCTCCCCATCTGTCCTTCAAGCTAGGTTCAAACTTTCAATACATGATCTAAATCTAAGAAACTGCATGTACATCTCTCAGCTACACATTAAGATAATCAACAGACACATCTGTTTATTTGTAGTGACAGAAGAGAAATACTGAGCATGTGGTAAGACATTGACAGCCTGTTTTAATCTTATCTTTTCTTAAGAAATTGAGATGATACTGGATCAATCTGAATCCCCAAATGGTAGGTACATTTTATTAGGCACACCTTCTTAGAGAGAAGGATTCATAATGTCTTCACAAAACAGAAATGTCATATACAAACAGACAAATTGAGAAAGCATGAACACAGGGTTAAGATCAAATCCATCCAGCCTCAGCTTTATTTATTTATTCAATTTATATCCCACCCTTTCTCCCAGTAGCAGCCCAGGGCGGCAAACAAAAGCACTAAAAACACTTTAAAACTTCATAAAAGCAGACTTCAAATTATATTAAAACACAGCAACCATTAAAAACATATTAAAACAAAACATCTTTAAAAACATTTTTAAAAAAGGTTTAAACACATTTTTAAAAGGTTTAAAAATATATTAAAAAGTAATTCCAACACAGATACAGACTTAAAAGGCTAGTTGAAAGAGGAAGGTCTTCAGTAGGCGCCGAAAAGATAACAGAGATGGTGCTTGTCTAATATTTAAGGGGAGGGAATTCCAAAGGGTAGGTGCCGCCACACTAAAGGTCTTTAGCAGTTACTATAGTCAGAATCAGGTCAGCACCTTCACACCTAAATAGGGATGGGTGAGAATTTCTATTCAATTTGCATTTCAAGCTGAATCTATCAAATTAGCACTTTCAGAAACGATATGAGAACCCAAACACAGCCACCCTTTGAAATTTGCACTTACCTGAATTTTGCAATGCAGTTTGCCAACCAAAAAATGTTTACAAAAATGCATATTTTAGAGGCAAGTGTGCATAAAAATGAATATGAGTGAAAATAACATGCAAAAATGCATTATGTGATGAGAAATGGCTTGCAAAAATGTGTTTATTAGGATAAATGTGCACTAAAATGCTGGAGAATGTTCATGACTTTTTAAATTGCAAATTGTTACAGAAATATGGAGAACTGAACTTAAGATTGGAAAAAAGGAGAAACTCAGATAACCAAAACTGACAGAACTTTTCATCCCTATATCCAAACCTGGACACTTGTCTCTGGCTATTGTGGTACAATACAATTTGGGGGACCTGCACAAGATTGCAGAGAATGAATAAACAAGAATTTCTTCTCTAGTGCAATAGTGAAAGACTGTGGAGTTCTGGGTTGAATGCCTGCTCACCTAGCTCTGAAACGCAGTGATCTAGCATTGTAGCATAATTGTGTTATAGCACTGATTGTTGACATTGGCATCTAGATGATCAGAAAGCTGGTTTTCTGGGAGATATGGTGGGGAGAATTGAGGCACAGCAATGCATGTGACATGACACATTTAATTGAGTAGCAGATGGTGGAGTGGGGCAGTGGCATTTATCTGACCTCTCAGCAGTGGAGTCATTGCTGCATACCAGGAGAGTGGGAGGGGCAAGGCAGTGGGGAGGTCAGCGCTGTGCAAATGCACCAACAAGAGCTTGGCATTAGATCCACCAGTGCATTTGCACAACACTGACCTTGCTCTTCCTACTCTC
Organism: Rhineura floridana; assembly: GCF_030035675.1. Taxonomy (NCBI): domain Eukaryota; kingdom Metazoa; phylum Chordata; class Lepidosauria; order Squamata; family Rhineuridae; genus Rhineura; species Rhineura floridana. The sequence goes on along the minus strand of NC_084484.1, from coordinate 92,231,285 downwards.
CACTGCCGGAAGGTCATGTAAGAGCCACCCCCTACCATCCACTATTGATTTAAATTCCTTCCTGAAATCTTTGGTATTAGAGGCTCTGGCTTCCTCACAGTTGTTGGGGGCACTGAGGATCACGACCAGAGCACGTGCTTATTCCTTTTATCATAAACCCTTCCCAAGGACCCTTACCTTTGATTGGGGAAGTTAAGGCTGGAGGATGAATGCTTCATTGTATGCAATCTGAATCCAAGATATTATAAGCTGTTATGGGCATAAGCAGGTCAATATCACTCCTGATTTTCTTTTTCCACTATACTCAACTGCACTGAACATTCTATGGCTCTTGCAGGTCAATAATTACCCTTTCACTGCCCTACTGATGGTATGGAACTCTTCAACCCTCTTCAGGTGTTTCTTTACAGTGTTAATTTATAGATGAGAAGGGCCGGTGGGGACATGTAAGCTAGCTTTGTCTCCCATGTGTTGCTATTTCAGTTGCCTTTCACCTTGTGGAGGGTGGCTATCTGCAGCAGGGAGCCTTTTGTATCCAAAGAACCCCTGGAATAAACTTGCCTTCCCCATGACAACATGCCATAGTATGAACAAAGCGACCAAAAACTCTGATTTCCAACATTTTTCTCTCTCCCCAAAATCCAGAATTTTCTTTGAATATTCTCCACCATTTTTCATAACAATCTCCATTTCCCCCCACAATGCCCTGGAACTATGCCAGCTCTGAGGTACTGCAGATGATACAAAATGGTGGCCAGGCTGTCAACACAGTTTTGCCGCTACTGCCACCATTTATTGCAGAAGCACACATACACACACAACCTCAGGAAAATTCACTAATAGGCAAAAAACCTTGCTGTTTAAGAATGTAGCTATAGCCAACAAATATTTCTATCAAACTATAAAAAGCAGGGAGATTGGGCAGCTATAGTGAATGCACCAGAGGAGCAGGAGACCTGACCTCCTCTCTGACATATTGTACTACCCTACAAATTTGTCAAAATACAAACACAATTTGGGTTGGTCTTTCACAGTCCAATCCACTTCCTGCGTATCTTGGAAGAATTTGGTAACATGTGCGTTTTAATCTGGGAGGTAAGAAATGGGATCCTGTGCAAGTTTGCTGAGAATGGATTAATTATTTGCATGCTTATTGAGTTCAGTGAGATTTACTCCCCTGCAATCATAGTTAGGGTAGGTGAAACTGACCACAGGGGGTGGCGATGGCAGGAGGGGGATGGGAGCAGGCAGGAGGGAGAGGAGGAGGGCAACTTTGATTATTTGCATCTTTATTGAGTTTAGTGGGATTTAGTCCGGTGCAATCATGCTTAGGATAGGTAAACTGACCATGGAAAGCCTGGAGTGGGCAGGGGAGGAAGAAGGGGAGGGGAGGAGGAAGGGAGAGAGCAGAATGGGGGAAAAGGCAGGTCTGATCATTTGCATGCTTATTGAGTTCAATGGGATTTACTCTTGTGCAATCATGGCAAGGATAGGTATACCTGACCATGGGGGAGGGGGGAGGGGAGGGGAGAGTAGAGGGAAGGGAAGGGAGAAGGGGGGAAGGGAAGCAGAAGGAGTGGGAGGGAGAAGGAGGGGATTGGAAGGGGAGGGAGAAGGAGGGGATTGGAAGGGGAGGGGGAAGGAGGGGATTGGAAGGGGAGAGGGAGAGGTGAAGGAAAGTGGAGGGAAGGGGCAAAAGGGAGGTGATGGAAGGGAGGAGGAGGAGGAGGAGGAGGAGGAGGGGAGGACAGGTTTGATCATTTGCATACTTACTGAGTTCAGTGGGATTTACTCCTGAAACTGACCTGGGGGAGGAGTGGGGGAGGAGGAGGGCAGGAAGGAGAGGGGAGTGGTTTTTCAGGGTTTTCCCTGCCTTTTTATTCTATAGCAGGCACATGTCGCCTCCCACCCAAATTTAAACCAAAGGTGGCCCTGGCCACAGCTACACCAGGCCTTTATTTCACTTTAGACAGTCATGGCTTCTCCCAAAGAATCCTGGGAAGTGTAGTTAGTGAAGGGTGCTGAGAGTTGCTAGGAGACGCCCTGTTCCCCTCACAGAGTTTCAATCAGAGTGGCTGACTGTTAAACCAGTCTGGCCACTGGAGCTCTGTCAGGGGAATAAGAGTCTCCTCTCAGCACCCTTCACAAACTACACTTCCCAGGATTCTTTGGGGGAAGCCATAACAGTCTAAAGTAGCCTTTCCCAACCAGTGTGCCTCCAGATGTTGCTGGACCACAACTCCCATCAGCCTCAGTCAGCATTGCCAATGGTCAGGAAAGATGGGAATTGTGGTCCAACAACATCTGGAGGCACACTGGTTGGGAAAGGCTACTTTCCCAAAGTGAAATGAAGGTCTGGTGTGGGTGTGGCCCCCTGATTAGGCAAGCCCAGCTGCTGTGAGTCTGGCTTTTAAAACACTGACAGTTGGTTCTTACTAAGCATGCCCAACATTATTGAGTTCAATGCAAAAGTTCTTAAATTAATTAAAAATCAGCCAGGCATTTTTTAAACTTTTAAACTGCAGAAGATGAAGGTTCGAGTATGGGGCAAGGTCAGTAATAGGATTACAGGTACTACATGGCTCATTTTTAATGAATTTCAACAGATTATGAGAACTCTCAGAGAAAAAAATCCAAAAGGGGTCTTGTTTTTTCTCTCTCTCTCTTTAGACTTTGAGCTCCCGATTCTTTCTGACTGTTTTGTTTATCACCATGAAAATTGAGAGGGTTGTTAAGCAAGCGTTTCTGAGTTCGGGAGTATAAGTTTTGTAAGGTTTTGTTTTGAATTGGGCTTATGGAAAGCATCAGAATGGCATGGGGGTATTTTCAATTTAACATTGCGTAATGCGAAAATCCATGCTGACTATAGTATACAGCCACTCTTGTGGCTGTATAAAAAAAACAAAGAAGATATGCTACTGACACCACAAATAGTGAGCCCACCTCTGCGAAACTGTTGGAGAACTGTTGCTCTTCTCCTGCGGAAATTCAGTGAAACAGTCTCTAAAATTTCTCTGCCTATGAATAGGATAGAGAATGTCATGAGGCCATTTGTGCACAGCTGCAGTCTCTTCAGCAGTGAGGCTTGTGACGGGGGCAGCAGTGGAGGCAGTGATGTCCTCCTGGTGGCAGCAGTACTGTACTCCTCAGGATGGGGGGCAATACAGTGGTGAGGTTGGACGAGCTCTTCGTTGGTAGTGGCAACAGACCCCAAGATCTGTGCACACCTTCATGGGACCACCATTCCCTCAAAGCTCCCTGACCTTACTTGCTGCCTCACCTCGCCCCACCCCTGTCCTGATGAACACAGTGTTGCCCCCCCATCAGGAGGACTCTACTGCCTTTACACATGCCCCTTGAGCTACTTCAAGTGTGTAATTGGCAAGCAGATCAATGTTCTAGGCTCCAGCTGCTTAACATGAGATGCTGCTTAATTATTTTCTCTGGGTTTTGTTCACAGAAGTCACTGATGCTGACATACTAGCAGGTTTTAGAATTCCATTATCCCCGCCCCCAGAAGCATACATTCTGGAAAAAGATTTGCAAATAAATAGAAAGGCAGAGACATGGTTCTATTGGTTATATGAAGATGTTGAGTCACAGCTCAGCTGTGCTCAGCAGTATGCAGTTCTGTTGCTGCCATGCTCTTAATAGCATAAATTTGCTCACACTGAGAACTTTGGTTTTTCTTTAATAATAATGAGCTAGAACATTTGCTAACATCCTCTTCTCAAGGAGGAAAAAAGCCATGTTTAGGGTTTAATTTCAGCACTCATTACCTGTCTTTTTAAAGATGCAATTATAATGTTAATGGATCCATGCAGGAACCCAAATAGCCGTGTGTTCCAGCAATTCAGAATCAATGAAGCGCATAACATGGGATGTATCATTTTATCTGCTAAAGGCAATGCTGGCCTTAGTATCAAAAGATTCTTCTTCGTTTGTCAGAGCAATAGTGAGATTAAGATGTGGGGCTGCAATCCTATACACACTTCCCAGGGAGTAAGTACTATTGAACTCAACAGGATTTACTTCTGAGTAGACATTAGGGATGAAAAGAACTATCAATTTCGTTTCTCTCAACTTCTTATTTTCCCAGTCTTAAATTCAGTTCTCCACATTTCGGCAGCAATTTGCAACTTTAAAAAAAAAACCTCATGAAAATTCTCCAGCATTTTTGTGCAAATTTCTTCTAATAAACACATTTTTAGGCAGTTTTGACTAATATAAACATTTTTGCAAGCGGTTTCTCATCACATAACGCATTTCTATATGTTATTTTTACTTATATGTTCATTTTTATGCAGTTCCCCTAATATATGCATTTGTGTAAATGTTTGGTTGGCAAATTGCATTGCAAAATTTGAATAAGCATGAATTTCTTTTTTTTATCATTAATTTTTATTCAAATTTTCAAAGACAAAAAACAAAACAAAACAAAAATAATTAAACAATAAAATAAAATGTTGACTTCCGATTTGTCGCAGATCAGTTATAGGTCTACAATATATAACAATCCTGTCTCTTAAATTATATTATAAAATCACTTTCCTCCAGTAGTTATCTTAATTAATCATCCAATCTCATAAACATTACTTTATTCTTTCCACAAAAAGTCAAAGAGAGGTTTCAATTCCTTGAGAGAGATATCTTTCAATTTTTCTCCAAATAAACATGTCGATTAATCCATCTCGTTCAAATCTGTTAGGTCCAATAATTTCAATAGCCATTCTTCCATTATCAATAATCCTGTTAAGTCCAGTAATTTCAGTAGCCATTCTTCCATTATCAGTATCCCATAATAATCTTGTTGTCATAGCCATAGTCCAAATAAACATATAGATTAATCCATCTCATCAAACCTGTTAGATCCAATAATTTCAATAGCCATTCTTCCATTATCAATATTAATTCCATCTTCCATCTTCAATAATCCTGTTCAGTCCAGTAATTTCAGTATCCATTCTTCCATTATCAGTATCCCATATTAATCTTGCTGTCATAGCCATAGTCATATAATAAGAATAAGCATGAATTTCAAAGGATTGTTTTGTTTCTCAAGTTGTTTCAGAAAGTGAAAATTTGATAGATTCAGCTTGAAATGTAAACTGAATTGAATTCCTTGTCCTTCCCTAGTAGACATGCACAAGGTTACACAGTGAAGATAACCTGCGGCTGCAGCAGGACAAAAGAAATAGGGAGCTTCTTCTGTAGCCAAACACATTTTGCCTCCTATGGATAAACACATACAAGAAACGAGGAGGGGATTTATTCACAAAAGCTGGCAGATGTGGTAAAGCCACAAACATTTTTCCTTGGAAATCATTCTAGTTTGATCTTATTATTTTGTACATGCCACTGTTTGATTCATAATAATGACAGAGGAGAAAATTGCTGTATGCTCTTTGACTGTATTTTTGGAAGCACTATTTTCTTTTTGTTCCAAACCAGAGCCAGCCTTTTGCTTTCTCAGTGTGGCCCAGAACTTGAACCAGAATCACACTCACAGTCATAGTGAAAGCCCTGTGTGGAAAATTATTTATAGTTCTCCTTGAAAGGCAAGTTCCTTGGAAACCTATGTGCTATCTTTAAAATTCACCAGAGATGCATGAATATGTTGTCCAACCTAAACATTAGACACTGAACTTCTTTGCCTTGATATTGGAGCTTCTGGCAACTGATATACTGTGGGGATGTAAATCACACTGATTCTTGAGTCCTTATGCCAAGGGAAGGAGCTCTGCAAACATTTCCAAACTTGCAGACATAGGATCAGGTGTGCGGGCAGAGCCAGTCTGGTGCTCCTGCTGGTGCTCACATGCTACCCTGAACCTTGCCCCACCACCCCACTCCACATTGTCCCAGTGATGCCACTACTGGCAATCCAGTTCTGGGGCATCACCATGCCAGAAACCTATGGAAGGCCACAGATTCCCACACCTGTATTATACAGTTTGTGTGCTTTTCAGACAATAAAATGTGGAGTATAAAATTTTGTTGCTGTGTTGTTATTAAAATCAGAGTATAAAACTTTCTAAACAGGAGGGGTGTTTTGATTTTAGAGATGGTAATAAGCAAAGAATGACTATTCTGGACTATTGTTATTTTTTAACTGCTTGGCATGACAATGTAAATGTCATAAGTTGCCAAATCATCTTTCTAATGAGGATGTTGTCTAATGGATGAGGCAAGTATATTAAATCCAATCTGAATTTGCAGGCTCACTGTATTCCCATTTGACTCTTTTTAAGATTGTTTGTTTAGCTTCATTACTGAGTGTCATAATGTGAGCAGCCTATTTTTAACATCAAGGATCACACTTACAAAAATTATAGGCACAGTAAAAACAGTGACAGGGTAGTGCCTATAAAGCACATAGCCACATAAGCACCACAGATTCCTCCAATAAAACTTTGGGCGAAGAGCCAAAGGACATCATGCTTAGAAAATTAGGGCATGATTCAGCCAAAGTTAAGCACTTTTATGTCCTATTTATTTCAATGGGAAAGAAGCAAGTCCGTTCTCAACTTTTCTACTGAAATCAGCAGGACTTAAAACATTCTGGTTAGATTGTACATTTAGGCTGCAATCCTAAAGTGGGGATGGGTGTGAAATCCAAAAGTGATTCAGCTGCCATATCAAATGCCCTGCTGGGCATGAGCTGATAGTGTAGAAGTGAGAGTACTCAGTCTGTTTCTTAGGGTAGAGACACACTTGCAGTTATGCTGGTTTCAGCACATCTTTACCTCTGTATTGTGAATTCAAGGACACACAGCACCAGTCAAACTCCGCCCCTTTTGTACTCTGGGATTTCAGAGATCAGATGCATTTCCCCTTTAAACCAGCTTCACAGGGACTTTAAAACTGGCTGGAGGTGGGAGGCAAGTAGCTTCCCCAGGGCACTGAGGAAAGAAGAAGGGGGGGGGAAGAAAAGAGACCGAAGCTGGAGGCACTTGTGCTTTCCCCACAGCTCTCACCAAGCAGGAAGAGGGAGCTATGGAGGTCACCTTGCCAGCACACAGCAGGGAGGCTTCTGTGCAGGGGGTAGGAATGACAGCTCCCTTCACACACGTCCTCTCTTGGAGGCTCCTGTTTGCCTTCTGTTTCCCTCAGAGGCTCCAAAACTGTCTCACCTCCTCAGCCGACGCCTTCCCCCCCCCATAAAACGTTAGAGTAATAAGAAGAGAGCATCTAATCACAAGCTATAAAGTAACAGAGTGTTGCTCTTCTCCCTTTGCCTAAAAGTGAGATCCAGAGATACCCACAAATGACACAACCGAGTAATTGTGAGGGAAGAGGGGGAGAGAGACAAGTTGCCATGTTGATTTCAAAACTATTTGGTCATTACTGCCCTGGTCGTCCACTGATGTGTACATGGAGCCAGCACCATAAAAAATGAGTCAAATGTGTACAGCCTGGTGCAGGTTCATCTCAAACTGCACTCAGACAAAACGGTCTTGCTACTTTTTAAGGACACTAGTGTGCCCATAGCCTTATGTGTTTTTTAAAATATATATATTATTATTCTCCCTTTTCCCCCTCCCATTACATTTTCTCTCCCATTGTTTCAGGGCAAAAGAGGTTTAGACACCCTCCTGAGTATATCTAAATTTCTCCCAATTGGGAAGGGCATGTCAGAAGCCAGTATCCCCATTTGGGGGCCATGGTTTCTTCAGAACCAAAACATTTCCCAGTCCTCCCCAGCACACCTCTGAGACACCGCTGGCACAAACATCATCGGAGCTCCGACATCAGTTGGGCCAGGGTGTTGGATGTTTTGGTGACAGGGTGTGAGAATCCAACATTGGATCTCTTTCTCTCATGATGGAGGACTGTATCTTCTATCAGAAAGAAATACACAATATATCCAAAGTCTCTTAGGAATGCCTGGGTGAGGCAGAGACACTATTCTAACTTCCAAGCAGGGGGAGCAATGAAGCATTGGGGGATATCAGTGTAGTGCAAGCACACTGGTAGGAGCCCTAGATTGGCTCCGATTGTGCATTTGCCCCATGCCAACCTCCACACACCTCACCCCTACCCCTCCTGGTAAGCAACAGTAACCCACCTGCTGGGAAGCCAGTGTTGTGCCTCCGCCTAACCTGGCAAGCCACTTCTCCTAGGATGCCCTTCCAAGGGCCATAGGATTGCAGCCCGAGTATCTAGATCAAGTCTTTTAACCAGTCTAGACTGGCAGTAGCACATGAAGGAGGTGGAGTGGCAGTGGAGACAGCGCTGCCACTCACTGAGACAGGGACACTCCCAGTCCAGAGCTCCACCAACCTCCTTGCTGCCTCAGCCCAGCCCACCTCTATTCCCAGTGAGTGAGCACCATCATTGGGAGGGGGTAGCTGCCACTCCACCCACAGCTAGTCTAGATTACTTTTCATGTTTGTAAACCAGTATATATCCCATGACATTTCTGAAAGAGGTAGAATGTAACTAGGCTCAATACATTTTCCCAATAATGTTCATATAAACATGAACAAATTCCATAATCTGTTTTTAGATCTCATTTATTTCACAAAGCAGTAGCACTGGCCAGTTGCACAAATCATTATTATTTCCCTTAATCATCTCCTGTGATCTTTGAAATGCTCTCTAATTCAGGCTCTCAAAAATGTTACCCCTCAAATATATACATTTCACAGTATATGAACTTAGCACTATGCATCCACGACATCGGCAAAGGTCAGTTTTGAGGTATGTGTTCACATAAATTGCGTGCCACCCCAGTCTCCTAGTGGTGAGAGATTACCAGGAGTCCCTGCACTTGTCCAGGGTTTGGTTTCCTTGGAATGAAGGTCAGTGGAGACTATGGTGTCTTTATGGAATATGGTTTATTTACACATGTTCACAGCCTAAGCATAAGATGAAGGGATTCAAAGCATTAGCAGTCCAATAGATCTTGCTTTTCCATCAGGCTTATAGGAGGCATCCTGAAGCCATCGTGCAGGGAGCAGGCCTCTCTGTGTGTCTCCAGTTCCCAGCCTTTCCTCAGACTCAACTAAAAGCACAAGCCTCTTTATGACTCCAGGAAGGGGGGGGGGCTCTCCTGAAGAGTTTCAATAACAATCTGAAAAAGATTGAAAAAAGGAGTGTTGTGGCATGTTACCAAGTTCCTTGGTTCAACTGGAATTCTGTACATGCCCCAAGGATATGTGCACGATTTGGCTTTGCTGTGAGCAATCAGAGTAAGCAATCCAGCACTGATCCAAGCCACAAGTAGGAATATGTAATTGCCTAACTGAGCCCTCAGAACCCATTATCACATCTAATACAAATGCCATCTATAACCTGGCCATTAATCATCCCTTGTAAATGGATAGACACTAGCCATCAAGCAGATTCTGCTTTGAGTACCAAGGATCCATTCCGCATTTTCCAAAGAGGTGCAAGCTTGTCTGCTTGAGTACCTTACTAACATAAGATCTGATGGGCAGGGATACCTTGTGATTTTGCTTTAAGCCTTTGGGCACGGGACTTAGGGTGCAGTCCTAACTTTGGTGACCACCCATCTGGATTTATTTATTTATTGCATTTGTATACCGCCCCATAGCTGAAGCTCTCTGGGTGGTTTACAATTAAAACATTAATAACAAATATACAAATTTAAAAACACATTTTTAAAAAGCAATTTAAAAGAGCAGTGGGGCTACCACTGCATCCATAGCCTTGCATGAACAGGTATTTTCTAGAAAGCATAGCTAAGAGGGGCCATAAAAAGATGGGGGGGCTTGGGCTCCCCTGGCCTCTTCCTAATTTGAACACTAGATTCCCACAGCCATATAGTGCTGTTTGCTAAATACTACAGTTCTTTGTCTCCATTTTTCCATCTAACAAAAAACATCCCATGCTTCCAGCATTAATGAACTGGTAAATCTAAGCAGGTTTTTATACATCTGACTTGTGTTTTTATATATTTATCTGTATCCCTCAAAACCGAGTAACATCTTTTAGTATTCACCGGTTCAGAATAATGCCATCTCAGGCTCTTAGCAACCAATGGAAGGAAAAAAATGGGGGAAAATATAACTATGTTCCCTGCAAAAGAACAAAGGTAGCCAGCTGTTTACAAATGAAACAAGGTGGAGAAGCAACTCAGAAAATGTCTTGGGGAGCAAATGCAGCAGGGGAGACACAGAACTAAAGAATTGAGAAATAGAGAGAGAAAAACAAAGCAGAAGCAGAGGAACTCTCATCTTTAGAACACTTGGAAACAAGAAAATCTGTTTCACTTTCTGAAGACTCACAGGCAGATTAATCCTCATGAAAGGCCAGGAAGGAATGACTTGAAGGTTCTACTGCAGCACCCCAAACCAAAACTGGGGTGGTTTTTTTTTTTTGTATGCCAAATTCATGTTGGTAGAGCTGATATAACTCGAAGATCAAGCCCCTTGGAAGATCTGTGTGGCTTTGGATCCAGTGGATCCAAGGCTGTGGGTGCTGAAACACCTTGTTTTGGGGCTTACCGCTTGCTACTGTTGGCAGAAGAACACCCAATGTTCTCCCCCCACTAGGGAAAAGCAGAGGCCTCTACCACAATGAAGTACACACACATACAGAGAGAGAGAGAGAGAGAGAGAGAGAGAGAGAGAGAGAGAGAGAGAGAGAGCAGTAATGCTCCTCTACCCTAGGAGACCTAGAAGAGAGGCAAGTACACACTGTCCTACCCCACCCACCCCCATCATCAACACGTGGGGGTAGGGGATGCATTGGATTTTGCTCATAAAGCACTTTCATTGGGATTGGTTAATGCTGATGTTACTCTTGGCTTACAAATATTGATGAAATTATCCTCCAGACATACTTTTTATTGCAGAGTCATGATTGTTTCTGCTCATGATGGGGAGATCCAGATGCCCAGTAGAAACACCACCACTTCTTAAGGCATGCTATATGACATTCTAACAGTACTAGAACTCCATCTCCAATCCTTTAACATGGTGCTGTACATCCAGCCCTCTAAACAAAATATTAGGCATAAGAGCTCCATCCGACTGCTTGATTGTTGAAGTCAACACTCAAAAAACCTTCATGGGTTTTTTGATTGTTCAACTTGAACAGCCAAGCATTTCCCCCGCCTCATCTTTCCCAAACCTCCCTGTTTCATCTGCCCCCACTGTTTCTGCTAGTCTCCATCCTTTTTCCCCCAAGGAAAAATTCCATTATGAGGAAGGGGTGGGAGTTACCAGGCAGCACAGGGCAGAGAAGATGGTCAGTATAGGCACTACAGGGTCTCTCCTTCATGGCAAATGCTATACTCTGCACATCATTTCCCACCAGTTGGATTATAGGGATGAACTACAAGCCTCATGATCCCCAACAGGAAATGATGCATAGAATGTGTCATTTGTTGATAAGGAGAGACCATGCAGGGCCTCTCCTGGCTCATTCTTCTGCCCTCCCCTTACTGGCTCCTCCGTCCCCCTTCCCATCCATAAGATTTTTTTCTCCCCCTTAGGGAAGAAAGTGAGTATTGACAGAGAGTGTAGAAGAGCAGGTGAGGTGGAGTGCAAGCGTTTTTTAGTTTCATCCAGCTTGAAGAAGGGATGGTCCTGGGATGGGTAAGTTTTGGTTTCCCTTAGTGTCTCATTTTTCTAATCCAAAGTTCAGTTCTCCACATTTTCACATCAGTTTGCAATTTTTTTACATCCTCATGAAAAATCATCAGCATCTTAGTGGGAATTTCTAATATACACATTTTTGTATGCAATTTTGCTTACACATTTTGTAAGTTATTTTCACTAATATATGCACTTACCTGCACACTTTACCCTAGAATATGCAGTTTTGTACACATTACCTGGCTGGAGAACTGCATTATAAAGTTTAAAGCAGTAGAAGTTTTGAACGAATTGGCAACCCATGCAGCTGTTTTAAAACAGGAGTTGCATGAGTTCTAAATTGGCAGCTGCATGTTGGATCAGTTGAAGTTTCCAAGTTATCTCCAAGGGCAGCACCATGTAGAGCACATTGCAATAATCCAGTCTAGAAGTTACCAGAGCATAGAGTATAAGTCATCTCTGTCCAAAAGGGGTCACAGCTGGTGAATCAGCCAGAGCTGAAAATAGGCACTCCTACCACCAATGCCACCTGAACCTCCAATGACAGTGTTGGATCCAGAAGTACCACCAAGCTAGACCTTCCTGGGGAGTGCAGCCCCATCCAGAACAAGCTATCTCCCCACCTTCTGAACTCAGAACACATAACCCCCCTGTCTTTTCAGGATTCAGCTTCAATTAATTGGCACACATGTTCTCTAATGAAGTTGGTGGGAAAGCCCCTATAGCAGCCTTTCCCATTGCCAATGGCTGAGGCTGATAGGAGTTGTGGTCCAACAACATCTGAAGGCACACCGGTTGGGAAAGGCTGCCCTATAGGTAAGAGTAGGCCTGGCATGATCAGCCTGGGGAAAATGTAATTTTTAAACATACACCTAAGTCAGTATTTCACAAGACAATATTTTGTCAGATAGCCTAGCTACCAGGAAGTAATAGTATGATTGCAATTTCTGACTGTAATGTGAAACACAGTAAAACTATTCTACCAACCCCCCACCCCGTTCTTAGAGAGCAGTCTTATAAAAACAGATGCATCTGTATTGCAGTTGCTTAGCAATACTCTGGTGATGTAAAGCAGCTGTGACTAATCAAACCCTTAACCTGGGCTTCCATGTATTTCATATCGCTGGAGAATCACAGAGCATTTGTTGTGTTATGCATGAAGAGTACAAGATATAAAAGACATGTATATGGCAGCCCCCTGTGACAGTGTGCAAGCTCTGAATGTGGACTTCTATACAATGGATATTTCCATGATGGAAAGTTTTACAGGAATGAGCTCTGAAGCTCAAACTGTAGAATAGATTGAGTCCCATAATTTTTTAGAACTAGACAACCTATGGCCTTCCAGATGTTCCTAGACTACAGTTCCCATTGCCCCTAGTTTTTGGCCATGTTGGCTGGGACTGTTGGAGTTCAACAACATCTGGAGGGTTGCAGGTTGCCCATCCCTGCTCTACATTGCTATTTTTTTAAAAAAAAAACAGTGTGTGCAGGCTACATATGGACAGTGGAAGGACATGTGAAGTGAGGCTGGCTAACCCTTTTCTCTCTTGCCATTTCCTAGCTCAGAATTGTTCTCTTATTCCCATACTGTTTTACCATCCATGGAGGGTAGGATGGCCAGGTGAAATAGACGGCAGGACTCTTGCACCTTTAACAGTTGCATAGAAGAGGAAATGTTAACAGCTGTAGCTTTCATGACATTCTCCCTTCTTATGTAGATTCTAAAGGTGCAGGAGCACCTGGCCAACCCATACAACCACCATCAGTTTCAATAGGGCTAAGTGGATTTTACCCCATATCAAGGGTAGGGAACATTTTCTGGACAAACTTCTATTTCCTCACCCTTGGCTGGCCAAATTTGTCAGGTGATGTTGCACTTTGAAACTTTAATTGTTGGGACTTCAAAGCACAGTGCTGAGCTAATTGAAAACCCTTTTGCAAAAGAAAGGGAAAAACTTGCATCAGGGCTTTCCATGCAACCCCTTCTTGTATCAGGAAGGGGTTGGCATGGAATCCTGTGGAACTAATTAGTAAGGGTTAAATCCTGCTGGGAACATGTACATGCAGCCAATGGAAGATTTAACCCCATACCCCTGCCCATCAGCTGCCATCACAAGTGATGACAGCTACTGGGTGTGGTTTGGTAAAATAGCCTTGTGAGCCAAATTGGACCTCCTGGAGGGCCAAGATTGTGCACAGGGCAGAGTTTCACAACCCCTTCTCTATATCTCTTCTGCAGAAGACCTTTTAAGATGGCTTCTACAAATGTTCTCCTACACGATGGAAGTTAATATAAACAGTAAGTAAAATTTTATTTCAGTCACAGACCAGTAGATAACAAACATCTTATTATTAAACAATGCATATTGAACTATGTACAATATTACAATTGCATTCCATTTTTAAGGGTTCTTTCACAACAGCAGTTGCTTTCCCAAATGTGTGTTATACTTCCAAGAAATAATGCAAAACATCTTTAATTTCTCCCTCCATCATTTGGTAAAGCACCAAGAAATTTATATCTAGAATATCAGGAAAAATTCTAACCAACCCTCTGGTGTTGAAAATAAAATCTTTCCTAAGTGTCTAATTGAAATAAAGCTTATTGTAGTTTTTTTTCCCCTTTTCAGGAATCAATAATATTGTGCTTCATAATAATATTAAGATCACTTACTAAGAGCTAAACCATGTGTTTATATGTGTGTATGTATATGTGCATGTGTGTGTGTGTGTGTGTGTGTGTGTGTGTGTGAGAGAGAGAGAGAGAGAGAGAGAGAGAGAGAGAGAGAGAAGTGATCCTAACAATAATTTTTCCTTAATCCAGAGTTCTACCCTACTGATTGAATACTGTTCTCAGTAGAATGTCCTCATATATTTTATAGCCATTTAAACCATTGCTATTATATTTAACACCATATTTTGTGCTGAGGAAAGGCCATAAGTGTCTGCACAATGCTCTGGTAAGCCAACAACAGAGAGGAGGGAAATGTAGGTGTTAAGAGTGCATTCTCATGAGCTAGTTTTCACAGTGGCTCTGGAAGAGCTACATTATATGGAATAATATGAACAATGAATCAATTATCCATCATGGCTTTATAGCCCACAAATAACATAGTATGTAAAGGAATTACAGCCTTGATGTCCAACAAAACATGAACTGAGGGAAGAAATTGTTTTGGAAATAGTCACTTATACTTTGGGACTGAAGTGAAAACGGTGACAGGCTGGCCCTAAGGATGTGGCAGATGCCAAGAAAACAGAGAATCTTGACAACTTGTTAATATGTATGACACTGGCATGCATAGCAGTAATTCGCAACATGTTTGTATTAGATGTCAAACAACCCATGGTAAAAGGTTGTTTTTTCAAGGGAAAAAATATAGCTCAATGGTAGAGCTTCTGCTTGGCATCAAGATAGTCCTAGATTCAATCCCTGACATCTTCAGGTAGGGCTGGCATGTCCCTTGCCTGAAACCTTGGAGAGTCACTGCTGGTCAGCGTAGACAATACTGAGCTAGATGGACCAATGGCCTGGCTCAATATAAGGCAGATTTCTATGTTCCTAATGGGTAAAAGAATAAAGCATGCTAGGGTAGCCAGGTTCCTGGTCTGAGACTGATCCTGTATCTTTAGGAGAAGAGAAAGTCAGCCAAGTGCAGGTGTTCTTGCAACTCTGTAATGGGAAAAACCACAAGGTGGAATTCTCCCTTCCCCCTGCATAACTTTTAAAGATACAGAAGACCTCTTGGTTGCCAGGCCTGGCCTCCAAAAGGTCTTCTGTATCTTTAAAAGTTGTGCAGGGGGAAGGGAGAACAGTGTTGGAGGTGGTACTGTGGGCTGCAGGGGAAGAATGGAACTGGCAAAAATCAGCTGCTTCTCCTTCTGCCAGTGGGAGTGTTCCCTAAGCAGAACTGCTCAGGGAGTCTCCTGCTGGTAAGAACAAAGTCCTAATACAACCTAATGACAATAAAATGCAATTCTAAACCAGTTTTTAAAACTACAAGCATACAGTAGCCTTTAAAGCCAACAGAAGCACTAAAACAGTAGATTCGGTTATAAAACATCTTCTGGAATAAAAATGTCTTAAGTGACTTTAGAATCCCCTCCCCATTTCCCTTCAGATTCTACTTTGGAAAGGGGGGGTGTATAGCAAGGCCATACATTCTGAAGGGCATGGCTGCAGGTAGGAGTGTATATGTGTGTGTATTTGTATATAGAAGGGTCAAAAACATAATCTTCCCTCAGTATTATTTATCTCAAGGTGCCTGAAGGTTGGGATCATTCAGTATCGTATTTTGGCAGTCCTCAGCTTCAGCTATTTCTGAACTTAATGCAAATAGAAAATAATTTCTTGGTTACTGAATATTCTGTAGTCAATTACATGATTGTAATTAATCAAAATAATATGAATATTCAGATATTTATTAAAATAATCCCAACTTCAAGGAGTCATTGAAGTAATACTAGCCTTTATTTGGAGTTAAGGTAATCACTGGAAATAAGGTATAATCACTGGCTTGGATTTAAAGAGAAAGTTTCAATCAAAATGGTAATGTATGTTGGTGGTCCTTAAGGTAATCCTGCACTAAACTGCGCCACCTTGCATAATACTGGTGCTTCTAAAAAACTGGGTGGTGGCATGTGTCATATGGTGGGTGTTATTTTGACTGTGCTGTAAAGGAATGGTATGTGTTACATATGGGCATGGCTCATAAGCTGTGCCCAGCCAACCAAAGCTCTGTGCTATTGTTGTGTGGAAACTTACTTCTTCCTGTGATCCATGGACTCAACCCAGAAGGGATCAGTGACTCCTGGTTCCCCAGGAAGGCAAGGCATCAGGGCAAGGTGTGGCAAGGTGAGGCATCAAGGCAAGGCAAGAGTCAGTGCCTTGGAGAAAGGTCATGATGTGAGTTTAGGACCACATAGTGATTCCTGCAGTTCAGACCAGAGATCCATGTTCTCAGCAAGGTTCTGGAGCAACTGGCTCAGTTTTATAGCAAGGCTAGGTAGTTACTGAGAGAGCCAGTGTGGTGTAGTGGTTAGAGTGGACTATGACCTGGGAGACCAACATTTGAATCCCCACATAGCCATGAAGCTTACTGGGTGACATTGGGCCAGTGATTGCCTCTCAGCCTCAGAGGAAGGCAATGGTAAACCACCTCTGAATACCACTTACAATGAAAACATTATTCATAGGGTTGCCGTTAAGTCAGAATCAAAGGCAGTCCATTTCCATTTTCAGGTAGTTACTGATCCTCTGAATCCTGACTTTCTGACCTTTTTCTGTACTGTTGGCTCCTTCAAGATAATGAGGTTTCTGGCTGTGGGGATCTCTCCTCAGACTTTCTTGATCTCCTGAGGAGTCCTTGGGCCGTTCATCAGAGTCCGGCACAGAGGTGTCTCTTCAGGGTTCAAGAGAAGGGAGGCAGGCTCCAATGCCTGCAAACCCACATGGGATAGATCAAGGAATGGATTCATCTCCTCAGTGCTGCAGTTGCCAGAGGACTCTTCCTCCAAGCATTTCTGATCTGGGGTCATGACACTGGTGTTCTAAGAGGAAAGTGGGGAGACCTTTTCCGGAAAGGGGCCATTATGACCTAGAAAGGCACTGAAGACCATATGCTGCCTAAGGTATCTGAAGGTGGTCCTGGTTAATAGTTGTGAATGATGTGAAGAAGAGAAAT
This sequence comes from Rhineura floridana, assembly GCF_030035675.1. Lineage (NCBI taxonomy): Eukaryota > Metazoa > Chordata > Lepidosauria > Squamata > Rhineuridae > Rhineura > Rhineura floridana. The sequence goes on along the minus strand of NC_084484.1, from coordinate 92,214,031 downwards.
GTATTATGCTCTGACAGTACATATTTCTTTTGATCATTGATCCTTTGTGTTCACTAGGAAAACCAAAGAGCTTGAAATTGAGACCATGTTAAGCATAAAATAACGGAAGCTAATTTAGTTGCACTCAAGTCAATTTAAGTGTCTTGAGCACTTCATTATGATTCAGTTGGAGAGTAGAGTCCTCCCCACTGAAAAACGTATCAATGGGACCACATTGGCAAGTGGAGTTCATTAGTGGATTCCTGCTAAATTTTGCATGGCATTAAGGGTTTGTGTTGTTATATCGCTACGGTGCCTGACTCAACTCGGATGGCTCATGCAGTTGCAGAGTTACCATGTCACAGTAAATGTAAGTTGTGTACTAGGTGTGTGTGTGTGGAGGCAATTGCACAACTATTTCCCTATGGCGTAGTTTAATTCACACTTTACCCTAGTATATGCATTTTGTACACATTACTTGGATGGAGAACTGTATACAACATTAGGAGAAGTGTAAGGATGGCACATCCTGACTCCCATGCAGTGGTGTGGTCTTCCCAGGTTGTGACTTGTCTACAACCCCTTACTTTTTTGGCAGCTAGGTCCCAGCCAGGTCCCTGTATCTCCAGTGTCCTACAAGTCAATCAGCATGAAAGGGAAGCATGTTAGCCACTAAGATCAGTTTCCTCACTTGGCTCCTTGTCCTTTCATGCTAGTTGGAGCTAATCAAAGTGGAAGGGGGTGAGTCAGCCCCTGAGAAGACCACATGCCTCCTCCTTCATGCAGATTGGCTCCTAGGGAATGTCTGTTGTGAAAGAAGGCATGAGAGATGAGCCAGTGGGAAGAGGAGGGAAAGTGACAATAGTGTAGTGGCAATATCCAGAGCTTGGAAGATTAATTTTAAAAAGTAATAAATTACAGTTACAATTACTTGGCCCAAAACAGTAGTAATTACTGTTACAATTACAATTGCTCTGAAAGTAACTGATTACTTTACTTTCTCAAAAGTAATCACTACAATTACATTTCAGTTACTTTTTAAAAAAAACTCCTACAAGGTGCTGGCCTTGGCTGCTGCACATCTAAGAAGCCTAAAACAATATTAAAAATAAACACACACACACAGGGTGTAGTAGAATAAAAATATTTATCCGTAAGATTAACATAATGGCATAACAGAATCTCACATCCCCCCAAGCAATGAAGATACTCCAACACTTGAAGATTAACATAACGGCATAACAGAATCTCACATCCCCCCAAGCAATGATGATACCCCAACTCTTGAAATCAAATTTTACACTTGAAATGCTTTTATAATATGTTTCTGTTATGTCTCAAAAGAACAAGATGCTCAAAGAGCATGTCAGACAAGGAATGTCTTTTTACAGTCATTACGTTGCCACCAGTACTGAACAGGCGTTCTACTGCGGCGCTTGAAGGCATGCCTTTGTTGTGCTGCAAAAAACACCGCAGCACACGTGGAAAGCCATGGAGTGATGACACTTCCCTGCTGGGAGACCTCAGGTACCTCACCAGTTCCTCCTCAGCAGTGTCCACTGCTGACTTCTTGCCCTGGGTCAGAAAGTTAAAGAAGTCATCTTCTAAGTCATCTCCTTCCTGGTCTTTATCTGAAGACTGATCACTGTCCTCATTAAGTACACCCATCTTTATTTCAGCTTTCAACAAGGCTTCCATTGTGTATCTAAGAAAGAGAGAGGATATGTTAACACATATATGTTAGGAAACCATCATCTGCTCTTCATTTCCTGATGCTTGTCCCCTGGTTCAGGGTCCAGCCTGAGCCTGTGGATGATGACATGGAAGGTAGGAAGGTGACCAAGTCACCACACTCATGGGGCAGCACAGCAGACCCTTAAGGATTACCTGCAGCAACCCAAGGTTGTGATGAGGAGCCCCAGGAAGAAAAGGCCCAGCCCCAGCCTACCACCTTAAGCCCTCTGATGCCTCCCTTGAGACAACATTTCCCTTGGAGTAATCCACCCAAAGGGCTTCCCTAACGTTCTTACTTGTTGGTATGGGTGGTGGCCTGACACGATTCCAGCCAATCTAGTTTGAAGTGAGGGTGTAGGCAGGCTGCCAGAAGAAGCCTCTTGTCCTCCCAGATAGCTGCAAACCACTTTCTTAGGGCTTCGCGCACACCTCTCAGCAGCTGAAAACAGTATGTGTACCTCTCAGGTTTGTTTTCCAGTCCTTCTAACTTGCGGTCCAGATTGCAGAGCGTTGGTAGCAAATAATAATAATAATAATATTTAATTTGTTTGTCGCCTATCTGGCAATTAGCCACTCTAGGCGACGTACATTAAAATGAGATAAAATACAAAAATTACAAATGCAATCACATAATAACAATAAATAAAATATTGGACAGTCATCGATACATATAAAAACAGCTATATTAGCAGCATACGATAGATGAAAAAATCATGGAGATTTACCCATCCCAAGGACCTCATAGGCCTGTTGGAATAGCCACGTCTTCAGGGCCTTGCGGAATACGTCTAGGGAAGGGGCATGCCGAAGATCACATGGGAGGGAGTTCCAGAGAGTGGGGGCCACCACAGAAAAGGATTTCTCCCTAGTACCCACCAACCTAACTGTTTTGGTTGGCGGGATTGAGAGAAGGCCTTGTGTGGCTGATCTAGTTGGGCGGCATAGTTGGTGGCGGTGGAGGCGCTCTTTCAGGTAAGCAGGGCTGAAACCGTTTAGGGTTTTAAAGGTTAATACCAACGCCTTGAATCGGGCCCGGAAGACAACCGGCAGCCAGTGTAGATCAAGTAATACTGGCGTGATGTGGTCCCGGCGGCGGCTGTTGGTAAGTAAGCGCGCCGCTGCATTCTGTATAAGTTGTAATTTCTGGGTCGTTTTCAAGGGTAACCCCACATAAAGCGCATTACAGTAGTCTAATCGAGAGGTGACCAGGGCATGTACCATGAGCAGGAGCTGTTGAACAGGGAGGTAGGGTTGCAGCTTACGTATAAGATGTAATTGATACCAAGCTGCCCGGCTCACAGCCAAAATCTGAGCCTCCATGGACAGCCTGGAATCAAGAACAACTCCGAGGCTGCGGACCTGGTCCTGTAGGGGCAACTTCACCCCATCAAACACCAGGTCAACATCTCCTAACCATCCCTTGTCTCCCACAAGTAGTACCTCGGTCTTATCAGGGTTCAACTTCAACCTGTTCCTGCCCATCCATCCACTCACGGATTCCAGGCACTTGGACATGGTCTCCACAGCCCTCTCTGGTGAAGATTTAAATGAGAGATAGAGCTGAGTGTCATCCGCATATTGGTGACACTGCAGCCCAAATCTCCTGATGATCTCTCCCAACGGCTTTACATAGATGTTAAATAGCATGGGAGAGAGGATAGAGCCCTGTGGCACACCACAATTGAGAGGCCAAGGGTCTGAAACCTCCTCACCCAATGCTACCTGTTGGCGCCTATCAGAGAGAAAGGAGTGGAACCACTGTAAGACCGTGCCTCCCAATCCCAAACTCTCCAGGCGATCTAAAAGGATACCGTGGTCTACGGTATCAAAAGCCGCTGAGAGATCCAGGAGGACAAGGAAGGTGAATTCTCCCCTATCCAATGCCCTCCTCATATCATCAACCAGAGCGACCAAGGCTGTTTCAGTTCCATGTCCAGTCCTGAAACCCGATTGGTATGGATCAAGATAATCCGTTTCATCCAAGTGTGTCTGCAACTGATTTGCCACCACTCTCTCAATGACCTTGCCCAAGAATGGTAAGTTTGAAATTGGGCGGAAGTTGTTTAAGATCTGGGGATACCCCATGAACATGCCGTTCTCCCGTTGCAGGATATCTAGGGACTGGGCTAGTGGCTCCATAATCTCTGTGTATTCCTGCACCACTTCAATCTCAGCAGCTGTGATCCTGGACAAGGAGCAGCGGTCCATTATGGCATGCATTTTCAGTGGCACAGTTGACAGGAGCTCATGTAGTTGCTTCAACGCATCAAAAGTGGAATTCCACCTGGTCTTATTCGGTACCTTCAGATACACACCACATTGCGCACAGATATACTCAGCAATCTGGGCTGACTGGTTCTGCTTGGACCACAACTTGCTGCACTTTCCCATCAAGGAACGAAACTGTTTCTTGAAAGGACCAAGAAGACTACTTTTGGAGGAGTCAGAAAGCATGGCCTCTATGTCTTGTGTTGCCACCAGGTTGAGGGTGTGGCTAGCACATCTCTGGTGTGGTGGTAAAACAAAATCCTCTCCTGAGTCTGCAGCTTCTTCCTCTGCCTCAGGTCCTGTGTCCAGGATCTCACAGATAGGCACAAACTCCACCTCAGCCGCCTCCTCCTCCTGGTTATCACCATCATCGTCACTGGTGCCTGCAGCTTCCACTGGTTCTTTGGCCATGAAAACTCTGAACGCTTTCACAAAGTTGGAGCCATTGTCTGTAGTAGTGCACATAACTTTGTTGTGGATCCTGTACTGCACATGTACATCATGCAGTGGTTTTGAAAGGACATCGTATGTATGGCGCCCCTTCAGACGCTTACAAGCCAAGGCCCCGACCTCATGTTTCAGGGTAGTTGGGTTGATCCAGTGGGCTGTTACCCCAAAGTAACTCTTCTTGCCATTGGTCCAACAATCTGCAGTGGTTGCTATATATGCCACAGCACCCATTCGGTTTGCAAGAGTTTCTCTCATGTGGCATGCTCTCTTCTCAATTCTGTCTCTCAGAGTCTTGGCACATATGATGGTGAGATCTTTGGGGAGTCCAATGCGAACCAGATTAATGAATGATGGTTTGTCCACAGTCTGAAGTGGTAATGTCTCCTCTACAATGAAATCAATGATTCTCCTGTCGAGATTGCTCTGGGTGACAGGCTCCCTGCCAGATCCCCACCTCTCAAGGGTTGTCTGCTGCTGCTTCAGCATTTTGGGAGGAGGGGTGTCATGCATTGGTTCAGGAAGGCCACGTCTCCTTGCCTTTATTGCTTCTTCAATTGCTCTCAGCTTCTCAGGGTGTGCCCTCTGAGGAAGAAGAACAAAGCATGAATCCAAGAAAAAATGGAACTTCACAATTTAAACATAAATAGACAATGGACCAGCATGACAAAGGCTTACCTCAAAATGTTTCTTCACATTGGATGAGGAGGAAACAGCTGATCTCAGATTTTTGATCCTTGGAAGGCAGTAATTGCATCGTACAACAACATTTTCCCCACTCTGGCTCACAAATGTACAAGCTTTCTCAAAGCCAAACCATGGTACTTGCTGTTCTGCAGATGTGGCTGTGGGCAACTGGCACTGCTTCATGCCCTCCTCCTCCTCATGCACAGGGCCTCCTTTCTGAACCTCACTTTCTAGTTTTGCCTCCTCAGGATCAACAAGCTGTGACTCAAGTGGCCGCACTAACTGACTGCTGCTCTCAGCAGCAAAACCTGCAACAGGCGTCTCTGTAATAAACAAGAGATAATGCTCCTATATGGGTGAACTTCAGCTGTGATGTGCCCCCTTCTCTTCCCCATGCTGCAAGATCCCCCAGTCAGAGTGGAAGTAAGCAGGTCGATAGCACAATTAAAAGAGATCCTATTTGCATCATTTTTGCTCACTGAATAACCCTGCCTGGGTCAGTCTAACCTACTATCTCACAGGGTTGTTGTGAGAACAAAATGAGACTAGGGTTCAAATCCCCACTGGGTGACCTTGGGCCAGTCACTGCCTCTCAGCCTCATGAAAACCCTATTCATAGGGTCACCATAAGTTGGAATCAACTTGAAGGCGGTACATATATTTTTTATTTTGAATATGATGATTATGATAATAAATATGCAGCATTTCAAATTAATTCTGTATGAGAAGCATTCCATGCCAAGCTTGGAAAACCAAGGATGAGGTATAAAATGTAGACAAAAATACTTTTGACAAAATGCTGTTTATCTTTTATATCTATATCTATAATTAGCAATACAGCTGAATGATGTATGTAAAGTATTTTTTTCTTTCCCTTTTCTTTTTTATTAATATTTTAGTACTACTGCTAAAGTTCTGATGAAAGAATAAAGCATTCATTAGCCAAATTCAAATGATTAGAACACATCACATAAATTCCACTGAAGTTGGAGTTTTTGCCATAGAAAATGAAAAAAACATATAACCTATGATAGCCCAATAGACAATCAGAACTAATATAAAACCCTATTGCTTCTCATTTGCAAATCTTGCAAGATCTAAGGTAACTCTAGATCATGTGAGTTCAGGTGATGCATGTTATGTACATTTGTATAGATATTAGCAGATATTGTCAACAATGATGCTTGTGTGTGCCAATGTGTGCGTTTGTGGCAGGCTTTTACCCTGCACTGAGATCACTGAGACTTAAGACTTAGTAAAATAAGAAAAGCTATTTTATTTATAGAAATACATCGTAGACAGGAAAGGCATACCTAGTTCTAAGTAACTAACTTGGAGGCGCAACACCCAGGTTTGGGAGTTGCCCTCACTGCCCCTTCTTCATGTGTACTGGAGAGTGACAGAATAGGGCTAGAAGCAAATAAAAAGCAAAAATGGAAAGTAGGGTAACATCCAAAGAAATACTCCCCTTTACATCTCTCCTTTCTTTCTTTCTGTATATATATATATATATTTATTTATATTTATATATATCCCGCCCTTCCTCGCAGTAGGAGCCCAGGGCGGCACTGACAGTGGTTGACCTTCACTTCCTAAAAAGCAGTAATGATGAAACCCCTCAACATTGCCTATTGCAGCCTGTGCAGCTTTGGCACTGTTCATCTTATTGAAGCTTACTTGAGCTTCTGCTTTTTGCACCTGCACATTCTTTTCTAGGCAGCAATTGTGTTGCAGCAACTGCACCACACAGCCTGAGACTTCTCTCCTCCTTGCTTTGGTCACCACATGGCAATGTCATCAAGAAAGGGCTTGCACATAAATACACAAGCCTGGGCTGTGATGAGCACAGATTAATCTCAACTCTGAAATTCACTGTATGCGAACTGAACGGTACTTGTCTTCCTGGTCAAATGATATTTTTTTTAAAAAAAAGCCAACTCTAGGGCTACAAGCTTTAATTTTCAGCAGATTAATTAACTAAAAGGAGAGTTGATTAATCAGTGGGGCCTATTTTTATTGGTAAGAATGAGTTTTAATATGAGACACTTGTTTATTGTTTTTAGAGTAATTTTGTGTGTTACTGTACTGGGGAATGCATGAAACAATAACAAAGATCACCCTTGATATTTTTTAACTGTGTGCCCTAGAGCTTCTGTATTGAATTCTTCATTGTCTTGCACTCCTTTTAATTATTATATTCTGGAAATTCTCATAGATTTGAAGTCTTGGTGATAAGCAAATCAATTGAAATGTAATTGATCAATTTATTGAAAGGGAGAGGATTAATCAGTTAAACATTTTAATTTTACATTGCCCAGATATTCAGCTGCAATAAATGGATTTTTTTCAACAAGAGGTGATCTTCACAGGTACCCCGCCTGGGGATGCTGTTGGAGAGAATGGGGTTTACAGGAGTTGTCTCTCTCTGGGACTGGGAATCTCTCTCTTTCTCACAGAACATGAGTGTGAGAGCTGGGGGACTGAGAGGAGGAGCTGCAAGGACCCTACTTCTCACCTCATCTCTGCCAAGAACAAAAAAATCAGCCTTAAGCCATTTATTATACGCCTAATGATTTTTTATTATTATTATTACTGAGACAGTTTTTGTCCCACATACAATTCAGTCTTGTGATTAAACAGGACAAAAATACAAATAAAAAGAAAGATGGAGTTCAAATAAATATACAATAAAAAGCTAGCTGGCATTTTAAAAGGCAGGAGTGCTCTGTCTGGATAAATACAGCACACAGGTATGCATGGGAACAAGGGGGAGAGTTCAAAAAGGGGGGGAAGGAAGAGAAGTAGGCCGAAGTTTCAGAAGTGCCTTGTGATTGATGGAGGGGGTGGCAAATGTCCTATCTGATACGCTTGTGAGAGTCAGAGAGAGAACACATCTTTAAAAAGAATGTTGTTTCTCTTTTGGGACATGCAACTAACTCTCACCCAGAGCTAAGGAAAACCTCGGTTAAAAGTTAGTGAGCCCAGCTTCATCCCGTCACTCTGGCAGTGCAGGTGGCATGATGTGAGCAATGCCTGGCCGTGCATACCATAACCATTTTTGTCTTGTCCTGGATCCAGATCAAAGCTTTAGAAAGTGGTTTCAAATTCAGAGGCTGGGAAAGGGAGGGGTTTGCTTGCCAGAGCAGGGCAGCTCTATTTCTTCTCCCCCCCGCGCTCCACAATCCCCTACCTATTCACTTCTTCCCTCGTGCCTCCTAACACAGATCACGAGGGAAGAGAGAGTCTGCGCAGAGGTCCAGTGTGAGGCACATGTCTTGTGTTCACCAATCACAAATGGCAAAACAAAAGTGTGAAGCATTCACTGGAGAGAGAAAGGTAAGAGGTCAAAAAACCAGAATGCTCAAGGGATGAAACTTTATTCTGTGCACCAAGGCACTATAGTAAAAAAAATCCTTTATAAAAAAAGCACAATTACTATGGTATCCTTCTGGGACGACTGGCTGAGTTGGGAGTGGGAGGGACTGCATGGTGGTGGTTCCACTCCTACTTAGCGGGTCGGCTACAGAAGGTAGTGCTTGGGGAGTATTGCTCGGCACCCTGGACTCTCCAGTATGGGGTTCCGCAGGGGTCAGTTCTGTCCCCCATGCTGTTCAACATCTACATGAAACCATTGGGTGCAGTCATCCGGAGCTTTGGAGTGTGCTGCTATCAGTATGCTGATGACACGCAGCTCTATTTCTCCTTTTCATCTTCTTCAGGTGAGGCTATCAATGTGCTGAAGCAGTGTCTGGCTGCGACAATGGACTGGATGAGGGCTAATAAACTGAGGCTCAATCCAGACAAGACTGAGATGCTGCTAGTGGGTGGTTCTTCTGACTGGATGGTGGATGTCCAACCTGTCCTGCATGGGGTTGCACTCCCCCTGAAGGAGCAGGTTCGTAGCTTAGGGGTTCTCCTAGAACCATCTCTGTCATTTGAGGCTCAGGTAGCCTCAGTGGCACGGAGTGCCTTCTACCAACTCAGGTTGGTGGCCCAGCTAGACCCCTATCTGGACAGGGATAACCTGGCTTCAGTTGTCCATGCTCTGGTAACCTCCAAATTAGATTACTGTAATGCACTCTTTGTGGGGCTGCCTTTGAAGACGGTTCAGAAACTGCAGCTTGTGCAAAATGCAGCAGCCAGATTGGTAACAGGGACCAGACGGTTCAAACATATAAAACCGATTCTGGCTTGCTTGCATCGGCTGCCTGTATGTTTCCGAGCTCGATTCAAAGTGCTGGTTTTAACCTATAAAGCCTTACATGGCTTAGGACCACAACACCTGATGGAACACCTCTCCTGACACGAACCCACACATACACTACGCTCAACATCAAAGGCCCTTCTCCGGGTGCCTACTCCGAGGGAAGCTCGGAGGCTGGCAACAAGGGAGAGGGCTTTCTCAGTGGTGGCCCCCAAATTATGGAATGATCTTTTTGATGAGGTGCGCCTAGCGCCAACACTGTTATGTTTTCGGTGCCAGATCAAGACTTTCTTCTTCTCCCAGGCATTTTAGCATGTGTTTTTTAATTTGTTTATTTGGTTTTAATGTTTTTAATTGTTATAAACTGCCCAGAGAGCTTCGGCAATGGGGCAGTATACAAATGTAATAAATAAATAAATAAATAATGGAACTAAACCCCATAGAACTCAACAGGACTTACTTCTGAGTGGCTGCTGTTAGGATTGTGCTGCTGGTAAAGCTTGACTAGGGATCCTCTGCAATGATATCTATATCAAAGCAGGGTTGGCAACCCCCTGCCTGGAATGCCCTGCCTGTCTTTTAAAGCGGCTGCTCCAAACGTCTTTACAGACTTGACCCTTCACTGCCAAGAGAGGTTTGAGAAAAGAAAGAGTTAAGATGATTCTCTACTCGTTCCTGCCTACTCTGTGGGCTGCTATAAACTCACTTTGACAGCCAACCCAATTCCAGGTGAGTAATAATTGACAGAGAGAAAACACACATAGTTTGGTCTACCTTCACAGGCTATAGATTGGGAACAGCAGCAATTGAATCCACATTTCCCAGTATGTGAATTCTCTTTTACCACTCTTGGGCAAGAAACAAACCATCATGCAAATGAGAAGGTGTATCATCAGTGGGTTTAAGGGGGTTGAGCTGAGGTCATGGAACAACTGTTGTTGCTGCTGTGGATGTAAAGGAGTGAGGACAGAGGTAAATGAAATGCAAATAGAAAAACAAAAACAAAAGACAGTGATGATTTCCTAAATGCATTACCATACCAACCACAACAAGATTCCTATGAGTAAGGCGGAAAACTCAGCATCTCACAACAAGTCAGGGTTCCTAAACAAAACTAAAAATATTCTGGCAGCCAGTTGGCCAAGGTTACAGAAATCCCCAGGGGCTGCAGTTAATGCATAATGCTGCAGCATGATTGCTGACATGAGTGACACCCTATCAGCACATAATACCTCTGCTCTGAAATCTGTATTGGTTGCCGATATGCTACCAGGCCAAGTTCAAGGTGTGCTTTCCATGTTAAGGGTTCCACATAATACTTGTTCTGCTCCTGTAAGAAATAGATCCTTTAGTGTGGCAGTACTTATGCTTTGGAACTCCCTGCCTATTTACATGAGGCATGGGCCTTCATAGTACTAATTTTGGCACCTGCTAAAAACATTTTTGTTTAGGCAAGCCTACCCAGGCATGTAGAAGCTATTATGTTTTTTATCTGTTTTTAACTCATTCTTGGTTTTATTATTTTGAATGTTTTTAAATTCCTATCTTTAACTGTTTTTGCCAATAATTTTATTGTTTTAATTCCTTCTATAAACTGCTTTTAGGTTTTTTACAATAAAGCGGTATATAAATGTTGTAAATATAATACATAAGTAAATTTTGGAGTCACTGTGGCCCTTGGTTCTCTTTTCTCTTTTAGGAACAAAGGAATCTGTCTTATACTGAGTCAGGCCATTTGGTATCATCTAGCTCAGTACTGATGACATGAACTAGCATTCACTCTCCAGGATTCCAGGCAATAATCTCTTCCAGAAGTTGAATTTTGGACCTTTGTATACAAAGCATGTACAGTGCCACTGAGTTACAGCCCTTTAAAATTGTTCTTTTCAATTCACTAATGAATGCACAGCATACTAGGGCAGATCCACACCATGCACCTAAAGCACATTCAACATACATTCGAAGTATATGAATCCCACCACAGAATCATAGGAACTGTAGTTTGTTAAGGGTGGTGGAAACTATAACTGTGAGGGGGAAACTACAGTTCCCAGGATTCTCTAGGGGAAGTCATGCGCTTGAAATGCAAGTTGGATGTGCTTTAAATGTATTGTGTGGATCAACTTAATAAACTTTGCCTGTATGTAAATTGTTTTAATTAATTTTTTAAAATGAAAATGAGTTATAAAGTTTACTGGCTCACCATCTATCAGGCTAATCTGCCCCTCAGGATGAAAACAACAGAGGGGAACCATGACCACCCCAAGGAAGAAGGGCACACTTAAAATGTAGAGGAAATAATAATTTACAACCATAGTGTGAAATCAGATACATATCAAGACATAGTATGCAGAAATATTTATATAAGCATGAATTTCAAAGATGTTTATTATTTACACAACCTGTAAAGATAGTGCAATCCTATGCATGTTTATTCAGAAGCAAGTCCCAATGTATTCAATGGGGCTTACTCAGACTAAGAAGCATGCACAGGACAGCAATTCACTGATAAGGGACTTCGCTCGCCCAATCCAAAATTCAGAATCATGCCACATTAAGCTGTTTTGTAACTATTTTATACTTGTTTTATGGTTACTGGATTTTAAATGGCTTTTCTTGTGCGCTGCCATGGTTTCCAATCCTACCTCACAGGGTTGTTGGAAATATTCCATATATACACATACTGGAGATGTGAAAATACATACACCCCATATAATAGTTTATTGTCAAACCAGTTGGTCATTGCAGAATTTTTTTAAAAAAAGTATTAGTTTCCTGCCAAATAAAAGCAGTGACACTTAAGTAGCTGCTTTTTTTAATGGATCAGAGGGGAAAGAAAGATTTACAACAAAATTCTTTGCTATGTTCACTCAAAAGTTCCATTGATTTTCAGCACAATCCTAACCATGTCTACTCAAAAGTAAGTCTTACTGAATTCAATGGGGTTAACTCCCAGGTATCTGGAATTAGCACTGCAGCATAATTCCCAGCAAGCTTCATATTGGGAAGGTTTTCAATTATGAATAAGACAAATAAACTGCCCTCTTCAACAGCCCAGTAAAATTAAAACTTGTTTGACCCCTTAATTAGAAAAGTATAATGCTACAGCATTACTCTCTTTTGGAGCAATCATTCCTAAAATGTTGGGGTGCAACGTTCATTCATCAGTTCACAGCTCCTGATTCTCAGCAACATTCTTTTTTAAAATAAATTAATATTTTCCTAGACTTTAAAACATTCTTAAAATCCCTGGCAGCACAATATTTTACAAGACTACTCAGCAGTAAGTCCCACTGAGTTCAATGGAGCTCACTCCCAGCAGGATCAGATGCAGCAGACCAATGGAATCTGCCCTGCATGGACAAACACACAAAGGGTGTGTGTGTAAATGAATGAGAGCAAGAGTGAGTGCATAGCTAGCTCTTTTGTTAACACAGATCCCAACCCAGCAGCAATGAGGGGGAAGAGATGATGGGGGGCGGGTTGTGTGTGGTTCAATCTAGTTGGGTGTGAGTCTAGATGTTTCTGTGCAGTTGACGTTATGTTACTGTAGGTCTTTCACCTGCTGCTCTTAGGCTGGCAATGCTACATTCAGTGCAAGACCAGGCATTGTATTTCAGATGGAGGGGGTGATTGAAAGTGATTTAAGATTTACAGCAATTCTGTTCAAAGTGATTTAAGATTTACAGCAATTCTGTTCACATGCTCATGTTGGGATAAATTCAAATTTTAAATAGTTAAAAATCAAGCACTGTATTCAGTTGTTGTGGTTATTTATTAATGCTTCATAATAACTACAGCATTTTTTTTTCAGTTTGGAGCAAAAAGGATTGTAAACCCCACTCGGCTGTGAAGCTCACTTAGTATCCTTGGGCCAGTCACTATCTCTTAGACTAACCTACCTTACAGGTTTGTTATGATGATATAAAATGGCTGCAAAGGGGGACTTAGTGCTTACATCATAAGCATAATTTTTTTCTTCCTTTAACCAAAGTGATGCATCTTTATAAAGGAAAGGACTTTTTTTCCCCCTCCACCCTCCACTCTCCCTTAGTACACCTCCAGGCTTCAACCAATCTGGCATAATTATTGTGTGTTTAGAATGATGCATGCATAAGTCCTAGTGTTGCCAGGTCTCTGGTTTTTGCCTGGAGACTCTGGATTTTGGGGTCCACTCCAGGTAAGTCACTTTAATCTCCAGATTCTTAGCGTTCGTTTTCTTTAAAGTAAAGTTTCTAGGTGGTCTGGTTCAAAAGATAGAAACCAAAATGTCAGCTGCTCCCCGCCGCAACTTCTGTTAGTACTGGCTGCTCTAATCCATGCCCTTCCAGTTTTTTAGCCAATATGTGAAGTCAGGATTGTGATTGACAGGATTTGTTGACCCCCAGGCAATAGCTAAATCCCATTTCAAGTTCTGAGAACAGTTTCCTTTTCCTGCTTGCCTCACATCAGGTATTCAGTAAATATATAGCTTTCAGCAGCATAAAGAGTACTTTCTGTGTACAGGGTTGGGACTTGCTTCTGAGTAAACACACATAGGATTGCACTGCAACAGATGATCACAGCAGGATCTTGGTAGGCATACACAGTAAACATTTTTATATAATTATAATAAAAGTGTACAAACAGGTTTTTAATAATTTGCAAAAAATGGCATTTTATACATTTTAGCTTTCAAATAATTTTTGAACAGAAGTTTTTAAAAGTGTACGTGCTGTAGCATTATACTTTTCTAATTAAGGGGTCAAACAAGTTTTAATTTTACAGGGCTGTTGAAGAGGGCAGTTTATTTGTCTTATTCATAATTGAAAACCTTCCCAATATGAAGCTTGCTGGGAATTATGCTGCAATGCTAATTCCAGATACCTGGGAGTTAACCCCATTGAATTCAGTAAGACTTACTTTTGAGTAGACATGGTTAGGATTGTGCTGAAAATCAATGGAACTTTTGAGTGAACATAGCAAAGAATTTTGTTGTAAATCTTTCTTTCCCCTCTGATCCATTAAAAAAAGCAGCTACTTAAGTGTCACTGCTTTTATTTGGCAGGAAACTAATACTTTTTTTTAAAAAATTCTGCAATGACCAACTGGTTTGACAATAAACTATTATATGGGGTGTATGTATTTTCACATCTCCAGTATGTGTATATATGGAATATTTCCAACAACCCTGTGAGGTAGGATTGGAAACCATGGCAGCGCACAAGAAAAGCCATTTAAAATCCAGTAACCATAAAACAAGTATAAAATAGTTACAAAACAGCTTAATGTGGCATGATTCTGAATTTTGGATTGGGCGAGCGAAGTCCCTTATCAGTGAATTGCTGTCCTGTGCATGCTTCTTAGTCTGAGTAAGCCCCATTGAATACATTGGGACTTGCTTCTGAATAAACATGCATAGGATTGCACTATCTTTACAGGTTGTGTAAATAATAAACATCTTTGAAATTCATGCTTATATAAATATTTCTGCATACTATGTCTTGATATGTATCTGATTTCACACTATGGTTGTAAATTATTATTTCCTCTACATTTTAAGTGTGCCCTTCTTCCTTGGGGTGGTCATGGTTCCCCTCTGTTGTTTTCATCCTGAGGGGCAGATTAGCCTGATAGATGGTGAGCCAGTAAACTTTATAACTCATTTTCATTTTAAAAAATTAATTAAAACAATTTACATACAGGCAAAGTTTATTAAGTTGATCCACACAATACATTTAAAGCACATCCAACTTGCATTTCAAGCGCATGACTTCCCCTAGAGAATCCTGGGAACTGTAGTTTCCCCCTCACAGTTATAGTTTCCACCACCCTTAACAAACTACAGTTCCTATGATTCTGTGGTGGGATTCATATACTTCGAATGTATGTTGAATGTGCTTTAGGTGCATGGTGTGGATCTGCCCTAGTATGCTGTGCATTCATTAGTGAATTGAAAAGAACAATTTTAAAGGGCTGTAACTCAGTGGCACTGTACATGCTTTGTATACAAAGGTCCAAAATTCAACTTCTGGAAGAGATTATTGCCTGGAATCCTGGAGAGTGAATGCTAGTTCATGTCATCAGTACTGAGCTAGATGATACCAAATGGCCTGACTCAGTATAAGACAGATTCCTTTGTTCCTAAAAGAGAAAAGAGAACCAAGGGCCACAGTGACTCCAAAATTTACTTATGTATTATATTTACAACATTTATATACCGCTTTATTGTAAAAAACCTAAAAGCAGTTTATAGAAGGAATTAAAACAATAAAATTATTGGCAAAAACAGTTAAAGATAGGAATTTAAAAACATTCAAAATAATAAAACCAAGAATGAGTTAAAAACAGATAAAAAACATAATAGCTTCTATATGCCTGGGTAGGCTTGCCTAAACAAAAATGTTTTTAGCAGGTGCCAAAATTAGTACTATGAAGGCCCATGCCTCATGTAAATAGGCAGGGAGTTCCAAAGCATAAGTACTGCCACACTAAAGGATCTATTTCTTACAGGAGCAGAACAAGTATTATGTGGAACCCTTAACATGGAAAGCACACCTTGAACTTGGCCTGGTAGCATATCGGCAACCAATACAGATTTCAGAGCAGAGGTATTATGTGCTGATAGGGTGTCACTCATGTCAGCAATCATGCTGCAGCATTATGCATTAACTGCAGCCCCTGGGGATTTCTGTAACCTTGGCCAACTGGCTGCCAGAATATTTTTAGTTTTGTTTAGGAACCCTGACTTGTTGTGAGATGCTGAGTTTTCCGCCTTACTCATAGGAATCTTGTTGTGGTTGGTATGGTAATGCATTTAGGAAATCATCACTGTCTTTTGTTTTTGTTTTTCTATTTGCATTTCATTTACCTCTGTCCTCACTCCTTTACATCCACAGCAGCAACAACAGTTGTTCCATGACCTCAGCTCAACCCCCTTAAACCCACTGATGATACACCTTCTCATTTGCATGATGGTTTGTTTCTTGCCCAAGAGTGGTAAAAGAGAATTCACATACTGGGAAATGTGGATTCAATTGCTGCTGTTCCCAATCTATAGCCTGTGAAGGTAGACCAAACTATGTGTGTTTTCTCTCTGTCAATTATTACTCACCTGGAATTGGGTTGGCTGTCAAAGTGAGTTTATAGCAGCCCACAGAGTAGGCAGGAACGAGTAGAGAATCATCTTAACTCTTTCTTTTCTCAAACCTCTCTTGGCAGTGAAGGGTCAAGTCTGTAAAGACGTTCGGAGCAGCCACTTTAAAAGACAGGCAGGGCATTCCAGGCAGGGGGTTGCCAACCCTGCTTTGATATAGATATCATTGCAGAGGATCCCTAGTCAAGCTTTACCAACAGCACAATCCTAACAGCAGCCACTCAGAAGTAAGTCCTGTTGAGTTCTATGGGGTTTAGTTCCATTATTTATTTATTTATTTATTTATTTATTACATTTGTATACTGCCCCATTGCCGAAGCTCTCTGGGCAGTTTATAACAATTAAAAACATTAAAACCAAATAAACAAATTAAAAAACACATGCTAAAATGCCTGGGAGAAGAAGAAAGTCTTGATCTGGCACCGAAAACATAACAGTGTTGGCGCTAGGCGCACCTCATCAAAAAGATCATTCCATAATTTGGGGGCCACCACTGAGAAAGCCCTCTCCCTTGTTGCCAGCCTCCGAGCTTCCCTCGGAGTAGGCACCCGGAGAAGGGCCTTTGATGTTGAGCGTAGTGTATGTGTGGGTTCGTGTCAGGAGAGGTGTTCCATCAGGTGTTGTGGTCCTAAGCCATGTAAGGCTTTATAGGTTAAAACCAGCACTTTGAATCGAGCTCGGAAACATACAGGCAGCCGATGCAAGCAAGCCAGAATCGGTTTTATATGTTTGAACCGTCTGGTCCCTGTTACCAATCTGGCTGCTGCATTTTGCACAAGCTGCAGTTTCTGAACCGTCTTCAAAGGCAGCCCCACAAAGAGTGCATTACAGTAATCTAATTTGGAGGTTACCAGAGCATGGACAACTGAAGCCAGGTTATCCCTGTCCAGATAGGGGCCTAGCTGGGCCACCAACCTGAGTTGGTAGAAGGCACTCCGTGCCACTGAGGCTACCTGAGCCTCAAATGACAGAGATGGTTCTAGGAGAACCCCTAAGCTACGAACCTGCTCCTTCAGGGGGAGTGCAACCCCATGCAGGACAGGTTGGACATCCACCATCCAGTCAGAAGAACCACCCACTAGCAGCATCTCAGTCTTGTCTGGATTGAGCCTCAGTTTATTAGCCCTCATCCAGTCCATTGTCGCAGCCAGACACTGCTTCAGCACATTGATAGCCTCACCTGAAGAAGATGAAAAGGAGAAATAGAGCTGCGTGTCATCAGCATACTGATAGCAGCACACTCCAAAGCTCCGGATGACTGCACCCAATGGTTTCATGTAGATGTTGAACAGCATGGGGGACAGAACTGACCCCTGCGGAACCCCATACTGGAGAGTCCAGGGTGCCGAGCAATACTCCCCAAGCACTACCTTCTGTAGCCGACCCGCTAAGTAGGAGTGGAACCACCACCATGCAGTCCCTCCCACTCCCAACTCAGCCAGTCGTCCCAGAAGGATACCATAGTAATTGTGCTTAGAATTGCTGCCTTCAGGGGCATCCATCTTTACTCCTGAGTGCTCCAATCTAACATCTCCACAACAATAGGCTTTCTTCCTACAAAAGCCTTCTAGTGACTGGACTAGCCTGGCCTGAGGGCACTTAAACTCTTCTTGTCAGAAGCAGGTAGGCTAGATTAAATGTTCCTTCCCCAGGCTCTCTAAGCCGGTGAGAAGGAATGATCCCATCACTTCAGCTGGACCTGGAAACACCCTCATTTAGCTAAGGTTTCTACCTTAATTTCCAACCAGAGAATTCTTTTTGTTTGAGTGGTATGCTCCAAGTAACTCTGGTTGATGCTTAATGACATCACTAGGGCCCACACCCCATGACATCACTAGGGCCCGCCCCTCTAATCTCATTGTTTAGGATGCTTCTGACCTGGCAACCCTAATAAGTCCCAATTGTATTCAAGTATGCTTACTCCCAGGTTGATGTGTACAAGGGGCCCTTTCACCATGAACCCTTTTCTCCCCATTCCTCACAAGAAAGTCTAGGCTATAATCCTGTATTTACTTACCTGGGAATAAGCCCCATTCAACACAAAGAGACTTTCTTCTGAGTAGACATGCATACCGTGGGATTTTTTTAACATCCACCCACACTTTGTAATAGAATCTGCAGAAAATAACTTATAAGGAGGACCTGATCTCAAATGGAAATTACAAGCAGACAGAAGCCACTAGCCAAGTGCAGGTGAGAGGGAAACAGCAGGTTTTTAGGACTCCAGAGATCCCTGGTGTCCAAACAACTCACTTATCAAACACAGAAACGGAAAGCTTATTTTTATTCTATAATCTTACAAGGTTGTATAATTACAAGGCTGTGGCTGTGGGGTTTGTGAGGGGGTATGGTGTGACTATTGTGAAAGAACCCTGTACTTCCAAATTTGCCGCTACATTACTGCTCCCGGGTGAGAACTTGAGGAGGTGCGCCTGGCGCCGACATTGTTATCTTTTCGGCGCCAGGTTAAAACCTTCCTCTTTTCCAAAGCATTTTAATTTAAGTTAACCTGATTTTCATATTTGTTGTACTGATTTTAGATTGTTCTTATTTTATATGTTCTTATTGTATTATATTGTGTATTTTATTGTATTCTCTGTGTTCACCGCCCAGAGAGCTATTGCTAGTCGGGCGGTATAAAAGTCTAATAAATAAATAAATAAATAAGTTTGGCAGCTCTCACATGGAAGAGCATTTGTGAGAAATAGCAGCTATGATTTGTGCTGTTGTAGCAGAGCTTTTTCAAAACTAGTTCTAGCAAAGAGTGCCTTCATGTGAGCGATGTTGGCTGTGAGCCCAGAAGCAGCCTCCTTGAGCTCATGAGGTGCTTTCATGGGAACTTGGATTTGTCTAAACCAGGCCTGTGTTTTGAACTCTGTATTTATCCAGTCAACCCGCATAGTATGGATTGGTCCTAAATGTTCTATGATACTGGATTTAATCTGCCTGTAAGTGTTACATTGAGGGCATATGGCTGATTGGGGGACTGGTCACAAGCAAAGTTTATATATCTTTTCTTCTAATTTCTTTGAACCAAGCCTGTAATTTGGTAATTTACACAGCACTGTCCCTATCTCTCCTGAGTGATTTTTCACCTGTACTAGACAGATTTTATACGAAATTATCTGCTTGCAGCTCCCTGTGCATTGCTTTTTTCTCATTCTCTAGTATACAACTCCTCCACTTTGTCTTATCAAAGGCCTCAGCAGAAGATAGTGATCAGATTTTGCTGCCCAGTTCTGTAGTAGCTTGTATATTTGCTTTGTGTGAGAAGACGATGAAAATTATTTTCTGAGGATCATCTCTTTCTTTCTCTCTCTCTCTCCCCACCATGAAACGAAGAACAGAATGGCAGTAGTGACATTCCTATTTAAATTCAAGCTGGTCAGTCACCTGCTTTTTCATAGACACTGCACAGATGTGTCAAAGCAAAATAGCTGTGAACTCCAGAGGAATTTCAAAATATATGTTTGCGTTATGGCATGGAGGTTAGCTGTTTCATCAAACCTCTTGGGGATTGGGCCTCATAGGATGATCCGGGCCCCCAGATTTTGTAGATCTGAGGGATTCCTGAATGTATTTGGTATGGAGGAGGGGATAAATTCTATACATTTAAAGGCAAACTAACTTAATTAGCATTTTCCAAAACGATATGCAAACTGGGGGGGGAAACTGTCCTTCAAAAATTTCAGTTCTCTGGATTTTGCAGTGCAGTTCTCCAGCCAAGCAATGTGTACCAAAAAAATGCATGTACTAGGGTAAAGTGTGCATCAAAGTGCACACATTAATAAAAATAACATAAAAAACACATATTCATGAAAATTGCTTTGCACAAATGTGTATATTAGGCAAAATTGTACACAAAAATGTGTGTATTAAGAAAAAATTGTACTAAAATGCTGATGAATGTCAATGAGGGGTTTTTAAAAAAACTTAAACTGATGTGGAACAAGGGAATGAACTGGTGGATTTTGGGGATCCTGTGCATAATCACGTTTGGAATGCACTTAGAAATTTGAGAGAAAATAAGGATCAATTTCACAAACAACCCACTGAAGTTTTGGCAGAGGCCTTACACAGGAGATTGATGGCACAGTGCGGCTCCCATGGCCCCTCCACCTCCGCTTCTGTTTCCCCTCCCACTGCTCCTACTGTCACTGTCCAGCTTCGCTCAGAAGAGCAGAGGCAGGCCATACAAGATGTTCACGATTGAACCTAGGGCTGCCCAGTTCCTGCTGCACCAGTTACAACTGTGTCTATGTTAGCTCCAGCTTTGTGGGGCAGAATGAATGTGGAGGCCATCACTTGGTAACTGGGAACAGTGGCCAGAAAACCAGGCTTGGTTTCTCCAGACGAATCCAAACTGCAAAAACCAGGAGTCTTTAGTGCAAAATCTGTAGCTACGAGGGGAGGCGATTCTCTCCTAAAAGAATGTATCATGGATCACAGTGTAAAACCCTCTTTAGCAAAAAAGGAAAAGGTTTCTTTAACCAAAGAAGTTGAAATACAAGAAACAGTTGAAACCAGAAGGGCTCCTGTTATTGAGCAAAGTCCTATTAATGTCCTGAAAGAGAGGCATATCAAAACATCTTCTGAAAGTGCAGCCCGTCATTTAAATGCTTCAGATTTGCTTGAAAACACACAAGATGTGCCCACTTCCATGGAAAGAGATAGTGATTTAAATGTTTCCCTTGGGTCTACTACACCACAGTCTCTTGCTAATGAACATTCTTTTCCTAAGGAACAATCTCTTGCTGGCAAACAGCCTTTGGATCAAAACAAGACTCAAAGTATAGAGCTTCTAGCTTCAGGAAGATTCTATCCAGAATTTAAATTTACTTTGAAAATTAATACAATTTGGCTTCCAAAACAGCAGCTGGTTTCTGATGCCATCTGCATGAGAATGGACCAGCTGCAAAGCCCTGATTCCAATAGGGAGCAGTGTTTTCCATTGTCACCCTTTGTGTGTACAAATTTAGGCACTGATGCAAATGTGTTATTGCATGCAGTCTCTGACACGCTGAGTAACAGGGAACCCAGAGCAATTGCTCTGCAAAGAGGGTGTTCACTAGTGAAACTCCCTGACAGGATACAAATGGAAGCACAATTGCATTTGGAATGTTATATGCTAGTGCTACTAACTGTGCTTTGTTCTGCATCTGCAGCAAGACAAATCCAAAAGAGGAAGATCCCACATGTATCAGAATTAAACACAAAATTAGGGAAAGGAATCTCAGATTCAAATGCATTACAGAAAAAAGATTTGGACACAAAATCAGCAAAGGATCCTGTAAGCAAATCCAAGTCTAAGAAATGGGAAGATGCGGGTAAGCCCAATGGTTACAGACACTGGATGGCCCATGGTAAGAAATAGGGAATGTGCATTCAGATAGTGGACAGACAAAGACATGAGGGCAAGACTTTAAACAGACACCGACAAAGATGCCTGCAATACTAAATATTTTATTTGTGCCCCACTGAAGGTACAAGTTCTTGTAACCAAGGAGTGGAAGGACAAACCACCTAATGTGTTTTCTCCCTCCAGTTCTAGTTGTGTGCATGCATTCCAAATTCAGGACTTCATTGCCCAAGATGTAATATGGTATCCTTCAAGGATGGCCACTTCTCTCTGTTATTAAAGAATGTCCACAAGAATGTCTATGGCTACCAACATACAGTAAAGAGTTGCTGTCTCCCCGCTTCTCTATTTTTCTTCAGGTAAATTGGGCACTGCCTAAATGATGCAATAAGCAAGTTTTTTTCTTTCCCAATTTGTCAATACAAAGAAAAAATTTGCTCTGTTTGTCTAAGCAAGTGATTAAAAGGGAGAGAGAATGAGGGGGTGGGAGAAGGGAGTGCAGAGATGTTCATGGAAGTGTTTTAAGCTTTCCTATAGCAGGTAAAAACATAGTGACATCACCTTTAATAAAGGGTGGTATGTTGAAGGAACCCCAGATCCCATTGGATAGAGGTAGTCTAAGATTGAGGCATACAAGATGTAGAAAGAAGGTTTGAGATAGGTAAAAAAACAATGTAAGAGTTAAAGAGTCAGTGACTATTTGTGGTGGTTAAGGAATGTCTTGGGCAAATTAATTGATTGACTCATGGGAGGGGGAGGGAAAATAATAATTTCTGTGTTATTTTCTTAAAGTACAAGAACATGCCCACTATCCTGTTGATGATATGGGGATTCTTAGGAGCACATGCAGAACGGAAGGCAGGCATTCTGGAGAATACCGGCATCGAGCCCATCCCCACAAATGCTTGGATCTGTTATCAGGACCCAGAGGTGGAGATGGCCTGTCAATTTCCAGGGTTACTAAGTAAAGCTTCCAGGAGACAACAGTTGGAAAAAGATGTCCTCCATCAGCTAACTGTCACACAGAGAGCAGCTTGTGAGGAGACATGATTAATTAGATGCACCCAGGGTCTCCAGAAGCAGCACGTTCATTTTTGCCATGATTCTTCTGTGGACACCAAGATTTCTTGCACCCCACAATTTGGTGAAATGTCCCAAGGCAGTGACATGATACATGAAGAAGTTTGCAACATTTTATTGATTTCCATGGTCACTTGGGGGGAGGGATCACCTTTGCACTTCCATGTTTTTATGGCAAGTGCCAAGAAAAGATGACCCAACAATAAACTGGCTCTTGTCCTGATTTCATCAACAGGGCAGGAATATCCCAGGACTATAACAGACTGGAAGCAGTTCAATGGACTTATGGATGTAACAAAAATACACACTGTCGGTCCTCCAGACTGGATAATTCCTATCCAGGAAAAGTACTGCCATTATGGACAATATCATATTCCTTTTAGGTCAATAGGTTATGTTTCTGTTATTGAGAAATATAGCACCCCAGGGTTTTATAGGCTGGAAATAGGTTTATCATATAAAAAAACATAACACTTAATCCCCTTATTGAAAATGTAAATGAATTAAGCCATTTGGAAAACCCTCTTATAGGATCTCACGTAATAAAATTGAACCACCATCAGCAATTATTGATAAAGCCAGGGACAACACTTAAAGAGGTTGTGGTCTCATTCGAGAAATTAAATATTGCAAAGGAATTCCCGGTCTGTGCCTCCTATTTAGAGATGAGTAATAGGGGATGGGACAATTGGGTAAGATTATGGGAGGGGGAGAATGGGAGAAGAAATCAGTGGGATTTATCAGGATGGTTGGGTACTGGAGCTGCCTTTTTGGATGCCACCAATATTGAAATATTAGCCAACAAATGACATTATACCACTGAAGAAATAAGTAAAATGACAGAACCTATCAACAAGGCTCTGGAAATGACTACTGAAACTCCCAAAATCATAGCAAGTTTACTTCCAATGTGGGAACAAGGAATTGAAAAAGATAATTATGCCATTGTAAACAACATACAGTCCTTACAACAGAATATTTCCTTGGCCTTTACATGCACTCAAATGCAGAATTGGGCACACACAGTGGCTTTGGAACGGATCCATATGACACATAGTTACACCCAGGGAAATTAGGTCCCTAATTTGACATCAGGTTTCCAAGGGAGAAAGAAAATTGGTGGAACCTAGTCAATGCCACATATGATAGGCAAAATCATGCACTAAGATTGTTTATTGTAATGATAGAAGCGGCTGAAATCATTACCGCTTATCCTGTAATTCTATTGGGAATCACTGTAGATCAAGACTTAGTTCTTTATGCCCAGAAATTTCACCAGTGGGCTATAGTTAAGCATACAAGACAGGTAACAGTTAATGTTAAAGGTTGTCAACATCATAAGAATTTAGGATTTGTTTGTGAAGATGATAGTTTGGAATCCCATCAAGATTGCTTTTCTCTCAGAATGATTAATGTGTCTTATTGCTCTTTCATGCTAAGAGATGAATCAACTCCAACTATTGTATATTCTGGACATGGGTGCATGTGCCTTAGAACGTTTTGTGATTATATTGTTATTGATAAGTATTACATACAACCTATGCTAAGATATATTAATAGATGCTTTTATGGTATTGAAGAAATAGTAAGATGTGATTTTTCATTTAAGGTCCCAGTATGGACCATTCAGATAATATTAGTTAATCCACATTTTTTCAAAACCTCCGACCCATTGCATTAGGTTATGGCCTTGCTGATCTCCAACAGTTACTTTCCCACCATATTTTGCAGGAACAATTAGAAGCAGTGAAACAATCGGAAGAGCAAGCCACACTGTAGATAACACATGAATACCATGCCATCTCCAATATAGCAGCCAATATTAAACAGATAGGGACACACAAATGGTGGGACACACTGCTTGGCTGGAGTGAAGGAGCCAAAGGAGGTTTTAACATTTTAATACACCCCATTGTGGTGATTTTAATGTTTCAAATAATTTTGGTCATCATCTTAATGACCCTTGTAAGATGGATCCTGTCCCAAATGACACAGTTACACCAGATGGATGAAAGCATGAGAGTTCAGGACAGAACAGAAGGACATAAGGTGTGAAAAGACATCTGTATAAGTATATTCAGATGTTTTTCAATGGCGGGAGATTGTTATGAGGTGCAAGGCCCTGAAGCCTGCCAACTGGAATTCCCACCCCACACCCCTTGTTGTGTGACTCGTGCAATCCTGAGGTACTGTAAAAAGGGACAGCTCAAGGCCATGCTGTGTGCAACAAAAATTACCAAGAGCAATTGGAATACATGTTATCTTCTTGGCAGATTTCCCTCACGCCTAGCAGAATAATCCTATTGTTCAAACAAGCATTAGAAAGCAGCCTGAGTTTCTCAGTGTCAGCTAGAAACACACACACACACACACACACAAACACACAAAATCACCTCATACCCAGACCCCTCCTTTGCGGGGGGGGTGAGAGAAAAAGTCTTTTAAAAAGAGGCTTGAATCTAGGAAGAGGGGATGATGGTGATCTGAGCTCCAACACGTGTAACTACACTCTCAATGCAACAAGGGACAGCAGGGACAGAACCAGGAAGGGCTTCTGTGCCTCAGCCCAAGCCTTGAGGCAAACAGATTTCTTCCTGATTTCAGGTCAGAGCTCTTCCACATCACTTCAGCTGCATCCCACTGCCCACTCGTGGGCCTAGGATAGGAAATCTCTCCTCCCTGTCACTCCTTATAGTAATAGGGTCCTTTAATTTCTTTAGTTAGAAGTTATGAATGGGTTAGGATATTAATGATTAATGTTGCCGTGCACCCAAATAATTTTGTAATGCTAGTCTCATCTTTCTGTCAATCAGAGCTTGGAAAAGTTACTTTTTTGAACTACAACTCCCATCAGCCCCAGCCAGCATGGCCACTGGATTGGGCTGATGGGTGTTGTAGTTCAAAAAAGTAACTTTTCCAAGCTCTGCTCTCAATAAAAGAAAGCTTTGCTTTAGTCTGGTTTGGACCTGCATTTCTTGGGTTATACACACACCATTTAGGCACATTTCAGGGCCAAGCCCTAGCAAAAGATCCCCCTCCTCTCAAGGAGGTTTGTTTCATGGGACATGTGGATGGCAAATTCACACACGCAGGTTCCCAAGATCATGTGTCGTAACAGAACTTAAGCTTGGAAAAATGAGAAATGGAGAGAAACTGAAATGGGTAGATTGTTTGGTTGTAAGTCGCCTAGAGTGGCAGATTAACCTCTGCCAGATGGGCGTCTAACAAATCTCATAAATAAATAAATAAATTTGCCCATCCCAAGTCCTTGGGAAGTTTCCAGTGTGGCCTGGTTTGGGCTACTGTTGTTCTGTGGGATATTGATGGACACAATTGCTTCTAAATGTCTTCTCCTACTTGGCAGAGCCCATTTATCTCCTTAGTTTTCTAAGCCTGGGGATACTCATTGAGGCCATATAATCCAATACGCACTTACTTGGGAGTCAGTTTTATTGTACTGAATTGCTGCCTTATTCATCCATTTAATGAATTCTACCCATTCCTCTCACAAGGTAGCTGAGCGAAAAAATGGAAAATATAGATCCAGCTTAGTCATTGGAAGGCCAAGGAGCACAGAGTGCCTTCTACCAGCTAAGGCTGGTGTCTCGGCAGCAACAACTCCTGGAAAGAAATAGCATGGCTATAATTATCCATTCTCTAGCAACTTCCTGGTTGCAATTTGATGTATATGAAATTGCCTTTGGAGACTGCTCAGAAACTGCAATTAGTAAAAAAACAGAGCTGCTAGGCTACTAAGTGGGCCCAGTCATTGAAGACACATCCCTATTGTGCTTAAAGAGTTCCCCTGGTTTACAGTCCAGTTCCAAGCATAATTCAAATGTGTGCTTTTCATGCCTTACACCTCCTGCATCAGCCAGCCTTTGCACCAAAATCATCTTTGGAGGTCCTCCCTAGGTGTTCCCCTCCAACTGTAGTGAGACAAAGAATGACTGTGGACACTTTCTCAGTCTGGGGAGCTCCATCTATGGAATTTGCTGCACTGGGTGGCTCACCTGGCGACTCTACTGAGGTCCTTAGCTTTTTAACATCTATTGATGCTTAACACAGATTTTCTCCACTGATGTTTTAATTGTTGTTGTTCTTATATTTTTCTATGTTTTTCTTATATTTCTTTTCTTATAAACCACTCTAGAAATGTTTCAAGGAAAGATGGTTCAGAAATGCATTCATTCAACAGGAAAATGAGTCCAACACCTCACTTTTGATTCCACCAAGGTGTTCTGAAGTCCTAGGGCCAGGTAGTGTCTTCATGCAAAAGTGGTATCTCAGCTCTGTCTCATTTCTCATTCTTGCCTATTGTGACTGATGGGATGTAAAATGTTAGAAGTATATTAGATTGTTATGAATTTTCTGTCAGTGTGGATTGCCTAATCCATTCCTGGCCAGAGCCTTGGAACTGATCATAGTAATGACAAAGTTGTCATGTACTTTCTCTTTGTGTGGAGAGGTTGGCTGAATAGCTAGGAGGCACAGACTTAATCTTCATGTAATGGAAAACCAGAGTCTATGGCTTACAGTGCCATTTGACTTCTCCCCATTAGTGTGGGGGCTATTTGACTTCTCCCCACTAGCCTGCATAGAAAACAAACCAGTATAGTGTTGCTCCAACAAAATAAGCCAACAGCAGAACTTGGCTTCAGATCATGGTTTGTTGGAAATAACACAAACCATGATCCCTAGATCAGGCATAATGCTAAGCCAGAGATTGTGGTTTGCTTTCTCCCACAGCAATATGATGAATATAAACGCTTTACTGTGAATAGCATAATTGTTTGCTCAGGTCAAATGATAAGGCCTATATCGGGAAGAGATTTAATTCTGAATGGTTTAAATCTTCATGAAGTACTCAAACCAAAGGACATTGGCTTAAGAAAAATAAAATATTGAATTTATTAAATAATTTTAATTAAATAATATTAAAATGTGATATTGGCAATATTGTTCAATATATTCTACCAAAAGAAAAAAGGAAATCCCTGAGATTTAAAAAAGGCAACTAAAATTATCAAGGAAATGGAGCAACTCCCTAGGGGGAAAAGGTACAACCTTTGGGGCTTTTTAGTTTAGAGAAAAAACAAACAAGTAAAAGGGAACATGATAGAGGTGTATAAAATTATGCATGTTGTTGAGTTCATAATACTAGAACTCAGAGACATCCAAAGAAGCTTAGTGCTGGGAGATTCAGGACAGATTAAAGGAAGTACTTCTTCACACAGTGCATAGTTAAACTATAGAATCCCCTCCCTCCCTTGGATGGCTTTTTAAAAGGATTAGACAAGGGTATCTAAGGCTAACAGCCACTATGGCTATGTTCTACATCCACTGCTGGATGCAGTATACTTTGAGTTTCTGTTGCTGGGAATTGCGAAGAGTGTAATTAGAGTAGAAGCACTCTCCCCATTTGCAAGTCTTTTGGACTGATCCACTAGGGATCTTCCTACATTCTTATGCTAAATAGATGTATCAGCATATGATGAAAGCAATATAATCAGCCAAACACAACTCTCTGAATTCTGCCCCCAAATTCTGTCCTGACTATAGCACAGTTCATTGATCTATTGCATCACATCTAATTTGGTCTGGATATGAGGACTAATAATCTGGCACTTCTAATTTTGCAGTACAGAAGGTCTCCCTCTTGATACTTCCCATCCAAGAGCAGCTTGCTCATACTAAATAAATGTCATAGATTTGGAGCAAAGGATTTATGCTGCACTCAGTATGGACTGAGTATTGCCTCTGCTATTCTATATGAGATAAATTTCTTTTGTTTAAGTTGCCATGGGAAATACAGAGTGAAAGTTTGACCAGTGACTTTTCTAATCACACCAAAGTCTAGACCAGCTTCTGCTATGTTTGCAACACTACTGAAACAATAAGCACCAGCTTCTAAAAGCTCTTCAGAGAAGAGAAATTTTATAACACGTCACTCCCTCAGGCATATTATTGTCCACAGTCAGTCTGCACCAGAATAAGTACTTCCCAATTTAATTAAAAAGTTATTTCTTTGCTCCAGAATATGAAAAATACTGAAGTCTCTCAGCCTCCAAGTTCAGGCATCTGAAAAGCTTTCCAGATATATATATATATAAATCAGGATTTAATACTAGATTTTCACTTGTCTAGGATTATCATTCTTTTTTCTGCCCGGTTTCTCTGCCTTTTACAGCTCCATGACAATCAGGAATTCAATGGTAAAACATTTCCCATCACTACAAAAGGTTCACCAGTTGAATTACCCTCTGCCATGTCTCAGTTAAAGGCACAGAACTCTAGCATCCAATGCACATTTAAAGAACATGACCCACCCCCGCGCCAGACTCCTGGGAACTATGGTTTCTGCTCACAGAGCTACCAATTCCCAGGACCCTTAACAAACTACAGTTTCCATGATTCTTTGGGGGAAGCCATCAGATCAGATGTGCTTTAAGTGTATGGTGTGGATCTGCCCCTAGTTAGTCTCCATCCAATTCAGTAACATGACATCCCAAATCTATATATAAAAGAACAAGATTCAGATAGATGCTCTGAATCAGTTACCACTGTAGCTTTCCCTCAGTACAACTGAAGTGATCATAAGCAAATATTCAATTCCAATACACATTTGCGCAGAAAGTGTAAAATACAGGTGGCAAGATCTCATGATTCCTGACTTCCCTGCAGATCAACAATACTCAGTATCCTGTCCTCCAATAATTTATAGGAAATTCCTGCAATTAATGTCAGGACTGGCATAGGTGTACTTTGCTCTTGCTGCAGCTTTGGGTAGGACTACAGATTTATGAAATATATAGATTCCTGGACACCTGGAAAAGCTATAGCCAGATGCCTTGACTGCTGTCCCGCACCATTATTGTGCACTTGCAAGCAGGTCAAGGCTTTAAAAGGGGAATTCTGTACAATGAGGCAATTTCTCTCCTATACAGAATAGTTTTCAGTATTTGTTATTATGAAGGAAAGGGTGACTTTGTATATGCTCACTGACTCTTAAGCAGTAGATTGGGGGGTGGGGGGAGTGCCTCCAGACTGTCACTATTTTGTGGGACAGATTCAAGCACATACCAGAACTTTAGGTTAGTGCAATTAAAGTGTATTAAACTGCTTTGTTGACCCTTGCCCCTCTTGGCTTATTAAACTTGTTCAGGCGATATGACTGAGTGAATCCAGGGAGTGATTAAGGTGGTTCTCATGGAAGGGAGTGGTCCCAGCCATCCTGAAAAAGGCGGTGATCAGACCACTCCTGAAAAAGCCTACCCTGGACCCGTTGGTTTGTGACAACTACCAATGCTATTCAGAGCTTGGAAAAGTTACTTTTTTGAACTACAACTCCCGGGGCTGATGGGAGTTGTAGTTCAAAAAAGTAACTTTTCCAAGCTCTGAATTGCTATTTAACATCTATATGAAGCTGTTGGGAACGGTCATTAGGACATTTGGAGTGAGGTGTCAACAGTATGCTGATGATACCCACTCTATTTCTCAGCAACATCTGAATCAAGACAGGTCGAGTAAGCCCTGGACTGGTGGGCTGGATGAGAGCAAACAAATTGACTCTGAATCCTAGCAAGATGGAGGAGCTGTGCTTAGGTGGCTCCCGAGTCCAAATAATTGTTCAGTTGACTGTTTTGGATGGGGTTGTACTTTTTCTGATAAAGCAGGTTTGTAGTCTGGGGGATCTCCTGGATCCATCTTTGTTGGTAGAGGCCCAAGTGACATCAGTGGTTAGGAGTGCCTTTTACCAGCTTCAGATGACAAGACAGCTGCAGCCATTTCTGGACCAGGATAGCCTGACCATCGTCATCAATGCACTGGTAATCTTCAGGCTGGATTACTGGAAAGTACGCTGTGTGGGGCTGCGCTTGAGATTGGTCTGAAAGCTGCAGCTGGGTCAAAATGCAGTGGCTCGACTGCTCACTGGGACAAGATATCCCCCACATGTCACCCCACTGTTGAAAGAATTGCAGTGGCTGTCATATAGCTACTGGACTAGGTTCAAGGTGCTGGATTTGGTGTATAAACATAGGAATTGGGCCTTTAGTGTTGTGGCATCCACCCTTTGGAATTCCCTCCCCTTAAATATTAAACAGGTGCCATATTGTTGTCTTTGTGGTGCTTACTGAATACCTTCCTCTTTCAACAAGCCTTTTAAGTAGATACCTTTATCCCAGTCTGCATCTGTATTGGAATTGTTTTTAAGATGTTTTCAGGATATTTTGCTTTTAAGATGTTTTTAGGATTTCACGGATTTTTTAAAGTTATTTTTAGGGTGTTCTCTTTTTAAGATGTTTCTTTTATTGTTTTATCACCTGATGTTTGCTGCCCTGGGCTCGTTTTGAGAGGAAGGGCAGACTATAAATCTAATAATAAATAAAAAAAGCACTAAGCAGTGATTTACCTTTTGCAGGTTTGTTTCAGCACTAGTTCTGGCTATTATAAGCCTCAAAATTAAAAATAAAATTCTAAATTATATTCTACACATATTAATATACATTTATATTCTAAAATATAAATTAAATAGGTGGGTTTTTATTTTATTTTTCTAATTCACATCTTGTTTCCTTGGCCAAGCTGACATGAAGGCTGAGCAGCAGGAGAACTGTATCCTTCCCTGGCATGGCTTTCATAAATTGTTGTGGAATGTCATGCTGTTATAAGTATAAAGGCTAGTTTATGGTAGGTAGTATAGTGTAACCATCCATCAGGCATGAACTATAATGACCATCATATCTGTAGCTTAGCTGCCAGACAAACAAATGTGAGATATGAAGCTTGGGTGAATGCACATGAGCATACACACTTTAATATATATAGTCTTGTATGGCCTGGCCAGTGAAATTCAAACAGTGCTAATAAATTGCTTCAAGATGCATGGTGCTGCATAGACCTCAACAACTACACGTAAGCCTAGAAATATTGATATTCCAACCACTAGCTCATGCCATCAAATTTAAACTGATGCATGGTTCATCTATTATTCTTTCCAAATCAATCTGCATACTGGTTAATATAATGTAATTTATATTTATTTAGTGTCTAACAAGGATTCAGCAAGACACAAAGGAACCGGAGATAGAAAAGTACCATAGTCTCTATATTGTCATTTGCTAAGCATTTTTCATTTTTTATATTATCTGTGAAGCATTTGAATATACCAGAGAACACATCCGTGGCCTAAACAACTGGAAGTCTGCTCCCATCTCATGTGCTCTAAGAGTGGCAGACCCAGCAACAATAATCATAAGCACTACAGGCATTTGGTCCAGTTGCCAGGTGAAAGATTACATATCTGCAGTAGTGTAGTGGCAAACTCAGAAGTGCAGGGTCCCTACATGTTAATCACAGCCATGCTCCCTCCCTGCTTTTTTTTTTTTACTGTGGGGTTGAGAATGAGATCCTTTTAATGTCTAGGAGCCAATCAGCATAAAAGAGGAGAGTGTTAGCACTGAGAAGAGTCTTCTTAGTGTTTGACTCACCTCCTTTCATTCTGATTGGCTCCAATCAGCAAGAAAGGACAAGGAAACATGTTAAAAGGCTCTTCTCAGTGGCAGAAACACTCCCCTTTCATGCTGATTGGCTTGTAGGATGCTGAAGATATAGGGACCTTGCTCCCAAAAAAGTAAAGGGTCTAAGACCCCCTGAGACTACCGAGACATGACTACTCCCCTGCATATCTGTGATTATTTTAAAAGATGTTGATGGCATGTATGTCTCTGAATACCAGTTGCTGGAAACCACTGGAGGTGAGAGTGCTATTGCATTCAGGTGCATGCAGGGTTCACAGAGGCCACTGTGAGAAGAGATTGCTGGACTAGATGGACATTTAGCCTGATCTAGCAGGGCTCTTCTTATGTTATTTTGACAGTAGAAATGGCCCAAGGCATGATCCTTTGTCTTCACCTGGTTGCCAAGGTGGTCCTGTCAAAGGGAGGCACAAATGTCCACAAGTTCCTTTCTATCAGTGTGCTGGCAGCAGCGCATTTAACTCATGTCAGTTGCTCAGCTTCCCCAGGCAGCCAGGATGCCTGCTTGGAACCTTCAACTCCAAACCTGCAAAAAGATGCTGGCACTCCTAGTCTTTCCTTCCCGCTTTAACACCCATTCTGGATGTCTCTTTCCTGCCAGACAAAATATAATAATTTTATTACAAAACTAGAGAGACACATTGCAAACATATGAATTGCAAACAGGCACATTATCCCTTGTTTGCCTTCTCTTTCCTTGCAGCTGGATGGTGACATCTTGTACTAATTCTAAGGAATGCTGACAGAGGAGGCTTGACTCTTCCTTTGAAGCTGTTTAGAACAGAGGCATATGCAAATTCCCTACAGGCAAGCAGAACTCACTCTGAGGATCACCAAGTATAGGAAGTTTTGCTTTGTAACAGGAACAATAAATCAGCAATTCATTATTAATCTCCTAAACTATTCCTCTACACTCCCTTCAAGATTAATACTCTGCAGTAATAAGGTGTGTGATAACCACAGAGGGTATGACAAAATACTCTTCTGTGTGTTTGCAAGAAGATGTCCTGCTGGCACAGCTCAAGGAGGTCAGAGGGTGTGCGGGGGAGGGAGGCGGAGGAAGGAAATTCTAGATATAGGATTGTTTATTTCTGTCCTCTGCAAGTTCTTATTGCATGCTCAGTTCTTAGAGCTTGGCCATGGATGAAACGTTCAGACCTTCTAGGGCAGAGGGGCAGGAGAAATGTCTTTGCTATACTGTATATCCATCCACCCCGGCATGCTTTTTCTCTCTGGTTCATGGAACATGAGCGGTAGGCAGCAGCCCTGAGTTATTCTGTTTTCCCATGGCTGCAAAAGGAAGAAAATAGCTTCTAATGATTTCAGAACAAGACTGGGTAGGAAAATGGTCCTCCATATAGAGAGCCACATGGAGGCAGCATCAGGGAAAAAAGAGGTTAATGAAGTATGCCAAAGTTTATCCTTGTGCCCTACATTGCTCCATGTGGCACTATTGCCATATAGCCACATAGAAAGCATACACTGTGTTACCAGATCTGTGTATACATGGGTGTATTCACTACTTTTTAGGTGATTTGGAGTGAGGTGTCAGCAGTACTCAAATGAAACCCAGCTCTATTTCTTAGTAACATCTGAACCGGGAGAGGTGGTACAAGCCTGGAACAGTGCCTGGACTTGGTGGTGGGCTAGATGAGGGCCAACAATCTAACTCTGAATCCTAGCAAGATGGAGGCGCTGTGGGTAGGTAATTGGTCAATTGCCTGCTTTAGATAGGGTCATACTTCCTCTGAAAGAGCAGGTTCAGTCAGAGCTTGGAAAAGTTACTTTTTTGAACTACAACTCCCATCAGCCCAATCCAGTGGCCATGCTGGCTGGGGCTGATGGGAGTTGTAGTTCAAAAAAGTAACTTTTCCAAGCTATATTCATAGTATGGGGGTGCTCCTGGATCCATCTTTGTCATCAGAGGCCCAGTTCACCTCAACGGCTAGGACTGCCTTTACTAGCTTTGAGTGGAAGATGGCTGCAGCCATTTCTAGACTAGAATAGCCTGACCACTGTCATCCATGTGTTGGTAACCTCCAGGATGGATTACTGTAATGTACTCTGTGTGGGACTGTCCTTGAGGTTGGTCTGGAACCTGCAACTGGTGCAAAATCCAGTGGCTCAACTGCTTACTGGGGCAAGATATTGCCAACATATCTCACTGTTAAAATAATGGCTGCCAAATAGATACTGGGCTAAGTTGAATGTCCTCCTACAGATACCATGTCATTAAGACGTACAGCACAACACATGAAATAGACCTTTACGTGTTGTGGCACCTACCCTTAAATAAAAAAGAACACAAACTCTGGCAAAAGAAATGGCAAGAAGACAATAAGGGATGCTAAAAAAGAATTTGAGGAGCACATTGCTAAGAACATAAAAACCAACAACAAAAAATTCTATAAATACATTCAAAGCAGGAGACCATCTAAGGAGGCGATTGGACCCTTGGATGATAAGGGAGTCAAAGGTGTACTAAAGAACAATAAGGAGATTGCAGAGAAGCTAAATGAATTCTTTGCATCTGTCTTCACAGTGGAAGATATAGGGCAGATCCCTGAACCTGAACTAACATCTGCAGGAAGGGATTCTGAGGAACTGAGACAAATAGTGGTAACGAGAGAGGAAGTTCTAGGCTTAATGGACAATATAAAAACTGACAAGTCACCGGGCCCGGATGGCATCCACCCGAGAGTTCTCAAAGAACTCAAATGTGAAATTGCTGATCTGCTAACTAAAATATGTAACTTGTCCCTTGGGTCCTCCTCCGTGCCTGAGGACTGGAAAGTAGCAAATGTAATGCCAATATTCAAAAAGGGATCCAGAGGTGATCCTGGAAATTACAGGCCAGTTAGCTTAACTTCTGTCCCTGGAAAACTGGTAGAAAGTATTATTAAAGCTAGATTAACTAAGCACATAGAAGAACAAGCCTTGCTGAAGCAGAGCCAGCATGGCTTCTGCAAGGGAAAGTCCTGTCTCAGTAACCTATTAGAATTCTTTGAGAGTGTCAACAAGCATATAGATAGAGGTGATCCAGTGGACATAGTGTACTTAGACTTTGAAAAAGCTTTTGACAAGGTACCTCACCAAAGACTTCTGAGGAAGCTTAGCAGTCATGGAATAAGAGGAGAGGTCCTCTTGTGGATAAGGAATTGGTTAAGAAGCAGAAAGCAGAGAGTAGGAATAAACGGACAGTTCTCCCAATGGAGGGCTGTAGAAAGTGGAGTCCCTCAAGGATCAGTATTGGGACCTGTACTTTTCAACTTGTTCATTAATGACCTAGAATTAGGAGTGAGCAGTGAAGTGGCCAAGTTTGCTGACGACACTAAATTGTTCAGGGTTGTTAAAACAAAAAGGGATTGCGAAGAACTCCAAAAAGACCTCTCCAAACTGAGTGAATGGGCGGAAAAATGGCAAATGCAATTCAATATAAACAAGTGTAAAATTATGCATATTGGAGCAAAAAATCTGAATGTCACATATACGCTCATGGGGTCTGAACTGGCGGTGACCGACCAGGAGAGAGACCTCGGGGTTGTAGTGGACAGCACAATGAAAATGTCGACCCAGTGTGCGGCAGCTGTGAAAAAGGCAAATTCCATGCTAGCGATAATTAGGAAAGGTATTGAAAATAAAACAGCCAATATCATAATGCTGTTGTATAAATCTATGGTGCGGCCGCATTTGGAATACTGTGTACAGTTCTAGTCGCCTCATCTCAAAAAAGATATTATAGAGTTGGAAAAGGTTCAGAAGAGGGCAACCAGAATGATCAAGGGGATGGAGCGACTCCCTTACGAGGAAAGGTTGCAGCATTTGGGGCTTTTCAGTTTAGAGAAAAGGCGGGTCAGAGGAGACATGATAGAAGTGTATAAAATTATGCATGGCATTGAGAAAGTGGATAGAGAAAAGTTCTTCTCCCTCTCTCATAATACTAGAACTCGTGGACATTCAAAGAAGCTGAATGTTGGAAGATTCAGGACAGACAAAAGGAAGTACTTCTTTACTCAGCGCACAGTCAAACTATGGAATTTGCTCCCACAAGATGCAGTAATGGCCACCAGCTTGGGCGGCTTTAAAAGAAGATTAGACAAATTCATGGAGGACAGGGCTATCAATGGCTACTAGCCATGATGGCTGTGCTCTGCCACTCTAGTCAGAGGCAGCATGCTTCTGAAAACCAGTTGCCGGAAGCCTCAGGAGGGGAGAGTGCTCTTGCACTCGGGTTCTGCTTGCGGGCTTCCCCCAGGCAGCTGGTTGGCCACTGTGAGAACAGGATGGTGGACTAGATGGGCCACTGGCCTGATCCAGCAGGCTCTTCTTATGTTCTTATGTTCTTAGACTGTATCCCAGTCTGCATCTATATTGGATTGTTTTCAGATGCTTTTAAATATTTTTTAAAAAATATGTTTTGTTTTAAAGATGTTTTAGTGTTTTATCACTTATTGTTTGTTGCCCTGAGCTCCCTTTGGCAGGAAGGGCAGGATATAAATTTAATAAATAAATAAAACATATGAGGAATTAGCAATACTCTTCTTGGGATTTTTAGTGGAGACACAGATAGAATTCTATCTTATTTACGTTGGGGGATTTAGCACTGGCCAATAAGGAGCCTTCCATCAAGGAAGCCACAGACCTGAACTTACAAAATCTGAACAGGGTGGTTCAGGAAAGATGCTCTTGGAGGTCACTGATTCATAGGGTTGCCATATGTCATAATCGGCTTGAAAGCGCATAACAACAACAATAAGGAACCAATATTAATGCACTTACTCCAAAGTATTGGCAATAACCACATCTTTGTTGGAATAGTAATAGGTATTTATAAAAAAATAAAAGGTTGAAAGGTTAATAATATGCCAATAAAAATGATTTAAGAGCAACAAATGGCTTTACAGCTTGGACCACCACTGCAGAAACAAACAGAATAAACAGGGTTAACCATGCAGTACACAGGCTAACCCACTTTGGATCCTATGCTTAGCTACCATTGCAGAGATATAGAGAGATAAAGAGATAGACAAGAGGAGGCAAGTTGCTTAATATGAAATTTACTATGGAGACAATGAAAGAACCAGGAAGGGGAAAGGTAACATGCTAAGTAGAACCTCTTCTCATCTTGCAAGAGGCAACGGTGAGCAATATCACAGAAAGAAGGGAAAAGATGCATGAGGTGGAGTGCAGTAGCTACTTGTCTCAAAGTGAAGAGAACATGGAGAAGCTGAAGTCCTTCATGAAAACGCAGGTGGTCCTATCAGTGAGAAGAGGTTTTCTAGAACATGGTATGTGATTTCTAGCTGGGGTGGTCAGTTATTTGGCCTCAAAACAACTCCCCTTGTCTGTAACTGACACTCCTTGGGAACCTCATGTGCCCATCAGAATCTGGTTTAAAAGTATAAAGATTTTTCCCTTAGAGAGACACTGTCAGGTATAAGAACATAAGAAGAGCCTGCTGGATGAGGCCAATGGCCCATCTAGTCCAGCATCCTGCTCATACAGTGGCCAACCAGAAGTCCAAGGGAAGCCTGCAAGTAGGACCTGAGTGCAAGAGCACCCTCACCTCCTGCAGTTTCCAGCAACTGGTATTCAGAAGCATACTGCCTCTGATTATGGAGGTGGAGCAGCCATCATGGCTAGTAGCCGTTGATTGCCTTGTTGATTGCACGAATCCTCTTTTAAAGCCATCCAAGTTGATGGCCATCACTGCTACTTGTGGGAGTGAATTCCATAGTTCAACTATGCACTATGTGAGGAAGTACTTTCTTTTGTCTGTCCTGAATCTTGAAACATTCAGGTATCTTCGTGGACTCAAATATGGTTCATAGGCACACAGAGAGAGAATTAACAATGTCCTGCTTGTGGTTGGCACATGCTGCCACTAATGTTACCTAACACCATAGGGAATTTCCCTGATGACCACAATGATCCTCTCATTGCTCACACACAGAGTCCTGAGGCATTTGTGGAGTTCCAGCTCAACCAAGCTACTCAGTAACAGCTGCTTTCACAAGGAATGCTAAGAATGTGTTTTTATTTCCACTACCATTTCAATCCTGTTTAATATAACTGATGTTGCTTAAGATGTTGAAAAGTGTTGTTTTTAGTTGGAATAGGTGTCTAGGAATATGACTTTTAAATGTGAATGATCTGTTGAATACATGTAATAGTTCTGTTCCTGTGATCATCTGTTCCTTTAAAACAAAACTTTACCTCAGAAATATAAAATAAGAAGTCTCTACAGTACCTGCAGTGCACGTGGAAGTGCTCTTTAGAATGTGGCCAGCTAGCCCTGCCCTCTAGACACCAGTGCATGCACCAACCATGTCCCCAGGCAACATGTGGTCAATATTAGTCTGATGGGAGCCTACACATGTACAGGTGTCCACACTTAGAGCTCCTTCTGTGGTAACACAAAACCTGGTCAATGTGGGCTGTGACCCTGGGGAAGGAGACTTCCATGCGTCCATCCAAGCATGCACTGGGACACCTTCAGACTGACACTGATCATGCAGTAGCCAGGTGACTGTTGCTGATGTTCATATCAGTGCCTAGGGGATCTGGCTAGCCTGTGTGTGCTTGACAGCCCTTTCACGTAATCATATTGAAGACCAGAAGAGAGCTAGAGCAAAAGTGTGAAGCGTTGTACTACTTAGCATAGTATTTGCAGTTTGAGAACCTCAGCTTTCCTTCATTTGTACACACATTTATTTATTTATTAATAGCATTTATTAGTCACTTTTTTCCAAAGATAAGACTCCAAGCGACGTACAAAAAGGAAAACAAAAACACATTGCATATGAAATAGCTTGCAATAAGTCAAACAGACGCAAAAACAATTTCAAGCAAAATAATACAACAATAATAAAGAAAATAACAAATGGCAGATATAACAGGAGCACAAAAACCATATCAACACTATAAATATAACATTACATATTATAACAATCCTGTTACACAACTAAATATGGCAAAGGTAGAAAAGTAACACAATTTCAATTTAGAAAACTTA
This sequence comes from Rhineura floridana, assembly GCF_030035675.1. Classification (NCBI taxonomy): domain Eukaryota; kingdom Metazoa; phylum Chordata; class Lepidosauria; order Squamata; family Rhineuridae; genus Rhineura; species Rhineura floridana. Next base: position 92,174,584 of record NC_084484.1, on the reverse strand, counting down.
GAAAACTGCAAGTGTATCTTGTCAATTTGCCTGAAGTTGTTGAGAATCTGATACTGTCTGAGTGCTGGTCTTACTACCCCTGTAATACCTATTCATCTGAACAAGTATAATAAACAGATTATTGCACTGATGCTGTAAGTCTCCATCTCTTTATTTTAAAAAAAGGCGCTGACTTTCACTCTTCTTGTATATGGAACAACATGAAAGAAAGAATTGCACTCTTTTTTTATTTCAGTGGAACTTCAGAGAAAACGTGTTTCGGACTGCAGCTACAGCAGCCCAGTCCTAAAGGATTGATTTAATTACAGTCTTGAAAAAAAGGTGTGCACCGCCACAACAGTTTAACCACACTGGGCATATGGGACAGAGCTACCAAAAACCCCTTTACTGTGCCAATCAATGATCATACATATACATGGCAAGAGTCCAGCTCTCAGCGTTGCAAAGATAAGCTTGCAATTTTGTGGGCAATGCCTGATGCAAGTATAGTGTGCGCTGAGGAGAATGTTGAGTCATCAGAAAGTGGCACTTTAGTGTCCTGCATAGTTCCTTGCCTGCCCCCTTGACTAACAGAAGCAAAATATATTATGCAAAATAAACTAACAAACAGGTTGGCTTCATTTGCATCATATATAAAGCTTGCAAAATTTAATTTTTATTAGGACAAAATCTTGGGTTACCCTGGCTCTAGATTTGTGTGTGGCACAGAGTCTGCACTGCCCATTTTAATCCCTTTAGGATTTATAGATAGAAATTATTTTGCACATTCGTCATCTTTATTGAGCAGGTATCATAACAAGATGGCTTTCAGTGCATTTATTAACTATTCATATGCATTCAGTTACTATATGTGCAGAACAACACTACACTACACTTACAGACAATGAAAAAAGAAACACAGATGGTTTTTTTTTTATCTTGGGCAGGATAATAATTAAGGCACACTTAATTATTTTGGTATGTGATGTAATTCAAAGATTTACTGGCAGCCAGGCATTGTGATAATGTATATCCATTCATGCAGCTATTCAGATGGTCCAATATTTGCACCTCCTGCGTATTTACCTACAGAACATAAAACTGTCTAGGGTTGCCAGATCTCCTTTTTTCAGCCTGAGACTCTGGTTTCTGGGGGCCTCCTCCAGCTGCCTCACCTTAATCTCCGGACTTTCAGCTTTCATTAAAAAAAAAAAAAAAAGTTTCTAGGTGGTCTAGTTCCAGAGATACACACCAAAACGTCAGCCGCCACCCCACTCAACTTCTTGGTTGCTCTAAATTCTGCTCTGATTCCTGCCCTTTGGGGGTTTTAGCCAATAAGAAATCAGGGTTGTGATTGACAAGGAATGATAAAGAAAAAAATGTAGAGTCAAATTGAATTGTCTGCCTTCAAGTAGATTCTGACTTATGGTGACCCTATGAACAGCGTTTTCATGGTAAGAGGTATTCAGAGGGGGTTTACCATTACCTCCCTCTGAGGCTGAGAGGCAGTGACTGGCCCAAGACTCAGAAACGTGCTTTTTCCTGCTTTTCTGAACATCTCACAGATTGATTAAGTAAGCTTTCAGTCTTTTTCTCTCCTGTGTGTAGGAGTCAGATTTAAATTTTGAAGAGGGCAGTGTTTTGCAAACTTCCAAAATTGAAGCTTTTCTCTTCTCCCAGGCATTTTAACAGCATTTGAATAACATGTGTTTTTAACTTGCTTATCTGTTTTTATGGGTTTTAATGGTTTAAATTTGTATACTTGTTTTTAATGTTTTTAATTGTTGTAAACCGCCCAGAGAGCTTCAGCTATGGGGCGGTATATAAATGCAATCATCATCATCATCATCATCAAGAACTTGATTTTCTAGAGTAAACATACCCAGAGTAAACCCCATTGAATTCAATAGGACTTCCTTTTGAGTAGACATGGTTAGAATTGTGCTGTAAATTGATGGGACTTTTGAGTGAACATAGGAAAGAATTGTGTTTGTGTTGTATATCTTTCTCTCCCCCTCCAATACTATTTTAAAGCAATTAAGCAGGGCTTAGTTAGGTATCACTGTTTTTATTATGTTGGAAACTAATACTGATTTTATTTTTTTAATGTTCTGCAATGATCAACTGGTTTCGACAATAAACTATTATATGGGGTGTATGTACTTTTACATCTCCAGTGTGTGTGTGTGTGTGGGAATCGTTCCAACAACCCTGTGAGGTAGGGTTGCAGTCTGGAAACCAAGGCAGCTCACAATAAGAAATAAATCCCTTTAAAATCCTATAACCATAAAAACAAGTATAAACAGTTGCAAAACAGCTTAAAGTGGCATGATTCTGAATGTTGGGTTGTGTGAATGAAGTTGCTTATCACTTGAGGTTGCAGTTCTGTCCCTGTTTGAGTAAGCCCCACTGAATATACTGGGACTTGCTTCTGAATAAATAAACGTAGGATTGCACTATAAATATCTTTACAGGTTGTGTAAATAAATATATTTGATAGTCATGCTTATACAAATATTTCTTCATTTATCATATTTTTGGGTTTTGGTTAGGAATTCTGACTGGTTGTGAGATGCTTAGTTTTCTGCCTTACTCGTAGGAATCTTGTTGTGGTTGGTATGGTATTGCATTTAAGAAATCATCACTGTCTTTTGTTCTTCTTTTTCTATTTGCATTTCATTTACCTTTATTCTCACTCCCTTTCATCCATAGAAGCAACAACAGTGGTTCCATGCGCTCCGCTCAACCTTCTTAAACCCACTGATGATTCACCTTGTCGCTTGTTTCTTGTCCAATAGTGGTAAAAGAGAATTCACATACTGGGCAGCGTGGCTGCAATTGTTGTTGTTCCTAAGCTACTGCCTATGAAGGTAGACCAAATCATGTGTGCTTTCTCTCTGTCAATTATATTCACTGGAATTGGGTTGGCTGATAAAGTGAGTTTATAGCAGGCCACAGAGGAGACAGAAAAGGGTAGAGAATATTCTTACTTATTACTCAGACCTCTTTGTGAAGTGAAGGGTCAAATCTGTAAAGAAATTTGGATGTTAAAAGTTAGGGGCAGGGCATTGCAGGCAGAGGGTTGCCAACCCTACTTGGATATGAATATCTTTGCAGAGGATCCCTAGTCAAGCTTTACCAGCAACACAATCTAAACCATATCTACTCAGAAGTAAGTCCTATTGAGTTCTATGGGGCTTAGTCCCTTAGTAAGTGTGTTTAGAATTGCAGCTCTTCGGGGGCATCCATCTTTATTCCTGAGTCCTCCCATCTAATCTCCACAACACAAGGCTCCTTTCTTCCTACAATAGCCTTCTGGTGACTGGCCTGGCCTGGCCTGAGGGCACTTAAACCCTTTTTGCCAGAAGCTAATTGGCTAGATTAAATGTTCCCCACCCAGGCTCCATCTTTTAGCTAAGATTTCTATCTTAATTTCCAATCAGATAAATGTTTTTGTATGAATTGTATGGGCCAAGCAACTGTGGTTGATAAGCATCAACCACAGTTGCTTGGCGCATACAATGTATGTATCATGCTTAATGACATCAGTTGGACCTGCCCCATGATGTCACTTGGACCTGCCCCATGACATTAATTAGACCCGCCCCATAACATCACTGGGCCCCGCCCCCAAAATCTCAGGGTTTGGGATGTTTCTGACTTGGCAACCCTAGTACTCACCCCAGCATGCTATCAGTATTCCCACCTTTTTCCTCTTCTCTTGTAATTTTGTTAAAGATCTACCAGGTTTTTTTGTCCCTCTCACAAGTCAGAAACTTTCAGTGGGGACATAGAAGTTAGATGTGAGTTATCAAATGCTCCATGAAGGTGAAGTTGGAAAATCAGTCATACGTGCAAGTGACTTTGCAGGGAGAATTTCTGTGTCTTTCCAGCAACTGCAAACAGTGAGAGGAATAAGGCTCTGCACAGTCTGCTCGATGTAGACCTTCAGCACTATAATCACAACTGCTTTGATCTGATGAATGCAGTGCAGCAAGGCTTCCTCAGAAATCAGTAGCCATTTGCTTCGGAGTGTATGAACCTAGAATTACGCACCAGCAGGTGATCTCTTTGTTATAAGGAGAACGAAAAGATGTAACTTCACCTGGAACTAGGGATGCCAGGTCAGAAGCATCCCAAAACCTGAGATTTTAGGGGCGGGCCCAAGTGATGTCACGAGGCAGGCCAGAGTGATGTCACGGGGCTGGCCCAAGTGATGTAATTAAGCATGATACATTAAGCATCAATCACAGTTGCTTGAAGCGTACAATTAAAAAAAATCTGACTGGAAATTGAGCTAGACATCTTAGCTAAAAGATGGAGCCTGGGTAGGGAACATTTAATCTAGCCTACTTGCTTTTGGCAAGAAGGGTTCAAGTGCCTTCAGGCCAGGCCAGTCACCAGAAGAAAGGAGCCTAGTGTTGTGGAGATGTTAGATGGGAGCATTCGGGAGTAAAGATGGATGCCCCTGAAGGCTGCAATTCTAAACACACGTACTAAGGGACTAAGCCCTCATAGAACTCAACAGGACTTACTTCTGAGTAGATATAGTTTGGATTGTGCTGTTGGTAAAGCTTGACTAGGGATTCTCTGCAAAGACATCCATATCCAAGCAGGGTTGGCAACCCCCTGTCTGGAATGCCCTGCCCTTATCTTTTAATGTGGCTGCTCCAAACCTCTTTACAGATTTCACCCTTCACTTCAGAAAGAGGTCTGAGAAATGAGTAAGAGTAAGAAGATTCTCTATCCTTTCTGTCTCCATAGATGCCCTCATCCTTCCCCTGCGCCCAGCAGAAGCTCTGGGCCAGGCGGGACGCAGTGGCATGTCGTAGAGGACACCTTCCCCTTTCATGGGGTGTATGATTTGTCCTGGCCCAGAGCAGATTTTGGGGTGGGCACACCCAATTACTTATTTTTCCTGTATGTCTTTTTCTGCTTTGATTGTGTATAGATGCCCTTTTCTGTGCCCTGCGCCCAGCAGAAGCTCTGAGCCAGGTGGGACACAGTGGCATCTCATAGAGGACACCCTCCCCTTTCCTGGGGTATATCATTTGTGCTGCTCCAGAGCAGATTTCGGGGTGGGTACCCCCAGTTACTTATTTTTTTCTACTTGTTTTTGTCCCTTTTGATTTTGCATTGATGCACCCGTGCGTGCCCAGTGCCCAGCAGAAGCTCTGGGCTGGATGGGATGCACTGGCATCTCGTTGAGGACACCCTCCCCTTTCCTGGGGTATATGATTTGTCCTGTCCCAGAGCAGTGTTTGGGGTGGGCACCCCCAGTTACTTATTTTTTCCTGTACATTGTGGTCTGCTTTGATTTTGCATAGATGCCCTCCTCTGTGCCCTGGGCCCAGCAGAAGCTCTGAGCCAGGCAGGAAGCAGTGGCATCTCGTAGAGGACACCCTCCCCTTTCCTGGGGTATATGATTTGTCCTGTCCCAGAGCAGTGTTTGGGGTGGGCACCCCCAGTTACTTATTTTTTCCTGTACGCTGTGGTCTGCTTTGATTTTGCATAGATGCCCCCCTCCATGCCCTGCGCCCAGCAGAAGCTCTGGGCCAGGCAGGACACAGTGGCATCTCATAGAGGAGACCCACCCCTTTCCTGGGGTATATGATTTGTCCTGGCCCAGAGCAGATTTTGGGATGGGCACCCCCAGTTACTTATTTTTTTCTATGTGTTTTTGTCCATTTTGATTTTGCATAAATGCCCTCCTCCATGCCCTGTGCCCAGCAGAAGCTGTGGGCCAGGCGAGACGCAGTGGCACCTCGTAGAGGACACCCTCCCCTTTCTGAGTTGTATGATTTGTTCTGGCCCAGAGCAGATTTTGGGGTGGGCACCCCCAGTTACTTATTTTTTTCTACGTGTTTTCGTCCATTTTGATTTTGCATAGATGCCCTCCTCTGTGCCCTGCGCCCAGCAGAAGCTCTGGACCAGATGGGACGCAGTGGCATCTCGTAGAGGACACCCTCCCCTTTCCTGGGGTATATGATTTGTCCTGTCCCAGAGCAGTGTTTGGGGTGGGCACCTCCAGTTACTTATTTTTTATGATTTTATGACATTATGTATTTATGATAACATCAGAAGCCTGAAGATTTTGATTGCATAAATGTATTGTTATTCTTGACGGGGAGAGTCCCCCGATCACAGTGATATATCATACAGGGTACCCCAACATATATTTTGGGGTTCAGAGACATGTTAAGTTTGGTTTGACGTTGCTGTAGTTGTCAACTCTTCTTTTTTAGTGTTTTGAACTTTCAAGCAAATAAGGAACTGGGAACTAGGAACTAACTTCAGCATCGTATCATTTAAATAGATTAAACAGTTGCGGGGGCAGCGGCTGATGTTTTGGTGTATATCTCGGGAACCAGACCACCTAGAAACTTAATTTTTTTTAAATTGAAGCTGAGAGTCCGGAGATTAAGGGGTGCTAGCCGGAGAGCCGGAGGGCCCCCCAAAAACCGGAGACCTGGTAACTTTACCTGGAACTGTTCTAGAATCATATAGCCTTGAGCATTTGCATGCCTGTGAAATGAAACATCATAGTTTTTAAAAATCCTGGGAAATGTTGCAATGTGTCAAACAAAACACCAATGAGACATTCGGTCTTCTTGGTGAAGAAAATTCAAGCTTTGTGATGTAATCCTGATCTTGCATAAGCCCCATTTTATTTCAGTAAGGCTAATGATTATATTGTGGCTTCGTTGTATTTATTGTGTTTTTAACTACTGGTTTTGTTTTTGAATGCCTTTGTTAGCTGCCTCCATTTGGAAAGGAAAATGTGGGTTATCAGTTTTATTAAATATAAGTGTGCAGGATTGCTCTAAGTGCAAGTGAATTAAATAGGGAGCTAATACTGTGCCTACCATGCATGTTAACTATGCATGAATATCTAATATATATTTTATTGGCTTATCAGCTGTAGCATCTGCGCTGAACAAAGTCAGGAGTCTCTGGGGAGTTATAGACACAGCAATGTGGGAGAGGAGCCATGGTTCAAAGAAAAGTCGTAAATCACACTAGGTGCATACAGGCCCCTTGTTTATGTCTAAGTTCTCTGAACTGTTCTCTGAACTGTGTCCTCTATCTCCCAAATGTTACTGGTGAAGCCTGGAAATAATTGATAGGGAATGAAAGTTTTTATAGTAAATAAAGTACAGAGCAAAAGAGATTATTGAGACAGCATTTTTTAAAGTGTTTGGACTTTGGACCGCTGAAGTCACAGTGGCATATCCTGATTTAGTACCTGAGATATGGGAGGACAAGAAAGAGTGGACAAAGAAAAGCATACCAAAATTAAAAATCCAGGAAATCCTGCAGGGAACATACAGCATCACTCAAAGACCCTAATTAAACTTGTGGATAGTCTGATGTAAGTCACTAAGTCTCCATGATCAGGGACAATAGGGAAGACTTGCAAAACCATTTTTTGAGTCTCCCCACATTTACCTTCTAATTTTCCATGATTGGGGACTTAAAGGGGGAGGGGGAGAACTGCCCACACACTCCTGTTTGAGTGGTTTGGGGAAAATGGCATTGGAGGCCAAATGGGATCCCTGAAGGGCCATGATCCAGAGGATGGGGCCCGGGCTTCCCCATCCCTGCTCTATGAAGAAATTACACATTCTGCTCACCTCTCTGAGTGGAGTGGTACAGACTACAAGCCCCATGATCTACTGGGAAATGATAGATAGAGCCTCTCCTGGCCTGGTCTTCTACCCTCCCCGAGAATTAAGCGCCACTATATGGCCTCTTTGTTATAAGTAGAAAGAAAAGGATGTAACTTCACTCTGATGAACTGTTCTGGAATCATATACTTGAGTGTTTGTATGCCTATGAAATGAAAAAAAATAAAAATAAAAAACTGGAAAATGTTGCTATGTGTTGAACAAAATATGAATGAGATATTTAGTCTTCTTGGTGAAGAAAGTGCATAGTAATGGTCTAATTCTGATCTTGGTTTCATTTGCATACGTGCCAGACTATAAAGTCTGTTACCTGCACTTTTGGTCCCAGAAAGAAGCCAGTGCAGATGTTTCAATAACAGAATTGCACATTTCCAACAGGTGACCCCACTTAACAACCTGGTTGTGGCATACGGAACATTTTGTGGCTGTGGCATGCAAAACTTCATTTTGTTCTGGTTCCAGTTTCAGAGGCAGCACTATCTCGAACACATTGCAGTGATGTAACTGGGGCATGTGTTACCTTGGCCAGAACGGCAATATCCAGAAAGAGGTGCAGCTGATGCAGTAGCCTCAGCTGAGTGAAGAAGGCACATCTGGCCATCTGAACAAACAGTGTTAAGGCCAGGTTCAGTAATACCTCCAGACAATTAACTTGCATTTTCAACAGGAGCATTACAACACCTGCACAAGTTGAATCTCTGTCTCCAGCTTGGCAGTTTTAGTGATCAGGAGCACATCTGTCTGGTTTGGAATAAGCTTCAATTTGTTTGCCTGCATCCATTCCATTACCACTGCCAGACACGAGTTCAGGACTTCAACAGCCTCCTTGTTTCTGATGGAAAGGAAAGACAACTGACTGCCATCCATATACTGATGGCATTGCATAAAATTCTCTCCAGATGCCATATGGAACAGTGTCAGGACATGGACTGCTCAGTAGTCATGTGATTTTCTCCATGGTTCATGCACTTTTAAAGCATGAAATCTCTATAGCTATACAATGCAGATATAGATGTATTATATACATCTGGGAAGAGAAGAGTAGATCTGTTTAAATGTTTTAACTTCGTTAATAAAACTGATCAATATAGCCATTTCTGGCACTTAATACATTGTGGTCTTTTTTTCAAATCTAAGTCCTCATTCAACAAGGATGATATGGAGATGATTGACGTTAACTTACATTAACTTATTCAGGTCTAAACTTTTCTTGCATATCAGGTAGAGTTTTTATTGTTAATCTCTCTCTAGAAAATGATGTCATGTAGGAAAGGGAAACGCAGAAAAAAAAGATGTCATTTTGATTATATATCTCCTTTTCAAAAGACTGACAAAAGCCTCCAGCAGTACTCTCTCTTCAGACACTCGACAGCAGACAGAAATAGGTTTAGCGTAGTTGATTTAGCATTGTAGGGGGACGCCACATCATGTAATGACAAGTAGCTTGTGCCAGCTTCAAAGGTCATTGCTATGTAAGTGTGCCCCATGGTGTATCATCTGTAAACATGGCTCTTGATTTAGTGTAATTGATTTAAAGCTGGATAGTTTGCCAAATTGATTTGCAAGATGAATCACTGCAGAAATTAAAGTTTTGTGTATATGTAAAATATCAACAGATATAAGCCAACTCAGGTATATCCAATGGTAGTCCTACTCAAAGGAGATCCATTGAAATTAATGGTCATGACTAACTTACGTTCATTAATTCTAGTGGGTCTACTCTTAGTATTGCTTAATTGGATACAACTTTCTCTGTTATCTGGCCTTATTTTATCATCACAGTTAGAATAGATGCTTCCCATTAATTAAAATGTAAGGATTGGGGCCAAGTTGGAAAGAATAGAGAAAGACAGCGAAACCCTTTTCTAGTTATGTTTTAAAAGGTTTGCAGACACTGGCAGTGTTGTTTTGCTACATTTTAAAAAATATTTTGTCACAAAAAATACAAATAAGCACAAAGTTTAAAAGATTACAAAAGTTATACATTGATTAGAAAAAGCATATAAAGAGAAGAACAGGAAAAACAGGAGGGAAACATCAAAAATTAAACAAAAATAACGATATAGTAGTTAAACAAATTAAGAGTTTTTCATTGCAAAGCAAAATATATAATTTTAGAGATCATTGCCTTTTATTCCTCCTGCAATTTCATCATTGTTCTTAGTTATCTCCAACCCATATTTTTTATCAGTTCTGTTTTAGTTGCTTTTCTATTGTCATTCCTCTTCTTCCAGGCATTTTAGCATGTGTTTTAAATTGTTTTAAATTTTTTTAAAGATGTGTTTTTAAATTTGTATATTTGTTTTAATGTTTTTAGTTACTGTAAACCTCCCAGAGAGCTTCAGCTATGGGGCGGTATATAAGTACAATAAATAAATGAATGAATAAATAAATTCCAGTTTTTAGTGTACAGTATCCACTAGAGATGTGATCAGTTAGCCGGTGCCGGTTCAAAAGCATTCCATCAAGCTAACAGGCTGGTATCTATTCAAGTTCATTCTTCATTTGCTAGCTGCTGCTTTTATTTATTTATTAGATTTATATCCCACCTTTCCTCCCAGTAGGAGCCCAATTCATTTTCCCCTCACAAACAATTATGATATTAATATTGATATTTTAAAGGAAATACTTTAAAAGAAAATCCATTGCAGATAGTATCCCTCAAAAGGGAGGCTTGTAAAGGTGCTGTGCCAGATACCATTCATGTAGGCCCCATTAATTTTAACTTCATGGGTACAATGGATGGATGTGGAAAATCCATGATGGTTATAATATACAGCCACTCTCATGGCTGTATATTCATTGCTGTATTGTTTTTTCAATAGATAATGAAAGAGAGATTTCAATTAATATCTAAAATTCCCATCTGTGTATACATGTGGTGTTCACTAGCATTCATACATTAAAACAAGTAGACTGTGTTGTGGAAAACATATCTGAAGCCATCCTTAGACCACAATTTATAATAATGCCTCCCCTCTTGGGTGTTCTGCTTTTGAGAAAGATCAGCAACAGACAGGTTTACATGTTCTCTTAACAACATAGTTTACCTGCGTTGTTCTTCTGCTTTGTTACATCAGGAAGATTGCATTAATATTTCTACCCTAAACTAGCACATTGTTATCATAAGCCAATGCAATGGTCCGGCCAGGCAAGCCAAACACAATCTTCCCTTCCTTGGCAAGATCATGCTTCTGCAGACAACTCTTACCAGGCATTACATTTGAATAAATTTCACGCCATGTCCTATCCCCCAATATTAATATGCAGTTGAAGCACAACAAGGAGCATTTTATTAGACTGCATCCTATACACATTTAAATGGACATACATCCCATTGAACTCAGCAGGGCTTATTTCTAAGCAGATGTGTATAGGATTGCACTTTCACAAAGCAATCCAAACTACAGGAAGCCAGAGTAATTTATGCCAGGATAAATTATGCTGGTGCAATTTACCCCAATTCCAAACTCCATTCAGGAGCAGGGCCAGCTGAGCCAGCCAGAGCCAGCCAGAGGGAAAACAAGCATTTAAAATAGAGTTAGACTCCTACCACCCTTTCTGCCAGTGTAACTCTGGCTGGGTTGCTAGGTTACGTTACTGAGCTGAATGGACTTTGGAAAAGGGGTAAGTCTCCCCTGCCCTGTCAGGCCCCTACCATGCCCCCACCACTTCCCTGGAATGCTCCTTTTTGGAACCTACCTCAGTCAGCTAGACCCCAGCTGAGCCAGGATAGAGGACTTTATGCTGGTGTATCTCCACCTGAGCCAGGATAAGGGAGTTGAGCCAGTATAGCCCTGACCTGTACTTTTCAACTTGTTCATTAATGACCTAGAATTAGGAGTGAGCAGTGAAGTGGCCAAGTTTGCTGATGACACTAAATTGTTCAGGGTTGTTAAAACAAAAAGGGATTGCGAAGAGCTCCAAAAAGACCTCTCCAAACTGAGTGAATGGGCAGAAAAATGGCAAATGCAATTCAATATAAACAAGTGTAAAATTATGCATATTGGAGCAAAAAATCTTAATTTCACATATACGCTCATGGGGTCTGAACTGGCGGTGACCGACCAGGAGAGAGACCTCGGGGTTGTAGTGGACAGCACGATGAAAATGTCGACCCAGTGTGCGGCAGCTGTGAAAAAGGCAAATTCCATGCTAGCGATAATTAGGAAAGGTATTGAAAATAAAACAGCCGATATCATAATGCCGTTGTATAAATCTATGGTGCGGCCACATTTGGAATACTGTGTACAGTTCTGGTCGCCTCATCTCAAAAAGGATATGATAGAGTTGGAAAAGGTTCAGAAGAGGGCAACCAGAATGATCAAGGGGATGGAGCGACTCCCTTACGAGGAAAGGTTGCAGCATTTGGGGCTTTTTAGTTTAGAGAAAAGGCGGGTCAGAGGAGACATGATAGAAGTGTATGAAATTATGCATGGCATTGAGAAAGTGGATAGAGAAAAGTTCTTCTCCCTCTCTCATAATACTAGAACTCGTGGACATTCAAAGAAGCTGAATGTTGGAAGATTCAGGACAGACAAAAGGAAGTACTTCTTTACTCAGCGCATAGTTAAACTATGGAATTTGCTCCCACAAGATGCAGTAATGGCCACCAGCTTGGACGGCTTTAAAAGAAGATTAGACAAATTCATGGAGGACAGGGCTATCAATGGCTACTAGCCATGATGGCTGTGCTCTGCCACCCTAGTCAGAGGCAGCATGCTTCTGAAAACCAGTTGCCGGAAGCCTCAGGAGGGGAGAGTTTTCTTGCACTCGGGTCCTGCTTGCGGGCTTCCCCCAGGCACCTGGTTGGCCACTGTGAGAACAGGATGCTGGACTAGATGGGCCACTGGCCTGATCCAGCAGGCTCTTCTTATGTTCTTATGAGCCGGAGATCCTTCTATTACAAACTCTGCTCATCTTGGTAGATCTTGGGTTTGGATTGTTCCCTCGGTGTCTTACTGGCCCTACCTTCCAACACATCATAGGAAAAACAATGTAATAAGCCACCAGACTCTTATTTCAGAACATATTGGCAGCATGGTCCTTTCCCTTTGTGACCTCCATCTTTCAGTAGATGTATAAATGTATGCACAAATAGATGCATAAATTAGATATACATTTTCCCTAAACTTCTTTCACATTTTAGACTAAAGCCAGAATCAAATGCTGCAGCACAATGTACATAGGTTATAGCAGAATGAGTGACAACAATCTTCACAACATTTTGAATGGACAAGCAAGCATGAATTATAATCAGAGCGAAGTGGGTGATGGTAGTCAGGTTACAAGGTAATTAAAGTCTGTGCTCATTACACACTTTTCTGATCTGAGATGAACACTGCACTGCTTCAGTGGATTCGCTCTCTCATTGTGAGTGAGGAAATCAGAGCTATGCCACCTTATCTCTTACAAGGGAATAAAAATCATTTTCCAGCCATGCATATTTTGCCCTAAATGCATCTGAAATATGAAAAGCTACTCTGCACCAGTATCAGATATTTTACCATGCAAAAGAGTGTGTGAGTGAGAAAGAGAGAAAGGGAACGATTAAACAGCCTGCTGCACAAGGAGAAGACTTTTCTATGCATGCAAAGTGGGTCAGTTGTGCCCCCCAAGCTCTTTATACAACATTGCTGTGTGCAGATTTGGCGGTCAGTAAGGTCACAACCAAAATAATGGAGGAGAATGCTGTGGCCATTTTCCAGAGCAAATGTTGATCCAGCAAATTAGGGATTAAACCTCTTTTTCTGCACTTCAGGGCAGCTGAACATGCTGGATAGGCAGGGTAAAAAGGAATTGCTACTAGGTAAGTGCAGCCTTTTTCATAAGTTACGCTGCTAGTGCTCAGCACATTTAATGGACTAGGTAGGTGATATGAGTACTCCTTGAGTACCTCAACAGGCCTCCCTTTCCTTAATCATGAGGAAGAAACCATGAGTTATGATGGATGCCTGAGAGTGGCTTAGTCTGGCAACTATCATGAAGTGTCTGGCTGGATTGTAGGACCTCGGATAGCTCTCAGGATATAATTTATAATTTACTCCAATAATATCTGCAGCTCAGCAGAGACCTTTCATCCCTCTCAGGCCAGGCTACCCCTCCCAGGCTCTATCAGCATCCTGAAGAGTGAAGTGGAGAGGTAATCCCCTGGCCTGGAGCCCAGCACTCCACAATATCTCAGTCTGCTCCCAGCTGGAGCATTGCTCGGCTCTGGTAAGTGAACCCTGTGGACATCCCTGGTGTACCTGCAGGGACCTTTAATTCATGGAGGATAAGGTGCTATGGGGGCAGACTAAATAGATGTCTTTCCCAGTGCTGTTTTTGACCAGATACACCAGTGACTGATCTTTCTTATGCAAAGCAAATGATCCACCACTAACCTATGACATGTTTCCAGGGTGTTGCCAATGGGTTTCCAGTGCTAGTTCACATTTTACAGCATATGCAGATATTTAGCTATGCATATAAACATGGGATTGTATTCAACTAGGTCCTTCTCAGACAAGACCCATTGAAACTAATGGATCTAAGTTAGTTGTGTCTAATAACATTATCGGGTCTACTTTGGGGAGGACTAGCATTAAATACCACCCATGCAAATTACTCCTGAATTGCATGCAAGCTGGCTTTCAGCTGTAAATTCTATTAAGTTTATCAGAACAAATGAGTTATTATTTTTTGATATTATTTATTAAATGTATATCCTGCCCTTCCTCCCAAGAGAGCCCAGGGAGGTACAAATATAGCTGAAGAAAGGCTACAGGCTTAATCCATTTATCTTTCTTCGTTTGAGTTATTTACTTCTGTCCTACATGTATAGGTGTCTTGGAGGAAATCCTGCGCTTTTCCTCTGCAGCAATTGAAGATTCAGCTCGAGGCACCAAACCAAAGTCAAAACTTTTTTTTCCAAGTCAATGAAGCAGGCATTTTTCTTTCAGTTTAGTAAATCAGTTTCTTGAGAGATAAAGATGTGGTCAGTTGCTCTTTCATCAGGGTGGAAAACAATTGGCTTTCATGCGTTATGTTCCAGCACGGTGTATTAGGTATTATATTATGATTTTGTTAAACATGGCGCAAAACAATTTGTAGATCATGTTGCAGATATTTTCAAGTATTGGGGGTGGTAATTGAATCTCAGATGTTGTGTACTGTGTGTTTCCCACTCAGAAAGCTGAAATGGTTGCAAAGATCAACATCATGAATAGGTCCAGGATGCTGTTTTCAGTTTTGTTTTTGTTTCAGATGATGTTTCTTTATTCCTCACATTTCCACCCCCCATGAATGTCTGAGAAGGAATCTGTAGGGTACCCCCCCCAGAATCTTTCAATGTGTTCAAAAATCTTGTTAGACGATATTTCTTTTTTAAATTTAAAAAAATGGAATAATGGAAATATATTGTATCTGGATTTTGTTACAACCTGTATTGGAGCTTCCACAAGACCATTTCTCACACTAAAAAAAGAGACTCATAATGACCATCATCATGTCCAAGTCATCATGGATCAGTTCATAAACTATTCCTACGGTTTATATTCAGCTCAAACGAACATTTGTTTTCTTGGTGTAGATTGGAAAGGCACATTAGGAGTATTCAGACATTCAACATTATCAGGAGAGGTCTAAATGTATGTAGAGAATTAGGGTACATGAGCCAGCCCCACTCCCAATGTTCTTTGCTCACCAGGCAGACCCCTTTCTCCCCCAACTTTAACATGTTCAGCGATAAGGTCTGAAGAGGTCTTTTAACCATGTTCAGCTAAATGCATTATCAGGGTTCCCAATATCAATGAGGCTTCTCATCAGAGGACGTTGGTGGGGTACACACTTAGCCCTCCTGTAATCAGGCCAGTGCCTGAATGGGGCTGTGGTGAAGAGAATATCTGAGCCCAATTGTAGACAACTCAATTCACTGAACAAGAAATGGGAAATGAGTGCATGTTGGAGTGCTCAGACAAACCCAAAATACAATTGTGTGAGCTGCCTGTCACATGGGATTTTAACCACCTAAAGACAACTTTACAGGCTTTAGAAGCATGCACAGTCATACTAGAATTACTGTATGCATATTTGTTTTTAACAGTTTTGTGGACTGAGCTGCATTCTATACCACTAGAGTTTTGTGATTAAACATCTATAAATCTTTCTATATCAAATAAAAACAAATATGAGGATTTGCTCCTAGAATTTGAGCACCTTCTCTTTGTGTGTGGGGTGGTGGTGGTGGCAGAGCTAGATGTTATGCTCAGGTTGGGGCTGCTATATAAAATGGCAGACTTCTGTCAAGTTGCCCCCATTCCCAAAGCATTTAGTCACACACACTTGTGTGTGGTATCATGATGGTCTGATCTTCCGCTGAGACTATCCCTACATGGCCTTATCCACCAGGTTAACCCATATATAACAGCACCACTGATTAGCAATCTCCAAGGACATAGACGTCTCAGATGGTCAGAAACCATGGCATCTCATATAAGGCAACTACTGATCTCAACAGTACTGGCTGAACATACATAGGACTTACGAGGATACCATCAAAGCCCTTAAACCTTTGTTGATATCAACAGTTAAAAATAGATCCTATAAAGGTCATAAACTTTGGTTTGATAAGGACTGTGAAACCAGGAAAAAAGGTCTATGCGCCAGATTAGAGCTTCTAGACGCGACCACTCGGAAGCAGTTATGCTTCGTTTGCACTCATTAAAAAAGTCGTACAAAAAGCTCCTAAACGAGAAAAAACATGCTTTTTTTGTTAATAGTTGGCGTTCCTTGGGGTTGGCCGTTCTCCAAGGAAATGACGCAGAGTTCTGGAGATTGGTACAGGGTGGACTCATGCAGAATATCTTTGTCCCAATTCCTCCTGTCCTCCCGGAATCCTGGGTTTTACATTTTCGTCAAATTTTTGAGAATAAAGACCCTACTCCTCCTTTCGTTAGTGATGTTCCCTCCTCCCTTCCCCCCTGGCCTCCAGTTACTGGTGCAGTTATAAGGGAATTAATATCTACTCTTCGCCCGGGCAAGGCACCTGGGGAAGATATGATACCTCCCGAACTACTACTCACCGACCCCACCTGGTGGTGTCCAATTTTAGCCACACTTTTTTCAAATATAAATGCCACTGGTAACATTCCGCTGAGCTGGCGCACAAGTATTGTGGTGCCCATATTTAAGAAAGGCGACCCTTCTGATCCATCTAACTATAGACCCATCAGCCTGCTAGATGTAGTATCTAAACTATATGGTCGCTTTCTTCTAAGCAAACTGCTAGATTGGGATATAAAACATTCCCTTATTCATGTGGAACAGGCTGGTTTTAGAAAAGGCAGAAGTACCCTTGATCATGCCTTTGTTCTACACCATCTAATAAATAAAACCAAATCCGGGTTGTGTAAGTCCCTTTATTTAGCGTTTATAGACTTTTCCTCAGCGTTTGATCTAATTGATAGGGATTTACTGTGGTGTAAATTACATCAGGCAGGCATTGATAAGAGATTGTTGTGGTTAATCCAGTCTCTCCATCGAGATACCCGGTTAAGGGTCCGCCTTGGTTTGAACGGAGCCCTCTCTACTGAAATCCCGGTTAGAAGAGGTGTTAAGCAAGGCTGTTTGTTGGCCCCTTTTTTGTTCAACTTTTTTATTAACGATCTTATTCCCACAATGGCCTCCCCTGACTTCTTTCCCCCTTCAGTAGGGAACAGGAAGATAGCATCTTTGCTTTATGCTGACGACCTGGTCCTGCTGTCTCAAAATAAAATCGGGCTAAAAAGAATGTTGCTAAGATTAGAGGAGTATTGTGAGGGCCATCATCTATATGTCAATTATTCTAAAACTAAAATAATGTTATGTGGGCAATATAGTAGGTCTAAATCCAGCTGGTCTCTAAATGGCCAACCACTTGAACAGGTCAACACATTTAAATATCTAGGCATATGTTTCAATAACAAACTCTGTTGGAGCCCTCAATTGGAGGCGACTAAGTTACTGGCCGCAAGGTCCAGTGGCCAATTAAGGAAATTTTTCTATTCTCGTGGTGGTCAACTTATTAACCCAATGCTAAAAATCTATGTAGCCAAACTCCTCCCTAAAATCCTATATGGTTCAGAGCTCTGGGGTCACTCAGAAAAAGCTAGCCTTGAAGTCCTCCAAAATACATTCTTGAAACAAATAATGGGCCTCCCCAGAAGTACCCCATCAGCCCACATAAGAGCGGAACTTGGTCTACCCTCTCTGTCAGCTCGGATTGATTTAGCTTTCCTACGATATTGGAAAAGAACATCTTCCACGGGTGACTCTCCCCTCACAAAACTTTGTTGGCATGATTCACAGAGTGTGGGAGGGTGGGCCTCAAAATTTACTGAATTACTAACAACCTATGACCTCACCCTAGACAAATTCTCAAACTTTAATCCATCTGAGTTACGCAATTGGATCTTTAATCATGATGCCTATCAAGATAGAGCATCAATTGTGGCAGCCTCTTTTTCCCTCTGGTTCCCTCAAATTAAACTTAACCACGCCCCGGCCACTTATCTTACCAGTTTGACCTGTGCTCAGTTGCGCAGAGCCTTTACAGAATTGCGGTTTCAAACCATGCCCTCAGCTATTCTAGAGGGCAGATATAAGGGCACCCCGATCGCTGAACGCCTCTGTATTTTTGGTTGTAAAGTCCCTGAAGATTTAGCCCATTATATGCTTTTATGTCCCTTATATCAGCACCCCAGAGAAAAAATTTTAGCTTCTTGTTTGAGTTCCACCAGGGGGTCTCCCAAAGCAAAATTAGTAATAGAGTTATTAATGGACAATAACAAGCAGGTCACAATTGCAGTGGCTAATTTTGCTTTCGCTGCTAAAAAGCTTAGAGCAGCGTACGTAAACTCCCTATGAAACCAACTTGGTGACGTACTCAAGTTTTAAGTCTTCTGATTTTAAAACGTTTTCTTGTAATCCTTTGTGCCAAATCATGTCTGATTGTTTTTATTCTGTTATTTTTATGATGCAACGGCCTATGGCTATATGCAAATAAAGGAAATTGATTGATCATGATGGTCTGCATTTCCCACTCTCAGCTCAACAATGTTGGTTGCTGGGCTGGCCAGAGAGGGAAGTGGAGCGATGTCACAAGGAAAAGACATGGATCAATGTGCCTAGAATTCATAGGGGGAGAGGGAGAAAATGCAAGACAGGACCACCATTTTCCACAGCAGCTCCATGTCCAGAAGAACATCTAATTGCACCTCCTGGTATTTTCCAGACCATGACAATCATCATTATAATTATTAGACCAGACATAATGTGAAGGTAGAATTGGTCCCTGGTAAATATTCCATATGCTTCCCCCCCCCATGAAAATTAATAGCTCACTAAAGAACATAAGTGGCCCATCTAGTCCAGCATCCTGTTCTCACAGTGGCCAGCTAGACACCTATAGGAAGGCCACAAGCAGGACCTGAGTGCAATTCCCTTCTGCGGTTTCCAGCAACTGGTATTCAGGAGCATAGTGCCTCCCACAGTGGAGGAGAGAAGCATAATCCTTGGCCCCAACTAATATCCCATTTCCCCATTGCTATTTTTCATTGCAGGAATCCAAGCACCTAGTCCTAACAGTCCCTGAGGGGCAAAATGGGATGAACTGTAATTTGGAGCACATGTGCAAATCCATTCTTCTATGGAACATTAGCTTAGCTTCTCCTCTATTTCTTGTAAACCTACCAGTATAGAATTCTGCTTGTGCATCTCTGTCCTCTCACACCAGGCTTTACTTGCTTGAAAAGGCATTAGGTGAACAAACGGGCAATCAAGAAAACCAGCTCTTTTTGTTGTTGTTCTATTACTTTTGCACTCCATCCTTCTCTGTAATAGGAACAAGCTGGTGTCTTTACCCTGTTCTTTATAGCATCCTGTCATTTAAAGCTCACATGTTGGATCAATGGAAACACTTCGAAGAGACAAACGTGTCATTCAGGCAACCTGTTTTTATCCTGGGGATAGTTCAGAATGTGGTGATAGGTGCCATAATCTCTCATTCGAGTGCACAAATAAGGAAAACTACTCCAAAAAAATGGTGTTATAACTAGAGCACAAAATTGCTTAGTACTCTACAGAAACAGGTCAAAGAGGGAGGAGGTGTTAGCTCTCTGTAGCTGCAAGTACAGCTATGCAAATTCAGGTCTACTTTTGAATTTGACCCTGATGAATCATGTAGCCAATTAATATTGCAAGCATGAGAATCAATCAAGAGAGATGTTAATCTGATTGGCTTGTGGAGGTTTCACATCTAGGCATAAGGCCATTTCATCCCACAGGATGCAGAACAACAGTGGCAACTTCTCTATATATCTAATGAGCTCTGAAATTAAAGAGAACCTCTTGGCACAATAAGAAAAAGAATAATACTGAAATCATGTAATGGCGAGTGGGTATATACTGTCCAAGATTTTTCCTTTTCTGGGGAGTCCAAATGGAACCCTCCTTCCAATACTTTAAAAGGTCTTCTTGATACACAATTCAGACATCAGTTTCTGCCATCATCTAGTTCCCCTCATCGGAAATAGGTCACTCCCTCTTGCTGTACGGCAGAGGCTAGCTCCTGAGGCACAGGATTTTTTTTTAAAGGAATTTGCAGAAGAGAAGTGAGATGGATCAGAATTTGATTGGAATCAGCATTCAGCTTTAGAAACTTGAGTATTTGGTGTAATTTGATGTTTTATATATAATACATTTTTAATTTGATCAAAGTTGGTGATGTCAGGTTATTTTGTAAAAATGTAATGATTGATAAGTATTTCCTAATTAAAAAAGAAAGGGAAAAAGGCAACTCAGCATTGGAAAGATGGTACAGTGCTCTTCTAAGGAAATTCAGCACAGCACAGCAAAGTGCTCTTCTAAGCATGTGCTTATCATGTAATAGAAGCACAGCCAGAAGTTAGCGAGCTCAGGTTCCAGGCTAGAGTCTCTGAGCAGTTTATGGCTTTAGTGCCAAATTAGTGGTTTGGATCAATTTTGGCATAATGTTTAATTGCTTTAAATAATAATAATAATAATATGCATTTATAGACCAATAACTCAATCATTATTATAATAACTTTGTAATATCAGTATTTTTTAAACTATGCATATTGCAGGACAGGAGAGCTGAGGTTGCAAAAATGGCTGAAGGTTCCTGGTGAATTCATGAAAGAGGAGAGATTTGAACCCTGGTTCACAACTCAGTCTCTTACCCACTGCTCCAACCTATCTCTGTTCTGTTAAAGGCTGTAGACAGCCTGTAGTAAAACACTAGAGGTACAACTGGCAACCAGTTTGGAAATAGTTCCTGTTAATGATCCTGTTTGCCAAGGGGACACAGAGCAATAGTCTAGAAAGTGGACCGCCTATCATATCATAGCATCTAATTAATATGGACATTAGATCAGCCTTTCAGTAGACCAGTGATCCTTCTCAATCAATATCTTGTCTCCAACAGAAGCCTAATTCAGCCAGTTGCTAAGGAATAAATGTTGAAGAATATGTAGTGGTCTCACTCCTTCTTGTGCTTTCTGTAAGCTTTTGACAAATTTTTACTTTGGTAGACTCTGACCACATTCACTCATCCCACTGTCTTTTATGGTTTTTTTAAGTCCTATTCTGAACTTTTTCAAACTCCCATCACTTTATCCACACCCATCAGATGGGAATTAATTATTTCCATCTATCTAATTTTTAAATTAAATAGTTTATTTAAATGGGGAATGTTGCCATTCCATCAGCTGGACTCTGGTTCCTTTTATTGTGTGAAAGCGTAAACAGCTGTTTCCTACCTACTGCTTTCAAACCCATTCACAATTTGTATGTACTTCTAGCCCAAACTCAATTAGCCTCCTCCTTTATAATTGCATGCACTGTTAAAGCTGCCAGGCCTTGGCAGGCATATCCAGCAACTGTCAGCTTGTTGGGTACTTTTGTTATATTTTCTGCCATTTCTCTACAGGTTTTGCTGCATAAGCAAGACCCTTGCAACTAACTGTGCACTTCAGAGGCGTGAGAGAGAGGGATTGAAGGGAGTCAGTACAATTTTTTCTGAAAAGTTGTAAAGGAGAACAAGCCATATTCTCATCAGCTACAAATTGGCAGCTTGAGATTGATGCAGACTGACATGCATCTCCTAGGGAAATGGAAGGATGGATCCTGAGAATGTGGAGGGATCTGGACAGAGAGACAGACAGTCAGATGGACATGCATATTTCAGCCTTTGAGGCAACAGAAACTAAGGAAGTTAATAACATTGCATTCAGCACAAATATTATTTAGATTGGCTGCAAGCAACCAATTATATAAGAATTCAGACTGGTGCTCTCTCATTCTTGGCTGACTTTAGAGCCTGACCACAAAAACAGCATTCTGCATACATTTGCTTTTCATTTGCAGCATATGCTGTTCATGATTTCCTCTAGGCAGCTCTTCTCTTCAGGGGATAGCCGCGTTTTCTAAATACTTAAAGAACAAAAATGTTTTCACATTCACTGCTGTGGTTGTAGAGTTACCAGGTCTACGGTTTTTGGCCAGAGTCTCTGGTTTTTGGGGGGCCCTCTGGCTCTCTGGCTAGCACCCCTTAATCTCTGGACTCTCAGCTTCAATTTTAAAAAAATTAAGTTTCTAGGTGGTCTGGTTCCCAAGATATACACCAAAACATCAGCTGCTGCCCCACGACTGTTTAATCTATTTCACTGACACGACGCTGAAGTTGGTTCCTAGTTCCCAGTTCCTTATTTGCTTGAAAGTTCAAAACACTAAAAAAGAAGAGTTGACAACTACAGCAACTTCAAACCAAACTTAACATGTCTCTGAACCCCAAAATATATGTTGGGGTAACCTGTATGATATATCACTGTGATTGGGGGACTCTCCCCATCAAGAATAACAATACATTTATGCAATCAAAGTCATAAGGCTTCTGATAGTATCATAAATACATAATGATGTCATAAAATCATAAAAAATAAGTAACTGGGGGTGCCCACCCCAAAATCTGCTCTGGGACAGGACAAATCATATACCCCAGGAAAGGGGAGGGTGTCATCTACGAGATGCCTATGTGTCCCGCCTGGCCCAGAGCTTCTGCTGGGCGCAGGGCACAGAGAAGGTCATCTATGCAAAATCAAAATAGACAAAAACACGTAGAAAAAAATAAGTAACTGGGGGTACCCACCCTGAAATCTGCTCTGGGACAGCACAAATCATATACCCCAGGAAAGGAGAGTGTGTTCTCCACGAGATGCCACTGCATTCCACCTGGCCCAGAGCTTCTGCTGGGCGCAAGGCACAGAAGACGGCATCTATACAAAATCAAAGCAGAAAAAGACATACAGGAAAAATAAGTAATTGGGGGTACCCACCCCAAAATCTGCTCTGGGCCAGGACAAATCATACACCCCATGAAAGGGGAGGGTGTCCTCTATGAGATGCCACCACGTCCCACCTGGCCCAGAGCTTCTGCTGGGCGCAGGGGAAGGATGAGGGCATCTATGGAGACAGAAAGGGTAGAGAATCTTCTTACTTTTACTCATTTCTCAGACCTCTTTCTGAAGTGAAGGGTGAAATCTGTAAAGAGGTTTGGAGCAGCCACATTAAAAGATAAGGGCAGGGCATTCCAGACAGGGGGTTGCCAACCCTGCTTGGATATGGATGTCTTTGCAGAGAATCCCTAGTCAAGCTTTACCAACAGCACAATCCAAACTATATCTACTCAGAAGTAAGTCCTGTTGAGTTCTATGAGGGCTTAGTCCCTTAGTACGTGTGTTTAGAATTGCAGCCTTCAGGGGCATCCATCTTTACTCCCGAATGCTCCCATCTGACATCTCCACAACACTAGGCTCCTTTCTTCTGGTGACTGGCCTGGCCTGAAGGCACTTGAACCCTTCTTGCCAAAAGCAAGTAGGCTCGATTAAATGTTCCCTACCCAGGCTCCATCTTTTAGCTAAGATGTCTAGCTTAATTTCCAGTCAGATTTTTTTTAATTGTACGCTCCAAGCAACTGTGATTGATGCTTAATGTATCATGCTTAACGACATCACTTGTGCCCACCCCTAAAATCTCAGGTTTTGGGATGCTTCTGACCTGGCAACCCTATGGTTGGGGGGATGGGGGTGTCGGACAACCCCCACATGTTGAAAGAACGTATGAGGGGGCAAGAGGCCTCAAGGGTAAGCTTTTCCCCCACCACACGCAGCAGCCATGCACCCCTGCTGCCCATGGTGTGAAGAGGCTTTATGAACATAGCACTCGTCCACAAAAGAGGGGCCCTGACTGGGCCAAGGTTCTATTCAGTGGGAAGAGAAAGAGATCGTTGTCACCAGTTGTTTCTTGGCCTGCCAAAAACAGCCTTTGTTGCTTTATCCTATGCTTTCAGTAAGATTTCTAAGGCTGCAATCCTCTGGTTGGAGGAAGGGGGGTAACCAAAGGAGGTTAATTTGCCTCATGTGCTCTGCTGGGCTCTTGGGGTCCTCTTTTCTTTTCTTTAAAAAAATAATCTTCCCTCTCAGAGAGAGAAATATTATGCTTTCTTCAGGGCTGGGGTAATTTGGTCTCTAGTTTCAGTGTTTACCAGGGGCCTGTGAAAACACTGGATGATTTGGATCCAAACCTTCCTGTCATTCTCCCCCAATATGCCCCCACACTTTCCCAGGACTCCCCATTTTTGATCCTGCCAACATCAGAGCTCAGCATCAGTAGAATGGCCATACAGTTTCTGCAGCAGTGGGGAAGGGGAATCCAACACCAGATCTCCCTCTCCGAGATTGTAGCTCTGTCTCCACTCCAATTGTGTAGTAGCAAATTCAGAAGTGCAGGGTCCCTTCATGGTAGTCACCACCATACACATCCTTTTTTGCTCCTGGAATGAGAATGAGATCCTTGCTAGTGCCTTCTCCCACAACAACAGACATCTCTAAGAGCAAATCAGCATGAAAAGGGGGAGTTAGCTACTGAAGAGAGTCTTCTTAATGGCTGACACCTCCTTTCTCTCTGATTGGCTCCAATCAGCAGCAAAGGACAAGGAAGCATGTTGGAAGACTCTTCTGAGTAACTAATACACTCCCTTTTCATACAGATTGGTTTGTAGGATGCTGGAGATATAGGGACCCTGCTCCCAAAAAAGTAGGGAGACTAAGACCCTCTGAAACTCTGGATGACCACACCCCTGCTCCACCCTCAGAGAGGTTGATTTGATGCTTCCTATTGCCCCTGGGGCATCCTCCCAGGGACTATTGGATTAAAGGGCCTGAGTTTAAATAGTAATTGCATGTTTTGCCATGTTTGGCTTACTACTGATAAGTCTCTGATTAATAAGACCAACATCTGCTACACATTCACAAATTTCAATCTGTTTTAAAAGAATAAACACCAGAAAGTTTTGTTTAGTCTAAGCAGTGTCAACACTGCTTGGCATTTATGGGTTGAGATCAGCTAAACTTATGAAAGCTAGCATAATATTGTGTAGACAGTCACTTTAATCCAGAAATCCCTCTCCGCACATATGGTAGGCCATGTTCCATATGGAACATTCCATAGTGTTCTACAAGGCAGACCTGCAAGAAAATATGCAATGTGGATTGCTCCTGTGCAGAGTTCCAGCCAGTACTCTGACTTTCATCTTCTGCATTTTCTGTATTTTAAAAGTTAAAAAAATGCATGCCTGATTTTTAATTAATTTAAGAAAATTAACATTGAAATCTAAGATAGCGCATGCATGTTCAGTAAGAACCATCAATATTCTAAAAGCCAGACTCACAGCTGCTTGACTTGGCTAGTCAGGTGGCCACACCCATGCCAGACATTTATTCCACTTTAAACAGACATGGATTTCCCCAAAGTATCCTGGGAAGTGTGGTTTGTGAAGGGTACTAAAAGTTGTTAGGAGACTCCTGTTCCCCTGACAGAACTCCAGTGGCCAGAGTGGTTTAATAGTCAGCCCCTCTTTCCACAGAATTCTCATGACTGTAGCTCTGTGAGGGGAATAAGGTGTCTCCTAACAACTCTCAGCACCCTTCACAAACTACACTTCCTAGGATTCTTTGGGGAAAGCTATGCCTGTTTAAAGTGGAATAAATGTCTGGATGGATGTGACCAGGGACAGCTTTGGTTTAAATTTGGGTGGGAGAATACATGTGACTGCTGTAGAATAAAAAGGTGGGAAAACCTTTTGGAAAGTAAAGAGGCTTTCCCTTTGCTGAGTTACCACACACCCAATCTCCTACCCTCCCTCCCTCCCTCCCTGTCCCCCCTCCACCTTCCTCCCTACCCTTCCTCCTCTCCTTCTCAGCCTCCTCCCCCTCCCCGCCCCTCCCCAAGATCAGTTTCACCTATCCCAAGCATGATTGCACAGGAGTAAATCCCACTGAACTCAATAAGCATGCAAATGATCAAAACTGCCCTCCCCTTGTGCTCCTCTCTCCTGCCCTCCCTTTCCTATCCCCTATCCCCTTCCCCTCCTCCCCTCCTCTCCTCCCCTCCCCTCCCCACTCTACCCCTCTCCACTCCCCCTCCCTTTTTCATACTCCTCCCCCTCTCCATCTCCCTTCTCCCTTCCTCCATACCCCTACTTTCCCCCCTCCTCCTCCCACTCTCCCTCCCCCTCCCCCAGGTCACTTTCACGTATCCATGACTGTAGAAGAGTAACCCCATTGAACTCAATAAGCATGTTCAGAGGCACATGTTACCAAATTCTTCCAAGCTATACAGGAAGTGCATTGGACTATGAAAGACCAACCCAAATGGTGTTTGCATTTTGACAAATTTGTAGGGCAGTACAATATCTCAGAGAGGTCAGGTCTCCTGCATTCACTATAGCTGCCCAATTTCCCTGCTTTTTAAAGTTTGATAGAAATATCTGTTGGCTATAGGTAAGTTCTTAAATCGCAAGGGTTTTTTTTTTGCCTATTAGTTATTTTTAGTTACTTCTTGGTACTCAATATTGACTAATGCACACATTTTTGCAAGCTATTTATCCTAATAAGAGCTTGGAAGTACTTAGTTACAAGTAACAAATTACTTGTAATTCATTATGTTTTTGAGGAACGAGTGGGTAATTCCTTTACATTTTGATTGTAATAGAACTAGGAGTAATTTTATTACTTTTGTGGAGTAATTTTAATGTTTCCAGCATTACTTTTGGGTATTACTTGGTGGGGGAAGCAGGGGAAGTCTTCTGCTCCTCTGATTTGTGGAAGAAAATCATGTGCCTCAAACTGGGCTTCTGTGCAGTGTCGCTCTTCCCTCATGCTCTGTGGGTGGGTAGGAAGCGATAAGGAAGGAGGTGGAGGGTGAGACGGGGTGGAGTGGAGAAAACGGCATCGGACTGCAATACCTGGCGGAACGCCTCTCCCGCTATGTACCTACCCGGTCACTGCGCTCGATGTCGAAGGCCCTTCTCCGGGTTCCAACGCATAGGGAGGCCCGGAGAGCAATAACTAGAGCTAGGGCCTTCTCAGTGGTGGCCCCCAAATTATGGAACGCCCTCCCTGACAAGATACGCCTGGCGCCTTCTTTGTTATCTTTTCGGCGCCAGGTAAAGACCTACCTCTTTGCCCAGGCATTTTAAATTTTAAATTTAATTTTCATTTATTTTAATTTTAATCTTTTGTCTTAATTTTGTTTTTAAAAATGTTTTCTATTGTATTGTACTCATACCCACATGTATTTTAATCTGTTTTTACCCTGTTGTACACCGCCCTGAGAGCTTGTTGCTATAGGGCGGTCTAAAAATGTAATAAAATAAATAAATAAAAATAAAATAAATAAAGGAGGAGGAGGCAGCAGCAGAATGGCGATAAAGAACTGTGGAGGTGAAAGATGACTCTCTCCCCCCCTTTCTCTCTCTGTGTGTGAATACTGTGTTTGCACTTGGCACACAAAGTGGCCTCCACCACCCTCTCTGGCTACTGTGCTACATTTGCAGTATTTTAACTTTTTTGCATCTCAGGGGAAAATGTTTGCTTGGGTGAGTGTCCCTTAGTTGGTGGCAGGGCAGGGTCTGGGAGGTGGTTAAGTGAGAGAGATTATGCTTGCTGGCTGAGTGGGAGGGGTTGCACTTGGTTTGACATGCAAAGATTGAGTAGTGGCCTCTGCCTCCTTTCCCATCTCCCTTACCAGCGGACAGACCACCATTGCTATCTTATGGATAAAAAGAATTATTCTACTACCTCTGTATGTGTGTGTTGATTTTTAATGTTTAGGCTACTTAGATGTGCAGCAGCCAAGGCCAGCACCTTGTAGGCTTTTTTTTAAAAAAGCAACTGAAATGTAATTGTAGTGATTACTTTTGAGAAAAAGTAATCAGTTACTTTTAGAGCAATTGTAATTATAGTGGTAATTATTACTTTTTTGGGCCATGAGATTGTAACTTTAATTTATTTTTAAAAGTAATCTCCCAAGCTCTGAATATAATGCATTTTAATGTTATTTTCACCAGTATTTTTGTGCACACTTTCCCATAATATATGCACTTTTAAAAATATTACTTGGTTAGAGAACTGCATCACAAAATTTGGATAGGTACAAATTTCAAGGGATGGCTCTGTTTTACTTCTCATATTGTTTCAGAAAGTGTAAATTTGATACATTCAGCTTTAAATGTGAACTGCGTAGAATTTCTGCTCCATCCCTACACACAACACTAGGTTAGCATTCCATGCCTGTTGAGAATGATGACTCCTTCATGGGCTGATTGAGGGCTCCCACCCCATTTAGTTTCCTCCTCCTCCCCCCCCCAAATATTTTTATACCTCTGCAAATGTTGGAACTCACATCTTCAGAACAGGAAAAAAGTATGGAACAATGTGCATAACAGGCAGCTATGTGGGAACATGTATCCTGAGCCTACAATGTCAAACAGTAGGAGATGATAACATGCACAAATGTTATCTGATGACTAAATTCTCCTAAACGTTGGGACTCAAAGCAAATACTGGAAAAAAGTTTTGTTTTGTTTTTTAAAAAGCAGACACCATTCATATGGATTTTATCTTCCCAACAGCAACTGATAAGTACCTAACAGTATTTTTCCTACATTTCCATTCTACAAATTGCCAACACTGTTTCTATAGCAACTCTTTTGTTTGTCACTTATAAGCCACACTGGAAATAGACTATTGGGGGGAGGGATCTGAAAAGACTTCGATATAAATAGTTATAATGATCCTACATGAATATAAACCCCACTACAAATTTGAATAAGAAGGACCTCATTTGCCAGATAAGGAACACTGAAAAGAATATTGCTATTGAGTTTATAAAATATAAATGCACATTTTATGTGTAGATTTCATTTTCTTCACTGGCATCTGAATGGCAGCCAAATTGAATTACAATCTGGTGTTCTCATATATGGAATCCAACTCTGTAATATACAGGAAGCACTGCTATGAGCAGATTCACACATTATATAGCTGGGGATCCCTGGATGTACATGGAAGCCATTAGTGGAGTTTCTGGGTCCAAAACGCAAAAATCAGCTGCACTGATCATATACCTTAACACCATTCTGTATGTTTGCTTACATTGGAATGTCTTAGCTATATAGGGAGAAATGGGGGGGGACACAGAACTAGAGAGATGGTTTCTACTAGATCTACCATCTACCGCAAGCCAAACTGAAATAAGAAACCATTTTATGAGTTGTTTTCAGTGCAAAGATGAGCAGTTTAAGATGCCTCCAGCAAAAACCAGAGGTGGCCCCCCAAAATGCATCCAGGGAAAATATTTTCTTGTGATAGTAAAATTGTTATCTTTTTACGCATTTGGCAGTGTGATCTGGCATTACATGTTTGGGTTTAGGAAATAATATTTCCCATAGCTGTTCAAGTTCTTCAGGATTTCATGTTCTCACGAATGTTCTATATGGGAATATCCTAAATCTAAAGGTGTAAAAAAAGCTGGATTTTTTCTTGCTCGCTCCTTAACTTCTGTTGGGTGTAGCTTCTAAACTTTTTGGATGCTCTGGTATGAAACAGAAATGTCACTTGTCTTGTCTCACTCTTCATATGGGGATATTACATTTAAAGTAATTTTATTTTATTGTGATTTCAGTTTGTTGTGAGCTGGCTGGGGACCAGAAGGGTGGGGTATTCATTTTAGTTAGCTAATTAATTAATTAGGGGAAATAGTGAACTCCAGTAGCATAGTGAATTCCAACTGAATTTAATTTCTCATTGGATTTTTTTGGTCTGACTTTCTTTTTATTTCACATGATGGGGTGGGCAAATGTGAGGGTCTTATGCCATCCTTCTTGAAGAGGGAGCCATTTTGGAGGTATCTTTATTGTTTATCTCTTTGGGACATGTATCTTTCTCTGTTTCCTTATGATTTCAAAACTTGGTTTTTCACATGCACATATCACGGGAGGCAAAATATGAGGGCTTTGTGAAAACTTCTCTGGAGAGGTTTGGGATCTTTTTGTTGCCTTGTTAAATTTTTATTTTTATCTTCATCAATTTGTTGCTAGTAATTTTCCCTTACTTAACTGAAGTGTTCTGCACACACACACACACACACACTTTTGGCAGGCCAGAGTTATTGTTTGCTTGGCAGGCATTCAAAAATCTAACTTACTTTGCAGTCAAATCCAGAGTTGTGAGTGTAGTTAACGGGGTAAGTAAAATTTAATTTAATTATTTAAATTCTTTAAATAAATGTCTACCAATAATTAAATGATTGTAATTAAATTACTTTGCTTTAATTAATGGGCAGAGCAATTCCATACACCAATTATGTGGAGGAGGTAGAGATTTACTGCCACTACACTACACTGGTGGAACAGCTGCATTATTCTATATCTACTCTGTTTGAGAGGAAAGGGAAAACATGCAATATAGAAAATGTCCAAATGGTGTAAATATCGCAGCCACACTCAACACATATTATTGTTGTTGTTGTTATCCCTCCCTTCTTCCCAGCCATAGCAAACACATACAAAAAGACATAAAAACAAAACATCTTTTCAAAAATCTTTAAGAAAGTATTTACAAACATCTTAAAAACAATTCCAACACTGTATCTGTTATGATAGCATTGTAGCTGGCATTTTGCAGGGCTTCCACCAAATCCTATGGCCTATTAGCCAGAGAAGTGTTTGAGTACAGGATTAGTCTATATCATCCTTTCCCAACCTGCTGCTCTCCTGATGTTTTTTGGATTACAACTCCCATCAGCCCTATTAGCTATGCATTGAGGTATTTTGTAATGCTGAGCATCTCTAATGCACCAGTCTGGTAGAGGACCTTCTGAAGCATTGTTCTATAAATAGCTTTGTTCCTGTTCATCACTTTTTTCTTTTATTTTAGAAGGCTATACGGGCAGCGCTCATGTGGAAGAGTGTGGAAGTACTTGGTCTGGAAAGAACAAAACAAAACAAAAAGTGGAAGAAAGGAAACTTTTTAAAACAATACCAATTTGCACAGGCATGACTGGGCAAGGGTGGAAATTGTATACCACATCATTAAACTAGCTGTCGTCTGTGACAGTCACACAATCATTTCACACACAGGATTTAAGTAGCAATGGAGATGCTAGCAATGGGAAGAAAGTTAGGGCCTGTTTACATGCCCAAAAAATGTTTTTGCCAGACCTCCCCTCCATAGGACTCAAATTGTTGATTGCATGTACTGGAGGTTGGGCCCGAAGGGCAGTTTAGGGATCTTGCTGGTGTACCGCCCACCCCGCTGCACGGCAGATTCCCTGGCCGAGGTGCTAGAGGTGGTCTCGGCTGTACGGGCATTGTCCCCAGAGCTGGTAGTGCTGGGTGACTTTAACGTGCATGCCGAGGCCGCTCTCATAGGAGCCCCTCGGGATTTCCTGGAAACCATGGCTTCCTGGAAACTGTACCTAAGTAATACTGGGCCCACCCATGTAGCCAGTCATGCTCTCAACCTTATATTTGTCCTGGGAGAGGAGAGAAGTGGTCTGAAGTTGGAAGTGATTCATGCCACTCCTGTGTCATGGTCAGACCACTACCTGGTAAATATGGACTTCTCGTTGCCATGCCCCCTCCGCAGGGGTGAAGGACCTGTTAAAATGGTCTACCCCAGACGCCTGATGGATCCGGATGGATTCCTGACTGCGCTTGGGGAATTGGAACCTGCTGAAGGTCGCCCGGTCGAAACCCTGGTGAAGGAGTGGAATGTGGGTATCACCAGGGCATTAGACCAGGTGGCTCCGAAACGTCCTCTCCCCCTGAATAGAACTCAGCTAGCTCCATGGTATACACCGCGGTTGCGTAGCTTGAGACAGGAGGTGAGACGACTAGAGCGCCGGTGGCGGAAATCCCGCTCGAAGATGTCCGGACACAGGTTAGAGCAGCAGTAGCTGCCTACCAAGTGGCAATAAAGGTAGGAAAGAAGGCTTTCTTTGCTGCCTCTATTGCGTCTGTGCAGTGTTGTCCCAGGAGGCTGTTCCAGGTGGTCCGAAGCCTGGTCGGTCCAGTTGCTCAGGAACCCTTGGAACAGTCAAAGGCCTCCTGTGACCTATTAGCAAAACACTTCGCTGATAAAATCGAACACTTACGGAGCTCGATCCCGCGTGCCGTGGACACAGTCGATGAACCAGAGTTGGCCAGTTGCAAGCCGGTAAATTGGGATCGGTTTCAGCTTCTCCCTTCTGAGGAAGTGGACAAGGTGCTTTCATCTGTGAAGCCAACCACTTGTCTTACTGATCCTTGCCCTTCGTGGCTCCTTGTGAGCTGCAGAGAGAAATTGGGCGAGGGGATCAAAGCGGTGGTAAACGCATCCTTGAAAGAGGGTGTGATGCCATCAGCCTTCAAGGAGGCAATTGTAAAGCCCATCTTAAAGAAGCCCTCCTTGGATCCCCAAGTGTTCGATAACTTCCGCCCAATTTCGAATCTACCATTTCTGGGCAAGGTCATTGAGCGAGTGGTGGCCAACCAGTTGTCAGCACACTTGGATGAAATGGATTATTTGGATCCATACCAATCGGGTTTCAGGACTGGTCACGGAACTGAAACAGCCTTGGTCGCTCTGGTTGATGATTTGAGGAGGGCATTAGATAGGGGAGAATCCACCTTTCTTGCCCTCCTCGATCTCTCAGCGGCTTTTGATACTGTCGACCACAGTATCCTTCTGCTTCGCCTGGAGGGATTGGGAATTGGAGGCATTGTATTACAGTGGTTCCATTCCTTTCTCTCCGACAGGTACCAACAGGTAGCGTTGGGGGAGGAGGTATCAGACCCTTGGCCTCTCAATTGGGGTGTGCCACAGGGCTCTATCCTCTCTCCCATGCTATTTAACATCTATATGAAGCCGCTGGGAGCAATCATCAGGAGATTTGGGCTGCAGTGTCATCAATATGTGGATGACACTCAGCTCTATCTCTCGTTTAAATCTTCACCAGAGTTGGCTGTGGAGACCTTGTCCAACTGCCTGGAATCCGTGAGTGGATGGATGGGAAGGAACAAGCTGAAGTTGAACCCTGATAAGACCAAGCTACTACTTGTGGGGGACAAGAGAAGGTTTGGTGACATTGACCTGAAGTTCAATGGGGTGAGTTTACCCCTAAAGGACCAGGTCCGCAGCCTTGGGGTTGTGCTTGATTCCAGGCTGTCCATGGAGGCTCAGATTTTGGCAGTGAGCCGGGCAGCCTGGTACCAACTACACCTCATACGAAGGCTGCAACCCTACCTTCCTGTTCATCAGCTCCCACTGGTGGTACACGCCCTGATCACCTCTCGTTTGGACTACTGTAATGCGCTCTACGTGGGGTTACCCTTGAAAACGGTCCGGAAATTACAACTGATACAAAATGCGGTGGCTCGACTACTTACGAATAGTCGCCGCCGAGATCACATCACCCCAGTGTTGTTCGACCTACACTGGCTTCCAGTTGTTTTCCAAGCCCAATTCAAGGTGTTGGTATTGACCTTTAAATCCCTATATGGTTTCAGCCCAGTTTATCTGATGGAGCGCCTTCAACGCCACCAATTATGCCGCCCGACAAGATCGGCCACACAGGGCCTTCTCTCAATCCCGCCAACAAAAACAGCCAGATTGGCGGGTACAAGAGAGAGGGCATTCTCAGTGGTGGCCCCCACTCTTCGGAACTCCCTCCCACAAGATCTCCGGCATGCCTCTTCCCTAAATGTATTTCGGAAAGCCTTAAAGACCTGGCTTTTTCAGCAGGCCTTCGGGGTATCCGGGGAGGGTTAATTGATATAATTGTAATGCCTCCTGCCCAGTTTTAATATTGTTGTTGCAGATCTATTATTTTTATATTGTATTACTGTATTTTATTAATTGTATTTTAATAATTTTGTAAGTCGCCTAGAGTGGCCATTGGCCAGATAGGCGACGAAGAAATTAAATTTTATTATTATTATTATTATTATTATTATCCGCTGCTTTTTGCAGATCCTTTTAATTTGGACCGTTTACTTGAAGTTTAACCCAACGAGCATGCATACTACTGCTTTTGCCTTTAACTCCGGATTAAATGGATGCGATAAAAACCAGCATTTGCTTTTAAAATCCGCACCTGCTTCTACCGTGTATTACCTTTTAAGCGCCTTTTCTGGCTGCGCAGTTTCTTCGCCATTAGATCCTCCCTTTTCTCTGCCCCTTTCACTGTCTCGGGGCGTCATTTTGTTTCCTGCGGTTGACAAAGCAACTTCCGTTTGCTCTCGTCTTCCTTTCTCCTATTACTCCCACTTCCTCCCAATACATCTCCCCCGCTCCTTTAAACAAAATCACATTCCCCACCCCTTCATCAAGGGTAGCAGGGTTGGAGCTCATAACATTCCTTCCTTGGAGCTGTGGTTTTGGCACTGTTGTTTATGTCTAGCATGTGTGTGTGCGAGAGAGAGAGAGAGAAAGTATGTGTGTGGAGGACCTCTTCTGCCTCGTAGCATCCCTCCACTCCCCCCCAAAGCTGGATCTCTCCCCCCCTTGGGCTGATGCATGCACCCTATTCTCAGCCACGGCGAGAGGAGGCTGGCGAAGGTGCTGCTGGGGTAAGGGGAGCTGCCCTGATGTCTCATCCTAGCATCTGCTCCACTCATGGAGAGCGATAATATTAAACGGTCAATTCTTCCTTTAGTAGCTGCTTTTGAAGTCTCTCTAAAGATAATTGTTTGGGGGGGTTTATGTTTCCCAGAATGCATGCTGAGGCTTGTCCCGGGGTGCCAAAGGCACACCAATCTCGTGCAGGGACAGCCTAACAGCCACGGGTGGAAGCGATTCCCTTTCTTTCAAGCACCTATTCCTTCATTTAGGGAAACACCGCCCCTTTCCCACCTCCGCAGTTAACATGCTAATGTGCGGGCATGGCAACAAGGAAACGCCGATAGCAGTAAACGCACACGCGTGTGAATGCTACAAAGAAAAACAGGTAATTTATTAGTAGTGAGGGTGGAAGTATGTGAACTGTCAAAATCAATCGCAATGGAAAAAGCAGCATTTTTAATGTGGATCTGGGGTCCCATGCAAACAGGCCTTTAATTCAGAAACATTGAATTGCAGTTTGAGTACTGAAAATTTAGTAATCTGTTATTGCCACACACCCCGTAATATTCATGCATGATCCATTAAAAGTGCTGTATGTTATACTTTTCAAGAAATAATTTTACACAGAAGTAGAACCCCCTACAGCTACAACTGTGCAATTTTTAAAATTTAATGTTCAGTTGGCTTGGTTTGATCATTGGGTATGGGGATAGCAGCTTCCAGGGCACTGGAAAAAGCTGCAGGTCCAAAAGCAAAACATGAGAGATATGGCACCAAGGGACACCACTGCAACCTCTCTCTCTCTCTCTCTCTCTCACACACACACACACACACACACACACACACACACAAACACACACACAGATTTTAAAATATATTAAAACAATATAGATAGACAGACAGACAGACAGAGCCGGAGCCAAGGGGCGGCCAGGTTGGGCCCTGGCTGAGGGGGTGGCCCAGAGCAGCCCCTAAAGGGCCCCTCATTAGCGTGGGAGAGTAGCTCTCCTCTTCTCCAGTCTGCAGCTGGCTCCTTGCCACAGATTGTAGGGAGGGAGCTTCCAGGCCGCCTGCCCATTCGCTTGCTCCACCTACCTCTCTCCTTCTTTGGTGCTGCACATGCTGCATGTGCAGAGCTACCATCAGCCAAGATGGCAGCAAAGGTTTCTTTAAGGGGCTGATGGCCCTACTGCCATCTTGGTTGATGGCAGGCATGTGCGTGCATGTAGCATTCTGTGCATGCATGCCATCAGCCAAGATGGTGGGGGGGGCGGCATCAGCCCCTTAGAGAAACCTCCGCCACCATCTTGGTTGATGGTAGCCCTGTGTGCGCAGCAGAGAAGACAGGAGAGAGGTAGGTGAAATGCACAGGAGCTGCATGCCCGGGGCAGGCTAGTGCGTGCCCGGGGCAGGCTAGTGCCTGCCCTGCACACACACACACACACACACACACACACAATGAGTGGCATTGTTTTGTTTTAATATATTTTAAAGTATTTTGTTTCAAAGATGTTTTAGAGTGGGTTTTAGTGTTTTTGTTTGCTGCTCTGGGCTCCTTTTGGGAGGAAGGTTGGGATATAAATTTAATAAATAAAGTGCAGGTATCATCCAGACACCTTGCCCTTTGTCCTCCCTTTCTTCAGGATGTCTCTAGGCCCCCATATGCAGGTAGCTTTGCATGCTTTTTTATTTGGCGTGTGCTTTGCCTGCTTGGGGGCGGAGGTGCATATTTGGGGGTGCTTTGTCTGCTTTGCTTTTTGAGGGTGGCCGCCTCTCTCTCTCTCTCTCTGTTGGCTGTTTGTTGGGGGAATGTTTTGCCTAACTTTTCTCTTTTGTTTCGGGGCTGTGGTAAGAGTTGCCAGCTTTTTTTGTCTGTGCTTTGTTTCTTTTTTATGGATTATATTTATATCCCACCCTTCCTCCCAAAGGTGTACAGGGGGCTTCAGGTGTTTGACCTGTTATTTTGCAAGCGGGGGGGGAGTTCTGAGCATCACCAACTTTTCTTCTGTGAAATGAGCATTTTGTGGTGCTTCTGACAGTTTCTTAGATTTCCAAATATGCCCCTGAGCCCAAAATGGTTGGGGACCCCTGGCATATGTAGAAATGCTTGCTCTTCAGAAGACACTAAAGTTAGATCTAACTAAAGACATTGATTTTTTTTTTAGTAGAGGCTTTAATATGATGTACAAAACTAGTATTTTCAAGACCTATGACTTCATTTAAAAAAAGAAAACTGGTCCCTAGTAAAATGGTTGTTTTTAAAGCTCACATGCCTCTTTCCGTTTACTTTCCTTCATGCCATCAGGATCTTTTACTGTGACAAATAAATGCTGTTCTGGTAAAGATCTGCTGCCTCAGGAATGTTTTGTGCAGCCTGAAAAACCAGTTAGCAATTTAATCTTGCCGGAGAGGGCTTCATTTGTATTCTAAATATGGGTAGAACTAATGCTGATGTGGGCATTTGTTTAGAACAGAGGTATTTGGTATCCCATTAAGACATATTCTGAACGTATTCTGTAATTTTTCTCAAGTTTCCCTTAAATGTTCAGAAACAGCTTTCTGTGTCCCTGAATGCTATAGAGAAAGGGGGGGGGGAGAGAAAATGATTTTATTAGATCTGGATATTATAATTTGTAACGTTTGTACATTTGGGCCCAGGACCTTTGGGTAGAGAATATGATATTTAAATGTTATAAATAATAAACAAAGGCCACAATTTTTCTTAAAGTATGGCAGAACAATCCAAATCTGATGGCTGGAAGGCATTAGGAAGGAGCGGAGGTGCCGCTCTCCCAGTGGAGAAGAGCTTTTTTAGCAGAGGGGCATGCCCATTGTACTGGCCCCCATTACACCCACCAGAACTCCATAGGGATTGTCCTACAGCTGGTGGTTCTTTCATCAGGGGTGAGTAGTTGGCATTAGGCCCCAAAATGTGGCATTTTGGGCAAAGGCAGGACTAGGGATGGGGGAGAAATTTGGGGTGGGGTGTTGCATTTTTATTGCAAACTGACCTAAGTAACACTTCCCAAAACAATATACGAACTGAAATTCTGCTATCCTTTGAAATTCTCACTATTCCAAATTTTGCAGTGCAGTTTTGCAACCAAAAATATGTACAAAAATATGCCTATTAGGGGAAAGCATGCATAAAATTCATATATTAGAGACAATTACACAAAAATCATATTAGGGGAAATTGCATACAAAAAGGGTGTGTATTATGAGAAATGCACACTAAAATCCTGACCAATTCTCATAAAGAGCTTTTTTAAGCAAACTGAAAAATACAGAAACTGAGAGAAATCAGAATTGACAGATTCATTCATCCCTAAGCAGGGCATTTGTCTGAGAAGCCTCCAGAATTGGACCTGGAGCTAGTGGAACAACTCTCTCTCCCCCCCCCCCCAATAAAATAGATTCAAGTTAGGGAAATAAAGGGGGAGAGATCTGTGCAGGGAAGGAGGAGATAAGTAGCCCACACAAACAGCTCTCCTTCCCCGGCTGGCAGGAATTTAAATGTGACAGAAGATCTACCACTAACCTGTCCAGCCCAAAGCCAAGGAACACAGTCTCACATGGTTCTGTTAGTTTTTCTCTTTTTATTAAAGTAATAGATATATCAAAAGCTTTACGACTCATCAACCTAACTACTCTTTCTAGGAACTTTTGCCCTGGCTGACTCTGACTAAGCATATCTGTGCAGCCCTCAGATGTTGACTCAGCAATGAACCCCTCCCCTGAGTCCACTTAAGTAGGTTTGGCTTTCGTGCATAAACAACAGCTCCTCCTTAACTCTGTCCATTGAACTTCACACCTCTGAAGCCTCTGAGCGTGAGGCGATGGGGGCTGGATCTCAGCTTCCCCCTCCAACTGGTGGAGGCTAACTGTCTTCTCGAGCATGGGAAGCTGCAGGGCACTTGGCTGGGGAATGTCAGGTTGGGTGCGGGCGAGGGTGCGTGTCTAATGGAGCAGTCTCTGACAGTTCAGGTTGTGCTCCAACAGAGAGGCCAGGGGACTGGGCATGCTGTGAACTCTCCTTGCTGCTTGATGTCAGGATCCCACCTGTGGTCACCACCTTGTCACTGTCCCACCTTAGGATCCTGGTCTCTTAACGGTTCTCTCACCGGCTCTAGCAAAGATCTCTCAAGATCCCACTGCTAGGCAGCCCCATCAGACACTCTGTATAAACAATATTGCCTTGAGACTGTGCCTTTGTCTCCTCCTGGCTTATTGCTACGTTGTGTCTGGGTGCACTTACAGGCCTCAACCCCCCACCCCCCCTGTATCTTTGTGCCTATAAAGATTACAGCCCTGGGTTGCTCTGTATACCTAATGATGTTACACTACCTCTTCACCACTGCCACCATTGATACTGTTTCCCAACCTTGGTATATGCCCTGCCCACCCTTCTGGTCTGTGAAAGCCCAGCCAAGGATCAGGCGTTTTGGTAAACCAAGGAATATTTATTTATATGCACCAGGAATAACAAAATTACTTAAAGGTTTAGTCAACTAGCGTGTGGTTTCATAAGATGCATTACTCTTTATGTTTCTTAGTCATCAATATCCTGCCTCACTACCCGCCTAATCCAATCCACCCTACAACCCTCTCCAAAACCAACCAACCCTCCAAAACCCTCAGAACCAACTGACCCACCAAAACAAACTCCCTTTCAACTGTCATCCACTGATCAACATTCCAACCCATGTACTCCCCCCTCTCACTCAGTCCGCTTACCTCATTTACTCTAATAAACCCGCACTTACCATATTTACAGTATTGTATATACAGGGACATCATACTTGACCCCTCCCTCAGCTTGTTGCCCCAGTCCTCAAAGTCAGTATCACCCTCGTCGATGCCTCCCCTCCCAACCTGGGTCACAACATAACCTCACTTAGGTTTGTACTGTGTTATTATATAGGTACCGCTGGATTCAGTGGGAGTGACTTACACATTGCCAAAAAAAGAAGACACTGATTTGTAGAAATGATAATTTGTATATACAGATGCAAATTATAAACTAATCAAAAACCAACTTCCTCTTTAGATTTTCCTGAACACCTCTGATAGGAAGCAAATCTAGGGGAAGGGGAAACCCAGTGGTAGAATACGTGCTTTTCTTGGAAAAGGTTCCATCTTTAATCCCTGACATGGCCAGATAGAGCTGGAAAAGATTTCAATCTGAAACCCTGGAGAACCACCCACGGTTTGTCAGTGTATAGTAGACAACAGTGACCTGGATGGACCAATGGTCTGACTCAGTGTCCTGGTCCACAAATCACTTTAAACCAGAGTTCAAATTAAACTATGTTTAAGGTGAACAAGCAACATGCTGGTGCTCACTGTTCAAATGTCTCCTTTTCCACTCCTTCCTTCAGTACTCTGTGGAAGAAAGAAACCAAAGGCTGACTTGCTGTTACATGTGAACCAGCTATCATGGCTTTTCTCATGCAACAAACCATGATGGTAAGCCAAGTAACAGCAAGCCAGTCTCTGGTTTGTCTCCCCCTCTACACAGGAAAGAGAGGAGTAGGGGAGGAGTAACTCATTAACTTCTGAACAACAGGCACCAACACATTGACTGTTCTTGCTAAACATAGGTAAATTAATTTTCAGCATTATGTACAAACTGGACCAGTATAAGGTAGCCAAGGAAGAGACCAGGAATTTTGACTCAGACAAGATGTTTATAATCATTACAGCTGTTAATATTTTATGGTAATGGTGCAGGACTGAAGTTTGGGCTTTTACAAATATTAGTATGATTCATACTTAGCAGAAGTACAATTTAAGATAGAGGTAGCCAACGTGGTGTTCTTCAGATGTTGTTGGACTACATCTCCGCATCAACCTTGACCATTGGCCACACCGGCAGGGGCTAATGGGATTTATAGCCTAACAGCATCTAGAGGGCTCCACGTTGGCTGATCCTGATTTAAAACATCAACTGGGAAAATTATTTCATCCCTTTCTTTCCCCATAGTCCTGACACAAGCACATTTTAGATTGTTAAAAAAAGTCCTTAAATGGAGGCTCAGGAACCATCCTCAGTTTGAGCCCAGATCAGATCCACATCTGGAAAATATTAGGATATACTGAGGTTTTTAAAGCGTGGGTGGCAGAATCTGCTCATTTTTTCACATGCTTCAACTATGACGCTCACATTCATTTCAAAAGCAGTGTCGGTTTCTTTCTGTTTTATTTTTTGCTCATCTCAGTTGCTGTTTCCTACTAGAAATATATTTGCATTGGCCAATAATAAAGTCCATAGTCCAAGTGTGGATGCTATAAAAACAAAAAGGCAGAATTTGTGCAAGACAAATGAGATTTTACTTAGCGAGAGAAAATAAAACAATTTTTGGAAAGACACATGAGTAGGCTTTCAAAGATATGGTGAAGATGTGGTGAAATATTGAGACAATTTGGGCAGAGAATCTGGGCTCATCTACATGGTGGTTTACTGTGTTTGGTGCTAGTCACATCTCCTTTACATTTGCATGGTTCACATAACGTTATTGCAAACAGAAGCTGCCATGCAGTTTTCCCCCTGTAAATCTGTACTAACCCAATCTGCTGATAATACAAAAAGGGGAGAAAAAAGTCTCCACTCTGTTTCTCTAGTGCTTGCAGATGCTTTGCTCCAATGCTGTTGGGTGTGTGTGTGTGTCAATCGTTCCCTTCTTCACACCCACTATCTCCTCCTCCCTTCTTTCATTTTGTTTCCTGTGGGTTGACAAGCAACTTCCAGTTACTCTCTTTTGTTCTGCTGGCCTTTATTATGTTGCTGCAAACTGTGTCTTTATTTTCTTTTTTTTCATAAATTGTGTACAAAAGTGTAACACTGCTTAAACAAATATTTGTGTTTCAGCTGTATTCTACCAA
The DNA here is from genome assembly GCF_030035675.1 of Rhineura floridana. Taxonomy (NCBI): domain Eukaryota; kingdom Metazoa; phylum Chordata; class Lepidosauria; order Squamata; family Rhineuridae; genus Rhineura; species Rhineura floridana. The sequence goes on along the minus strand of NC_084484.1, from coordinate 92,133,054 downwards.
TCATAGGCAGAGAAAACACAGATATTTGCACCTACTGTAGCTGGTAAGAGCCAGTGTGGTGTAGGTTAAGGTGTTGGACTACGACCTGGGAGACCAGGGTTCAAATCCCCATATAGCCATGAAGCTCACTGGGTGACCTTGGGCCAGTCACTGCCTCTCAGCCTCATGAAAACCCTATTCATAGGATCGGCATAAGTCGGAATCGACTTGAAAGCAGTACATACATACTGTAGCTGGTAGAACAGACTGAGCATCCCTGGTCACCTAGCAACCAAAGTGAGTGGAAATGTATAGAAGGCGGGGCCACAAGGAGACAGCGAGACTAATCCTTCCCAGAGGAATGCCTACTTGTGTGAATGGGAGAAATCGATTGGCAGCTAACATTAAGACTTGGCAGCTATTAAATCAATAGCAAAGGTAAAAGAAGTGTATTTGCTATGAAGAAATGCTCCCATGTAAATGAACCCTCTGTCTTCTCTACTGCCATTTCAGGGAAAGAGTTTACTGCTACTTTCCCTCGTGTATCCTTTCATTCTTTAAACTTACCTTTGTTTATTCATGGTTGTGACATGCTTGCATTTAAAGAGGTCTGCTGCTGTCTATAACATTTAGAAGTTGATTCCATGTTTTTCTAAACCCTATTCATGTGTTGCTCATGTGTAAAGCATATGTGAGCCCCTGATATTGCATCTTTTCCTTTCAACAATTGTGTGTTGTATGTGATTATGAATGCTGAGTGTGTGAGTTCCTGCTCACAAGGAAGGGACTCTGTGCAATTGGAATCCCCTATTGTGTGGCTGTCCTGAGTTCATGGAGTCACTACTGATGGGCAGGAGCTTGCACATTGGGCTTTCTTTTTAGACAACCATGCACAATACATGGTTGTTGGGAGGAAATGATACAGTGTCAAGGGTGGGTCTAAAAGGGCAGTGCCTGGATTGGAGACCACCTGGGAACCACATGCTGCCTTGACTTCCTTGTTGAAAAAAAGATGGGATATAAATATAAGAAGGTACATAAAATAATGTCCCCCATCCTGTTAAAATATATGCAGAAGAGAGCCATTCTGTTTGAATCTTGAAAGATTTGAAAAATATTTCTGCCCAACAGTCATATGGTATCTCTTCTTCTCCTAATCTGGAAGGTATGTTGTGGTGGAAAGTCGACTCTTTCATTTTTTACTTCTATAGTTAATTAAACTTTGTCCAAGGGGCATGTTCTTGTTAGTTAGAGGGATACCTTTATGTTGCTAGTACTCTACCAAAGTGGCCTGGAGTCGGTTAACAATTATCACTCCATAGTATTCTAGCCAATTATCTCCAAAGGTTTTAGAACAGATTATTTATTATACTCTATTCATGCAGTGTTAAAAACAAGCCTACAAATTAATTTGGATTCCTTAGGGGAAATTATAAATCCATGTTTTAACACAATAAAAGGGCAATGATTATTTATTTAATTTTGTCTTTGCTCTCTGTCTTTCTTAATATTCATATAACATAGTCTGTGTCAAGTTTAAAACATAATAAAATAATGATTAAAATCACAGCTATTTTTAAATGCCAATACATTTATTATTTACTTATTATTTATTTATTTTATTTATTTGATGTATATCCCACCCTTCATTCCAGTGGGAAGCCAGGGTGGCAATAACAGGTATTTGTTCCTAATATATAGTGCCTTGTGAAGGTGCCACATACAATGTTTAAAAAGTTTCAGATAGGGTGATCATATACAAAAGATGATAGGGTTCCTGCATCTTTAATCATTAAGTAGATAGAACCAGCATCACTGAAGTTTACCTAGATGGGGAGAGATCAGGGCTTATGGATATACCAGCAGAGCCAGTCCAGTGCTCCCATGAAGCCCTGCCCTGCCCTAACCACCCCACCCAGGTAAACTGCAGTGATCTTGATGCTGGGAGAGCAACTTCACCCCACCAGCCAATACTGCATGTAGAAGAGGAAATTTCAACAGATGTAGCTTGACATGACAAACTATTGAAGATGCAAGAGCCCTGTTTTCTTTTGTATCTCATCACCCTCATTACATATGACATAACTAATAGTCCAATCTATGTTTACTCAAAAGGAAGTAAAAACAAGCTTTTGATGCATTCCTGAAAAAATGAACTGCCTTCAAGTCAATCCTGACTTATGGATTTTCATGGTAAGCGGTATTCAGAGAGGGTTTACCATTGCCTCCCTCTGAAACTAGTCCTCCCCAGCTGGCTAGGGCCTGCTCAGCTTGCCACAGCTGCACTCCTTGTCCACAACTGCCAGCTGGGGGGCAACTGGGCTTCTTGGGACTATGCAGCTTGCCCACGGCTGCACAGGTGGCAGGGCACGTAACCCCTGAGCCACTCACTGTGGGGGTGATCTTTAGCTGACCCTTCACACCCAGGAGACACAAGCGGGGATTTGCACTCACAGATTCCTAGTAGTGCCTTAAACTGATCCTAATTGGTGTTTATGCACAGATTCAGAGAACGCAGTACAAGAATGCAGTTTGAGACCAATAAAGGCACCCCTGCCTCATGCAATGCCCAATATTGCTAGGACTTTCAGAATCTACATTCGACGGAATACTGTGAAAGAGTTTTCTCCATCAGGTCTGCTTTCCCCACCTCACCCCACAGATACACTGCTATGCTATTAGAATCCAAAAAAAAATAAACAGACAACACACTCATTACAAAAGGAGAACAAGGAAAAAATGCCTACAGCACATATGCATGTTTACCCAGAAATAATTCCCATGCAGTTCAATGGGGCTTGCTCGATAGGATTACAGCCACAGACTGCCAATTAGATCCAGAAAACTATTTCTTCCAAATTCAAAACAAAACACAACAAAAACCCTGAAGCCTATATGCACCCTTTTTTGGGGGGGGGTGCAACTTATAAAGTGGGTATGCGTACTACTTTACAGAGTCTTCTGTGTGAAGAGCATCCAGCTTAAATATAAAGTGCCATAAGGAGAAAGAGTAGGGCCCTGACGTTGTTACCAGGATAGCACGCTGAGCAGGCACACAGGTAATCTGGTCTGTCTTCTACATTAGGGTGAGATGGATTGTATTTCTATTTAAATTATAATTATTATTTTTAAACTTGGATCTATACATATGAACATTTTATGTTTTTTTGACAATGCGTGATGACCCCAGCAACACAACAAGACAAAGGGAATTTAGGCCTGATCACTTTTCTAGATTTTTCTTCAAATGTGCCAAAGTTTACCCACAAAAAAATGGGAATGAAGATGTATTATTTATTTATGTATTAAATTTATATCCTACCCTTCCTCCTCGAAGGAGCCCAAGGTGGCAAGATGTAAAGGGTTTTTGTGTTTGTGTTTTACAGTGGTCAAACTATCAATCATCTCAATCCCTACAATCAGCAGGTGAGGCCATGTCAGTGGTGCTGCCACCAAGGGCTGCCCGGTTGGGGCTGACTCGTGACAGGGTCTTTTCAGTGGTGGCTCCCCATTTGTGGAATGCCCTCCCTAGTGAGGTATGTCTGTCTCCATCACTTGACTTTCAGGAGGAATTTGAAAACGTTCCTTTTTATCCAGGCATGTAATGGCTGAAAGGGATGGTTCCTGGCATCCCAAAGATCACTGATGAAAGAATGTTTTAACTGTAACTGTGTTTTAGAATGTTTTTTACTGATTTTGGAATGCTTCTCTTTTTCTTGTTAATCATTTTGTTGATAAGTTTACCACCCTAGAATACTTCAGAAGGAAGGGCAGGATATAAATTTAATAAATAATAATATAAGGGGGGAAAGTAACAGGACCCGTAATGAAAATCTCAACTCTCACCCCTTTAATCATTCCAGTTTTGGCCAAATTATGCCACTCTCTAGCCTTCTAAAACAATAGCTCAAAAAACTACTGCAAAAGGTAAAGAGGCCATGTTAGTGGCAGCTGACACCCACTGGGACTGATAGGGTAGAAGGCAAGGAGACCAACAGTAGGGGGAGCCAGAGCCAATGACAAGCAAAGCTTACTAATACTAGTTTTGTTCTCACCTTCTCTCTTGCTGAGTTTTACAAGGGTGACACTGAAACTAAGAAGGAGAAAGCTAACATGCAGCACTGGCCCTGGACTGGCAGGCAGATGGGGGCTGGTTGAAGGCAGACTGAGGTTGGTAAGGCAGAGTCCCATTCACCCTAAAAGACCAGCCTCCACAGGACCATGTCCCCTCCCCCAATAATTCAAGCACTGGTTTTTGAAGCCAAAATATCTGAAGATATTAGCAGTTCTCCAGAAGCTGCAATAGTAAATTACAAATGAAAATATGAAATGCAACTCACAATTGTCTCCTGGAATTCTAGTCTACATTGAAATATATATGAAGCTATAGTGAAGACATGTTTTCATGCTTTCATCTCCAGAGTCTGGTTGCTAGCTTCTCTTATAAAAGGGATAACCAATTCATTGTAAGAACAGACTTTTAGAACAGAAACTGCCTTGGCGCAGGCTGCTTAGTAATCCAAACACAAAAAAGGCTAATAGCAGCTTAACAGATAGTAAATGGTGTGGGAGAGACAAAAGAGAAATCTAAACTGCAGAAAGGCAAACTACTTGAATAGAAAACCTTCCTGCAGCATTTGATATTTTCACATCCCTAGACTCCTAATTTATCTAACTACTTCTGTTTTATTCACTTTCGTGCTTGTTACAAGTGCCTGTCGCCAAATCTGTTGAGTTTTGTTTTGCTGCTATTGTAGCGAAGATTTTGACATTGGGAACTTAAGATATAGAACATGTCAGTGATCACAGCCCTGGATAATTAGTGAGAACTAATAATTTTCTAGTGCACCATCACACACAAAATGACTTATTTGCTTCTTTAAAAAAATAGAATAGGCAGGAATCAAAACAGAACCAAAAAGGCCAGGACTTTGGAAGTTTTCATCAGTCTGATCTGGTTAGGCTGGTAGCAATTTTGTCTGAACATTTCTGCAAGTAACCAGGTTCATTTGCAAGTTAATGTTTTGTGTAACCGTGCCCCCTTTTGATGATGTCTTCAAAACAGAGATCTATGATACTATGCAATTTTCTCTTTTCAGAAGCCAACGTATTAATTGTTAAGCCCTTGTTTCTCGCCGTTGAAAGATTCTGGAGTAAATTCTGGACAGACATCATATTTCCCTTTCCAGCTGGTTGCACAGTTGCAATAACTAGTTGGGTCTCACAGCTTCACAGCAATAGCCTGGCTGCTGATTTTTTGGGCTTTGTTCTTGTCATCAACAGTTAACTTGACAAGAAGTATCCTTACAGTGCAAACGATGAATGCTTACTTAGAAGGAATTCCCATTGTGTTCAATGGTATTTCCTCCCATGTAGCCTTAATCATGATTTTTAAGAAAGCTCTCACAGTTGAGAGACATTAGAGAGCTATAGATGCCAATGTATTAAGTTGCCACAGTGAGCATACAATAACAGAAGGACACCAATCATGTGTGTAGTTAGGGTGCCCAGATGCAAAAGAGGACAGGGCTCCTACACCTTTAATAGTGGTGTAAAAGTAGGAATTTCAGCAGGCGCAGCTTGTATGACATATTACACCTGCTGAAATTCCCTCTTCTACATGCATGCCATATTACATTTGCTGAAATTTTGTATTCTACACTACTGTTAAAGGTGAAGAAGAGCTCTGCCCTCTTTTGCACCTGGCCACCAATCTAAGGTAAGGAGAAATTTACAATCACCCTTGTGGCATGGTAAATATCTCACCAAGAAGGCAGATGATATAGATGACCAGTGTTCAACATGGCTATATACACACACGACAGGAAGGTTCTCCTTTACAAATGATGGTCCATAGTCACCTAATAAAATGTATTTTCTAGTAAAATTAACAGGTACTGAGTCCCAGCAAAACATTGGGAAGTTCTAGCAAAATAGACCCCTCATCATGCCTAACCCTGACCTGGTGACACACTGTAAGTCCTCAGAGGACAACCATACACTCCACAGGCTAAGAACCTTCAGGAACAGACAGGCAGAGCTTGGAATTTTTTTTTTAAAAAAACTACAACTCCCATCAGCCCTAGCCAGCATGGTCACTGGATTGGGCTGATGGGAGTTGTAGTTCAAAAAAAGTAACTTTTCCAAGCTCTGCAGACAGGGTCACCTGGAACCAGTGCTTAGAATCCCTTTGAAGGGCCCTCTGTTGGGATACCTGCTGAAGAACCCTTGGAGCTGTCAGAAAGGGAGGTGGAGCCATCTCTAAGTCTTTGAGTACACTGGGGCCAAAAGGCTTGGACCCAGGTCCAAGAGTGGTTACAGAGGATGTGTCTATGGATCTAAAGTCATCATGAGGCTCATGAGTTAGGGCTCTACTCATAAGTAAGCAATTCCTTGATCTCTTTCCCTACCATCAGCTGGGGTGAAGGTGTGAGCTAAGGAGGACACAGTATATAAGGTCTCAGTTTTGATAGTTTTAGTTGTTGGAAACAATACAAGTCTCTGGCTCCTTCTAGGTCCTCCTTGTGGAATTCTTTGGGATATTGCCCATGTGCTGTTTCTTGACCTTACTTCTGGATTACATCTTGGACCTAGACTGCTTTTCTGTGTTTGAGCTTGGCTTGTTGAAATCTTTGCCTCTGAGGGTACTCCCTGCAGCATGATCCCCCCTCACATTCATTGTTAAGTTTAAAGTTGTGTATATCATTATAGTACAGTAGGGCCCCACACATACGACAGGTTACGTTCCAGACCCCCGCCTAAAAGCGAAACCTGCCAAAAAGCAGAGCTCCGTCAATAAAATGATGCCAGATGCCTGAAAAACGCCATAAAAATGGAACAAGTGCCGTATGAGTGGGGTCTTACTCTAATTTTAGCCATCATATTAGCGGAATGCCGAAAAGCGGGCCACCAAAAAGTGGGGCCCTGCTGTAGTTCCATCACAGCCCATTCTTAAACATACACTTTTCTGAATCCTTCCAACAGTGCTGCTCCTATAAGCACAAAAAGTGCATTAGGGGAACAGATCACATTTTAAAAGGTTCCCATTCCTTTCAGATTCACTCCTGCATGTCCTTGTGAGTAACTTTATTCAGGAGAAAGCAAATATATACAATACTGGAGCTGCAATAGAAGGGAAGGCTTCCTCTTTCCCACTTGCCTGCCAATCCCCTCCTTCCTTCCTTCCTTCCTTCCTTCCTTCCTTCCTTCCTTCCTTCCTTCCTTATTTATTTAGAAAATGTCTTAATCATTTTATATTTGAAAGAATCTCAAAGTGATGTACAAAACAAATTGATAGAGTATATTAATAATCAGATACAAACTAATTAAAAATACATCATACTGTTCCAAAATCAACAGTGACCCCTCCAGAACTATCCTTCGAGGAAAGCCTGGTGGAATATAAATGTCTTCAATAGGTGTTGAAATTCTAAATGGGTTGGCATGGCACCAGTATGATATCCTCCAAAAGGGAGTTCCATAACAAAGGCTGCTCTATTAAAAGTCATGATTCAGTGGTAGAACTATGGGTTCCCCATTATCACTCTAAAATGGGAGTTGTTATAGGGGGGTTCTTTTGTTTGTGAGTGTGTGTGTATTAATGAATGGTAGTTGTTTTGTATGTTTTGTTAATGCAATAATGTATTTGTTTATGATTTTAGTCTTTTGGAGGGCTTTGGGTAACTAATAATAATAATAATAATAATAATAATAATAATGCTTTGCATGCAAACTGTTCCTAGGTTCAGTGCCTGGCATTTCTAAATAATGCTGGGAAATGTTCCCTGACTGAAAGGCTGCTGACACCCTGCCAGTCAATTTGGACAATAATGAGGAACATAGACCAATGATCTGACTTGGTTTGCTTCCACGTTACTATGTTGTTCCCAGCTACACGTCATCATGGCATGGAACAGACCTCAGGGGCATGTCGTCCCAGAGCAAGTGCCTTCCCTGATGGCTGCAGTAACTGCAATGTTATATAGTAAGAGATTATGCATTTTCTCAGGCAATCTTTTTTTTCCTCTGCCCTCCATCAGCCAGTGAACTACAGTGTTTGGCATGCCTAAATGAATGTCCAGTATTATTACTTTTGTAAAGAAAAGGTCAATCCACAGAGCACATGGCCAGAAATTATACAAAGAGCAGCAGAGGGACAGTCAGCAACAAAATCAATTGATCAAATAAGGAAGTGCAACAGAGGAACAATATCACAGATTTGCCCTAAAAAGTAAAAAAGCAGCTCTGCTCATTTTGCTGTCTTTAGAGACTGTGCATCAGATGGAAGTCCCTTTGTGTATGTCTTTCCCCCCTCTGTGATAGAGTGATTATGACCACCCATCTTCATTACCCTTGCGCTGAATTTAACTTCATTTATCCGTTTGCCAAGCCCCTTGTATTTGCAGCAGGAAGTGCTGCATAAACCTCTTGGAGATCAAAGCAATGGACATGTTCCCAGTTTGATTTTTTAAAAATATTAATCTTACACAGAGATACATCCAATCAAGGGACTGCAGCTGTGACTTGAAAGTGATAATTGAAATTGTGAGCCTTTGATTTCCTTGGAAGACTTCCCATTTCACACCCATCTGCCCCCATCCTTCACTCTTCCCAGAACAGGCTCACACGACCGGATACAACCTCTTTCTGCTACTTTACTTGCAATCCTTAGAGGGAGATTAAAACTGTCACAAACCTTAAAGACTTTGTCAGCCCCCCCCCCCTTTATATGTAATGGAAGGAATTAGGAGCCAACCAGGAAAAAATATGGCACACCTGATGTTAATTAGCGAGTCCCTTTTCAAACACATTTTCCCAGTGATTGATTCCATTGTGTTGAATCATGTGCTACTTGCCAATCAAATGAGAGCATATTTGGCTCAACCCTAATCTCAACATATGTTCAGTGGATTTACCTAGAGAGTTGGTACTGCATCTTCCCTTCCCATCCATTTTCCATTTCATGTTGTATCTATTAGGTTGTAAGACAGTATTGTTTTGTATGACACCTAGAAATGTTAGGCACTTATAAATGTTTGGCCAGATTTCAGCTGAACATCAGGAAAACCCTCCTCACTGTTAGAGCAGTATGACAATGAAACCAACAACCTGGGGAGGTGGTGGACTCTCTAACACTGGAGGCATTCAAGAGGCAGCTGGATAGCCACCTGTCGGTACGCTTTCATTTGGATTCCTGCACTGAGCAGGGCTCAAGACTTGATGGCCTTAGGGGGCCCTTCCTACTTTACTGTTGTATGAAATGAATGAATCCCTGAGGATCGCCTGCCCCTCCGGGAAAGCATGTATCAAGGAACCAACAGTGTGGCGCCAATTATGTAGTCCCTTCTTATCCTAACTTTGGTCTCCCAGTTCCTTCATCTCTGTCCTGGGTCCACATGGGATATCACCACAGTAAAGTAGCTCCAATGCCATTATGTTTAAGTGTATATGGCTGAGATTTAAGCTTACAAAAAAGGCATGGTAAGGGACTGACAGACAGTAGTGAACTGGCAAATTCAGAAGTGCAGGGTCCCTTCATGATAATCACAGCCATTCCCCCCTCCTCAGGGTTGAGAATGAGATCCTTGTTAATGCCCAGGAACCAATAAGCATGAAAGAGGAGAATGTTAGCACTGAGAAGAGTCTTCTCAGTGGCTGACTCACCCCCTTCACTCTGATTGGCTTCAATCAGCAGGTAAGGGCAAGGAAGCATGTTAGAAGACTCTTCTCAGTGACTAATACACTCCTCTTTCAAGTTGATTGCCTGGATGCTGGAGAAATAGGGACCCTGCTGGGACCCTACTCCAAAAAAAGTGAAGGGTGTAAGACCCCCCTGCCCTACACGACTGCACCCCTGGCCAGAGACATTATGCTGCCTAAAGTGGAGCAAGAAATGCCCCCACTCCCCTAGTCAAGGTGCATAGTACCCAAGGCTGGTGAAGTTATGTTGGCCCCTGCAGCAGAGAATCCTGCAAATAATTGTCCTCTCCCTGGCAATAAAACTACAATAATAATACTGTTGTGTGCACCCCAATCTCTGAGGAATGCAGGACTTTCTGGTTCCAGCACTTACTCAGGGTTCAGTTTCCTTGGGATGAAGGTGACTGGAGTCTGTGGGGTCTTTACGTTATATGGTTTTATTTACAGATATATACAACCTGAACATAAGATAGAAGGAGCTCACGGCATTAACACTCCCACAGATCTTGCTTCCCCATTAGGCTTCCAGGGAGGTGCCCCAAAACCATGGTTTTGGATTCAGACAGACAGAGCAGTCAGGCTTCTCTGTCTCTTCCCAGCTCCCAGTTCCACATCAGGCTAACTAAACAGACAGGCTTTCCTGGCCCTAGCCATGTGATGGGGGAGTGCTGCCTTCCTGAAGGAGCACCACCCCAATTGTTCCTATGGCAACACATCTGCTCTTGACCAAATAGACAAGTAGGTCTGGTACTTGTCAGACCTGGCCAGAACCCATTACCTTAACAATAAAACTAGCTTGACCAGCTCAGCAGGTTTCTTCCAGCTACAGAATTACAGGCTTTGAGGGTACCCACAGACATCATCCAGACCAGCCCCCCCATCCTACAATAATACATTAAATCAATGTTAAAGTTTGCTGCTTCCCTTCCCCAAATCAGCTGCCTGAGGCAGCTACATCATTCTACCTAACGGTAGGGCCAGCCCTGGTGGGTCAAGTTAGAGCTAAGCCTTGTTCCAGAGACATTAGAGAAAGGGCAGGTCCCAAGATACCCCCCCTATTCCTTCATGAACAAACATAAAGTGACAACTATCTGCAAGGTATAAGCAGATTTCATTGATGGATCTCTCATTCATTTCTGGGTACAGACTGCCAGTACAGGAGACTGTAAAGGAAATCTGCCCATACTTGAAATGCACAGCTACCATAGTTTGGCTCTCCTATGGTTCTCTCTTCCTGAGTCCTGTTTTCAGGATAAGCCACAGCCCATGTATAAGTCTCAGCCTATGGAATGGGCACTTACTGCATTCTCTACATAGCAAACATCAAGTAAGGCATACAAGAACCGGATTGCACAGTGCAGCAGTGCAACACTGTAGTTGTAGCTACACAGCGATCTGCAAACTTCCTTAGCTCAGTAACGTGATAGATGATAACACACACACACACACCACTGTAGGTAAATGTGGATGAAATCTCAGCATGCATACTTTGCAATAGACAGGGGCAGTGCCCATATCTTGCCCATTGTCTCTTACATTGTTAGTGCTTTAAGATCAACAAATGGAACCTAGTTAGTCTTGCCACAGACTGATGATTATCAACTTGTGGTGATGTAGAAGCCAGCTTTTTCACTGGGGGCACCAGTGTTATGGAATGCACTCCCTGCTGAAATATAAGAGGCCCCATCCGTATTGGCATTCCACTGACTTTTAAAGTCATACCTCTTTACAAAGGCATTCTCTGGATTTGAGTCTCCTCTTTTAATTGCTGTGTGTTTCAATTGGATTGTTTTATTGCATATTTTAAATATGAATACTTATGTTTTAATGGAATTGTGTATTGTGTATTTTATTGTGCATTTTAATGATGGGTGTTTATATTTTAATGTTTGTGTAATTGGTTTTTATATTTTGTGAACTGCTTACAAGTTTGTTTGGGCATTAAGTGATGATGATGATGATGACGATTACGATGATGATGATAATTAATAATAAATAATATCTGTGAGTTCTACTTCACTGTCCCTAGCAAAGAGACCCCATATTTCAAGATAGTAGAGCAGGGCAGCTTGCAGGTGACAAGATTTTGTGATTTTAGGATTTGCTTTGCTTATTGATGCTGACCAGCAGATTGTCTGATGTTACCAATGCAGGTCAAGGAGGGTCCCAAGAAAGGGGATGGTGTATACACAGCACTTTTTGCTTGATAGCTCATAGAAATATATTGGTCGCTTTTCTCTGGTCATTGAATAGCAGCCCCTTCTGGCAACTGGAGAACAATCCAGAATCAGATGGCTATTCAAATACTGCTTGAAGAGCAAAACAAGAACAGCAACAACAACCCTATAACCCAGGTGTTCTTCTTGAGTGTGGCATAACACCCTGATTGCTGGCCTCTCTGGTGTGGAGAGTGCTTTGCCCTTCCCCTTCTTTTGGCCAAGGGGGATCTTTTGATTCTACTGGCCCTCACAGCTCTCAGTATTCCATAAACGTTCAAGTATGATATGGTGCCCTTTTAGAGTTGTGATGACAGTAAAGTTCTGCATTTCTGAGCAAGCAAGCACCTTAGCAGAATCACTGTCACAAGGCCAACATCTTCCTGATACTTCCCTTTACAACATAAAGTTTATATCAGATGACTTGACAGGACTTACTGCAATCCCCAGCCTGCTGGGGATGCTCCACAAATTGAGTGTTCCTAATAAGAGAATACAGAAGATACAGAAGAGCACTAAAACTTTTATGACATTTCACGATGTTCTACTTCTTCCTGGCCTACGTTGCTTTTGGTATTGTATCCTATATTTCTTCTGTTGCTTGAATTGCTCTTGGCAGTTGAGCACAGAAGGAAAACTGATCTGGGTTAATATATCCTCTGCTCTCCAAGGTGCGACAGGCTAATTTCACTCCCTACATCAGAAAAGCACATGCTGGATTACCTTGGTGCTCCAAGATGGGCCTGTAATCAGAAAGATAGTAAAAGCAAATTGTTTTAACTCAAAGTGCCAGACAAAGGTTCATTACTGTGGTTGAATGTTTCAGGAGATAATGTTAGATGAATTATGAAAGCACAGCTAAGGAAATTTATTTTACAGTTGTTGATGCAACGCCTAGCATGACAGAGATACCACACACAAAAAACCCTTGCTACAACTATATGCACATACATATTGGATTGTTTGATAAGAATATAGATCTAAATATTCACTGATAGGCAAAAAACCTTACGGTTGAAGAATGTACCTATAGCCCACAGATATTCACTATAGCTGCCCAAACTTTAAAAAGCAGGGAAATTGGGCAGCTATAGTGAATGCACCAGAAGGGCAGGAGACCTGACCTTCTCTTTGATATATTGGACTGCCCTACAAATTTGTCAAAATGCAAACACAATTTGGGTTGGTCTTTCAGAGTCCAATCCACTTCCTGTGTAGCTTGGAAGAATTTGGTAACGTGCCTCTGAGCATATGGTGAGTGGTGGCAACACCTGTCATCAAAGATGGAGAATTACATTTTTGTACGTTTGTTGGTGTTCTTTGTACTTTGCTTCTTTCCTGTTACTAATGTTTCTACAGAGAATCTAATCTAGAAAAAAAATTATCTAATTATTCATCCTAGAAATCTGTGTCAAATTTATTTTTATTAATTTCAAAGCCTTTTTATTGGTCAATGTCATATGATGGTGAAGACAGCCTTTTGTGTTTCAAATTGGAGGTTATGTTCTATTTCTATTTTGGGTGCAATAACAGGAATCCGAAACTGCAGTTTGATGTAAAATCAGACAGATTACAATATGTTGCTACTTCAGCAATGATAATAGCTGTTGGAAAAAAGAGGATGCATGTTTTCAGCCTGCTATGTTTAAACCACTTCATTTAAGGGAAGGTGGGCAAGGTCAATTAAAAACATAAAGCACACCTAGAATTTTGCTAGAATATATTTCGCCTCCCACTGTTTTATCTTCTGCAAACTGAGACACTCCTGATGTCCACTGGAGACTATTCTGCAGAATAGTCAGTGCCATTATTCCACAATTATTTTTGGAGTTTTTTTAGTGCAAATTTTGCGAAGTGTTGCTGTACTTCACATATTCACAGAAACAGAAACAAAAGAATATGATTTCCTATAGGAAACGTCATTAAAATTGCAAAGTAAATCAAACATATTTAAAGTGACCATCTGAACTATATCAATTGTCTTAATAATGTTGCTTCCTCCCTGCTAAAACAAGATCAGCACAGCACATGTCTTCTCTCTATTATTTGGGCAGAGAGCAGAGGAAGCAACTAGAGGATCAGCTATCCTTGACTTGAGTCTAACCAATAGAAATGACTTGGTGAATTTATTTATTTATTTATTTATTTATTTATTTATTAAATTTATTAGTCGCCCATCTGGCTGGCTGTCCAGCCACTCTGGGCGACTTACAAAATAAAAACATACAAATACATTAAAACATTAAAAATCTCAACAACAATAATAAAACCTAACGCAACCCAAAAGCCTGCCTGAAGAGCTAGGTCTTCAAGGCCTGGCGGAAGCTCATCATAAAGGGGGCATGGCAGAGATCATTTTGGAGGGAATTCCACAAAGTGGGGGCCACAATTGAAAAAGCCCTCTCCCTAGTTCTCACCAGTCTAGCTGTTTTAACTGGTGGGATAGAGAGAAGGCCTTTTGAGGCTGATCTTGTTGAGTGGCATCCCTGATGATGTTGGAGGCGCTCCTTCAGATAGACTGGGCCGAAACCATATAGGGTTTTAAAGGTCAGAACCAACACCTTGAATTGGGCCCAGAATGAAGTGGCAGTTACGGGAACTGTGGGGGAAAGTGACCACACTATACTTGAGTTCTTGATTTTAAAGGAAGCAAAAGCTGAGAGTAGCCACACGTGTATCCTGGACTTCAGGAAAGCTGATTTTAATTAACTCAGAACAATGGTAGGTAAGATTCCATGGTAAGCAACCCTAATGAGAAAAGGAGTCCAAGATGAGTGGGAGTTTATAAAAAAGGAAATTCTAAAGGCACAACTGCAAACAATTCCATCAAGAAAAAAGGGAAAAGACAGCACAAGAAGCCAATGTGGCTTCACAGAAAGCTTAGAGCTGACCTGAAAACAAAAAAGGACACAAAAGAAAATGGAAGGAAGGCCAGGCCAGAAAGGAAGAGTACAGACATGTAGCACGGAATTGTAGGAATGGCATCAGGAAGCCTAAAGAGATGCCAAAAGCAACAAAAAAGCTTTCTTCAGGTACATCCATAGTAAAAGACAGAGAAAAGAAATGGTGGTACAGCTACTCAATGAGGATGCCAAAATGATAACAGATGACCATAAAAAGGCAGAAGTGTTCAGTTCCTACTTTGGCTCAGTCTTCTCCCCAGTAGTGTAGTGGCAAATTCAGAAGTGCAGGGTCCATTCATGATAATCACAGCCACACCCCTTCCTCTTTTTTTGCTGCTAGGTTGAGAATGAGATCCTTATTAATGCCTTCTCCCACAACAACAGACATCCCTAGGAACCAATAAGCATGAAAGAGGAGAGTGTTAGCTACTGAAAAGAGTCTTCTCAGTGACTGCCTCACCTCCTTTCACTCCGATTCGCTTCAATCAGCAGGAAAGGACAATGAAGCATGTTAAAAGACTCTTCTCAGTAGCTAACACACTCTCCTTTCATGCTGATTGGGTAATAGGATGCTGAAGACATAGGGTCCCTGCTGGGACCCTGCTGCCAAAAAAGGTCAGGGGTCTACGACCCCCTGAGACCCTGGACAATGACATCACTGCTTCTCTCAAAAGAGGGTCTATGACCCTCCTGGGAAACATGAAGTTGAAGGGGCAGGATTGCAGCTTGAAATTGATATTGAAATTGATTCAAGGAATACTTAAATCACTTTGCATGAGTTCAAATCTGCAGTGCCCATCAAAAACAAACTGCATCCCAGAGCAGCGAAGGAACTGGCTGAACAACTCTTGGGACCACTGTTTATTATCTCTGCAAAATCGTGGAAGATGGGTGAAGTGCTGGATGACTGGAAGAGGGCTAATGTCGTCCCTATCTTTAAAAAAGGCAAAAAAGAGGAACCAGGGAACTACAGACCAATCAGCCTGACATCAGTCCCTGGGAAAAGTCTGGAGCAGATTATAAAGCAGTCACTCTGCAAGCACCTTGAAAATAACGCAGTGATTACTAGAAGCCAACATGGATTTATGAAGAACAAATCCTGCCAGCCTAAACTTATTTTGGTTTTTGTTCAGGTAACCTCTCTTGTAGACTGTGGGAATGCTGAGGACATAATATATCTCGACTTCAGAAAAGCTTTTGACAAAGTGACCATGATATTCTGATTAGCAAGCTAGCTAAATGTGGAACAACTATCAGATGGATCCACAGTTGGCTACAGAATTTTACTCAAAGAGCGATTCTTTCTCAAACTGGGGGGAGGTAACGAGTGGGGTACCGCAGGGCTCAGTCCTGGGCCCAGTGCTCTTCAACATTTTTATTAATGACTTGGATGAGGAAGTGCAGGGAATGCTATTCAAATTTGCAGTTGATACAAAATCAGGAGGGATAGCTTATACCTTGGAAGACAGAAACAAAATTCAAAGTGATCTTGATAAGCTGGAGCATTGGGCTGAAAACAACTGAATGAAATTTAACAGGGATAAGTGCAAAGGTCTATACCTAGGGAAAAGAAACCAAATGCATGGTTATGAGATAGGGGATACTTGGCTCAGCAATACCATATGAGAGAAGTATCTTGGGATTGTTGTTGATCACAAGCTCATATGAGCCAACAGTGTAATGTGGCTGCAGAAGAAGCAAATGCTATTTTAGGCTGCTTTAACAGAAGTATAGTTTCCAAATTGCCTGAAGTTTTGGTTCCTCTCTGTTCAGCACTGGTTAGGCCTCGTCTTGAGTACTGCATCCAGTTCTGGACACCACGCTTTAAGACAAACTGTAACAAAGGAGGGCAGCAAGGATGGTAAGGGGACTAGAAACAAAGCCCTATGAGGAACGGCTAAAAGAACTGGGCATGTTTAGCCTTGAAAAGAGAAGACTGGGAGGAGATATGATAGCACTCTTCAAGTACTTAAAAGGTTGCCACACAGAGGAGGGATTGCTTCTCGATCTCCCAGAGAACAGGACATGGAATAATGAGCTCAAGTTGCAGGAAGCCAGATTTTGACTGAACATCAGGAAAAACTTCCTGTTATAGCAGTACAGCAATTGAACCAATTACCTAGGGAGGTGATGGGTTCTCTAACAGTGGAGGCATTCAAGAGGCAGCTGGATAGCCACCTGTCAGGTATGCTTTAATTTGGATTCCTGCATTGAGCAGGGGGTTTATTTATTTATTTCATTTATACCCCACCTTTCTTTTTTCATGAAACCCAAGGCGGCTTACATATGGTTCCCAGGTGGTCTCCCATCCAAGCACTGACCAGACCTGATCCTGCTTAGCTTCAGCAGGGAGCTGGCCTTATGTGCCTTCAGACCATAGCCTGGGGTTGGACTTGATGGCCTTAAGGTCCCCTTCCTACTTTATAATTCTGTGATTCTCACTCTCTGGAGCCAGTCCTGGTCATAAGACTATACAGCATCAGTCCCTGCAGTTGGCAGGCAGAATACATTTTCTAGATTAGCTTGGCCTTTTATACATATTGGGGGAACCTGACCTTTGGCACTTGCCTGGACAATGCAGCAGTATCTTCTGCCAGCTGAACTTCAGATTCTAGCTTCAACCGCTTCTCCAGTATCTGGCGGCAGCAACTAAGCAGAGGAAGCTTGTGTAGGAGAACACAAATCTCTAGTGTAGTACAAAATTGTCTGATTCCGTGTGGCATGATAGGGAGGAAAGGGGGTACACAGCATTTTTTCCTTTCCTCAGTATTTACAGAAATTGTTCATCAAATGTCTCCTAAATGTACACACATGTCATCTTCTGACAAGAACAAAGTTTCTCTCCAGACTTATGTAAGGTTATCCGACCAAGATTTGTACATTGTTGCTATTTATAGCCTGAAGGTATACTGAATGCACCCCTTTCAGGAGCCTACCATGGAACAATCCACTTTCTTCTCTGATACTGGCCTATCCCACTGGGTGTAGCTCTCATTTGGTGTGTGTGTTTGTGTGTGTGATGTTGGATGGGAGTGTGAGTTGCTCTGCCTTGCTGCAAAATAGTTCAACACATTCATTGTGCTAGTCACTGACAACTTTAAAAATAAAATCCAAAGATTTCCAGCATAAACAATCAAATGAAAATAAATAATTCAATTAGAAAGCTAAAATACAATATGATTATATAAACACTTTTGATGCAATAGAGTAAAACCCAATTAAACTAAAATTAGACTGCGTGCACGCTTAAAACTGTCAGACACAACCTGCTAGAGTACACCAATTCTTTCTGTTTGTAGTTTCCTTGTAGCTAAAGCATGCAAGGTATATGTTACAAATTATTACAAATGCATCTTCTAGGAGAAAATATAATTTCTTGGTCAGATTGGATTGTTAAAGTAGACAAAATATTTCTAAAAAAAAAAGTCCCTTGGACCACCATATAAAGAACATTTCAATACATAATGACTTACACCCTCCACCTGTTTTTGGTTTTTTTACACTCTACAACTGTTTTAAATTATAGATGCAAATCCATTGGGAAACTCGTAACTGTCTATATCTACCATCCAACATGGCAGAAAGCAAAATGTATGGGTGCAGCTCTAAGAAGGCCCTGCACAGGAAAAACACTGTTGTTTCTTCTAGGGTTGTATTTAACTAACTTTTACTCAGAATAGACCCATTGAAATAAATGGCCATGACTAACTTAGGTCCATTCATTTCAATGGGTCTACTCTGAGTAAAAGTTAGTTAACAACAACCCATAGATCTTTGATGGTCCTTTTTGAAAAGAATGATATCATTAGGAAAATGTCTCATGTCTCCTCCAGCTTGATCTTCATACAACCTGTCCTTTTTTGTCCAAGCCGACCCAAATTGTTGCTGGCAGATTATACTTCTGTAATAAATTCTGGATAATGCCACTTTGATTTCCCTTATTACTTGTGCGTGTTGTACCAGCTGTTCTTCCAACTTCATGTACAGAGGTCCATGAAATTTCAGTAGTGCCACCTGTCAATTGAGGCCCAAGTCACCTTTGCCCAGAGTACAAAGTCAAGTTCCCAGGGGGTAGGGGGAAGGCAACCCAGTAGTCTCCATGAGAATTTATTCTGTTCTGTTTAATACACATTTTATTTTTATCCCATAACTCTGAGCTGCACAACAGTTGGGAAATATTTTTAAATCGGGACCGTGAGGTAATTGTGATTCTATATATTCTTCCTAATTAAAAAGGAAATGTTCTGAACCTCGTTGTCTCTGCTGAGTGCTGAAATTGGGGCATGGAAGCCTGAGTGTGTACTCCACCCATAAATCCACAAGTGAAGAGAAAATAAAATAAGCACCATGTGTAAAAACACAATTTAGGCACATACAATAATCAGTGCAATCCGGCAAACTATTTCCCCAGGGCCAAAGCTACTGTGGAGGCAGAAAGGATATTCCTGTCAGAATATTAGAGGCTCTTGCCTTGGATTTGTCTTTGTTTAACCCTAGCCCTTTTACTTTCAGCAATATAAAAAAATGCACACAGGTTTGTCTATTGATCTAGATAAGAAATAAACCTCACTCCCAGCCTTCAGAGTTCTGGACAATAAGTTGTATTGGGATGCATGATTTGGTATTGCTCTTTAATGTAATAATCTTGTATTCATTTCTTTTTCCCCTTTATTCATTCACTCCATATATTAGTCGCACACTAACAGAGGTACTCTGGGCAGCAAGAAAGTTAAAACAAATTAAAATCATAGTTGTAATAATAATAAAACAGAACAATGCAAAAAACTTTTGCAAACAAGTGATTATGATCACATAATCCTAAGAGCCACAAAATAATTTTCTCAGAGTTAAAACCATCATGCTAAAACAATAGCGTAATTTGGAGATAAAGATATGAAAAAAATTATTTCGAAAGTCCTGTGAGAATATAAAGGTTTTTGATGCCAGAAAGACATTAAAGCACCAGATGAGCCTCTTTGGGGAGGACATTCCATAGCCAGGAGGCCATCCTCAAAAGGCCCTTTCTTTTGTACCCTCCCCCAGTGTCTCAGATTGCAAGGGTCCTTGAAGAACGGCCTCAGTACGATCTCAGGGCTCAGGTAGGTGGTATACATGGGAAGTGTCAATCCTTCAAGTACCAGCAGCCTCATCTTTCCTAAATGTAGCTCAAGGTGGTATATAAAGGGTTCCCAAGTGGATTCCTATCCAGGCACTGATCAGACCTAGACCTGCTTAGCTACAGTAAGAATGCTACACCATTCTCATTACCTTCAGGAAGGGATGTCAGAAAATTTCAACAAAAACAGGAACGAAAGCAGAAATTGGCAATGTTTGCTTATTTGACCCATGCCCAGAATGGAAATCAGTTCAGCAAATATAATCGGTATTCACTGTTGTTGCTTGCAGTCCACAAGTGACACATAATTGATTACATTTTTTCATCATTTGCATTGCATTTCCTTGGCATTGAAATAAATGTGGTGGTATAATGAAATGATGACATAGTTTACACAATGAATTACATAAATTACATACGTAATTTCACCACAGCAGACAGCAAGTCTAATAACGTAGATTTTGGCAGATAAACTGCAGCAGAAAAGAAACAGTGCTGCTTGCAGTGAAAACAGGGTGGAATGGACAACATCCCTATCTTCAGAGTATACTAGAGGAGCTTAACTTAAACCACTCTGCATATTTAGATATTTGCTGTTTCATACTGTCTTATAATGGCCTGCTGTATATATCAGTAGTCCCATCCCTAAATAGGGTTGCCAGGTCAGAAGCATCCCAAAACCTGAGATTTTAGGGGCAGGCCCGAGTGATGTCACAGGATGGGCCTGAGTGATGATGGGTGGGCCCAAGTGATGTCATTAAGCATGATACATTAAGCATCAATCACAGTTGCTTGGAGCGTACAATTAAAAAAATCTGACTGGAAATTAAGCTAGACATCTTAGCTAAAAGATGGAGCCTGGGTAGGGAACATTTAATCGAGCCTACTTGCTTTCGGCAAGAAGGGTTTAAGTGCCTTCAGGCCAGGCCAGTCACCAGAAGGCCACTGTAGGAAGAAAGGAGCCTAGTGTTGTGGAGATGTTAAATCGGAGCACTCGGGAGTAAAGATGGATGCCGCTGAAGGCTGCAATTCTAAACACACGTATTAAGGGACTACGCCCCCATAGAACTCAACAGGACTTACGTCTGAGTAGATATAGCTTGGATTGTGCTGTTGGTAAAGCTTGACTAGGGATCCTCTGCAAAGACATCCATATCCAAGCAGGGTTGGCAACCCCCTGCCTGGAATGCCCTGCCCTTATCTTTTAATGTGGCTGCTCCAAACTTCTTTACAGATTTGACCCTTCACTTCAGAAAGAGGTCTGAGAAATGAGTAAGAGTAAGAAGATTCTCTACCCTTTCTGTCTACCCTGTGGGCTGCTATAAACTCACTTTGACAGCCAACCTGTTTCCAGTGAGTAATAATACTGTGATGCTTTCCTAAATGCAATACCATACCAAACACAACAAGATTCCTATGAGTAAGGCAAACAGCTTAGCATCCCACAACCAGTCAGGATTCATAACCGAAAACCAAAACTAAAAAAATCCTGGCGTGGCAGCCACTCAGTTAATGCAGAATGCTGGGGCATGATTGCTGACATGAGTAAAATCCTATCAGCACATAATACCTCTGTTCTGAAATCTGCATTGGTTGCTGATTTGCTACCAGGCCAAGTTCAAGCTGTGCTTTCCATGTTATGGGTGCCACATAGTACTTGTTCTGCTCTTGCAAGAAATCAGTCCTGTAAAGTGGCAGCATTTTGGATACTCTGTTCATAGGGTTTTCGTGGTAAGAGGTATTCAGAGGTGGTTTACCATTGCCTTCCTCTGACTTTGGACACATATCATACTTTGGACACATAATGAGAAGACTGATTCACTAGAAAAGACAATACAGAAAAACAGAAGGGAGTAGAAAAAGAGGAAGATGAAACAAGAGATGGATTGATTCCATAAAGGAAGCCACAGACCTGAACTTACAAGATCTGAGCAGGGTGGTTCATGACAGATGCTATTGGAGGTCACTGATTCATAGGGTCACCATAAGTCAAAATTGACTTGAAGGCACATAATAACAACAACGAAGTGGCAACACCTACGCTTTGGAACTCCTTGCCTATTGACATTAGGCAGACGCCTTTTTTCAGCACCTACTAAAATCATTTTTTTTAGGCAAGCCTATCCACGCATGTAGAATCTATTGTGTTTTTAAATCTGTTTTTAACTCATTATTGGTTTTAATAATTTGAATGTTTTTCAATCCATGTCTTTGCCAATAATGTTATTGTTTTAATTCTTTCTGTAAACCGCTTTGAGATTTTTTTACAATAAAGCAGTCTATAACTGTTGTAAATAAAATACATAAATAAATTTTGGAGTCACAGCTTTTAAAAATGTTTTTAAAAATGTTTTGTTTTAATATATTTTAAAGTCTGTTTTTATGATTTTTAAAGAGTTTTTAGTGCTTTTGTTTGTCGCCCTGGGCTCCTACTGAAAGGAAGGGCAGGATATAAATTAAAAAATAAATATAAATAAATAAATAAACTTTATTCACCCAACCCAGAATTCAGAATCATGCCACTTTAAGCTGTTTTGCAACTGTTTATACTTTTTTTTAATGGTTATTGGTTTTTAAAGGGATTTATTTCTTATTGTGAGCTGCCTTGGTTTCCAATCACCAACCCTACCTCACAGGGTTGTTGGAAAGGCTCCATACACAAACACACACACACTTGCAGGTGTAAAAATACACCTCATACAATAGTTTACTGTCAAACCAGTTGGTCATTGAGGAACATTTTTTTTAAAAAACCAGTATTAGTTTCCTACATAATAAAAACTGTGATACCTAGGTAAACCCTGCCTAATTGCTTTAAAATAGGATTGGAGAGGGAGAGAAAGATTTACAACCCAAACACAAGTCTGTGCTGTTTACTCAAAAGTCCCATTAATTTACAGCACAATCCTAACCATGTCTACTCAAAAGTAAGTCCTAATGGAGTTCAATTGGGTTTATTCCAGGTACATGGAAAGCAAGTATTGGATTAAATACTTTCATATTTCATAGCCCAGGGTCTGATTCTTGCACACAAGAGAAAAAAAACTTTAAGCCATATTACTTACTCAAACTGCAAAATCTCAAAGCCACCATTTTCTGACGTTGAAATTAAGCCTAGGCATGCCTGGATCAACAAGTCACAACCTGGCTTCATTTATTGGCTACAATCCTGAAAGGGTGGGGTAAGAGCCAGAGCTTGAAAAAATTACTTTTTTAAACTACAACTCCCATCAGCCCCAGCCAGCATGGCCACTGGATTAGGCTGATGGGAGTTGTAGTTAGAGCTAGGAGTTGTTCTAAAGATCTGTAAAACAGATTTAACAGTTGTGCGGGGGGGCAGTTGACATTTTGGTGTATATTTCGGGAACCAGACCACCTAGAAACTTAACTTTTTAAAAAATTGAAGCGGAGAGTCCAGAGATTAAGGGGTAATAGCCGGAGAACCAGAGGGCCCCCCAAAAAACCGGAGACTCCGGCCAAAATCCGGAGATCTGGTAACCCTATCCCTAAGTGGCTATAAGGCTGTATTCTCCAAGTGTGTTACTGACTCAGGAACTTAATTTAAACACAATTAAAATGTTTAAAAAGACTTCTGAAACCCCTGATGAGCAAATAATTGCAAGGCACAGAATAAGCAAGATTAAAAGGCCTATTACTTATCAAGTTATTAGCGATTGTGGAGTCTAACTGATGGTCCAGGACTCTTCTTCCTGCATTCTCTATTTTTCAGCCTGTGTTCAAAAGGAAAAAGAAAACACACAGCCACTTGTATAAATGTTTGAACAGCCCTGACCTGTTACTATTACAGAAAATATGGGCTAGAATCCAGTTACATAGAAACCCAAATCCGCATAAAAACAACCTCAGTGGGTTTATTTTCAGAAAGAACAGCCTCCTTTAAGGAAGAGCAAATCACTGTGTTTAACTATATTCAAACACAATCTTCTCTTGCCTAACTATCCCCCCTTCCCCCACCCCATTTGCTGACTGAGAGTCCAAGTGATGAATGCCAATGAAGGCAATGAGTCTGCCAATTCACAGGCCCAGCCTCATCTTCCCTCCCCCTCTGCTTAATAATTTGTCAGCGTTAGTTCCACAAGGAAGTGCTAGAGAACCCTTTTTCTGCTTTGTGTGTGTGTGTGCGCGCGCGCATATATTTTTAAACTAATAAGTACAGTTGTTGTTATGTGCCTCCAAGTCGACTACGACTTATGGCGACCCTATGAATCAGTGACCTCAAAGAGCATCTGTCATGAACCACCCTGTTCAGATCTTGTAAGTTCAGGTCTGTGGCTTCCTTTATGGAATCAATCCATCTCTTGTTTGGCTTTCCCCTTTTTCTACTTCCTTCTGTTTTTCCAAGCATTATTATCTTTTCTAATGAATCATGTCTTCTCATTATGTGTCCAAAGTATGATAACCTCAGTTTCATCATTTTAGCTTCTAGTGACAGTTCTGGTTTAATTTGTTCTAACACCCAATTATTTGCCTTTTTCACAGTCCATGGTATCCGCAAAGCTCTTCTCTAACACCTCATTTCAAATGAATTGATTTTTCTCTTATCCGCTTTTTTCATTGTCCAACTTTCACATCCATACATAGAGATCGGAAATACCATGGTCTGAATGAGTAAGTACAGTAGATCTTGGTTATTGTGGAATAGTAGGCTATGTACCGAAGGTGCAAAAACACCATGGGCTTGGCCTGCATGGTTCCACAGACTCAAATTTGTGCCTGTTGTATGTGCTAGAGCAGCAGGAGTAGCCAGTGTGATGCCCTCCAGATATTGCTGCACTACAGCCCCCATCACCCCAGCCAGCATTGCCAATGGTTAGGGAGGATGGAAATTATGGACTGACTGAAATAATTATAATGCACACTTTCATAAAGCATATTAATGTAGAATACAATGTAAAAAATATAATAAAATCAAAAAAAGTATCCACAAAAACAGAATTAAACTTTTCAATAAAATACAGATACTAGATGGTTAAAAAGAGAAATTCATATTGTGAAGGCCTGCCTAAACATCATATAAACCAACAATATCTGGAGGGCAGCATGTTGGTTACCTCTCTACTATGGACACTCCTGATTTATCTGGTACCTTTCCCTGCTAAATGATTGTCTTTATTTCATCACCATTTTGCTTTTTATAGAGATTTTGAAGTGAAGTTGCTTGAGCTACAGTTCTTCAGGTTTTAGCCCCTCTCCCCAGTCCACCAGGAATCTTTACATCTTTGCAGGGAAGAGATAGATCTCTGATAGATATGCAGATAAATTTGTGTGCATGATGAACATTAAAAGCAGTATGTTAAATGCTTCAGCTGGTGAGGTTGCTTTTGAAGGACTGAAAGCATATAATGGAACAATTATGGTTTCCTAATATCTCTCTCGACTTTTAAAACGGTGTTGGACAAGAACAGGATACTGCAGAGAGGGACATTGTTGAAATTCTCCTCATCCAGATTTCTCCCTAAATTATGGAATCCCAGATGACTGAGTCTTGTTTCCAACTGGAACTGATGCACAGCGAATTCTTCATTGTTCTGCATGTGTTCCTGTTTATTCCTGAATTTTGTGCATGTGCAGTTTATCATTGCTTGCAGTTCTGTCATTACTTTTACCCACGTCATTGCATGTGTATACATTGATAAATCAATGCCAAAACAAAACAATATGAACACCCATTTGACATCAGCAAGATTCTTAAAGCACTATTTTACTAATGTGATTGTGCACATCAATTTTAAAAAAAGGGAGAGATAAAAATAATCTCCATAAGGTGGGGCCATTAGTCACCCCTGAAAGTTGGATGGGGAATTTACAGAGATTGGAGTGGGGGAGAAATATATTTTTAAAAATTCAGTGGGTTGGGGGATTTTCTGAGATGGGGGAGAAATAGCTTTTTAAAAATTCAGTGGGGGGCTTACTGTGTAGATATGAAGCAGCAGAGGGTTGCAGTCAGTCTTTGTTTCAAAAAAGCTTTATTGCTACTTATCCCATCGTGAAGCCCAGAGGGTGGTTACTAGATCTAGGGCCTTTTCTGTGGTGGCCCCCGAGTTGTGGAATAGCCTCCCTGAAGAGGTACGCCTGGCGCTTACATTATTATCTTTCCAGCGCCAGGTAAAGACCTTCTTATGCTCCCAGGCATTTTAATCATTTTAATCTTTTTATCTTTTTAATCTTGTAATACTAATCCTTTTATCATCTTATATTTTGTTTAATTGTATTTTGTTTTCATTGTGTCTTATGTTTTGTGATTTTATTATGATGATGTATGTATTTTATCCTATTCTGTTTACCGCCCTGAGAGCTACTTGCTATGGGCGGTATATAAATGCAACAAAATAAATAAATAAATAAATAAATAATCTATATGGTAGAGCTGCAATAAGCATTGGCAGCCTGATAGTATTTCTAAGAACATAAGAACAGCCCTGCTAAATCTGTCTCATCCAACATCTTGTTTCCCACAGTTCATTTTTTTAACTATTTTGTCATTTGGGTTTAGCAGCTCATCTCTTGTCCGCCTCTATTTCCTCTGTTCCTCAAACTCCCTTCCTGCAAAAGTTAGTTCAGGCACAGGGATCTACATCTTCCATAGTGAAGACAGATGCAACTACTTCATTCAGCTTCTCTGAAATATCCTTTTTCTCCTTAGCACAACATTGACTCCTATATCATCCAATGGTCTTAATGGTTTTTAGCAACATGCTCCTCATTTTTTTCCTTTTGCATTCCTAACTGTCTGCCTGAATGTATTTTGCTAAAGTGTGTGTTCCCTTTTGTTCTCCACATCTGGGCAATCCTTACACTGAAGGAAGCTTTCTTGCTTTCCTTGACTCTGCTCTTTAGTCACGCTGGTAGCCTCTTGCACTTGTTCATATCTTTCTTGATTTGCATTATGAATTCTAGCTGGCCCACTGTTATTGTGGTTTTGAGTAACCCCAGGGCATTCTGAGAGATTTGATCCTCTTGACTTTGCCTTTCAACTCCCTTTTTGTCATTTTTTAGAAATTTCCCTTTTTGAACTCAAATATGTTCATGTTGGGCTTCCTTGGCAATTGTCCTCATACACATCTTTTGAAACTGATAGCACTGTGTTCAGTGTTTTGACTTGATTCGGTAATACATATCTCACCAGGCCCTGTGCATCACTAAATATTAAGTCTAGGGTTGCCTCCACTCTGGTCAGTTCCATAGCCAACAGTTCTAGAACAGTATCTAGAAATACAGTATCTAGAAATTGTACAAGAACACACATTTACCCACACTATGTGAGGGCAATTCTTCAGAGAATGGTCCAAGTTGACCCAAAGATCACACACACACAAATCTTTGCCCATGCCACCACTGAAATGCCAAAAAAAAAAAATCTGGGCCAAATGCTTTGGATCAGCACTACTCAGTGTAATCATTTCTACAATTACATCAAGATAGATTTCCTGCACAGGTGTTTACTGGTAATACGAGGGGGATCCAAATGAACTAAAGGTTGTTTTTTGTGAATGATCAGCTTTACTTTGTGTTTGTCACTTAATGTTATACTGTTGGACCTTCCTATCTATGATATGAATGAAATGAATGATATGATGAAACTTGTGACTACAAATTTATGTCTGAGCTAAACTCTGAAGACATGATAGCACTAGAAACAAAAGAGCATGCAACATTCTTGGCTGAGCTTTACGAGTTCAGATCACAC
Organism: Rhineura floridana; assembly: GCF_030035675.1. Taxonomy (NCBI): domain Eukaryota; kingdom Metazoa; phylum Chordata; class Lepidosauria; order Squamata; family Rhineuridae; genus Rhineura; species Rhineura floridana. Next base: position 92,105,433 of record NC_084484.1, on the reverse strand, counting down.
AGCACACAAGGAAAAGCCATCTATGCAAGGAGTTAGCTTTTTTACTGAGTTAATTAATTATATGAAACATAAGAAGAATGGATGAAATATACCCATGATTCAGATCAAGGGATATGACTAAAATATACAAAAAATGTAGACCACACAACTGGTGGAGAGAAACAGGAAAAACCCAAATGATATGCATATGTCAAGGCTGCCTGAAAAGATACCTTGTCATCTATTGATCTTTGACAAAACTGTTGTTGACACGGTAAGGAAAGTTTGCAGAAAAGGGTATGATAAGGAAGTGCTAGCTCAGATTCAAGTTGCAAAAATGATTAGGCAGGAAATGACTGAACATAGCAGTTTTTACAGGGAATTTGAGAACAGTTGTCAGATGAAATATGTACTCCTAGCAGTTTGCTTTTATAAAGAATGAGATTCTTTATGGATCTTGTTTAGGAAATGATGACATCATCTCTCAACCAGCTCTCACAATATCACCACTTCTTGAGCTCCCCCCTCCCCGACTAAGTTTTAAGCCAAGGGAATGCACAATGGGACACCAGGCCAACAGAGAACTGTCTTTGCCAGTGGAACACTCAACATATGTAAAAAGAGAAAAAAGAAAAGGGAAATTGTGAAGACATAATCTGGCCTGTCAATCTCATACATGTTGGAAAGGTCATTTTTATATTCCAATTTGCAAACTTTTGTAGTGGAAAAAGTGGTTTACCCAGCAAAGTTACATGAAGTGGCAGCATATGTTTTAAAAAAGAGGACTGGACAAATTCATGGAGGATTCATAGAGGTTAGTAGTTTTATTTCTGCTGTCAGGTGGAATCTCTCTCTGAATACCAATTGCTAGGGATGGCAGGTGGGGAGAGCACTGTTGCACTTAGGTCTTGCATGCAGACTTCTCATAGGAATAAGAACTCAAGAGCCTGTAGGTTAAGACCAAACGCCCATTTATTCCAGCATCCTGTTCTCACAGTGACCAAACAGATGCCACAAGCACGACCTGAGTGTAACAGCGTCTAGTTGGCCACTATGTGAACAGGATGCTAGACTAGATGGGCCTTTGGCCTGATCCAGCAGGGCTCTCCTAACGCTGTTAGAACTGTGCAGTATTCCAAGCATGGTTGCACCATAGATTTGTATAACAGCATTACAACATTGGCAGTTTCATTTTTTCAGTCATTTTCCTAATGATCCCTAACATGGAATTTGGCTTTTTCAATACAGGGATGACATCTTTATCAAACTATTCACAATGTCCCCAAGTCTCGTTCCTGGTCAGTCACCACTAGTTCAGACCCTATGAGTGTATATGTGAAATTAGATTATGTTGGAGCAAATAAAAAATGATGGTGAAGCAACAGAGCTGACAGAGAATTCTTCAACTCTGATGCTGTGGAGGTACAGAGACAGCTAATTGAGAGGGCTGATAGTAGAATTAAATTACTAATAAGTTCCTGAAAACAACACTAGCCATCCCAAGTGAAGTGGGATAGAGAGTCATGGAAAGTGAAAAAAATTCTTCTAATTACTGACAGCAGAGTCACTGCCATTAAAGATGTTACTTCTGTTGGGTTTAAGCAAGCTTGCATGCCACCCCCTTTGATAGGGAGATGTCCCCTCTAGCTAGAATTGGAGGACATCTCTATGCTTGTTTACCATGATGTAACTTCCTAAAGGATGGGGTTATTTACCTTTTCTTCCTCCTTCTTTGTTAAAGGGATATTGATCTTTTTTGCATATTCTCCATTAAGCTTGAGGGAGTGAGAAGCACACACATGCTTTTCTTCCAAGATAACCATTATCATGGACTAAGACTTCTGCTCTTTCTATCTAAGCTAGAGCCTATGTTTCCTGAACATATGAAAGGTCATGAGTAAACATTCTTTATACTTTTTACCTAAGAAGACTGTCTGTTGTTTATTTCAATCTAACTATTGTGCATGAGAGAGGAAGGTGGGACTGGTTATTCTCTATTCCGCTGTTGCGTATATACTTTGCTAAGAAATAGGACTACAAACTGTTCCTATTTCATTTATACCAAACAACTTCTTTGGAGAGAATTGATAAAAAAAAATCTGTTCAGCTCCTTTATAGAATAACTGGTTATCAAGGGCTGTTCCTTTTTTCAAGCTGGGAGTGGGTCTGTCTGTTCAGTATGCCAGCCAAGATGAATAGCAATCAAATGCTACCCTGAAGTACCTGAAGACAGATGTGAAACTGTTCTGGATGTTTTCCATGGAGAGTGAATCGTGAGGTGAAAATTGAAAAAATGTTCAAACATGAAAATCTGACCTTTCCTCCTCTCTTCAGCAATAGTGATGTATGTATGGGCAACAAATCAGAGTTAATACCACTGTTAGAGGTGGCATGTGACCAGAATCAGCAGAACATCTCAGGTTCCTGTGATGCCACTGTGTATGATGAAGCAGGCCTTGCTAATATTTTGAGACTCCTCAGTGATATCCAAAGGCCATTACTCTGACATTTGCCAGCCTTACATCGGTAAACACATTACTGAAATGTCTCCTCAGCTAATTGACTTTTAGGGGAAGGGCTGTAGCTCAGTGGTGAAACACATCCTTTGCATGCAGGAGGTTCCTGGTTCAATCCTTAGCCTTTCCAAGTAGGGATGGGAAAGAGCTGCTGTCAGCCAGTGTAGACAATAATGAGCTAGGTAGATGGATGATAGGCAGCTTCCTATGGCTTCCCTGTGAAACTCACCTGAGATAGAGGCATCATGCCAAGTAAGCCATTCTTGAGCATAGAGGCTTACAAATGACCTTGGCAAGATTGATGAAGCAAGACAAGACAGGAAGTACTATTTAAAAAAAATGCTTATCCCAAAGTCTACCACCACCAAGTCCAGAATTAAAGCAATATACACTGTGAGGTGCCTATAAAGATGGCCATATTTGATGACAAGAAGATAAATGCAGTCTCTTCTAATGAATGAGGATAGTATCTGATGGTCATTGATGGTCCCCAAACTATCAAAAATTCCAGAAATATAAGATGCATGCTACAAGTTGTTGAAATATGCTTCAGTAAAAGTGTGCAAAACAGAACTTGTGCTTACATGCAATCCAGTATCTTATCCAGTGGTGTGAGCAAACTGTAAAGGTGACTGTTGAATATGATTGGTGTGTCTATTTTTTTAAAAAAACACACACACAAACCTATGTCCACGATTAAAAAAGCAAAAAACATTATTTGGTTATTTTGAAGTCTTAAATGTTTATATTAAAAATCTCCACAGTTACTGGACACTGTGTAGGAATTTGCATTTTATGTGTATTTTTATTATTTTATAACATTTATATCCCATTTTTTGCCCTAAAATGCCCCCTATAGTGCTTTGCCAATAAGACAGTTCCAGCAATACAGAGTTAAAATACAATACAAAATACAATTAATACTTACAGCAGAGGTGGTTCAGCAAGATGGTTCAGCATCTGAATAGGATACCTACACTCCTGCAAAAGGTTATCGACATTTGCAGTTTCCTCACAAGTAATTTTAGTTAGCACCCCAATTATAACCATTACGTTTCAAATAGAGTTCATTTTTGTGTGAGGTTCCAGGGCTCTGAGCATTTTTTTATATTGGCCTCGTAAGCTTTTTTTCATTCTTTATTAAATGAATGCTACTTTTCCTTGGCATTCTTCTGTTAGCATGAAGATTGAATTGGCATATGCAGAGGAGCCATCCATCAGTAACCTGATGCAGATGCTCATCTTATAGTCTCAGTCCAGATTTTATTTCCTCAAGAAAATGTCCATGATATATACGGCTTTTAAGTCAGTTTTCTTTGTCTCCCACAACTATTGATTCTTTGAACACTAGAGAACAGGAGGCTCAATTAACTGCCACAGTCGTACAATTCAAGACATAACAGCATCTCTTCTACATAATCCTCCTTTTTCAAAACCCATGCAAAACTGCAAAAATAAATAAATCAGTATGATAGCCAATGTCATGCAATGATATTGCACAATGCTTGCGCAATGGGACTTTCCCTTCCATATCTTCCCACTGATGTCTCAGAGCACACAGGGGGCTCTGTGGGGAAGGAGAGGAAGGGGAAGTCCTGTTGCATGAGTGTAAGTCCATTCTGCTTCCAGAAAGACACAACTAGATGTCACCCAAAGTTTCTTTCAAAAATGTACCATTCCTTGCCTTCTACCCTTGATCCAGTCTGCCTATGCTGCACAATTTAGGGTGAATATATACAGCTCACATAGAGTTGCATGTGCTCATCTGGGAAGTGCTCCCACTGTGTTTAATTCAGAAGTACTTCTCCCCAGAAGTGGCTAGAAGGGAGGGCCAAGGTGTATACCAGGCCTCCTGCACCAATGTAACTGTGGTTTATGTGCATTGCCCTCTCCTCCGCACTTCCCTCTTCATTGTCAAGCTCTTAAGAAACCAACAGCAAAAACTAGCTATGAACCATGTGGATTGGCTGGAAACAGTCATATTCCAACTCTTTATTTATACACATGTGTAGGCCACATTTTAGGGCATAGCTCTTATTAGGGATGTTCTACAATTCCGTCCAATTCAGATTTGGTATTGAATTTTCCATGCATTCACTTATTCGCTATCATTACAGATTGGATTTTTATGTAGCAATTTTCTGTGGCTATTTTCAAAAACAGATTTTTTTACAAAAAAATCTGCCTCTGAAATATTGATATTAAGAATTATAATTTTATTGATATTTCCTTTCATTTATTAATATTCATTATTTTTTATAAGGGGGAAAAATCAAACTGGTAAAAGCAGTGGCCAGAGGAGAAAGAATAAATTTGAATTTATACCAGCCTGTTAGGTCAACGGAATGTTTTCAAACCTGCACCAGCCCATGGATCCCATCCCTTTGTAAAATCCATTAAAAGGGGGGGGATCTGAACATTATAAGATATGAATTACAAGACATTTTAAACACAGAGTAGAACCATAGAGTTGGAAGGGACTTCAAAGGTGATCTAGTCCAACTCCTTTTGACATAGAAAAGCCACTTCTACGGCATCCCTGACAGGTGGTTATCCAGTTTCTGTTATAAAACAGCTTCCTATGTTCTTTTTTAGAGCGTTTTTAACCAAGTTACACCATTGGTCCATTTTGCTCAGTATCATCTAAAATGCCAGGGGACGTGCCCAGCTGGAGATGCCAGGGGTTGAACCTGGGACCTTCCACATGCAAAGCATATGCTCTACCGCTGAGCTATGGCCCTTCCTCATTGTTCCATTCCTGAGTAGCTTGTGCCATCAGGATGTTCTTCCTAATGTTTTGTCTAAATCTTTTTTCTTATAATTTGTAATTTTCTTGTAATTTGAACCCATTGGTTTGGACCCTGCCTTCTAGAGTAACAGAAAACAAATTTGCTCCATTATCAATGTGACAGCTATTCAAATATTTGAAGAAGCCTACCATATCACCTAATTGTCCTTTCTTCAGACTAAACATATCCACCTCATTCAATCTTTTCTTGGTCTCCAAGCCTGTGGCATTCCTGCTCTCTTTAAAAGGGAATATCCTGTCCTTCCAGGCCTTTACCACAACAGGCAAAGCCTTTTAACCCAAACTGTATTTTGCTGCCACCAGGACCTTTACTTTAGGTCCAGATTCTCATACAGTTTAGGGTGCGAGGACCTGTGGGAACTTTATTGTACCGTATTACTGTAATTAGAGTAATAATACTGGATTACTCTCCTGAGTAACCAAGCATTAGGCATGGAGTGAAGATCTTTATAAATACATTTGATAAATACAACACAATGCCACAACTCTAATTGAGCCTAACCCTACACTACCTCTATCTATCTCTAAACCACACCCTAACTAATTGTCTAATTGTCACCAGAGCTTGGAAAAGTTACTTTTTTGAACTACAACTCCCATCAGCCCCAGCCAGCATGGCCACTAGACTGGGCTGATGGGAGTTGTAGTTCAAAAAAGTAACTTTTCCAAGCTCTGATTGTCACTCAGCCCTATCAGTCCCTATTTCCTAACTGTCCTAACCCAAACCCTATCACATTCCAAGCCCTATCCCTATCTGAATCCTCAAGCACACTCTCTCTATTTATTTATTTATTTATTTATTTATTTATTTATTTATTATCTGATTTATATCCCACTCTTCCTCCCAGCACTCCCCTTCTCTCAACCAATTACCATTCATATGCAAATACTCCCTGACTCACTCAAACAAATGCTACTTGGAAATGGAAATGGACTGCCTTCAAGTCAATGCCGACTTAGGGCAAGCCTATGAATAGAGTTTTCATTATAAGCGGTATTGAGAGGTGGTTTATCATTGCCTTCCTCTGAGGCTGAGAGGCAGCGACTGGCCCAAGGTCACCCACCCAGTGAGCTTCATGTCTGTGTGAGGATTTGAACCCTGGTCTCCCAGGTCATAGTCCAACACTGTAACCACTGTGCCACACTGGCCATAAACATCAGTAACATCACAAAGCCCCTCATCATCTTTGTCACCCTCCTCTGCACACGTTTCACTTTGTCAATATCCTTCATAAATTCCAGTGCACAGAGTAGTTTTGTACAAGAGGCACAGCCCTTATAAAGCTGCAGTTGCCCTTTCTGGCTTCCCAATCAATATGGCCCTGTGCAAGGCATGTATTATGAAAAGTATCCTGAAGAATGGGGCAGCTCCCCATATGGCCACAATCAGCTGAGAACCACATTCAATAAGCCCCAGCCAACATCGCCAAGGATAATGGGAGATGGGGTCCCACAATATCTGGAGAGCCACAGGCTTCCCATCTCTGCCATACAAGAAAAGAAATTGCATGAGAGCAACTACTAATACCATTTCTATACTGCTTAATATATAAAATATCTCTAAGTGGTTTACAGAAAGCTTAAACAGATGTTACATATACAAGTGTTAAATTAATATAAATTACTGATAGAGATAAATCAATATCAATTCCTTCTACTGACACACATCTCCCTTCTCAGCTTCCTGGCTTACCCAGGATTCCACCCTGGCTCTTACCCAGGGCCCAGATAAACTCACAGCTCATCCCCCAAAATCTCACAAGTGAGAGGGTTCTGGAAACTACTGACATCACCCTATATCTCTTACTCTAGACTTGCTTTTATGGGCAGGCACTAAGGTGGATGGACCTTCCTCAAGCTGCCCACAACTGGATCCAATTCAGTTGCCCTGCATCCATCCAGTTCCAGGTGACAGTGGGCTTCCCAGGGGGTCCCAAGGAAGGCAAACAGTACTTTCTCTGGCCTCTGCACACCTCTCCTCCTCCTTGTTGGCATTAAATAATGCTGAAGAATTTCCCCCTCTTCATTTTTTTCCTGTTAAAATCTTACATTCCCAAACAGCAAACTTAAACTTGCAAATCAGAATTTACATACTAGGAAGATAATTGAAGTTTAAGAAAATGAGTATCTGGTCACGGAAGCAGTAAGAAATGTATCACCATTTCCACTGAGATATATTGCAGTCTTAAGTCACATGAATGTCTTATGAATATTTTGCCATATGTTCTCTAGAACATTGATTTTTACGGATGCTGCTGAAACATCCCCCCCCATAAATTCAGCTATTAATGTATGGGTTCTCAACCTCTCTTTTGAGAAATGGTTTTCAGAGGGCATCAGACTGAATCCTCAGGAGGGCCTGCCAAGCTGGACCTTCACACTGAAGCAATGCTTTCATCCAATTTGCTCCTTTCTAGAACAGTAATTATAAGTAACAAAGGATGGGGAATTTTAACAGGCAGCAATATTACATAGTTACCAGATGCTATACTTATAAAAGGTCAATATAACTGTGTTACTCCATTGGTAGCACCTGAATCTAGGTGAGTGACAATTTTGCTGTAATCCCACATCCTGCAGCCATTAAAACCAATGCTAGTTCTATAGAAACAGAATGATTTAATTTATTTACCATATTTATAGTCTGCCCTTCACCCAAAAGTCCCAGGGCAGAAATGCATAAAAATAAAACCAAAAGTTAAAATAATAATATTAAAACATACATAACCAACATGAATTCCATATAAATTAAAACAGGAGTAGCAATAAAAATCCAATTCAATGTGCTTCACCCTTCCCCAAAGGCTTGGGCAAAGGGGTCACCTGAAACAACAGGAATGTCATGATGAGATGGACATCAGATGGGACATCATTCCCAAGGCATGGGGCCACCTCCGACAAATCCTGTCCATGGTCCCCACCCCATGGATTTCATTGGGTGTGGGGACCACTATTGGGACTTCACCTGCAGATGGGGAATTGGCTGGTCAGTGTGGGAGGAGATGTTCTTTCTGATATTTTAGATCTAGGTTATTTTGGGCTTTGGCTGTCACCATAAGCACCTTAAATCTTATTCAGAACACAAGAGGCAACCAGTATAGTTGTTTCAAAATTGGTTTTGTATGTGAGTATCACTGGCTACCTTCTAGGACCCTGGACACTGTATTTTGTACTGATCAAGGGCATGTAGAGCACATTGCAAAAGTCCAGCTTGGAAGTTATGAGAGCATGGATACCTGTGGCCTAGCTATTTCTGTCCTGGAATGGCTGTAATTGGTGCACCAGCTGAAGCTGGACATAGGCACTCCTTGCCACTAAGGCCACCTGGGCCTCAAGAGACAAAGGTGACTCAAGAACACCCCACAACTACACACCTGTACCTTTAAAGGGAGTGCAACCCCATCTAGAGCAGGTTGGCCTATTAATTCCCAAACCTGAGAACCTCAGTCTTTTCTGGGTTCAGTTTCAATTTATTGACCCACATCCAACCCATTGCTGCCAAGTTTCAATCCAATCCGTGGATTTACTTTAGAAATCTTATAATTGAGACTGGAAAAATAGAATTGACAGAGAAACTCCTCTTGTGTATTTCACAGACGATTAGTTTCATGGGTGTGAGAGCAACAGCAGTCTTTTGTTCTCCCTTTTATCTTTGATTATACTTTAATCTGCAAACAGGTCTGATGCTTTCCTCTAAGAGCTTCCTTAATATCCACTCTGCAGCATATTAAAATTCAGCTTTCTTATTGTTCCTTTCATCTCTCTTTTTTTAGGTGAATTACAGTTGCTAAAAAAAACTACATTTACACAAGCAAAACCCACAATATTTTCATTGCTTGAAAACTTTAACATATTTGCCATTTTTGTGTTCCTTTTTATATGTACGTATCTCCCTTTAAACTTTTTGCTTGCTTTTCCCATTTAAAAAAGTACTCAAAAAGAACTTCTGGAGAAGTTGACTAAAAATTACATAAGATGCCATCTGGATACAGATTCAGTATCTATTCTTATTTTCCTGTTCAGTATTGGGACCAATCACCTTGTAACATTTTGGAGCTCAGGAATTAGTACTGTTGAGATCATCTTCAGTTATCTGAAAATGTTCCATGCCAATAGACGCTACGTACATATTGATTACAAATAGTCCAGTGAACTGCAAATTATTTCAAAGCTAGCCATAGGATGAGCTCAGAGCAAGTTGCATAATGGTTGACTTGCACAAATGAACCCACAAAAATCAATCCCAAGTAGGTTGGCCATTTATGGATGGCCAGAGACAAGGGAAAAAGAAGACAAATATGGGAGAGAGATTTGCATAAAATTATTTATGCTAATATATATGCAAATTTAGAAATAATGATGATAATTCAAATAAAAATGCAGTGCATCTTAGTATGATGAGGAAGACTCTATGCTAACTGTTGATGGGCAGCTTCCAAACCCTTGTCTACTTATCTTTAAACCATACTTGGACTGGACAGCTCTTCAAACAGAGCACTATCCTCTGTAAAGTATCACAGGTGGCCACCCTACTCTATCTATTACAAAATGTCACAATGGAAATTGTCCATGCAGTACTGGCAATGAAACCAAAAGAAAAATTCCAGGAATTGAATTGCCAGTAGATCATTTTATACAATGTGTTGTTTAAAGCAAAACATTGTTATTTGATGATAAAACTCAAAATACCTAATGTCAGCTCGAAGGCTAGCTTGACCCTCAGGCTTTCATGGAGGTGAAAAGCATTTGTTTTCCATCATTTTATTTATTTTATTTATTTTATTCATTTTCTAGATTTATATCCCGCCCTTCCTCTCAATAGGAGCTCAGCCCCCCATTCCCTCCATATTGTAGTGTTTGCTGCCTCATCACAGTAAACACTGTGGCACAAGTGCTTCCTATTGAAATCCATGGGACCTAAGATGCAGGTGGGATATTAGCTATAGCATGCTCAATTCTGATTAAAGTAAAACTTCCATTCAATACCAGTTTGATAAGTCAGGGCTTTTAAAAAAGAGTTGTTTCTTTCCCAAGTTGTTTGGTTTTAAGCCTCATATTCATGGGCAATGGAATTCATCTAAGAATCCTCTCATAAGTGAAAAAATGTTAAGACATTATGAGAACACTAAAAAATACAAAGGGATTCAATTTGGACTAATAATCACAACTACACAGATACAGTGATAGGATCTGAATTATTTGTAAGCCCTCAGGAAAGATATCTTGCAGTCATAAACTTACAGAGTAGGGATCATCTCTGTATTATTTCCATGAAAAAGGCAAGCCATATGTTAGAAATTATTAAGAGTCCAAAAATAAGATAGCAAGTGCTACAATGTGCTGTGATATAAATGTATGCTGAAGTCATATGTAAAATGCTGGGCACAACTCAGCCCAAATTAAGAAGGTTTAAATCCTGTTAATGGGAGACTTTAACATGGGCTTAAATCTTTCCCGTTAAAATAAGGCTTAAACCTGCCTACCTGTAGCACAATCATGACTACTCTGACCAGTTCAAACTTTTAAGACGGGATGTAACATGGTAGGTGAAGATCCATAGAAGATCAAGGAAGGTTTGCTTATGAAGAGACAAATAGACAGAGGTTTTTGGCTAAAAAAAGTTGTAGAAGGAATAGTTTATGAATTTATCATTTAGTTAGTTAATTTATATGCATTAACATTTTTAGAAAAAATATCTAAGTGATTTGCAAGTGTAATAAAATATTACCAATAAAAATAAAAAACAACAAATGCAGTAAAAAAAAAATCACACCACAATCTGCAGCTGAACTAGGGTTGGAATCTCCTTGTTGTTTCCAGTTTGATCACATTTCATTGGACTGGAAAGCAGTTCCATCTGGTATTTGTTTTCCACTATTTTCTCATTTTACCATTACAATCTTTTTCCTACTGAAAAATAACAATACTTATATCATTTTTCTCATAATGTTTTCCTTTCTGGAAAGAAGAGAAAGCAATTTTCTCTCTGCCTGCCCAGTGCCCACCTACACAACTCCCCCTTCACCTGTTCCTCTTCCTCACCCTGAATTGTTTGGAACCTTTCCCACCTCCAGCCGTTGGAGAAAGTGAAAGAAATGTAGAGACGCCTGGTCAATTTTACATTAGAAAAGCAAAGAGTAGGTTGGTCAGTTTCATCTATGCTATGCTTAGGCCCTGCCCACCTGCCTGCCTGCCTGCTGATCTTAGCTGCCATCCTGGGAGTTTGGAAAAGGCTGCCACTGATTTGCCAAGACATCTGTGGTGCCAAGAGAGCTGGGACTGCAAGTCAAGTAGGACCACGTGCTGCTTGCCTCCCTGTCTATTGTTTGTTTCCCACTGGCTGTGGGCTTCAGAGTAGGCTGTGTGTGTGTCTGTGTGTGCATGCTGTTGTGGCTGCCACCACTGAGTGTGCCAAATAAAAACTGCAGTATTGGCTCAGCAAACACTTTAAACTTTCCTCCTCCAACATTGTCAGCATCAATATAAATATCATTATACTCAACCAGGAAAAATCTGGGGTCAGTAAAAGAGAGATTGCCTGGTTGATGTCATATTAGCAAAGCAAAAAGCAGGCTGGTCAGTTTCACCTCTGCTATTCTAGCTCCTTAGGTACTGCCCACCTGCCTGCCTGCCAATCCTAGTTCCTGTAGTTTGGAATGGGTTGCTGCTGCGTCACCAAGAGATCTGTGATGCCGAGAGAGCCTGAACTACCAGCCAAGGAGAACCACTTGCCTACCTCCCTGCCTATTATTTGTTTCCCACCATCTGTGGTCTTCAGGGTGAGCTTTGCGTGTGTGTTTGTGGATGTGCTGTTGTTGCTGCCACCACCAAGTATGCCAAATAAAAACTGTAGTATTCACTCACCAAACACTTAAAACATTTCCTCCCCCAACATTGTCAGTATCTATATCATTATCATTATATTCATCAAGGAAAAATCTGGTGTCAGCACACAAGATCGGTCTGCATGATAAGAAATGTGCGGACTATAGGGAAAATCTGGTGCCAAACTCGAAATTAGCTAAATTCTCGCTCAGCCCTAAGCTGAACAGGATAACCTTCCTAAGCAGGAGTAAACAAATATATTTCTGGCAGACTTGAAAACATCTAACCACTGGAGCTTCCCAAATTTCTTTTGGAAGACTATTCCAGAAGGTTGGCGCTACAACTTGAAAGGCTCATTTCTGCAAGGTTTCCAGATGACAATATGAAACTCATGAGTCTAGAATCCAGATAACAATATGGAATTTGTGAGTGGTGTTCATGAGTCATGTGGAAGGGTGGAGATAAAACAATTATGCAAAATGCAATGTTTCAAAATACAGGAATTTGGGGTAACCTAACTGAAGTCAAGGCAACAGGATTTAAGGCCAAATTAAGGACATACTTCTCCATAGAAGTGACGTTTATTGCCATATTTACAAATATCAGAAACTGCCTTATACCCAGTCAGACCCATAGTTCATCTGGCTCAGCATTGTCTCAACAATGACCCAGCAGTGGCTCTCCAGGATTTTAGCAAGGGATCTTTCCCCTTCCTGCCTGAAAGCGCTCGGGACTTAGCCTGCGGCCTTCTACATACAAGACATCTGTTCTATCACTGAGCTATGTTCCCTTCACCACTCTTCAAGTCAAAGAGTACTTCCAGAGCAGCTAACAATTAAAAACCAGCAGTTTAAAACAATCATCTCATTTATACAAACAAATAAAAATCCAACAGAACATTGCTGAGCACATAGTCCATCCCAGTAAGATAAAACAGTTTGTTTCATTTGCATCAGTGACTTTACAAAACAATTTAATCATTTTCAAAAGTAGGGGGTGGGTACCACTGTCTATTAGTAGCTGCTTGCCATGAGACCCAGAAAGCAACATCTACACTCAGAACAGTATACTCTGATTATTAGATTCTGCAGAGAACCAACAGAGGATTCAGCCATTGCCCTCCTTTCTAGCTAGCTGTAGCAGGTACAGACACAATTGATTTTCCACCAGCTCATATTGCATGCCATAATGAAAGTAATTTGATATCAAATTATAGCACCTCAAGCAGTCAGTCCTTTCCAGCAAAGGCAGTTTAGGCTGCCATTCATCAAGTATTAAGTAAATCTAGTGATGGACATGCACTGCCCCTATTGTGCCAATGTCTCACCTGGAGGGATCTGCCTTTAATTCTCTGTTCTGAGAGCAGCTTCAATAGCAAAGGGAGTCAGTGTTGGTTCTTCAAGGAGAATGTCATCCAGGTGAGCTATGTGATTGGTGAATGGATTATTTTCCCCATGTGCTGTCCATCCAGAAAAAAGTAATCTACAATCCAGTGTGCTATACTTCCAAAGCAGTTTGCAAAAATAAAAAAAATGCTCACCTCCAGTTTGACTTAAGTAGCCCTATTAGTCCAACCAAAGGCTGCATCTTGTGACTGAAGGGATCACTTTCAACTTGCTTCATCCTTGTTCAAGTCAGCTGGTTCATTTGTATAAGGCAGCCTTTCCCAACCAGTGTGCCTCCAGATGTTGTTGGACCACAATTCCCATCTTTCCTGACCATTGGCAATGCTGGCTGAGGCTGATGGGAGTTGTGGTCCAACAACATCTGGAGGCACACTGGTTGGGAAAGGCTGGTATAAGGTTTTATCCAGAGGGACTGAGGATGCAGTCTTTATATTGAGTAACAATTGAAAGTGTTTTTTTGAGGGCTCCAACAGTGTGTGAAGAAGTTTGAAGACTTAGGGATATCTTCAGCCCCCTAGGTAGAAAGATGTTTCCAAGTGAACAAGAAGAATTAGCCTCATCTCTGAAGCATTTTGGCTAGGTAAGACACTACTAGAGCATTCAAAACTGTGGCTATCTCAGTCCAGAAACAGTCATAGTTGGTGGACCAGCCAGTACACACTGCTTGTCACTAAAGCCAACAATAGCTCCAAGAGCATCCTGCAGACTATGTACCTGCTTCTTGAGTGGGGGGAGTGACTGTACCCAGAACAGACCAAACACCCAGTTCCCAGAAGTATCCAAGCCAAGATGGGAGAACTGGAGTGCTTGGTCTTGGAGGACAGTATAAATAGAGTGGTCATAACAGAAACCTGATGGAATGGGACAGTTGTATCTGGATTTAAACTCTGTGAGAGTGACAGGGAAGGATTTATTGGAAGTTGTGTCACTCTGTATGTCAGAGACAGTACTGAGTCCAGTAAGCTAGAAATCCCAAAAGGAACAGACTCCTCCACAGAACCATTGTGGGTGGTGATAATGGGCCCCAAGAGTAATTTAGTACTGGGGATATGCTTTTGCCCCCTGATCAAAATGCTCTGGGAGATCTTGAGATGAAGAATGAAATCAAGGAAACATCCAAAAGAGAAAATGTTGTAGCTATGGGTGACAGCTAGCCAGATATAAACTGGCTACATATGTGTTTCAGTCATGAAAAAGTGGTTTAAAAAATCTAGGTATCTTAAATGTCTGTGCCCTAGCACAGTTGATATGGAACCAACCAGAGGGGCAATGACCCTGGACTTAATCTTAAGTGGTGAACAGGACCTGGTGAAAGATGCACTAGTGCCTTGCAAAAGTAAACAGACTCCTGACCAATGCTCTCATATTACTAAATTACAAATGGTACATTGTAATTTCATTCTGTATGATATCATTTTGAAACACTGCAACTCAAAATCAATTATTGTAAGGAGACATTGGTTTTATGTTGTGAAATGTTGGTAAGAAACAAAAAACTGAAACACGTTGCTTGCATAAGTATTCAACCACCACACATTAATATTTGGTAGAGCCATGTGAGGCGTCCTTCCCTGGCTCTCCCTGTCAGGTTCCTACCTGCTCGTGGTTACTGCCTGTCTCTTGGTACCACCAGGGACTCCACCAGTCCGGACCGCTCTCTCTTATGGTTTCTCTCCCCGCTCTAGCACAGATCTCAACAGATCCCCCTGCTAGGCAACCACCAGTAATGTCCCAATACTAGTATTCCCAGAGACTCTGAATACTGGTATTGTTATTCTCCCACCGCTGCCACCATGTGTGAGGCGTCCTTCCCTGGCTCTCCCTGTCAGGTTCCTACCTGCGCGTGGCTACTGCCTGTCACTAGGCACCACCAGGGACTCCACCAGTCCGGACTGCTCTCTCTTATGGTTTCTCTCCCCGCTCTAGCACAGATCTCAACAGATCCCCCTGCTAGGCAACCACCAGTAACGTCCCAATACTAGTATTCCCAGAGACTGGTGGCCACCTTTCGCTGCAATAACAGCTTTAAGTCTTCTGGGGTAGGTATGTACCAGCTTTGCACACAGTGCTGGATGGATTTTGCCCATTCTTCTTTGCAGATTTGCTCCAGATCGTTCAGGTTGGTTGGACATTGCTTGTAGACCACAATTTTCAAAGAGCACCACAGATTCTCAATGGGGTTGAGATCAGGGCCACTGTAGGCAGAGCTTGGAAAAGTTACTTTTTTGAACTACAACTCCCATCAGCCCAATCCAGTGGCCATGCTGGCTGGGGCTGATGGGAGTTGTAGTTCAAAAAAAGTAACTTTTCCAAGCTCTGACTGTAGGACATTCACCTTTTTGTTCTTGAGCCACTCCAGTGTTGCTTTGGCCTTGTGCTTGGGATCATTGTTCTGCTGAAAAATGAATTTCCTCCCAAGCTTCAATTTTTTAGTGGACTGAAGCAGGTTCTCTTGCAGTATTTCCCTGTGTTTTGCTCCATCCATTCTTCCTTCAATTTTAACAAGATGCCCAGTCCCTGCTGATGAGAAGCATCCCCACAGCATACTTCACTGTAGGTGAAGTGCAAGTACTCCAAACAAAGTAAAAAACTGAAACCTCATTTTATTGTATAATATTAGAAGTTTATATAATCTTATAAGGGTGCATGGCTGGGGTGGGTATGACTGTATTGGAGTGCAGCATGAGTATCATCAAGGGATCCCTCACTTCTGAATTTGCCACTACACTACTGATATTCACAGTTGACTTCAAAAGAGGAAACTTCCGCAAAATGAGAGGATTGGTAAAAAGGAAGTTGAAAGGCAAAGTCAAAAAGGTCAAATCACTCCAAAATGCTTGGGAGTTGTTTAAAAACACAATATTAAAAGCTCAACTGGAGTGTATACCACAGATCAGGAAAAATACCAGCAGGGCCAAGAGGATGCTGGTGTGGTTAACAAGCAGAGTCGAAGACTTTCTTGGTCGCAAGAAAACTGCCTTCAAAAAAAAGGAAGGCTTGCCCAAATGAGGAGAGCAAAAAGAAGCACAACATTTGGCAAAAGAAGTGCAAGCACACCGTAACGGATGCTAAAAATTATTTTAAAAGCATCTTGCTAAAAACAAAGACCACCACCAACAACAATTTAAATACATTGGAAGCAGGAGACCATCTAGGGAGGAGGTTGGACCCTTGGATAACAAGGGAGTCAAAGGTGTGTTAAAGCAGAATAAGGAGATTGCAAAGAAGCTGATGAATTCTTTGCATCTGCTTTCACAGTGGAAGTCATAACCCTGTCCCTGAACTAATTTTTGCAGGAAGGGAGTCTGAGGAACTGAGCCATATAGTAGTGATGAGAAATGAAGGTCTAGGCCTAATAGACAAAATAAAAACTGACAAACCACCTGGTCAAGATGGCATCAACCTAAGAGTTCTCCAAGAACTCAAATGTGAAAATATGTAACTTGTCTTTGAGATCTGTCTCCAAACCTGAAAGTGGCTAATGTAACACCAAGTTTTAAAAAGGGATCGGGGGGTGGGGGCGGGGTTGAATACTGGAAATTACAGGACAGTTAGCTTAATGTTTGTCTTGGGGAAAACAGATGGAAAGGATTGTTAAGGGTAAAATAGCTAAGCATATAGAAGAACTAGCCTTGCTGAAGCAGAACCAGCATGGCTTCTGAAAGGGTAAATCCTGTCTCACTAACCTATTAGAGTTCTTTGAGAGTGTCGGCCAGCATAAAATAGAGAGTTGACATAGTGTACTTGAACTTTCAAAAAGCTTTCAGTAAGGTACCTCATCAAAGACTCCTGAGTGAGCTTAGCAGTCATGGAATAAGAGAAGAGGTCCTCTTGTGAATCAGGAATTGGCTACAAAACAGGAAGTAGAAAGTAGAAATAAATGGACAGTTGTCCTAATGGAGGGATGTGGAAAGTGGAGTCCCCCAAGGGTTGGTACTAAGACCTTGTTTTTTAACCTGTTCAAAAACGATCTAGAGTTATGGGTAAGCAGAGAGGTGGCCAGGTTTGCTGATGGTACTAAATTGTTCAAGATTGTTAAACAAAAAGGGATTGCAACGAGTTCCAAAAGCACTGAGTGAATGGGCAGTAAAATGGCAAATGCAATTTAATGTAAACAAATGTAAAGCAATGTGTGTTGGGACAAAAGAACTTAATTTCACATATACACTTGTGGGGCCTGAAATGGCTGTGACTGACCAGGAAAGAGACCTTGGGATCAACGTGAATAACTCAATGGTGATATTAATCCAGTAAAAATTGAATTGAAAATAAAACTGCTGATAATGCCATTATACAAATCTGTGGTGTGACCTCATTTGGAATACTGTGTACAGTTGTGCTCACCTCACCTCAGAAAGGATATTGTAGAGTTGGAAGAGGTTCAGGAAAGGGCAACCAAAATGATCAAAGGGATAGAGCAACTCCCTAGGAGGAAAGGTTGCAGTATTTGTGACTTTTTAGTTTAGAGAAAAGGCGAGTAAGAGGTGATATGATAGAAGTGTATAAAATTATGCATTGCATGGAGAATGTGGATAGAGAAAAGTTTTTCTCCCTCTCTCATAACACTAGAATTTGTGGACATCCAATGAAGTGGAATGTTGGAAGATTCAAGACAGACAAAGTACTCCTTCACTCAGCATAGTTAAACTAAGGAATTTGCTCACACAGAAGGCAGTGTTAGCCACCAACTGGATGGATTTAAAAGAGGATTAGACAAATTCATGAAGGAAAGGCCATCAATGGCTACTAATCATGATGGCTATGCTATGCTTCCAAATACCAGTTGCTGGAAACTGCAGGAGGGGAGAATGCCCTTGCACTCAGGTCCTGCTTGTGGACTTCCTATAGGTACCTGGTTGGCCACTGTGAAAAGAGGATGCTGGACTCAATGGGCTACTGGCTTGATCCAGCAGACTCTTCTTGTGTTCTTATGTTGATACGAGAACTGCCCACCAATAGCACCCCTGTCTTGCCAGGATTCCTCTTCCATTTATTGGCCCTCATCCAGGCCACTGGTTCAGCACTGACCCAGCTACATCTGGCTCATATGGTATGGAGACATAGAACTAGGTATCATCAGCATATATGGAGACCCAACTACCCTGATGATCATACTCAATGGCTTCATACAGATGTTAAATAGCATTGGGGACAGAATAGAACCCTGCAGAGTCCCACAGCACATCTGCCAGTGCACCCTATGCATCTTGGGAATGGCCCTGCAGGTAAAAGCAGAACCACCACATCTCTGTGGCCCCAGCCCACTGAGCCACTCCAGGAGGAGATCATAGTCAATGATATCAAAAGCCTCTGATAGAGCAAGGAGAACCATCAGGGTTGCACTCCTCCTGTCCCTATCCTGAAGGAAATCATCAACCAGAGTACTCATAGCTGTCTCGTGGATCCAGATAATCAGTTTCATCCTAGTACCCCTAAAATTGAACAACCAAAACCCTCTTAAACACCTTGCTCCATAATAGCAATTGTGCAGTAGTTATTTAAAACCTCAGAGTCTAGGGAAGGCCTATTAAGAAGAGTGCACACCACTTCCTCTTTCAAGGTAGCTAGAACTGCCCCTCCCACAATGAGACATTCACCACTCCCTACTGGCTATCTCATATAGACCATGAGGGGCAAGTGAGCATCCGTTTGGAAGTAAAATGATTCAGATCATTTTCTGGGATAGATAATTATAGTGAAAGTGTGTCTATTGCTTCAGCACATATCTAATTAACTCAAGAGGGGCTTCCTCTTTCCAATTACTGAGACTATGATAGATATAATGATAACAGCTTGCAAGTATGTTAAGTGTTGGGAAGGTTATGTCTGAAAAAATTATGAGGCTCGTTAGGAAGCAACACTGAAATTAATTGGGTGACCCACAGACAGTCCTTTGAAGTTGACTGAAAACATCCTAAGGCTGGGCACGGATCATGATTTCTGTAGAGAAAAGGCAGCAATTTCACCCTTCATGCTGCCATGACACTAGCCCTCATCCAGGAGCAGCTTTAATAGCTTGATACTTGTACAACATAATATGGAAGGCTGCAGAAGGAAAAAGGCTATTCACTTATGTGTTACTCTGTGAAGGGATCATCATCCAAGTATTGGGGAATGGAGCTGTGCTGCTAACCTTGCCCTCAGCATCAAGCATGGTGTCTGGCTCTCCTTCTAGACATCCATGTGTTATTGAAGTCATCTGCAAAGAAAAAGTCTACTTACAAGCAACTGCTTGCATGCGGGAAAGCATTCTCCAGAAAGGCTCCATCTGCACTGTGCATTTAAAGCACTATGACAAAACTTTAAACAGTCGTGGCTTCTCCCAAAGAATCCTAGGAACTGTAGTTTGTTAAGGGTGCTGAGAGTTGCTAGGAGAGATCCCTATTCCCTTCCAGCAATTGTAGCTCTGTGTCGAGTTCTGGTCCAATAGCAGATCCCATGGAGAAAGCAGCAAGGCATGTGGACCATGGACAGCTCCAAGTGAACAACTTTCTCCAACAAAGGGTGGAAGCAGATTGCAGCCTTTTACGCCTGTCTCCAGACTACCTCTTCCAGACTTCAAGCCCTTGAGAGAACTCTAGAGCCTTAAAGGGCCAACCCTTTGGCGTGAAGCCAGGCACCCCTCCTCTGTTCCATAGCCTCTCTCCTGGTGCGCTCCCTGCGCTGCCAGACTGGTGATGTGCAGTGGGAGCAGCTCAGGGGACGGTGCCTATGGGTGTCCAGGCTCTGGTCCTCTAGGGCCCTGGTGGTCAGGGAGGTTCTTCTGGGAGTTCCTGCCAACAGCTTCAGGTGCAATAGTCAGCTCTGAGCCCTGACCCTGGGTCAGTTCCTCATCTGGTGCCCTTGCAACCTCCAACTCTTGTGTCCAGATCATTGCTGGATACAGGCGTTGTGATACTCTGTGAGGAAAATAGGGGTCTCATAACAAATCTCAGCACCCTTAACAAACTGCAATTACCAGGATTCTTTGGGTGAAGCTATGACTATCTAAAGTGGTATAATATAGATGCAAGTATATAGTACAAATTGGGCCTTGAAGACAACCAGTGGCTGGCAACAGGGTGCAGCGTCTCCAGCAGAAGAAAGGAGATAACCCAAACTGATCATATTATGGCCTGGAAAAGCTTCAAGGAACAGCAAAATGTTCATCTAGCAAAGTCCAAACCCCACATGTGTCTTTAGATATGCATACTGCTCTGGCTTCAAGCTAAGGTACTACAGTTCTTGGCTTCAGATTGCAAGTGGGCTGAAGGTTCTCCAGTAAAAACTTTTGACTGAATTTTATAAGCATTTTGGAGTTAAGGGGAGGGAGAATTGGCCTACCTCTTTTACTACAACTAGTCACTTTTGTTGACCAGAACTTATTTCATGGCAATGGTAGCAGCACTCATCTTGGCAGCTACCAACTAGGCATTGTGCATCCAGACAATTATTAAGATAGATAATTAGTCTAGCTACATCCATATCGGCTCTGAAACTTTCTGGCAACTAGGCAAATCCAGCATATTCTGAGACCCTTGACTGTGTTTTAGATATGACTGTGAAAAAATGTAAATAATAAGTTCATGAAGGACCTAGTTCATGAAGGGGGACCATTAATTGGCCCTGTTCCCAGGATGAGGAAAAGCCAAAGTGATTAGGAGGAAAGGGGGTTATAAGTTAAGTGAGAGAGACAATAAGGAACAGGAGTGAGAGGGTAAGCTGGCCAATTAAGACCAAGCAGCTCCTTACAACTAAGAGATAGCTGGATTGATTGCTATGTGGATGTTTATATGCAAATATTAAATTTATCAGAGAAAGTATAGATCTGCTGTGGAGAGTTCCACAGTGTTCCATTGTAGTACTATGGAGATTCCCATTACCAAGAATGGGGATCTATAGAGAAACACTTTAAATTTTTGAATATATTTTGTTTTGGCATGAGAGCACAGAACATTCACATGTAACTGTATATGTATGTATGTGATACACACACACACACACACACACACACACATATTAGGGGCTTTGCCCGTGTGCTTCAGGTGCCAACCCCTTCTCTCTCTCTCTCTCTCACACACACACACACGATCCCAATCCCCCTGGGACACACATGCACACACACAGAGCCAGGGGCTCACACACACACACACATGGGCTTCCAACCCCTCTGGGACTTCCAAACCCACACTTATTGTAAACCAGTTTGATGTTTTTAATGAAATAGCGGTGTATAAATATATTTATATGTGGGATGCTGCATTGGTAGCGCATTCATCTAATCCCCCTACCTCCAAGATTATCACCAGTAGTTCTTCTTGGCTCAGGATAACTCCTATCCTCACCTTTCTTGATGTTGCCACAGCCGCTAAGAAGCTGGAGAGAAAGGGTTGAAGAAAAGGCAGCACAAGTTGGGAGAAAAAGGAGAGAATGGACAAAGACAGTCTCACGTGTGTGTGTGTGTGCACGCACATGAGTGTGTATACACACTATGTATATGTATAAACCACTTTTTTATCCTATAGCCTCATTTGGTGTTTATCCACCTGCAGCGATTCACACCTGCACTCTGCAATTCAGATGCCACACACCATGCCTTCTTGTTCCCATATTTCATACATGGAAAATGTTAGCTTATCATTCTGCAGTGTAGTGGCACTATGTAAGAGAAATCTCCTGATGGGCAGAGTAACCCAACTGGAATAATTCACTGGCTTGCACTCTTCGTACACCTAAATAACATCCCAGTGCTGTTGTATCCCAACAATTTATTACAGATTATAAACTAATTGAAGGGCAAAGTACTTTTAGAGGCAGGGATTGGGGAAATTTTTTAGAGAGAATCAAAACACTGAGCTGTCTGTCTGCAGCTGTCTAACATAAACCTGCCTTTTCAAATTCATTGGAGGGAAGAAAACAAAGATCAAATGAAGCTGCTTTGGAATTCCAAATGCCAAGCTCCTTTAAACAAAGCTTAACCATGCACCTCTTCAGAATTACTAAATTACAGTTCTTAATTTCCACCTATTTGATTGCCCTTAACTGAAATTATAACCACTCTTGTGTAAGGCATTCAACAAAATGAAGCCCCTGTTTTTATTAGCATTTAAAATCTGTTGATGCTTCGGAATAATAGACAGCTCTTCAACTGCTGTAGTCAAACCTTTCATTACAGAAATACCCAGACCTCTCCTTTAATACAGTCTAACAAAAACAATTTCAGAGCTCGGGGTGGGTGGAGCATGTTTACCTCCCAGAATGATAGTCATAAGACAGGAGATGTTTATTTTAAAGTGTACATGGAATGTCATTCTTTAGTAAGAATCATAGAATCATAGAGTTGGAAGGGGCCTTGCAGGCCATCGAGTCCAACTCCCTGCTCACATCAGGAAATCCACAGCTAGAGCATCTCCCGCAGATAGCTGTCCAGCCTCTGCTTGAAGACATCCAGCGAAGGGGATCCCACCACCTCCCTAGGCAGTCGGTTCCATTGCCGAACTGCCCTTACTGTCAAGAAGTTCCTTCTAATGTCCAATCTGAATCTACGCTCCTGCAACTTAAAACCATTAGACCTAGTCCTACCCTCTGGGGCAGCAGAGAACAAATCTGTACCCTCCTCTATGTGACAGCCCTTCAGGTACTTAAAGAGTGCAATCATGTCACCCCTCAGCCTTCTCCTCACCAGACTGAGCATGCCAAGTTCCTTCAACCTTTCCTCATAAGACTTGTTCTCCATACCGGCTATCATCCTCATCGCCCTCCTCTGAACCCGCTCTAACTTGTCTACATCTTTCTTAAAATGAGGCACCCAGAACTGAACGCAGTATTCCAGATGAGGCCTGACTAATGCAGAATATAGTGGGACTATTACTTCCCTCGACCTGGAAACTATAGCTCTGTTTATGCAGCCCAAAACCGCATTTGCCTTTTTTGCCGCAGCATCACACTGCTGGGTCATGTTCAACTTGCGATCCACTACAATTCCAAGGTCCTTCTCACACGCACTACCGCTAAGCCAGGTATTTCCCATCCTGTACCCATGCATTTTGTTTTTGTGGCCTAAATGCAGAATCTTGCATTTGTCTTTATTGAATTTCATTTTATTAATTTCAGCCCAATTTTCTAGTCTATCCAGGTCCCTTTGGATTTTATTCCTGTCTTCCATTGTGTTAGCTATCCCTCCCAGCCCTTTATAGCAGCCCTTTATAGCAGGGGTCACACAAAACACCACCCCAAAATAAAATTTAAGCATTCTTCATTCATAATTAGACTTGAGTTAGTTATTATCCTTCATGGGTAATTTGCAAGTGTTGACGAGCAGATCATTCCACAATTTATTTATTTATTATTATTTATTATTTTATTTATATCCTGCCCTTCCTCCCAGTAGGAGCCCAGGGCGGCAAACAAAAGCACTAAAAACACTTTAAAACATCATAAAAACAGACTTTAAAATACATTAAAACTTTGAAGACATATTTTTTAAAAAGTTTAAAAATATATTGTTTTAAAAAAAAATTAAAAACATATTAAAAAGCAATTCCAACAAAGACGCAGACTGGGATAAGTCTCAACTGAAAAGGCTTGTTGAAAGAGGAAGGTCTTCAATAGGCACCAAAAAGATAACAGAGATGGTGCCTGTCTAATATTTAAGGGTAGGGAGTTCCACAGGGTAGGTGTCACCACACTAAAGGTCCTTCTCCTATGTTGTGTGAAACGGACCTCCTGATAAGATGGTATCTGCAGGAGGCCCTCACCTCACAATCAGGTTCAGGTTCACGTGGCATGACATCCACTGAGTAATTTGTCCACTGCAATTGTGGTAGCACTTCGCTTGTAGGTTTCTCTGCCAACTGTTCATCTTATTATTACAGAGCATACCTACCCCATCTGTAAAATGGAGTTAACCCGAATAAGCAAGTTGGAAACATTAGGATCATACAAAGTCAGTAAAAGATTCTGTCCATCTTAGTACCTGTTTGTTGGCAACAGCCAAAAAGTAACTTAAATGGAAAATTTAATGAATGGTGGTATGTTCTGAAATACGTTTTTCTTAGAAACAAGTCACAGAGAATGCTTGTGGTGCCTGCAAACACTGTGTGTCTTTTGTTCTGAAACAGTTGTTTCCTTTGCAATCATGGTGACTTGAAAATGGAGGAAACTGCCCTATACCAGGTCAAACGATTGGTTCATCTAACATAGCATTGTCTACTCTTATGGACAATGGCTCTCCAGAGTCAAGTGGAGGATACCTACTACTTAATGCTTTTTAACTCAAGATTCCAGAAATTGAACTTGGGACTTTCTGCATTCAAAACATGTGCTCTTCCACTGAACTGTGGCCTTGCATTCTGTGAGCCAGAAAATAATCTACAAAGAGACCAGGCACATGTAGGCTTAATTTGCATGCTAGTGAGGTGGAACAATTGTGCAAACTGAACGCTGACATGTGCAGCTTTGCATGGGAAACACGCAGCTCACACAGTGTCCCATACACATGGCTTGGAGGATCTTGTCTAGTTGTTTTACCCAATCTTGGTTTCAGTACATTGTGAACTATCAATTTACTTATGCCAGAGATGGGTAACCTGTGACCCTCCAAATGTTGTTGGACTCCAACTCACATCAGTCCCAACCAGCATGGTCAATAATCAAGGATGATGGGAGTTGTAGTCCAAGTATATCTGGAGGGATACAGGTTCCCCATCCCTGACTTTAGGCCAATTCTCATGACTGCTTTAGCTTACTGATGACTGAATCCATGATGAGCACAAAATTTGCAGTGTAACTGCCAAATGATTTTTCATTATTCTCCCTGGCTGCAAGGCAACAGACAGTTACAAACTTGATTGGTAGCATGGGCATTTGCGTTGTAACATACAGAGGGCACAACAGATCCTTTGGGAGACACCAGCCTTCTGCTAAAAAATTATGACCTACAATCGAAGCCTGCTGTGAGGTTTTCAGATTCAGTCATTCACTTCAACCTGGGCTCACAGCACAATATAAGACCTGTTTTCAACATCCCAGCATGTTAAAAACAGAGCTTGGAAGATTACTTTTTAAAAGTAATAAATTACAGTTACAGTTACATGGCCCAAAAAAGTAATAATTACCGTTACAATTACAATTGCTCTAAAAGGAACTGATTGCTTTACTTTTCCTCCAAAGTAATCACTACAATTACATTTCAGTTACTTTAAAAAAAACGCCTACAAGGTGCTGGCCTTGGCTGCTGCACATCTAAGTAGCCTAAAACAACATTAAAAATAAACAAACACATACAGAGGTAGTAGAATAATTATTTTTATTCATAAGATAGCAATGGTGGTCTCTCCGCTGGTAAGGGTAGTGGGGAGGGAGGCTGAGGCCACTACTCAGATATTTGTATGTCAAACCAAGTGCAACCCCCCCCTCAGCCAGCCAGCATAATCTCTCTCACTTAACCACCTCCCAGACCCTGCCCTGCCACCAACTAAGGGACACTCACTCAAGCAAACATTTTCCCCTGAGGTGCAAAAAAGTTAAAATACTGCAAATGCAGCACAGTAGCCAGAGAGGGTGGTGGAGGCGACTTTGTGTGCCAAGTGCAAACACAGTACTCTCTCTCTCTCTCTCTCTCTCTCTCTCTCACACACACACACACACACACACACACAAAACACACACACAGTGTCACGTTTCACCTCCACAGTTCTTTATCTCCATTCTGCTGCTGCCTCCTTCTCCTATATCCATGTTCTTGACCTCTGGATCCTTTTCCCCTCAACTCCATTCTTCACCGCCACTATCCATTTTTTAAAATAATTGTTTTCTCCACTCCACCCCGTCTCACTCTCCGCCTCCTCCCTCGTCGCCTCCTGCCCATCCACAGAGCATGAGGAAAGAGTGATGCTGCACAGAAGCCCAGTTTGAGGCACATCATTTTCATCCACAAATCAGAGGAGCAGAAGACTTCCCCTGCTCCCCCCAAAAAAAGTAATGCCCAAAAGTAATGCTGGAAACGTTACAATTACTCCACAAAAGTAGTAAAATTACTCCTAGTTCTATTACAATCAAAATGTAAAGGAATTACCCACTCGTTACTCAAAAACGTAATGAATTACAAGTGATTTGTTACTTGTAACTAGTTACTTCCAAGCTCTGGTTAAAAAGACCATGTGAACTGGCCCTTAATTTCTGCATATATTTGGCTCCTCATCTGTAAAACTAGAATTGCAAAAACTTTGTAAAAGTTTGCCAAAGATTTTGTGGGGGTGAGAGGTTCAAATTTTAATTCACAGAAACCATTACAGTTTAAAATCTGTAAACAACTCCATGAAGTATAATTGTTTTACAAGAATTTAGGAAAAGCTTTGGAGGTGACTGCTGGAAAAACACACAGTGAGCACTTTTCAAAATGGAATATACCAGCTACTGAAAAAACAAAGCAGGCAGCCAACATAAATGCTTCTAGACACTTTGCTTGGATTTGAAAGTGCCAAATCCTATTTGTGTTTTTATTTAGCTGTTGAAAATATTTTTTGTACTTGACCAATAACTTGGTGACATCTAGGTGCAAAAGGCTTTAAGAAGATTGATCTGGTCAACTCCCATTAATGTCAGGAGGGAGGGAAATCATACAACTAAACTCAGACCAGTTAGAAACACTTAGAAAAAAGCAAGGGTACTTAATGGAAATTCTGACAGATTCCCAAATATAGCAAAACAAATGCAAGCCTGGAAGATATTAGCTGCTGGGAAAAGTAAAGAAAAACATTGCCTATAATTTGTTGGAAGAACATTTTTATTCCTAAACCTGTTTATGCCTGCTGGTTGCTAAATATCCCACTCTTTCAAGAAGCCTTTTTAAAAACACACACATACTGGCTCTTTGACAAGAGGCATAAGAAACATGTTACCATGGCAACTGCAAAGCATCTATGATAACCGAGAGATTTTGGGTTATAATATGCATGCAACCCTATTAATGAGTCTCATAAAACCATTCCCAGTCAATGATATATAAGGTCATATGGGAAATTTGAATTAAATCTAAAGGGCTCCAAACACACCTACAGGACAGATGTTTGAAGCATAGTCTTATATCATCTTATGTAATTACATCATCTCTGCACTATTGCTTCTGAACCATAGCTTCCATTCAAGGAAATCAATGGGCTTTATACATTTTAATTCTAAGGTCTACAACAGCCCTGTGGAGGAAATGTTATTATATTCACGGGCTAGTTCAAAATCACACAACAGGCATATGGTAGAAATCTGGTATTTCTTAATATGATGGCTTACTTCCAAACCACTCTTCAATGACATTGAGGGATAATTTATACAACTGTCATGGCAGGTTGTGGGCGCTTGACCCAACTCACAACTTTGCTGGTGACTTGAATTTTTATGGTAAGGCAGCTGCATACCTGCTTTGCTTTGCACTGCGAGAGCAATATGACCACAGTTCCCCACATGGTCTCATGGCAAACCGGTTGTCTATAGTGTTCTTCTGTATGTGTTCAAGTGTCTTCCAAGTGCACCAGTATTAATAATAAGGGATCACCGTATTCCCTATATCTTTACCCGATCATTACAGTCATTGTATTGCCACAGGTGGTGGAGGTTCACTCTGTAACTGTTTGGACTAGAGCCTTTAGTGCACAGTGGAACATGTTTCCCCTTGAAATCAGACAGGCACTGACAATCTGTACTTTTCATCATATGCTTTTTTAAAAAGCTCTGTAAACCTTCCCAGAAAGATGAACCTTGATAGGAACTTCTTGGCAATTTTTTATGAAAATGAATTGTATCTGTTTTACTGTTATTGAGATGTTTTGTTTTTTGTACACAACTATGATATTCTGAAATGTCTGGCAGTTTATAACTATTTCTAATAAATAAAAATTAATTAATTAATAGTTTACTGCCAATGAAGCTACTATATACACACAATTGGGCTTGTAGGGAGAGCTTTGGCTGACCCCATCTACTCTTCAGGATGAGTTCCCACTGTCATTGATTCTTCTACTCTGACTGGCAGCAGTTTTCCAAGATCACAAGATCCCAGCTTCAAAACATCCAACCTTATCATTCAGCTTGCCACGCTTATCCTAAAGTTGGAAGCAATGTTTGATTTACGTGTGCAATGTACAATAATACCTCAGTTAACAAATCCTCCAGGAAAGAAACTCCTTTTAACAACCTCTTTTTTGAGTGCAGAGAACGTGGGGAGGGGCACCCACTCTGACATAGTCAGAATGTGGCTCCTTGTCTACTGGACTGCAGCTGCTGCAGGCAGCTCTCTCATACATGGCTGGAATGGCACTCCTTGCCAGATGCCCTGAAAGCACTATTTACTGCAGACATGTCAGCTTGAATGTAGAGGAGGATGGCAGAGACAGAGAGATAGAGAGACCAAGCACAGGGTAGTGGTGGTGGTGGCTGCCCTTGCCTGCCTGGTTGAGTGTACGGAGGGGCAAACTTTGCTCAAAACTTTAGATTTCTATAGCAAGATGCTATATGATAAAAGAAAAAAGGCAAGGCAGACATCCCTGGATGCATTTTGGAAGAAGCCTTCAAGTGGTCTGTGTGCAAATCTTATCTGACCTGGTTGTTTCATTTTAGACATGCATGTTGTTAGTTTTGAATAAAAGGTTTGCTGAAATACGTTGAACTGCTCTTTTTTTGGAGGTGTAGGAACCTATCCTTATTCTTTCCATGTTATTCCTACATCTGGTACCAAAGTTTCTGTTAGAAGTAATGTCCAGGAACGCATGTACTTCGTTAACTGAGGTATTACTGTAATCAACTTTCCTGGGACTATGCCCCTATTAATTACTGCTGAGGAATCTCATGTTGGAATGATCCCTATGTTTTTAAAAAGATGAGGAGGGTGGCATTGCAAATTCTGTGATGCATATGCACATGCAGCATATTAACAATATAACACAGATGAACTGTTCATCATGTTGTAACAAGGTCATGGATTTGTATCATCACCCTTCCTTGCTGTGGTCAACCTTTAGGCCTAAAACACATTCATACCCTAAGAAAAATGTGTAAAAGGAAGCCATAAAAAATAGATTGAATTGGGCCTGATAATGTACAGGCAGTCAGTGCAGACCCCACAAAATAGGTATTACATGACTCTGTACAGGCAAATCAATCAGCATTTTGCTAGCTGTGTTCTGCACTAACTGCAGTTACTGCACCATCATCAAGGCTAGTCCTACATGAAGTACATTACAGTAGTCCAAATGTGTGGTTAGTCAGGCATGAACCACTGTGGCAATGCTATGCCTATACTATGGGTAAAGTGTCTAGATTCTCTGTGCCACCATCAGTTCACTTTACCTATTCACCGTTTTTCAAAATCCTCAGCTATCCTTTGCTTGTAAGCACCCCACTCTCGGATTCAAAACATGCAATGAAGAGTGGGCTATAAATATTTACATTAAATAAATAAAAATTTTGCACCCCAATCCTTATCAACATACTTTAAAGTCAGACTCAGCTGGGCTCACTGAACATGCTTAAGATCAAGGTGCAAGAACAAGACTAGGAAGATAACATAGGCATTTAGCCCGTATTATACATTCCATTGTTCTTCCTCCTTGTCTAAGTCATTCTGGATTTCTGCAGCTCCTTCTGTTCTTTTTTACATATTTTCAACTCCATGATAGCCATTTGTTCTCCTCGGTCAGACAGGATATTAAATTAATGTTTTAAATCTTTCTACCACTTCATAGAAAGTGTTTAGCATCATTCTACTGTCAAGTTCCTTTGCTTTGGCTGGAAGGCAAGGGGAAAAGATTCTAATCTTACGTCATTTTTCATTTGCAGCAACTTTTGTTGTAAAGGAAATGCTTGAGTTTGTGTTTTTCAAAAGTGTAGTTTACTATATTGGTATCAGAGAAAGGTTTGAAGTAAATGAAACTTAACTGATGTGAAACGTCTTACAAATTTCTACAACCATTCATAACCATTAACCTTTTACAGCCATTTAAAAAGGGACAGCAAGGTGTTGGACTAGGACCAGGGAGATGCAGGTTCAAATTCCCATTCAGCCATAAAGCTTGCTGGGTGACCTTGGGACAATTACCATCTCTCAGCCTAACTTGTCTTACTGGGATGTTGTGAGAATAAAATGGGGAAGCGGAGAAACATTAGAGGAAATTTTGTCTTAGTGAATGAATTTGAAAATACAAGTTCTACATTAAACACGGCATTGCCATTTTTCTTGGTTATTATTAGTAACAGGATTATGAACTGCTCAAATCCAAAATAAAATAAAAGTATACATCTCATTGTATAATTAATGCAGTTTTAGTGTTCCAATATGATGCATATCTGCAGAATTTGTACCTTAAGAAAATATTTGCTTCTTTTTTAAAATCTCCAGAGCTAAAATTTCTCTAACATCCTAGTATTTGGGTACTGCTCTTTCCCTCTTATTGTTTTGATAAAGCTGTCTCTATTACCAAATCTCAGTCTTCCAGCAGAGACATAGGATCATTACTTTTTATCATGTCCTGTGTCATCATAATGATGCCCTGTATTTTCATCAATCTATTTTGCTTTGGCTTTTCTTTGCTATTTGTGCTGAGAGCAACATGCACTTCAGCAGAAGGTTGCTCTTATTGCAGCAATAGCTCACATACATTAGATAATTTTAGACAAGAGAAGAGTGCATTAGGAACAAATAAATCTAACCTTTGCTATTGGTTTACTGTTACATTGTGTCCTTATGCCTCAGCATACAATTCTAATTAGACGCACTTCACTTATTTGATTGCTTGTTCATCTACTTTCATTTGAGAAATGCCGTATTCATTCACCTCTGAGAATCCGCTACCCCTTTCAAGGTCAGGCCTATTTCTTGATTTGCCTAGTCAGCAGTTTTACTCAAATAAGTTGATCTATCTCTTAGTGAACTCTTTTTATTCCCATTATATTGGAAATGCTATTATTATGGGATCTCTCCTGACGCAGTATTTTTTTTTTTTGCCAAATAACATTTATGCATGAAAATATAACATTTTGTATGCTCCTGCTCAACTTTTTATTTGTATTTTTAATTTATTTTAAATGTTTCTACGGCCCCTCTGAGAGTAAACTTTTGAAGGCATCTTACATTAAAACAGAAACACATTTTTTTTAAAAAACCCTCATCAATAAATCATTGGGATACTACCACTACTACTATTACTACTACTACTTATTGTTGTTGTTGTTGTCTACCTCCCACCTGGTATATGGGTCAAGAGGTGGATTACAAAGATTTCAAAGGTAACGGGCATTCAGAGACGGTTTACAATTGCCTCCCTCTGAGGCTAGTCCTCCCCAGCTGGCTAGGGCCTGCTCAGTTTGCCACAGTTGCACAAGCCAGCCCCTTCCTTGTCCGCAACTGCCAGCTGGGGGGCAACTGGGCTCCTTGGGACTATGCAGCTTTCCCACGGCTCCACAGGTGGCAGGGCACATAACCCCTGAGCCACTCTGTGCGGGTGATCTTTAGCTGGCCCTTGACACCCAGGAGACACAAGCAGGGATTTGAACTCACAGACTCTGGACTCCCAGCCAGGCTCTCCTTCCCACTGTGCTATACCACAAAGCTAGATTAAATACATAAGACTAGAGATGGGGAAAGGAATCACATTTATAATTGTTAGTTGTTTATTAATTTAGAAGCATTTCAAATAACAAATGCAACCATATGTATTTGCATGAGGGATACAGTACACATTAATTTTATAATGTACTTTATTACTACTGTAATTATTTGCAAACCCATCATTTGTGCTTATGCATACATCATACTTGCAGTGCTACTTCCACAGAAGTATTAGTTCATTCACTCCTCACCTTGCACCTCACAGCCCAAATTTCAGCCACCTCTGAACAAAACTAAATCTGAACTATTTTTCAAAAGATCTCCTAGCAACTAATAGATCTTTTGAGCCCCACACCCTATATCAATGGATGATACTCCAAGGTACCATTTGGGTGGCTTGGGACAAAATGTTTTGTGTTGCAGCTAACTTCATCCATTTCCATCATCCCTGTCAAGTCTTCCGCCAAGCTCAAGAGAGAAGGACATTTCTCCACTTTGCATGATAGAAAACCGCATTCATAAGAGTAGTTCAGATACAAAGTTTTAGTATTAATATTATTCACATGTATTTCAAAAATAAAATATAACTGCATTTGTCACAAGCACACATGCATTTCCTGCCTTTACTACAAGGATACCAGAGATAGGGATTTCAAATGCATACATTCTGGGATTCACAGGATTCTTGAAGTAACTCCACACACAACAATCACTTGATAGCAGCAGGAGAAATAGATCTGTGAGTCTAGCACGTCTTTTGAGCTACGTTGGCTCCAGTGTGGCTGAGGGAACCCAACTGATTTTCCTCCAAGTGGCAAAACAGACAGGACTAGCTCTGAATGAATTTTAGGAGGGAACAGAATAAAGCTTTGTTGGAGAAAATCCCTATGCTATGTTGTTGTTGTTGTTGTTGTTGTTGTTATTTATACCCCGCCATTTTTCCAAAACTGGAACTCATGGCAGCTTCCGGATAAAAAATGCATATAATTAAAAACATATAAAGTCTACATTAAAATAAGATTAAACTATTTCCAATATTAAAACCATACACACATATAGCTAAAAAAGTTCAAACTAGTTTAAAAATGATATAATAGACATTAGCAATGCAGCACCCTTCACGCCCTATCCTTAGCCTTCAATTCCAAAGGCTTGTTGGAATAGGAAGGTCTTTGCTTGTTGGCGGAAGGACTGCAAAGAGGGGGTCATTCTTACCTCCCTAGGAAGGGAATTCCAAAGCCTAGGGGCAGCCACTGAGAAGGCCCTCTCACGCGTCCCCACTAGTCGTACTTCAGAAGATGTGGGTATTAAGAGAAGGGCCTCTCCTGTGGATCTCAGGGCCCGGGCAGGCTCATACAGGGAGATACGGTCTGATAAATAGCCTGGACCTAAGCCATATAGGGCTTTATAGGTCAACACCAGCACTTTGAATTGTGTCCGGAAACAGACTGGCAACCAGTGGAGCTTTTTTAACAGGGGGGTAGTACGGTCCCTGTAACCAGCCCCAGTTAACATTCTGGCTGCAGCACGTTGTACCAACTGAAGTTTCCAAACAGTCTTCAGAGGCAGCCCCACGTAGAGCGCGTTACAGTAATCTAAATGGGATGTAACTAAGGCATGTGTCACCGTGGCCAGATCAGACAGCTCAAGGAACGGGCGCAGTTGGCGCACTAATCTTAATTGTGCAAAAGCACTCCTGGCCACTGCAGAAACCTGGGACTCCAAATTTAACGCTGAGTCCAGGAGCACACCCAAACTGTGAACCTGTGTCTTCAGGGGGAGTGTAACCCCATCCAGCACAGACTGTATCCCTATTCCCTGATTCGCCTTACGACTGACCAGGAGCACCTCTGTCTTGTCTGGATTAAGCTTCAATTTGTTCACCCTCATCCAGTCCACCACTGACGACAGACACTGGTTTAAAACCGAGACAGCTTCCTTGGAATTAGGTGGAAAGGAGACATAGAGTTGGGTGTCATCAGCATACTGATGGCACCGAACCCCAAACCCCTGGACAACCTCTCCCAGCGGTTTCATGTAGATGTTAAATAGCATAGGGGATAAAACTGAGCCCTGAGGGACCCCACAGGTCAATGGCCAAGGGGTCGAACAGGAATCCCCCAGCACTAGGGTTGCCAGATCTCCGGTTTTCTGCCGGAGTCTCCGGCAAAAGGGGGCCATCTCCGGCCTCCAGCAATAGTTTCATTAAACAGGTGGATCTCCGGCTTTTAATTAGCCCCCTCAGCCACGCATGCGTGATTGACACACACATACGTTGGGCTGTGGCTGGCTGCCTTCCCGCCCTTTCTCAGTGAGGCAGGGACTGCACTGCAGAGACAGGAGGACCGCCATAGTTGTTTCTGTGCTATACCCAGGTGAGGGTGCTGGACGTGGAGCCCGCAGCTGCCTGGCCTGTGTCTGCCAAGACGTGGGCATCTTCGTCCAGCCGCCGCCCCTTCAGGGACCCCCCCAGTAGCAGCCCCCGCGGGAGCGGTTGCTAGAAGACAGCATCTGAGTGGCCTGGCAGCCTCAGCAGGAGCCGTGAAGAGGCGGTGGCAGCGAGGCTGGGCTGGCTCCTTCTTAGGCCTGGAGCCTGCTCCGGAAAGGATGGCCGGCTGCTTCACCCCTCATGCTGTGGGCGCCGCTGGGCGGGAGCGGCTGCGATTGGGCTCAGCAGTCTCTGGCTGGGGGGAGCCATCGCAGCCATTGCCGCCCAGCGGTGCCCACAGCATGAGGGGTGAAGCAGCCGGCCGTCCTTTCAGGAGCAGAGGAACCGGCTCCAGGCCTAAGAAGGAGCCGGCCCTGGCTGGCCTCCACTCCTGCTGAGGCTGGCAGGCTGCTCGGACGCCATCTCCTAGCAACCGCTGCTGAGATGGGGCCCACGCGGCCTGGCAGCCTGAGCAGGAGGCGTGAAGAGGCGGTGGCAGTGGAGGCCAGGCTGGGCCGGCTCCTTCTTAGCCCCGGCCCCGGAGCCAGTTCCCCTGCTCCAGAAAGGACGGCCGGCCACTTCACCCCTCCTGCTGTGGGCACCGCTGGGCGGGAGTGGCTGCAATGGAGCTCGGCAGTGGCAGCTGCAGCGTCTCTGGCTGGGGGGGGCCATCGCGGCTGCTGCTGCCCAGCGGTGCCCACAGCAGGAGGGGTGAAGCGGCCGGGCGTCCTCAGGGCTAAGAAGGAGCTGGCCCCGTCTGGCATCCACTGCTGCTGTGGGTGGCAGGCTGGAGAGAGAGAGAGAAAGAGAGAGAGGCTGGAGAGAGAGAGAGAAAGAGAGAGGCTGGAGAGACAGAGAGAAAGAGAGAGGCTGGAGAGTGAGAGAAAAAGAGAGAGAGGCTGGAGAGAGAGAGAGAAAGAGAGAGGCTGGAGAGAGAGAGAAAGAGAGGCTGGAGAGAGAGAGAAAGAGAGAGGCTGGAGAGAGAGAGAAAGAGAGAGGCTGGAGAGAGAGAAAGAGAGAGAGGCTGGAGAGAGAGAGAGAAAGAGAAAGAGGCTGGAGAGAGAGAGAAAGAGAGAGGCTGGAGAGAGAGAGAGAGAGAGAGAGAGAGAGGCTGGAGAGAGAGGGAAAGAGAGAGGCTGGAGAGAGAGAAGAGAGAGAGGCTGGAGAGAGAGAGAAAGAGAGAGGCTGGGGAGAGAGAAAGAGAGAGGCTGGAGAGAGAGAGAGAAAGAGAGAGAGGCTGGAGAGAGAGAGAAAGAGAGAGGCTGGAGAGAGAGAGAGAAAGAGAGAGAGGCTGGAGAGAGAGAGAAAGAGGCTGGAGAGAGAGAGAGAAAGAGGGAGGCTGGAGAGAGAGAAAGAGAGAGGCTGGAGAGAGCCAAGCGCCCTCCCCCCTTCTGGAGCCTCCCAGTATGGGAAGAAGGAAATGCCCAGAAAGAGTGGGTCGCACTTTAGGTAAAAGGGGGGTTGATAGCAAGCCCAGCTGAATGCATGAGCCTGAGGTTGGATGTTGTCCTGGCTAGGGTTTTTTGAAAGACTGGTTTTACGAAGGATATTTCCATGTGATCCAAAAGACACATTTGAAAGTTGCAAGGGCAGGTGATCCTTCACTGCCACCCACCCGCTCTCTTCTTTCTAAAAACCACACACCCTTCCAAAGCCCACAAAGTGGGCACCAGGACAGCTCCTGAAACCCAGAGCCAGAATTTGGGCAGATAAAGAGAGAGAGAGTATGGGGAGCTCTGAGTAAGAGTGCCTGTGACTTGGTTACTCTAACAATTTAGACATATTTGTTTGCAGCTAAATGAAGCCTTTCTGCTATCGGGGGAGGGAGCCCGAATCCCACGCCGTATACCCCATTCAGCCTTTTGCACAACACTGTGTGTGTGAATTAAATTGATTTCTGTTTGACTCTCTGTACACGTGCAAAAAATTTTTAAGTGACACTTTAGTTTTTTAAAAAAATACACAGCTGAGACCACTTTCACCCAGTGTGGCACTTGGAGTTGTGCTGCCTTTGTTTGCAGAGAGATGCCCTTTGAGGCATCCAAAGAGAGTCAGAAGGCAGCTCAGAGCCTCCCTGGAATTGCTCCCCAAATGTGGCCACTTCCCTGGCTGCTCACCAGGCAACCGTTCGTGCCCCGTTCAGAGGCTCCTGTGCACCACCGGAAGAGAAACCTGGGAAGGGGTGACAGAGCCGCTGGGCTGGGGAGGACGAGGAAGGGTCAGCTGCACAAAGGGGAACTGCACCTCACTACACAGCCTGCCTGTGAGGTCTTGTCCTGGGGTGCAAGTGGAACCTCCTGGCAAGAGCAACCCTGAGGAGGCAGAGTGTGCGTGTGTGTGAGAGAGAGAGTGAGTGACTCTTGTCATGCTGAGGTGCCGCCCTGTGCCCCTTTCTGGGGGTGACCAAGAGCTTCTTTGCACCCCCAACTGTAAAGCTAACACATAATAGTTCTCCTGTTTTCTTCATTCACTTCCATTTCATTGCAAAATCTTCCTGGATAGCTCACCCCGCACCAGAGGCACATGCCAGCACAGAAGGAAGACATGTGTGTGTGTCCCAGTTTAAAGGTGGCTCCTTTTGGAGGAAGGGTGGGATATAATATCAATCAAAATAAAGTGCTGTCCCCCATTGGATTTGTCAGGGGAGAAGGCAGGAAGATCAACAGTAGATGGACCCAGAGCCCCAGCAGGCAGAGCTGTCTCCTGATTGGTTGTAAGTAAGGGGGCAGGCAGGGAGGCTGAGGGAGGAGGGCCCCCTTTGGCCTCATGGGCCAGCTGCCACACCATATGGAAATGGACATGGACTACCTTCAAGTTGCTCCTGACTTATGGCGACCCTATGAATTGGGTGTTCATGGTAAGCAGCATTCAGAGGGGTTTACCACTGCCTTCCTTTGAGGCTGAGAGTCAGTGACTGGCCAAAGGTCACCCAGAGAGCTTTGTGGCTGTGTGAGAATTTGAACCCTGGTCTCCCAGGTTGTAGCCCAACACCTTAACCACTACACCACACTGGCTCTGTACACCACACCATATACTTACCCAAAATTAACTCCCATCAGCTCCAGTTGTAGTTCAGTGACATCTGGAGGGCTCCCACAGGTTTGCCTCTCCATCAGAGTCCCTGCTCCTTGAGCCCCTGCCAAGTGACGTGAGGCAGGGAGTGGCCTTCTTAATGGTGGCACCCCTGTTTTGGAATAGCCTTCCCAGAGAGGCCCACCCAGGCTTTTTAAATAACTCTCATTGTTTGTTATGTGTTTGTATAATATTCTGTCATCTGAGCTGCAAGTAGTTTTTGTTTTCCTCTATTAGGAAGGAAAATTTATGGTGCATTTTATTGTTTGTTGTACTTTTAACTATTGTGTTGCCATATTTTTAACTTTTGCATTTTATTCTTTATTCTGTGAGTCACTCAGTTGTTGTTATGTTCAAGTCGATTTCAACTTGTGTTACATTAAATGTGAATCTATGTGGCGGTTTTCCTTTTGTTGTTCTTTCAGAACGTCTGACACTGTCAATTTCCATTGCTTCTTCACTCTCATCTTTTATTGTTCCTGTACCTGAGCCTGCACTTGTTCCTGGCACTTCTGTATCCTGCATCACTTTGTCCTCACTTCTTAGTCTTTTAATGTTACGTTTGCCACCCTTAATCAAATCAGTTAACGCATCTCTTAATGGTATTTGAGGACCAAAAGGAATATTTGCTGCACCCTGTTTGCTTGCATCATCAAGCACAATTGTTTGACTATTTTTCCATGGCTGATCTACTACTTTTATGCTTCTGCTAAGTACTACTTGTTGTGTTTCAGGTACCCATATTCTATAAAACGCATTCTGAAATCCCAAAACACGACCCACCTGAGCTCTTGGGGCCATTTTTCCATGTCTTTTCTGTCTAGCAACATGCACCCAGCACTTTGCTCCAAAACGCTCAATATGTGTTAGCCTGGGCTTTCTCCCTGTCAACTTTTCGTAGGGAGACATTCCAATCATTCTGTGTACAAGACGGTTTTGTATGTATACAGTATATAAAATACATTCACCCCAATAAGTATTATTCAGTTCTGCATCTGCTAGCATTGCTCTCATTGAATCCTGCAGAGACCTGTTCCTTCTCTCTGCTGTCCCGTTGGAAAATGGGGAGAAGGGAGCAGTGAGACTTTGGGTTATTCCCTTCTTTTCCAGATATGTTTTCAATGCATTACTTGTAAATTCGCCCCCCTGGTCTGATTTAATATTTTTAATAATAACCCCATATTGTGTCTCTGTTCTCTGTATAAATGTGCGTAATTTATAGTCCACTTCACTTTTCTTTTTCAATAAATACACATGTGTAAATCTAGAAAAATCATCAACAATCACTAAGTAGAATCTTGCCCCTCCTTTTGAACACTGTAGAGGTCCTGCTAAGTCTACATGAATGAGCTGATAAGGTTCCGTGGTAGTGCTTTCAACGCTCTTATTTTTGTCATTTTTGCTTTATAGCATGCATCACACTCATCTACATGCTCACAACTTGTTAGCTTTAAGTCTTTACTATGCTTTGGGGTGTTTTTAATTTTCTTGAAGTTGGCATGCCCTAATCTTCTGTGCCACTCATGAATGCAATTATAGTGTACGTTTTTATTAACTCTTAACCAGGCACATGTTGGTTCAGCATGCTCACTCTGTACTATAAACATTGAGTCCTGCAACGTCCCCTGCATACATATTTCATTGCCTTTCTGCACAATGCATCTATTTCCTCCAAAAGACACTTTACAACCGAGTTGAGTTAATTTTCTCACTGAAAGAATATTACATTTTAAATTAGGAACTAAGAGTACATCCGTCAATATTGTTCTAAGATTACTCAACCTGATAGTGCCTCTGGCAATCGCGTCTCTTGTCGATCCGTCGGCTAGATAAATCTTCTCTTGAACAGGCTTTGAAGTGTAAAACAAACTTGCGTCAGTAATCAGGCAATTTGACGCCCCGCTATCCAGAAGCCATTTAGAGCTAAGTATTTTATTGTCCTCCTCAGTAATAAAGTTTACACTTGGTTTCTGCCATCCATAGTCCCTGTTTCTTCTTTTCTTACTCAAACAATGTCTTTGTATATGTCCCCGGGACCCACAAAAATAACATGTTTTATTTTCTTGCCTGTTTCTTGAATAATTCTGTTGTGCTGCTGTAGCCTCTTTAGACTCAGTCCTTTTACTCTCCTGTCTTCTGTTCCATTCCTGTTGCAGCTTTTGCTCTACAAAGTCCAAATTTAAAGTTCCATATTTATCACCAAATTGTCCCATTTTTGATCAAATGAAGATAAAATGATATAAACCATTTGAATGTCACTGTGATTCACTCCTCTATCTTGAAGATCTGCAAACAATCGACGAAATTCAGCCAGATGCTCACTCATAGTCACTTCATCTTTAAAATGCATCTGATAAAGTTTCCGCACTAAACAAAGCCGGCTCCCTGCTGTTTGTTGCACATGGGCAGCCCTCAACGTTTCCCACATTGCATGTGCTGTCGGCTCATTCCTTACGTGTAGCAGTTGAGAATCAGACAGCCCTAGAGTAATAAATGCTTTCGCTTTCTCGTCTTTCTTCATCCACGCTGCTGATGGAGCGGCCAGAGGGGGATTTTCCACCACATCATATAAATCTTCTTTGACCAGAACTGCTTTCATTCTCCACTTCCAACTGGCATAATTAACGGCACTCAATCTTTCCATCGGTATCCCGGTTGACAGGTTTATCGCCATGTTGCTCACTCTTTTACTTGCCTCTCTTTTGCTGCTTTCTTTCTCTTCAGCAACGGATCAGAACAGCTCCAGAACCTCCTTCTTTGGACCGTATGCTGGGCCCATAACCCGTGTTGCAGCGCGTGTTGGTACGGTCCAGGAAGCCGGTACCGAAGCAGGTTTGATCAGAAATAATCCAGGCCAGGCAAAGTACCTTGTAAGAGTCTTTTACTGACATTAAGCTTTACAAACGCAGTCCTCCTTCCATACAACATTCCCCCACACCAGAGCTGCCGTGAGTCCTGTTCTTATCAGAGCTGTTGCCCTTGCCAACCAGCTGCTGGCCTTGACAGACCTGGCATTCTCCCTTGCTCTGGTTAACCCTTTTCCTTCAGGTTTTCAGAACCTCTTTCTGTGAGACACACAGATAGCACAACAGGCCAACAAGGCCCACCCAGGCTTTTTAAATAACTCTCATTGTTTGTTATGTGTTTGTATAATATTCTGTCATCTGAGCTGCAAGTAGTTTTTGTTTTCCTCTATTAGGAAAGAAAATTTATGGTGCATTTTATTGTTTGTTGTACTTTTAACTATTGTGTTGCCATATTTTTAACTTTTGCATTTTATTCTTTATTCTGTGAGTCACTCAGTTGATGTTATGTTCAAGTCGATTTCAACTTATGGCGACCCTATGAATCAGCGACCTCCAAGAGCATCTGTCATGAACCACCCTGTTCAGATCTTTCAAGTTCAGGTGTGTAGCTTCCTTTATGGAATCAATCCATCTCTTGTTTGGCCTTCCTCTTTTTCTATTCCCTTATGTTTTTCGCAGCATTATTGTCTTTTCTAGTGAATCATGTCTTCTCATGATGTGTCCAAAGTATGATAACCTCAGTTTCATCATTTTAGCTTCTAGTGATAGTTCTGGTTTAATTTGTTCTGACACCCAATTATTTGTCTGTTTTGCCTAGAATGCCCTCCCTTGTCCTTAACATGGCTGCAACCGTATCTACTCAGAAGTAACTCCTATTGAGTTCTATGGGGCTTAGTTCCTTAATAAGCATGTTTACAGTTGCTGCCTTCAGGGTCATCCATCTGTGCTCCCATCTAACATCTCTGCAACACTGAGCTTCTTTCTTCCAATAATGGCCTGGCCTGAGGGCACGTAAACCCTTCTTGCCAGAAGCAAGTAAGCTATATTAAATGTTCCCTAAAGGCGTTGAACTGTGACCTGGGAGACCAGGGTTTGAATCCCCACACAGCCATGAAGCTCAATGGGTGACCTTGGGCCAGTCACTGCCTCTCAGACTCAGAGGAAGGCAATAGTAAACCACCTCTGAATACTGCTTACCATGAAGACCCTATCTGGGATCAACTTGAAGGCAGTCCATTTCCATTTTGCATCACCCTAAGCTTGTGAGAAAGAATGACCTTGTCACTTCAGATGGACCTAGGAACACCCTATTTTAGGTAAAATTTCTATTTTAATCTCCAGAGAATTTTTTTTGAATGGTATGCTCCAAGCAACTGTGGTTGATACAATGTATCATGTTTAATGATGTCACTAGGGCCCGCCTCGTGATGTCACTAGGGCCCGCCTCATGATGTCACTAGGGCCCGCCTCGTGATGTCACTAGGGCCCACCCTGTGACATCACTAGGGCCCGCCCCATGATGTCACTAGGGCCCGCCCCCATTTTCTCAGGTTTTTGGATGGTTCCGACCTGGCAACCCTACCCAGCACCACTCTCTGGGTTCGTCCCTCCAGGAAGGAATGGAGCCACTGCAAAACAGTGCCCCCAAGTCCCATCCCAGCAAGGCGGCCCAGAAGAATACCATGGTCGATGGTATCAAAAGCCGCTGAGAGGTCCAGCAGAACCAACAGGGATACACTCTCCCTGTCCAGTTCTCTGCGTAGGTCGTCCACCAAGGTGACCAAAGCTGTCTCCGTCCCATAACCAGGCCTGAAACCAGATTGAAATGGATCCAGATAATCTGTTTCATCCAAGAATCCCTGGAGCTGGGAGGCCACCACACGCTCTATTACCTTATCCAAAAATGGAATATTGGACACTGGCCGGTAATTATCCATTATGGAGGGGTCTAGGGAGGGCTTTTTTAACAAAGGCCTTACAACGCCTCCTTTAGGCAACCTGGAACTCTGCCTTGGTGTAAGGAGGCATTAACCACTCCCCCCACCCACTCAGCCAGTCCCTCTCTGGCACTTTTTATAAGCCAGGAAGGGCAAGGGTCTAGCAGACATGTGGTGGCTCTCACCTCTCCAAGGATCTTGTCCACATCCTCGGGCTGTACAAATTGAAAAGAATCCATCATCGTTGGGGCTGAAGGCCTTAGCAAGGCTTTACAGTGACAAAGCACAGCAGTGTATTTTATTTCTCAGGCTAACTGGAAATGAGTGCATTCAGATTTAAAAGCAAGTAACAGCATACTATGGTAATTCACATGTTACAGCTAGTTCTGTAAAACTCTTACTTCCTGGAATATTTGAGTATGCTCTGTCTCCCTCTAGAAAACTTCACACCAAAAAGTGCAAGCAGTAAAACTCACCCCATTATCCAGCAGCAATATGACCAACAACTGCTCTGACTTACTAGTTCATTATAAGTTCTATAAAGTACTGCCACACAGTACTGCCACTGCTTGGGGTGTGGGCAGGGCAGTAGCAAAGCAATAAGGTTTCCCCTTGCACCAAAGCTCTCCCCCCCTCCCCTTGCCCTAAATCTATTACAAGTGGATAGATTATTGCACTGCCAATATTGGATCTGGGCTAAGATATATTAAGGAAGAAATCTAGTGTTCAGGAGTCTGAAAGGCCTTTATAGAAATGAGTTTGTAAAAGGTGTGCATTTTTATGATTCATCTAGAGATCTAGATTACACACTGTGCAGGATGCCATTTTATGGGCTTTCCTGAGAACTCTGGCTAAGATGGGGTTATTTATTGGCTACTGTAATTCATGTGAATACAACACAGCATTATTATCTCTATGAAGTTGAAATTATTGTTAGGGGCTAGCAGTTAATTTCAGGTATCAGTAGCAAGAGCGAAGCATTCTTTATATGATAATTGTATTAATTTATTATTAATAATAAAGTGATTTTAGCAGTGTGGCAGTATTAAAAGAAAACACACAAATGAGCAGCAGAGGCCAGTGTGGTAGGGCAGAGCCCTGGAGCTGCTCTCTCAACATAGGTGTTGCTACAGCTCACCTGGGTAGGGATGGGGTGGGGCACAGAGGAGGCAAAGTTGGGAGCTGTGCAGGATGAAAGAGCTGCAAATGAAGCAATATCAATTTTTCAGACAATTCACAGTTTGGAAAATGAAGTTGTTGTTATTATTTATTATTTATTACATTTATACCCCCCCTTTCTTTTCATGAAACCCAAGGCGGCTTACATATGGTTCCCAGGCAGTCTCCCATCCAGGCACTGACCAGATCAGCTGACCTTATGTGCCTTCAGACCATAGCCTGGGACTATTGTTGTTATTATTTACCCACTCTTCACCCAGAAGTCCCAGGGTGGGTTACAACCATTTAAAACACTTAACTAAAACAGTTAAAAACAATCTAAACAACATCACAGAAAATAGGATGGGTCTTAATAACA
Organism: Rhineura floridana; assembly: GCF_030035675.1. Taxonomy (NCBI): domain Eukaryota; kingdom Metazoa; phylum Chordata; class Lepidosauria; order Squamata; family Rhineuridae; genus Rhineura; species Rhineura floridana. Next base: position 92,061,540 of record NC_084484.1, on the reverse strand, counting down.
TACATCTCAGGTGTCAAAAGCCAAGGTAAAGAGGTGTGTCCCCTCATTCACCAAAAGTTGGACAAAGTCACCAGATGCATCTCGGTGGGGAGGGAGTTCCACAGTTTAGGGGCTGCCACAGAGAAGGCCGTCTCTTGGGCCACCACCTCAACCAGTAGCATATCTTGAGAATGGGGATGGAGGGATCTGCCAATTTTGGTTTTCTCTGTGTCTCATTTTTCCATTTTTAAATTCAATTCTCCACAGCAATTTGTGATTTAAAAAAAAATCCTCATGAAAGTTTTTTAGCATTTTAGTGCACATTTTTCCAAATAAACACATTTTTGCATACAGCTTTGACTAATGTACACATTTTTGCAAGCAATTTCTCCTAATATAATGCATTTTGTGTTATTTTCACTAATATATTCATTTTTGTGCACAGTTTCCCCTTAGGGTTGCCAGGTCAGAAGCATCCCAAACCCTGAGATTTCAGGGGCAGGCCCTAGTGATGTCACAAGGGCAGGTTGTACTGATGTCACAAGGGTTGGCTGTAGTGATGTCATGTGGTGGGCCCAAGTGATGTCACTGGGGCAGGCCCTAGTGATGTCATTAAGCATGATACCTTAAGCATCAACCATAGTTGCTTGGAGCATACAATTCAAACAAAAACATTTCTCTGATTGGAAATTAAGATAGAAATCCTAGCTAAAAGATAGAGCCTGGGTACGGAACATTTAATCTAGCCTACTTGCTTTCGGCAAGGAGGGTTTAAGTGCCCTCAGGCCAGCCCAGTCTCCAGAAGACCACTGTAGGAAGAAAGGAGCCTAATGTTGTGGAGATGTTAGATGGGAGCATTCAGGAGTAAAGATGGATGCCCCTGAAGGCTGCAATTCTAAACACACGAACTAAGGGACTAAGCCCCCATAGAACTCAACAGGACTTACTTCTGAGTAGATACTTCTGAGCAGCATTCACACTTACTAAGCCCCAAAAAACTCAATAGTGTTGTCTCCCAAATGGGTTAGTTGCCCAGTGCGCAGTACAGCCAAATGACCACACCCAGGTTGAAGGGTCCAACAAGCTTTATTTCATTCTGGCCAGAAGAGGTGCAAGGCGATAATTCGCAAAACAAGCACACCCCTTATGGGGGGTGCTACACTTTTATACAATGCAAGCAAAAATCCATAGCACATTCTAATTGGCCCCCTAATGCCATCCTGCCACCTTTCCATTGGTCCATCTTCTAACTTATGCATGCCCATCATTTCTTATGCACCCGGCACATTAATTTCTCCACCCATATCTGCATTCCAAGCTAGCCATCACACAACAGCTTCCCAGCACGTATTTTACTGATCAGCTTCAGCAAAGCATGTAACTTCTCTAGGCCTTGTAACATTTAGTTTCTCTTCTGTGCGTTTTTCTTCAAAACACTGGCCCTTGAAAATGCTGGCCCTGAGTCATCAACAGGACTTACTTCTGAGTAGATATGTATTGATTGTGTTATTGGTAAAGCTTGACTAGGCATCCTCTGCAAAGATGTTGGCAACCCCCTGCCTGGAATGCCCTGTCCCTACCTTTTAACATGGCTACTTCAAATCTCTCTACAGATTTGACCCTTCACTTCAGAAAGAGATCTGAGAAATTAGTAAGAGTAAGAAGATTCTCTACCCTTTCCGTCTACCCTGTGGACTGCTATAAACTCACTTTGACAGCCAAGCCAATTCCAATGAGTAATAATTGAGAGAGAGAAAACACACATGGTTTGGTCTACCTTTACAGGCAGCAGCTTGGGAACAACAACTGCAGCCACACTTTCAAATATGTGAATTCTCTTTTACCACTATTGGACAAGAAACAAACTGCCATGCAACCAACAAGGTGCATCATCAATGGGTTTTTGGAGGTTGACCTGAGCACATGGAGCCACTGTTGGTGTTTCTATGGCTGTAAGGGAGTGAAGTTAAAGGTAAATGAAATGCAAACAGAAAAAGAACAACAAAAGACAGTGATGATTTCCTAAATGCAATACCATACCAACCACAACAAAATTCCTATGCGTAAGGAGGAAAACTCAGTATTCTACAACCAGTCAGGATTCTTAACCAAAAGCCACAACTAAAAAGCTCTTGGCAGTTAGTCAGCCAAGGTCACAGAAATCCCCATGCAGCACATCCTGACCCAGGGGCTGCAGTTACTGCAGAATGCTGTGGCACGATTGCTGACAAGAATGATATCCTATCAGCAGATAATACCTCTGCACTGGTTGCTGATTTGCTACCAGGCCAGGTTCAAGGTGTGCTTTCCATGTTACGGGTGCCACATAGTACTTGTTCTGCTCTTGTAAGAAATCAGTCTTTTAGTGTGGCAGCACCTATAAGTTGGAACTCCCTGCCTATTGACATTAGGCAGACACTTTCATTGTACTCTTTTCAGCACCTGCTAAAACCATTTTTGTTTAGGCAAGCCTACCCAGGCAGGTAGAAGCTATTGTGTTTTTTATCTGCTTTTAACTCATTGTTCATTTTATTATTTTGAATGTTTTTAAATACCTGTCTTTAACTGGTTTTGCCAATAATTTTATTGTTTTAATTCCTTCTGTTAATCACTTTGAGATTTTTTACAGTAAAACGGTATATAAATGTTGTAAATAAAATACATAAATACATTTTGGAGTCATTGTGGCCCTTGGGTCTCTTTCCACTTTTAGGAACAAAGAAATCTGCCTTATACCAACTCAGGCCATTTGATACCATCTTGCTCAATACTGATGACATGGACAAGCATTGGCTCTCCAAGATTCCAGGCAATAGTCTTTTCCAGAAATTGAATTTTGGACCTTTGCATGCAAAGCATATGCCTTGCCACTGAACTACAGCCCTTTCCCTGTTTAAAAAAGTATCTTTTAAAATGGTTCTTTTTAACTCACTAATCTATGCACAGCATACGTAGGGCAGATCCACACCATTCATTTAAAGCACATTAAACACCCATTTGAAGCAGATGAATCACACTACAGAATCATGGGAACAGTAGTTTGTTAAGAGAAGTGGGAACAATAACTGTGAGGGGGAAATGACACTTCCCAGGATTCTTTAGGGGAAGTCATGTCCTTTAAATGCAAGTTGGACGTGCTTTAAATGTATTGCATGGATCTACTTAGTAAACTTTGCCTGCAGGTAAATTGTTTTAATTATTTTTTTTTAAATGGAAATGAGCTATAAAGTTTACTGGGTGACCATGTGGCACTTACCATCTCTCAGCCTAATCTGCCCGTCAGGATGAAAACAGCAGAGGGGAACCATGACCACCCCAAGGAAGAAGGTCACACTTAAAATGTAGAGGAAGTAATAATTTACAACCATAGTGGGAAATCAAATACTTATCGGGACATAGTATGAAGAAATATTTATATAAGCACGCCTGTCAAAGATGTTTATTATTTACACAACCTGTAAAGATATTTATAGTGCAATCCTGCAATTGTTTATTCAGAAGCAGGTCCCAATGTATTCAATGGGACTTACTTAAACAGGGAAGTATGCACAGAACTACAGCCTCAAGTGATAAGGAATACTTACCCAAACAAAATTCAGAATCATGCCAACCTTTAAGCTGTTTTGCAACTTTTTATACTTTTTATGGTTATTAGATTTTAAAGGGATTTATTTCTTGTTGTGAGCTGCCTTGGTTTCCAATTGGCAATCCTACCTCTCAGGGTTGTTGGGAAGACCACACACACACACGCACACAAGGAGATGTAAAAATACAGAGACCTCTGTGACGCCCTTCCCTGGCTCTCCCTGTCAGGTTCCTACCTGCTCGTGGTTACTGCCTGTCACTAGGCACCACCAGGGACTCCACCAGTCCAGACTGTCCTTTTTTATGGTTTCTCTCCCCGCTCTAGCATAGACCTCACCAGATCCCCCTGCTAGGCAGCACCACCAGTCACGTCCTATAACCCGTATTCCCAGAGACTCGGCCTGAGTCTCTCTATCAGGTTACCTCTGTGACTGCGTGCTTAAGCTGTCCCAATCCCTTTGTATCAATGCAGATAATCCTGGTTTGCTCTGAATACTTGTGGTGTTATTCTCTTCACCGCTGCCACCATTTGTTACCCTTCAGCCTTGGTATTTACCTTACCCTCCCTTCTGGTCTGTGGAACCCCAGCCAAGGATCAGGCCTTTGGTAAACCAAATATATTTATTAAATAACAGAGATAACAAGATTACTTTATAAAGGCACTTAAGCATATGGTTTCATCTATTCCTGAGGTACTGGTCTTAGTATTAATCCGAACTCCACACTCTCCTCACATCCACCAACTCTCCACCCAATCTCCTCTCAAAAACCCACCAAAACAACCCACTCACGTTCACCGTCCACCCAGATTTAACTGTCATCCTTCCATTTATACCCTCAGCCATTCTAAACACTCAGCCAATCATCCAGCATGCTACTGCCAATTCACTCCCCCCTCCTCTTTCATTCCACTTACCATGTATCTCCTATACAAACAGCACTTACCATATATACACTAATACATGAACATCACATCCCCCCCCCCTTAAAACAACGGCAGAGTATTATTCCTGTTCCAGGATTCATACGCCGCGTTCACAAATAAAACAAGTCTCTCTGGGGAAAACGTCTTTCTTTGTTCCTCCGTCTGGTCACGTCACTGCAGTCCCAGCCACCTGCCTTGACAGTCCATCGGCCAATACATTGTCCTTGCCTTTTATGAACTGGAAGTCCACTTGATAGTCTTGTAGGGCCCAGGACCACCTCTGCAGTATAGTATTATGGTTTTTCATAGTCTGTAACCATAACAAGGCCCGATGATCCGTTGTTACCATGAATCTTCATCCCCACACGTATGGGCGCAACTTATTCAGTCCCCACACGACCGCTAGGCACTCCTTTTGGACCGATGAATAGTTTTTCTCCCTCAGTGTCAGCTTGTGACTCAGATATGCCACTGGATGTCTGGTGCCTTCTCTCTCCTGCAGCAAGACGACTCCCAGCGCGAGGTCTGACGCATCTGTAGCCACGATGAATGGTTGCTCATAGTCTGGTGCTATTAATATGGGTCCTTGGCACAAGGCTTGCTTCAGCAGATCAAAAGCCTTCTGACATTCATCCGTCCATACCACACGCTCAGAACACTTTTTCTTTGTCAATTCATGCAAGGGGGTTGCGATTTCCCCAAAATTTTTCACAAACTTCCTATAAAAACCAGCCACACCTAGAAATGCCCTAACTTGCTTTTTGGTTAAGGGGATAGGCCACGCTTGTATTGCCTCCACCTTGCTCCATAAGGGGGTGATTTTCCCACTCCCCACCTTATGTCCTAAATAGACCACCTCCTTCAACCCAAACTGGCATTTCTTTGCTTTTATTGTGAGGCCTGCCTTTCTTAATGCCTCTAATACTGTTGTCAGGTGTTGGACATGCTCAGGCACCGACTTGCTAAAAATGGCCACGTCATCGATATAGGCCACTGCAAAATCTGACATGCCTCGCAACACAGTATTGATTAGCCTCTGAAATGAACTTGGTGAGTTCCTTAGTCCCATGGGTAAGGTCACAAACTCATATAACCCATCTGGTGTACTGAAGGCAGTTTTGGCTCTGGATTGCTCGTCTAGTTCCATTTGCCAAAATCCTTTACAGAGGTCTAACGTAGAGATAATGGTTGCTGCCCCCAATAACTCTAACATTGTGTCTACCCTGGGCATAGGATACGCATCTGAGACCGTAATTTTATTGATTAGCCGATAATCAATGCAAAATCTTGTCGTTCCATCTTTTTTCGGAACCAGGACAATACTTGAGGCCCAGGGACTGATAGATTCCCTGATCACTCCTAGTTCCAGCATATCTTCGACCTCCTTTTTGATCTCACTCAGAACTTTCCCATTCACACGGTACGGCATAGATCTGATTGGGGCATGATCTCCAGTATCAATGGAATGTTTGGCTATACTGGTTCGGCCAGGTTTATTGCTAAAGAGATCCCCATAGTTTTTCAACACTCTCAGAATCTCTTCTCTTACTTCCTCCTGCACCTCCTCTGACCATTCCGATTGATCTACCCCTCCTTTGTCTTTGCTTTCCTGTACCAAATCTGGAAGTTCAGGCCCACTTCCCTCAGGGAATAAGGTAACTTGCAACACCTTTGCATCCCTGGTATGGTAAGGCTTTAACATATTTACATGAACCACTTTGCTTTTGTTTAATTGGTCTGTGGTGATTACATATGTCACTGTGTCAAGCCTTTCTCTTATGGTATATGGTCATTCCCAGCTAGCCTGTAATTTGTCATGTTTCCTGGGTATGAACGCCATAACCATATCTCCCACATCATACACACGTTCCCTGGCTGTTCTGTCATACCAGTAACTTTGCTTCTCCTGAGCTTGACTCAAATTCTCTTTCACAACTTCCATCATTTGTTTCACTGGTTCACATTCACCCTTTCTCTCAGCAGGCATCCACAGTCTATATAAAATCCCATTCTCACACACAACTTGATTCCTCAGTTTGTCAGTGAAAGGAATCTGTTGGGTCAGGGCTTGCTCCTTTATTTGCTTCAAACTGGTATCCTTATCCAGTTCTTCTCTGAAATGCTCTGTCTCTTCCCCAGAGACCATTTGATACAGTTTGTCTCCTTCAGCAGGCCTGCCAAGTGTTGCTATGGTGACCTGAGGCTCGCAAACAGATTCCACCCTGTTTCCTTCAGCCCCTTTTAACATGGCTTCTGTTTCTCTGCCAAGTTGCTGTCTGGTCACCACATATATTTTCCCTTGTGCCCCCATAACATCTCTTCCCAGTATCACTGGTTCTTGTTGTTGGGCATTAATACCGACTTTATATTTTCCCTCTTTATTTCTCCATTTCATTTTCACTAGGGCTATGGGTAAGCTTTCTGGTTCTCCCCTCACTCCTTGGATAGTCACTGTTTCCTGAGGTAATATTTCCTCAGATTTTATTAAATCTGGCCTCAGTAATGACTGAGCGGCACCAGTATCAAGCAATGCCCAATAATTTGCCCCTTATACACTCACTTCCTCTCTCAGACTTGAATCCAAGTCTTTTACTTCTGTCCAGTTTATCTGGCAGAACTGAACCCTTTTCTTTGTTAGATCTTTTGGTTCTGTCTTTACTGCCCTTGCCTGAGCAGGATTACTAATGGGGTTGGAAACCTCACATTGAAAACGTAGGTGCCCCGGTCTACCACATTTATAGCATAATTTCTCCTCACTTTTAGGGTACACAGATCCACTCTGGGGTGTCCTGTGCCCTTCAGATTTTACTGGAGGACTCACTCGCTGTGGTACCACATCCTTTCTGCCGCCACTATATGGTCTGGGTTTAAAATCTCATGATGTTTTCCCCACCCAGCCAGTTCTATTGGAGGCAAAGTGATCCGCCATCTCTGCGGCCTCCTGCACCGATGTAGGGGAACGGTCTTTGACCAGGAGCCTTATTTCTGGTGGTAACTGATGGTATAATTGATCCAATATCATGAGACTTTTCACCTCTTCCACTGACTGAGCTTTGGCACTACTCATCCACCTTCCAAATATATCCATCAGCTTTGCTCCCAGTTCAACAAAAGACCTCCCTGCTTGGATCTGACAGTTTCGGAATAACTTTCTAAAATAGTCAGGTCCCAGTCTGAATCTTTTGTAGACTGCCTCTTTAAACTCAGCATAGGTGACGGGCCTGTCTGAGGGAAAATATTGGTATACCTCTGCCAATTCCCCTTTGATCAGGTTTGATAAATACTGCATGTATTTATCTTCAGGTAGCCCCCACAACTGAGCTGCCTTTTCAAAGGTTGTGAGATAAATTTGAGGATCTTGACCAGGCTCATACACAGCAAAGTCCTTTGGAGTAATTTTTATTTTTGCTCCATCTCTGTCTTTCCTTGTCTCCTCAGAGTGAAATTTCTCTCTATCCAATTTTAATCTTTCCCGTTGTATCTCAGCATCCACTCTCATTCTCTCAGTTTCCATCCCCAATCTCTCAGTTTCCATCCTCAACTTCTCAGTTTCTAACTCTCGCTGTTTATCTTTCCCATCAGCTTCCATCCTCAATCTCTCAGTTTCCATCCTCAACTTCTCAGTTTCTAACTCTCGCTGTTTGTCTTTTTCCTCAGCCTCCCATCTTAACTTCTCTCTCAAATACTCTATATAAGCAGGATTGCTTAAGTATCCTTCTGGGGTCTCTTCCCTGACAGGTTGTTTTTGCTGGGCAGTTGCAAATCCTATAAGTGCTACCCTCAATTCATCTACCCCTTTACCCTCGTGAGGTAAATTGAATGTTATGCACTTCTCCACCAGCTCTTCTCTTTTCATTTTTATATATTCAGCCATGGTGTTTGAGTTCACTCACTCTTTGCCACACACTCTTTGCCAGTCACTCTCACAAGTAATCTTGTTTTGTTATTTCTGTTTGCCACACCACTGTTAGGGATTATCTAGTATTCATACCACCGCTACAGCCAACACCTGTAACGTAGTCTCCTTTGTTCGTATCCCACCACTACTGCCACCACATGTGACGCCCTTCCCTGGCTCTCCCTGTCAGGTTCCTACCTGCTCGTGGTTACTGCCTGTCACTAGGCACCACCAGGGACTCCACCAGTCCGGACTGTCCTTTTTATGGTTTCTCTCCCCGCTCTAGCATAGACCTCACCAGATCCCCCTGCTAAGCAGCACCACCAGCCACGTCCTATAACCCGTATTCCCAGAGACTCGGCCTGAGTCTCTCTATCAGGTTACCTCTGTGACTGCATGCTTAAGATGTCCCAATCCCTTTGTATCAATGCAGATAATCCTGGTTTGCTCTGAATACTTGTGGTGTTATTCTCTTCACCGCTGCCACCATTTGTTACCCTTCAGCCTTGGTATTTACCTTACCCTCCCTTCTGGTCTGTGGAACCCCAGCCAAGGATCAGGCCTTTGGTAAACCAAATATATTTATTAAATAACAGAGATAACAAGATTACTTTATAAAGGCACTTAAGCATATGGTTTCATCTATTCCTGAGGTACTGGTCTTAGTATTAATCCGAACTCCACACTCTCCTCACATCCACCAACTCTCCACCCAATCTCCTCTCAAAAACCCACCAAAACAACCCACTCATGTTCACCATCCACCCAGATTTAACTGTCATCCTTCCATTTATACCCTCAGCCATTCTAAACACTCAGCCAATCATCCAGCATGCTACTGCCCATTCACTCCCCCCTCCTCTTTCATTCCACTTACCATGTATCTCCTATACAAACAGCACTTACCATATATACACTAATACATGAACATCACAACCTCATATAATAGTTTATTGTCAAAACCAGTTGGTCATTGCAGAACATTTTTTTAAAAAAAATAACATCAGTATTAGTTTCCTACATAATAAAAGCAGTGATACCTATGTAAGCCGTGCCTAATTACTTTAAAAAATAGGATTGGAGGAGGAGAGAACATTTACAACACATGCACAATCCTTTGCTAAGTTCACTGAAAAGTCCCATTAATTTAAAGCACAATCCTAACAATGTCTACTCAAAAATAAGTCCTATTGACGTCAATGGGGTTTACTCCGGGTATGTGGGATTAGCATTGCAGCTTTACTCCCAGAAAAGCAAGTATTGGATTAAAGCTTCATATTGGGAAGGTTTTCAAAACATTGCCCTCTTCAATAGCCCAGGGAAATTTCAATTTGTTTGACTGCTACACACAACAGAAAAAAAGACCTTTGGTACTGCTGAAAGATATATACTTAACCAATTTATGAGATTTTCAGATAAACAGGAAAAAACAACAGTTTTCTCCCTTTGCAATACAGTCTAGGTACTGCTTGGAGGCCCTGAAATCCCTTGTCAATCACAACCCTGACTTCACTTACTGGCTACAAACCTGAAAGGACGGGGTTAGAGCAGCCAGCTGAGAGATCATTTCACTGAAGTTGCAGGGGGCAGCGGCTGACGTTTTGGTGTATATCTTGGGAACCAGACCACGTAGAAACTTTTTTTTAATGAAAGCTGAGAGTCCGGTGATTAAGGTGAGTTACCTGGAGACCCGGAGAGGACCTCCAAAAACTGGAGTCTCCGGGCAAAAACCGGACATCTGGCAACCCTACCCCTAATATATGTTTTTTATAAACATTGTTTGGTCAGAGAACTGCATCACACAATTTGGATAAGTGCAAATTTCAAAGGATGGCTGTGTTTCGGTTCTCATTTTGTTTCAGAAAGTGTGACTGATAGATTCAGCTTGAAATGTGAACTGAGTCAAATTTCTCCCCCATCCCTGCTTGAGACTAGGATTGCAGAGTAACACTCGTACATTTCATCTACTCAGATTTATTGGGTGACAAACGTAGTATTCTTAAAGCAAAATACTGACTTAAATATATTAGATCCTATGATCTGGGCTCCTTCTGGGATAGAAGGCAGAATAGAAATGTAATTATAATAAATAAATGAAAGGAAGACAGCATTTTGCACAACTGTTTTGGCACAAAAAACAATTCTGTAAGACCATACGAAATCCTTCCCTTAGAACAGAAGTGACCATCCATATTTTGAATAATGAAACTTCTTTTCCAGCAGAACACTGTAGTGCTTGAGTACTAATGGGAAAGATTGAACCAAGGAGCATGTGAACTGAGATCATAGATCACAAGGAGAATTAGAAAAGGATCCAGGATACCATCATTTTGTCCAGTTTAGCAGACTGATCCACAGACAAGGTGTTGAAGATTAAGTGTACTTTTTCAAACATAAAGTTTGCTAAACCTTTCGATGCAGACCTCATATGCCAACTTGCCTGTTAACAGAATATATTGAATCCTCTGGTTTCACAGTCAAGACTCAGTTGCATTTTATCCTAATATACCTAATACAGCCATACAAAAATGAAGTTGTCTTCCCAAGCCATTCACCCAAGTCTGTTTGCTTAGCTAAGGAAAACATATTTGTTGAAGGCTATTTTCAGGATCCCAGTCTCTTATAATACAAACATAAACTGCAAAACCTTTGTGAAATCATACTTAAAATCAAGATTTGATTGTTAGAATCCTGGCAAGGATATGTATCACTATGCTAAATTTTTAAAGAGTTGGGTAATAGATACTAAATAAATGATGAACAGGATGACTCTGAGAACCATCTTCATAATGCATCTGAAAAATAATCAATTTTTTTGTAAGGGCTTAATGCATTACATGCCCTGCGCAAGGTGGAACCTGATTGTGCATTTCAAATTAAGATTTATCTAAAGTCAGGCTTCAGACATACTATGTTTTCATTCATCTTACACTGCTGCACCATGAGCTGGTCACTCTGAAACAACATATAGAATGCAATACTTGTTCTCGAGTGACCTTTATCACTTGGTATTAACAAGCAAAGGTGGTCCTCTGGGCATTTCTTTTTTACTCTCCCTCCCATCCCCCACATCCATCTTCATCAAAACCGTATTCGTAGGCCTGCTTGTCAGCAATACATGAAAAGCATCATTGCAAGATTGATCTGAGGTTGGTGAACAGCCAAAATACAAGCTCTCCTGATGCACCACTTCAAAATGGGCATACAGAATCAAAGGGTGGCATGCTGTGCTAATAGCCTGAGAAACTTCCGCTTTGTAAGAAGGGAGGGTTAGCAACAACTTTGATGACTTCTTGCCACAAACTAATAGGAAGCCAGACAGCCAAAGAAAGTGAGCTCATTAGTGCTACCAGAATTGCTGACAGAAATCTAGCAGCATGCCATACCAGATTTAAGATTATCCACTCTGGGCTAATCATAAACACAAAGGCCTGGGCCTTGGGAGGCAAGACTAGTCAAACTGTTTTGATTTTTTCCAGGCGTAGTTCTTTCCTAGAAGCTAGGACTGTGCCATTCCGTTGGAAGCCTAGATTCTGCAGAAGGTCATAAAGTCTCTACTGCACAGGTTGTGCAGAGCCTTCCCTGTGCTTCCTGGCAGTCTGCAATTACTTCCCAAGACACTCAACTGACTGTGAAAACAGAGCAAGCACAAGGTAGGTTCCTACCCAAACACACAAACACACTTGGATCCATTTAGCTTTCCCTTGTTACACATTACTTTACCATCTCCTGGATATATGCCAGGGTGGCCACTTACACATCACCAGAACCAAGGAAATGCATCAACAAAACAGGGGCAACAGAGGGCACAAATTTGCATAAAATTTGCATATACTAGTATATGTGTCTAGATGTAAATTTAGGAATAATTCCTATAAGATAAACAGAAACACATCCCACCATAATATGGAAAACCATGACCAGTGTGCCTGTTCAGTCGGCTGTCCTGGTGCTAACTGTGGATGGGCAATGTCAAGGCCCCTGTTCTGCCATTTTAGGATTATTTATCTTTAATCTAGACTTGGATTCAAAAGACTTTCAAACAGAAGATTCCAAATTACAGAGGGTTTTCCTCTGTAAAATAGGACACATGGCTGTCCTAATTCAGTGGAGTAGACGCATGGGGAAACCCATTAATATTTGGCCCAGAGGCCAATAATTCTGTCAAGGCCCCTGCCCCGAAGTTTCTTTTCTAACAGCAAATTCAAAGAATACTTTTGACTTTCTAAACTTAAAACAAAGGCCCTAAGGAATGCTCTTTAAAATATAAATACGTTAAACGTATAGTCATAGTCATCATTAGATTCTCTTTGCCAGCAGCTATTTCAGGTTGCCTGCGGAGAGGCCTATTGCAAAATCTCCATTCTTGGCTTTCAAAATGATTTTCTCAGCATCTTTTAGACCCTGAGAGCTTGTGTGGTCTCAGTAACTGATGTCAGTCTCATTGCCTACTTTGTTGGAAAAGGGGCATTTGTTTTAACCTTTTTGGAGTTGCAAGCTACTATTTTATTACTGCTAATTCGATATAAGTTTGCAAACAAGTTTTGAATGATTGGGATTTGTTCAAAAATAGCACAACACCAATTCCACAAACATCTTGGTAGCATCAAAGAATTTGACTCAATTTGACTCTCTGCTTAACATGCTTTCCAAATGTTATCTCCAGCATTCTGAGTATACTAACTGCCATGTTTATATTGTAGGGATGTGCACAGAAAAACAAATTGGTTCAGACCAAACTTTGAATAGAGGCCTGCTTCATCTCAGAGTCCCAGAGAGGTATTGCACTTCGGTTCAGCCTTGCTTCAGTTACTTTTTTCCAAAGCTCCAGATGCCTCTTATAGGGAAATCAACAAATAATTAAAACATCTTTTGGCAGAACGGGATGAAATTTACAGGCATATTTACCACTTCTGAAGGAATAAATCCTACCAAATTTCAGACAAATAGGTGCAGACTTTTTTGTGATTGCCTTTAAATTTGTGTGTGTGTGGAGAGACCTTGATAAAGAGACACATTTTACATTGTAGCACTTGCGTGCATACTAGAATATGTACAACACACTCTGTGTGTGAGTGTATATGTAACACACACAGTCATACAAAAGCAGGCATTTATATTATATGTATACATACACAGAGAAATACCTACAAATCACACTGCAGTTTTCTATCTGCAAATTTCTATCAGCACTATCCTTCTTTTTTCAGTCACCTCAGAGGAAGGAGCAGAGCATCAGCAGCTGGGCTTATGTACAAGCCACTTCTGGCTCTCCACCCCAGGCACGCATGCGAGATGCTAACCGGGAGTCTATCACATCACTCACCAAGGAAGAATCTGCAAGAGCTTCCTGCAAGAGCTAGTGCGATGTAGTGATTGGAGTGCTGGATTAGGTCCTGGGAGACCAGGGTTTGAATCCCCACTCATCCACAAAGCTCATTGGGTGACCTTGAGCCAGTCGCTGCCTCTCAGCCTAACCTAGCTCACAGGGTTGTTGTGGGGATTAAACGTGGAGGAGGGGTACCATGTATGCCACCTTGAGCTCCTTGGAGAAAAGGTGGGATATAAATGCAATAAATAAATAAAAACAAATGCTACTGCCAAAGCTGAAACAGAGACACGGGAGTGCTAGTAAGCTGACTATGGGCTCATCCAGACGACTAAAATGTGTGACATGATCGCTTTGTGTTTTCATTATTTTTCAGTCGTCCATATGACGCCGTGCGCTTTTGCGCATTTTCACGCGGTTAAATCCGCTCCTGCAATACCGCAAATCATGCGACTTGCTTTTTTAAACCGGGAATCACCCGCTGTACCTTCAGGTGCTCGGATGCAATACCACAGACTTTACAGCTGTGGGCGGTTGATGGGTGGTTCTTGGGCGGTTCCCCATATCCCTTCCCTCATTCTCAGCCAATCACGCATTTCCACTGTTGCACATGTGCACGAATGTCTGGGGAAAGCCCGGGAAAAAGGAACCTATCAGAACAATGGTGTGGTGTTGGGGGAGCCCCCTGCAACTTCTACTGTGCAGATGCAAAAAAGCGTGTTTGCGCAGAAGCAGCAACAGCGGTTAATTTTTAGCCAGCCTGCAAACTGGGCAGCCGCTCAGGGTGAGATCTGCAATTGTGGTTGTTTGTAAACTTTTTCAAGGGAGAAAATATTTATCTTTGCCTAACCTCCACCTCCCACCCCTCACCCCTGCATCAAATGCCCTTCTTGAACGTATTGGTCTTTGAATCCTAGGCATGCAGAGTTGAGGGAGAGGGGGGGGGGAGAAGAGAAATAGAGGCTTTCCTCTTGGATTACAGACACTCACGCACCCTTAGTCAATTTCGCTTTCCTGCCTGCAAGGCTACTTTCTTTGAGTCTTGTCAATTTCAGCCACAGCCTGCAGGTTCTCTGCAGCCCAGCTGAGCTGAAAAGCATACAGTCGCTGTTGCAAAATATCGCAAATACAAGCAAAAAACCCACAGGAATTATTGGCATATAAGTGGTTTGCTAGAGCATCTCAGCCACCCGCAACCATAGAGACTGGTGGTCTACCTTCCTAGACATGACACATCGTTACTTGCTGTTCTGGAGAAATAAGTGGAATTGCAATCATGTGTATCTCCAGAAATGTTAAAGGTAGAAAAGCATACAGTCGGTTTTGTGAAATATTGCAAACACAAACAAACAAAAATACAGGAATTATAGGCATATAAGTGGTTTGCATGTTTCTTTTATCAGAGGGAACACCGCAAAGCCTGTGCTGGTTGCTTCAGCGCAGATTGACACAGCAGCACGCGGGGCTGTTTGCCTGCATTCCCTGCCCGAGCCAAGAGCGGCTGGGGCTGTTTGCTTCCCTCAGGGGCAGTATTCCTGCCGCCGAGCCACATAACGGTCCGGGGCTGAACCCTGCAGTGAATGAGCCCAAGGGTTACGGGGGGATTCGCCCGGCGATTACAAGCGCTGATCCCTTGCACTGCCCACAATCCCCCTGGATGGTCAGGGGCACCTGGAGACATCCCCCCAGCCGGCGCTGCTCCAGAATAGTGAACAACAAGGAACTCCATTACAGCCTCTACTACCAAACTATCAAGAAATTTAAACTTTCGCGCTCGTACGTTCAAGCACATGCACCTTGTTGTGCTTTGTTGCAAAGGGGGAGAGGAGCATACGTCATATTTTTGCGGACCAATTGGCTGATAGGGGGGAGTGTTATGGGCGGAGCTGGGAAAAAGCGAGAAGAAGTACAGGTCCTCTCACTGCATGTGTGGGCGCAAAAAAAGTGGGTTTTTTTATTGGGAAAGAGCGAACAAACAGGCAAAGTGAGGACTGTCAGATGACGAACCGGATATGGAAAACATGGATTATCCCGTTCCGTTTAGATGAGCCCTATGTCTAGCAACACAGATTTGACTGAAAAAGAAGTACAAACAATAATAACCGTAAATAAAAAAAATAGGATTCAAAGAATTGGATTTTAAGAAAGGATTGGTCTGGATTGGAATAAGCAAAGTTTTAGGTCATGCAAGCCTCAAATAAGCTATTAACCACCCCACAAACTTTTTAAAGGGTTGCTGCTCTTAAGAGAGAACTAGCAAAGAGCAATGAAAAATGCTGAACAGCTTCTGAGATGTTGCTTCAGCATCCCTCCCAGAAGCAGTCTGATAGGAGAGCACTGGTAAAGTCATTCATCCCTTACTGGAAAGAAGACAGACTGTCAGGCTATAGACACAGTAGCTGCTTCAAAAACATCCAGTATGTTTTCTCCAGTTTCAGGTCAAAACACATTTCCCCATAGCTGGACACATCTCACTTCCCCACTGCTGATTAGGATAGCCCACAGCAATGTGTTGGGCCAATCATTGTGTCTATGTGAGCCTATAGAAAAGTGTTTTCATTGGACACACCAAGTGAAAACGGGTTGATGGCGTGCTGGAACTGCAACTTCCAAGATTTTGGAGTAAAAGGGGGTGGAATTTTACTAGCATTGTTGTCCCTGTGTTCAGAGGTGAAGCCAGAAAAACCGCAAGTGTGTCTGTACCCTCAGTCAAAACATTACGCCACTCACCTCTCCCTCCTCCCTCCCTTCTGCCTCGTGCTTTACTTTAATGAAGTGATTGCCTATAGGTGGTTCAAATTATATCAAATTGAGCATATAAACCGAAACTTAAAACCACCGTCCAAAGCAGATCCAAAGTTACAGGACACTTTACTTCAGACCACTTCAGAAAATATATTCTTTGCTTTGGAGGCAGTCCAAATCTCTCAGAATTTGACTGGGGGGGGGAATGCACATCTCTGTTGTATTGCTTTGTCCTCAAGTGGTTCTCCTGCAATACCAGAATGCAACTGGAGATGCAGAAATCCCTTTATCATAATCATTTATTATTTATACAATAATAAATTCACTTTGGTTGTTATTGTCTAGGATAATGTAAGTTTTATTCACTGATTTGTTTCTTGATTAATAGAACCCTCTCGACAAGGCCAAACTAAGCATAATCTAACAAACCACAGAGCTGACTCTATCTTTGGCTTTCTTGTTCTACAAAGCAGCCCATCTGATAAAATAACGGCATACCCATGCAATCTGTACTAAGAAACATGTTGTCCAATGAATGGTTCCCTGCATTTGCTCTCTGTTTCTCATTATTACAAGATGTGATCACATACAATATTAAAACCTGCAAACAGTAAATGTAAATATTTGACTCATTTGCAATGAATCTCACCTTTTTATGCACACATCTACTTCAGCTTGAAATAACTAGATTGTAAGCAAATAGCTCCATCAACACAGCTATTTTTTTTTACGCGGTATCTTTAGGCAGATAAAAATGTAAACCTGAACAGAAATAATTCTCTCTTATTTAAAGAACTCTGTTCAAATTATGAACACAGTAGACTCTTCCCCATCTTTGATACCCACTGCCAATATTCTTCCAAAGATAACAGTGCACCATACTGCTGGCACGGACCATCCTCATGCAGTGTTACATTTATTTCACTCTGCACTGCATTTCAGTATTGTGTATATTACTGCTAAGGGTTTATCCACATGGGAGCCTTTCATCATAGCAAATACACTGCTTTTACCATCATAATAGATTTGCAAGGTCCACACTTCCTGCACAATGGTAGCTTCAAATCTGTTGTTTTCCATTCACACAAGTAGGTGTTCCTCTGGGAATGATTACTGTCACTGTTTCCTTGTGGCCCTGCCCTCTAATTTTTTACTCCCTCAGATTGCTCAATTACTGGGCATGTGCAAATATTTTTGACTTGCAATATTTCCACTCTCTCCTGCCCCCACCATTTCCTGAAGTTTGGTGGTTGAAAAGAAGTGAGGTCATCTCCCCCCCTTTCTGTGCTGCCCCTTGCTTTTTCTGATTAAATTTTTCCCCACTGGAAAAACAAATATATCGATATTTTAAAGAAAATATCAATATCAATACTGATATTTTCTCAAAATATCAATATCAATACTGATATTTTCTCAAAATATCAATATCAATACTGATATTTTCTCACTGATATTTTCTTTAAAATATTGATATTAATATAGATATTTTTGAGGTGACTTTTTTAAAAAAATCCACTTAGATTTTTTAGGGGGAGAAATCGGAAACTAGGCATGTGTCAGGCCCAGGATGTGACTCAGGAACCAGACCAACGGCTGTAGTTAATTCATGTTTTATTAGGGTAATGTCCAAACAAAGACTGCGTTTTCTCATGAAGCAATACAGGGATACAGGTCCTGCGGCATTGGGAGAAAGTTGACAGAGCAAGGGACTTCTTCCCGCCTGTTCTTTAAGAAGCGGCCAAACGGGCGCACAATCTTTCGCTCCTCCTTAACTGCCACTCAGGTACCTTCCCCCCCTTCTCTCCTGTCTTTTCAGCTGTCTGCGTGTGCGCGGTGAGGGGGGAAGCATCACCCCCTCCTCTTCTGAAGTTTCCGATTCCAGGATGGGGGATAGGGGAGGGGCTGATGGTAAACTGCCTCCCCGCTTTTCGGCTGTGAGCAGCCCTCCCTCTTTCCCCTCTTGCTCTGAGCCTGAAAGAGGGGGAGGCGTGAGAATGTCCAGGGAGGGCTCAGGCTCCCCGTTGCTAAGCGACCTTATCACTGGCAGTTCCTCTGTTTCGTCTTCGCTCCAAAGGGGGGAAGTTCCTCCCCCTTCCCTCTGCCATCCATCCGAATACTCTTCTCCCAACTCTCCGGGATCCAGCTCCCCGGGATTGGGACCCCAGCTCTGCCTTCCGACAGCATGGAAAGATGTTACTTCAAAATTCTGTCTGGAAAGATTGAGAATATGAGAAAGAATGATAAAATCAAATGGCAATTTCCATCGCTTGTTGCAAGGAGTGAAGGCAGTTTACTTGGGGAGAAAGAGAGGAAAGAAGAGAGGGCTGCAGCAAATGGTAAAGGGGAGAGAACAGAGCAGTCAGAAGTTGCTAGATAAACCACTGGAAACAAAATGGAATTCATGGGAGAGTTAGTGGGTGGAGAAAGGGAAGTAGCTGAAAGTGATTATTCACCCACCCACTAAAAACCATCGGACCAAACTATCTGTAAAGATGTGTAGAGCAGAGTGGAGCCATATTGTTCTAAACTCTTCATATTATCAGTGGATTGGGTTAGTACAGATTTCAGGGAGAAAACTGTGTGATACCAGTAACTTCATGTGAACCATATGAATTAAAAAGAGATGCGAGTAGCACCAAACACACACTAAATCACTGTGTAGATGAACCCTATGTTAGGCTGCAATCCAATACGCACTTACCTGGGAGTAAGTCTCACTGAACCCAGTGGAACTTACTTCTGAGTAGACATGTATTGGATTGCAGCCTTAGTCATTGCTAAATAGACTTGCTGCTGAATTGGGGGGAAACAGGTCAAATACTGCAGTTTCCCCACTTCAGAATTCTGGGATCATATTATTCTGGTATCAGGATCACCATTCACAACTGTATCTGACTTCAGGTGCTCCTGACAATGTCACAAGCAATCATAATATCATGAGTCATCAGAGGCTGGAAATTCAAGTGGGCATTGTTACCTTAATAACAACCTTCTTTTATAGGAATGGTTTGAAAGCATGGGGTACAACCAATCCTGCCCACTTTCCGCCCAATTCTTGCAGGATTCAGAGTTCCTGCTTTCCCACAGGAAGTCTTTCCAGTTAGCTAGTCTTGTGCTGCAGAGTACTTACCAAGACCCTTTCTAAGCCCTAACTGCAACAACCCTATTTCAGTGTCTTAAAAGAGATTTTTTTAAAAAATGTATCACTATTATTTATTTATTTATTTATTTATCACATTTGTATACCGCCCCATAGCCGAAGCTGTCTGGGCAGTTTACAACAAAATGGGTATGTCTGGTTAATTTCTTTTGTCAGGACAAGAACAAGATCTTTCATGAAAAATCAAAGAGGTACAAAATCAGGAAGAAAAAGGACAAAGGAGGCAGTTTTAAGAACAAAAGCTTCTTTCCAACTGTGCTGAGGAGGGGCCTCCAGATTTTGAGCTCAAAGAATGATTTACACAGCAGGCAATCAAGGGCAGGGTGGATGGAGTCAAGCCAGTTAACATTTGCACACTCCCTTTCAGGAAAATGGCCTTCCACACACACACTTAGTGCCTTTTTCCTAGAGCCAGCCAGGGTTATCTGATGAAAGCCAAGTTCAGACATACACACAGACAAATAGATGCCCCTGAGGCAGGAGACAGGAAGAATCCAGGCTTTTCAAGTGCCAAGATCCCTCGCTGATGCCAGCGAATGAGGTGGGAAGATGGAGCGAGACTCAAATCTTTCAAACTGAAGATTCTCAAGAGAGAGGAAGTAGTAAAACACTGAGAGCATGGGGTGTGGGGAGAGTCAACAAATCATTGTAGAAAAATCGTTGACAGCCAATCCAAGCAGACCCCACACAAAGAAATATTGTTCAAAATGCAAGATCTACATTTCTAGTTCTAGCAAAAGCAACAAGACAAGTGGCTGATTCTCTCAACGTTCAGCTTCTGATGGGTCTCACCACGGAGAATTTTTAATGGGTCAGAGGTTTCCTGCCTTTCAACAACCGTCGGAGAATCACCTCAATCCCACTGGCTGACCGGATTCGTCTGATCCAGCCGTGTTTGTGTTTCTGCTTGAGGTTAGAGGGTTGATACTCGTTGCCACGGGCTTTCGCACGAAACTGCTGGCGACGCCATGGCATTACCAGCTTAGGGAATCTCTGGCAGACATTCACTGGCTGTGATGATAGACAGCAGTCAAGCGGCCCTCTCTGCGATGTGGAAAGAACAGAGCTGATTCCGCAATGTGGTAGAACACATTAGCATGTCAGATAATATCCAGAATCATGACATTAAAAAGGACATGATCAGTCCTAGTATGAACTGAGTATTGAATCACTGCAATTGTTTGAACATAATGTCAGATTCAGGGCTGATGCCAGGCATGCTGGGGTCCTTGGGCCCCGGCCTGCCCTGGGCCCCAGCACCCGCATGCATGCACACAGCCAGGCATGACTGGGCCCTTGGGCACCAGCCTGCCCCAGGCACATGGCTCCTGCCTGTTCCACCTATCTCTCTCCTGTGCCCTGCTGTTGCATGCACTGCACGTGCAGGGCTGCCATCAACCAAGATGGTGGTAGATGCATCAGCCCCTTAAAGAAGCCTCTGCTGCCATCTTGGTTGATGGTAGCCCTGCGTGTGCAGCAGCAGCAGAAGACAGGAGGAGAGGTAGGTGAAGCAAGCGAACGGGTGGGCAGCCTGGAAGCTCCCTTTCCGTGATCCCCTACCCTAACAAGGGGTCCTTCTGGGGCCCCTGTGGGCCACGGAGCCCTCGGCCAGGGCCCAACCTGGCCACCCTTTGGCACTGGCCCTGGTCAAGGGCAAGTCATACCCCCATAGTTGTCTCTCCAGCATCTAGACCCGTTTCCCTCTCAAACTGTATGAATTCAGATTTACTTGCAAGAAGAAACCAACACATGGTTTAGAATCTGAGTCTCAGACCCAGTTCTGCCTTGTACTCAGTTTGTGCTCTTGGGCAACCCACTTATCTCCATCTAGTCCAGTACTGCTGATTTCAGAGCAGTAGCCAACCCAAATGCATTTGAGCAATGCATGAGGACAACAACATTCTGTCTTGTCACCAGCATTTGGTATTCAGAGTGAGCAAAAAAAGGTGTGCGCTACAACTCTTCTGCATTAGCTCTGTCAAATTGCCAGTTCTCAGAATTTTATGCCAATCTGTGTAAACTTCTAATTGTCATGGTATGTGATGCTAAGTTGGCTGGCTGTTTCAGTTGTTTTGAGTTTTATTATATTGTGATTAAGAAATGCTCTGATTTATTTTGTTTAATCTACTATGTTTAAAAATAAGATTGTTTATTTTAACGTGATCTTTATTCGTTTTTTTCTTGAAGCCTAGGGAATATTTTGTTTAGTCTTCTACGTTTGTTATGATGTTTTCTTGTATTTCTTGTACGTAATTTAATATGCAATGTTTATACTACATGTTGATACTAAAAAGGACATTTTGTTCAGTTATTATTTGTATTTTATCAACTGTGGGGGGGTTATATCTGATGTTTTAAGATGTTTTAACTTACATTGTACACTGCTTCAGGTTTTATTTAAATATAAGCAGTATATAAATGGTCTAAATAAATAAATATGCAACAAAGCTGGGGGACCTGGTGCCCTCCAGATATTGTTGGACTACAACTCTCATCATCCCTGCACTGGGCCTTGCTGGTTGGGGGCTGGGCTGATGGGAGGACCGTCTGGAGGGCCATAGCTTCCCCACCCCTGCAATAAATCATGTGCACACAGAGAGAAAATGCACAAGTGTGCCACATGTACAATTTACAAGGCTGTGCTGTAGCAGTGTGAGAATTAAACTGTGCCATAGCAAAATTTCTTGGGCCCAGTAAAATCAATGTTCTGGATACCCCCTGGATCAGAAACTGGGTATAAACCGCCCAGAGAGCTTCAGCTATGGGGCGGTATATAAATGCAACAAACAAACAAACAAATAAATAAATAAATATTAGCAAGCAAGTTTGGTGAAACCCACGTGTTATAGAGCACATTTCCCCACCTCGTGCTCAAAGAAATGAGATTCAGTCTTGACTCTTTTCTAAGAACAACATGAAAACTTCTATAATTATCAATCTAGCATTGGCATTTAACAGCATTATCGTGCTTATAAATCATCCTGTGTTTCCAACAGTGAAAGCTATAAGCACAGCGTCACTTTCCAGGCTACAATTCTGATTTTATTATATTTAGAATTCTTCCATCAACATTCTACCCCACTGTGCCTGCAAATGAAAAAAATATTTTACTCATTTCTTCCAGCATATATCCCGGACAGATAACATACCTAAAAAGTTACTATGCACTCCTCTCATCCAATCTATACTTAAACTATCTTAACCTTCATTAACCGTTTGTGAAAAACATTAAGACAAACTACTGCTGATGCATATATTCCCATCTATCTATGCTGCCAACTTCTCCTATACAGCACAATCCTAGGCACGTTTACTCAGAATTAAGTCCCACTGAGGTCAATGGGGCTTATTGCCAGGGAAGTGTAAAAAGGATTGCAGACTAAGGTGATAACCACTCCCTGCACTTTCCTGTACCATGTGTTTACATTCTGGCTTGAAAAGGTATTAGGTACTGGTAACTTGGAGAGGAATTTAACTATTGGGTAACTAATTAGCTGTCTGTGGAGTTCTTGTAATTTTTACAGCCCAATTTTATCTGTGTTTAACTCAGAAGTCTGGCTGACTTCAAGTGGGTCTGTGCCAAAATTCTCCATCAGTGATGGGGTAATAGATCTGGCTGGTAGGCCAGATCATCTTCCCCACAGGCCAAATTTGACAGGTCTGTGGGACCACCCACCTATCAAGCACTTAATGTTATAATGATGTCAGATGATTGAAACCTGTCAAAGTTCAAAGGAAGTGTCTGTAACTGCCAATCAACTGCTTGGCAGTTATAGCAACCTTCTTTGAAGACACACTTTCAGCACCAATCAGCTGACTGATCCTGGGAGCACACCTTCAAAGGTACTTCCTGTAACTGCCAATCAGCTTTGAAGGCTCTGCAGAAGGAAAAATGCTCCTAAAAACATATATAATCAATGTGCACTTGTGAGTAAACCCCATTGAATCACACATACACATTTCTTCCTCCAAGAATAATCTGCTTAATTTCCTTCTCCCACAAATCATGCTAAACTTCTTCAATTGTATCCTTGCACCCTTACAAACCACATTACTGAGTAGCAGGTTGGGTGGGGAGAGAGGGAGAGCTTCCAGTATAGATGGATTCATCCCTACATTGCAAACAAACAATAGGAAATTAATGGGGAAATCTGCAAGGGGAAATGCAAGAGTGACAAAAGACAGCATATGCAGTGACTGATTCTTTAAATAGCAGTAGAGAATAGGCAAAATAGATCTGCTTCTTCTTTTTCCATTGTACCAATGTTCTCATAATGTAATTTGCTATAGGATATAGGAAACACAGCAGCGCTGGGCTCCTTCTAGGAGGAAGGGCGGGATATAAGTTTTTTTAAAATAAATAAATAAATATATATATATATTCTCATAATACCACCAAACTAGAATCATGTCCCTGTCACCATCCTTGACCTGTTTTGCAAAGTAGCCTTTACACTTTGCAAGCCAGCTATGATTTACAGGCTTGCTTTTTCCATTAGCCCTTGCTTTTTTTATCCCATCACACATTAAGATGATAAAAGCAGTTTTAGAGAGAACATGTTACTGCAGTGAGTCAACTAACTTCACAACATCTGCTTCAGCACATTAGAAATGATGAGAAATTTGAATAACAGAATCTATACCTAAAGTCTGGTATCCAGTCAGTTGAAGGTTGGGGTTTTTTTTAGATTTCAAAGTCTACAGTTTGCATTCAGTATTTGTACTGATAACAAAGGCTAATGCAAGGCTGCAAGTACTGTTGGCAAATTACAGGACGCCAGATTTTAACTGAACATTAGGAAAAACATCCTAACTGTTAGAGCAGTACTGTTAGAGCAGTACGACAATGGAACCAATTACCTAGGGAGGTGGTGGGCTCTCCAACACTGGAGGCATTCAAGAGGCAGCTGGACAGCCACCTGTCACGTATGCTTTAACCTGGATTCCTGCATTGAGCAGGGGGTTAGACTCAATGGCCCTATAGGTCCCTTCCAACTCTGTGATTCTGTATATTTGCTATGCTCAAGCTAAGTAGGTCAGGCACAATGCAATGGGTGTCATCCCATCACTGGATAGAAAGGAATGCTTTGCTTTGCCAATGGCAGGACGTGAGCACAAGAGCACTCTCCCCTCCTGCAGTTTCCATCATCTGGTATGCAGAAGCGTGGTGCCACCAACCATGGAGGCACAGCATAGCCATCATGGGTAGTAATGGAAACCAAAAAAAAGTCAGGATCCACAGAACAACAAGACAAGAGGGGGGGAATCCCCAAATGCTGAGAGAAACTTTATTTCTTGGGAAAGTCCAATGCGTTTCGGCCTCTAATATATTAGGCCTTTGTCAGGGGACAAAATTGTCTATAGAGATCTCTAATAGCAAAAATGCTTTCATCTTTAATGGCAACTTAGAGGCTGAAACGTGCTGGGCTTTTCCAAAAAATAAATTTTCTCTCAGCATTTTGTGGGTTTCCCCCCTTTTATTCTTGTGGCATCATGGCTAATAGCCATCAATAGCCTTATTCTCCGTATGTTTTTCCAATCCTCTTTTAAATCCATCCAAGTTGGTGACCATCGTATTAGCCCTGTAGCCATCCTTCCTTGTCAGGTGGGGCAGCCACATTTCTAGGTGGGGCATTTTGGGAGGAGAGGCGCATAGCACCAGCCAATCCCCCCAACCCACTGGCGGATGTGAGGGTCAGGCTAGAAGAAGGGAAAGGCAGAGACCTCCCCCCTCTACAATCCAGAGAGCCTGTTACCTTACATGAATGAAGTTTAATTGTTTGAATTATCTTACCCTTTTTTGAGAGATCCCCAGGAATACCAGACTCAAAAGTTTGACTTTGCCTGTAGCTACAGACCCCTTTCACCTGCGGTCTGTCCCCGTGTTCTGATTCTTCATGAACTGAACTACTTTGGTAATGATCCTGAGCCCTTGAGCTTGGCTTTGATGCTGCATTAGGCATGTCAGGTTTAGGGAAGGGCAGAGAGAAAAGAAATACTATAGTGTGTTTGTTAACGCCTCCTTGAGAGTCCCTCCTTCTAGTCTTTTTCCTGATCTTTATATTTCTTTCCTGCAAGGGAAAACTTTTTAATTGGCTGCTATATAAAGGACTAACTAAGCAATTGGAAACTTAGGGCACAATCCTATTTGCATTTACACCAGGCTGAGGGGAGTTGGATGCAGTGGATCTCCAGCTGAGCTGGGCTAGACAGGCATAAGTGGAGGTGGCATAAGGCCTGAAAAAGGGACGTGTTGGGGTGCATCAGGGGCATGGCCGAGGTGAGGGGACTTAGGCCATATCCAACTTGTGTTCAGAGCTTCCTTGAAGGTCCCAATCTGGGCAAAAGTTATGCCGGGGAAATAGTGGTCTAAGAAAATAATTGCAATAGACGTCAATGGAGAGGGCTTACTCTCCGGTAGGAGTATTGGGGAGAGCAGGTTTTTAACTTTCTGGTTGCCCTTTTGTAACCCTTTTCCCACTCTACAATATCTTTTTTGAGGTGAGGTGACAAGAACTGTGCACAGTATTCAAAAAAATGGCATTATTTCCATTTGTAAAATGGCATCAAGATGTCTGCAGTTTTATCCTCAGTTCTTTTCCTAATGATTTCTAGCATGGAATTTGCCTTTTTTTTTTTCACAGTTGCCACACATTGGGTCGCCATCTTCACTGAATTATCCATGATGACCTCAGTCTCATTCCTGGTCAGTCACAGCTAGTTCAGACCCCACGAGCTTATATGTGAAATTAATATTTTCCCCCCACATACATCCATTTACATTTGTTTATATTGAACTGCATTTGTCATTTTACACCCATTCATTCAGTCTGGAGAGGTGCTTTTGGAGCTGGTCACAATACCTTTGTTGTTTTAATGACCCTGAACAATATTGTATCTGTGGCAGCAACCTTGGGCGCCATGGAGAACATCTGGCAGGATTGGGAGAATGGGCAGGGGGTTTCAGATGGTGGAAAAGAGTCTGGTGAAACCACAGAGGAAAGGTTTCCTGAAACCTCTGCCAGCCCTGTGCCCAGTGTTCTTGTTAGTGTTTCTGCTGAGGAAGCCTCATCAGCTTCCCCTCGACTATGATGGAGAGTGAGGAATGTAGTCTGCTATTATCCCTGGCACTTAGCCCAGACTTATTCATTGAGCAGCCAAGCCTTAATGAATCTGCTGGACAATTCCAGAGAGATAAGGAAGGGAAATCTTTCACAGAGTCAAAGTTTCCCCAAAGTCACATGGATGGGAAAGAGACAGTTACAACTTGAGAAATCATCCACTTTTCCCAGGAGAAGTCACCTCCTGAAAAGTGCTGGATTTAACTTGTGCAGGGAGAGTGCCTACCCCCTCTCTTTTATTTGGAGTATCTTAGGGTGAGAGCTTTGTTATGACAACTTACAAGCCTAATTGCACCTGCTGCTGTTCTGAATCTTAATTCATGCCTGGTATGTTTTGATGCTACGTTCCTGTGCTAACCTCTGGAATAAAACTCTGTGCAAAGCCCAGTCTTCAAGTCTTGAGTCTGCTTCTCTGGTTGGGAGCCAGGCCACTTGGCCACCTCACTGTTCACTCCTAACTCTAGAAAGTTTATGAACAAGTTGAAAGCACAAGTCCCAATACTGATCCTTGATATTGTTATGGCTTTGGTGGTTGAGAAGGATAATTTCTATGAGTCCCCTTCCAGCCTCTGATTTGGGATCCTGTGCCTTGGGGTGAGAATCTCGCTCTGCTGGTCAGATGAGTTTATTTTATTAAGCTAATAGAGTGGCCAGCTTTGTAAATGGATTTATCAGGTGCCCAGCAACTGGTGAATGGGCAAGGAAGACCCTTTTGTCATTGAAACTCTTCAGGAGAGCTTTCCCCCCTCCTGGGGCTCAGGAGAGGCTTGTGTTTTGATTTGTGTCAGAGAAAGGCTGGAACTGGAGGCAAGCGGAGAGACTGGCTCTCTGCACCATGGCTTTAGGATGCCTCCTCTAACCCTGATGTAAAAGCTGGATATTGGACTGCTGATGCCTTGAACCCCTCCATCCTAAGGTCAGGTTGGAATGTGTGTAAATAAACAAACCGTATTTCATAGACACCACAGTCTCCACTGACCTTCTTCCCAAACCCAGAGCAAGCGCAGGGACCCCTGGAAATCTCACCACTCGGAGATTGGGGTGGCATGCAACAATATCTATATCCCTCCATGGGGAGAACTGTCCATTTATTTCCACTGTCTGCTTCCTGTTTCCTAACCAGTTCCTGATCCACAAGCAGACCTCTCCTCTTATTGCATGACTGCTATGCTTACTCAGGAGTCTTTGCCAAGGTACCTTGTTGGAAGCTTTTTGAAAGTCCCAAGTGTACTATGTCAGCTAGATCACCTCTATGTATATGCTTGTTAACAGAAGGTCTCAGGCTTAATCCTTAGCATCACCAGTTAAAGTATCTCACAGGGCCATCACGACAGATCCTCTGCCTGCCTGATACTCTGGAGAGCTGCTGCCCATTAGAGTAGGCAATACTGGGCTGAATGGAATCAGTATAAGGCAGTTTCATATATTCTGTTCACAAAGTTAATTGGATTTAGCTGAGAGGAGAAAGATCAGATGAATCCCACTAGAAATTCAAGTTGTGAAGGAGAACCAGACAGGTGGAAAAATAGTTCTGTGCAGATCAACCACACACAAGTCTGCTCAGAAGGAAGACACATGGAACTTACTCCCAGGTAAGTGTGTATAGCAGTGGTGGGTAACCTTTTTTGACTCAGGGGCTGCATTCACCATTGGCCAATTCTCCTGGAGCTGCATGCCAACAGTGGTTGTGGCCACCCCACAATCCAGTATTATCATCATCATCATCCCACCCTTCACCATAAGGCCCCAGGATAAGTCACAAATATATATATTTGCCACAGATAATGCCCTCTCCCAGTCCACCCCCTCCCGAACTTCTTAGGGCAGTGAAACTACCAAGAGGGCCTACTCTGCTGATGTTCACCCAAGAGAGATTGTAGGACAGGAGGTGGTCTCCTATGTGCTTATGCATGCACACACATGCACACAGGCACACGACCCCCTCCCTCAGCTGATCCATACAGACCATCTGAAAGGAGAAAGTAGCCCCTCCCCACTTATCAAATACTGATGACCAAGGAGGAGATGATTTGCATTCCTATCAGGCAGCTATAGCTCTACCTAGTGCTGTGTCTACTTTTATTTTATTTTGCTGTTGATGCCAAAATTGGTGAGGTTTGCAGAGCACAAAACATTCCTTGGGAGGCCAGATCAGGCCCCCAAACTAGGGGTTAGCCACCCCAGATTATAGGTTTGCAGCAATAGCAAATTGTATGGGAAAGAGGTGCAGGGAACAAAAGTAGAAAAAAGGTATTTTGTAAAGAATGGAAAAGGAAGAAAAGCTGACAGTGCCTCTGTCATTAGTGACCTAGATAGGCACAATTCTCTTGTGAAAGCAGTAGTGTTTTAATGACAAACTAGGATATGGTGATTTTATGGAATAAATCTTTTCTTTTCCTTTTCTCTTTCATTGGTTTGAGAATTCTAAGGGACCTGCCCCTGAAGAAAGGATACAAGTTCCTTCTGCTTATAAACTCTGCAGACGCATGCAATGCAAATCTGAGCTGGGCTTCCAGAATGCCCTAGATTGGCTCAGTCACTCATCTTACTAAAAGAGAGAGAAAACACAGTTGCTTGCTTCCAGCAAAGGATGAGTGCCTATTATCCATCAGTTAATGCCTGAACTGTTTGGGTGACCATCTGTTCAACTGAACCTACACAGAGTAATTTCTAAGGAAGACATTCTCTCATCCTTATCTATCCGTCAGTGCCTTTTCTCTTTCTCAGACCAAACATTAAGTAAAGGACCTATTTGGAATTGTCTGCCCCAATGAATTGTTAAATTTATGGGGCGTCCTAAACAGCAGGGGTAGGGATTCTTTCTTTTCTATTGATGATGGAATTTCTGGGGTGGGCGATGGAATCTGTTGGGTAATACATAACAGCAGTATGCAGTGTTGCAGGATTACATTGTGTGTTCTCTACACCATATCTCTCTCTCTCTCACACACACACACACACACACCACACACACTGTGGAAGAGAAAGCAATTAGTAAAGGGATAGTCTAGAAAGTAATAGTGGGTCTTCCATGCCCATAGGGCAACATGAAATTAGGCTTTAGGCTGCATGCACCCCTGGGCCACAGGTTGTCCACCACTGCCGTACAGCATGTACAGACTGGTTGGTTACAGCATGAGCATCCAAATGAGCCTCTGAGTGAAAATGAAGCATGTCTGCATTATATTGCTTTAGAGTGTTCACTCTGATACCCATCAAAATGCGAATCATCATCATCCACAGCAGGATGTGTACTGGGATACACATCCAAGCACTTCTTCCATTAAAAGCAATGCAATGCAGGTAGACAGTATCCATGCACAGATGCACATTTAGATGAGAGAGTCCTAATCCAGCAAGAAAAAGTCAGCAATCTTCTTAGTAGATTAAGTAAGGAATCGTGGTGGAGATGAAAGGGGAGAA
Source organism: Rhineura floridana (assembly GCF_030035675.1). NCBI lineage: Eukaryota > Metazoa > Chordata > Lepidosauria > Squamata > Rhineuridae > Rhineura > Rhineura floridana. The sequence continues at coordinate 92,031,375 of NC_084484.1, read as the reverse complement.
CAGAGAGGGGACATTCCTCCTCTTTCCCCAGTGGTATTATTCATTAGGGATAAGATGTAGGAAAACAAAACAAAGTTACGAGCAAAATATACAATCCACAAAAATGTTTTGTCGGTTTGCACTTACAGGCTCCTAATATGGACAGGACCAGAAATTTTGTAGAATGAAGAAGGTTAATAAAGCTATGCCCCCCCCCAAAGAGAATTAATGCTAGAACAAAAACCAGTTGAGTTGGTTTACACTGAAATTAAAACACATCAAAATGTGCTTAGCAAGAATATAAGAACATTTATTTATTTATTTATTTGATTTTTTAGGCACCCATCTGGCTGGAATACTCAGCCGAGTCTGAGCGACGTACAAAGCAAAAACATATAAAACATCAGAGCATCAAAAACAACAAGAGCGTCAGAACATCAAAGCTAAACAATAAAGACTAAACAATAAGGTAGAGGCAACTAGATTTCACTAATAGGGCTTCTTGCCTGTATAGTCCGAAAGATGTAATTTCAGATGGAAGCTCCTGAGCAGAGCCCTGCTAGATCAGGCCAATGGCCCATCTAATTCTGCATCCTGTTCTCACAGTGACCAACCAGATGCCTGTGGGAAAACCACAAGGCAGCAATGAGGCTGACAACCAACTACATTCCCTTCTTGCACACATGTAAGTTCCAGATATTACTAGCAGTGCTAAACAAATAATTTACTTTAAAAGAGAGGTCGTATCTGAAGCCAAATGAACCTGTGCACTGAAACACACACACACACACAAAATATCCTGGCAGTGTGCAGGAGGGAAAAGAAGCCAAATGACATCATTCACTTGCTGTTGTGTTGTGTTTTGCAGAGGGCACTAATCTGACAGAAACAAAGAAAAGGTGAGCGGAGGAGGGGGATGAAAATGTAAATACTTCTGACCACCTAGGTACCTTACCACTGTAGAACGTTTCGAAAATCCATGGCAATAGAGCAGCAGGTTAAGATTCAGGAAGCTGTGATTTTGTTTTTGGGAGCTGTGTGATCTTGACTGTGGCTGTGAACATACTAGTCACTTCAAAAGCAGCCAGAATGTTTTTTCTGGCTGTATTTTGAAGCAACTCTGCTGTCTGCTGGCCACATCTACCTTCCCCGTTGCTGCCTTCAGACCTTTCAGGACTGCCCACAGCAAAGTTTTGCGTTGATTACTGTCTCTGCCTGAGCCTGCAGCAAAGTGTTTCCACTGGCCATGCCTGGAAGACAAACGGGTCAAGCTACCAATCAGTTGCAAAACCTCCCTAAAGCTGAATTAAAAAAAAAAAAAAAAAAGCATTGGTGCTGATCCAACCAGGTTTTAAGAGTAAAAAGGGGTGGAGTTTGACTACCATTGTGTGCCCATTTTGAGAAAAGAGAGGTGGAACCTGCACAACACTAAGTGTGTCACTATCCTGTGCCTTCACTATTAATTCCTTAGCCAAGATCTTCTGGTCAGAGTTTTCCCACTTTGCAAAGATACTTATCTCTTGTACCTTTGGCTACAGTCTCCAGTTAAACTCAGGGTGCCTAGTATTTATTTCAGTAGACTTAAAATCCAGAAAGTTGTGACAGGAGCCACGAATATCCAAAACTGGGAAGCTTCTTTACTTCCATTTAAAGATGAATGTGCTGGATTTTTTTTTAAAAAAAGTATAGGCAGAACAACAGCCACCTATGCTGCATTTAGCCTATGACAGAACAGATTTAGTTTCAACTAATTGTCAATTTTTGATATCCAAAACAAAAAGTAGCATTTCTAAAACAGGTAGACAGCTTAAGTGAATAGCCATTGCTGGGGGACTGGAAAGATACAGTCCTTAAAAACCTTGAACATTACAGCTGTGGAAATTACAAGTTATATAGCTCAGAAATAGCAGCAAAGAAGCCCCAAAGAAGATTTACAGACCATTTATTTATTTCAGATAAAAGGGAGATAAGTGCTGTTAGGAATGAATAAACTAAAGTATAGCCAATTTCATCATGAAAAAGCTAAAACTTTTGAAAATTGTCGGCACTTTTCCACTAAAATCATTGAATTGATGCCATTACAGATGAGGAACAGAGGTGGTGTCAATCTGTGATATATCCTGACTATCATCTCTGGGGCTTTGCTTTGTGAGTCAGGGAAACAAGAAAAAAACAAGCAGATCCCAATACCGAAAGGGATAGGGAGATCCTACTTGTGATATTCTTATGTGGGTCCCTTCTGCATCTACTCATGTGATTATGCATCTCCTGGAGAACAGTAGAACAGTTGCTTTATTAAACAGATAACAAAACAAGACTGGCCCCGAAGCTTGTTGGACACAGAACTAAACTGGTAGAGGGGGGAAATGCAAAAATAAGCCACACCCACTGTATCACAGGAAGAGTGATGGTTAGAGTAACCTCCTTTTAACCCTTTACACACCATATAGCAAACCACTCCAGTTTGGAATACGGTCGTGTTCAGGATTCAGCCTCAATTTATTGGCCCACATCCAGCTCATCACCACCTCTAAGCACTAGTTTAACACTTCCACTGCCTCTCCTGAATCAGATGAAAAAGAGAGACAGAACTGGGCATCATCTGCATGTTGGTGACACTACACTCCAAAACTCCTTGACAGCTCCCAGTGGCTTCATACAGATTTTAAATAGCATGAGGGACAAAACGGAACCATGAAGGACACCACTTGACAGTTCCCATGGTGCTGAAAAGTAGCCTCCCATAACTACTTTCTGGAAATGTTGCTGGAGGTAGGAGTGGGACCACTGAAGCACAGTGAGATGCTCCAGAAGGAGACTATGGGCAACAGTACTGAAAGCCACTGAGAGATCAAGGTGAACAAGCAGGGACACACTCCCCTCATCTCTCTCCCAACAGGGAGCCAAGGCAGTTTCAGTGCCATGGCCAGCCCTGAAGCCAGACTAGAATGGATCCAAGTAATACATTTTCTCCAAGCATGTCTAAAGCTGAACCGCCGCCACCCTTTCAAGCACCTTGCCTCAAAAGGGGATGATAGTTTAACACTTTTGGGTCCAGGATGGTCTTCTTAAAGAGGGGACATGCCACCCCCTCCTTCAAGACAGATGGTATTTCCCCCTCCTCCAGTGAAGCATTGCACACTCCCTGGACCCACCCAGTCAACCGCCGATGGCTATCACTAAGAAACCAACATGTTCAAGGGGGCAAGTGGTCAGCCACACTTCTTCAAGCAGCTTGAAGCCACACTTCACACCGCAGTAATCAAAACTGATCCAGTACATATGGATCAGACATTGCTGATTAAGATTTTTATTTTGTCCTAGGTGGTCAAAAGGGGGGGGTTGCCCTTCCTGGCTTGGATTATTAATGCACCTGGTGAATTGTAATTGGAGAACAGACACAGGACCTACCCTGACTATAAATTGTGTTTCATTTGTACAGTCCTTGGCCTGTATGGTTAATGAATGAATATGGCAGGAAGTTAGCTGTAAAGCAAGCCTGCAGTAGACTGATTATGATCACATGGAAAGAACTTGTAGAAGACAATGAGCTTTTATTTTCAGAATGAAACCAGTTTTTCAAGAAGCATTTTTTAGGGGCAAACAATATGCAATAGATCTAGATTGTGTGTGGATTGTGTAGAAAAAACAAGTACTCAGTCTCCATTGATTCTAGCATACAATGCCGTGTATGCACAGCCAATGAAACAAACGTGAGAATGTCAAGCAGAATGATAAATCAAAACAGTTTTGTTTTACATAGATGTAAATACTGGACAGAAGAACCTGGGAGATAGGAGGAAATACAACGGCAGTCATTGTAGAGTGATGGCATTCTTTAGCAATGTGAGCCAAGCTAACATGGCTGAACATGTTGACGTTACAGAATAAGCTAAATTAATAATCCAAATAATAGGTCTGTAAGAGAACTTCCAGCTCTTCTCGTAATGCAGCATGCATAAGACTGAGTTTGTTAGAATGCAAGAATAATCCCAATCCTGTGTATCTCAATCAATCAATCAATGTTTATTACAGCCAATGGCCAATGCAAAATCATACACTTAAAACCGTTTCTTTATAGAAGTTAAAATCATTGTCAGAGTTCTTTTATGTGGACTTTTGACTTGACAATGTTCTACGGATTATAATGGCCGTGGCACAAAATTTAGCAACTATGTATGTGATTTGTGGATGGAGATCCTGCAATAAATATCTTGTATAAAATAGAGTCACGACCAGGGATCGATTGGATAATAGGGATAATACTAAAAGTACGGATCTCTTGATAAAAGGTGCAATATAAAAGTACATGAATTATTGTCTCAATTTGTTGTAAGCCACTTTGAGTACAGTGTTGTTGTTTTGTAAGTCGCTTTGAGTTCCTTTTTTGGGGGAAAGCGACTAATAAATATTTTTATTATTATTAATTTAATTTCTCCAATCCCACACGGACACAGCCTTTCTATGCGTGGAACTCCACGAAACCTACCCTCAAGGAGGGCTGATGGTATCACGTTGAATATCGCCATGGTAAACACTTTTCTATATCTGGGACTAGAAAGGTTGCTGAGATATTGAGCAGGGGCAAAGCCCCTGAATGTGGTGATAGTGTCAAACTTGGTAGGTGGCACAGTTAAATGAGTTTGCAATTCTATGTCCATTATACGTTGGGAGAGGGCTGTCCATGCTTTAGAGTATCCTAACTTGGAGATAATAGGAGACGAAAAGCCGAGGGATGCCACTTTCTTCATCAATGATTTGTGCCAAGACGATTGAAAGGTATCAGAAAGTACTAGTGGGGCCAGGCCTACAGGAAGAAATTGAAGTTTTAACCATTACTTTATTTTAAGTTTCCAAATTTGTGCTTCAATAGAGGGAAGACCAGCTTCCAATCTTACGATGTTGTTTGAGACACATGATGGAATCCCGAAAATGGCCCTCAGAAATTTTGTCTGTATGGGTTCAAATGGAACTGTTTTTGGGAAAGTTAGCATCTGCAAGCCATATAGCATTTGTGATATGACTTTTGCCACAAACACTTGGATGGAAGAGGAGGTGTGTTGTCCACCCTTGTTGTAAAAGAATGATAGCAGTGCTTTAGAGGTCCTCCCAGCAACCGAGATAGTATCCTTTACGTGGAAACGCCATGAACCTGAGGCGTGAAAAGTCACCCCAGGTATCGAAAGGATGAGACCTGTTCAGTTTTCAGACCATTCAGCTGCCAGTTGTGTCTCACCTTACTTTTAGTAAACACTAGTACTTTTGTTTTAGCATGATTGATAATTAGGTGGTCTTTGGCACAATGTTCCGCCAATGCCCGCAGCAGGCGACGTAGTCTGCTGCAGGTCAGCGATAACAGAACTGCATCATCTGCATAAAGTAATACCAATATCATTCTGTTGGCGAGAGTCGGTGGTTGTGATGCAGTCCGCGCCAGGGAGCCAACCAAGGTGTTTACGTAAAAATTGAATAAAGAGGGGGCTAAAACACATCCCTGCTTGACTCCCTCATAAGTAGGAATTAATTTGGTCAGATGGCCTATATTATCACATCTAACCTGGAGTCTGGTGTTTTCATGGAGCAAGTGTATCAGCGTTAGAAGGCGCCTGTCTATAATAGTTGACTCAAACTTTTCCCATAATTTGTTTCTGGGTATGAGATCAAAAGCATTTTTAAAATCTATGAAAGCCGCATATAGAGCTCTCCCTTTTTTTGCTGAATATTTCTCCACCAGATGTTGTATTACTAGTAAATGGTCTATTGTGGAGCGTTCCCCTCTGAACCTCGCTTGTTCATCTGCCAGAATGTTCTCCTGGGCCAACCAAGTCTGTAGTTTGTCAAGAAGATGTAAAGCGTAAAGTTTGCTGATTATGTTCAGCAGGCTGCTTGGCCAGTAATTAGTGGGGTCGGATAGTAGTCCTCTTTTATAGATTGGAATTACGATTGCTAGACCCCAATCTTCTGGAATTTTAGCCGTATGGTCTATTACCGTAAAAAGTGCAGCTAAGACGGGGGCCCACCATTCAATATTTTGCTTAAATGTTTCTGGCGGTATATTGTCAGGACCAGGTGCCTTGCCCTCTTTCAATCTTGCTATTAAAGCAGTTACTTCTTTGGGTGAGACCGGGGGGCAGTCAGGTAAGTCATTCAAATGATTCAGGGAGAGGGGTTCACATTCCTGTGCTCTTGTATGAATACTGAGGAAGTATGACTCCCAAGTTTGTACGGGAATGTGATATTCAGGTCTCAAAGATTGGTTAGGCCAACCTCTATCGACAAGGCGCCAGAAGGTGGTTACATCTTTGGTTCTTGAAGCCAATATTAACGTTTTCCATAGATTTGCTTGAGCTAGGCTCTTTTTCCTTTTGATCAACACTTTATAATTTTTCTTCAAGGCCGTGTATTCCTGAGGAATTACTGTAAGATCTAACTTTCTGTATCTTTTGTATTCCTCCACCAAAAGGATTTTCATAGTGTGACATTCTTGGTCAAACCAAGAGTTGGAATAAGATTTTGCAAAGCCAGATTTAGTTGGCAAATTATAGTTAAGATTAATATTCTTTTGTAATTCTGTAGACAGTTCATGATAAAATGCTAGTATATTTATTCCCTGTGTTTCTGCTATGATAGTTTGTCGAAGGTTAATATTTTTGTCTGAATGTAGAATTCCTTTAACTTTCAGCTCCAGGCTGTGTGACCATTTGGCCCAGAAGAATTTGTTTGTTAGGGAGATGTCAGGACCTGGGCGCCATTCAGCTGTGTGGCACTGGTATGTGTGCATTTGTACATTTGTGCAGGAGATTCTCACTGAACACAGTGGGACTTTAGGATTGCATTACATAAAGGACATCATTTTGAATGTTGAGGGGTGATAAGATCCTTGGACACAAGCATCTTACTACTTGAGGATACATGCCTTTGTTAGATGTTTTGCTTAATCCTGTTGTTCTCTTTACAATTTGCGAGTAAGGGATCCACCTCAGACCATTGGTCCATGTAGGCTGGCACTGTCTGCACTGACTAGCAGCAGGTCTCCAGAGTTTCAGACAGGGGTCTTTCACAACCCTACCTGGAGCTGCTGGGGATTGAACCAAGGAACTTATGTATGCAAAACAGATGCTCTGTCAAAAATAAAGAATGGAAATCCCATTGTCATGCAGAGCTTGTACTGAACTCACATTAGTCATAATTTATTGCTCAAGCACAACAGTAACTTGAACTTTTCTTTCTACAGATAATTAAAACCAAGGCTTGAAAGAAAGGGAAGAATGCCCCCAGGTCTAGATGTCAGATTTCACAACAAAAAATCCCCTAACAAGGATCCTTAGTTGAAGATTTTTATTCTTTTAACATGAAACAAGAAAATGAAAATGATCTTAAGCCTTCAACAAGTAACTCATCTCACAGCTTCATTAATAGAAAGTAGTATACTGTGTAGCAAAATGGGACCCTGTCCCTGTTACACTTGCAGGAAAAATTCCACATTATTAACCAAGAAGCCAAATAACAAAAACAAAACCCAGCTTTGCAAGTAGCTATTATTTTCTTCTAAAAGCACCTTTATTATATTAGCACATCGCTGAAGCTCTCAGAGGAAAACAGCAGCCCTGTATTGCACTTTTTGCTGCATAAATGAAATCAGGCAGATAGCAGTAGCCAAGTGCCATTGCTCACAGTGTGGAGTTTCAAAACGCAACTCACCAGAGTCATAAGCCCTGGAGAGTGAGCAGCTCTTGAAGCTCACAGGCTTTGCTGTTCATCCCCTAGTGGGTTTTCCCTTCATCACAAGCTTGACTAGGCCCATTATGATAGAAATGTACAGAAAGCCTCAAAGACCAACGTGCAAAATTGCACTGCTTGAGCTCTCCAGAAATTCAAACTTTTCCATGTGTGGGAGCCAACAAGGCTGCTGAGCTGTAAGGAAATATTCAGCCACTGATCCCTGCATTATGATCTCATTGAAACTCTGAGTGGGAAAAGGCTGAGTGAATATGATCTCAAAACCAGTCTAGTGACTGACACAAACTAAGAATGCTTAGTATTGCCAAAGACTAAAATCAAGCTGTTGACCTATTTGGAAGAAGTGCCCAGACTGCTGTCGTTTACCCACTCCTCACATTGCCCAGCACTCTATAAAGGAGAGATTCTCTGTTCACAGATGTTGTCTGGCAACCCACATCAGAAGTTTTTCCCATCTATCTTCTTCTCTGGATGGAGTTATTGTCCTGTCTGTAGTTAAACGGATGAACCTCCTCTTCGGTCTTTTGCTTCTGAAGAAAAGCATACAGGGAGAGTCTGCAGTGCACAGAGATCGCCACTGCATCCCCATCCCCAAAGTGAGCAAGGCACTTGCCCCATCAAAAACTGGGTGCTGTGCTGAAGAAAGCTAGAAGGGCATTATGGGCAGGAACAGCAGCAGTAGCAGCTTTCCCAGTGTGGGTCTTATATACTGGCTTTTTTTTCCCATTTCCAAGAACAAACAGAAACTGATTTTCAGGGATAAGTACTGCATTATACTCACACTTCTCTAATAATTTTTCACCTGCTATATGTCTGCCTCCCAGCCAGCCATCCTTTTTCGTGCTTTTGCCAGCCCAGATGCGAGAGGTACTCTCTTCCAGTCCCCCCCCCAAAGACTTGTACAGTCGGGCCCCGCTTATGCGGCGGGTTCCTTTCCGGACCTCCACCGTAAAGCGGAATCTCCGTAAAGCGGAACACCATTTAATATAATGGTGCTGTCGTGCAAAAATGATGCAAAAATGTCACAAAATGTCACAAAACGGCAAAATCGGCTTTAAAAAAGTGAAATCAAAGCCGCCGCATTAGCGGAATGCCAGGAAGCGAAGCGCCAGGAAGCAGGACCCGCCTGTAGTGAAAAGAGACACAGAAAGACCCCAGGCATATATATCTTTGTGACATCAGCAGCCAATAGGCAAATTTCCACCTTCTACCCACTTCTGTTTGCATATTTAGCCCCTGTTTATGCAGGGAAATTTCTTTTGATTCATGTCACAATAAGCTTGGAATTTAATATATTATAGTTTTGAAAGAATGGGCATGATCAAGCCAAAGCTAAACACTTTTAAATCTATTGGGTTTAACCATGTGCTTAAATGGCTCCCCAAATCAATGGAAATGGAACAAGCTGCACATTATATGCAAATGTCAGCAACAAAGCCCAGTGCCTTTTGTGAAAGGAAACTTAACATTAGGAGGGGTGGTTTGAATGAGAGAATAGAAAGAGGAAGGATGTTTGCTGGCTGTTCATCTCTCTCAAACACATATACAATACACACATACCCTAGCTAGGGAGGGGGTGAGGAACGCAGCATTATCCTATGAGGCTCTAGATACATGTTTACCTTCTGAAACACACATCTGGAGCTCCAAAGTGTCTTGGAGACTTGGAGCACCTCCAAATTGCTCTCCAGCTGGTTTCTTTTCAGGGGTCTCCAAATGCATGTTTAAACTAAAGCAGTGAGTTCTCTAGCAAAGGCTAACACTAAATACAATCCTAACTTGGTTCAATAGACTTACAGACCCCACAAGGACCTGGTACTGACCAGCTTCAGTCAAAGGCAAACTGCAGCTGTGAACACACTACTTGCCAGATCAAAGTGTTTCCAATAGCCACACCTGGAGAGGGATTGGGTTGATCTGCCAATCAGTTGTGCAATCTCTTAGAAACTAAGAATTTATTTATTTATTTATTTTATTAGATTTATATACCGCCCACAGCCCGAAGGCTCTCAGGGCGGTGCACAACATAGGATAAAATACAATAAAATCACAAAAACAGTACAGCATAAATATTAAACAATAAACAACCTAATATACGTTAAAAGCTTAAAAGATAGATTAAAATGCCTGGGAGAATAAAAAGGTTTTCACCTGGCGCTGAAAATATAAAAGTGTAGGCGCCAGGCGGACTTCATCGGGGAGACTGTTCCATAATTCGGGGGCAGCCACTGAAAAGGCCCTAGATCTTGCTACGACCCTCCGAGCTTCTCTGTGAGTCGGAACTCGGAGGAGGGCCTTAGATGTTGAATGTAGTGAACGGGTAGGTTCATATCGGGAGAGGCGTTCTGCTAGGTATTGTGGTCCCGTGCCGTGTAAGGCTTTATAAGTCAAAACTAGCACTTTGAATTTAGCCCAGAAACGGATAGGTAGCCAGTTCAAATGAGCCAGAGCAGGTGTTATATGTGCGGACCGCCTATTCCTCGTCAGCAGTCTAGCAGCTGCGTTTTGCACTAGCTGTAGTTTCCAAACTGTCTTCAAAGGCAGCCCCACATAGACCGTATTGCAGTAATCCAATGTAGAGGTTACCAGAGCATGCACAACTGAGGCGAGGTCGTCGCTTTCCAGATAGGGACGTAGCTGGGCTACCAACCGAAGGTGGTAGAACGCATTCCGTGCCACCGAGGCCACCTGCGCCTCGAGAGACAGGAATGGATTGAAAAGAACCCCCAAGCTACGAACCTGTTCCTTCAGGGGAAGTGTAACCCCATCTAGAACAGGTTGAACATCCACCATCTGGTCAGAGAAGGCACTCACCAACAGTGTCTCAGTCTTGTCAGGATTGAGCCTCAGAAGAGAGATGTGGAGACACACTGGAACCGGCAGAACAGTAAGTATGTTTCTAACCTGGGAAAGAGACAAAGCATGTTTAAAAAATCCTTTCATACTATGGAGTTTTTCCAGATTGACACATGTTGTAGTGCAGAGAACAATGAAAAATGAAATGAACTGCCTTCTAATCAATTCCAACTTATGGCAACCCTATGAATAGGTAAGCGGTTTTTGTGGTAAGCGGTATTCAGAGGTGGTTTACCATTGCCTTCCTCTGAGGCTGAGAGGCAGTGACTGGCCCAGGGTCACCCAGTGAGCTTCATGGCTGTATGGGGATTTGAACCCTGGTCTCCCAGGTCATAGTCAAACACTCTAACCACTATGCAACACTGGCTCTCTGCAGAGAACAAAAGTCTAATCATGCAATAGAAGGGTGTGGGGGTTGTTTGCATCTTAGGCAGAGATGGGTGCTTAATACTTGTCCTTCTCAAGGATTAGGAAGGAGAGGTATAAATTCCTTGGTTTTGTGTCAGACAAAAGGCAAACATTATGTTTATTCAGGCAAACTGTACATGGTGGCTTGTTTGAGGGATTATGGGTGACAAGTGTCTTTGTGCAGAGATAGGGAATTCTGGAGAACGGGGTGAAACTGCTTTTTTCATTACACAGGAGTTTGGATATCTTTCAATGGGAACTTGAAAACCAGTCCTTGGAACTGATGCTGTGCAGGAAAAAAAAAGAAATTCTAACTGGCTAAAGGTTCCTACTTTCCATGTCACTTTGCCAGAGGGTCCCCCCCCCCAGAAGAGGATACTCTGACCCTATCTATTTACATTCATTTGGAAAGAGTAATTTCCTCCCAACAAGTGCCATCTCCCAGTTCAAAACTGCATTGTATCCTAAAGGAGATGGGTAAAATCACTAATGGATTTTAGTGAAATTGCAGTTTAATGAAGAGCAATTTCACATCTGGATAGCCACACTGTGTTTGGATCCAGCCTATGTCAGAAACAATTAGACTTTCATTTCACACTGACTTAAAACAAACTCACAAAACTTGTTGTAGGAGTTTGTCAAGATTCCAGAAAACATTTTCTATCCAATGTTATGTATAATTGCACAGAAGAGTTTTACTGGATAGTTTATAGTGTCTTTTAAAATACTCAGAGGCAAGCCTACAGTCAGAATTTTGTGGCAAGGAGGCCCTAAAGACCTGCTGGGGAGGTATTGTTAATACAAACCCCCCAAAGTCTCTGATTTAATCTGATTTATTAAAAAGAAATTCTGACCATCATTGTGTCATCTCACCTCAGAAAGAATTCTGTAGAGCTGGAGAAGGTTCAGAAAAGAGGCAACCAAAATTATCAAGGGAGTAGAAGAACTCTCCTATGAGGATAGGTTACAGCATTTGGGTGTTTTTTTTGTTTGTTTAGAGAAAAGGCAAGTAAGAAGAGACATGATAGAAGTGCATAAAAGTATGCACGGAGTGGAGAAAATGAACAAAAGTTTCCCTGTGTCATAACACTAGAACTTGGGGACATCCAATGAAGCTGAATGTTAGAAGATTCAGGAGGACAGACAGAAGAAAGGACTGCTTCACATAGTGCATAGTTAGACTGTGGAATTTGCTCCCACGAGAGGTAGTGATGGCCACCAATTTGGATAGCTTTCAAAGAGAGGGAAATTCATGGAAGATAAGGCTATAAAGGGCTCAGTCGGAAACAGTATGGCTCTGAATACCAGTTCCTAGGAATCAGAGAAAATGCTGCTGTGTCTGTTTGGTTACTATAAGAACACAATGCTGGACTAGATGGGCCATTGGCCTGATCCAGTAGGCTTATGTTCTTGTGTAGATCAGTCCAGATCAAATACATTATGCACTATACGTACATCTTACGTTGCTCGTTATACAACTTACCTAGGGATAGATTCCTTTCTTCTAATGTACAAGGTCAGACAATTTTAAAATGAGATAGTTGTTGATCAATGTAGACAAGTTTGTTACCTATACAGTCGGCCTTATTAACACTGATAAAGTTGGGGGCTACTTTTTTTGCCCAAAATACTGTTGACTGCCAAGGGTTTTTTTAATTTAAATAATCTGGGAACATTTTACCATTTGAATTCTGAACATTTGTATTTTTGAAAAACTTTATGTTTGTTTTCTCTTGTTTATTTGTGAGACTTTATATTGTAATGGCCATAGGCTATAAACAATAAAAAGCTGACTTATTGACTGACTGCTGGTGCTGATGGCTGTCTCTAAAACATGTTCCATAGTCTTACTTTAATTTATAGATTTTTGTCATGCTTAATATATTGCTTTATTTTATATTGCATTATTTGCCACTTTAAGCATCCTTTTCATAGAAAGGTAGAATACAAAAGGTTGAATGGAAATAAACAAAAACATAAAATCTAATATGTTAAATGTTATTAAATAAGAGACAATCAGAGCAGCTTTACCAAACAAGTAGTTTGTCCTGTGGCCACAATGGTCAATAAAAGTGAATGCTTTGCAGGACCAGCATATAATTGTACAGAGTGCAGGTTTAACTGCAAATGTAAAGTGCCAGTGCTGGAAGAGGATAACAATATCTTGCCCAGGCCTCCTACTAATAATGGACAATATTCAATGCTGTCCTACTTAAAAATAATGGCTAAAACATGAGTAGCCAGTGCGGTGTAGTGGTTGGACTGGGACCTGGGAGACCAGAGTTCAAATCCCTGCTCAGCCATGAGGCTCACTGGGTGACCTTGGGCCAGTCACTGTCTCTCGACCTAACCTATGTCACCAGATTGTTGGGAGGATAAAATTGGGAGGGGAAGACCCATGTTTGCACACCAACTTGAGTTCCTTGGAGTACAGGCAGGATATAAATGTAGTAATAAAATAAATAAATAGTGAACTTAGGCTGCTTTCACACTGCACTTTTTTCTGTTATTCTGACAATTTCTCACCTGTAATTTGTGCATTATATTTTATCTTTCACAAGATGTACAAGCTAGTTCTAGAATTTTAGTGGAATATAGTGCAAGTTTAGCGCTAATTTTTGGTATAAATAATACCAGAAATAATCCTTTTGCAAGCTTGGGAGCCTAGAAAATTGCAGGAGTTTTTTGCTAGCTGCAGCCGCTCATGTGACAGGCATCCCAGCATGAAGTGCATTCCCACCTTTTAGGCGCACACCTTTTTTTAACCTGACAAAAATTGTACCGGTATTCAGGCATAGGAACAGGTAGTAGCAGCATTTCCCACACACACCCCTGTGTCTATACAACTAAATAAATATATATGTCAGATGCTAAAGAGAGAGGGGTTGCATGGTGATTGGATGAGATCTTAAACCTCCTACACAGTGGGGAACTACAGTGTGCATGTGTATAATGGATGAGGGACAAAAACAAGATGTTCATTACAGCTGTGTGAAAGATGTTGTTGTTGTTATGTGCCTTCAAGATGATTACAACTTATGGCGAGCCTATGAATCGGTGACCTCCAACAGCATCTGCCATGAACCACTCTGTTCAGCTCTTGTAAGTTCAGGTCTGTGGCTTCCTTTATGGAATCAATCCATCGCTTGTTTGGCTTTCATCTTTTCTACTCCCTTATTGTCTTTTCTAATGAATCATGTCTTCTAGTATGATAACCTCAGTTTCATCATTTTAGCTTCTAGTGACAGTTCTGGTTTAATTTGTATTAACACCCAATTATTTGTCTTTTTCGCAGTTCATGGTATGCGCAAAGCTCTCCTCCAATACCACATTTCAAATGAGTTGATTTTTCTCTTATCTGCTTTTTTCACTGTCCAATTTGTGTGAAAGACAGTTGCATGAAATGCCAGTGTATCTGTTGAAAAATCTACTGTCCTTAATGCAACATGTATAGGCAGTGTGAAAGGAATTTTAGAAATCAGGACAGAAGCACTACCTTTTTAATCCATTAAACTAACACAATAATCTCCATGTCTGAAAGCAGCCTTACACACACACACACACTAGAGTTACCAGATCTCCAATATTTGGCTGGAGTCTCCGGATTTTTGGGGGGCCCTCCGGCTCTCTGGCTAGCACCCCTTAATCTCCAGACTCTCAGCTTCAATTTAAAAAAAAATAAGTTTCTAGGTGGTCTGGTTCCCGAGATATACACCAAAACGTCAGCCGCCCCCCCACGACTGTTTAATCTATTTAACTGATACGACTTTGAAGTTGGTTCCTAGTTCCCAGTTGCTTATTTGCTTGAAAGTTCAAAACACTAAAAAAGAGGAGTTGACAACTACAGCAACTTCAAACCAAACTTAACATGTCTCTGAACCCCAAAATATATGTTGAGGTACCCTGTATGATATATCACTGTGATCGGGGGACTCTCCCCATCAAGAATAACAATACATTTATGCGATCAAAATCATCAGGCTTCTGATATTATCATAAATACATAATGATGTCATAAAATCATAGAAAATAAGTAACTGGGGGTGCCCACCCCAAATTCTGCTCTGTGACAGGACAAATCATATACCCCAGGAAAGGGGAGGGTGCCCTCTACGAGATGCCAGTGTGTCCCGCCTGGCCCAGAGCTTCTGCTGGGCGCAGGGCACGGAGAAGGGCATCTATGCAAAATCAAAATAGACAAAAACACGTAGAAAAAAATAAGTAACTTGGGGTACCCACCCCGAAATCTGCTCTGGGACAGCACAAATCATATACCCCATGAAAGGGGAGGGTGTTCTCTACGATATTCCACTGCATCCCACCTGGCCCAGAGCTTCTGCTGGGCGCAGGGCACAGAGGAGGGCATCTATGCAAAATCAAAATAGACAAAAACACGTAGAAAAAATACATAACTGGGGGTACCCACCCCAAAATCTGCTCTGGAACAGCACAAATCATATACCCCATGAAAGGGGAGGGTGTTCTCTACGAGATGCCACTGCATCCCACCTGGCCCAGAGCTTCTGCTGGGCGCAGGGCACAGAGGAGGACATCTATGCAAAATCAAAATAGACAAAAACACGTAGAAAAAAATACGTAACTGGGGGTACCCACCCCGAAATCTGCTCTGGGACAGCACAAATCATATGCCCCAGGAAAGGGGAGGGTGTCCTCTATGAGATGCCACTGCGTCCCGCCTGGCCTAGAGCTTCTGCTGGGTGCAGGGCACAGAAAAGGGCATCTATACACAATCAAAGCAGAAAAAGACATACAGGAAAAATAAGTAATTGGGGGTGCCCATCCCAAAATCTGCTCTGGGCCAGGACAAATCATACACCCCATGAAAGCGGAGGGTGTCCTCTATCAGATGCCACTGCATCCTGTCTGGCCCAGAGCTTCTGCTGGGCGCAGGGGAAGGATGAGGGCATCTATGCAGACAGAAAGGGTAGAGAATCTTCTTACTCTTACTCATTTCTCAGACCTCTTTCTGAAGTGAAGGGTGAAATCTGTAAAGAGGTTTGGAGCAGCCACATTAAAAGATAAGGGCAGGGCATTCCAGGCAGGGGGTTGCCAACCCTGCTTGGATATGGATGTCTTTGCAGAGGATCCCTAGTCAAGCTTTACCAACAGCACAATCCAAACTATATCTACTCAGAAGTTAGTCCTGTTGAGTTCTATGGGGACTTAGTCCCTTAGTTCGTGTGTTTAGAATTGCAGCCTTCAGGGGCATCCATCTTTACTCCCGAATGCTCCCATCTAACATCTCCACAACACTAGGCTCCTTTCTTCCTACAGTGACCTTCTGGTGACTGGCCTGGCCTGAAGGCACTTAAACCCTTCTTGCCAAAAGCAAGTAGGCTCGATTAAATGTTCCCTACCCAGGCTCCATCTTTTAGCTAAGATGTCTAGCTTAATTTCCAGTCAGATTTTTTTTAATTGTACGCTCCAAGCAACTGTGATTGATGATACATTTATCATGCTTAATGACATCACTCAGGCCCACCCCGTGACATCACTCTGGCCCGCCCCGTGACATCACTCGGGCGCACCCGGTGACATCACTCAGGCCCACCCTGTGACATCACTTGGGCCCGCCCCTAAAATCTCGGGTTTGGGGATGCTTCTGACCTGGCAACCCTAACACATACACACCAAAGATCTTATATACACACACACACATCCGCTTGTGAGTGACTCCCATGCTGCCTGCTCATTTAAGGCAGCTGCAGTTGAGCCTTCACATAGTGTAGGATAGGAAACCAGAACTATTACGAGATTGACCAACTGTTTCTGCATCGAATCAATAACAGCCAAAACTGCAGCAGTATAAAACATGATATGAGTGTTCTTCAGTTATGTTGTTCAGAATTTCAAGGGTCAAATTCAGATTGGTGCTTGAAACTCCTTGGAAGCCAACATCTAAAACCAAAACTTTATTCTGGAATTTGGGTCAGGTTTCACTGAAAAGCAGTTCCTCCTGATTCCCCAAAGCACATGCTGCATTTCCAAGATCCTGTCAGAGGACACAGAAATGTTTGATGTTATTAAAATAACTATTTATATGCATATCAGTTATGATCTGAGTGATATGCTTAGGATAGTTATTATTACATCCTAGAATTTCCAGTTTTTATAACTTCTGCAAGTATTATTTATTGAGACATAAATAGTAATATTAAAACCATCAACCATAAAATGTCAATACTTGATGGTGCTGGGTAATTTAAGTGTTGTGCACGTCTAAATTCAGATGTAGTATTTTCTGAGCACACATATATTAAATCTGCACACTGCAGTTCACCAAAAATACAATCTTTTCAGAAGCAGTAGGCTACTACACAGTTAAATGCTCATGTATAGAAATAAGGTTTTTCATAAAGACAAAGAAATTGACAGAACATATTTAAAACATTAATATGTATGAGTTTTATTTTTCCCACTCTGTGAAAATATCAAAATAGTATCTGTTGTCATTAGTCATCCGTTTTTCCTGCTGACTAGCCCTTTGTTAGAAAGTTTCTTCCCTAAAAGATTAATTACATTTTTTAATTTACATCCAGTAAGAGAAAGCTTGTGTCCATTGCAGATTAAGGAAATACAACTAAATCCAGAACCTTTTTCTGATCTCTGTTTCACAGTATTGTACAATCTCTCAGAAACAGATTTTAAAAATTCCCTCTTTGGGAGGGAGGCAGGGGGGAAAAGGAATAATATAATACATTGCTGACAACCTTGGTGATGAAAACTCTGTGTGATGAAATAAAGGACAGTACAGTTTGCTCCATAATATGGGGACAAAGAGGACGTGAGGGGTTGTATGGGCTCTTTTGGAAGGAAGGGTGGGATAAAAATCTATGTATTAATGCTGATGACAGTAATTGTAATGATTTTTTTAAAAAAAACTATGGCGGAGTTATTTGGTAAGGTCTGAATGTTTTCAGACAACTTTTTATGCCCATGATGTGTATAAAATGGAAGTAACAATGCACTCCATTCTTTTATAGCACATCCAACTCGCATTTAAAGTGCATGACTTACCCTAAAGAATCCTGGGAAGTTTAGTTTCGCCTTCACAGTTATAGTTCCCATCACCCTTAACTATAGCTCCCATGATTCTGTAGTGTGATTCATGTGCTTCAAATGTGTGTTGAATGTGCTTTAAATGCATGGTGTAGATATGCCCTAGGTATGCTGTGCATTCATTAGTGAATTGAAAAGAACAATTTTAAAAAGATACTTTTTTAAATAGGGGAAAGACTGTAGCACAGTGGTAGGGCATATGCTTTGCATGCAAAGATCCAAAATTCAATTTCTGGAAAGATTATTGCCTGGAATCCTGGAGAGCAAATACTAGTCCGTGTAATCAGTACTGAGCTAGATGATACTAAATGGCCTGTGTTGGTATAAGGCAGATTTCTTTTTTCCTGAAAGAGGAAAGTGACCCAAGGGCCACAGTGACTCTGAAATTTAATTATGCATTTTATTTACAACATTTATATACCACTTTATTATAAAAAACCTCAAAGCAGTTTATAGGAATTAAAATAATAAAATTATTTGCAGAAACAGTTAAAGACAGGTATTTAAAAACATTCAGAATAATAAAACCATCAATGAGTTAAAAACAGATTAAAAGCACAATAGCTTCCACATGCCAGGATAGGTTTGCCTAAACAAAAATGTTTTTAGCAAGTGCTGAAAAGAGTACAATGAAGGCATCTGCCTAATGTCAATAGGCAAGGAGTTCCAAAGTGTAGGTATTGCCATGTGAAAGGACTGATTTCTTACAAGAGTAGAACAAGTACTATGTGGCATCCATAACATGGAAAGCACACCTTGAACTTGGCCTGGTAGCAAATCAGCAACCAGTGCAGATTTCAGAACAGAGGTATTATGGGCTGATAGGGTCTCACTCATGTCAGTAATCATGCCACAGCATTCTGTACTAACTGCAGCCCCCAGGTCAGGTTGTGCTGCATGGGGATTTCTGTGACCTTGGCTGATGGGCTGCCAGGATATTTTTAATTTTGGTTAGGAACTCTGACTGGTTGTGGGATGCTGAGTTTTCTGCCTTATTCATAGGAGTCTTGTTGTGGTTGGTATGGTATTGCATTTAGGGAATCATCACTGTCTTTTGTTTATCTTTTTCTATTTGCAGTTCATTTACCTTTAACCTCACTGCCTTATACCCATGGAAGCAACAACAGTTGTTTCCTGCACTCAGCTCAACCCCCTTAAACCCACTGATGATGTACCTTGTTGGTTGCATGACAGTTTGTTTGTTGCCCAATAGTGGTAGAAGAGAATTCACATATTTGGAAGTGTGGCTGCAATTGTTGTTGTTCTCAAGTTGCTGCCTGTGAATGTAGACTAAACCATTTGTGTTTTCTCTCTGTCAATTTTTACTCACTGGAATTGGGTTGGCTGTCAAAGTGAGTTTATAGCAGCCCACAGGGTAGGCAGAAAAGGGTAGATAATCTTCTTACTCATTTCTCAGACCTCTTTCTAAAGTGAAGGATCAAATCTGTAAAGAAGTTTGGAGCAGCCATGCTAAAAGGTATGGGCAGGGCATTCCAGGCAGAGGCTTGCCAACCCTGCTTTGACATGGATATCTTTGCAGAGGATCCCTAGTCAATCTTTACCAAAAAGAACAATCCAAACTATAACTACTCAGAAGTAAGCCCTGTTGAGTTCTATGGGGCTTAGTCCCTTAGTAAGTGTGTTTAAAATTGCAGCCTTCACGGGCATCCATCTTTACTCCTGAGTGCTCCCATTTAACATCTCCACATCGCTAGGCTCCTTTCTTCCTACAATGGTCTTCTGGTGACTTGCCTGGCCTGGCCTGAGGGCACTTAAACCTTTTTTGCCAGAAGCAAGTTGGCTAGACTTTTAGCTAAGAATTCTATCTTAATTTCCAATCAGAGAAATGTTTTCTGTTTGAGTGGTATGCTCTAAGCAACTGTGGTTGATGCTTAATGTATCATGCTTAATGACATCACTAGGGCCTGCCCCTGTGACATCTCTAGGGCCTGCCCTGTGACATAAACACAAGCCCACCCTGTGACATAAACACAGGCCCACCCTGTGACATCACTAGGGCCCACCTAATCTCAGGGTTTTGGATACTTCTGACCTAGCAACCCTAAGCAGGACACAAGTGTAGGGTTGCCATATTGCCCGGTTAGCCCCTTAGGTGGACCGGATTCGCAGCTTTAATTTAAAAAAAAAATTAAGTTCCTAGGTGGTCCGGTGCTCGAGATATACATAAAAACGTCAGCCGCCCCCGACTGTTAAATCTTTCTTTAAACAGTACTCCTATAGCACTTCGTAGCTTTAACCCCGCCCGTTCAGCATTGCAGCCAATCAGGGATTGTGTTTCAGTTTCATTCACCTGAGGCAGCGTCTAGAAAACAAAATGATGGTTTCCCCCCCCCTGTTTATCTGATATCTCATAAATTGGGTAAGTATATACATTTCAGTTTCTTTTCCTCTTGTGTGCAGGAGTCAGATCCTGGGCAGTGTTTTCAAAACCTTCCCGATACTTGCTTTTGTGGGGGTAAAAGCATGCTAATCCCATATGCCCAGAGTAAATCCCATTGAATTCAATAGGATTTACTTTTGAGTAGACATGGTTATGAATTTGCTCAAAATCAATGGGACTTTGGAGTGAATGTAAAAAAGAATTGTGTTTGTGTTCTAACTCTTTCTGCCCCCTTCTCCAGTCCTATTTTAAAGCAAGTAGGCAGGGCTTACTTAGGTATGACAGTTTTTATTCTGTAGGAAAGTAATACTGATTTTTTAAAAAACTAATACTGATTTTTCTGCAATGACCAACTGGTTTGACAATAAACTATTATATGGGCTGTATGTATTTATACATCTGCAGTGTGTGCGTGTGCATGTATGGAGTCTTTCCAACACCCCTGTGAGGTAGGGTTGGAAAACAAGGCAGCTCACAACAAGAAATAAAGCCATTTAAAATCCAATAACCATAAAAACAAGTATAAACAGTTGCAAAACAGCGTAAAGTGGCATGATTCAGAATTTTGGGTTGTGTGAATGAAGTTGCTTATCACTTGAGGTTGCATTTCTGTCCCTGTTTGAGTAAGTATGACCAGTTATGACAAATGTCTGTGTGCACTAGGAAATTATTACTAAAGAATGCTGCTGCTAGCACTCCAGGGTACTGATAGTAAAGTATACCCAGGCATTCTGTAAATCCACTCTTGGAAATATCATTTGAGTTATTACAGTATTCCAGATTGATACACACAGCCCTGTAGATTGTAACAAAGTTGTACAATCTGATATGCAGCCCAAATCAGTTTGGCATTGCTGTTTTTTTAACCACTATTCCCTGCTCAAAATGTTTAACATGTTGTGACCTTTGCAATGTAACCTCTATTCACTTGGCATTGACGGTACTTTTATTGCCTGGATTCTAACCTTCAGAAGTGCTTGCCACTTCCTAGACTGCATCAGAGAGTGCTAAAATCATTGTGAGCCCAGGAAGTGATTCTCATATGAACAGGGTTGCCATATTGCCTGGATGGTCAGGTTTTCATGGATTCTGTCCATGCCACCTGGTGCCCTCTTGGTCCATTAGGTGGCCCGGATCCTCAGCTTTCATTTTTTAAAAAAGCTAGTCTCTAGAGTCTAGCCCTTGTGGATCCAGAGATAGAAGGCAAAACATGGAGGCAGTATTCTGCCCATTTTGCCCAGACTTCCAATGCAAAGTATTTAGCGTTTTCACCACAGAAATGACCAGGGCTTTAGAGCGACACCAACCATAAAGCTCATAAGCTTATGTCATTTCCTTGCTTTTTCTTTTAGAGGTTTGGCGGGTGCATGTGCTGCCCACCCTTTGTTTGGTCAGGTTGTTATGGTAAGTCCAGGGGATGGTGTTTCTCGTGCATGAGCCGAGTCATGCCGCAGGCCCTTGAGTGTGTCTGTGGGGGAAAGTCTGGCGGCTCCTGAGTCCCAGGCAATGTTCAACCCAAAGGGATCAATGTAAGAGCATACTTTAGTCATAGAGGAGGTCCTGCTAATCTCTTGTTTGGTATACAAAATCAAGTCTAAAATCCTTTCACAATTTCTATTATTATTATTATTATTATTACATTTGTATACCGCCCCATAGATGACACTCTCTAGGTGGTTTACAACAATTAAAAACATTAAAAACAAATATACAAACATACAAATTTAAAAACACTTAAAAAAAAACTATTTAAAAACACATGCAAAAATGCCTGGGAGAAGAGGAAAGTCTTGACCTGGCGCTGAAAAGATAACAGTGTTGACATTTCTATAAAAGCTTTAAAACCTTTTATCTTGGGTAATATCACACCAATTTTCTACATAGACTTTGATTCATAGTTTATAATAACATTCTCCTGTGTAGTTCACTGCTACAGACTGCACTGATCACATATTACAGCCATTCTGCCCCTGTGTTATCCTATAGGTTTTTTTAAACGGAGCTAAAAAGATGAGGAGTAAATATTAAAAGTAGAGGGACAAAATGATGTAGAGGGACAAAATGCCCCATGATATTCTGATTAGCAAGCTAGCCAAATGTGGGCTAGATGGTACAACTATCGGGTGGATCCACAGTTGGCTCAACAATTATACTCAAAGAGTGCTTATCAATGGTTCCTTCTCAAATTGGGCAGAAATAACGAGTGGGGTACCACAGGGCTCGGTCCTGGCCCAGTGCTCTTCAACATTTTTATTAATGACTTGGATGAGGAGATACAGAGCATGCTTATCAAATTTGCAGATGATACAAAATTGGGGGGCACAGCTAATACCATGGAAGACAGAAACAAAATTCAAAGGGACCTGGAGCATTGGGCTGAAAACAACAGAATGAAATTCAACAGGGATAAATGCAAAGTTCTACACTTAGGAAAAAGAAGCCAAATGCACAGTTATAAGATGGGGGATACTTGGCTCAGCAATACGACATGTGAGAAGGATCTTGGAATTGTCGTTGATCACAATCTGAATATGAGCCAACAGTGTAATGTGGCTGCAAAAAAGGCAAATGCTATATTAGGCTGCATTAACAGAAGTATAGTTTCCAAATTGCGTGAAGTATTAGTTCTCCTCTATTCAGCACTGGTTAGGCCTCATCTTGAATACTGTGTCCAGTTCTGGTCTCCGCACTTCAAGAAGGATGTGGACAAACTGGAACAGGTTCAGAGGAGGTCAACAAGGATGATCAGGGGCCTGGAAAGAAAGCCCTATGAGGAGAGACTGAAAGAACTGGGCATGTTTAGCCTGGAGAAGACATGATAGCACTCTTCAAGTACATGAAAGGTTGTCACCAGGGCCGGTCCCAGACATGCCGGGGCCCTTGGGCACCAGCTTGCCCTGGACCCTGGCACATATGTGCGCATGCACACATACACGTATGTGCATGCCCAGGGCCAGCCCCAGACATGCTGGAGCCCTTGGGCAAAAGCCTGCCGCCTCCCCCAGGCCCCAACACTCCCCTTCTGCGACTCGCGCATGGTGAGAGCTTCGGGACTCCGCCATTCCCTTCTTTAACTTACCTTGTTCTGCGGTTGCGCACACAGCAGTGCCCTTAAGATAGGGTTGCCATATTTCCCGGTTAGCCGGGTTTTACCCAGATTCTTTGCATGCCACCTGGCGCCCAGCTAGCCCCTTAGGTGGCCCGGATTCTCACCTTTAATTTAAAAAAAAAGTTAAGTTTCTAGGTGGTCCGGTTCTCGAGATGTACATAAAAACGTCAGCCGCCCCCCCGACTGTTAAATCTTTCTTTAAAGTACTATAGCACTTCGTAGCTTTAACCCTGCCTGTTCAGCATTGCAGCCAATCAGAGAAGCCAGGATTGTTTCAGTTTCATTGACCTGAGGCAGTGTCTAGAAAACAAAATGGTGGTCCCCCCCCGTTTATCTGAAAATCTCATAAATTGGGTAAGTTCATACATTTCAGTTTCTTTTCCTCTTGTGTGCAGGAGTCAGATCTTGGGCACTGTTTTGAAAACCTTCCCAATACTTGCTTTTTGTAAAAGCAATGCTAATCCCATATGTTGCTTATAACTTGAGGTTGCATTTCTGTCCCTGTTTGAGTAGGCCGCACTGAATACACTGGGACTTGCTTCTGAATAAATAAATTTAGGATTGCACTATAAATATCTTTACAGTTTGTGTAAATAATAAATATATTTGATAGTCATGCTTATATAAATATTTCTTCATTTATCATATTTTTGGTTTTTGGTTAGGAATCCTGACTGGTTGTGAGATGCTTAGTTTTCTGCCTTACTCATAGGAATCTTGTGGTTGGTATGGTATTACATTTAGGAAAGTGATACTGCCTTTTGTGTTGTTTTTTTCCTATTTGCATTTCACTTATCTTTAACCTCACTCCGTTACAGCCATAGAAGCAACAGCAGCATATGCAAGATAATTAACTCCCATTAGTGATAAGAGCAAGAATTTATAATTATTATTTCAATGAAAACAAGAGGCTTATCAATACTTTGAAGAGGACCAGATATTTATTTTCTTTCTAAACCCAGGACTGGGTCTTTCATGATGCCTGGTGGGGGGGAGGGAGCAGGAGAGTAGTCGATAAGACGGACATCCTGGCGTTGGTAATCTAATTAGCAAGGTATGTGTGGGGTTGTTGCACACTTCCAGGCCCAGTTTCATTTTGAGTAGGGAGGTGGAACCTGTGTAGATGTGGTTGATCAAAGGGAGAAGAAATTTTGAGTTAAGCAAAGCCCTGCTTTTATAAAACCTAAGAAACATACAGATACTTTGAATGTCTGAGTGCCTGCACCAGTGGAGGAACTTGTAAAACTTGCTGCAACAGTATTTAGAACTGAGCATGTGGTGTGAAAGAGTCCGTTTCCTAACATTTTGGCTTCTTGTTTTTCTCCACCCACCACATCTTTGAAATATATCGTATATGGTTAACTGTACTGCTGCCCTGACTTACTTTATGTTTGTTGCTATTTTGTGTTTTTATTATGTTTTTATATTGATTGTGTATTTTATTGTTTTTATTATATTTGTAAGCTGTGCTGAGCTCTGTTTTTAACAGCAGAAGGGCAGGATATAAATCCTCTTAATCAATCAATAAATACTCCCTAGTGTTGGAAACTAGAGTCTAGGCATTTAAGGCTGAAAATGTTGTTTTTTAAAAAAAAGATTTCTCACATCTTTCCCCAGTTTTTGGTGGTAATTCCTAGGCACAAAAACAAAACAACTGGACAATTCAAATATTAATATGCAAATAATATGTATAATATGCAAATAATATGCAAATAATTTGCATAATATGCAAATTAGCCTGCCCGGATTTGTGGAACTGGAATATGGCAACCCTACCTTAAGAAAAATGTTGGCTGAGGTTTCCCTAAGGAGCTGAAGCCTCTGCCACCATCTTGGTTCATGGCAGGGATGCGAGCGCACGCACATGCTTGCTGCACCCCAACAGTTGTACTTCCAGGATACATCTGGCATGCCACAGTTGCTATCTGTAATTTATCTCTGAGATTTTGCCTCCTTTTATAGCAGTGTGATTTTTTTCAAAGTGTACACCGTTGGGAGATCAAGGGGGAACAGGCCCAAGCATAGGCTATAAGGCTCGGGGATGCATGGGTTTAAATCCACCAAAAGATAGCCGAATAGTTTTTGTGTTTCATCATGAAACACTTCTAAGAAAAAGATGAACAGGTACTATCTGTCAGGTTTGATATCATGTGGGCATACAGTTGTTGGTAAGTCCCCAATGATGAATTACGCTAAAAATATCCTTTTACTACTACTTTTGAAGATGATGTTTTATTCCCACCCATTAAAAAATCTCTGGTGATTATTGATGATCTCATGAATCAGGGAGTCAGAGCAATGCATTACAGGATGCGTTCACTAAATTGGTGCATCAAAGGAATTTAAGCATCATGTACATAGCCATCACAAATCTTGTCTCCCGAGGGTGGATAACATCTTCTTTTCAAATCTGTGGGTCAGCTGGATATGTGGCGGCAATTCTGAACATGGGAATTCAAGGCATAAGCATCTGCTGTGAGCTGAAAATTTCTCCTGCGCATGCATGCACACATGCACGTGCACACACACACATAAAGATCTGTTAGCACTGAATTCACCCCTACCCCTTCACACTCAGACACACACACACACACACACACACACACACACACACACACATGTACCTCTTTTAGCTGAGAACACATCTCAAAGAGCTGCTTTTTTTCCCCCCACCGCTCAATTTATCAGCATCCATACCATCACGCCGCCTTCTGGTACAGTTTTGTCTTAGCAGACGCAGAGGTTACATACAATGGCGGTAAGGAGAAATTTCCTCCTCTGAAGTACTGATATAACATCTTCTCCCAGGTTTGCCTGTTGGGAACACAGGGCTCTCTGTGGGACTTTTCAAAGTTGCCTCTTTCTCTGAGTCTGGCCCTCCTATACCAGGTAGGAATGGAAAGATCTGTTAATTTCACTTCTCTCAGTTTCTCGTTTTTTCAATCTTAAATTCGGTTCTCCACATTTCTGCAACAATTTGCAGATTTTTCTTTTTAAAAAGAAAATTTTTCCAGCATTTTAGTTCAAATTTCTCCTAATAAAACACCTATTTATAGGCAGTATTGACTAATGTACACATTTTTGCAAGCAATTTTTCATGATATAATGCATGCTATTTTCACTCATATATTTCTTTTCATGACCACTTTCCCCTAATATATGCATTTTTGTAAACACTGTTTGGTTGGCAAACAGCACCACAAAATTCGAATAAGTGTGAATTTCAAAGGCTGGCTGTGCTTTAGTTCTCATTGTTTCAGAAAGTGCTAATTTGATAGATTTGGCTTGAAATGAGGACTGAATCAAAATTCTCACCCATCCCTAATATTAGGGCACATTCCAGGATGGGTGGCTCTGTGGACTGGTCAAAACACATGCTCCTCCCTCTGGGAGCTCAGAATAGCCTGAACACCATCTCAAGCTCTTGTCAAATACACCACACATAGGGCGAGGGGGAAGAGAATCAACAATAAAAAATGGGGCTTGGCCTATACTTTTATATTAAATTAATGTCAAAAGGGCATGGCCTATAATTTTATATTAAAAGGGGCCTATAATTTGATTTTAAAAGGATATGGCTTTAATTTTATATTTTAAAAGGTGGGGCCTATAATTTGATATCAAAAGGGTGGGGCCTTTCATTTTATATTAACAAGGGTGAGCCCTATAATTTAATATTAAAAGGGTGGGATCTATCATTTTATATTAAATTAATATCAGAGAGGTGGGGCTATAAAAGGGGTGGGGCCTGGAGGTGGGACTAGAGACATTCTCGCTTCCTATTAGCTGACACCATTCTCGATTCCTATTGGCTGACAGGTGCTGTCAAAACTGAGATTGATGAATAATATGCTCTATTTCTTCTTGTGTTGGCTTTTCAATTCCTAAACACCCTGGAACCTGGATATTAGAAGGACTGTCTCCTCCTAAACAAAATCTGCCCATCAGTTAAGATATTTGGAGAGCCCTCTCAGGTTACCCTTCCAGTTTCTGCAGTGGCATCCAAATTATGGAACTCCCCCTTAGACAAGCAAAGTCTGTCCTAGTCTTTTAAGCTTTTAGTGGCTTCTGGTGGAATCTTCTCCACCTCCCCAAGACACACACATTTTAAATTTTTTATTGCTGTTATATAGATTTTAGCCGCTGGTTTACTTTTTGGGATTTTTTTAAATAAGCTGTTTTAATTTTTTTAATGTCTTTCTTGTAAGCTGTGTTACAGCAAGTGTGGAAGGCGGGATAGATATTCCTAAAAATAGATGGATGGATACATATCAAAGAGCTGCAACTAATTCTAACCTACTTCTTTGCTGCTGTTATCATCATAATCATCAAACTACTCAAAGGTAAGAAAATTCAGGAAATGTAACTGACATACAGATAGTAAAAGTGGTCCCTTGTGCTAATAGCAACTTCTCACATAGATTTTTGTTACTGAATGTAGTATCCTGTTAAATGTCTAAGATCTTCATTTAAGCTGGAGCTCCTACACTAATCACAGATTGCAAGGCCTCCTCATACAGTTCTTATTAGAAGAGGCTAAGTGACACCATTGCTCTTTGGTCATCTGCAGTAAACTTTGAAGGATCTTACTAAGATAGCCTAAAAGGCAACTTACAAGATCTTGAGAACACAAAAATGTGTGGAATTAAATTGTAACATTTTGAGCGAGAGCACTTTGTTACTGTCCTGTACACATCACATAGCAGTTAAGTTGCTAATTTTTAAAAAATAAAAGCAACTTTCTAAACATTCAATTTCTAGATGGATATACACTACTAACTGCTAGCTGAGTTGCTATGACAACATGGCTTTTTTCCAGCTTTATCTCGAACAGCTTTCAGAGCAATGCTGCATCATGTCAATGCTTTAAATGGCTAACCCAGCTGTCCTACACTACTTCTTCTCCGGTAATGACCTAGACAGAGGTGTTATGTGTCCAGAGTTCTCACGTCCAAGAGGTGGGGAGACGTCCTATCCTGGACAGGGTTGCACTCCTCTGGAAGGAGCAGGTGTGCAGCTTAGGGGTACTCCTGGATCCAGCATTGTCACTGGAGACTTAGGTGACCTCAGTGGCTAGGAGTGCCTTTTTCCAGCTCCAGCTGGTTCATTAGCTTCAGCCCCTTTTGGACAGCAAAGACTTGGCCACAGTGCTCCATGCTCTGGTAACTGAAATGGAAATGGACTGCCTTCAAGTCAATCCCAACTTATGGCGACCCTATGAATAGGGTTTTCATGGTAAGCGGTATTCAGAGGGGGTTTACCATTGCCTCCCTCTGCACCTAGTCCTCCCCAGCTGGCTAGGGCCTGCTCAGCTTGCCACAGCTGCACAAGCCAGCCCCTTCCTTGTCCGCAATTGCCAGCTGGGGGCAACTGGGCTCCTTGGGACTATGCAGCTTGCCCACGGCTGCACAGGTGGCAGGGAATGTAACCCCTGAGCCACTCACTGTGGGAATGATCTTTAGGTGGCCCTTTACACCCAGGAGACATGAGCAGGGATTTGAACTCGCAGACTCTGGACTCTCAGCCAGACTCTCCTCCCCACTATGCTATACCAGCTGTTTTACCAGATTGGATTATTGCAATGCGCTCTACATGGGGCTGCCCTTGAAGATGACCCAGAAATTTCAACTGGTCCAAAGTGCAACAGCCAGATTACTGCCTGGGGTTCCCTTTAGATCTCATATAACCCCTCTTTTAAAACAGCTGCACTGGTTCCCAGTTTGTTTCTGGGTCCAATTCAAGGTGCTCATGCCAGTTTTTAAAGCCCTAAATGACTTAGGTCCCAAATATCTGAAAGACTGCTTCCTTCCCTACAGACCCTTTCTGGCGTTGAAATCAGCAGAAGGGATCCCTTTGGTACGAAGTCAAAACTGACAAAATTTAATATTCCCAAGCAAGAAGACATAAGTACAACAGAGCTTTCCATGTGCTGTTAGCATAATAATATCTTATTTTTATCTTAGAATGTATAAACTGTAGAATGTATAAACTGCACTACATATTCAAGGAATTAATTTTGACTTGGTCTGTAAGTGGCAAACATATTATAGCATCAAGAATTGGAATGGGAGGGGGGATTCCAAATCATTCTTCAAATATGGGATTGTCTCAACTGGCTAATAAAATATCTAAGAAAATATTGTCCCCATTTGGTCTGTTTTTCTTTAGTGCTCCAGTTGTATGATTTTTTTTTCAGTGATTTGATTACTAATCCCAATTGAAAATGGATTTTTTTGCTACCTGAATTTTAGTTGATTGACTGATTCTTTAAACATCTGTAATGGTGGCCAATGAATAGCAGCATTCAAGGATTTTAAGATGTTTTATTTTAAAGATGTTCTTATGATATTTGATTTTTAGGATGTTTTAAGATGTTTATAGAATTTTTTTCTTTGTTTGTCGCCCTGGGCTCCTTCTGGAAGGAAGGGATAGAAATTTAATTAATAAATAAATAGTTCCACCATCCTCAGAAGCTCAGGAGTGATGGCCCAGGAGAAGGCATTATCTCTGGCAGCCCCCAAGGTGTGAAACTCCTTCTGCCCACCCCAATGTAAATTATTATTTTGAAGCTGATTATGGGTAGCATAAAATGTGTGCTTTAATCACAGTTTTGTTAGCTTGCTTTTTGAAAAAGAACAAGAAAGTGCACTTAGTACGTTCTGTACCCATACACCTGGGAATAAGACCCACTGAACTCTGTGGGACTTATTTCTGAGTAGACATGTATATAATTGCACTGTTTCGACTGCAATCCATTGCCCACTCACCTGCTAGAAGTAAACCCTGGTGAGCTCAGGATTAGACTACTGCACAAGTGCTGTGTAGCTAATTAATCATAAGGGCACCAGGGAATGTTGCAGAACTTAAGGACTTTTAAAATGTATCTGTAGAAGAGTTGACAGGGTAATTAATAACATGAAATCTGTCTGAAATCAGATCATTTAATTCACCTCTCAGAATTAGCATAAGAAGCCGTTGAAACTGAGAGACTAAGGGCTCATCCAGATGACTGCAAAATGTGTGACGCGCGCTATGTGTGTTTATTATTTTTCGGTCATCCAAATGACGTCGTGCTCTGTTAGCATTTTCGCAGGTTAAATCCGCTCCTTGCAATACCGGCAAAAATGCAATTTGCTGTTTAAAATCGGAAATCATCCGCTGTGCCTTCAGGAGCTAGGATGCAATACGGCGGACTTTACAGCTGATGGGTGGTTCTTGGGCGTTTCCCCTTGCCCCTTCTCCTCATTCCAGCCAGTCACGTATCTGCACTTTTGCACATGTGCGTGAATAAGCCGGGGAAAATGGAAGCAATCATCGCAATGGTGGGGTGTTGGGGGGGTCTGCAATCCTGTCCAGGTGTCGACTGGTTTGGAGTGTCTCCACCTTGTGCTGGGCCAGAGAGACAGACTGGGAATTTTGTTGGTGTACCGCCCACCCTGCTGCCCAACAAATTCCCTAACTGAGCTGACAGAGGTAGTCTTGGAGGTATTGCTGCGGTCCCCTAGACTATTGGTACTGGGGGACTTCAACATCCATGCCGAGACTGCTCTATCTGGGGCGGCTCAGGACTTCATGGCCTCCATGACAACCATGGGGCTGTCTCAGGTTGTTACTGGCCCAACGCATGTGTCGGGACATACTCTTGATTTGATCTTCGCCACTGGACATGGAGATGGTGATCTGGTGGTTGGGGTTTTTTCATCTACCCCATTCTCATGGACAGATCACCGCTTGCTGAAGTTTAGGCTCACAGCGACCCTTTCCCTCTGCAAGGGTGGGGGACCTATTAAATTGGTCCGCCCACGGAGACTAATGGATCCTGAGGGTTTCCAAAGGACTCTGGGGGATTTCCCGACTGAGAAGACTGGTGCTCCTGTCGAAGCCCTGGTTGGATTGTGGAATACGGAGATGACCTGGGCGGTTGACACGATCGCTCCCATGCGCCCCCTCCTATGTAGAGCTCATACAGCTCCATGGTATACCGTGGAGCTGAGAGTGATGAAGCAAGAGAGGAGGAGGCTTGAGTGCAGATGGAGGTGAACTCCTGACGAATGCAATTATGCCTTGGTGAGTGCCTCTTCTAAGCGGTATATAGTAGCGGTGAGGGCAGCAAAAAATAGATATTTTGCTGCCACAATTAAGGCATCTCTCTCCCGCCCGGCGGAGCTCTTTAAAATCGTACGAGGGCTTTTACATTCTGGCCCTCGGGACATCATAGATTCATCTGTAGCCCGCTGTGATGAGTTTGCGAGGCACTTCCAGGATAAGATCGCATGCATTCACCGGGACTTAGACTCCAATATTATGGCAGTGGGATCTAATGAAGCATCCAGAACACGGTCTTGTCCTTGTTTATTGGATGAGTTTTAGTCTGTACAGCTTGAGGATGTTGACAAGATCCTTGGACTGGTGCGGGCGACCACATCTTTGCTGGACCCTTGCCCCTCTTGGCTGGTGAAAGCTGGCAGGACCGGAACCGCTGGCTGGGTTCCTGACTGAGAGAGGGAGTGGTCCCTGACTGCCTAAAAGAGGCGGTTGTGAGACCGCTCCTGAAGAAACCCTCTTTAGACACAGATAACCTGAACAACTATAGACCTGTGGCGAATGTTCCGTTCCTGGGCAAGGTGCTAGAACGGGTGGTTGCCGACCAGCTCCAGGGGCTCTTGGATGACACTGATTATCTTGATCCATTTCAATCCGGTTTCAGGCCCGGTTTTGGCACCGAAACAGCCTTGGTCGCCCTGTATGATGACCTTTGTCGGGAGAGGGACAGGGGGAGTGTGACTCTGTTGATTCTCCTTGATCTCTCAGCTGCTTTTGATACCATCGACCATGGTATCCTTCTGGGAAGACTCACGGAGTTGGGAGTTGGGGGTACTGCTTGGCAGTGGCTCCGCTCCTACTTGGTGGGTCGCCGCCAGAAGGTAGTGCTTGGGGAACATTGCTCGATGCCCTGGACTCTCCATTGTGGAGTCCCACAGGGATCGGTACCGTCCCCCATGCTTTTCAACATCTACATGAAGCCGCTGGGTGCGGTCATCAGGAGTTTTGGGGTGCGTTGCCATCAGTACGCTGATGACACACAGCTCTATTTCTCCTTTTCATCCTCTTCAGGTGAGGCTGTTAACGTGCTAAACCGCTGCCTGGCTGCGATAATAGACTGGATGGGAGCTAACAGACTGAAGCTCAATCCAGACAAGACCGAGACGCTGTTGGTGAGTGCCTTCTCTGCCCAGATGGAGGATGTTCATCCTGTTCTTGATGGGGTTACACTCCCCTTGAAGGAACAGGTGCGTAGCTTGGGGGTTCTTTTTGATCCTTCCTTGTCACTTGAGGCCCAGGTGGCCTCGGTGGCACGGAATGCTTTCTACCATCTTCGCCTGGTAGCCCAGCTATGTCCCTATCTGGACAGTGACGACCTCGCCTCAGTTGTTCATGCTCTGGTAACTTCTAGACTGGACTACTGCAATGCGCTCTACATTGGGCTGCCCTTGAAGACTGTTCGGAAACTACAACTAGTCCAGAATGCAGCGGCCAGATTGCTGACGCGGACCAGAAGGTCCGCTCATATAACACCTGTTCTGGCCCGTCTGCACTGGCTTCCTGTTTGTTTCCGGGCTAGATTCAAAGTGCTGGTTTTGACCTATAAAGCCCTACACGGCATGGGACCGCAATACCTGGTGGACCGCCTCTCCCAATATGAACCTACCCGGACACTGCGCTCAACATCTAAGGCCCTCCTCCGAGTGCCATCCCATCGAGAAGCTCGGAGGGTGGTGACTAGAACCAGGGCCTTTTCTGTGGTGGCCCCCAAACTGTGGAACAGCCTCCCCGATGAGGTGCGCCTGGCGCCGACGTTACTATCTTTTCGGCGCCAGGTGAAAACCTTTTTATACTCCCAGGCATTTTAAAGTGTGTTTTAATGGCATTTTCATCATTATTTGTATTTTTTGGATGTTGTTTGGTTCTTTTATTGTTTGTTTGTTTTGTTTTCTTGATTTATTGTATTTATTGTATTTATATATTGCTTGTTTTTCTATCTTTTTGTACACTGCCCAGAGAGCCTTCGGGCTTAGGGCAGTATATAAATTAAATTAAATAAATAAATAAAATAAATACTGCACAGATGCATTTTATTTTTTGCCAGCTGCTCTGGGTGAGATGTGCAATGCACAGCAAGCAAGAAAGGGACTGCTAGTCGGTTTCACGCCTGCCTCCGGAAATCTTTGTCAATTTCATTCATTTCGCTGTGAGAAGGAAAGGGAGAAGGAGGGGGGTGACATGTTTCTTGCTCTATGGTTCTCCAGTCTCTATGGTTCCGGGTGGCGGGGACGCTGTAGCAAACCAGTCATATGCAGGGCAGGGAATGCCCATTACTTTCAACGGGTAGAACTGGGGGCAGAAAAGCCCATGCGTCTCAATGGGTAGACCTGGCGTCACAACAGCCAATGCGTTTCAATGATGCATTTCAATGGCTAGACCTGGTGGCCCGAAATCAATGCATTTCAAAGGGTAGACCAGGCCACCAGGTCTGCTTGCTTTCTTGTTTGTATTTGCGATATTACACTTAAATGAATGTATGCTTTTCTGCCTTTATGGATATTCTACAGTGTGGGAAACACAGCACAGTCTGGTTTTTCATGGGATAGAAACATAATTTGCATGACCTGCATTTTAACAGTATGGAAACCCCAGGAAAACTGAACCAATCAGCCATGGGTTCTTGTTAGGTTATGCTGTGCGGAAGCGGAAATACGCATTTGCGCACACGCAGGGTGTTTTGAACCACCCCTTTACCATCCAATCATGTATTTTCACTTGTGCGCATGTGCATTAACGTGGTATGAAAACCTGGGGAAAACAGAAGAGCCATGGGTTCTTTTTCAGTTGTGCTGCGCAGAAGCGGAAATACGCATTTGAGCTCCAGCAGCTAGACCAGTTGTTTTGCAAGCCACGTTGTAGGGTAGGCAGGCAAGAGAAAGGTTAAGGCTGCAAGCATTAATCTTCCCATTTCTGCACATCTGCGTTGATATTTGACGCTTTCATTTTTGTTGATAGTGGAGGCAACATCATGGCAAGTTATCTGGCTTATCTGGCTGAATAAGGTAAGATGTGTGCGAGTGGGAACTGGGTGGGGGGGAAATGATGGGCAAAAGGTTCCTCCAAGTGCATTGGACATGAGCAGTGGTGTGGGTTTCGGGGGGTGGGTGGTAAGTGAGGCTACACCTACGCTGACTCTAAAAATTGACTTGATGGAGATCGGGTAACTTTGTGGCCACGTGCCTGCCTCTTCCTTCCCTCCCCTCTGTGCTAACATGGATGGCTACTCCATTACTTTTTCTGCAAGGGAGGAGCCCGTGGAACGGAGCCAGGCAGTGCCTGGGGCTTTGGGAGGGAAGGGGACGGGCGATCAGTGGCACCGAAAGTGGGTGGGGGGCTGAACAGCTGTGCGATAGTGCAATTTGTTGAAACCCCTCAATGGGCTCAGTGTTGTGGTGTGCAGGCGCTCAGGGCTGCTTCCCCCAGCTCCGTCCCTCCACACCACCCTTTCAACTGGCTCCAGGGTGTGAAATCCACCAGGGCCTGCTTTGCCTGCCCCCTCCAAATTCCCAGCATCGCTGCCCTGTGCCTCTGTTGGCCTCAGGATCTTTAGGTTGCCGGGCCGCCTTTCCGCTGGCCCCATTGCCAGTTTTGAGTGGCCCCCTTGGGTTTGATGTACCCCTGGCCTGACCGAAGTGGCCGCCTCCTTCTTCCCCCTTCAGTGCTTCCCAAGGGTGTGGTGCCCTTACATCAAAGCCAACTATTCAGTCTTGCATGGCCACCCAAGTGTGCTCCCATTGCTGGGACACTAATTGCCCCCTGGAGGCTCCATATGTTCTTGTACTCAGCCTCTTCTACAAAGTGCCTTTCAAGGTACTTCCGGTTTTCAAGTATATGTATGTATTCTGCAAGTGTCTCCCTATTGCCTGGGTGTGGTTGCATGGTTTCATACATACATGTACATGTATGCAAAATGTATAGACACTGAATTCAAATCAATAATTTCCACCTTCTTTGTGGGTCCAGGTAGGGGAGAAAGAACACATCGAGCCAGAAACACTGTTCCAGCATCAAACAGCATCAAACCAGACTGCTGACAAAGGAAAGGAGGTGGACACAGGATGGAACCACAAACAATTCCCTCTGCTCCGGGCCAGGAACATGTCAGTGGCGCCAGAGGTCCCAGCCGGTGCTCCAGTGAGATCTTGGATTTGTTGGACATCTGGGGGGAATCCAAGGTGCAGGGACTGCTCCGAACCAGCCACTGCAACATAGACACGTTTGAGAGCATCGCCAAGGAAATGATGAGCAGAGGGCACTTCTGCACATCCTTGGAGTGCCGGAACAAGACAAAGGTCATGCGGGTGGAGTATCGCTGGGTGATCTCACACAACTCAAAATCAGGCAACAGCAGAACCACCTGCCCATTTTACAACCAACTTCACAGAATTCTGCGGGGGGACGCTAGCGTGACGCCACTACGAGTGGCAAGGAGTCTGCAAGTACATCAGAACAATGATGCTCCGCAATCTGCATCTTCATCAAAGAATTTCACAGAAACAACAGCTGCGCCTGCGCCTGTCCTTGCTGACTCCTCAAGGCCAAGTGGCATCACCACACTCAATTTTAGTCACATTGATGACTTGGGTCTGTTGCGTAAGTAGTTTGCAATATAAAACAATGTTGTGGAGAAGCACAAGGGTTGGTGGATGTGGGTTGGGCCAGCACCATCCACAGTAAGTGGGTGGTTGCTTCGGCGCGTGCTCCCCATGCCCCCTCAGGGGTGTTTTTGGACAGTGTAACTCAGTGGGAAGCACTCCAAGCGTATGCAGGCAACATTGTTTCTGAATTCCACACACTGGATAAATTGGGCTTATGTGTGGCGGGGCACCCAATGTTTACATTTATTCTCTCTTGGCAGTGGAGGGTAAGCGCAAAGAAATATGTGCATTTGGCGTTGCTTAATTCGAACGGAGGCAACACATTTGAATTTGCAATAAGACGTTGAGATGACTTTCTCCTTTCTTCTTTCAGGAACAGAAACATCTGCCAATGAAGACCCTGCACCAGTGCCAACAGGTGAAGGCGTGTGCACACCTCAAACTGGTAAGCTTTCCTTTTTCCCATCTAGGACAATTCTTGTGTTTTGACATTCCAATTACGTAATCCACATCATCCCTTGGCAAGGCAATGAGTGGTGCACTACAACCCAAGCCGATCCAACTGTAGCCATTGTTAAACAGCTATCCGGAATTATGCTGTATGTAGTCAATAAGTAAAGGTTTCACACACTGAACATTTACTGTCAATGCTTTGTATTTCTTGTCTTGACATGTGTCCAGAACCTGTGCAAGAGGGTGAGGCAGAACTGGAACACGAGGATGAAGAGGAGGCGCATGGAAATGTTGGTACGTTTCATCTAGTGCATTGTTTGTTGTGTCTGTGACAGTTAGTCCAGCAATGTAAGGGCAATTATGGTCCCTCTTGTTAGTGTTAGTGTCAGCAATAACATGTGGCGTCGTTTAATTCACAGACCCAGCTATACACAATCCAACAGCGACCCTGTCACCTGCTGTTTGTCTGGCTGAAATCAGACGAAAGAAGCCAAAAGGTAGCAGAACAGAGTCGCTCCTAATGGCAATACTGCATGAGGCAAAAGAGGACGCCCGTAGGAGAGAGCTGCAGGAACTGAGCATCAGGACTTCATGCCGATAATGCGCAAAAAGAACGATCTTATCCATGAAAACAACGACCTTGTCCATCAAAGGCTTTCCAGGATGGAAGAGAAAGCGGAACAAAACATGCGGGACAGAGCGATGTACTTGGACAGAATCGATGGAATTGTTTCTTCCGTAAGTTCCATAGCATCTAGTCTGGAATCACTGACCCACACTTACAGGGAGCAAAGCCATGCATCTGCAAGTGTTGCCCATGTAAGCGGGAATGAGGGGAAAACTGGAACCAAAACCACAAGTGTGCCACTGCAGCAGCTTCCCAGGCCATTGTGTGGTGGTCAGGGTAATGTTAGTGGGAAGCGAAAAAGTGCAACAAATGCTGCAGGAAAGGAAAACACGGATCACCCCTGCATTCATACACGACCAGTCTTTTGCCCTTCACCCCAGGGAAAGAACACCAAAGAACATTATCGTTTGTCATGTGCTTCAGAGAACCTTGTGTCTTACACTGCAGACTCTGATGATGACACCGTCATTGATGTGGACCGATTGTCATCAGTGTCTCAAGTGAGGGCACCAAGTCCGATAGGTGAAAGTGTCAATCCATATTGCACTGAACCCTGCGCATCACAGCTCCAGGCACCACCAGTCCAGGCTCTTACTTCCACTCCCAAGTTTCTGCACAGCACTAGATGTGTTCGGAAGCCTGAGCCATATAGCCCCTAGTGCTTCCTTTTTAGTTGCTTTGAAAGTGGAGAAACACTGGTGAATGGGTGTGAATTTATGAGATTTTTCCCAAAGTTACTTCCATGAATGTCTTTTTCTCAAATGCATCACTTAGTTTTGTTTTGTGCACGTAATTAAGAAAGAGTTCCTTTTTCAAATGCTGCCTTGGTTTCAGTGCAGGCAAGACAGGCAGACCTCGATTTATGTCAGTGTGGTAAGTAGCAGACACAAAGTTGACAACAGTTGCCCAAGTTAAACTTTGAAATTTAGTGAACAACAGCAACACAACCTGCAACACCAGGCATGGGTATTGTGCATGGGGACTGCAATGGGAGACAAACGGTTTTAATTCGGTGTGGAACACCTTAGGGAATCCCGGGGGGGCACTTGAAGGGTGCACACTGCTCAGCGCATAGTAATGTTATTGGTGCACCAGAGCAGTCCGTGCCACTTATTGCGCATGAGACTGTCATTGATGCGGAACGCATCCCATCTGTGTCTCCGGGCAGGCCACCCAGTCTGATAGGTGACAGTGTCGATCCCTATTGCACTGAACCCTGTTAATCACAGTTGCAGGCAACAGTAATCCATCCGCTTGCTTCCACACCTCACATTTCACGCAGTGCTACACGACTGCAGAAGCCACAACCTAATAGCACCTAGTGCTTGCTGTTTAGTTTGTTCCACAGTGGATAAACACTGTTGCCTGGGTTTAAAGAACCCCAGCCCGAACCTAGAATCCAGTTATGGAACGGATGTTCGGCTTTTAAATGGCCGCCTAAAGCAACTGGCCTGCGACTGCTCCTGTGTCTGCAGCCAAACAGGAAATCTGGCCAGTGGAGGTTTTCCTTCCAGTTTACAGCTAGAAAACAGAAATGGTGCTAGTCCCACCCCACCGTTGAAATAGTCTCCAGATACAGAAAAGCTCTTTGAGGGGCAAGAAGAGCGCTTATGCATGTTCTGAGGATGTGCGTGGGGTGCCTCCTCTCCTTTTGCCAACATACAATGCCAGGAAAAAACCTCCCGCCACAGGCCCAGTGACAGTGCCTGTTTCAGCAAACCCCCATTTTTAATGTTAAGTTTGATCATTTTGATTGCTGAGTCAGGGATGCTGGAATGTTGTTTCTTAAATGCCCCACTTTGTTTTGTTTGGTGCAAATTTCTATTAAAGAGTTTGTTTTAAAGAAGACAGGCGCACCTCCATTAATGACAGTGATTGGAGTAGCAGACAAGATTTTCAACACACATGCAGAAGGAAAACTTACTCTTTTAATTAAGAACGAGAACAGGGAATCATCACAAACAGATGGGGATTGTTTGGGGGGGAAGAAATGGGGGACAAGGTATCACAACACAGATAGAGTAACAAGAAGGAACTCTGGGAAGCAACACTTGAGGGAAAGCTCAACGGTGCACTGGAGCATTCTGTGCCACTTCCTTGGCACCACGGATGGCCGCCTCCACCGCCTGAAATCTGCGGTGTACAGCCACAAACCCCGCCTTCATGGAAGCCAGTCTGTTGTCAACACGCCCATCTGTGAAAGCAAAAGATAATATAGGCAGTCAATGTTATATTCAGGACCAATGCCTACCTTTCCACCAAACAGCCACATGTTGAACTTTTTTGGGGGGGGAGGGACGAGAACCAAGACCTTGGCCAAACACAGTTTGGGTGATATACATTCAGTGTCTACAGATGGGATTAACCGAGATTTTTTTGAAATAATGTAAACAAAACTCACCAAGGGTGGAAGATTTGTGCTCCAAAACTTGGAGTCTTGCCATCAACTCCTCCACAGCTGTGGTTTGTGTGGCTTCCGATGCAGTCTCTGTTTGGGTGCCCGTGTCTGCATACCACCTTAGGGGCTGGCTGGCCTGGCTTCTGCTGCTTCCAGCAGATTGTCCTGAAATGAATTCAATTTTCGGGCCATTAGGAAACGTTAAAAGACACGGTTCGCACACCATGCATTTAGCTTGGCATGAGTTGTCCCTAGCTATTGCAATCCAATCTGTTGGCCTGGGGAATTTATTCACAAGCTTTGCAGGAAGGCTAACAACTGAATGGTTCCATCTTGGGGTCCATTAATGTCAAAGTTGTGGCCCTCCAGCCACGGCTAACACCACACTTTCCCCAGTGAGCATTTTGAAAACCAGAATTTTTTGTTGTAGCAGTACTGCTCACTACAACCAATCCGTTGTTGCGTAACTCACATCACAATAACAAGTTTTATAATGTGAGGCCCAACCTGGAGATGTCTCCCCCTCTTCTTCATCCATTGCGATTGCCAGGGGACTGGCAGCCGGAGACTGAGGCGCCTGGGCTTCCTCCAACTACTACTACTCCTCCGGTGACAAGTCTTTGAGCGGAGGATGCACTGTGTGTTGAGAATCACTTTGTTACAACTTAAAGAAATAAAATGAAATGCAGTGCATCTTATGTCTCCTTCTGAGTTACTGACCAGTTAATCACAACAACCACATAATTCAGGGTGTACCAACCAGTCATGTTGTCTCATTCCTGGCGGTGCTCACCACTTGAGCATGAGAAAATGCAACCAAGCCTGCCCAGGGAACAGTATAGCACAGTGGGTGAAAAGCTTTTCACTTGCTGTTGTCCAAGAGATGGCATATTGAGAGCAATGGTGTCATGTGGACGCTGACAAAAAAGTGCATGCTTGAGGACCACCCAGTACTGTAGTGGCAAATTCAGAACTGCAGGGTTCCTTCATGATAGTGACAGAAACCACCACCCTCACAGCCAACACCTCCTACTAAGATTTTGCAACCTTATAATGTCATTTAATAACTGGGCCAGGTATGAATACTGCTTTCTGATTGTCTACCACTAAAATCATGTGACTGTCCTTTCTCATTGTCACAGATATTGCTTGAATTGCAGAATTCAGTTTCTACATGTTTGTCTCCTAGGAGCCAATTGCCATCCAAATGGAGTTTTTTGGCTACCTAAAAGAGTCTTCTCAGTTCCTGATTCACCAGCTTTCACTTTTCTTCGTGTCCAGCCCACTCCACTAGCATGCTGATTGACTCATCAGATGATGAAGACCTAGGGTCCCTGCAGGGACCTGGGCCCCCGGTAATTAATGGGTCAACGACATGGGAGACCTTGAACAAGTACGCTCCCAGCAGCACCCAATAAACTGTCCTGTGAAAGTGCTGCATGGTACTGTACCATTGGGGACATGCACCATAACCTCATCTCTGGGCACCCAGCGGACACAGCTGGGGATGCTATCACTTCTGCGGGCATTGCACTTGGGTCCAACAATGGTAAAGGTATGCTAAGGAACCTGCAGATGTGACGTGCCCATTGAAATACAGGGCAGGTTCAACCACCAACGTGATATACAATTATAAGGAAGTAAGTAATCCAGCATGAAAGACAGATAGCTTCTGAGGCTCATGACAGGTATTTCTGTAGATCAAGTTGTCTAGTGTGTTCTATAACTCTTGACCCTCCCAATGAACACGATGTTGTATTTACAACTGGTCCTTACCAGCCAGCCGGCGATCCTCCCAGGAAGGACACCCCCCTCCTTCCACAAGCTGTGTAGTTCTTTAAAATAAGGTGGTCTTTTCCGGCGTGAGGGGGGCCCTTGGAATCCCTCCATGACATTAAAGAAGTCTGCCTTTAGGCGCTTGAAACATGAGTGCACTTGGGCGGCAGTGCACGGGTAGGAAACCCCACTGAGCTGTCTTGCCACGGAGCAGAAAATAGGCATCGTGAGCAGTGGGGTACTGGACATGAGGCGGTCGGCTTTCCCGGCTCTCTTGAGGAATGTCAGCATGTGCTTTATTTCATCAGCCTGCCAGTACCTTCCCTTACATGGGCTGGTGGAGGCCATGATATCTGGCTATGTTGACTACAAGGCCTAGCCAAAGGAAGCACCTATGCAAAACAACCAACACTCGGCTTTGTCTACAGCGTATGGAGAGGAATAACCATGGAGGGGGCCACTCTATCCTCCTAAACTTGGGTCATCATTGGTGCATTGCTGCACTTCCTGAAAGTTTGTGGAACCAGAAAGTGAAAGAGGTACACACGCAGGACAACAGGCATGGTCCCTGAACGCTAGATCGCAATACCAAAATATTCTGCAGCAATTTATTAGGTACAGAAACCGGGTTGCTAGAGAATCATGCTGAAGACAACCATAGATACTGTTGGCCTCCCTAGGTAAACATTACACGTTTTCTGGTCATTACATTTACACGATAGGACTGTTAAGAATTCCTTCACGGAGAAAAAATTGTAATTGGAAGCCATTTTTATCTTATAGATCTTTATAGATCTAAAAAGGCAAAGATGCATACAGTTGTATTAACACAATGGCACAAATCAGGGAAAACAGAACAACAATAAGTAGCAATCGGAAGCCATGTTTTTCCAGTTTATAGATCTAAAAAGGCAAAGATTCATACATTCATTTTAACGGAATAGCGCAAATGCAGGAAAACAGAGCAACAATAAACAGTGCTGGTGTCACATTGGGATGCAAATCACCTCATCCGGTGACATGTGCAATATTATACATGGTGTCATCGCAAGGAGGTTGTGCACTTAAATATTGTTCTCTATTATAAAACGAGCGATAGCGGCTCGAACAGCATTTCCTGCACATGCATTTCTGTTGTCATGTCTGCGGAACCGATCATCGTATGCCAGAAGTTCCAACTGGTCTGCCATGTGAAATTGTTCACGGAGAACATGCCCTCTGCTCTCGCAGATGTTGTGCAGCACGACACAAGAAGTCACCACACTCACAAAATTTTCCTCTGTGACAGGGAGGTGAACAGACAAACGTCTCCACCTGGACTTGAGATGCCCAAAACTTTGTTCCACCACATTTCTGCAGCGGTTAAAAACACAATTAAAGGACATTTGTAAGTTGTCCAGGTGACCGCCGTAGGGCTTCATCAGCCAGCGGTGCATCGGGTAGGCAGCATCGGCAAGGATGAGTGGCGGAACCTGAACCGCCCGGATTGTAATGCTGGGGTTACTAGGAATGAAAACACCAGCCTCCATTGCTTGAAAGATGGCGGAGTTGCGAAAAACAAAGGAGTCATGATTTCGTCCACTCCAACCAACCTCAATGTTGATGAAACGACCAGTGTGGTCACAAGTCCCATGAATTAAAATGGAATAAAAACCCTTGTGGTTGATGTATTCCTCGCCCTGTCCTGTGGGGGCCATTATCGGAATGTGACATCCATCCACCACACCGATCACCTGAGGGAACCCCATTGTCAAGAAGCCGTCCATTATCTGAAAGAGACATAAGGCCAGTCAGTTGCAGTTCTGTTTTATCGCTATTGCGCTTTAGCGGTTTTGCAGTAACAAGAATAATTTAAAAGATATGAAAAATTCTTACCTCCCTATGGTTTCCAAGATTAATAGTTTTTGCGAGAAGAACATGCTCTGTAGCCAGGCAGACCTCCACCACAATGTTTCCCACGGTTGACTTGCCAAGTCTGATGTTCACCGTTACCTCCCGGTAACACTCCATTGTTGCCAGCCACCAAACAGTCACAGCAAGCCTCTTCTTTACTGGAATTGGAGCTCTCATATTGGTTCCATGCCTTTCCAGATGTGTTCGAAGAAGATCTGCTATTTCATATAACGTGGTTCTCGTCATACGGAAGTTGGCGAGCCATAGATCATCATCCCAGTTTTGCAGAACTTCATTCTCCCACCAGGATATGGCACGATCTCGAACCCAAACACTGCGAGTGATATTGCTTTGAAAAATGCTATGAGCCATGACAGCGAAGTGCTGCCCGGCTGGGGACGTACATTTTTTTCGTTTTCCCCTTTCCTTCTCATGCAGACCCAGAAATCGATTGCTGCTTTTCTTCAGAACCAGTCCAATCTGCTCCTCCTCCCTTTCTTGTTCCGCTAACATGGACATGAACTCAAGGGAGACATCCCTTAGCTGCGCAATGCAGAAATTTAAGAGCTGCAAATGGAGGTTAACAAGAGACAAAAACTCTGAGAACTCCATCACAGCCACTGCTACTTACCAGTCCTGGAATTCAAACCAGAAATTGCAACTTTCGCACTCTTCTGATCAAGCGCATGTGCGTTAGTGTTCTTGGCGGCAAAGGGGGACACTACA
Organism: Rhineura floridana; assembly: GCF_030035675.1. Lineage (NCBI taxonomy): Eukaryota > Metazoa > Chordata > Lepidosauria > Squamata > Rhineuridae > Rhineura > Rhineura floridana. Next base: position 91,987,227 of record NC_084484.1, on the reverse strand, counting down.
CATCTTTTTGGAGTTCGGTCCCTGTGTTTATTTTGGTGTGGATTCCCCTACGGTGAGTTTAGTTTTGGATACCCACAATCTGATCCATGACATTAAATCACTATGCCCCTCTCCGCAGCCAACCCTTGATCCAACCAGCACACACATGCCTTCTTAACTAAGGGACCCAAGTTGCGGCAGGGTAGACTGCCATGAGCTATGCCATCGCACGGCGCCCAACCACTTCCCGCATGTCCCATCCTTCTGTATGCATTTTGAGGGGACCTCCATACTAGTGTGGATAAAGGCAGTTCTCAATCCTTTTGTTTTTAAATATATCAGGTTAGCGCACATTCGCAGAAGTGATAAAGAGCATAATCAACTGTTGGTGGTCGGTTCGATATTCAAATTTGTAAAATATGTCTATTTGGAACATTATGCGGCCAGGGTTCTCCAGTGCAGGCTATGGTTAGTTCCCCGCGGTCAAGATTAGTCCGGTTATACAAAGTGCCAGTTTCGGTGTGTCCTGCCGATTTCCGTTGTGTACAAAGATGTACGGTTGCCTTTTCATGTTATTCTGTGGTTTAGAATTATGTGCATTGCACCGTTGTAACCATTTATCTGCAGAAAACATTAAAAGGGGCAGACAATGCGTTGTGGACCACAATTCCCAGTGCTTGGAAAAGTAACTTGTTTAAACTACAACTCCCATCAGCCACTGCCAGAATGGCCACTGTATTGTGATGATGGCCGTTGTACTTAAAAAAATTTTTTCCCAAGTTGTGCCTCTAACCCTGCCCTTTCAGGATTGTAGCCAATAGCAGTGATTAGAAAGAATTTCAAATCGGAATTTATTGAATCCAATACTTGCTTTCCATGTACCTGAACAACATTGAACTCCAATAGTAATTATATCTCACCTGTTCCAAGCCAGTCGTTCTGAAACCCACTTTGCAAGATGGTCAAATCAAACTCTCCTTTCATCAGAACAATGCCATTAAAGAAGAAAACCAAAAGGTACTCTGTAACAAACCAAGGAAAGAGAGGTGATGTCACCTGATAATTCCATCCCTTTTTTTTTGTCCTGCCACGTTCCAGGTTTGTTTGAAACAGCACATATAGGAGGGAAGGCTGTCACACCTGTTTTCATCTGCAACAAACCAGGGTTCAGAGGCAGGACATGTGGCGGACAGCAGACAAAGAAATAAAGCTTGACAACAGCAGGATGCAGCAGCAAGGCTTTTTCTCACCACATGTTGTGGTCCAGGAACTTGTGGGTGTTGCTGAACAGCAACAGGAGGAGGAAGAAGACGCACGTCCAACCATTGGTAAGTGATCTGGTGGGGGTAGCTTCATATGACAATGACAGGTACTCATGCTATGTATTAGAATGGCAGGACCATCTTCTAGGCGGCATCCTGCAGTGCTTGCAATTGCTTCAGACACTACCGCTAACCTGGCATGTTACTCAATTCACAGATCCTGCCATGCACAAGGTGAAAGTGATCTGGTCAATGGCAGAACATCGTGCACAACGAAGGAGAAATAAGCGAAAAGGAGCACATTCATCACTGATTCTACAGTCCATACTGGAACAGGTAAAAGAGGAGTCTCGGCAGAGGGAGAGAGCAGCAGCAGCAGGACCTCATAACGCTCATGAGGGAGAACAATGAACTTCTCCACCAGAGCATTTCTGATATGGACGCGAGAGGATGTCATCTTCTCCTCTGTGAGAGGGATAGCGTCTAGTTTAAATACATTGTCCACCGCCTTGCACAAATGTCTACCCCTCAGTGTTGTAGAAGTGTCACTTACCACCTGTTTTCCTTGTGTTTGGACAAAGTTAGGATGTTTCGGTTTTGGTTTGGTTCAGGAAAGTTTCTATTGGAAGTTCACATCATGTCACGCAATGTGTTAAGTAAATAGCACTGTTTAATTTATTGTTATGCACTTAAAAATAAACCTTTTATTGTTTTCAAGGCGGCTTTACTTTCAATGACTGAAACCACACTTCTATTTGGAGAAGTATCGTTTGCCCTAAATTTGCACTTTGAGAATACATGGATGGTCCCCCAGAATCATGGCAAGTGTGTTTTCTCAGAGTTCTTTCGAAAATAATACTCTTCCCACAGAGTTGATTGACTTGATGACCAATCAATCCCTCTTGCCCTTTCATTCCAGGAACTGGAGAACTGTTATTTTGTAATATGTTCCTACAGATATCTCAATGCACCAGTGAAAAACTTGACAGCACAGGCATTCTTGGTTGGAAACCCAGGAAAGGAGTCTTAACCTTTATCCTTTCCCACAGTATTAGGCCAGTCTTTCATGTCTGGCTACCCTCCTGATTTTTTGAACTACCGTTATCTCTGGAGAGCTAGTGTGCCGTAGTAGTTCAAGTGTTGGACTACGACTGGGGCCACCAGGATTCAAATTCCAACATGGCCAGGAAGCTCACTGGGTAACCTTGGGCCAGACACTGGCTTCCATGCTGAGGAAGGCAATGGTAAACTGCATCTTATCAGGGTCTACATCAGTCGGGTTCAGCTGGACGGCGGTCCTGTCAGTTTGTCTCTGGTTATTAGCCATGCTGGGTGGGATTCTGGGAGTTACAGTGCAACAATCTATCGCTGACAGCAAGTTGGGTGAGGTAGGAATATGCATTGAGGTGTTAGACTGAGGTCCGTATTTCTTCAGTTGCCAGCAGTGGCGGATGGTGGTTCCATGACAGTGAAATCCGCTTTGAGTTTTAGTAAAAAAAGGTCTGGGAGCTGGGACAGATGCTTTAAACTTTTGACCAAAACCAGCAGCAGATTCCAATGCCACTCAGACATGGCATGCCTGCGCCAGCCAACAGTAGTTGCCAGGCACACAGGTCACACCCGCACAGACAATTGCATGTGCTTAGCAAGACGCACGCTTTAAAAGGCCTCAAACGCTGTCAATAGCCGAGCACGCAAAAGGACCAAGGTGCTTGCTGCTGCCTTTTCATAACCATCCCCACATTACTCAAGCAGAAAGAACAGCAAAAACAATGCAATGTTTTATAATTGCAAAGTTCAAAGATGAACTATTGTTATGAAGTCTTTTTTATTGAAAATGGGTAATCAAAATTAACACGTAGAAATACCTCTCTAGATCCTTACAGTGGTGCTGTTTGAAAAAAGTATTCATTACATTTCTAAAAATAAAAGGCAAACTTACAAAATTTCCTCCTGACATCAACTGAGTCATTTATGTCGCTCAGTACACCTGACAGCACCACACAATGGAGGAGTTACAGTGCTGTTATAGAAATTAGAATGTAATAAAAGCAATGTTAAGGCTGCACAGTAGTCTGACACGACATGACAGTTATAATGTCATTCCCTGAGAAATAACTGTAATCCAAAGCTGTCTTTATTTTATATTATTTGTGTAGATTTGAAAAGACAATGATGGATACATTCGTTTTTTCGCAATAGCGCAAATGGAGAAATAGACAACCACACCAAAGTGTGCCAAGACATCCCACCTTAATAGCTTTCTTTGAATAAATTTCCACTATTGCGCATGAGCAGGAATGTCAGGGTGTTGCTCCAACATCCTAGAAATGACACGTCCTTACTCTATTAACTTTGGTAGAGAAATCCTTTGGCTAAATGTGGGTTTTGTCACAGAGAAGGCAAACTTTCGGGCTCATACGTTCAAGCGCGTGCACATTGTTGAGTGGATGACAAGGGGAGAGCGTACGTCATTTCTAGAGATGACACGTTAATTGCTTTTTTGGAGAAATAAGTGGAATTGACAGCATGTGTACCTCCTTAAATATGCATAAAGGAAGAAAAGCACACAGGCGGTTTATTGAAATATAGCAAATAGAAGCAAAAAAAAGGAACTATTGCTATATAAGTGATTTGAAGGTTTCTTTTAGTAGAGGGAAGACCGGAACACCTGTTTGCATTCCCTGCCCCGAGCCAAGAGCGGCTACCCACGTGGGGGGGGCTGTTTGCTTCCCTCAGGGGAAGCATTTCTGTGGAGGAGCTGGGAGCTGCAGACGAGCGCTGCAGAGTGGAAAGCGGAAAGGAACTCCTTCACGGACATTGGAACACTTCCGTGCATTCAAGCGCATGCAAGATATTGGGCTTCGTTGCAAAGGAGGAGAGGAGCATATGTCATTTTTTGGCGGACCAATTGGCTGACAGGAGGTGGTTCTACAGGCAGTGCTGGGAAAAACCAAAAAGAATGTACGAATCTTCTCGCTGCGTGTGCAGCTGCAAAAAAGCTTTTTTTTCCATTGGGAAACAGCGAACAAAAAGGCAAAGTGAGGACTATCAGATGACAAACCGAATATGGAAACCGTGGATTATCCCGCTCTGTTTGGATAAGCCCTAAAATAAAGTCTGGAAAGATATAAAAACAAAAACTAGAAACTAAATAGGAAGGAAGGACTTCATTAGCTTGTTTTCTAAACACCACACCCTATGAATATGAGAATGGTTTTTATACAACAATGAAAGGTCTGAGGCCATCTTTGCCTATTTTCAAATAAGCCTTTTTCAACAAAGGACCAGGCCAGAATAGCTACTATCACAACATGCCAATCTAATCTTCTCAGTTTTGTCCTTAGAGAAAGAAGTAAAACTATCCATAATTAAGCACTTGGCATGCTAACAAACAGTTGTAAATGCAGCAATTTGCTGAAGCTTTATACCTGAAGGAAAACAATATTGGCATTGATCTTGCAGGGCCAGGAAAGGTTGCAAGATGAAAAATTGGTATGCAGTTTGCTTTATCATTTATTTCATATTTTTATATTTTTTGCAAGTTGCCTCAGATTTCTTGTGGAGTGATGTGATTTACATTTTAAAATGAAATCCCCAAAATAAGTCATAATGGAACTGTAGTCTGGAGGTGAGTGCAATAGAGTTCTGTTGTTCTGGCTGTTCTGAAATAAACAATGGTACTGTCATGATGTCCAATGGTACTGTCATGATGTGGAATTACTTATCTTAAAGATACCTATCTTATTTCAAAGTAATCGTGTTGTTACTAGGATTTATAGTATATAGATATCATGAGATACATATGCACTCGCTTTCTCCCTTCCTGCAATGTTTTGTTTTGTGTAAAAATAAAAATGACTTTTTCAAGAAGGTAGCGATTTCACAAAAAATCCCTCACAGCTATGGTTAGTCCATCATGCATAAAGTAAGGATAAAACTTAAAATAATAGAATAGTAGAGTTGGAAGGGGCCTATAAGGCCATTGTATTCAACCCCCTACTTAATATAGGAATCCAGATTAAAGCATACCCCACAGGTGGCTGTCCAGCTGCCTTTTGAATACCTCCAGTGTTGGACAGCCCACTACTTACCTAGGTAATTGATTCCATTGTCATATTCTCTTAACGGTCATGACATTTTTCCTAATGTTCAGTCGAAATCTGTCTTCCTGTAATGTGAGCTCATTATTCCATATCCTGCACTCTGGGATGATTGAGAAGAGATCCTGGCCCTCCTCCGAGTGACAACCTTTCAAGTACCTGAAGAGTGCTATCATATCTCCCATTAGGCTTCTCTTCTCAAAGCTAAATATGCCCAGTTTTTCAGTCTCTCCTCATAAGGCTTTGCTTCCAGTCCCCAGATCGTCATTGCCACCCTGGGCTCCTACTGGGAGGAAGGACGGGATATAAATAAATTATATATATATATATATATATATATATATATTATACACACACCACATATCCAGCTTGTGATCAACAATAATTCCAAGTTCCATCTCACATGTATTGCTGAGCCAAGTATCCCCCATCTTATAACTGTGCATTTGGTCTCTTTTTCCTAGGTATAATTCTTTGTACTTACTCCTGTTAAATTTCATTCTGTTGTTTTCAGCCCAGTGATTCAGCCCATCAAGACCACTTTGAATTCTGTTTCTGTCATGCAGGTTATTAGCTACCCCTCCCAATTTTGTATCATCTGTGGATTTGATCAGCATTCCCTGCACCTCCTCATCCAAGTCATTAATAAAAATGTTGAAGAGCACTGGGCCCAGGACTGCTGTACCCCACTCATTACCTTCCTCCAGTTTGTGAAGAAATCATTGATAAGCACTCTTTGAGTACGATTCTGGAGCCAACTGTGGATCCATCTGATAGTTGTTCCATCCAGCTAATCAGACTATAATGGGGCACTAAGTCAAAAGCTTTGCTGGAGTCAAGATATATTATGACCACAGCATCCCCACATCCTACCAGGGAGGTTACCCAATAAAAAAATGAGATAAGATTTATCTTGCAAGATTTATTCTTGACAAATTCATGTTGGCTTCTAGCAATCACTTCATTGGTTCCACGGTGCTTACAAACTGACCACATTATAACTGTTCCAGGATTTTCCCTAGGATTGATGTTAGACTGACTGGTTTGTGGTTCCGAGATTCCTCCTTTTTGCCCTTTTTGAACATTAGCCCTCCAGTCATAATGCAGATGAAGCAGATTCCATGAAAGTATAATTTAAAAAGCATTAGTCTCTATGGTGCCACAAGTAAGGCATAGATCTTTACACCAGCCAACAAAACAGGATTTAACCACCACTGGTCAGCTGGTGAGTGGGGATTAAATTCTTCTCAGGGAACAGGCACATACAGCCAAAGAAAGCCTATAAAATGCAGACTTCTTTCTTGTGCCTCCCGCAGCTGGGGGTGGGGGAGAAGGGACAAAAGAAGCTCTGTTCATCACCTTGCCCACTGTTCTTCAACCTTGAGTTCCCAGATGTTATCAGACTACAATGGATGATGGGAGTTGAAGTCCAACAACATCCTGGGGACCCAAGGTTGAAGAACAGTGGTCTAGCCTGATGAAGAATTGTGGAAAACCTGACATATTTTGTGATATTTTGTTCAGCCTAATAAAGATATTGACCTAAAACTTTAGAACAAAGCTTAGAGTTGTATCCAAGTAAGTGCTACTCAGAATAGACCCACTGAAATTAATGAACCTGTTAATTATTTTCATTAATTTCAGTGGGTCTACTCTGGATAGAATGAATATTGGAAACATCCCTTATTACAAATTCAGAGGCTGAGAATATAATTAATGTTCAGTGAAGAAACTGAATATAGAACGTGCTTACTAACTCATGGAAAAACGGGGAAAACAAATGACAAGTGGGACCCAAAACAAGGAAGCCATTATGGGGTGCAAGGAGAAAAGAAAATATGACAAAGCAATGATTGACAACAAGCACTTGAATCCGAGACCTCAGGCAGAGGAGTGTACTGATTCACACATGACTGAGTATTTAGATCCCAAGAACAATTAAAATGCTATCATGATGGTACACTAAGCTAGAAAGATGGTAAGGGTTGTAATTTCACACCTGGATCAGCCATTTATGCTATTAAATGGAATCCAGCATTTTGGAATCCAGATAATACTACTATCTTTGCATTTCTTACTATCTATACATATAATAAAAATGTAAGTTGCCGCCCTGGGCTCCTGCTGGGAGGAAGGGTGGGATATAAATCAAATAATAAATCAATAAAGTATCATACTGCAATTTGTAGTGCCACAGAAAGGCGGTGCTGTGAACTTCAATCTGACTGAGCCACCCTGGGCTCAAGGCTGGGGGGGGGGAAGGGAAGGAAGGAAGTGGGGGGAAGGCAGGCAGGCCAGTGGGATTCCAGTATGCTGCCTAGGCACGCTGCACAGCACAGTGGCATTTGTCAACAGGGTGGTGGTGGAGGGCAGGAGTGTCAGTGGTCTAGGCATGCTGTGTGGCTCAGTTTGAGGGGGCGATGTGGGATGCCGGCAGCCTATGTATGCTTTTTGGTAGCTTCATTTGTCGAGAGGAGGTGATGCAGAGTAACTGGGGGGAGGGGGGCTGCAGCAGTTCAGGAACAAGTGACACACAGAGCACAGGGGCAAATCCCCTAGTTCTATAAATAAATTCCTAGTTTTGAGCTTTCTCAAAGCTCACAAACACTGGAAAAATGTAGATGGAATTCTATTTCAGCTCAAACTGCTGCTAAATATTGTATATTTTCCATCACCAAAGGATGATTAGATACATTGATTGATACATTGCATTGATTAGATACATTTGTGAAAGGAATAAACAACCAGCATTTCAGAAGGTTGTCATAAACATCCATTGCCCTGAATGTAGCACTGAAATATCTGAAGGAATAATAAGGCTGGCGCCAGAGGACAGCCAGGTCGGGCCTGCCTGAGGGCCCCAGATCCTCAGAAGGGCCCCTCCTTAGGGTGGGTGGGTAGCTCTCCCTTCTGTGATCCATGGCAGTGTCAGCTCCTGACCCTGCCGCGCATCACGAGAGGGAGATCCCAGACACCCCCCTACTGCCATGCAGGCCCCACCTTCCTCTCCCTTGACATAAATGCTAGTTGTGCTGCAGGCACAAGTCTGCCATCAACCAAGATGATGGCCGAGGTTTCCCTAAGGGGCTGGTTCCCCTTCTACCATCTTAGCTGATGGCAGGGATGCATATGCATAGCACGCATGTGTGCCATCAATCAAGATGGCAGCAGAGGCATAAGCCCCTTAGGGAAGCCTCGGCCACCATCTTGGTTGATAGCAGGCTTGTGCCTGCAGTGCAACCAACATTTACATCAAGGGAGAGGTAGGTGGGCCATACAGGTGGGCATTGCAGGCCTGCGCAGCAGTAGGAAGGTGTCTGGGAGCTCCCACTACGTGATCTGACGCAGGGTCAGGAGCCAACACTGCCGCAGATCGCAGAAGGTAGGTAGGTGGGGTGTGCGTGCAGGTGCTGGATGCCGGGGCCCAGGGCAGGCTGGTGCACATGGACCCTGGTATGCCTGGCGCCAGCCCTGAATAGACTAACTACAAGACAAGTGTTCTCTTGTCCAGACATTTTGAAATGAAATTCACTAATAGGTAAAAACCTTGCGGTTTAAGAACTCACCTATAGCCCACAGATATTTCTATCAAACTTTAAAAAGCAGGGAAATTGGGCAGCTATAATGAATACATCAGGGGAGCAGGAGACCTGACCTCCTCTCTGAGATATTGTACTGCCCTACAAATTGGTCAAAATGCAAACACCATTTGGGTTCGTCTTTCACAGTCCAATCCACTTCCTGTGTAGCTTGGAAGAACTTGGTAACATGTACCTCTCAGTGAGAGGCAGTGACTGGCTCAAGGTCACCCAGTGAGCTTCATGGGTGTGTGGGGATTCAAACCCTGCCCCCCCAGGTCATAGTCCAACACTGACCTGGGAGAGGGTCAGAGAGTGTAGAAGAAGGACAGGAATGCGAGTGGGAGTGGAGGAGATTGGATGGGTGGGCACTAGGCAGAAGGGAAGCCCCTTTCCAAAAGGAAAACATTGTAAACAGTATCATTCTTTTTCAAGGTTTCCCCCACCTTTTTATTCTACAGCTGGCACATGTAGCCTCCCACCCAAATTTAAACCAAAGCTGTCCCATGCCACATCCACACCAGGCCTTTATTTCACTTTCGACAGCCATGGCTTCTCTGAAAGAATCCTGGGAAGTGTAGTTATTGAAGAGTGCTGAGAGTTGCTAGGAGATGCCCTGTTCCTCTCACAGTGCTTCAACCAGAGCAGCTGACTGCTAAACCACTTTGGCCACTGGAGCTCTCTCAGGGGAATAGGAGTCTCCTCTCAGCACCCTTCACAAGCTACACTTCCCAGGATTCTCTGAGGGAAGCCATCACGTGAAATCAAAGTCTGGTGTGGGTGTGGGCCGCTGATTAGGCAAGCCCAGCAGCTGGGACTCTGGCTTTTACAACACTGACAGTTGGTCCTTACTGAACTTACCCGACATTAACATTCAGCTCAATGCAAAATTTATTAAATTAATTAAAAATCAGCCAGGCATTTTTTTTAACTTTTAAACTGCAGAAGATGAAGGTCAGAGTATGGGGCAAGGTCAGTAATAGGATTACAGGTACTCTGTGAACATGGCTGATTTTTAATGAATTTCAACAGATTATGAGAACTCTCAGAGAAAAAAGTCCAAAAGAGGTCTGTGGTTTTTTTCTCTCTTTTTAGACTTTGAACTCTCAATTCTTTCTGTTTTGTTTATTGCAGGTTTCCTTCTCTCACCAAAAATCCCTGTCTGTGAGTCTCATAGCTTGCTTTACTGAACAACAGCCCCCACCTGAGACTCACAGATTACAAAACTACACGTTCATTGTTACATTATACAATCTTATTTTTCATTTCAATACACATCAGTACATGTTTCCTTTACAGTATCTATTTACATTTCCATTTCAGTTTTTGTTTCTTTATTCATACAAGTTTTACAGAGTTTTGTTCACTTTTATTTGATAACACTCATTTTTATTTCATTCTTCAATACAGTATTTCCACATGAGACCCATTGTTTCTTTGTCTATTGGCCCTTCTTTCTCCCATTCTACAGGATATTCATCTGTCTCATCATTCTTTTGTGTAATGTTAAATGTGAATCTATGAGGTGGTTTTCCTTTCGTTTTTCTTTCTGACCGTCTAACAGTATCTATTTCCATTTCTTCCTCACTCTCAATTTTACTTGGTCCTGCACCTGTGTCTGCACTTGTTCCTGCACTAGTACCTGGCACCTCTTTATCTTGCATTGCCATGTCTTCACTCCTCAGTCTTTTCACAGTACGTTTGCCACTTTGAATTAAGTCAGACAATGCAGTTCTTAATGGTATTTGATGCCCAAAAGGAACATCTGCTGCTTCCTGCTTGCTTGCACTATCAAGTATTACTGTTTGACTGTCTCTCCAAGGTTTATCTATCACCTTTATGCTTCTACTTAATACTACTTGTTGTTTCTCAGGCAACCAAATTCTATAATATGAATTCTGAAATCCCAAAATACGTCCTGCCTGAGCTCTTGAAGCTAATTTACCATGCCTTTTCTGCTTTGACACATGCACCCAGCATTTTGCTCCAAAATGCTCTATGTGTTTTACCCTGGGTTTTCTTCCAGTCAGTTTCTCATATGGAGACATGCCTATTACTCTGTGCACAAGGCGGTTCTGAATGTAAGCAGTGTACAGAATACATTCACCCCAATAGGTGTTATTCATATCTGCATCAGCCAGCATGGCTCTCATTAAATCCTGCAGTGACCGGTTCCTCCTCTCTGCAGTTCCGTTGGAGGATGGGCTGAAGGGAGCAGTGAGACTTTGTAATATTCCCTTCTTTTCCAAATATGTTTTAAATGAATTACTGGTAAATTCCCCACCTTGATCTGATTTGATATTTTTGATTACAACCCCATATTGTGTCTCTGTCCTCTGTATAAATGCCTTTAATTTATCTTCTGCTTCACTTTTCTTTTTCAATAAGAAGACATGTGTAAATCTGGAAAAATCATCTACAATCACTAAATAAAATCTTGCCCCACCTTTTGAACACTGGAAAGGTCCAGCCAAATCCACATGTATGAGTTGATAGGGTTTAGTGGTAGTACTTTCACAGCTCTTATTTACAGGAGTCACAGTCATTTTTGTTTTATAGCATACCTCACATTCATCCACATGGCTCACAATGTGTTAATACCAAATCTTGACTATGCTTTGGAGTATTTTTCACTTTCTCAAAATGTGTGTGCCCTAATTTTCTGTGCCATTCATGTATACAGTTTTCGTGTTTGTTTTTATTTACTGCTATCCAGGCACACGTGGGTTTATCAAGCTTGCTCTCTACCATAAACATTTGGTTCTGTAATTTCCCTTGCATACAGATTTCACCATCTTTTCTCACAAAACATCTATCCCCTTCAAATGTAATTTTACAACCTATTTGAGCTAGTTTTCGTACCGATAGAATGTTATATTTTAAACCAGAAACTAATAACACATCTGTCAATATAGTTCCCAAATTACTTAACTTAAGCGTGCCTCTTGCAATTGCGTCCTGAGTCGATCCGTCAGCCAGATAAATCTTCTCCTGCATTGGCTTTGATGTGTAAAACAAACTAGAGTCTGTGATCAGAAAATTAGACGCTCCGCTGTCTAACAGCCATTTAGAGCTAATTAGTTTATTGTCCTCCTTAGTAATAAAGTTCACGCTTGTTCTCTGACGTCCAAAGTCCCTGTTATTTCTCTTCTTACTTAAACAATGTCTCTGTATATGTCCTCGGGACCCACAAAAATAACATATTTTATTCTCTTGCCTGTTTCTTTGATATTGATGTTGTTGTACAGTCTCAGTCTCCTTTAATTCAGTCTTCTTACTCTCTTGTCTCCTATTCCATTCTTGTTGAAGTTTTTGTTCTACAAAGTCCAAATTTAAATTTCCGTCAGGTAAAGTTTCTAAGCTCGAGACCAGAACATCCCATTTTCGATCAAATGAAGATAACAGGATATAGACCATCTGAATGTCACTATGATGCACTCCTCTTTCTTGAAGTTCAGCAAACAATCTACGAAATTCAGCCAGATGCTCTGTCATAGTCACTTCATCTGTAAAACGCATCTGATAAAGTTTCTGTGCTAAACACAGCCGGCTCCCTGCGGTTTGCTGCACATGAGCGGCCCTTAGCTTCTCCCACATTTGATTAGCTGTCGGCTCATTACTCACCAGCAACAGTTGAGAATCAGACAGCCCCAAAGTAATAAAAGCCTTCGCTTTCTCATCTTTCTTCGTCCACGCTGCTGAAGGAGCTGCCGGAGGGGGGTTTTCTACGACATCATTCAAATCTTCTTTAATCAGAACTGCTCTCATTCTCCATTTCCAGCTGGAGTAGTTTACAGCATTCAGTCTCTCCATCGGCATCCCGGATGACAGGTTTACAGCCATGTTGTCCACTCTTACTTGCCTCTTTCTTGCACTTTCTTTTCTCTCTGCAACAACGTCACTTGAACCCCTTACTTTGTATGATAAGCTGGGCTCATAACCCCTGTCGGTGTGTGCGTATAGAGATCATACAAAGAAGAAATTCTAGGGACGCATAGATCAGGAAGTAAGCCAGGCCAGGCAAGTTTCTTGTAAGAGTCTTTACTGACAGAATTCTAAAGCACAGTTCTCTCTCTCCAAACTACTTCCCCCACACCAGAGCTTCTGCAAGTTCCTCCTTATCTACTTGCCCGCCAGCTGCTGACCTTGGCAAACCTGGCGCTCTGTTCTGCTCTGCTTAACCCGTTTATTGCAGGTTTCCTTCTCTCACCAAAAATCCCTGTCTGTGAGTCTCATAGCTTGCTTTACTGAACAACAATCTTATCCCTTATATACCCAGTCAATCACTGCACTCTGCAGGTGAGGGCCTCCCGCAGATACCATCTTATCAGGAGGTCCGTTCTGCACAACATAGGAAATGGACCTTTAGTGTGTCGGCACCTACCCTGTGGAATTCTCTCCCCTTAAATATTAGACAGGTGCCATCTCTGCTATCTTTTCGGTTCCTATTGAAGACTTTCCTCTTTCAACAAGCCTTTTAAGTTGAGACCTTAGTAGTAATAGTAGGTTTTTTGGATCCTGGACAATGGGGCTAACCCTTTAACCACCACCTACAAACTGATGAAAAGCCTCTCTTCCAGCTCCACCAAACCAATTTACTTAAGTGGCAAAAGCAACTGGAGGATCTGTTATAGTTCTGACTTTTTAATAGTTCTTCCTTTGTTCCTTGCTCTCTCACGTTTCTGTGTTTGTTGCAGATCTGGTCAAAGCATCCAGTGCCATGTCTGGCTCCAGTATAATGGGATGCAGCCTAATAATGTGGACATGATACTCGAAGGAATGCGCCTGACCACATGCCCTCTGGACCCTTGCCTTTCCTGGCTAGTTAAATCTAGACTGAGTGGGGTGGACAGGTGGGTCCAACATGTAGTGAATTCATCATTGCATGATGGGGTGATGCCCACTGCCCTTAAAGAGGCTGTGGTATGTCTGCTCCTTAAAAAGCACACCTGGAGCCCACTGGTTTGCAAAATATAGCTTGGCAAAATCTGGCCAGTTACCAATACACCTTTTTGGGGTGGGGAGAAGGTGGTGTATTGCATTACACTGATTATCAGGATCCACTTCAAATTGGGTTCAGGCCTGGTTTTGGGACTAAATCAGACTTGGTCACCCCGATAGATGACTTTTATTGAGAGAGAGATAGGGGGAGTATGACTCTCATCATCATCATCATCATCATCATCATCGTCATCCCACTTTTTGGCCAAAAGGCCCTCAAGGCAGCTTACAAAAAATAAACACAAATATAGAAATACATATCAATAAATATAGTACAATTTACAAAACTTAAATAACAATTAAACAAACACGTTACTCATTGTATCCTCCTGTATTGATTGGGTGGGATGAGTATCATGATTACTGTAGTACAGTAGTTTCATTCCTACCTGCATGGTTGAGTCCAGAGAATAGCATTGGGGAAATGCTGTTCAGTTCCCTGGCACTTGTGCTATGGGGTTCCACAGGGATTATTTTGTCCCCATTAATGCTATTTAAATGAAGCCATTGAGAGAGGTCATAGGACTGGCATTTTGGATCATGGTAACATCAGTATGCTGTTTCTCCATAACATTTGAATCAAGTGTGGCCATGCAAGCCTGGATGCAGCTATGGACTGGGTGAGGGACAATATACTGAGTTTGAATCCTGGGAAAACAGATGCTGTGTTGAGAGATGGTTCCTGTGTCTGGAAAAAGGCCAGCTACCTGTTCCTGGTGGGGATGCACTCCCTCTAGATACTCCTAGATTCGTCTTTGTCATTAGAGGCCCAAGTGACCTCAGTGGCTAGGAGTGACTTTTACCAGCTTCATTTGGTGCGCCAACTATAGCCATACCTGGATTGGGATAACCTGGTCACTGTAGTCCATGCACTGGTCACCTTGAGACTGGATTACTGCAATGCACTCTATGTGGGGCTACCCTTGGGCCTGGTCTGGAAACTCCAGCTAGAGCAGAATGCAGTTTCTTGATTGCTAATGGGGGCAGAGAATTGAAAGCATTTAATAACTCTGCCAGAACATCTGCACTGGTTGCCCATATGCTACTGGGCCAGGTTCAAGGCTTTTGTGTAGATATATGTATTGGACAACTTTAATTAATTAATTAATTAATTAATTAATTGATTTATATCCCACCCTTCCTCCTAGCAGAAGCCCAGGGTGGCAAACAAAAGCACTAAAAACACATTAAAACATCATAAAAACAGACTTTAAAATATATTATGACAAAACATCTTTCAAATCATTTTTTAAAAAGCTTTCAAGACATCTTTAAAAAAAGGTTAAAAAGTATTGTTTTTGTTTAAAAAAGGTTTAAAAACATCTTTAAAAGCAATTCCAACACAGACTGGGATAAGGTCAGTAGTAATAGTAGACCACCTCACGTCAAACCGCTACGCCACGCCCCTTTTGAATTTGATGGGTGACGTCAGCGGAAGCGCCCCAGAAGGCCCACCCCGGAAGGCCCACCCCGTGATTTCCGTTTCTCCTGGTGACCTCACCGGATATCCTGTCCCCCAGAAGCCCCAGCCCTCGTGCCGCACCCCGGAAATGGTAGCCCTGTGACCCCCCAGGAGCACGTGGTCCTCGCTGGACCATTGGGTGTATTTTTACTCAAAATGGGGTCCCGGATTGGTCCCTATAGGGGCATGTGACCCCTCTATGAGCACGTGGTCTCCAGGGGACCAATCTGAAGAGGTTTAAAACCCCAAAGGTGAAAACAGGGTACCGGAATTGCACCCCAAAGGGGTGAATTTCTGCCCCCTCTCCAGACTGCTCCCTATAGGGGCATGTGACCCCTCTACGAGCACGTGGTCTCCAGAGGACCAATCTGAAGAGGTTTAAAACCCCTAGGTGAAATTAGGGTGCCCCCCACCCCCTCCTCTCCAGAGCAGCCTAATAGGGATAAGTAACCCCTCTACAGTTACGTCACCCAAGGGGGGAGGTTTTGAATCCCCAACCAATCAGGAGAGGGGACGGTGAGACCTGGTACACAGGTGTATTATGCATGCCCAGACACGCTTTGAGGATCGAACATGGAACCTGCCAGCACCCCTTTGAGTCCTACGGAATTAACTATGCCGCCACCCTCAGAGAGGCCTAACCCTCGAAAGCGCTTTATTAGCACATGTTCTAATGAAGATGAACGTTTTTCACCAACTAAACTGCTAAAAGAGGAAGAGAACAGCCAAATGTGGAACAGCATGTTGGAGGCCATTGCAACAGATAACGCTGTAATGCCGGTAAGATTTAAGTGTAAACTACATGCGTGGAGAACTGCAAAATATAGGAGAGGCAAAAAATGTGAAAACATGTCCTTACTTTTCTAGGGATCTTCAGTAACTGAAAACTGCTGAAGCTAGCTCCCTGCCATGTCCAACGCCCCTGTGGAAGACGGTATCAATAGAAAACATTCACATGCTGGTTTGTAGTGGGATTATATGCATGTGTATTATAAAAACAAACAGAGGTATGTGTTTGATTTTTCTAATTTTTTATTTTCTTTTTTAGAACTCTGCAGATCTGCCAAGAAATCATCCCAGACATCTCATCCTTAGAAGCATCCTTGGCATTCAAACCCATGAAACAGACAATATTTTACCAAGAAAACGGAAGACAGCAATGAAATGCATTGTCAGAGCAACTGTATATGCCATTTTGAAGCAATGTTTAATGCAAAATATGTATAATTCTTGTGAGGGGTGCCTAATTCAGGCCCCATCTCAGAAAAGACATGACTGTCTGACCTGGACAAATCCTGTCCTTTCTAGAATGTTGAGAATTATATGTGGAAAGATCTGTTTTAAAAGTGTGCTCCATGTTGTTATCTTAGCAGCATACAGTCTGAATTGTCTTGTTCTAACACAAGCAACTGTTGATGCAGTATTAACCCTTGTAACAAGGGTAGGCCGTTCCCAGAAGTCTGTCAAATTTGTTGAAAAGATACTGAGAGACACTGACCAGTCATATCTAAACCACATTTTAAATGTTATTAAGAACAGAAGTTACAAAACTTTTCTTACATCTCTCAATGAATCTTCTGAATAAAACGCTCTTTTGGAAACATAGTGTGTTTTTCTTTCTTTTTTTAAAATAAAGATGTAAATAATCTCCTCCTGTGGAACACATGAATGATTAAATTAGGCAGCCCTCACGGTGCTGAGTTAATCATCCTCACCATTTCTGCTTTAATGCCAAAAGTAAATAAATATAATGGATGCTGACCATGAGCAGCTTCCTAGGATTTAATCCTAAATGGTCAGCTTCTCCTAGGTCTTAATTCAAACTGGGGAGATTACGTTTTAAACAGAATAAATGTACAGGATCTGTTTTTTTATATCCCTCTAGGTAAATCTCTGAAAACTAAAATATAGGGTTACCCTTGAGCTAAAGAAGCTGCCCCCTGCATGCAGCATGCTTGTAAGATGCAGGGTTTTTATACTGTATAATCTGAATGAACAGTGTTAAATTCAGGCTTACCAGAGAGCTTCAGTTATAACACCACTGCCCCCCACCCCCTAACAACAACAAAAAAGCCACTTTGCAACATACCTGTAATATTGTGGAACCAATCACAGATCAAAGATACCCTGTTTTTTTCAGGATGCAGTTATCCCTGGTTATTTTTGAAAAACACGGTATGGTCATATGATTCTAGAGGAGATCACCTGGTATTGGAACGGCCAATACAGGACGCTCTCTATAGGTAAAAAAAATAGCAGCTCTCCAGGGTGTAGTGTAAACCAATCACAAAGCCAAGGTCTGCATACATTAGGTGTGATGATATAAAAGGGCCTACGCAGCTCAGGATCTATCTTTCTTTTATCTGGCATTGGTGAGTACCATATATTGTTTTTATAGCACAATTTAATAAATTTGAGGCCATGTGGCTGTTTCTAGCCCTTTTTAAATCATTAATGCGATGCATAGTTTAAACATCTATTGTTTTTCTAGCATGTTTTAATAAGTTTGAGGCCATGTGGCTGTTTCTAACCTTTTAAAAAAATCTTTTTAAAATAAACAATTTAATCTTCTAGAAGGTAACTATTTATTTCATTAATGCGATGCATAGTTTAAACATCTATTGTTTTTCTAGCACGATTTAATAAGTTTGAAGCTGTTTCTAGCCCTTTTTAAATTTCTTTTCCCCCACTGGGCTATTTCTCTCTGCAAACACACTCTGAGCTTCTAGAAGACACATGTTTATTTCATTATTGTGATACATAGTTTTATTTCATAAATATGTTATAGTTTAAATGATGTATAGAAAAGTCCACAGCAATTATTTGCAGGTATATACAGTTTCCTAGCACAATTTAAAAAGTTTGAGGCTGTTAGCGCTCTGCTGAAATAACAGGGTTTAAATTTACTTTTCTTTTTAAATATAGTATAGAAAAAGCCCCCAGCATCATAAGAGAATGTCTGCAAGTAAGCTCTTTTTTTTCTCAACAAGTTTGCAACATATAGTTTATTTCTGGTCCCACATGAAGAATTTCCCCTTTCCCCCCCACAGATTCTGTTCTTCAGGGTGGTAAAGCATCAAAGACAATGCAGCAATACTCATCCAATCTGCCTGAAGGTAATTTATGCTTGCTATTGGGTTTGCACATTTATTTCTCAGATAGAAATTATACAGGATATATTAAACAGGGAATATTAACCAAAACGGCGGATAGTAATTCTTGAATAAGTCCATGATTCTGATCTTCATATTGTGGAAAGGTCTCTCAAAATGCTTAACAAAACCATATTCCTGCAATAAAGATAGAGAGTATTTATTGTTATGGCTGAAGGCAGCTAATTTCTCAAACTTAAGAACAATATATTTTTGTTATACTCACCCATCCTCCATTTTCCACGATCCATTCTGATTTTGTACTTGTGATGTATGCTGTGATGTAATGTATAAGCTGATCCTCATTGCTTTGTGTCAGAGGAACTCCACACATCTGTAATTTTTTAGCGATAATACCTCCAAATAGAATGGTTGTAAAAAGACGACCCCAATTTGCTTTTCCATCAGCAAATACAGAATCAACCACTCTGCCAAAAGTATCGCATGCTGCCTCTGTAGATTTAATTTCAAGAGAGTTCAAAAATGGGGCTATTTTTTCTTCAATCTCATCTTGAATTGGGCGGGCAATATTTTCAAAAACTAGGACCGGTTTGAAATGATGTATCTTAGGTACTGTTCTCCCACAAACAAAATTTAAGGAGCTTTGAACCATGATGAATGTATGATTCTCCATCTTTTCTGAATGTGCTGCTAAACCCCAGTCATGCTATGTATTGGTTCCAAGGGGGCAGGTCTCAACATGTATTCCTTATCTTCAGAAACTCCAGGGCCAAGCTTTCGCTATGGTTCTAAACTGAAGAGAAAGATAAGCACCACCCCTGTCAGGATCTCAAATAATGGTATGATAAAGGACTATGAAAAGAACCAATTTCTAATTTCTGTAAAATTCTCAAGCATGTAACGCTGATATGTTTTCTGGCTGTAGGTAACAGGGTTCAGGAAATTGAGGTGGCAGGACCGTCCCTTAAAAAAACAAAGAAAACGCACCACAGGACCGCAGACCTCAGATGGTATAGGTAAATAAGTTATTTCAAGTTGTAGTGGTCATTTAAGGTCAATAAGGAAACCATCAAAAGAGCTAATATGTTTGTTATTCCTCACAGTGTACAACAAACCATCACCAACAGCTGAAGTTACAGACATAGAGATCCAGGCTGTTCCTGATCCAGAACCTATACAGAGAAGGTGTGACAGCCCTCTACAAGCATCACAAGGATCCTTAAAGTTATGGATTCCCACACAGGGGCCTGAGGAGCAAGATCTACATAATTGCGTTGAGCAGTATAGATTGGTATCAAATACATATGAAGCTATTGAGAACGTGGTTAAAAAAGCTAGGAATATGTTTAAAAAAGCTAGCATGATGATGATGAATGCCAAACAGTATCAAACATCTGCAAATCAGTTTTGTAGAGGGGGCTGTATTGATTCACCAGCCATGACATCACTTCTTAAAGAGATTAAAAAACAACAACAGTATCACTGCAGTGCTAATAGTATTGCTAAGCATGTACAAAGGGGTGGCGGTAAACCCCAAAAAAGGTCCGGGAAAAGCAAACCAACCCAGTCCCAGCTGTACTGGAGAAGGAGGATTAAAAAAATACTGTGCATGGCTAAAAAAACACTCTCCGCCTCTAAAAGCCATAAGCGGTCAGGTAAAAAAGGCTGTAAAAATACTCCTTCTCTAGGCACAGCAGTTCTAAAACATTTCCAAACACCACAGGATGCAGGGGCTTCAGGTTCACACATGTTTACACAAGCTCAGGATGTCTCGCATTCATCTACACCACCCCCAGATAGTGAAGGTGAATGTGCACCCAGTGATCATGAGGGGCTGGTATATGTAGATCGTGTTGCAACATACCAAAGAGATTTTGAAGGCTTCCAAGCATTGCGCGTTACTGAGGTATTCCGTTTTATTAATCTAGACCGTATCAGATCATATGCCCATGCTGTATCAGAATTATACAATGCCATCCAGATGGTTCTACAGGATATTAATAGTAGAATCGCTCCTGAGGATTTTGTTCAAATAAGGTTAGAGGGTGGGGGGTCTATCAGATCCACTATTTTCAGTCAGAAGGAATAGGGATGCCTTGAATGCTGAGGACTTTCTAACGCACATGAGCAACCTCTTGCAGAGCAATGCACAAATACTTGCAGATGTCTCTCTGCGTTTGGTTCTTACAATTGTGAGGCCTCCAAATGGTGGAGGCCATAGGGCAATAGGTTCTATACCCAACAGTGCAATCATCAGTAAAAAAAGACAATATCTGGTAGATTTAAACTCCATGGGTAACAATCTCTGTTTTGCTGGAGGGCTCTTAGCTGTTATGGCTGAGAAGTCCCGTACAGATTTCGAATTGTTGACAGCAGCAGGGGAGTTGCATAAGGAACTAGGCTGGAGTGATCAAAAGAAAGTTGCCCTTAATGATGTTTCCTTTTTTGAAGACCTTTTAAAGGTCAACATCCAAGTAGGCCACTTCAGTAAAAAAAAGGGATGGAATCTGTATCACACAATAGGACCGAAATACCCCAAAACCTATACTATGCTTCTCCATGATGAACATTATTATGGAGTACACAATGTAAAAGCTGTTTTTGGATCTAAAAACTACTGTGAGTATTGCAATACGTTATACACACACATGCATAACTGTATGTATCGCTGCAGGCTGTGTCTTAGTACAGAATGTGCTAGTAATGTGGGTACACTGCAGAGATGCAATAATTGTAAGATGGTATGCAGATCTGCATCCTGCTTATTTAGACACAGACAATTGGCCTCTAAGAAAAGTGTAAAATGTGAGCACAGAATCTACTGTGTAAAGTGTTCCTCTCTCCAGAATCCAGGGCATGATGACCAAAAATGTAAAGGAAGACAATGTAGTGTTTGCTGGGGGTTTATCACATTGGACAAGAATCACCAGTGTTACATGGCACCTATTAAGCAACCTAAAGTGTCTGTAAAATACGTGTTTTATGATTTTGAATGTCATCAGTCAACAGGCATTCACATTCCAAATTATTGTTTTGCGCAAGCGTTTGCAGGGGAAACTGTGGAATGTTTTAAGGGTAGGCGCAAGGATTGCAAAAAGAAAAGGGGGAACAAACAGAGGAAGAAGCCAAGCCAGAAAAAGAATGAGTGGCCCCCTGCAGGCAAATCTTGGGAGTTTAAGGGTGAGTCATGCCTTGCTGAGTTTATAAACACCTTCACTAAGGATAGCCAATTCAGCAACAGCACATTTATAGCTCACAACTCTAAAGGTTATGACTGTTATTTTATAATTAGTCAACTGATCAAGGAAAAAATGGATGTAGATATTGTTGCTCAAGGGGGGAAACTGCTCTGTGTGACAGTAAACAGGCTAGGTATCAAATTCATTGATTCCCTTAGTCATTTACCCATGGCCCTCTCTAAATTTCCAACTGCTCTGGGTTTTGAGGGTTGTAAGGGCTATTTTCCCCATTATTTTAATACTCCAGAGAACTGGAATTATGTGGGACCGATGCCCAGAGTCGAGGACTATGGTGTACATCAGATGATGCCCGAGGAAAGGGAGAAATTTTTAATTTGGTATGAGAAGAACAAATCAAACATTTTTGACATGCAGAAAGAGTTGGCGTTTTATTGCAAGCAAGATGTAGCAATTTTGGTACAAGGCTGTACCATGTACAGACATGAAATCATAGAAATGACCAAGGCTCAGAAAGCAGCAAAGTCTGGCACTGAATGGCGCGCTATAGATCCATTCCAATACCTCACACTGGCTAGTGTGAGTTTAGCAATGTTCCGGTTTAAATTTCTGAAGGAGGCCACCATAGCCCTACCCCAACCAGACAACTATCACAGACAGTGCAAGAGATTCTCTACCTCTTCAGTACAATGGTTATCATACTTAGAACATAAAGAAAATATTCAGATTCAGCATGCCCTAAAGGGTGGTGAATTCAAAGCTGGTGATTATTTTCTTGATGGCTATGCAGTCATAGACAATAAGAAAACGGCTTTTGAGTTTAATGGGTGTTTTTGGCACGGCTGTGTCCTATGTTATCCTCCTGAAAATAGGAATCCTTTGATGGGTAAATCTTACGAGTCTCTTTACAACTCTACAGAGAAAAAAACTGCTGAACTTAGAGGATTGGAACTTAGAACTTTCTGACTTCAGCAGGGTACCCTGATGCCTCCTGTTTCTGACGCAGGTGCGTGTCTATATATTCTGAAAACAGCTGCGTGGATGTCCTTTCAAAATGCCACACTTCATAGATTTCTGCCACCCTGTATCCCTTCTCTATAGCAATGTCCAGCTCCACTGTACACCACGTTCCTATCAGAGCCCGTTCCTCATCAGAATGGTTGCAGGATTCCATGTATGCTTTTGCACATGTTGCACAGAGGGGAAACATGAGTTTTCCATTCATCTTAACAGGTAGTACAGGGAAGAAAAGACCCCTGGGTGGGTACACCTTTACCTTCGCAATCCCAAAATAATTAGAGATGGGTTCAAAATTCTCATATATTACCTCTGGATGTGCTAAGGGATATTCTCTATTTTTAAGAACGAATGGATACAAGCTGCAGACATCAAAATATTCTAAATGTTCTTCAGCATTTGGTTTATAATAAAGACTGATAGCATTAGTGCGTCCACCATAGAGAGCATCTCTAGGTTCTAGAGGCTCAGGAAACCCTGCTGAAGTCAGAAAGTTTTTAAGCTCCTCATCTGATTTCAACATTTGTTTCCATTCATGCTCCCATATGCTCCTGACCTCATACCCCAATCCTCTAAGTTCAGCAGTTTTTTTCTCTGTAGAGTTGTAAAGAGACTCGTAAGATTTACCCATCAAAGGATTCCTATTTTCAGGAGGATAACATAGGACACAGCCGTGCCAAAAACACCCATTAAACTCAAAAGCCGTTTTCTTATTGTCTATGACTGCATAGCCATCAAGAAAATAATCACTAGCTTTGAATTCACCACCCTTTAGGGCATGCTGAATCTGAATATTTTCTTTATGTTCTAAGTATGATAACCATTGTACTGAAGAGGTAGAGAATCTCTTGCACTGTCTGTGATAGTTGTCTGGTTGGGGTAGGGCTATGGTGGCCTCCTTCAGAAATTTAAACCGGAACATTGCTAAACTCACACTAGCCAGTGTGAGGTATTGGAATGGATCTATAGCGCGCCATTCAGTGCCAGACTTTGCTGCTTTCTGAGCCTTGGTCATTTCTATGATTTCATGTCTGTACATGGTACAGCCTTGTACCAAAATTGCTACATCTTGCTTGCAATAAAACGCCAACTCTTTCTGCATGTCAAAAATGTTTGATTTGTTCTTCTCATACCAAATTAAAAATTTCTCCCTTTCCTCGGGCATCATCTGATGTACACCATAGTCCTCGACTCTGGGCATCGGTCCCACATAATTCCAGTTCTCTGGAGTATTAAAATAATGGGGAAAATAGCCCTTACAACCCTCAAAACCCAGAGCAGTTGGAAATTTAGAGAGGGCCATGGGTAAATGACTAAGGGAATCAATGAATTTGATACCTAGCCTGTTTACTGTCACACAGAGCAGTTTCCCCCCTTGAGCAACAATATCTACATCCATTTTTTCCTTGATCAGTTGACTAATTATAAAATAACAGTCATAACCTTTAGAGTTGTGAGCTATAAATGTGCTGTTGCTGAATTGGCTATCCTTAGTGAAGGTGTTTATAAACTCAGCAAGGCATGACTCACCCTTAAACTCCCAAGATTTGCCTGCAGGGGGCCACTCATTCTTTTTCTGGCTTGGCTTCTTCCTCTGTTTGTTCCCCCTTTTCTTTTTGCAATCCTTGCGCCTACCCTTAAAACATTCCACAGTTTCCCCTGCAAACGCTTGCGCAAAACAATAATTTGGAATGTGAATGCCTGTTGACTGATGACATTCAAAATCATAAAACACGTATTTTACAGACACTTTAGGTTGCTTAATAGGTGCCATGTAACACTGGTGATTCTTGTCCAATGTGATAAACCCCCAGCAAACACTACATTGTCTTCCTTTACATTTTTGGTCATCATGCCCTGGATTCTGGAGAGAGGAACACTTTACACAGTAGATTCTGTGCTCACATTTTACACTTTTCTTAGAGGCCAATTGTCTGTGTCTAAATAAGCAGGATGCAGATCTGCATACCATCTTACAATTATTGCATCTCTGCAGTGTACCCACATTACTAGCACATTCTGTACTAAGACACAGCCTGCAGCGATACATACAGTTATGCATGTGTGTGTATAACGTATTGCAATACTCACAGTAGTTTTTAGATCCAAAAACAGCTTTTACATTGTGTACTCCATAATAATGTTCATCATGGAGAAGCATAGTATAGGTTTTGGGGTATTTCGGTCCTATTGTGTGATACAGATTCCATCCCTTTTTTTTACTGAAGTGGCCTACTTGGATGTTGACCTTTAAAAGGTCTTCAAAAAAGGAAACATCATTAAGGGCAACTTTCTTTTGATCACTCCAGCCTAGTTCCTTATGCAACTCCCCTGCTGCTGTCAACAATTCGAAATCTGTACGGGACTTCTCAGCCATAACAGCTAAGAGCCCTCCAGCAAAACAGAGATTGTTACCCATGGAGTTTAAATCTACCAGATATTGTCTTTTTTTACTGATGATTGCACTGTTGGGTATAGAACCTATTGCCCTATGGCCTCCACCATTTGGAGGCCTCACAATTGTAAGAACCAAACGCAGAGAGACATCTGCAAGTATTTGTGCATTGCTCTGCAAGAGGTTGCTCATGTGCGTTAGAAAGTCCTCAGCATTCAAGGCATCCCTATTCCTTCTGACTGAAAATAGTGGATCTGATTAGACCCCCCCACCCTCTAATAAACCTATACTTTGAACAAAATCCTCAGGAGCGATTCTACTATTAATATCCTGTAGAACCATCTGGATGGCATTGTATAATTCTGATACAGCATGGGCATATGATCTGATACGGTCTAGATTAATAAAACGGAATACCTCAGTAACGCGCAATGCTTGGAAGCCTTCAAATCTCTTTGGTATGTTGCAACACGATCTACATATACCAGCCCCTCATGATCACTGGGTGCACATTCACCTTCACTATCTGGGGGTGGTGTAGATGAATGCGAGACATCCTGAGCTTGTGTAAACATGTGTGAACCTGAAGCCCCTGGCATCCTGTGGTGTTTGGAAATGTTTTAGAACTGCTGTGCCTAGAGAAGGAGTATTTTTACAGCCTTTTTTACCTGACCGCTTATGGCTTTTAGAGGCGGAGAGTGTTTTTTTAGCCATGCACAGTATTTTTTTTAATCCTCCTTCTCCAGTACAGCTGGGACTGGGTTGGTTTGCTTTTCCCGGACCTTTTTTGGGTTTACCGCCACCCCTTTGTACATGCTTAGCAATACTATTAGCACTGCAGTGATACTGTTGTTGTTTTTTAATCTCTTTAAGAAGTGATGTCATGGCTGGTGAATCAATACAGCCCCCTCTACAAAACTGATTTGCAGATGTTGATACTGTTTGGCATTCATCATCATCATGCTAGCTTTTTTAACATATTCTAGCTTTTTTAACCACGTTCTCAATAGCT
Organism: Rhineura floridana; assembly: GCF_030035675.1. NCBI lineage: Eukaryota > Metazoa > Chordata > Lepidosauria > Squamata > Rhineuridae > Rhineura > Rhineura floridana. Next base: position 91,961,108 of record NC_084484.1, on the reverse strand, counting down.
TCATATGTATTTGATACCAATCTATACTGCTCAACGCAATTATGTAGATCTTGCTCCTCAGGCCCTGTGTGGGAATCCATAACTTTAAGGATCCTTGTGATGCTTGTAGAGGGCTGTCACACCTTCTCTGTATAGGTTCTGGATCAGGAACAGCCTGGATCTCTATGTCTGTAACTTCAGCTGTTGGTGATGGTTTGTTGTACACTGTGAGGAATAACAAACATATTAGCTCTTTTGATGGTTTCCTTATTGACCTTAAATGACCACTACAACTTGAAATAACTTATTTACCTATACCATCTGAGGTCTGCGGTCCTGTGTGGTGCGTTTTCTTTGTTTTTTTAAGGGACGTCCTGCCACCTTCAATTTCCTGAACCCTGTTACCTACAGCCAGAAAACATATCAGCGTTACATGCTTGAGAATTTTACAGAAATTAGAAATTGGTTCTTTTCATAGTCCTTTATCATACCATTATTTGAGATCCTGACAGGGGTGGTGCTTATCTTTCTCTTCAGTTTAGAACCATAGCGAAAGCTTGGCCCTGGAGTTTCTGAAGATAAGGAATACATGTTGAGACCTGCCCCCTTGGAACCAATACATAGCATGACTGGGGTTTAGCAGCACATTCAGAAAAGATTGGAGAATCATACATTCATCATGGTTCAAAGCTCCTTAAATTTTGTTTGTGGTGGAGAACAGTACCTAA